>NC_079879.1:24742500-26042031 GCF_029227915.1 Hydractinia symbiolongicarpus
TAGCGTTGGTTGTATGGAGAGTTTGATTGTGGACAATGGAGTTTAATGAAATTAGTAGACTTTTTTAAAAACGTAATTTTTTTGTTAAGAAATATCTTTGGTTGAGAAGTTATTAATGTTCTCCAGTCTCATAATATAAATTAATTCTCTTATGTAATTCTGCAATTTAACTAAAGCTACATTTACATGCACATTTCTAACGTAAAACTTCACCGTAAGTCACCGTTCACTTAAGGAAATTTTATCTTAAGCACAGTTGGTAACGTATATCAAGTGGCTCAAATCATTTTTCATCATGGAGACAGCTTTTAATGAGCGTCATTTTTTGGCTGCAACATTAGTTCACCTTAGAAGACGTCGTCGCTGTCGTAGAAATGCAGCAGAGACATTAAATAAGAATAAATATACCTGGATCACCAACTTAGACAAAAAAATAAGGTTTGCAACTTTCACCCTGTCTGGAAATGCATCCTAATTTTAAAGTTGTAGTAGTAATCCAAATTATAAACAAATGGGAACATATCTGAGGGTGGGGCTTATTTGTTGGTTTTATGCAGCTTATCAAAAGAAGGGTATTAATTAGTCATTTATATATGGTATGGTTTGGGAATAATAGTTCAGTTGCACAGCGTTTGACTTATGTCTAATAGATTATAAGTTTGATTCCCATATTACGTCATCGTCTACTTGGGTAAAAATTGCAAAGGTTTTTGTAGCTAAAATAGCAGGTTTATGCACTCAAGAACTGCCTTTGTGTTCCTTCATTAAAACTATTGACAAGGTATATTCTCCCAAATTAGTAAGGCTAATAACATAAATATTACTTACTCAAAAGTATACTCATTTTTAAATATATCTTCCTCCGGCATGCTCTTAATTGACCAGAAAACTTTTATATACGTTTTAGATTTCGTATCTAGCTACATCATCCATAATTCAGGATCTAAAAGCTCAAACAAAATCAATTATTTCCACATTGCGTATTTTTTGCCCCGGATCTGATCGAAACGGAAAAGACAAGAAAATTTCCGAGTCACGTTTTGATAAATGCATTCTCGCAAGATTTTTTTTCGATCCGATCCGATCTAAGGTAAAAAATATGTAAGTAAAAACCCACCTTAACATACAATTGATACTTCGCCAGGTGATCCATACATATAGCTGCATTAAAAATTTATTTACCTACAGAAAGAAAATAGCAATGGAATTAAAAACAAAACCATATCATACATCAGAAAGTTTTGGTAGTAAAATTTTATTTTCGCATGAAAAAATAACAATAATTCCGTCGCCAATTTGCTCATGTGGAGTAGTCAGAACAGAAGAAGTTTTTTCACACGACAAACGATGTACATTTAACGGGTTAAAGGGTTAACTTTCCGATTGATCTTTATTTTTAGTGTTCCCATTGTTGATATTGCTTATTGATTATAATGTGTTTTCGCAGACGAATTCAGTGCTTACCACATTCTTATTATCTTCAGATTCATGTTTAGATTTATCCAAAAAGTGCTATATTTGTGGGGTTAATTCCTTTTTGATTTCCACCGGCGAAGGCGGAATCTTTAATATCGCCTGGGAAGATAGAGAGCGAGATAGAGAGATAGATAGATAGAGACAGCCCAGAGCCTGGACGCCTAAAACTTATCCAGGCTAAAGCTTAAATCCTCGTTTTGACAGATTTTTTTCTGAGAACGAGCCTAAATTGAGTTTTAAGCCAATAAGAATCCTAACAGTGCAACAAATTGTTTTATTATCCAATGAACATTACTTTGTTTTAAAGTTTATAATCGAAAGTTAAAGCTCGTGCAGTGTAACATAATGAAGATCGTCTTATAATGCGCCATCTTTGATGTTATTAACGTCATTTCCCTCTGTACAATTTTGCAAGCACTTAGACTAAAGCTAATTATTCATGAATTTTAATTTAGAGGAATTGTTAAGCCTGAATATTTTTGATGAAAGATTTATAGCTATAAAAGCGTGACAATGTGTCATAAAAGAAAAAAATAAGAATATGTAGTCTGAAAATAAACTTTCCTAACTGATTATGTAAAAAAAAAAAAAAAAAATGTTGTCACCTTTAAAGATATTTCCCTAGCTGTTTTTCAGAGAAAAAGAGAAAATAGATAAATTTTCAGCCTTGCCGTTGTTCTTATTTTGTTTTTATTGTTCATCAATTTTCAGGTTTATTATTTTTCTTTCAAAATTGTTCTTATATAGAGAAATGAAGTTTATGTAAATTAAGTTAGCTATGATTTCCAGTTACAATAATAATCAAAAATTAAATTTTAAAATTTTAGAATATACAATGATTTTGTTCCCCCAGTCCTCTTCAAAGTTCAGTACTTTTTCAGATTATTGCTAATGGCGGAAATCTTTAAGCCATAGGGCTTCTTGTTTACGTGTTCAATGGGCTTTGTATTCTTCACCGTCATAATTATACATTTTAAAACAGAAATGGTTCTCTGAAATCCTGGTATAATCGACATGATGAGATAATTTAAGTCACTGTTTATACAATGAATGTGTTTAATGCTTGTTTTATGTTTAATGTAAAATCCTCGCCTTGACTCTTTTAGTTTGGCTTTGCCCTGTTCTGTTTCTTTATATTTTCCCATTGATCCCTTTTGCCTTACTTGGCTATGTTCTCTTTTTCTGTATTTGTCTCTTAGCTTCGCTTGGCTTACTTTAGATTTCCAAAACTTTCTGTTTTGGTCTAGTCATGCTAAAATATTGAGATTCAAGACACCTCTCTTGTTGATAAACATATTTTGCGCATGTAGTTTTCGAATTGTGACAATGAGTCAAATCTTAAAAGAACTGCAGCACCACGTTCTGCTACTTTCCCAATCTATTTCGGCTATGAGGATGAAATAAATAAATTTGCAAATCACCCCAAATTATAGCCAAACTCACCCCACTTATAATGCCTAACATTTCGTCTCCTTTATCAAAAAGTGAAAATTATGGCAGATAGGTAAAGTTGAGCTTCTATCTGTGAAAATACGAGGAAAATTCCTACACTTTATATTTGTATCATCTTGTTTTCTACAGTCTCGTTACTTGGTCGATTACCTACGCTTTAGTACTCATTGGTATAACCTAAGCTTGTGTATAGCTTTGTTACTTTGCAGAGGAAACGTTCCAGATCACCCGTGTTCTAGTTAGAAACCTATTAAGAACTAAGCAAACAATCGCAAAAGATATTAAGATATTAACATTTAAAGTTTGTATAAAATACAAACCGTTAATTTACAGACCCAGGCTAAAATGACTATAACTTGGTTATTTGTGCTCTTTTTATACTGAATTTTGGCAAGGTGTTAGGTTGCATTAGTATCTTTCTGTTTAATTGAAATTTATTGTGCAAGTCACTGCAGGGGATAATTCACAGACCAATAATTTACGGACTAGGGTATCAAACATTCGTAAAAAGGGAACAAAAACAACTCTAGCAACAAAAATTAAATATACATCTAGTTATCGAAATGATCTTCATCGGAGGATTCTGAGATAATGTCAAGTACTTTTTCTATGCTTGCGTATTTCTATAAGTGGGACAGTTGAAAGATTTACACGTGCATACAAATTTGTTTTTGATGAATTTTCATCTTTTTGTACTGCGATCTCCACAACATCCACAAACACTCAACTCAACCACAGTGGAGCAGAAAGATTATCTGTCATTATTGGGTCAAAGTGAATTACCATTTAACTCCTCGCTATAGTAATAAAACCACATCTGTATCTGGCGACCAAACGCAGTATTCGGCAAACTAATCACTTTTTGCAACATCGATTTTATGTAGAATAAGAAGATTGTCAGCTTATTCGTAATGTTTCTTCATATCGACATCAAAATATTGAATATTCGTAACTATTTCTAAACTATATGTAATCGAGTAGTGGAATCCATAATCTTGCGAAGCTTGTGAGGCGTATTTCGCTAAAATAATAATACTAAAAATCACAAAAAATCAGTCATGTTTATAGTTGTGGTCTGAGATTGTAACTATGGTCAAACATGTATTGAAATTGTGTAGTTATATGCAAAAGAAAATTTACCTTCCATGTTTTCACCTCAGGATCTTTATGTACTTTGTTGACAAGTGCCATTCCATCTATAATTATAATCCTTTTCGTATCTCTATCTATACTTTGGACATCACATGTCAAATCCTCTTTAAGTAACGATTCTATTTCGTATAGAACTTTACCTTTATCTGTTGACATCAATGGCTGATCATCATCTGAAAACAAAGACTTTGGAACTACAGGAAATTCATAGTTACCAATATTATTTTCTGGACGTTTTAGAGGTGTGATGAGAAAACGGGATAGTAATGTTCTTTCTTCTTTGAGCTGAACAACCTTTTTTTGATAGTCATGGTAATTCTTTTTCTTTGATTTCTAAATGTAGGTAAGTTACATTTCTTAACCCTGACCATAGTGATTCAGAACCTACCAATCGCTTGTGAATAAAGCTTATAGCTAATTTTTGAATGTTGTACTAATAATTTTGTAGCAATATCAGTATAGTCCAGTCGTAGGTAAGGTAATTTTCTGGAGGAAAAGAAACTTAGAAAGAACCCAATGCATACAGTTATTTTCGAGCTAGATATTTAGATCTATTTTTAGTTTTTTTAGTTACTTTTATAAAAGGGCAGAAAAGAAGTTTGCTTTATTTACATTGCAGCCTATTCGAGTCACAAATTTAGAAGTTTATCGAATTCCAGTTTCGAATGTTTTGTTTATTGTGATTAAGATAATTCGCAAAAGACTGTGCACGTAGAAAACGGAAGAATTGATAGATAAGAATAGAATATAAAAGAATAAATTTTTTAGATAGAGAACTGAAAAGTATAGATGGAACAATGACTTCAAACATGGAATCTTCATACACGTCAGTCCGGTAGACATAATTACCGTATGATTGCGTGATATAAATGAATTAATTGAAAGTGAAATTAATCCTGGCGACAAGTATCCGTCTTTTTTTATAAGACTTCTTAAATTATCTTAGAAGGGAGGATAAGGTGTTCTTAATATTTTCTTAACTTCGACCTGCGTAGACATTCAATTCTCATTAAAATAGATTCAAAAAAAAGAAACTTTAGACATACGAGCCTCGTGATTTTCCAAACATTTTGCTTTTTGAGTTTCGTTTTCTTAAACTTTGTTCTTCTATAATAAAACGTGTATGGTAAATTTCTTTTTATTGAGCAGGACTGAAGAGGAAATTTAGTCACATCCTCGTCCCCAGGGCATCTTGTATCTTTTTTGACCCCGGGACGGCAATGCGAACATGGCCCTGGAGGAGGCTGGTCCGATATGAAACCTAATTGGCGCGGATATGTCGCTTAATTATTGCGTCATACAAAGCATTTTGGCGAGGCGCCTAGTCTGTGACGAACAGGAGGAAGCTGATCGTATTAAAATGGCGGAGGAGCTGTATCAGTATCATGTTGTTTTCAAAGTGCAAAATTTAATAAAAAGCATTACTAAGCAATGAGAGTATAAAATAAGACATCATAAAGTAATACTTCTTACATGGAAATATTTCAATAGCTGGGAATGTTTAATAAAGCTAGAAAAGTAGCTAGCTAGCACACTATACCTAGCAAACTATCAAGATAAGAACAAAAGAAAGAAACTCAACCTGTTTCTTAGTGGCCAGGTTTAATTTGCAGCTTTATGCAAAGAATGACGTTGCATAAAATTGCCGCCCATGTCCTTATAGATAAAATAAAGAGGTCCGCTCTCTATAATTCTTCATTTTTAAAGGCAAATCTCTTCTAAGGAAATAGTTTAGCAAAAACGTCAGCCTTTATCTTATTAATCACTCTTTTTTAGGTATTCGATGGTGATAGTAAGGTCGAAGATGATTTGGAAGATGAAACATTTTTAATATATTTGATGCATTTTGATTTTACATAATTTGTTTGCAAATATTTAGTTTTTTAAGATAAAAACTATTAAAAAAAGTCCATGACTTTAAAAATAATGATTTTTGAGGATTGGGTTGATAATACTTTTTGTTCTAAATTGACTGGTTCTCGAATTGACCAACTTTAGTTTTCTCGAAAATTTGGAAATCCACCATTTTTAAAAATGGCGCATATCTCATTTTTAAAAATGCTATCGATGGGGCTTTTTTTCTGGTAATCTACATATTAAAAGGAGTAAGAGTGACAAGTTTATAAATTTTTCAGGTCAGTGTTTTTTTTTTACTTTAATGACTGGACTAGTAGGCAATACAACTTTTGGTATAATGTTAATGACAGCATCACTCGGTTGAAAACTCACATCAAACGTATCATACATATTCATCAGTTTGTTGACATTGTTAAAAATTATGGAGTTAGGAGATCCAGTGAGTTGGTAATGACGAATTCTACTTTGTGTTGCTATGTTATTTTTGCTGCAGAATTCTTTTGAAATAGCATTCAACATTGGAGCAGTAATTCAAAATCGTTGTAAACCAGATGGGTTTTGCATTACACCTTTTACACCACCAGTTACTTTCATGACTTTAACACGTGACCGGAATTAATTTATGAAAAGTACTGTACCTTTACTGATGGTAAAATTCTTTTTAAGGTACCTCCTGGTCTCGGTGTCTTTCGATTGCAGTTCGGTCATTGTTGCAAAGTACAAAGGAGTGAGCCGTGCATAGTTGATTTGATCGTGCGCGAAAAAATACTTCACTCTTTATTTCTACTAATCATTTCTCTCCTGTTTAAAATAAACTATAAATTTACTTTAACAACACGACACTTTCAAAGAAAGCAGTTGAATATTATCTATCAATTCGAACAGTCAAATATGACACAGTTTATAGTATATCAATGGAATTAAACTGTCCAATGTTATATTTATGAAACTAAACAATTAACTATAGCCTTGGAATGAATCAATTCTATTCTATAAACTGGTAGATCCAAAATGCCTAATAAAATTGGCGTCCTGTTTTCCGAAACAAAAAATCCATCGAATTCACACCTCTGTCTGTAAATTATTGGTCTGCGACTTATCTCCTGCAGTGATTTAAACATTAAATTTCAAATAAACAGAAAGATACCAAGGCGAAATAACTCCTTGCCAAAATTAAGCACACAAAGAGCCCAACCTCGTCCCCAGGGCATCTTGTATCTTTTCTGACCCCGGGACGGCGATACGAACATGGCCCTGGAGGAGGCCTCGTCACGTGACCCTCCAATACACAGTATTTCTGTGTGTAATATTTAATGAGATTTGTCTCAATGTACCAAAGTTTTAATATAACCTTGCAGAGCTAAGCGAGATCGGCCTTTTACGTCACAGATGCGTGCGGCGAGTTTGTTTTGATTCCTCTCATCGCAACACACAAACTTCTCGCATATTGCCCTTGATTGTTTTGTGTAAATGTATAAATATACAATAATGTTATTTAGGCTGCTGTTTACTTGAAGAAATTCAAGCAATTTAGTTATGTGTATTTCACTGAATTGGTTGACTAGCAAGCACTGGGTTGTAAAACTTGTAGCTAGGGGAAACTTGGAAATTAGTAAATGATTTGCCCATCTGAACATAGCACTTCGTTGGTTCTCTAAGGTGCAGATATGGCTACATAATTTTCAAATGTTCGTATCATTCTAGGTGCCCGACTGAAAGTAGCTAGGCAGAAATTTAACCTCATATTAACATTTACATTTTTTATTCATTTGGCTGAACTTTAGAATTCTCATTTACCGTGAGTTCATATCTGTGTCTGCATTACTGCTTTTATATGATGACAAAGATTTTGCTGTATTTAAACAATACTTAGCTGAAACTGAATTCAACTATGGTGGACTCACTGCTTGCAGTTATATTGGGTGAAAAAGGCTTCAGAAGAAGTATTTTTTTCTTTTACATTTGTGGCCTTAACATTTCCAAAAAGCCACCCATTACTGATAAATTCTGCTTTTTCTTTTCTTAATGACATGTTTTAAAACGCCTTGCAGCTTTTTTATTTTTTACTCAGCAAGCTCACATTTATTTTGTATATACACTTAATTTGCATCTAATTTATACAAAAACAAGGTTTTTTTCTGTTTAAAACATAAATAATTCAAAAATTTTATCAAAAGCATTATGCTGGTTTGAAAATCGAGAACGACAAGTCTGCGTGTGATCTGTTTTCTCGATTTAATGTATCACTGCCTTAATAGTTTAGAAAGAATTGATATACGACTTTACGAACAGCAAAGTATTGCTACCTTGAGAAAAAAATGTTTCGGGAATAATTTTTTGAGGAAATTATTTTGGGGATTTTGGACCAAAATTAGTTTCATAAATTCGCACTTTTTAGAGCTCATCAAAATTCTGCTGCTGTTCAAAAATCGATTTTTATTGATATATACATCTATTTATTGTTATCATTCTGCTTGGAAAATATTTAAAATGCCAAACTAGCTAACCGTGAAGATTAATTCAGTATTCTCATAAGAGCATCCTATCACAAAAAGATGTCAGCAAAGAGACATTCCTTGCAACTAAATTTTTTGTTTACTAGCATAATTTTAGGTTGAATCTTATCTGACATTTCTGAGGTTAGAATAGCTTTTAAAATTTTCTGAATCTGTATCTTGGTCAAAATTGATATGCTGTCAAAACGGCTTATCGGCGTCTTTGAAAAGGGCTAAATTCTGAAACTCAGAATGTATGATGATAATAGAACTATTTTTTGGCTCAATTTCATCAAACCAATCTAAAACCATATCATACCAAATCTCAAGTCAATATTTTAATTTTTACTGAAGTTATGGGACGCTTTATAAACTATATACTCGGTTTAGACTTTTTTTGTGATTTTTTATGTTCACTTCTTTGTAATTTGTATTAAAACTCTTGAGATAATATATCACAGTGGTGAGCTGTTAAATATCTACCACCATCTTCAATACATCCTGGATTTAACCATATGCCTAATTGAGCGCTCAATAAAATTTGATTGAGTTCGATTTTCTGAAATTTCTTCATAGCGTGTTAAAAAAGGCCTAGCAAGAATCAGTTTAAGAAAATCTTCCTACCTTTTTCTCTTCCTCAAAATGGCTTTTTAAATTTTTCATGCCTGGTGTAATTTTATATTTTATCAGATAGGTTTAAAGGTACTCCT
The DNA here is from genome assembly GCF_029227915.1 of Hydractinia symbiolongicarpus. Taxonomy (NCBI): domain Eukaryota; kingdom Metazoa; phylum Cnidaria; class Hydrozoa; order Anthoathecata; family Hydractiniidae; genus Hydractinia; species Hydractinia symbiolongicarpus. The sequence goes on from NC_079879.1 coordinate 24,751,643, forward strand.
TAACAAGTTTCAAGTCAATAACTTTATTTTTTTACTGAAGCTTTTGCAATTTGAATTTTCTTGAATTAGGCCGGATAAATGTGCATTCAATGATAAAATGGCTCCGACGGTTAACCTATTGGCTTTTTATATCTTTTATAGTAACCAAAGCATATAAGGTAATAAAACATGCCCACTAATAACAACCTGATATAATTTAAAACGTAATGTATATATATTTTGTAAAAAAAAAACATTTTCGATACTTTGTGCAAAATTATTTTGTCTATAAAGGACATAGGCGGCAATTTTATGCAACGTCAGTCTTTGCAAAAAGCTGCAAATCAAACCTGGCCACTTGGAAACAAATTGAGTTTCTTTCTTTTGTTCTTACCTTGATAGTGTGTTAGGTATAGTGTGCTAGCTAACAACTTTTCTAGCTTTATTAAACATTCCCAGCTATTGAAATATTGTCATGTAAGCAGTATTACTTTATGATGTCTTATTTTATACTCTCATTGCTTAGTAATGCTTTTTATTAAATTTTTCACTTTAAAAAAAACTTGATACTGCTGATACACCTCCGCCATTTTAAAACGAACAGCTTCCTCCTGTTGGTCACAGACTCGCCGCCTCGCCAAAATGTTTTGTATGACGCAATAATTATTTGACATATCCGCGCCAATCAGGTTTCATATCGGACCAGCCTCCTCCAGGGCCATGTTCGTATCGCCGTCCCGGGGTCAGAAAAGATACAAGATGCCCTGGGGACGAGGTTGACAAAGAGCCCAGTTATAGTCATTTTTAAGCTCGGTCAGTAAGTCAACAGTCTGTATTCGATACAAATTTTAAATGTTAATATCTCACAAACGATACATTTTTAGCATATGGGTTTTACATTTTTATTGACCCTCTTGGTGTCATCCTTCCATCCAGCCATAATGTAACATCTAATTATGAAATCGTTTATTTGCTGACCGTGAAAGTGATGACGTCACCTAATTTGGTCCCGTGGGACAAAAATTCAGATAAAAAAATCACTTTTAACACGCATGTGCACACGAAGGTCACAGCAGCCCTCACTATAAACAAAATCTAAAATATGCAAAAAGTGCATAATAAAAAAATAATAATCGTATTCTCCCCTCACTGTTTCACAGTATTCCTCTGACAACACGATGCGATTTTGAAGAAGAGTTCACACAATATATAACGCTGAAATTTTTTTTTTTAGAAAAAACCAACCTGTCGTACAGTTCGTATTTCTACTTGTTGTATAACGACAACTTTTTCCAGTATACGGAAGGTGACACTTAAGGGCTAAAGTCATAAGGCAGAACCACACTTTTTCATATTGACAAACGTTGAAACTTGTGAAAGTGACACAACTGAATTGTGCGGTTGAATGCTAAGCAATCATGACTTGGAACTGAAAACAATGCAGAGAAATGCCATGAGTAGTGCAAGTAAATAAAAAGAAGTTTTAAACAATATTTTTATTTGGATTTACAAGAATTTAAGGCACCCCAGAGTGATAATTAAAAAACATAAACCCTTTCTGATGTCTGATGACAAGGGATGGTCACATCTGGATAATATTTATTTTGTGAATTTGAGCTCCAGTTGACTCCCTCTAATTCGAATCTCTATATTTCAAATATTTCTATAATTCGAACGCGTGCTCAGTCACCGTCAATTTTCCTTAAGAAATTTTTGGAAAAAAACTTTCTACAATTCGAATTTTTCTAATTCGAAACATTTATAATTCGAACAGCCTTTTTTAGTCCCTTCAGCACGATTCTCTTCCTAATTCAAGTTTTAGAGTGTCGTTTGGTGTCGACCTGAGAAAAGCACTTAGTGATGCAACTCGTATGGTCAAAGACATTGCTTCTTCAATGTAAAGCAATCAAATATTCAACAGATTCTCAAATAAAGTTTCTCTTTTGTGTAAACTATGAAAATAAAGATTGAATGACACTTGAATTATGTTTTCTTGATTTTAAAATTAACTTAATTTTTCTCTGTAACTTGAATTTTCACTCTCTGAAGCTAAAAGTTCGAATGACAGAGACTTTCTATAATTCGAATCTCTCTATAATTCGAACAAAAATTTTCCCTGTGGCAAGTCGAAGTAGGGAGAGTCAACTGTAGCTAGTACCATGCTGGTACTCCTGAGGCACATTTGTTATTATATAGTTAATGAGTAATGAAGTACAAGTAGCTATATACATTATGTTATGTATCTAGCTACATAAAAGATTAAGTACTGTCATTTTAAATAAAGGTAGCTAGTTATTTTGACCTTTGTGATTTTCTTTTACTATCTTCCCATAACAGTGGACAGTCAAAACGTGGGTATATAGGTAGCTAGGTATGCATGACATTGTATATAGGTCACATATATTGCCACGACAACCAGAAACCTTTCTTGCAAGAATAAATTTCTGCAAAAGTTCAGGTTTCCTTTATTGAACAGAAACCTATTTTTGATAAATTTCTGCAGATTTTTAGCTTCTTTCATGAAATAATTTTTTTTTTGAAAACTAAAGCAAGAAGTGATACTCACTTGTGGCTGGAAGACCCGAAGTGTCACACGTACGGCCCGAGTATATAATGTGTTACAAATATAACAACGCGCTTATAGCAATACAGCATTAAAAGTGTAATATAATTTTCATAAACCAATCACAGGACTTACAGTTGTTTAGCATTTTTCATTTTGCAGAATAAGCTCCCGTGGATATTCAAAAATTAATAGTGACTGGCACTAGATTGAGCGTGAAGTTCAAGTAAACCGTGTTGCAGATTCAGGTGGACACAAAAATAACTTTCTCACAACTTTGTATTTATACGGCATAAAATTTAAATTGAATATTTGGCACTGTGTTTTAGAAGCACACACCTTCTCTGGACTGGATAAGGTACTTGGTCCTAAATCTATGACACATTTTATCTGTCTCACTTATTTTAATCATGAGAATCACTTTTGATGTTTTCTGTGCATGTATCTTGTCAAAATCTAAGTTATCAGATTATCAGCGTCTCTGAGAATGGCTAAATTCAGGATCTCAGGAACTATGATAGTAGTAAAAAATTTTTTGGCTTCATTTCATCAAAAATAATGATATAATAGAAGCTTCAAGTCATCATTTAAATTTTTACTGAAGTTATGAGACTTTCACTTGTACAAAAAGCATGGTTTTTCATTTCGCTGAGACAAAAATAGATACGGTTTGAAATTATTTTATAATATACTAGTCAATAAAGCCCGTGGAATAATCCACTTAGGCAAAAGGGCAATGAAAAATAGGTTGCTTTAGATGTTTTCCTGATGTCAGCAGTGCATATACGAAAGAAAAATGTTCTCAAAATCTTACACAACATGTTAAATGTCAAATCGCATTAAATCCTCCACACAAAGCTTACACAAAATAAAAAAGAACAGCTTGCAAGGTGTAAAATCTAGTTGATGAAAAGTTACAACACTCAAATCATCGACACTCACATCATGGACACTCACAACACCAAACTCACAAAACTGACAGTAAGAACACCAACAGTCACAACACGGATAATAACAATGTCAGAAATAACGCATCTCAAATATGTTACATCTTATAAGTGATTATGTTGAAAACCCTTAGTATTTTTTTCTGCAATGTCAAAAAGGAGGTCTGCAAGAGCTAGCACAAATCAACAAAAGTAAGTTTTTTACACATTTTAAATACTGTCTTTCCCTTAAAAGCTTATACAAAAATATGAAAAAGTCATAGTTTGGAAAACATCAAATTTAAATCCAGTGGAAAGAATCCACTAACTATAGGTTTTTGTAATTTTCTGGGCTAGCCACTTTAAATATTTATTATTATTATTATTATTATTATTATTTATTTTTAGTACAGGTGTGCAGTATGTCGTAAATCTAGTAAAGCATTCACAACATTCAAATGTTTCGGTTGATATATACTTTTTTAAATATACATAACTTTGACTGTGGCGTCTGGCTTTAAATGCCAAGTGGAGCGCCTAATAAAAACGGCAGTGTCACACATTCAGGTGGAGCGTCTTAATACAGGTATGCAGTATGTCGTAAATACAGCAAGGCAGCCACAACGTTTAAGTGATTCGGTTGATATGTATTTTATCAATTTAATATACATAAATTTAGGTGAAATAAAGTTTACAACTCGTTGCTACCCCGTCATAGAAGAAACAGTCAGTCAATCTTTTTTTTTATTTTTTGGAGAATGTTCATAGTGAAAGTTAAAATACTTCAGGCTGAGTTAACTTAGTTAAAGTGAGCGCTGTTACACATTTCTATAGATGTGACGCAACTTCCGTTAAACATACAGTGAACGCTGGGCGAGCTTAGTACAGGTAAACCATGTTGCACATGCATTTATGCTTAGTACCCTTTTAGCACATTTACAACCTTTGTTACAATGACAAAAACAATTAGTATACGTTATCTTATTTTGGTAGAAGAAAATTGTGTCACGCATGCCTATTATAGGCGTAATAGCCTTTTCACAGCTTCAAATTAAATAAAAACACTTGCAAAACAGCCCATTTTTAACAGCAGATTGAACGTTTACATCTAGCATCCTAAAGATTGTTGTAGGTAGCTGAAAACTGTATATAATAGCCAAACTTTCACTTTTTAACAAGAGGTAGCTCAAGAGCTAGCTAGCTAACTGAATAAAAACTGTAAAAGAATGGGAATGGCTAGGTATTAGCTAGCCATCTTTAGAAAAATTCTGCCTCGAAATTAAGTTCCTAGCTAAAATCTTAAAATTGGTTTGTTTAGGATTTATACATAGCTAGATAACGTGGCAACATATTTAGCATACTCCTAGCTATAGAGCTATGAGAAGAGCAGCTATCATGAGAATGTGTTGACATTTGCACTCTTGTGCATAGATTAAAAAATACAAAGGGGTGAACCGTTAAGGTGTAGATAAGTGCTTCAAAAAGAATGGAAAAAGATTGGGAAAAGATTATATTCTTTATAGGTTTGCCTTTTCATAGTTAATTAGCAAATATTTCTTGGGTTTAAGGCAATAAATAACAAATTAAATTTTGATAAATTTTCTCCCTGATCTTTGTCAGAGCATCTTCAGATCACAAGTAAAAACGTCTTTCAACATGCATGTACAAAATGTTAAAAATTCTCTTGACAAAAATAAAATGTATAAAAATCGTTTATTAACAATAAAAGTCGTTAAAAATTATAGTATGTTTTCCCAAATTTCAGATAATCGTCTTATTTCATCTTTTTTGTTCAATAAATCCGATTTATGTTGTTCATCGGATCACCTGCTATCCGATCACCTGCTCTTCATCGGATCACCTGCGTCGCCATGTTTTGCCGAAATCTACATTCAAAGAATAGAAGAAAATAGTTTCTACTCAATGTTACACGCACCAAGAATTTGGCTAAGAAAAGTAGACGATACGTTCACTGTTACAAAACATAAAACCGAGGACACCTTAAATGAGCTGAATAACATTCATTCAAAGGTAAAATTCACAGCGGAGGAAGAAAAGGATGACCAGATCCCATTTTTGGATTGTTTAATAATGAGAAAAGATGACAATACAGTGAAAACAAAAGTGTATAAAAAACCTACGCATACGGGACAATACACTAATTATACGTCAAACCAACCTTTACACGTAAAATTATCGACAATTAAAACTTTAACGAGAAGAGCAAAAACCATTTGCACAGAAGAAGCAGACCTCAAAGAAGAATTGAATTACATACAAAAAACTATGCAATTAAATGAGTTTCCCAAGAACATCGTAACAAAAACGATAAAAGAAACATTAAACAAAGAATGTAATGGAAGAAACCAGACAGATGACGACACGAATTCAATTCGATTGTTTTTACCCTATGAAAAAGGCATCTCAGAACAAATCGCCAGAGTATGCAAGAAATTTAATGTAAAATTAACACATACGAAAAACAAAGCGCTAAAAAATGTTGTAAAGGGCAACAAAATATTGAAAAACGGAAACCAAGACAATGAATCAGGTGTTGTATATAAAGTAACGTGTGGAGATTGTGGAAAATATTACATAGGAGAAACAGGAAGGAAGTTGACAACACGAATAAAAGAACACAAAAATGGCGCAAAAAACGATAAAGAAAACGTCTCTGGAATGTCCAAACACATTAAAGAAACAAAACACGAAATGAACTTTGAGAAAATAGAAATTCTCTATAGGGAAAACAATTTTATTAAAAGAAAATTTAAAGAGGCATTAGCGATTAAACAACATAAATCGGATTTATTGAACAAAAAAGATGAAATAAGACGATTATCTGAAATTTGGGAAAACATACTATAATTTTTAACGACTTTTATTGTTAATAAACGATTTTTATACATATTTTTGTCAAGAGAATTTTTAACATTTTGTTCATGCATGTTGAAAGACGTTTTTACTTGTGATCTGAAGATGCTCTGACAAAGATCAGGGAGAAAATTTATCAAAATTTAATTTGTTATTTATTGCCTTAAACCCAAGAAATATTTGCTAATTAAAAGATTATAAGTTTGTAAAAGCAATTTAAAACCAGTCTGACCTCGTGACCTTGTGTTGTGGTTGCGTATTTAGACCCGGGCCTAAAAATGAACGCTGGATTGCGTAAACACATGAAACGAATAAGGTTTCTAATTGGTTAATAAAATCTAAGTCTGGCGCAAAACAGGCTTACTACTCCGGAACTCTGCTAACTTCAAAATGGCAGCTAAAAACGTCACTATCATAGGATAGGACGACTATTTCAAACATATGCGTGCAAACACGCAGATGAATTAAAGCATGAATCAAACGTTGAAGCAAGAATATCAAAAAAATTAATATTCTTGCTTCATTGCTGCATCTGCTTCACGCTTGTTTCATGATTTTTGTAGCATGAGCAGGTGATGCAAAGTGAAGCAAATAGTAAAAAAACAAAAAAACAAATTCTTTCTACAAACCTATGCTGAAAAATGATATAAAATTCTGACTTGAGATAAGATTCCCTGTCTCCAAGCAACATTTCTTGAAACAGCGTATGGTAAACACCACGTTGTTCACGATGCTTAAAAATTTCGCCGACCCATACTTTTCTTGATATTTAGAGTTTTTTCTTATCGCTTGTGCCGTTCCAGCAGACACACGAAGTTGGAGCAATGTTGTATTCAAGTTGCTTTTTTATGGCGATGTTGCGCAACTTAATTCGAACATTGTAGCAATGTTACGTCTGCAATGTTTCTTAGGTTATATCGTAACAATGTTGCAGGAATGTTTTAAGATTTTTTGAGAAATATCGTAAAACTGCGGTCGTTGCAACAATGTTTTAACATCATCATATAAGCGATTATTAAATAGTTTTATTTAATTAATTATTTTATATGAAAATTTTTACTAAGTAGTGAAAAAACGTTATTATAAATTATTAAACCTTTACCCTTGATCAGCGAGCTAATAAAAAGGACCTACAAAATTGCCACCTAGGCAAAAATATGGCGCATGGAACGGAAGAAAGAAGAACGAGATCTAATGGCGCGAAAAAGTAATCGCGCCATTAGATCGCATTCTTCACAAAAATTTAGTTGGATTTTGACTTTGTTATGGCATAGTCATCCGCCATGTTTATGTCGCAAGGTGTTGCATTGTGGGAAAGTTCCGGGCGTATTCGGGAATGTGCGGGCAGTTTCGGCATACAACCGTCACTTTATTAAAAAAAGTTGCCCGAACTCGCCCGTATATATGCGGCGTTTGTGGCCTATTCTCATCCTCTTTTTTAAAGACTTTGTTGCCGAAATGAATTAGAAAGGCTGTATTATTAATTATATTACCTACACCATTTGTCTCGTTAGAACTTGTTTGCAGTTCACATTTTCACAGTTTTTTTTCTTGTTATTAAGCGCAGCTATTTGAGAAGGAGATAAGTAGACACAGGCGAAATTGGAAAATTAATTTTCACAAATTAAAAATTTATAAAGCGGTATATTAAATCTTTTTTTGTTCATTCATATATTTAATTCCTTCAGTATGTCCAAAAAGTACAAACGAGAATAAAAAAAAGATGATTGAAAGAGAGATTCTTCTCTCAGAATAATCATCTGAAGAAGTTAGCAATGATGTCACACATAAGGTAGTGTTGAGTGAGCATGAAGCGTCCATCCTTGAACTAGTTGGGCCAGATACCAGTGTTGTTAAATGTAGCTCTGAAGGATCAGACAGTGAACAAAGTTAAAGGTCTGATATTGAACTCAATGAAATGACAAATAGGGCTAAGTTCAGCATGAAAATCTTAATCAAGATCTTGCATCATGGGCATCTCGTAATGCATTGACAAGATTAGCCATAACAGAAATATTACTATTCTACGATCTCATAATTGTGGTGATCTACCTAAAGATCAAGAACTTTATTTCATATTCTAAAAAATATTAATGTTACTGAAAGATGATTTTTAAAGGAATATTTGACACTACAACAAGAAGGACTATATTTAATGAACAAAAGTTTACTTTGAATATTCAAGGAGTAATTTGTGGTGCTCCTGCTAGGCAATATCTCAAATGCAGCAAAGCCCACAATGGATATAATAGCTTTAAAAGATGGGAAGTAAAAGGTGAATATGTTGAAGGCCGAATGGTTTTTTAATTAATAGAGGATGTTTTGCGTAAAACAGAAAACATATCAAGACATATATATAGCAGTCATATCCCCTGCATCAAAATGGCAGAAGTCCTTTTATAAATACCAATATTGATTATATTAAAGATATCCCACTATATGCACTTAGTAATGCTGAATTTAGACAGCTTTTTTTTTTACTGAACCAGTTGTGATGAAAGGAATAGTTAGTGACAATATGTATTTACATTTTCTTGCTTTGTCTGTGGCTATGCGCATTTTTTTAGAAACTGATGTTATTCAACCGTAGAGAAGAGCTAGATGCTTTAACTTTAGCTCGATCAAAAAAGGAAATTATTGCAAAGGTGTCTACATCCGATAAAGACTCCTGGTTCCTGTTGACAAATGGTAATATTGCTAATGTAAAGGCGAAAGTTAATGAAGTCGAATACTTATGCGATGTTTTCAGTAACAGCCAACTAGAATCGTTTTTTAATAAACCATGTAGGTCAGCCATGGTTAAGGTTTACAAAATACGTAAAAGTAATCAGAGGAAATCCAATATAGCTCTTTCGAAAATTGGTGTGTTTACATCAATTGAATCAAGATATTATATCAATCTCTTTTCTGCATGACATTGTTTTATAGTAACATTAACATGCAGGTAGTTTTTTTTATTTGTATAACATTTTATTTTAAACTTAGGGTCATTTACATGGAGATTGGCATAAATGTTTCTGATTCTGCGAATCAGTCAATGTTTATGTTTTTATTATTGCTAAGAATAATTCCTAACTTATTATGAAAATTTCGTTTTATTATCCTTGGCCCGCGACTTCTTTGCAGAAAATTGTTTCTTTTAAGTTTTTAGTACTTTTTGTCAATGAACACCGTATGTCAATACACCTTAATTTACTTTAAGTATTCAATCTTAGGAAAGGTAATACATTCGAAGGATAAGAATGCGGAATTAATGTCTTACCATTCTAAAGAATAACTAATAGTCGCCAAAAAACTAACAACAGCCTCTACATTTTACAATACAAGATATAAGAATATTTAAGTTTAATTTCATAAACATTTTTTGTTAGATTTCTTATTTGACGCAGCATGGAGCAACGAATTTTGGCGAGACAATCATGTTAGCGTAAGTGTATAATTGATTAATTCTTATCATCGCGAGTACTTAGTTCTTATACTTATTGTATACTAGTTCTGTTACTGGCTTTATTATATTTTAAGGAAATTCTCTTTACATGATTGCAAGCTACTCTGTTTGGTCGCAATTTACTTATTATGGTACAGATGAGAAGAAAGGATTTGAGAAAGTGAAGCTGTACCAAAAGTCTATTAGGGAAAGAAATTGAAATAGGCATATATTGTGTAATTTTTTGCATGAAAATTTCACAGTCATTTTAAAATTGCTGTTCACGTGAAAAAGGAAAAGTTAGAGCAAGGTCTGAGTTTTGAAAATGTGCTTCTATTAAAGGGAAACCAAGAAACAGGAAACAAGAAAAACCCTTGTGGTTTTAACACTCGTTCTAATTAGACAAATGATTAGCAGTTTCTTTCTCGGATTTCTTTGTTTAGTAGATCACAACAGGCAGAATCAATCAATTCTTGAATTATTACTGAGACAAGCGCGATAATTATATAAGTAGTCAACACACTAAATTACCTAGAACGACTATGTGATATAGGGAAATCTCAACATTATAATCTATCTTTAGGGGCTATTACAGCAAATCACAAGGATTGTACTGTTGGCAAAATCAAGGAACGCATTCAAAGTTTTCCACGGTATGTTTTATGTTGTAGAGTCAAGCGATTCGGAAAAAGAATCATAGCTTGAAGCAAGAACTTGATTTTGATTTTGCGGTAGTCTGGCTCCATTGTGGCATGCCTTAAAGGAATTAATTTTCGCGAGAACTGATCTTACCGATATTTTTCCTGAAGTAACCAAAAAATGCATGTCTAATATGTTAAACTTTCTGACGTTAAGGCGCGACTTCAATAACACCACCTTAACGTCCTATATTAAATTAATGAAGCCGTTACAGAGCACTTAAAACTTTGAAGCCAAATAACTTGGAAACGAGGTGGTGACGTCAATGATTTTTTCACCGCGTGTGTAACTAGGGACCACTTGGGACTAATTTGGGCAAGTTTCTCAAACCTGAGTCCCCAAATCCGTTTCAAAATGGACGGGTTGATGACGTCATCAAAAAACCTTCAAACCCAAATATCTCTGCAACCGTTTGTCAAAAGTACATGTTCCTATACATTTTCTTGATCAGCAGTTTAATCTCTACACAATAGAGGCAACGTGAAAACAAGATTCCAATTTTTTTGTGTGGATGGGTTGCTGACGTCATCAAAATTTATATTCTGCCTCAGTGGATTTTTCCACGGGCTTTATCAACTTCTCTACTATAACAGCCGTATTCCGTCTGTCTGTCTCTGCGCGGACCCCCTGCTGAGTTAGAAAATCATGCTACGGAAACACGAATATCAAATGCGATATATTTTTATCCACTTTGTTGCGACGGATATAGTGGACGGGCGAACCCGTGGAGTTTTCCACGGGCAACGACTAGTTTTTAATAATAATTTTGCGAGCCAAGTGATGCCTATATTTTGCGAGAATAAGGTATGTCGATTTAAGGTAAACATGGAAACAAAAAAGGGTTGCTCGAGTCGGACAAAGAATCTTAACTACCAGAGAGTCAATATGCGGCACAATTATGTTCCTGTTAACGGTTATAGTTCTATGTATAAAAAGAAAGTTGTAGTTTTATGTATAAAAAAGAGGTTATAGTTTTATGTGTATATTTATATATTTATATAAGAAGTGTTAATTGTATGTATATGTATGTATATAATATATTGTAAAACAAATTGACATACGAATGCTATTTATATAATATATTGTAAATCAAAACTTAAAAAGAGAACAAAAAAAGTTAACCAAACTGGTTATGTTTAATGAATAACCCTGTCGTTTCAATTAAAAAACAACAAATAACAAGGTTGATAATTCCCAGTTAAAAAAATTGCGAAAAAAATTCTAAAGGTTCATGCTACAACGTTTTAGCAACACTTACATGTTGCATTCATGTCGCTTTGGCGCTGTATAACTGTTGCCAGGTTGAGTTGTTACAACGTTGCTGCCATGTTACAAATTCATATTACGATGATTCCATTTGTAACCTTCATGTAATGTTAACATCGGGAGTAGCTGTTGCTGTAACGTAGCTGCAACAAATTTTGTCTGCTGGGGTCGTTTTTTTCAACAACAAATATCCCAAAGTCATAACTAAATATTACTCTTCATTGTTTATCAAAAGAATGCAAGTGATCTTTTTAAGCTAATGTGAGATACTTACTTCACCTCTTGCTTCACTTCTTACTTCACACTAACTGCGCATGCTTACTTTACTTGCTTTTGCATCTGCTTCATTAGTGTGAAACAGGCTTAACCTTCACTTTCTACTTCTAACTTTACTACTTTACTTCTAGCTCTAGCTACCACTTCTTACTTTACTTCTTGGACTTTTCTTTCTCTGAATTACTTTATGCACTTTTTTCAAGACGAAAGGACCGTTCTTTTGTTGTCGCTTCTTTCGGCGTCGAGGGTCACCAGTTTTGTAAAGAAAGCTGTTAAATTTATTTCAGCAAATCAAGTTGCTCCATTTTGATCACGTGATGTAAACAAAGTAAACCCGCTAGCAAAATAGATATAACTTTTTCGGAGACTTCAAAGGAACTTTCGGCAACATAAAAGGAAAATAAAAACATCGACTTTGCCTGTCACAGCCAGAGGAACACACTTAGCGTATTATTATAAGAAACTAGTTGATAAGGCCCGTGGAGAAATCCATTTAGGCAAAAGGACAATGGAAAAAGAGGTTGTTTTAGATTTCTTTTTTGTTGACGTAAGCAGTACGGATACAAAAAACATTTGGTAAAAATTAGTTCATTCGTTGCCTGTAATAATTAGAGGTTGGAACGAATAATGTATAGAATCGTGTGGTTTTGGCGAATACCTAAGTAGATATCGGGGTTTAAGGATTTTGCTGATGTCATCATAGTCCAGTCAAAACACAAAATATGCCCGTTGCCTTTATGGTATAGATCTTGGAACGCTGATCAAGAAAATATAGAGATTCATGTACTTTTGACGGTTGCAGATGTATTAGGGGTTTTTTGACGACGTCATTAACCCATCCATTCTGAAACGGATTTGGGGGCCCAGGTTTGGGAAAATTATCCAAATTGGTCCTAGGTGGTCCCTAGTTACCCACGCGGTGAAAAATCATTGATGTTACCACCTCGTTTCCAAGTTATTTGCCCTTAAAGTTTTCAGTGCATTATAGTGGCTTTACTGATGTTAATGTACTTTTCTTTGACGTCCATATTATTTTAATATTAAAGTTTGGTAAATTACAGAACAAATTTAGAGGTGATGTTTTAGAGAGTTTATCGAAGAAAATTGTGAAGAATATAATCAACTTTCCAAAAGTCACACACAGACACACGGAAGAACGGTATTATTATAAGAGATTGATAAAAATCTTGTTTTTATAAATGTGTTTTTATATGGGGTAACTTGATAAACAATGAAATTTCCCGCAGCTGTTTTCAAATATGTATAGCTATAAGGCTTAAAACTGTGATGTAATTTTCCTCTTAAGTTTTTACTTTTGACCCAGCTAAAAATCTCAGCGTTGTCCTTTCATACTTAGTGTAGTTAGCTATAGTGAAATAGTTTAATATTCAAACTTGACCAAATTTACTTAGTAATACCTAATAAATTCTATATGTAGCTATAAGATAGCTATAAGATATACCTGTAAGAAAAACATCAAACAAAGTCGATGCTGTTCTCCTTTGTAAATATTCCCAGGGGTATTTCTGTATAAGAAGTAAATTTTATGTGTACATTCCTTGCGCAATGAGTGTAATCAAAGTGCCCTGTACACAGATACAAAGATTTGTGTTGTTGGCTCACGACACCACGTAACAAAGAAACCGTGCTTTGCACTTTCCCGTAACCTATACAGAGATTTGGGGTGTGATATATATCGGGATTACTGTCTTTAATCTGCGCCACATTTAAACAATTGTCTTGCAATTAATTACCTTCTCAGAATATCCAGGTCTTACTTGGAACGAGTTGGTTTCACAGTTTTACTTTAATTTTGCTTACAATGTTATAATTCTTTTAAAACGGGTAAGAGGAAGAGCTGTTATAAATTATACTCTCTCCGTGGAGGGGATTAAAATAGGAACAAAAAAATCAAACTAGCTGTAATTATTGCTTTACCTCCTACGAGTGAGATCTGAAAGAAACATAAACGACAAAAAATTATAGATACGGAACAGAAACATCTGCAGGAGTTCTGATTAAAATTAAACATAATATTAAAAGCTTTTGTGTTATCTATTTATACATAAATCGAAATAAAAAAGTGGCACATCGGTCGCAATGGTAGAGGGCAACTTTTAAAATAAATAAAAATGTTTAAAAAATACGAGCTAAAAACTCATCGAAGATTGATAACACTTCTTTTATTAGTAATATGTTTATGCAGCATTTATTATTACTATAGCCTTGCATCGTGGAATTGGTATGCTAACGAAAAATCGAATGGTGAATCTCACCCATGCATGACACCTGTCAATGAAATGGATGACTTAAAAAAATTAATCAGAGATGTGAATGAAGTATTAGACGGCTTGAAATTAACACACGTGTTGATTTATGGAAGGTAAAAATATATTTCTTACGGAATTAAAACATTAACATTTTAAATAAAACATTTTACCGTTTTACTTTTAAATGTTTTTTTTCTTTTCCTTTGAAACTTAACAATTAATTTTAGATTGAAATATGAATGTGTTTTTTTTGCATTGATTATCTAAGCAAGTTTCCGTAAACTCCACAACTTTAACAGCGTGAAATAATTACCATCGACGTGTCGTGCTGCATTCTTCAATCATTAATATCAGGTGAAAAAAGTATTATATATCTATAGTAGCTATTATTTATCTAATTAGTAGCTATACTTCGAATTATGTAGCACGTCTCAGCAAGTCTTTAACCAGGAGGCCCAACGTTGATATTTGATATCGATATTGCAGAAACAATACGAAAGATATGAGCGTCTCTTTTAATGTTGTTTAAGATTTCAAAATAATTATGTAAGTCTTTATGGAGAGGAAAGAATTTTGTCCTCTTTAGCTATTAACAACAGAAGAAACTAAGCTCACCATTCAAGGATTTTCAGAAACTCAAGATTTCACCGAGCTAATTAACCCCCCCCCCCCTTTGTTTTGCAGTAAGGATTAGTTTTTTTACTTGATTTAAAATAGCATTTCCTAAAAATATTTTAAGAAATAAACAAATTTTTTTGTGTTAACTGTGAAGGTAAAAGAAAGCAAAATCGGTTTAATAAATCATACGCGGTGAGCTATGTGTAATTTAATATACTAGTCGTTAGCCCGTGGAAAATCCACGGGTTCCCCGTCCTTTTTATACCACATTGCGTGTGTTTTGCTACTCGCCTAACTAAGCTACCATTTTGCGTGACAGACAGACAGACAGATGTATACGGGTATTATAATATAGATAGAAAATCAAAACGGTGTCTTGGTTGTCATATTTTTTGTCAAAAATTTAGTGCATGTTTACTTCCGTAATTGTGAATTTCTGATTAAAAATTACATCAATGGATCGAAACGAGCTGTTTGCGTTATAAAATTTTCCGTGTCTGATCCAGACTGAACGAAACTCTGCGTGGAGGAAAAAATAATTATATTTTTGATTAAAAACTGCAGGCGACCACAAATAGCATAAACGAGGCATGAATTAATTCTGTTACCAGTTAGTTTCGGTAAGAAATAGTGTTAATCTGTTAAACCAAGTAACTTTAGACGAGTGTTTTCTCTTTTCTAGTACAATATTTACTTACCCTATTTTAAGGCCACCGTGTTGTTTAAGTCGTGTGTCGCGAATCGGTTTGACTATATATCGCAACCGTTAATGACGTAAATGTATTTCTGTTTACCGCAGCGGTTAACATTGCTGCATTAGCGTATTTCATTGTTTTTCTGACATGACGTGTTTTTTTTTTTGTGAATCGAAAGTAAAATGTAGTTATTTTAAAATAAATTCAATGCAACCGTCATACAACGGCAGTAACAGGCAATTGTGTGTTAGTGTGCATTTAGCTTAACAAATATCACCTATTATTGCAAGGCGATGCACATTTCAAAAATTTACAACCAACTACTCAATGTGGTGGACATCTCAGAGCATCACACCAGAATAAAACTGGACCATTCGTTGAAGTTAAAAGTCTTTTAACTTCATTAAATATTGAAAAATAATGACTTGAAACTTCGTTTGGTGTGTTTTCAGAACGATGTGATATAATAGGGCTAAATCATTAGATAGGCAAGCCGATAAACTGTTGTTGACAAAAATACACGCGCAGAGAATACTAAGCAATACACCTTTACGATAATTCGGGAAAACTAACACTCCATCGCAGCTTATTTTGCGATCGAAGGAGGTAAACATCACACTTTTATAAGAGTTTATTAAGGAGAAAACACGTTTTTCGTGATAACCTTTCTTGCCGCGTTTTGTTTTTAATGAAAAGTACACATAAGTTGTATCTTATTATTATTAACGTTTCCTGAAAATTTGAACCATTAAAGGAGTGCACATTCTTCAACTTTTTAATTTGTGGTAACAAACTGAAACTAATTAATCTGATTGAAAATATTTGGATAGCAAAGAGAGCAAAAGAATAAAAAAAAAAAAACAGTTTTGTGAAAAGCAATCAGTTTTTTCAATGTCAACAATTTTTTATAAAAAACGAAACACTTTCAAAAAAATCTACCAGTGGTTAGGGAGCAAATAAGAAATTCATAACAAGGGCCTGCGGCCCCGGGTTGCTGGACCTGTTAATTTGCAAGCGCTACCCCAGTATATATTAACGCGACAGCAAAAATTTTGTTGGGGCTATCAGAAAATGATGCACCATTGAAAAAAGACTTGGAAACCAAGTTGGATAGTCGGAGATAGCACATGAACCACTTTAGCTTGCTTATAACCTGCTTGTCAAAACCTAGTTGGATAGTCGGGGGTAGCACATGAACCACTTTAGCTTGCTTATAACCTGCTTGTCAACTGCTTGTTTGCAATGTGCGTTGGTGATTCCCTGGTGATTCCACGAAACACCAGTGAGTGGTTCGTGGCTGTTTCTGCAAAAGTCTGGTGATATCCTGTTGTGCGGCTATACACGAGCTGACTCAACTTGTTGTTATAGGTTAGCTCGCTTAACAGTTAGGTCCAATAACTATATTTAATAAAATTATATCTTATTATCGTTCACTTACCCTTTTAAAATCAATTTGTTGCAAAAATTTCACTGGATACTTTTTATTAATATTTTGTTTCAGACGAACTAATCGCCTGAAACAAGTATTGTTCGTGCAAGGTCATCAGCCGATGGAAATTTCGACTCTTTTTTGCATCTTAACTTGTGCGCAACACCGCACGACAAATTAGAAAATATGTTGTTTTTTAAACGTGCAGCGATAAACATCACAACGCAACCTTGGGAACGTCTATAGTATTAACTTTCAAACACACCAATAACCGTATATTTTTTAATTAACTTTTTTTATAAAACTTTCTAAAGTTAAGCGTTTAAAAACATGAATGACCAAGATTCATCAAGTAAGCGCCAGCGGCTTTGAAATCAGACAACTAACAAGGGAACAAAGGATGCCATTAGCAACAAAAGAAATCCATTATTTTACAAAGTATTCCTCTTCAAGGACAGGTTTTCTCCGTGTTGTTACGACTAATGCGTTTTCCATCAATCTGGTGTTGTTAGGTTTTACGGGTACCTAGGACCTTACACACAAGTTAAACACAAATTTGCTGCGGATGTTGTAACACGAATGATGTTGTTCAAACTAAACAAATAAATATTTACAATTTAGAATGAAATTTATAGATTGAGATTCAAGCGTAATAAATTATATAAACATACCAGCTTGCCACAGTAAAAATAAACAGCGTGTAAAAACTTGAACGTGTGATTGAAAAAACTTGAAAGTTGAAAATTGAATAAAATCTTCTGATACGAAATACGTCAACGCCTTGATTTTTTTATTTAAAAGTTGAATAAATTGTTGTTGTTTTTTAGGAGCTCACTTTGGCTTCTCACTTGTGTCAAACGTTGAATTCGAATGCGTTGAAAAATAGATCGTTAACCATAATATATAGGCATACAATTAAATTTTTATTTCCCTACGGGATTATTTTTGCATAAAGTACCGAACAGTCTGTAAAAAAATCGAGACAAATCGGGAAATACAACACAACTTTACAGGTGTGTTTAATTCTCTTCCGCTCAAGGATATCGGTTTGCCATAACTGTGACACTAAATTTAGCCCGCCTTAAAAAAAATTGCTTCCTACGCACTGGTTTCTTTTTTAAAAATAGTTTAATGACTAATTTTATTAATTATAAGACAAGATCATTGACAAAGCATATTTAAACCATTGAATTTTAAAGCACAAACCTCATTCCCTTTAATATACTAGTTAATTAAAACTGGTCTTTGAGGATATCAAAATTCAGTTTTGCTTAAATAAAGGCTTAGACGCAAACAAATTTCTCATAGAAATCCCTGAAATTTAAATTCCGCAGAGCAAATTAAACCGAATTAAAATCAAACAATGAGAACAAAGCCAGCGTGGTTGTATCTGACCCTCTTAAAAAGTACAAGAATTAATTATATTTGTTCGGGCAAGTGAAGCTATTAGAATTTCTCTATCATGATCACGCAGGTAATCTGTTCCCGGTGGTAAGAAAAATTATGATGGTTATCCTTTTAAGAACAGTGACATTAAACTAGCTAAGTTAAATATTTTTTACATTTCCCGAACGCGTACACATCACTTTAGCAGAGTATATACTAACGTGCATTTCGTGCTTTCGTTAGCACTACTGCAATTTCACATACAAACTGAAAAATACGGCTATTTTTATAGATATTTTTCGGCGATGGTAAATGTTTTTACCTTGTTCATTAAATTTTAGTTCCATATGCTTTTAAGTGTCATAACATATCATTTTTTTATTGTTCATACTTTTTTTGAATCTGTAACGCCATTATGCGTTGAATCACAAGCCGCAAATTTTGTGGGAAATTTGATAATGTTTTGTCTTAAGTACTAATATCTTTTTTCTTCTTTTGATAGCTGCTACATTTCGGAAAAAAGATAGGCTAGAGATTAGTCTTAGTGGGGTTATCAGGTAATTGCTATTTCCCGTGCCCTATTATTATCAGAATTCCTAAAAGGGTGTTTATATGGAGCGAGCTGGCCTGGTTGACCCGGCTGGGTTACCTAGCCGAGATCTTCGCTAATCTTTACTAAATATTTACTAAAAATAATGTTTATGTAAGAAGCGACCTAGCCCGCCTTGTCGAGATCCATCACGTGTTACGTATGTTTTTCTTTTTAGCCTCTGGGGAGCACTCCGCTACAACAATCCGTTGCCGTGGGACAACGACTTAGATATGGCTCTAATGTACGACGAAGTCAAAGGAATCGATGTGGCGGATTTTGTAAGAGCCTTTCATAAAAAGAATATAAATATATATTACAGATTATGGCACGGAACATATCGTGTTCAACGCAACACAGCACGTGGTGACTTGATGGTGTTTCGAAAAACAATTTTTGATAACATGTGTAGAACAGGAATTGAGACGTGGTTATTTTTTATCAACCATAAACACTTTCATACCTTTCCTGCTTCTCTGATGGAAAAACCGTTACCAGTGGCGCTCTTTGCAGGTGTCAATATTTCCATACCTCGAAGCGGTATAGAAATACAGAAACACTTTTATCCACATGACTGGTGGAGAGAAATGAAACCGGTTGGATGTTAGAAATATGAATTTATATAGAAACGAAAAAAAAAATTACTGTTAGTTAGTTTTAATATGCATCTGCACTTACAAGGTTTGACAAAGCAGAAAAATAATTGCTTTCAAGTCTTTCTTATATTTTATATTTTAAATGCATCAATTTTTTAAGAATGTTAGGGTTATAAACTCTTAGTTTGCTTCGATCTTTATAGCGAAAATTATTTTTATTTTATTTGAGAAAAGTATAGTAAAAGAAATTTTTACATAAAATTAAAAATATTAAACGAACATGAATTTGGGTGCGATTTCATTTTGTTCATGCAGAGAAAATTCTTCGCCAAAGAAACCCTCTTTAAACTTCGTTTGATACCATGTGATAATTCATACTCGTTAAAGTTTTTTTAATACCTCGGGGCAACCTTTTTGTATTTTTCTGTATTATTATGTGACATAGAGAAATTTGTACAATATTCTAGGAAAAAATTTTTGGGGGTAGTTAGGATTTTTAAATACACTTTGAATTTCTTTCTGTTATGCATTGTAAGAATAACATATTTGAAACAACAAACGATAACTACGAAAGCATTTATCAGAAGATTTTACACATCTAAATCGTTTGAAAGACTTTTTATTATTCCTAAGTTTACGTTTCAGTGTTTTAGCAATTTTTTAACTTTAGAAATGTATGATGACATCACATTGAACCGAATCGCATCATTTAATTCTTTTATTTCCACTTTTTCTCCAATTTCAACACTTTTGGAGGAAATTGAGGATAAGCTGCAGGTAAGAGTTCCCGCACTAGACAAAGGACGAGAGGCTTTTTAGTCCCTCGGCCTTAAAAAGTCCCCGAAAAGCCTCACTTGAATAGGGTTAAGCTGCTCTTGATCAAGAATATTTGGTAATCGCCCGATCAACTCCTTTACACACAGCATGTGAAAATTAATTTAATTTGGGCGTTTTATGTGATTTTTACAACATCATGGGCGTGTACAGGGTATATTGTCACGTTTATATCCGAGGTTGTAAAGGATATTCCAAATTTATATTTTTAACCCAAAACGTTTTAATGAGAAACAAATGCACTGCAACCAATATACAATTCTGCCATTATTTAGGACGTTATAGCTTGGCAAAACTTAAGAATACATGATTATTGTTCAATACAACAAGTAAACTTCTGTAAAGACTTTGAAATATTACCTCACTTTTTCAAACGAATTTTCGGGCGGCTCCCTTTTTTGATGAAGCATTTGGGTGGCCGCTTTTTAGAGGATGGACTGTATTAAAGAAGCAAACAGTGATTTAAATGGTGAAATACTGTGTTATTTTAAAGTTTGAACTGAGTGTTTATGCTAGCTTTTTTGAGATCAAATAAGCGCGAGTAGATCTGAAAACAAACGCGTATTCCCGCATGAGCATGGATATCTTTTCCCCATAAATTTGTGATGAGAAAAATTATTGAGTGAAAGGACTCTAATAATTAGTAAATGTTTCGGTTGTAACCATAGACTGGCAACACTAATTCTTAAGTTCGATTAAATGGATATCGAGTCTTGTAACCTCCTGGTTAATAACCGAAGGCACTATTTAAAACACTATCAACTTGACATTTATGCTGGTAATCATAAACCCCATGCTTTAGATCATGTTAATTCTTTTTCCCTCTATAACATTTTTATATTGTTACACAATATAAAATAAATAAATTGTTTCTTAAAATAATTAAACCATGGAATCCTTGTTTAGACAATCTTAAATGAATGTTACTGCTCGGACACGGCTATAGCGAAATCCCCTTAAAGTGGGCATCGTCTAAAGCGGACATCTTTAAAAGGCGGGCAGTGGTACTTGAACGGATGGATCTAAGGTTAAACTTTTACAGAAAAATCTCTATAGCGCGGACAGTCATGAAAAGTAGACATTCAATCAGGCAGACAATTTTTTCTGCTCCAAATGCAATTTTTTTACTACCAACGCTGTCTTTAAAGCGGACATTGTAAAAATAAAATGAAGAATTGTGAATTATAGGCGTGGCTGAGAGGATAAACGAATTGCTTGAAGGCTAATCATTGGAAAACATTTGAAATGAAAGAGTCTGGGTGATTTTTTGAAAGCTTTACTGGAGAAAGAGGCTGGTTAAGTATGTCCCATTAAGAATCCAGGAGAATGCATCTGCTTCACAAATCTTTAAACATACTGATGTTCTTGTGGCTTTTCGATGGCTACAAGAAACCTGGAAGAAAGTAACCAGCTTAACTATCAAAAGTTGTTTTAATAAATGTGGCATTAAAGGACTGGTGGAACTCAAAGAAGATGATGATTTTAAAGCTCTTCTGAGGGAATTTACTACGGATATGTCTGCAGCAGAATATGCTAATTTTGACAAAAATGTAACAACCTCTGCGTCAATGAACAATGGATTCGAAATTGATTGGCGATATTGAGTTATCGAGCCCTAACGGACTGGTAGCCTTGTGGTAGGACGTTCGCTTTCAATGCGGAAGGTCTTGGGTTCAAATCCCGGCCTAGTCATGCCACAGACTATAAAAGTGTGAATCTGTTCTTTCTGCTTAGCGCTCAGTATAAGAATAGGAATGATATCTTAGGTGGTTGTCTAGTTAAGCAATTGCTGTGCTTGCACGACTCAAATGGGAGCTTTAAATACACTAGGCTTTGCAGGAGCCTCTTGGAAAGCAGTACCAATAGGAACAGGCCATCATGGGCAAAGGGCATGGTTAAATGAGTGCTACGAATACTTTAAGCATGGAGTTATTTGATAGCAATTATATTTTAAAAAAACCGGGAAAACAGTTTATTTATAAAGGACATATTTTAATCAACGACTGTTGTCTTTAATAAAGAAATTTGACTTTCAATGTCATTTCAGAAAAAAACAACAACAACAATAGGTGTTTTGAGTAAAATAATTTTTTTTACATTTGTATTTTTTTTTGGACAATAAAAATTATTAATGTTTTTAAATGTCACACTCACAACCCTCCCCTATTGCCTTGCTTGTAACTTGTCCTACGACTTTTGGGTTTCCATTTTCGAATTTCAGAACAGCAAACAGACGATTACGCGTTCTAGTGATGCATTTGGATCCACCACAACAAATTTTATTTCTTTGCGCACATTTGCTACCCACAACAACATTAGATTTCTGTAAATACTGTAAACGGAACGATTTAGGGTCAACGAAGACTTCATATGTACCTGAGGGCATGTAACGAACAATAGAAGTAGCTTTGCAGATAGATCTTGAGGGCGAATTTAAGTTGCTCAAGGTTGCATTTATATTGGTAACACTTTGTTCGATGAACGAAAATAAAGCATTAACGCTTGCCGGATGCAATTTTTTGCCGCTGTCATTTCTAACAATAGTTTTTGGGTAGAAGACTTTTTGATTAATCACATTTGAGACGGTAATTGTGGTATGGTATGACCATAGTAAGAGTGTGCAAAGGATGATCTGAAAAAGAAGAACATAGCAATAAATTACCAAAACAGAAAAATATTAAGAGCTACTTGTCATAGCTGTATTGGAAGTTACTTGTTCAGCTGCAAAATTAAAGCGAAATTAGACTATTCAGTTGTACCTCTAGCTATTACCAACATGGAAAGAATAAAAAGCGATCATACAAAACCTCCTGTTAATTACATTGCAGTTAAAACTTTCAATATGCTTGATAAGCTCATGAATCAAAAGGGAAGTTTCATTATTTGAAACAGGTAGATACTTTGTATTTAGTAAATGTAGGACAACTGGATTGTTTAGCTTTACAGCTACATCCACGCATACAATCTATAAAGAAGTACCAAAAAATTCTTTATCACAAGCATTCATACCTTCATTTTCTTGCTTTTCTGTTATCTTATTCCTTCTTCTTGCTGTCTAAGCCAAAACTCAAGCACACTGCTTTAAAAAATTTTGTCGCGGCATATTTATACAACCTTTTAAAGGAAGTGTCATTTTGCGGTGCATATTGGGCGTGGTGTCAGTTTTGGACAAATTTCTTCAAATGGAACAACAAAGTATATTTTTAAAGTAGTATTTAACACCATCTCTAAAATTGTGATATACATTCCCACAGCAAAACCGTTGCCACAGTAACGTCAAAGTTTCAGCGTTTTCGTTACAGAAATATTGATACATCTATCAGTAAGTAGGAGAAGCGCTGAAAGTATTGTTCGTTGTAGTGTCTCAATAACTATATAGCAACATTGTTTTTGCAACAATTGCAGAGAAAAACACCATCCTAACAACACGCACGGTTTTAGATTAGGACCTGTTTTTTGTTGGATATTTTTTTTATAGTTTTTTTTCATAATAGAAATGCTCTTTGTTTATCGGGTGAGTGAATTTCCCAAAAAGATACTTTATTAATATTAAAAACGCAGAGATTGCTATTGATAAGTATTGTAATGCAAAAAGGACAGAAAACATAAACAACAAATGGAAGCAATTGGCTTTAACGCCAAATATGTGTTTTATATCTTTAACTTAAATTGTTGAGTCACACCAAAACTTTGTCACCACTCATAGAAAGTCACAAGATCTCTTCGAATTGACATACACAGAGCTGAAAGAAGAAGAATTCACGTTGCTTTGTAAAATGGATTATAACGATTCTAGATTTATTCCAGGAGCTGAATATGATCGAAACATTTTAAGAAATTTATTGTCGGATATGTACCTTTTCATAAAAAATAATGGCCTTAGAAATTAACTGCAAGTGTGGAGATGCGGGTGTGGAGATGCGGGTGTGGAGATGCAGGTGTGGAAATGCGGGTGTGGAGATGCAGGTGTGGAGATGCGGGTGTGGAGATGCAGGTGTAAAGATGCAGGTGTAAAGATGCAGGTATGGAGATGCGGATGTGGAAATGCGGGTAGGGAGATACTCAAGCTACATGTTAAAATATTAAAAATCAGCAGAGAGACTTTTAATTCTTTAAAATTTCTTTTGATATATTAATAATTTTTCATATCATATCGCGAAACTCACAAAGCGGCCACACAAAATTGCAATACAAAATAGACACTTCAAAAAATATAAAAATATGACGTGGTAAAACTAACTGACTGAAACTATTTCAAAAACTTTTTGTTTTAAAGGATTTGTAAAGTGTTTTTAGAAATAGATACGTTCAAGTAGTTTGTGTGAATTTTACAATTTCAGCCAAATTAATGAAAAAAAAAAATGGTCTATTTCAGTTTAACATTAGGCTTTGGTATCAGAAAAAAACGTTCTGAGGTTCAATCCTTAAAACTTTTGAAGTTTTAACTTTTAAGCTGAATGGTGATAGTTAATCCTTGCAATAATTTCCGAGATAATTAATTCACGAAAGCTTATGTTTGCAAAATACTGATAAGGCAATTTGTGCCTTCTTTTTGCTCCGGCCATTTTTGTATATATTGCCAGATATTTTAACCTGTAACATTTATATAACGGAGAAATATACCTACAACCTAAAAAATATAAAAATCACCCGTTTTTTTATTTGCAAAAGTTTCCATCCGCGAAAGTCTCCCAACTTAAAATAATCTCAAAAAAAAAGAAAACAATATTATGCGAAATAAATGGTATCGGAGCCTTAGTTTTTTTACTCATTATATAAAAATTACACGTATGCAAATGATATTACTAAAATCGATTGGTCAGTTACAATCAGTGTATCAAGGTCAAATGTATCACATCATTCAGGTTGTCGAATGTTTCTAATTTAAAGATTAAAGTAATTGGTATTTGTATAACAGATGAAGACACGAAGGAGTGCAGTCTATCAAAAGTGAAACATGATTGAAACTATAGTCACTGTTGTTTTGTTTCGTTTGTTGCTGCTATGATAACTCGCAAAAAAAATAAAAGTTAAAATTGCAAAAAAAAAAAAGAATAATTATTTGCAAGATTTGCAAAACTTCATCTTCAGTTTTTTTGACCTAGCCAAAATAAGTCTTCTCTGAAATTAATCAAATTAAAATTCATTTTGAGACCCAATTGATGTGGGCTAGAATAATAGCAAAAAACTAGACTCTTCATAATTTATCCGGACAAAATAATGAAAAGTTTTTAATAATTAATTTTAATTTTTGGACTGCTATTCTTTTATTACTAGTCGTTAGCCCGTGGAAAATCCAAGGATTCTCCCGTTCTTTTTATACCGTATCGCGTGCCTCTCGCTACATGCGCAGCTAAGCCACCATTTTGCGTGACGGACAGAAAGACAGACGGACAGACGTATACGGGCATTATAATATAGACTAGTCGTTGCCCGTGGGAAAATCCACGGGATCGCCCGTCCTTTATATCAACCCGCCGCAACGAAGTGGATAAAAATATATCGCATTTGATATTCGTGTTTCCGTAACATCATTTTATAACTCAACAGGGGGGGGTGGCGCAGAGACAGACAGATGGAATACGGCTATTATAATAGAGAATATAATGCCCATATATTCATATTTATATTCATATTTTATTATTATTTTGTTTTATTATTATTTATCACGAGTAGTCCTCTTAAAAGCATACACTAAGAAAGCATAAAGAAAATAACTGACTGACGAAAATATGGTTTTTGATATGGTAAAAAATTCCCAGCTACACTAACAAGAGGAATGTGACTTCATTGAAGCAGATATTTGTCAAATGTGGACAAATAAATTGACACTGTGTCAGAATGCGTCAGTTTTAAAATCAGTGACGAATATTTTGTTTATATCTATGGATAAGTGTCGGTAAAAAGTGACCAAAATTGTTCAATACGTAATAATTTATTTTTTATTTACAGTAGACGTCAGTTAATTCGAACACGTAAGGGACTAAATTATTTGTTCGAATTAACGAATGTTTGGATTTCATTTATCGATACACAAAAGTTCGAATTAAATTACCGAGCATAAAGTAGCCTTGGGATTAAAAAATTGATCGAATTAGGGAAATGTTCGAATTACGGAGTTCCAATTAAGCAGCTCAAAAAGACTTTATTAAATCAAACTCAAGGGACTTGCCAATTTGTTTGAAATAACGGAAAGTTCGAATTAAGCAGCATTCGAATTAACGGACGTCTACTGTACTTTAAGTTTCATAATCTCAACAAAAAAAAATTAGTCCATACCGTATTCTCTCTATTTGACGCCCTGGGCGTTTAATTAAATTTTGAGATTTTAGGGTGGGCGTTAATTGGAGAGAGGCGTTAATTAGAGAGTGGGTGTTTATTAAAAACAATTGAAAATTTCAGGTAATAGATTTTATTCTCTGAAGAAAATCATCCTCATCCTTGTCTTGATCTATTATGTTGAATTCAACATTTGTTTTGTCGATATTGGAGTCCATTGCCCCATCGAGGCTCTGGTCGTTTAAAAGAGTCATTATATCCTTCAATAACTGTTTACCAGAGAAGCATTTTTGTTTTAATTTGGAACGGTAAATTACACCATCATTACTGCCGTCAACTTTGAGATTTAGAGCACATTCTAATAAACGCCCCTTTTACATAAAATACGGCATTGGCGTTAATTAGAGAGAGAGAGGCGTTAAAAAGAGAGGAGGCGTTTAATAAGGTTTTTGATGTTTTAGGTGGGCGTTTATTAAAGAGGGGCGTTACTTAGAGAGTGGGTGTTAAATAAAGAGAATAGGGTATGTAAAAAGCTGAATATATTAAAAGTTTACGGATAAAAAATGCTTACCAACCTTTTCTACGTCGACCTTTTTTAGTGATAAGACATGTGATACAGTGAAATCTCTCTAAAGCGAACACCATGGGTGCAAAAAAAAGTGTCCGTCTTATAGAGGTGTCCGCTTTATAGAGATTGTATCCAAAAATCACTTTTAGGGCAAAATTTTGACGAAAACAATACTTTTTTTGTTTATATACGTTTTTTCTTTGTTCTATTCCTTTCAAATCAAGGAAATGTGACGCATAATTTGATGAATGTGAACTTCTTATATTCACACGCTCTACTGGTATACAAACAAAAACAAGTATCAACTAACAGTTGCACTTGTCCCTAAAAACCTCAGTAAAATCTTCCGATGATTTACAAAAATTCCTAATTGCAAAATAACATGTTGAGTCATAGAGAAGCGTATAAACAGGTTACGGTATGGAAATTCCAGTTCTATACGAGTTTGTTGGCGTCGAGAGAGGCGTTATTTGGGGGAAACGAAAGTTAAAAAGATTTTAGAGAAGAAAAAGTTAAAATATGTACGAAATAAAGATAAAAATCGAAATTTAACAAGTGTTTCTTTTCATGTGTCCGCTCTACACAGAGCTTTTTCAAAGGAAAATATCCAGCGTGGCATAAGTTCTGTTTTTCCTAGCCGTCATTGCAAGGTGCAGCTTACACTATCGATGGAGACTAAGGATAGAAAGCAACCTACAACCCTGGACAAAATAAATTGTGAAAGAGGGCGGAATTTCAAAGATGGCAATAACATGCAATAAGAACGTCTTTTTTGAAGTACCACGCACTTAGAACTTGTTGACCTTCACGACGACTTAGGAACTTAGGTTATTTTGTAAGAACCCAAAATCTTACAGGGTGCTAATTTCGCTAACGTCAGCACTGCCCAAATCCACCATATCTCGAATCTGTCTGGGTCGGATTGATCCATAAGTCAGACATCGTGGAAAGTGCAAATAGCGCTTTTTTCGAAGTTATTACTCGGTCCACAAACCTGGATACAGAGAAATGGCCAAGTGATGATGCATGCCAATTTTGATAAAGAGCTAGAAATGAACACTTTTCCACCTATTATTTTCATGTCTGCAGCCAAAAAGTACCCGCGTAAAGTCTTTCTCAAAATCAATGCAATTAGAAAGCTACACCATGGACGGAATTATAAGCTTGCGTTTATGGATACACTGACAGTTATTTTGCACACATTTTGAAACAGTCTCGGTAACCAATGATGCTTTTTTAACCGGTTAAATCTTGGGAACAATTAATTTCAGAACTCTCATATTTCAAAAAAAAAGAAGTTTTAGGAGACTGTTTTAGCTAGACGGGATAATAATTGTGGTTTAATTCTACACTTTTATGTAAACTGTTTTTGCGGAAGGTTCTTCTTTGAATAATATACAGTTCAACAGTAGCCTGGTGCACGGTATAATACTAATAAGCTGCTCAGATGTGCAACACTATATGTTTGCACTTAAGCAGTCAACTTGGCCTTCAACACCTGATCACTAAACTAGTATTCCAGATATTATATAAGTTAGGAGTTAGCTAGCTACCTAGCTAACGTCATGTCCTGAGAGCATCATCAGCATCTTGATCACATATTAATAAACGGCATATTCAATGGCTATTATTTTTCCAGGTGGATGATTTTTTTGAGAACATGTTAAAATTTGTATGAAAAGTGTTCTAGCTGCAAATCACTTATTTTTCTAATATGTACAACAATTTTTTTAAATTGCCTAAACTCTGAAACCCAGAAAGTTTCTTTAATGCAAAATTATTCTTTAAGTTTAATCATTTAGACTGATCTAAAAACATATTATGAAAATTTATGATTAGGATACATTTGTGGGAGCTTTCTTTATTGAACAGGAAATTATCTGCCAAAAACGTGCAATACTGTTTGCGTTCTAGTGCTTCACTTAATATGTACAATCCAAGAGCCTGGTTAGTATATCAAAAATCCAATTATGTTTGCATACATATATATGGTTTTTAGTCTATAAAATGTATCTTAGAAATGTGATGAATAGTTTCAATAGCCTACATAAGATTTGAAGAAAAGACAATTAGCTTGTCACATTGTCATATTTCCCCCAAACATTGACTTTCAACACTGGGTGATGTACCTAAAAAGAGTAATGTATTCAACAACATTGATATAGTTAGTTTGAAAGCTACCAGTTATGCAGGGGAAGGACAAACACCTCAAATATGGTTGTTAATTTAACTATCTTTATTATAAAACCTGCATACGTCTGTCTGTCTGTCACGCAAAATGGTACAGCAAGTTGCGAGACGTACGTAGTGCAGTATATAAAAAACGGACAAATCCAAACCAACTACTCTAGATAAATTTGCTTATACCATGCAAACTAAAAATATTATCTTTTTCTAACATACGTCTCAAATGGGACTTCCCTAAAGTTTATGCAAAACTTAAGCTGGTCTTTTTATTCACTCCACTTTTTATTCAATCCATAAATCCAATACACGCAGAAATGAAATATTGAAAACTTTGGCGTAACAAGGGCGCAAATTCTAAAAAATACATGCAGGGTCATTTGCCCAGGACTTAAATAAACCTGCGCCCTGAAAACTTTAATATTATAGTCTGTTGATTTACAAAATTATTCCAAATTTGACTTTTCTGCTTTCACAGATGACATGGGTAAAAACGTGTTACAAATAGTTCTTTTTAGCTAGCATTGAGTATGCTTGAAAACACGTAGTTATCTAATCATGCGCCAATAAGAAATGATTAGCAAAAGTATTATAAATACGGATTTACGTTGTGAAACCATCTAATAGTCTGAAAGCCCGGACGGATGTCTGCACATCTGCACGATACTGTAGAAATCACTGGAAGTTCTGACGTGGCGGAATTGGGTTTGTCAGCAAAAATAAAATCGTGCGAATAGTCATGCAGAATGTAAAGGGGCTGCTTGCCTTGGGTAGTTCTTCTGAAATTGCTTAAAATATTTTTAATTGTTTTAAATAGTTTTTGTGGAAGTCATTTAACTAAAAATCTAACGTGCCCTTTGGTAGCCCTTTTATTGCTAAATTTAAGACATCATTTTTACATTTAAGTAAGCTACTGGTTTACAAGGGGTGTCCATTATCGGTACATGTATTGTTTACCCATTTGTAAATTACGAAGCGTCCATGTAAATTCATTACACCAATATATTCTTTTCTTCTTAAAATATTCTCCTATTTCTAATGCAATAATTTTTAATACTACAAATCCAATGTTTTAAGTTTTTCATTATTTTGCAAAACTAGTCGTTAGCCCGTGGAAAAATTCATGGGTTTGCCCGTCCTTTTTATACCGCATTGCGTGCGCCTCGCTACTTGAGCAGCTAAGCTACCATTTTGCGTGACAGACAGACAGACAGACAGACAGACAGACAGACGTATACGGGTATTATAATATAGACTAGTCGTTAGCCCGTGAAAAATCCACGAAGTCACCCGTCCTTTAAATTTACCCGTTGCAACAAAGTAGATAAAAATATACCGCATTGATATTCGTGTTTCTGTAGCACGACTTTCTAACTCAGTGGGGGGTCCGGGCAGAGACAGATGACGTCTATTATTAAAGACACACAGTCGAGAGAGTTAGTACACACAGGAATTTCAACTTTAAAGTCACTCACGCACACAAAAAGCGGCATATATTAAAGAAAATTTAACCGAGCCATTTTGTTTTACCTTGCTTTGGAACAGCCTATATTGTTTATTTTTGTTTCATTTAGAATTCTTTATATTTTAAATACATATGTAGCACATAACATATGTACTGTAGGCTATATTAATAACACTATTTTTAAGAGTATAACAGTGACACCTAACAGTGACATTAAAAAAAAGACATCAAAACTGTTGCATTTTTTTTTCAAAGTTAACACTTTTAATATTAGCCTTAGCCATTATTGTTCTCGTTATCATTTTGAAATGGCTATATCTCAATATTCACATAGGCTAAATTTCCTACCACATCAAGTGATTTCGGGGTCACCCAACCTGTGAAACTTGTGAAATACTTTTTTATAAAAAATGCATGACTTTCGGGAATGCAAACATTATATTCAATACAGGTTATTATATACACTGTGTTCCTACAGTGCATTCAATAACCTGTTGCTACAAAAACGTGATTTTTTAAACTGGCAGAATGCCTAATGGAAATATAGATTACGAAAGCCTGTTTGCTAATGTTGACAGCACGCTATGTTAAAACAAAATAATAGGAAGTTCTAACAAGGTAAATAAGTTTTTTAGGCCAAGGTTGTTCGTGACAATTCTTCAAGTTATTTTTAAATCTGTAATACATGCTATTATAGTTGGCACCAAGACCCACTAGTAGATGATGCTTCCGTCCGTCGTAAATCCTTTAAAAGGACACTGATTACCAATCTACCAAAAAAGACAGCGTAAAATTGTTTATTAGTGACTCAAACGAAACGAAAATTCTACACATTTCTGCAGACCATTGACATGACATAATTTAGATTTTTGATTTTAGTCTTCCATATTCCTTCTCTTCATGTAAAGAAGCCTACTAGGACTTCCTTAGTTTCGTTTTGGAAACAAATTGTCTTAATGGCAGTTTCCTGGTGATTTGTCAAAATTGCTGACCTACATAACGTCGAAACTATTACAGACGCATAGTAGAAAAAAAACATCCGTCAAAAATATGTTTTACTCGTAAACGAAAAGGCTGTAACATACCGCTACCTATTATAAGACCGTGCAAAGTCTAGAGATGTAGCTTATAACTGGTTTCCACGGGGACACGTGGCAACTTTTTTAGGCCATAGTAACAAATTAGAAAATCAAATTAAATTTATTTTATATCTTGTTGACATTAACAAAAATATGTTGTGTAATGAAAATTTTATTTCGCTTGCCACTTTTAACAACAATTCTGAGAGACAACATTTTTGTATCCAGCCAATCAGAATGAAGTAATTATGCCAATGCTTTCCTTATTGTAATTGAAAAGTTACCTGTTGCACAAATACACGATAAATTTATTAAAGGAGAACTTTTACTTTTTCACCTGAAAAGATCGCCCGTGTCCCCGTGGCTTAACAAAAGCGAACTGAAATTTTAGCAAATATTGTTAAACGCCTATTTCTCAATAAAACATTCTTGAAACATGATACTAAGATCCAGGTTTAGTTTCTCACTTTGTTTTTTATAAAAAGCTTAACTATTCTCGGACAAAAATGTTTTTTATTTCCATTAGAATATTCTTATCATATTTGCCATAATTTGAATTATTTGAAACGAAACAGTCAGTAAGCCATGACGTTAATAGTTGGTTTGTTTGCTCTCTTTGATTGACAAGAAGAAACATGAAACATACCATAAATCGAAATAGTGGCAGTATCCCTTCGTAGCTTGTTCTTCTTAAGAAGGTCAATTGCAAATTATGTAGGTTATTTTAATCCGATTAAACAAAAGGGAATTCCACTGCAGATTAACATGCAAAGGTAACAACAACACAACTTAATGATCCTGAACTTGTATCGACGCCATAGTGATTATTTAACATCTTTCACAAAACGTAAAACGAATTGCATTGTGGATGCGTGTGTTTTGTAAACGTTAACATAAA
Organism: Hydractinia symbiolongicarpus; assembly: GCF_029227915.1. Classification (NCBI taxonomy): domain Eukaryota; kingdom Metazoa; phylum Cnidaria; class Hydrozoa; order Anthoathecata; family Hydractiniidae; genus Hydractinia; species Hydractinia symbiolongicarpus. The sequence goes on from NC_079879.1 coordinate 24,784,543, forward strand.
CATTGGATGTTTTTATGAGAATGTGCAAGTTTATTACGCCAGAAATAACTTGTTTTTATGACCTGTTTTTCGAAAGTAAATTTCATAATCAAAAATATTTTTTTTAAAAAAAATTATTCCCTGGGATTCTTTAGTAAACACTTCTCTGCAACTATATATGTTTTTCTGCTTGAAGTATTCATCGAAGCGCCGTGGGTAGTATGACACACAAGTTTTTTAGATTTTGAAAATAATAAACTAGCTATTAAAAATGACCCATACGCCAAAAACCTTTCCTCAAAGAAAATACTCAGAATTGTAGACGAAAAACACGTATTTGAAATACACAAAAATCTAAAATAGCCTAATGCTTTGTAACATGATTTCTCTAATTAGGAACGAATTGCATAAATTTACAGGGCTCCAAACTCACAAAAACTACAAAATATGAAAATAAGTTAAAAAAATTAAAATAATTAGCGGCCAATGGGCGAAAACTTATGTAGAATATGTAAATAAGTGAGGACGCTGCTTTTACATTTGGAACAGGAATTTCTGTGCTTTCTAGTTTTCTTTTAAATATGTAATCAGAAAAACTACTGGCTCCTGCACAACCAGACTGATTATTGAGCTATTTTAAACTTCTCCGTTTTAGCTATAATTTGTCCTGCAAAACTTCAAGGTAGTCTAAACTGAGTCTTGTATACCAAAGCATCAGTAACCCATGTTAAATTTAGCTCGTGTGTACCTCTAACTTTCGGCAGCTGTAAATTTTGTGGAAAATAAAAATTATACAATTAACGAGTTGAATAGTTGAATCAAATATATGATCATTAAGTGAGCTGGATGAACCTAAAAATTAAATTACTTTTCGCTATTCAAGCTTAAGACGTAGCTGGAAATATTTCCACGTTTCATCAAAAAGAAAGAAAAAAACAGAGAAAATAATTTAAAAATTTACCACGAGCTGAAGGAGTGAACAAGCGATTTTAAAGCAAATCTAAGCTAAACACTTCGTAATGATCGGAGGCGTCTGAATCATTATTCATTTAAAATCAAATTATGACTAAGGGGGGTGCTGAGTTTAACTGCTTTGTTTGATAAAATCCGAAAATTTAGAGAGATGGTATTTAAACTGTGGAAAATAATAAACTATCTTGAACAAAGCCATATTGATATATAATTTCAGATTTTTAGACATGCTGGAATAAATCTGGAGTAACTTGTAGGAGGTACTTGTAGGAGGTCTGAGAGGTTAAAATCTACCCAACAATGTTTTCCGATATTCAAATAACTTAATCAGTAACCAATATACTTTTACAGTTATTTCAAAATGTTTTAACATAATAACGTAATTTGTATAATGTTTGTGAAGACCTTTGACCCAAAAAGTAAGCTTGTTGTGATGCAGCAGAACAAATAATAGACACCTCCCGAAATAAAACGGACCGGAATGGACAATTCTTATTTTTAAGATCTGATTGGTCAATGAACTTTTCCTTTCTTCCGATCATTCTGATCCAAACTGAAAGTTAAAATCATTTCAAATTTTTCTTGCGGAAAGAAAAGAAAAAAACAATAAAAACAAAAGAATAATTAGTAAATTTAGGTATTTTTTTTGTTCCGTTACGCTGTTGAGTGAAAATTCAGCCTTAGATTCATAAAAGAATTGTTATTATTGGATTTTGAGAATGATTAAATAATCATGCGTGTGTAGCTTAATTTAGTTACAACACAAAGTATAGTTCTAGTGGTCTTGCTTCCTAATTTTTGCATTTTTGTGATCTTTGTGAAGCTTACCTCCCGCGAAAAAGTTGATTTCATATGGATGAGGTTCAGAGATTTTGAGATTTTAGTGACAATCAACGAGCGAGTTCCGAAACAGCTGGTGTCCAGGGAGCGCTGTAAGCCCCCTGGACACCAGCAATTTTAAAGTCCTAAAACATGTAGAACAGCTCTACCTTGGTCTTCAGAAAAGCTTTGTTTTGTTTCTCTTTCAACTGGGGCACAGTCCCTTTCCATGCCTGAAAGAACTTGAAAAGGTTATTCCCCGTTTTTAGAAAAAAAAAAAAAAAAAAAAACGGGCCAGAAAAGAATAAAAATAAAAAGGCTCTAGATTGCTGGAAAGTGCAACGTTTTTTAAATACTTTTTCAATTATTTAGTAAAAATTTTATTACTTAGCAAAAAAGTGAAGGATGGGGCGGGGGGCGGTTAAGCCCCCCCCTAGTGACGCCGCCCCTGATTTACATCACCACGTACATTGATAAACTCTTGAAACAACACCTCATTTTTTTAATCAATGATGTTACGCATTAATTAACATAATTATCAAAACTTCTATGTCAAAAAAATCTTAAGAACTAATAAAAATTTTTTCCAAAAAAATCAAAGGATTTATAGACAACCTTTGAAGGTCTTTCATATGAAGACAACTTGTTTTTTCGCAAGAGTTAAGTTTTAATAAACCATTGTAGGTGGTTACTTATTTATGTTCAAAATTTAGGATCTTATATTTCTGTTTTCTATCTTTAATTTAGAAGGATGAATTTATTACAGGTACACTGAACTTAAACTAAAAACAAAAAATTAGCTTTAACCTAAAATTGTTCTTCTTTTGTTTTTTAGGTGTCATAAGCATTTTATGTTGTATTTGTTGTTGTAGCTCAGAAAGAAAGATTTCAATCTTCACATCCCAGCTGCATTGTTCTTATAAATTGTTCTTATAAAAATACCTACAGATTCTCCCATCCTGGTTTTTCTCAAATGAAAAATTAAGCTTCTGCGAATAAACATCACGTGACTTCAGTTAACCACGACCAAGTCACCACTTCACATTTTTGTTAAATTTTTGAGCACCTTTTCAAAAATCCTCAGCTTAGGAATATACTTGAGAATTATGCTGCGTTTGAGCTGTAACACTACATTCAAACTTCAATTTTTAAAAAAATTCGTATGAATTTTTATCATTCTCGAACGTTATATATCTGTATGCATCGTCACACCCTCCATCAGAGGTGTTATTTAAGCAGAGGAAGGACTTAACTTTTTTATCTGAATAACAAATTAAAATACAATGAAACGGTAAGGAGAAGAGCAAGCGTGTGTCATAAATCATCCCTTTTTAATAATTTATACAAATCTATTTTTTCTTAAAAATTGTTGCAGTTTTTAGAAAACAAATAAATATTAAATGAAGAAACAATGCCATAATAATCTATGCAGCATTTTTTTAAGTTAAGTGTTGAATAAGGGAATAAATATGTACAATAATATAAGTTACTATATAAATTTTCTATATTGATATTGAGTGGATGAACCAGACGGAGAACAGTTTTAGGTTTCTGCGCTTTCCATACCTAACTTTAACGAAGCAAAGTGGACATATCTCTTTTATTAATACCTCCTGGGTATCGACTCTTAAGAGAAACAAATCACTGCATCAATTATAATAATTATAATAATTTAAATAATTTATGATGATTTTTTACATATTTTGCAGCATATAATATAAAAGCAATTTTTTCACATCTAAATAAATTATGGCATCTGTAATATGTATTTGATATGTTACTATCTGCGGATGAGTGTCCTTCTGTATTTTCTTTAAGGAGAGAGTGACTTCGACACTTTTTTTAAAGAAGCTTGTAACTTAGTTTCATAACTTCAACATAAAAACTATCTCTGCGTGTTGCAAGTTTTATCTCCTTCTAAATTTAGTCGATTAATCAAGACAACATTGCCTTGGTGGTCTGAAATTACTGGACAGACTCTTCTTAGATACTCCTGCTAATGCAAGTGGGACGTGGTGTGGTTACACGAACCTATCTAACTATCACAGGTTTTGATATCGCAGTACTGCCATGTGGACCTATCTTTGCCGTACGTCGTAAAGCACCACGGTCGCTCCTTTTCACCACCTGGGTTACGGCAGTGATTGTGTCTACCGAGTCCATCTGCTTTGTTTGAAAGTTTATATTTATGTGAATGTGGGTATTTTTTGTTCCATGGTTGGCACATAACACCCTTCTCTGTATAGTCTAACTTTCCTCTATAATCCCGTCCTTTCGTTTTCTTGCTAACGCAAGTTCTAGTACTCTCACGACTGGGAAGCACATTGCATTTGTACATAGCTCTGACTTGAGCTACATCAAGATAGGATAAAACTCTTCGTTGTCCAATCTCTGGTTTTAAGTATCTGTATTTCTTTTGAATTCTTATCGTTGGCTTGCCATTCTTTGAGAAAAATGTTGGGCCATAGTGCATAATTGACCAGAAGTCATAAGCGTAACCCATGCTGTTGACATCCTTCTTGCTCAAACGACCTAAATAAGAAAGCGTTCACGGTAAGTCATGGTATTCAAAAGTTTTCAACAACAGGTAACATTGACATTTATGATATATCTAATATTAATATATTAGATATATCATAAATCTAAAATATATACCTTATGAAAATATAACAATAATAATAATGATAACAAAGATTTAATATGTAAATACTTACGGAATTGTAGCTTTTGCCCACTCATTATATTATGTCTGACAATTTTGACAAACGAGTCGCGGTCTCTTCTCGATTGTTCATGCCAAAAACCAATAGCATGACCAATTTCATGGATAACGGTTCCTTTTTCTCCACATCCTTCTCCTATTGAGATAAGTTGTCGACCAGGAACATATGGAAATTGGTTTATTCGTGTGTCTGTCCGACCAACTTGAGACCAACATCTGCAACAAACAAACAAAAAACAAATTGATTATTTCTGAAGAATGCCTCTACGTCATTAAGCTTAAACATTTCCGGGGATGAGTGTGAATAGAATTCACAATGATTTCGATGGAAGTTAGTCTTTCCTGAACTTATCTGACAACGTTGTATGTGAAAGAAAACAAGATAAAAGCTCGTGTTAATTGAACACCCTTATTCAGTTAATTCTCACTTAGTTAAGATATTAACATAATTCAATACAGGTTCACTGATCTTTTGAGTGAATACTGTAAAGGGTGTATTACAGCCAGGAAAGACTTTTTCAGAAGGAAGGACGTGTTCTATTTCTGAAACAAAACCCTTATTGAAATTACCTGATGCGAAGCTTATTAAGCTATTCAAGTCAAATTCTCGAACTTCTCTTCTAATTATCCACTTAGCGTTTTGCGCGTTTTGTTGTTTCAATAGGTAGTGAGTTATAAAGGCGACGGAAGAAGGTTTTTTTTAGATATAATATGCTTATTGTTCAAAACACAGTCTCACTAATTAAGATAAAATAGTTTTTAAGCTTGACAAAATATGATGAGATCCGTTTTTTTCTAACAACCGTCCGTTAGTACTTTAGGTTATAAAAAAGGGTAGCAAAGAGGTAGATAACTTTGACGTAATACCCTATGTTCACTTATTCTGTTGTACGGATACTTTGAACAGTAAAATATAAATAGCTCGTGGGATTGTGAATTGAATAAGATATTAAAAGGCTTTTCTTCTTATAAATTGAATTGAGAGAATGTTTAACACGAAACCGTTAGGAAGTAGTTCTTTATCTGCTTTGATTCCGACATTCTGTGATTTATCCCATTTAATCATGATTTTTTCACAAAAAAACATCGAAGGTCTTTGATTTATGGCTTTAAGCCGCGCAATGATGACATTGCTCTTGAAGCAGTGGAATGCCAAAGAAAGCTCTTTCGGAACCTTGTTGTTACTTTAAATAAAGTATAAAAGAACAAGGGAAACTTACCCTGAGTTGGTTTTTGTAAACAGAATATGATCGACCGGACCGCCCCCAAATCTTTGTTTGCTGATGCTTTCTTCCGTGCCTGGAGTTTTATCCAGACGCACAAACTTTAGACAATGTTTCAACGACTTTTTCCAATGTCGAATTCCACGTTTTAATTCCATTTTTGTATCTCGACCTAAAGGAGAAATATTTTTACTTAATACTTAATTCATTTTCCTGCATGTGTCGACTTGAGCATAATACGTGTCATTAAATTGACGACAATGTCAATCTTGGTATAAAAAAACTTGATACGTCGCATATGTCAATATCTTTATACACCTTTAAGTGAGTAAACGTTCAAAGTCAATTTCTTTCCTGCTAAACGTTCAGTTGATTCACATGTAACGAGAAATTGTTACAAAGGTCCGCACATATATGCTATGATACCCATCTCGTATTTCTTATTCTTGCTATGAGATTTATATAGTACTATATATATGCTTGCACATGGTTTTTTTACACGTGCAACATATATTTTATATGCGCGCATAAATCTTGTCTGAATATACATAAAGAAATTATTAAATGCTTTGACGTTGTGGAAATCCTACTTAAAATTTGTTAAAAGCAATTCATTTTTTTGATAGACTCACTTAAGTGGCCAATTTTAAAAGCTATTTAACAAATTTGTGGTTCTCATACAAACGTGCGTTGTGATATGTTTGTACAACGTTGTTATAAATTTATGAAGGACTTACTGAAGCCTGAGTCAATCTTGTAATAGACAGTGTTGTGCTTCCATAGATATTCTTTTTCTCTGCTTCTCGCAGCTCTTTTTTGCCGGTAAATACGGTCGATTTTTAGCTCCATTTTCTGCACTAAATCCAATCGCATATCTCCTTGAAATAAATCTTCAGCTATAAATAGAAAAATAATTATATTTAAATAAAAGATTCATCTATGCAAACGTTTGGCTAAAATTTTTGAGTTTATATTCTCTAGAGGAAGAACTAATAAATATCTCATGCTAAGAAGAAACAGGCAAGACGGTTGATGCTATGTTGTCGCCTCTCCTAACTACAGGGAAAAAGTTGATCTTTCTGGTGCCAAACCACCAATCACCGACGTTGGTTCTCCATCTCTAAAGAAGGCCCTTGTAAAAACGACTGGAAAATTTCTCCCCAGTGCTCTCGACGCGACATACGTATTTAAAAAATATTTTTCTAAGACTCATAAATCATTATCGCTCACTGTTATTTGATCTATAAAAACAAATGGTTGAAAGAGTACTAAGCCGGCTTTTCCTTCTTGAACTCGTAGTACAGTGTTTTGTATAGAACTTGTGACAATTGTAATTAGTAAAACCCCAAGGAAGAGGCGACACAAGTCCTTTGTTGTTATTTTTTTCTTTTCGGTTTAAAGACATACTTAAGAATAAGATCACAATTAACACATTTTCTCACTTCCGAAAGATATATGCGAAAATTGGAGTACTTCAAACGATAAGGCCGAATATTATTTAATTTGCGTAATCCAAGTTTTAATTTTGTTTTTAATATATATTCTTTGTTCTTTTTATTTTTTACCTTTTGTATGGTTAATATTGACTTTCCAGATTTCATTTCGAACTCGATGTGGGGCGTCATGCTCGGGCGTTTCAAAATCACCGGAAAAATCTTCATCATCGCCATCATCTGTATCATCTACTGAGCTTTCATAACTCGGAGCATCCATAAATATCGGCTCCGCAGCATCGTCTGGTTTCGGGAGCGTTCTCACAACCGTTAAAAGTTCATTCATTGCCACAAGTGTAAAGAATAAAGTATTAATAGAGAATTTCATGTCTGCAACTTTTCCTTTAGTCTTGTATAACTGCAAAATTAATTCTGTATAAAGAGGTGGTACCAATGATAAAATGTATACTTGCTAATATCATCAAATAACTCAAATCTGTTCATTAATATTTTATCAATCTAAAAAATAAATGATTCATATAAATGTACATGTAAGATATATTTACTTATCTAAAATATTATTTCTAAGATACAAAGATGCATGAGGTATGTTGCCTGATGCTACTTCGATGAGATGCGAAGTCTAACTGATTTATTCTATTAAAAGCTGACTTATTTACAAATGACATAACTACTTTACCTTTCCACAAGTGTCGTCACAATAGAAAGCATTTTATGTCATTTTCAAAGGAGGAGGAGTTCTTGTCGTTAAAAGAGTTTTATAAGGAACCCGGACAAAATGAACAGACAATCAATCAATCAAATATAACACAAGGTTGTCAATCACACTTGAATACATGTTGAACAATTAAAAGTAAGTAAATTTTTTAAGCTAACAAAATCCTTCGCTAATTGTATTATAATTAGAAAAATAAAAATAAGATCGGTTATTTCAAGCAGGGGGTTATACTGTTGTGACAGGGGGAGACATAATAAATCGTTGATATAAATAATAATAATAATAATAATAATAACAATAACAATAATAGTAAGAGAAAAAAACAAGCACATTTATCGGTATAAGTCGAAATATAAGTTTCTTTTATCTCCGATTTTAACTTACGTCCATATCTCTGGACAACTTTGTGGAAATAAAAATAACAAACACAAAACGAAAACCAAACCAAGAATTGAAAAAAGCTAAAAAACAAAATATTGGTAAACAGAGGCAAATATTGTACCTACATATAACAATAATAAGCGAGACAAGCTACAAGAACACGTGATTATCGCAAACCCTACCTTACACAGGGAGATAAAAGCTGGAGAAGAAGTTCATTTCTTGGTAGACAAGTATTAAAAAAATAACCTTCACCGTAATAGTTGCGGTTACGGTGAACAAAACAAAAGCCAGTAATGACGATTTCACCAAATCTCTGTTCTCTTTATATTCAATGTGTGAATATATAAGTGAATTAAACCTTTTCTTCTTAAAATTATATCTTAATAGAGACTTTAAAAGATGCTAAAAAATTGAAAACGTATCGTGCCAATTCGAAGCGCGTGCAGTTATTCTAACCGGATGTATATCACATGAGAGCGCTGTTTTCTAAGATGCATGTAAACCCAACTGCTGACACCGAAGTAAAAAAATTCTACAAATGTCATACGCAAATTACAAATATTCTCACTTTTTTTGTCTCTTTTATTTAAACGATTAAAAAAACATTTTCACGAATGTCCCGCATGTGTTTTTTTCTCCCCCGTCAGTAATATCTTGAAAAAAGCGAGCCAAAGCACTTGCAATGAATGAACTTCTTCTTTGTTTTGGATATAACGGTATAATTTACACAACATATAAAAAACCGACAAATGCGATTCTTTTAAATTTTATACTTGCTTATGACGTATGTTAAAACGTTAAAATAGAAATGCGAGCTGTGATAACAACGGAATAAGGATTTCTAATGACTTGCGGAAGACAATAGGTGACCCAAGCTACTCTTTCCTGAACATTCCATCAAAGAATTAAAACATAATATCAGAAGGATATAAAATTGCAAAAGTCAGATCCCGTCGAACAGAATGGTAACCATAACAACGTTATTCTAAAGTATATGAGCATTCTTAGTTTATTCAATAACCATGTTGGGTTCTTTCGAATCACGTGACACCTGCATGAAGCTGAAGTACATTTTTATGATAATACTATAATAATAATGCCTCTATGAATGATATCAGTAAAATTTTTTGGCATGGTATAGTAAAATCAGAAGAACGAAACAGAGTGGATTCTTTCTACCTTGAAATTATAAGGGATTAAACAGCTTGTTTAAAGAAGAATATGTAACATTAAGAAAGGGATTAAAAGAGATAAAATTACAAAAGTATTCAAGTTAAGGAGAGTCCAGACTGCCATTCAGATGAATTATCCCTCGACAGTTTTAAGAGCTCTTTTGTGGTTGTATATGTGCATTCATGTTATTCTCTGCTATGACGTACCTATATTATTTCTGGTTTGCGAGGTGGCAATATGTTTGTCATTCTTGTTCTATGCATGATGACGGTAAATTTTGTGTAATCAGACAATATTGTAGTTGTTTACATGCCAATTGAGACGCCTTCTGAAATCACATTAAACGTGACCCCTAATTATATATAGCTGTGTTGTTTCCACATAATTTTTAGCAAAACTTTATATGGATAAATTATGTGTCTGTTACTGACAAACTTAGAATTCAGGCTCTTGTTGCTATGACTTGACACTGTTAACAGTAGCAGCGTAAGTCATAACAGCATCTAGTAAACAAATATTTAGCGGTAAGGGTAAATATCTCTGTTTGTTCAAAATGGCTGCGCACAGCTCCATTCTGGGTCTTTTGAAAAGTAAATAATTTACTGGCTGGAAAACTCTTGGATATTTTCATGGGTTAACGTCTAGTATATAAAACAAAATCCCGGACGTCATTTTAAAAATTAGCTAGTATGGTGTATTATTTACTGACTTGTCTTCTCGCCGTCGGAAAGAACATGCTTTAAACTTCCTTTTTAGCATAAACACGCGCAGAATCATTCAATTTAATTAAAAATATGCTAACCATCGTTTCTGATTAAATTCCAGCGGATTGATCAAGAGAGAATACAACCTACAGATCCTGAGCCTATGTGTAATTTTTAATGAACTATGTGGTACGTTGCGTCATCAATTTGCGCTAGAAAAAGCAACATTGTTATGATATTATAAAAGATTTAGTGAAAGGAAAAAACATGGTCATCCATTACCTTAAGCTGGAAGGAAGGTCCATGTCGATGGTCTTTTGAATATTGAATCATATCAATAGACTAATCTAAGTATTCAGGATATTGAAATTGACATAAATTATGCTTAAAAGGATAAAACTTATAAATGGGTGTTCCTTTCTTTAATTACCTTCTTAGGGCGAGCCACTTTTTTAAATCGAAAAACAGAGTCTGGTTACAAATTAAGCAGTCCTTAATCGGAAACAAAATAGAATTGAGATATCAATCTTTATAATTAATACCCTTTTATTTTAGCTTAAATCTTCCTGACGAATAAGTCTCCAGGCACAACACGAAACAGCAGTCCTTTTTATGCATTACAAAATGAAAGAATAAAAAGAGGGAGGAGAAAGAGGATGGTCATTTTCACACTCACAGTTAGCTTGTCTACTATACCTTTGCAGGCATAAAGCTCTAAAAGCTTAAGTAAATATTAAGACACGTTAAAACTTTAAGTGTTAAAAGCACAAGTTTACTTACACGTTGGTTGTTTACCTTTGCGTTGTCTTCTCAAACAGAAACCTATGTAGGTTCGTCGTGAGAAAAACAATTCTTCCTCTGATTTATCTCAAGTCAAAAATTCTTACATTATTAATCATTATTTTTGTTGTATTCATTTTCACGCACTGTGATTAAAAAAGAAAACAATGTACAATCATTTAAAACGTGAAAGAATAACCAACGGAAATATACAGTCACTCGCAGCTAGAGTTACCATTTTATTTACAAAAACTAATCTGTTTGATATTCGTATGTGATAAAAATAAACAGTACGTATATTTGTGTAACGGTTTTCGTTGTTGTTATAGAACTCCCGTTAAGCACACAAAATGCTAACTTGTTCTTTCCCACATCAAACACCTTTGTTTTATATTCTTAACTTGCCAAAATAAAATAAAATAAAATAAACAGAATTTACAAAATAGATTAAAGTGTCAAGTTATATTCTTATTTTGGACATTCCTTTATTTGTTTACTTATTTATAAACACTGGCAACGATAACCGCAAAATCGATCTTATATTAGAGCGAATTTAAATAATTTAAAGCGCATTATATGCATGAAAGATTGTCGTCTGCATGTAAAGAAAAAAAACTTTAGATAAAGCCCTTATGAAAAGTAATTAACTAACTTATTGAGCTGTGTCAATGTCAGATAGAAAGGGAACTGTGGTTATTAAAGATATAGCAATTAAGGAAATCACAGGAACACACACATAATACAAATGATGTCTACTAAAGAAATTATTTACGTAAAAAACAAATAACAACAACAGCAGACAAACAACACAAATAATAAATCACATCCTTTTCTTTTGAATGTCGAATATCAGAATTAGTACATACATCTGGTAAGAAAAAGCAACTTTTTAAAACTGTCAATAATAATGACTTTAAACGCTCTGTTTGACGAAAGCAAAAACAAAGACAGCAACAAAAACAAAAATACAAAAAAAGAGAAAAAATATAACAAATGACACAGGACAGGACAAGGCAGAACATAGAAAAACAAAAAACAAAACAAAGAAAAGGAAACAAACAAAGACAAAATGAAAAGCCAAAAAACAATAAAAGCATCACAAAAGACACTTTTCAATTCGTCATGGCCGATATGTCATGGCTGACATTTAATAAAAACGAGAAATATAGTTTACTGAAGTATCCCAACAATCAATCATGTGTTATTTGAACATAACCACAGCATAAATGATTTGCTTGTCTGTCTTTTAATGTTGAAATTACCAAAGACTTATTATTACCAATGTTTTTTATCTTTTTTATATCAAATTTATTAGTATTAGCGGTTTTCGTGCTAAAATTGATTAGGACTTAAAATTTAGTTCGTAATTTACAGTAATAGCAGTATGGACAGGACTTGTAACGATCTCTTTTTCTTTTCCGTAGCTTAGTTATGTAAAAAGAGGATTCTCGGTATTTTCATTAGGAAAGTAGCAACGAAGCAAAATGACGACTTCAAGCAAGTTTCCAATCTCCTAAAAGCTATGTTAATGAAAACAAATAGATAAAATCTTCTAAAGATGCAATCTTACTTTTTCAACGAAGACAGAAAAACAACAAAGATAGATGTCTCGTTGTAAATCATATAATATGACTTAATTTCAGATTATCAGTGTGGAAAAGCAAAGCTAACCTTGACTGTGATTATTCAGGATGTAGAACACAATAAGCAGAGGGAATTGAATTAGAACACAGTCTGACCAAAGATAACATAAGACTAGCTGTATGACGTGAAACGGAGTTTGATGTTGAAATAGGGACGATCAGCGCGACAATAATGAGTATGTAAGGCTTTAGATAGCTAGCTAGAATCCATTCGTTGTTCAAATTGAAATTCTTAATCACTGTGAAATTTTTTGAAAATAATGTAATTGAAATTACCTTTCTGAAATAACTTAAATAAGTTTCTTAATTTCAGTAATTCCAATGCAGATTGGCTGCAAAAACGCGATTAAATGTTCCCTGCATAATATTAGTATGGTATGCTTATATTGACCACAATCTCAATTACTCTTCAATTGCATAAAAGCTTTAATTTCCTGCAGCAATTGGTACTAAGTTTTTCCATAATGACCTAATTACATTGTTTCTTATCCCGTCTAAGTACTGACGTAAAAAGAACAAGCATAATTCTATTCCAATTGGTCTCTCTCTAAAGGTAATTTTTCGCTTATTGCAGCAAACATTCCATAGCCACGACTGAATGCAAAGAATGTCACCAAATGTCGTGTTTGTTGTTTTGTTCATTAGTCATTGTTGCAATTTCAAATTTATCATAATTTTCCCTCATCATGCCGCAATGCATTGCACTCATATCAATATAATCAATAATAATTTCCCATGCTTAAGTTTTAATTTCATGCACCACCAAGGTGATGGTCTAACATCAATGTGACGTAGGCGCAATAATGCAGAAGATGACTTTCCGGAGACTCTGCACATTTTATGCAGTTTTGACATATTTGTGTACATGTTGCTAATATTGATTACAGATATGGTAATTTAGGACAAATTGTCCTTGTGACCACAAGTAAAGGGTTTGAAATTTACTAGTAATGAAAAACATGCCGAATGGAATTTATGGTAATTTCTAGTGCTAAATTAATCTTCCTTCTAATCTACTATATCAAATCTATTTTTTTTTTTGACTTATGCTCTTTTTTAACACTGCTTCAATGATGTTTTGATCACTGAACTCACTGACATATGCAGTTAAAGATGTTTTTCGCTGATAATTATGCTGGTATGAGATAAAAGGAACCATGGTAAAATTTAATGTCAGTGGAAACCAATGGGTGATTGAGAAGTTAAAGAAATCTAAATTAGAATCAGGGCAGCAAGCTAACATAATTTTGCTAATCAAGCTTGCATCCACTAAATTTTCTTTTTTTGAAGCGCTTTGTGTAATACACAAAAAGAGTTCCTTTCACAAATTTATTTTAAGAACAAGCTAAAGACACAAGAATACAAAATGGATAATATTAGAATACATAGTGATTATCAGGAAGTGTAGTTAAACTATACAGGATACAAAACTTGAAAAAATGGATATTTTGGTAACCATACAATAACTTAACCATTTTTTTATTTACATCTTAAAAAAGGGAAGTACGTTTCACAAGTTATGTGACTTTTGCACAAAACAATTGGACACATTCTTTCGTTGGGGTTACGACCCTTCAATTCTTATAAAATGTTTATATTTTTAGGTTTCCGTTCGTGCCAACAAAAATCGTTTTTAAAGGGTATGTTTTTGTAGCATCATAACTTAAATAGTCATTAGAACCAAAACTGGAAAGTTAGAATGCTTTAGATTTTACATAATAAGGCAAGGAGAATCTTTGATAGTAAAGAGCCGATACGAATTTTTTGTTGCCACCCCTTATAAGTGGGCCACTAGCCTTCCTATTTTATCGTGTTTCTTCGAGCAAGAAGCGAGTTGTTATGCGTACAACACGACCATTTTCTACAAAGTAACGATGCAATAGATAATAACTAGTTGGTAGGCCGTCAATAAATCCACAGATTCGCTTGTCCTTTATATATCGCATTTCGTGTTTCTATAACACGACTTTTTTCTCGCGTACAAACAGACAGACGGAATACGGCTATTGTTAAAGAGACTAGTCGTTAGACCGTAAGATTTCCAGGAATATGTCCGTCATTTTCGTTTTTTTTTTTGCGGACAGACAGACAAAATAATGAGTAAGTTAATTTGAGGCGCTGCATCTCACTGAGTGAAGTGAATGATTTGATGATGTTGAGATCAGAACACTCTGTAAATAAATTACCTCCCTTTCCTGTTTACCCTCATTTTGACAGTTGTTGTTACGTTATTTCGAAATTATTTAAAACCCATTGCTCTCTTTTCTACTGTCTTTTAGGCGCTCACCTTGGATGGTTTGTCGCAGGCGGCTGTAAATTTAGAGATGTGTTGACTTGTTTAAATCCCTTTTCCGTATAATTGTAAACGAACCGAAATTGTATGAGTGTTGCTGCTTTATCTTAGAAAAGACTTTTAGACTTTTTAGAGCGCGCTCATTTGCCGAAATCACCATCTGAATATCCTATACGTTTTCTTTTTAATTTTTTTCCCGATCATTTTTCAGTCATTTTTAAAATCTTGTTAAACAAAAAACATTGCATTACCTGTTTGTTTTTGTGTGACATGGAAACGTGAAGTATTTTTGCGACGTGGTTGATTAAATTTGGACAAGAGGAAGTAGCGGGAATGATGCATAAATTAAACAAAACATATATTTGCTAAGATTTAAAGGTTTAGCAACACAAAAACCAATTCCTAATCTTTATACAAAAAAAGGAAACACAAATTGTTGGTGAGATTGCTGTTTTGTTTTATCAATACAATTGTGTGTACTGGGTGATGACAATCGTAAACTGCCCAACTATTTTTTAATTGGATCTAAAGTGGATCTAAATTGTGACACGGTAATGCTTTGCAGTACTTTTTCACTAAACACTACGCGCAATATGATATACAAATAGACCTTTTAAACTGACTCGATGATTTCAATGCATAACAGTTCTAGTCACCTTATCCGGAAAAAGGGAAAAGTGACGAAAAATTTTTCCCGACAAAACTAATTTCAGGCCTGACAGATAATTTCCTTCAACTAATGGGTCCAAGCAATATGATTGGTTTGTCAAATAAAAACCTTCATCAATTGACAAAGAAATATCTATTTAAATAAATTACTGAATATAATAGAACAAAAACAATAAAATATTTGTCGGGGAAAAAATAGAAGTTACAAAAATTTTTTCCGATAAAAACTTTTCTCTGATAAGATATAGGGCGATCATTATATAACCGTAAGGATGAGCTGAAAGTAAGGCTAATATTACCAAATGTTATATCACAATCTACCGCGTAGTAACTCAACTGAGTGTTTTTTCATCTACTGATGACGCAATTCAATTATTGCAAAGATGAAAATGTACATGTAATTACAATGAAGTTGGCAGCCTAAAACATGGTTTACCACAAACAAACTAGTCTCAAATATCTGACCTTTATCTGAACTCACCTACAAGGAGAACAGTCTTCTAACCGGCGTTCATCTCATGAAAATTGATATATTGATCATATGCAATAAACTTTAAAAGCACTAGTTTATATAGCATAATTTAGTCTTTAATATATATTTTTTTTCATCAAGTAATTCTTGATGTTACTTTCTCTTAGAGATAGCATCATATAAGGAAAAATTCAAATATCACATTCACACATCAAAGAAAAGCTTGAAGCAACAGCGAAGTGACAAAACCAGTAACAATTATAATTGCCAATCAAATGAAAAAGATCAGAAAATTAATATGCAATATAAGGGACCTTTTTACTGATTTCAAAATGAGATAATTTGGATTTTATATATATCTTAAGTACCTTTTTATTCGCTGAAAGCTGAAACATATTCATACCATGAGGCAGTAACCACTCATTATGATCTCCTTAGCTTGAATATTGTACCTCGACAGAATAATTTTTTTAAATTAACCTTAATGTTTCAAAACTTCTGGGTGGTGAGGAAGGAGTAATGGAAATGTTTAGGCCATCAAGGTGTAATAAGGAAATCACGTTCAAAGGATTGTACCACATTAGTATATTTGCGTGATATAATGTTTCGTTTTAAATCTCGGAAATAACTATGCACTTTTTAAGTACTTTGTAAGTATTTCTTTACGTGTGCTATCTAAAGACATACCTTTTAAAGACCTGATTATTCCAGCATGGGTAGTTTAACAGTCAGGTTGAGGTAATGGGTTATTGATAATAAACCTCTGCTAAGATCTTATAATGGTAATTGGAAGGTTAGGATGGATACTTACAGATTATAAGTTTTTCAGAGAGGCGGGTGCAGTTGATTCTTGTGGGTGAAATTACATAGTGAGTTTTCTTTGACTAAGCCGTCATTGATAGCAGTACTATGCAAGAAGGCCTACTAAAAGAAACCTTTTGTTAAATAACTATTTTCCGATATGACAAATCTCTTTGATGTAAATAAAAACTATATTATAACAGGTGAATTTTAAAACACAGGACACTTAAGGGATGCTTAATAAAAAGAAAAAAATAATTACCGTCACTGACGTGAAAAAAAGAGAACAAACTGTTAAGGATATCGAAAACATGTTTTAAGGTCTTTTTAATTGTGATGTTCTGAACACGATAAGCACCATGATAAGGCAAATTTTAAGGTTACTAGGTGTGCCAAATAAGAAAGGAACTACATTAAATACAACTTCGGTCATTGTTAACGTTACTCTATCCTTCCGGAAAAATGATCCTTGCACTGTTTTTAGCTGGAATAACAATGCCTTTTCATCATTCATTATCAACTTATGACAAAACCAGTTGCTAGTTTATCCTTTTCGGACCAGGGAAGTTGGGGTTGAAAGAGCCTATTAGAAATATGGAATATTATAATTTAGACACCTTAAGATTGTAAAACTTTTTTTTTCAATGATTATATCTCGTCATTGTTGAAGCTTGTTTCATGTTTAGAACTTTATGATGATGTAATTTTCGACCGAATGAAGTCTTTCCCAATTTTCTCTGCCACAATTATCTTCCAAAATGCTAAAAACATTTATGCCAAGTTTTGTGGCAATAGGATGTCTCTTTCGTCACGTTGGGATGGCATTTATTAGAAGCTAAAAAAATTGCTAATGTTTTACCGTCTAATATGACTGTCATCATTGGCTCTATAAATTATAATATTGCAAGCAGGTGCCATAGTAGGCGTTTAGTTCTATTTTTGTCAACCATAAGTTTTTTTGTTACATCCTGCATTAGACCCACCCAACAAATTATACTTTTTAATGTCCATAGCTATGTAGCACAATAATTTTCCGCAGTTATTCTTAAAATTTCCTTCGTTAATTGCATCATTGTTTGTTTTTTACGAAACAACAAATGAACACTGATACGGATGTTAATAGCAGTCGAATCACACAGAAATGTTTTCTTTGCGTAAGGTTGTAACTTTCTTTTTAAGCCAAAACTAGCTCTTTGACTAAACTTCTAACGTTTTAAAAGATGTTGGTTTCTCATACTGTCCTTGGTGGGCCAGAAATTAATCTTCACGTGCCCATTTGAAACCAACGCATGTTTGGATGATCAATTCTGGAGATTATGCTTACAAGCAATCATTTACACCAACTTCATATTAAGCACGTTATTTGGTTAAATTCAAAATGTTAAACGAAACGTCAGTACGGCCCATTTTCCCGCTTTCCCGCACTTTCGCAAGCTCAACCTACAAAATTAAAACTTTTGAAGTCTACATTTTGTTGCTAGGTGTCAATTTCGAAGAATGGCTAAAAACGGTCATTTTTATAAAATTATGAACAGGATTGTAAGTACATATCTTCTTTATTTTTCATCCAGTTTGTTAAAAACCCTAATTTTGAACTTTTGTTTGCAGTAGAGAGGAGGTAACAGGATTCATAATTAATTACACAGTCATCCAGTTTAACAGATCTTCATAAAGGAGAAAAAAGTACATGTTTAATAGATAAATTTGTGAAATCATCTTTCGAGGCTATGGAAAACTGTATGAAAAAAACACACAGGGAGTTGCGAAAGAAGACAATTTATAAGTGCAGTTTCTATATCACGTACCATAAGATTCTTATTATTCTGAGGAAGTTTCCATAAGACTGTACTGTGTATATACAATACCTTTCATTCCTGTCTTCTTGACATTATTGTGAAATTATACTTAAGTAGTTCTCATGAAGTTTCACAAAAATATTTTTGGGTGTGAGTTGTAATAGTTGTTTAACTGTGGTTTTTATTGTTGTTTTTGTAACAAAACAAGCATATTAAAATCTTGCGAAAAAAAGCTACTAAATATGCCAAAAAATTGCTGCGAGAGAATTTGACAGAAAGAATTTCGCACGCAAACAAACAACATTTTGACATTTGACATCCCAAGAAGTGTTTTGCGTATTTAAAAGCATTTACAAATAACTTACAGGCCAAAACCGCATTTGATTGTCAAAACGCACCATTTATCTTGAAAGAGGAACTAAATTTCTGTGTACGATTGACTTTCAAAACAACATTATCTCGAGAGGTTGCCATTGTGTTGTTTTCCTTTTGAAAATATAACGACATTTCATGAATAGTGTCGGAGATTTGTCGGATGTTTCTTATATAATTTTTCTACTGTTTTTTCTATAATTATATTTAACACTACCAAGCCAATGTATAAAGTAAAGTTTCAGTAACTATTACAAAAATTTGGTAAAAGTTGGAAAGATTGCCAATAAGTCCGAATTTTTTCATTTTAAGCATAAAGTCCAAATAGCTAATAGAGATACCACAAAATGTGCTCACTTTAGGTCTTGTTCAAGAACGAAAGTTGATTTAACAGATTTGATCAAAATATATGGTTGAGCTAGTCTAGAATAACATCAGTAAAGTATATAGAAAATGATTTATTTAATAACATGATCTGATGAAAAAATAATATAAAAAATTGAGGGTAAATTTTAGCAAGAAGAGTTTCAACGTAGCTAATCCTTGCTTAAATGAATAAGTTAAATCTCAGTAATTTTAGTGTATGGTTTATAGAAAAGCTGTGGTGGGACGCATTGCTTTGATTTCCATGGAGAGCAATGCGAGCGCATTTGTGCAGGAAAATATAAACGACACATCACTACGACCAAAGAAATTTAATAAAACCTGTTTTTAAAAAATTGTAGGATTCTGCGCGAAATCTATTCTAGTGCTTTTAGGTCCGTTATGATCATGTATACCTCTCCTTAGCATGCTTGCTAGATGCGCGCGTTATATTTCATGTGAAAGCGAGTATTTACAGTCCATGCATAAACAAGATATAGATATCCAGTTAAAAAAAGAAAATGTTGTGTAAAAAAGGGATGTTCGAAACCAATTATCTGTAATTAGTGTTTACGAGTTCATTTTAACCATTAAAATAATATTTAATTTATTGTCAATTAGTAATAGATTTGTTCCACGCAATATTTAAAAGCTATAAAAAGACAATTGTATAAAAGGACGTATTGTTTCTGGAAATAGCAAAAAAAATTCAGGCCAAATTTATGATTCTTAAAAGTTCCGGCTGACAGAACAAAATGTTACGTTCTTTTTGTTTGTCAAAAATACGTGCGCAGTATCACATTTTTAAGATGATGCTAGTGCTTTGTTTACTGCGGAATATTGACGCAATTCAACAGCTGTTTATACACATTTTTAAAGGAATTCGGGATAGAAGAACAATTAACTTTTACCACACCAAAATTTTAGTCAGTGCAAAACAATTTATGCTACACATGGCTTTTGCATGCGGTTCTGTAAGAATTCTTTCTTAAAACTTTTAAAGCCATAGACATATCCTTGTTGAAATTCATGCTCTTATGGATTATTTTGTTGCAAAAAAAATGAGAATTCATTTTTTGCTATAGACTTTGGACATTAAAAAACGCTAGAAAGGATTAGTTGGACTAGGGAGTTATTTTAAAGCAATTCTAGACACCCTAGTCCGTAGTTGCTTTGAAAATATTTAAACACCTACCTATAAAAATACGGTATTGTCATTAACACATTATGCCGAAAAGTCTGAGCGGTTATTCAAGCCCACTTATTAAAAATATTTGGCTTAACGAAGGCCGTTTAATCAGACTGGTCATTGTCGATAGTTAAGGCGTTTGGTGTTTAAACAAAATTGAAAGGTTGGTGGCTGAATAGATCAACATCAAGGAAAAAATGAAAGTATTAATCATTAAAAATCACGATCTTACCTTGTTCTGCTTCTTAATATCTAACCATAATGAATTTTTTTTCTTTCATCTATATTATCATTGTATTTATACTTTATTTACAATCTTGATAAGATGTTTGAGATTTTAGTTACCATACCTCCATGCAAGAGATTTATCATAAGATGTGAAAAATAAAATTATTTATTTATGATGCCCAACTGAGTGTGATAGAAAAATATCAGTGGTATTCACATACTTTCTTATAGAAAACAAAGCAGTTATTTCATTCGCAAAATTGGTCAATATTTTTACTTCCTAATTTCGCTCAAAAGTTAATCCAAGCCTGACGTAACTAAATACAGAACAACTATATTTATTTATATCTTGTCGATCTTAACTCCTTTATACAAAGATTCTCCTTCATAAAGCGCACCAATGACGTTGAGAGAACAACACGAAATTGTTGTTTGCAATGTCAGTAACTTTTAAATTTAAGCCTTGAAGTTCACCGATTACTATTATCTAATCTTCTTTCGTTTATTTTGCGTATGTTATCCACTGCATTAAAACTGATAAAACCAAATATAACGCAACCGTTTCAGTAAGAAACTGAAAGCAACTGTGGTTAGAGGTAGGGGGGATTTGAGACGGCTGCCTATTTTATTCATTCTTTATGCTGGATATTCTAAATCGAAGCCGTGTTATCATCAAATTTCATATCTGAAAACGGACGTACAAGCTTTTTTTTATTCACGTAGATATGATAACGAAGCTAAAAAAATACAATGCACAATTGATGGTAATTAGAAATTAGCGACATGATTAGCAAATATCTGTGCATTTTTTATTACATGATTATCAACACGATATCGTCAACCTAATTATTTACTTAGTACTTGATGAATCTACCCTTGACGACCTGTGTTGCCATGGCATGGTGACATTATCTTTCAGAAACAGCAATGCACTTCAGACCAAAATTACTTATCTACAACGAATTCAATTCATAGTTCAATAACTAGTAGCTATCAGAGTTAGATAATTTTCTCTCATGCTGAGGTAAACAACAAGAACTGAATATTTTTTAAGGCTACGTTATATTGTCTAGCTGTGTTTGTTTAGTGGTGGGTGTGAGAAAGATGAAGAGAGATAAACAGAATATTTTTTAGAGGGAATAACAAGAAACATAGATTCTGTAGTAGAACAAAGTCATTCAAGAAATAGCTAGCGTAGATTTGAAAATTGAGTTCATATCATACTTATCAACAAAATTTAAATGCAACAATGGGATATAAACCTTTTTTAATGGTTAATTTTGATATTCTTCACTTTTGAGTAACGCAGGTAAAATACGTGGGTTGATTAATTAGTGTTTTAGAAAGCAGAATTAACATGTTTGTTGATAGAATCAATGTAACGAGCAATACGATTTTAAAAACAGAGTTTTAGTTTTTAATTCAATTATTTTTTTTCTTACCCTTGATAGACTAACTGCAGCTTCACGAAAGAATGTTTTTTCTTTCGATATTAAAGGACACAATAAAACACTGCACGTGGAGTTAGCATAAACCAATTGTAGCAATCCAATTTGAGTTTATTTCAACGACTCTTTTCAAATCAACACAAAAAGCTTTAAGAATACGCTGAAAGGGCTGACGTAGATCCTGATTAAATATTTTTATTTTTATTTCCCCTTTAACAAAAAGGTAATTAAAACAAACAAAATTAATTAACACAAACAATTTTGTCACGTGTCAATTAATTTGTTGATCAATATGTGTCATCACGTTTGTGTGTCATATATTCCTCACACGTGTATTCTTGCTACCAATCACCCGGTCTCACAACCCAGCAATTCATTGTCCGTAGCTTCATTTGTTTTTCTTAGCCAATGCTTATTTATGGTACAGGAAGATTTTGCGGTCGTCACTGCCAATAAATGGACAAAATCTCCCCGTCAAGCTATATCCATGGTGCAGCCAAAACATTGCAATAAAAACGTGCGACATCACGTGGTGCGGCATATAATAGGAATTATTAAAATGTGAAACAGTCTTGTTGTTTTCAATATTTTCATTATCCACATGCCCCTGGAAACGAGGTTAGCTAGCAAATCTGATATTTTTCTGCTGACGTAAATTCAAAAATTGCGATAAAAAGGTTGAACGTGTGATATTATTGGCAGGAAAATAAAAAGAAAAATTCAGAATAAAGAAGAAAATTTAGAAATACAAAGCTACACGCAAGGTTTCGAAATGTGAATGAAGATTTCTCTTGTTTTTGTTGTTACCGCGATCTAACTTCATCACGTTTGAAACAATAATGTTAAAAAGCCTTTGAAATAGATATAAAATATAAAATAAAATAACTTCATATCTAAAAATGGTCGTCAATTTAAAATTTTAGATGGAAAGGGGAAAAAACAAAAATTGGATTTGTCAAGAATTTTAGGCCAGTCAATATATTTATCCACGTTTTACCGTACAAAGCCGAGTTGAGAAATTTTAGGCCCTCATGGCTAAATTTTCTCAACTCGTTTTAATAATTTTAATTACTAAATGAAGTTGTCCCGAACCTAGCACTCATTTTATTTAAACCTTATCAAACTTATTTCATTCATAACACCATTTATAATATATTTTCTAAAGATTCACTTGTCAAATTCAGGTTTATCGGCGCCCAGAAAATTGGATAAATTCAAAAGCTGAAAAATTTTGATGACAGTGGACATTGTTTACATACCATACCAAGTTAACATCATTAATTCATTTTTGTTACTAAAGTTATAGGACTTAGCATAGGATTAATACCGTCGTTGCTGACATCATTTCCTTCATCAATAGCATCTTTACAGTTTTGCTCCATTCTCGGAAGAGTATCATTACATGACACAGTATTTGTTATTCATATGATAATAGAAGGGTCTTTCAACCATATTTAAACATTCTATACCACATCCTTTCTGATTGAAACCACGTTCATAAATTTTCTTCTGTCATTTCAGTAATGGTTATCGAATAATTTTTGATAAATGATACATTTTACGGCATCAAAATTTATTCACCAGGGCCGTCGACATTATGATGGGAGGGACACTTTTCTGTAGAGTTAATTTTTAATGTGAATTTGAAAAACGAATACATTTTCATTTAGTCATTTCATTGATTTCATTTCTTGATAAATCTTTATCTTTGTATTTTATTTTATAAAAAATAAAGATAAAATTTTTTAGCCAATCCAGAGCAAAAGGTTTTAGCCAATCCAGAGCAAAAGGTTTTAGCCAATCCAGAGCATCAAAATCTGAAAGTGGCTCCTCCACATTTATGTACATGTCCACAGCTTTGATCACACCCTTTAAAATAATACATGCGTTTAAAAGTGCAATAACTCATTACCAATTTGTTATCCGTCCAAAGTTCTTTTACACAAATTGCTCAGCTCATAACACGGCTCTAATGATGTATCAGATGTCCAACTTTTGAACAATTTTCCTCCCAAATATTTATTTTTTCTTAACAAGCATTATAGAAAGTCCACCCAAGTTTTCTTGTTCACACTAGGTTCTATTTTAAGTCCCACTGTTTCATTAGTAAATTTTGAAAATCCTATGGGACTTACAGGTGCTAATAAGTCTAAAATTATTTTGTTAACTTTTTTGTTCTTTTGTAATAATTTCGTATCTGGCAACTTTTCAACTTTTTAGGAAAAAAATTTAAAATCACATTTTAGGAGTTGCCCTTTCAACCGCGTTACTAAATGTGGTCCCAGAATTTTTTCAAAACACTTTCCGTATTTTTCTAAAGCTTAAACTATAATGCGTATTAACATAAGAATAAAAATTTATGCTAACCAGTCCAGTTGCCTTGTAATTTTTCAGGAAAATGTTGACGTCATAGCAAATATGCTGACTTTCTTTAACATTACTTAGCCATTCAAAATTTATTTGTGGATAATTTAAACAAAAAAAGACAAGATAATATTTAAACTCTTCAGAGGATTTCACAGCGAAAAGCTGTTCAATTTCTGGACAAAAATGGGGTTAACCCACCAGGCATCACAATATGAGACTTGATTAAAATCAAAGCTTGTTTATAATGCAATTTTTTTCTTTTTCTAATACTTAAATTTTAGATCCCATCTTAGATTCCAAGGAAACAGCCGCTTAATCGATGCTTAACTTCTTAAACTATTAGAGATTGACGGTGCTTATATCACCGGTTTTCTTTTACTGTTCTGCATTAGACGCCATTCTGTGTTTAAAAACCACAAAATGACTATGATCAGCTAGCAAAGAAAAACCACGAGAGAAATGATTAAAAGTTCTAGTTCAACGAATACTACACTTCACACACCACTAACGACATAATTATTATTTACTTCAAACGCAACCATCTTTTTTGGGGGTTTCCGGGAGAAACCAGAACACTGCGCCATACATTGCTTAATGGCTTCAGTAATTACATTACGCATCTTTTTCTTAACGCGTGTTGTATTTTTCATATGTTATCGAATTTCGCTCTTTTTTGATTGTGTTTTTAACGAACATTTAATTCGTCTTAATTTTTAAACCAGTAATAGATAGTGTAAGCAATTAAAAAATATATAAATAATTCTGCAATTAATTGTGTAACCATTACCGTTTTAAACATGCCTTGGAAATTACCGAACGTGTAGATTTGCATGCATCTGACGCCAATCGAATTATACTTGGCGTAGATAGAAGATAAAACCATCAAAAGCTAGCGTAAAAGACAGCGTTTCTCTTACGACTACAGACTAAAGACACTTTGGTTGAAAACTGCTTTGGAAAGGTTTTATACAGGTTAAGAAAGGAAGAAACTTATGTGCTAAATGAATATATATATATATTTTAGAAGAAAGTGAATGAACAAATATATTTCCTAATGTCCGCTTTATTGCGGTCAATTTCGATCAAAATGTTTACGTGCGGCCACAAAAACGTGTATGCTTTCAGGTTACACTTGATTAAACCTTAGAACACCAAACTAAGTCTTCTTTAGTGAAAGGATTTTTTAACCGCTTTATTGTTGTTTTTATACTTAGTTTCTTCTGTGTCGACGCCATGTTATTTATTATATTTTGATTCAAATTGATAACGTTTCAATGTAAAAAAAAAAAAAAAATGTATTAATTTTTTTGGCGCCTTAATAAGAAGCTGTTCATGGCCTGTTAACCAGGTTGACTCGGTTATGCCAGCTAATATTTTTTTTAAAGTTTAACATACGGCGTGTTAAGGCTAAATAATTTCATCCATCATTAAATTTAGCATGACCCCTGTACAACCTTTGAAAAAATATATAATATATATATTATATTAATCATATTCAATGTTGGTCTTTTCGGGGGTTCCGAAATGCTTGGGGGATCTAAAGTTGTTGTTCAAAAGACATAAAACTTGCCAAAAGTGTTGTCCAGACCTTTGGTAACAACAAAATTTGCTACTTTCTTAGAGATGGAAGTATTGGTGGAACGTGGAACTTATTGAGTAGAAACTAATCACAATTATAGCTCTCTAAATAACTTTCTGCGAAGTCATAACAGAAACATTACACAACTTTTAACTTTAAGGTAAGTTTCAATGATCATATATATTTGCATCTTTTGCATGACTTATATATTTTGTTTATCAACCACGGCTTTTCCCATTGCAAACACATGCCGCTATTTCTTACATTTATGTCCTGATTATCTGTCTCTTTGTGGCCGCATGTGCTTTAAATTAAAAACTACCTTACGTTTTACTTTCCAAATCGTTCGTTCGGCCATTAATTATTAGTAAAAAATGGTAAGGCAAATTTTGTTGCCTGAATTAAACACTATTGAATAAGGGCGGATGTTCATTCCAAAAACAACAGAACGGATTAAAAATTTTATCTAATTATAATTAGTTAGCAGCATAGCCAATCAACAAGTATTATTCTATTCTTCTCGAAAAATTTCACAAAGTAAAAATCGTCTGAAAAGAGCAGGTGGCGTCGATTTGAAATCGTCTTTTTTTTAAGATGAATAAAAAGTAATATTTTTCAATTAACAAGAGGTAAAAAATACAAGGAATAAACAATTTTGTCTTGACATTTGAAATTATGTTGGATGCGGAAGCGGGGATGTTGTAAATGAGGTATTTCCAGCTGTGCTCATCGGCACTAAAAAGAGTTAGTACAATAGCAAGGTGGATTTTTAAGACAACAAAAGAATGAAACAGAATATTCTAATATATTTTTAATTATTTTCTTTAAATAAGTTACTTTTATTAAATAGTCACACGGACATATGAAAGTTGCATTATATACAATTTATCTGGCGTAACAATAATAAATTATAATAAATTATAATAAATTAGATTAAATTAAAGAGCTTTTTGCAATAAATTTTCATAAATAGTTTCTTTTTTTTTCGCCTCTTTTTTTCGCCGCCTCTTTTCGCCTAACCACAGCTATTTGTCTTCACAAAAAGTTAGATCGCAATACTGCCAGTCTTGCTTCATTTCTTTCCCATACGTTGTAAAACACCATGGTCTTTCATTTACGCCACCAGGATTTCTACAATAGTTTGATTTCAAATCATCATCTTTATTTTTTACATCAAATTTATGCTGATGCGGATATTGTTCATCCCAAGGTTGGCACATAACACCCTTTTCTGTATAGTCTAATTTTCCTCTATAATCACGCCCTTTCGTTTTCTTGCTAACACAGGTCTTCACACTTTCCAGACTAGGAAGTCTATTGCATTGATACATAGCTCGAACTTGAGCAATATCTAAATACGACAGGACTTGTCTTTGACCGAGCTTGGGCTTTAGAGGTCTGTACGGTTTCCTTACTTTAGTGACTAGCTTGCCTGATTTGGAGAATGCATGCGCATGATAATGCATTATTGAGTTAAAATCATACGCATAGCCCATGCTGGTAATTTCTAAATTAAAAAGAATTAAATTTAAAAATACGCATAATCTTTCTGTGCTTGATTCTGAAACAAAAGACGGATCAAAGTAATTTGTCAGCAGGTATACATGATTTAACCAATAAAAGGTGTCGAAGCTTATATTTAGCCCTTTAATAGCTTGCATTGACTGTGTTAAGATTTTGCTTTTCAAAAAAATTAAATTTTGTCACTTAAACTGTTCCTTACCTTCTTCATTCGTGTATTGATCTTTAGAGTCTAACATTATATTCCCGTACAATATTCTAACGAACTTATCACGATCATATCTCTGCTGCTCATGGTAAAACCCAACAGCGTGGCCAATCTCGTGCATAACTGTCCCAAAACTGATGCATCCCAAACCAAGGTAGATGACATGGACGCCGTCAATAGAATCTTCACGCCCAACTGTGGACAAGCATCTATAGAAATAAATACATATAAGTAAGCAATAAATCGTCCACAATACTGTAACGTTAAATAACCGGTTGATAATTCGTAAAAAACTGATTCTCTGAAATTTTGTTTATAGACGAAACAACAGTTCTAGTGAAATTCCCCATTATGAAGTTTCTGCTTTTAAGATATCTGCTTAACACAGGTGCCCTAATCGATTCTCTAGAATAATAGCCGTATTTTTTCACTCTGTCCGCGAGAAAAGCGTCGTGTTACGGAATCATGAAATGCGATATATAAAGGACGGGCGACCCCTTAGATTTTTCCACGGGTTAACGACTAGAAATAATTTCTTTTGAGACAGAACTTTTTGTCTTGTGGAAATGTCTTCTTTAGAGAATATTTGTTTTACTGTAGCCATTTCAATTTTTTTAGTATTTTACTTACATAGGTTCATCTCCTTTTTTGAACAAGATATGCGGTACAGGTTTCCCGTTGAATTTATTCCTTCTGATTCTCTTCTCGAATTCTTCACTTTTATCTAACTGGATAAATTTCAAGCAGCCTTTTGTTGCTCCTCTCCATTTTTTGATGGCGTCAACGATATGCTCTTTTTCTTCCGTATCTAAAATAAAATGTTTTATTTTTTGACAAAAAATAGTTAATTGGACGCCAAATGCTCAAAATAAAACATATTTAATGAAACATCTTCGTTTAAAGTATCGTATGAATTACATTGTGGATATATTTGATTGACCGCGACATTCCTCTGATCGTTAATTCATTGTACATTTCCTTCAAGTGACGTTTCAACAAAACCTTCATAAAAACAAACACACAACGTCACTGTTGTTGTTAAACTTAGAAGTCAGGAAACCACGGAATCGTGTTGTAGATTTATTTTAAATTTTATTACTTACCGAAATTACTTGGGATTTTATAATAGATCCTTCCATCTTTCCACAGGGATCTACTGCTTGGTCCCAAAGCCGCTCTCCTTTGACGTGATATCTTACTTAGCTCTATCCGCATTTTCTGTATTATATCGACCTTTATATCTCCTTCATATAAGTAATAACTACCTAAAGATATAAAAGAATGATATTTTTATTGTCATGTTAACTATTTGGAAACTAAAAAAAAAGATGTCTTAACTAAAGTTTAACATACCTGTACCACCATTGTTTAATTTAACCCATTCGCTACTATCTGCCAGTTTCTGTGTATCCTTTAAATGTGCCAAGGATTTTGTGCTTATCAGATGAATTAAGTTACAGGTAAGTATGGAAGAAATTAAGGTATTAATGTAACACTTCATTTCTGTTGTTTTTTATGATTGTCTTCTCATTTAACACGTGTAGATTTTAACCACCCTTCTTCTAGATGTTACCTCCGCTGGTTTCAAGCTCTTACTGAATTATTCTGTCCATGTGCATGTTTATTTTAATCTGCTGAATAGCTTTATTACCTTTTATTATGTCGTCACAATACAAACATGTCAATCAAGTGTGTAGATAAAAGGGCGGAGAAGAATTGTCATCAAAAATATTTAAACAACAGAACCCGGATGGAAAAATATAGCTGAGCATATTTTGTTTTTATGGAATGGTAATAAGTAAGTCAAATATACAACACAAAGAATTCATTGATTGCTTCCAAATCGATTAATTTATTTACACATGCATAGTTAATTAGAGAAAACAGAAAGTTCAGAAGTTGGGTTAATTGGCAGTAGGATGTGCTAAAAGTGGGATGTAGCTATACATGACTTGTTTTTGAATACCTTTAATTGTACAACTTTAGCATAAAAATATTGTTCAAAAATATGTATATAAATACATGCGGAAGGAATATATAACCTCTTTGCTGAAGTGATTAGTAGATGAAAATGTTTTGTGTCTTGTTATGATAAGAATTGTATTTGCATCACTTTTGATCATAGATATATAACAAAGCATCGTAATTAGCTTAAAGAAAAAGAACAACTCTTTTTAGAGAGGTGCTTGCGTTTCCTTGTATTTAAAAACTTTAGAAAGACGTAACTGTTTGATTTACGTAACGTATAAAGAACCGACATGAAGGAGGGTCTCAGTAGATGACGGATGACAAACAGACTCCTCATCTGCATTGGTACCATTACTTCAGCCAAAATAACGGAACACGGATTTCTCTTGATTTAAAATTAACAAAGGCATGGCAGATGTTATTATCTGATCTGTTTTCCTGTATATTTCTTGCATAGAATTATTCACGTATTACCTGTCTCCTAATGTCATCAGGATTATAGTTTTTTTAAAACAAAATCCCGTTTTTATTAAGTATCTGAATTAGGCATTGAATATTAAGTTGGAGGTTGAAGGAAAGATTTTAAACTGCATTGAAAATTAAAACACAATGTAAAACGACGTAACTTCAAATGACCTTACTTAAACATTATCACGTTCTTACGTTCTGTTGCTCTTTCATAATACATTTGCTAGAATAAAATATATTTTAAAATAATAGAGAAAATAGGCTGCAAAATTTGATATGTGATTTTTTATCACATATCGAATTTAATATCTTATTATATATTTTTATCAGTATTCTTTCACGACTTTTAAAAATCTGTGAAACTTTTCGATTTTAAGCTTACCAGTTCGTAGAAGTTGTTAATTTTATTTTCGATACTTAAGAAAAATTTGTCTACATTTTTTCTTCCCCTTCGACCCGCTATTTTTAAGGTGTAGAAGTTGATAATTTTACAGACCTGGTAGGAACATTTAGTTTCTACTGTTAATAACGACCATTGGAATTTTTTTAAGTTATGTGGCTACCAGCTTAAGGAGAGAGGAAGGAAAAAAATATTGAAGGTTTTAGATAAAAAAATAAATTAACGTGAGCTTCTGCAGGTCAAATCTCAGCAGGATGAGAGTTTGTGACGTAACAACCTCTCTAAGTCCATACAGGTAACCACAAGGGATTTCATGCTTCCACAAAATAAGCATTCTCATTGCAATAAACTCATTGATATCCTTAAGGAAATCTTATGGTGTTATTTTCGGATGCAGGTTACGTGGCTGATTAGCTGCTTTCTTTTTATTCGGCACATATATTTTGAAGTCCTGTTTCATATACAAAAAAGGGTTGATAAAACGGTGCTATCACGTCTACTTGCCATAAAAACTTCAAATTATCCACATAGTAAACTTTGTTGTAAAAATTGTATACTTTGGTTGCTACTTTGCGTCTACCTTTCAAACAGATCTTGCAGAAAGCTCTGTTTTCCAATCATAAGTGATATGATCCTGTCTGGCCGTAAGTAACAAAGTTGTCCAAAATCTGCTTACCAATGTCTGATATATGTGTAATATTTGTGCGTTATTTGTGGCAAAAATTACTAAATTAGGCAAATTGTATACGTTCTTTCCGGTATGGAAAAAAATAATGATTAATCAGTTCTGCTTGTAATTAGAATGCACGCATCGCCAATAAGAAGAATTGATTGTTCAAAACCACTATAATCTCTTCATTATGAAGTATCTGTAGCGTCACAGTTTTTAAAACTTGGACGGAACTAAGTAAGAAAAAACGTGAGAGTTGTGAAAGTACTTACGCAATGGTTTTATGGAAGCTGAAAAACACTGTTGTTGTGAAAAGGAAAGCTGCCTTCCTTAAATTTGCAAGAGTTTTAATATAGACTTTGAATGGTCACAAGTACTAACATTATTTGCTCTCCAAATGTGTTTATTAATTCTCATCTCAGTAAACTTTTAACGACAATTTCTTTAGGCAAGAAATATAATAATTATAGCGTCTGTTGTGGCAATAGTTGCAAAATTGCCATTCCATACTAATTATATGTGTATTTAAAGAAAATCAGTCTAGATAGTACCACAAAGCTATTAGGTGCATGAGAAATTCATTAGGTGTGTGAGAATATAAGTACAGAAATGCCGCAAATGCAATAAAATTGTCCTATTACTTTTTGTAAGCTTCAATGAATGTGATTCAAGTATGCCCTTCATAGGTGTAACCTTGAATTGATAACTTAGGTAACGCGAAATTAAACGAGATACAAAAACGAACAAGTTTTGTCGAGAAGTTAATCAAAGAAGAAAGAAAATAGTGCTTTTATTTCCAGCTTGAGTTTTAAGGCGATCTCATAGCTGATCATAGCTGAATCTAATTGTAAAGGAAACTAAAATAAACAAGAATTCTAGACAAGATCTTGTTGACATGTGGCGCGCCAATTGGATTGCTCAAGACAAACAAACACCCTTATAAAACATGTCGTTTAAATTTCCTACTTTTCTCCGGATTAAAATGTTCTCTTGCCTCATTAAGTTTTTGACAAGCAGGAGTCACCACGAAATTACTTGTGAACACGCACCAATTGATGTTAATTTTCGAAATATTTAAAACAAATGTCCCACCTACACGGCTTTCGGATTAGCACATGCTTGTCGACTTCGAGAGTGTTGTTAAGGTTAAGGTGTATGAATTTAGTCAGGTATTCAAATGTCTAACTAGAAATAATGCAGTACAAACAAGATTTTTATTTTTCTCTGTTTTGGATAGAAGACAATGAAGCCCTTTGTTCGTCTTAACGCCTTTAAGTGTGAAAACAAAATGTATATAGTGATGACGTATGCTCAAGAAAGTTTGGGACGTCGGGTTAGTATAAGGAATTTTGTTATATTGTATATGATTTTTGGTTGAACAAAACTGTTTACTGAAAGTCGGATATATATGTAGAACCTTTTAAAATAGCATGGTGGATATATTTGGTGCTATTAAATTTTCAATATTATGCACAAGGACTTGAAATATGTGTAGCTGGTATAGCTACAATAAATTTATAATGATAAAGGAATTCAGCTACGAGTGGGTCTAATAATTAATTGCTTAATTCTTGCCACAATAGGTCCACGAGGTAAGAGTCAAAATCCACGGCCGGAAATACTTGTACGTTGACCCTGGCAAAATAAGATGGATGTGTAGGTTTGAAATAAGCGAGGCAAATTCAAAGCTTTAAAGGACCAGGATTTTGACAGAGAAACAGTCAAGAAAATTAAAGTCATCTTAATTTCTGTCCAGTATGTAATGAAAGTTGGCTTTTTGTTAATTTTGATTGGATCGTACAGACTTAAATAATAATTTGAAATTAACAAAAGCAGCTAGCCAGGAAAAAAAATTAAGACAACGTCAAAGAACCAAAACATTTCGTTGACTATCCCCAGCACTGATATACAATGGCTGTAGAAATGGGCTACTTTACCTAAAAACCTCTTTTGCACTTGTTCTTATAAGCTAGCTAAGTAATATAACAACTTAAGAAGACAATAAGCAGTCTAATTACTCTTGTAATTACAGAGATTCTGTAGTTACCTCCTACTCAATAAAATGAAAATAAACAACAATAAAGCCAGACATTCTTGTCTGGATTAACTTGTCAATCTCTACTTATAACACCCGCTGCCTGTCTTGACACGCTTTTGTATCCATGATATGGACACACGAAATGTGATATTTAACAAAAGGACCAACCCGTGGATTTATCCATGAGTTACAGATTTGTCTCTTTATAAATTATCGCATTCTATCGATTTGTACGCGAGGAAAAAAAATCTTGCTACGAAAAAAACGGTAAGCGTTAAAAAAGGGCGGGTGCTCCAGTGGATTTATCCATGGGTTATTGACTAATGTCAGTAACCCAGAATGTCAGTGAATTTTTTTGTGGGCATACAACTAGCCAAAATTAATTTATTGCTTCCTCCATTATAACGAAAACGCTGGAAGTACATCGCTGCCATTAAGAAGGTTAATAAAGAAAAAGAAAGAAAAAATCAAAGTTGTTGTTTCTTTTGGTTACTCACAGCAACGCTCTCTTGTTATTTTTTTCTTCTTTCAGTCGACAAGAAAAATTTCATTAATCCATTCTTAACAATCACCCCACGCTAATTTCATTTAATTCATTCGACAAATGAAAGAAGTAAAAAGAATGGATCATCTCACCAACATATTTTCGCTTCCAAAAGGAGGAGTTGTTAGTATTTCAATTATTTCAACCGCGAATAGTAATATCATACTTAATTTAATTATTAAGGAAGGTATGATTACAAATGTGAAACACGTGGGAAAGAAAGTTCACCTTACATGACAAGTTTCGTAGGATATGTTTAACTAACGATTCATTCCTACACGTTGTTTTCCAATCAACAGTACTTATGTAACCGCCACTGGTCGAAGATGATCGAAATTAAAATTCACGCTTAAAAAAACATCTTAAAAGATAAAAATTATTCAGTCAGTAATTATTGATGGACACATAGTTTTACTCTTTTTCGTCGCATTCCAACAAAACACCGGAAACGTTGTGCGTATCTTTATACTTTTTGGGTCATTTTTAACAAAACCTATTAGAAAAATATTTATCGATCAGGCTGGGGTCTTTTTGTTTCATTAAACCAATGCAGTGGCATATTTGAAGTTGCGCGTTATTATCGAAGGCCCCTGATTGCATAAAGTATTTCTGAAGCATACTTTGTAACAAAAATTGACGTGGATATGATTAATTTTTTCAAATTACGACATTCTTGCAATTAATAAGAAATGTCGGAATGGATACCCGAGTCGAAATTGTACTGAAAAAAAATGTGATAATTTTTAACACATATCATGTGTAACCTCGCTTCTTCAGGGTTATTTGCCACTCAATGATGCTGCGCGTTTGGGATAGAGGTTTACATCATATGGGCTATACACTATTAACTTTACACCATTCAGAGTAAACAGTGATAAAAAATTACTGGAAAAAAGATTGGAGCCCCCACCTGAACCCTCTAGTATCGATGACCCTGGGTACTACGACGGTCCATTCAACCCACAACATATAAGGCTAAAATTGATGTTGTCACACATAGTAAAGGAGCAAAAGCACCTTTTTGTAAGAAACTTACTTTCCGGGTTAGCCTGGATGCTTTACTGCTAACTTTCCGGGTTAGCCTAGGTGTTTTTATAACTCTTAAGGAGTGTTTATGAAAATTAAAGAGTTCGAATCGTATTTTATGATTTTAAAATGCTTCAATAAGAGCGATGTAATGAGAGATATTTATTAACTTACAATTTTTAATTTTCTTAATTTTTCGTAAGTTAGCAACTAAACCTACGTATCACCACTTACCTCTTCTATCTCGTATAAGAATACATGCAAGTCCCATATGGGTGCCAATCTGTAACAATTGTAGGGGTGGTTATGCGGCATGGGTACGTATTACTTTTGTAACAAACGTGGAAAGCTAACGCCATATATACACAATAACTTTTGTTTTGTCTTTCAACCAACTCATGCCCTCGATCGCTTACTCAGTCACTCGCTTACCGACTGATAGCCTTGTGGTAGAGCGTTCGCTTCCAGTGCGGGAGGTCCTGGGCTCAAACCCCGGCCGAGTCATGCCAGAGACTACAAAAGTGTGAATCTATCCTTTCAGCTTAACGCTCAGCAAGAGAATACGATTGACATCTTAGGCGGTTGTCTAGGTGAGCGATTGCTGTGCTAGCACAAATTTCCTGGCTTAAATAGAAGGTTTAAATGCGCTAGGAGCCCTTCACAGGACCCTCGTTGATAACAGTACCAATATGAGCTGAAGAGACTATCCTGGGTAAATAATTTCAATAATAATAATAATAATTGTAATGAAAATTCCAAAGTTTATTTATAAAGTGGGGCTGCAAAGTATTATAAATTAGTTAGAAGAATTCCATGTCATTCAACTGATCAAATAAAGTTACAACAACAAAAAACATTATAGGGATAAACAAACCTAAAAAATTATCGGTATTTATTAACAATATCAATGTTAGACAGATATAAGACCGGGCCAAATGGCACATCCGGATCTATTTAAAAAGCTTGTGTATTCGACGTATGACGTATTTGGCGGCTTCCGAAACACACAAACTGCTTTAAATACACCGAAGCTTGCTTCTTTGAGAAAACAGTGGATATTGGAAAAAAGAATCCACTGAATATATCAGGTAGCAGAACAAAGTATGGAAAGTGGGAAAAATGGACTTTTCTAGGACACCAAATTGAGTGAAAGTATTTTTTTCATAAACTTTTTTTGCTTCACAATAATATGCTTCATTTGCACGTTGTTTCGTGCGTCCTGAGTAAAGGTTGTGAATGGGGCTCGCTTTGGTCTTAGGCCGGAGTTTGGTACAGTAAACAAAAACGCATGTTTGGTCCAAAAGCTAAACTGCTTTCTTTTCAGAAAATTCTGCACAGTATATTAAATATGATAGAGATATTAAAA
This sequence comes from Hydractinia symbiolongicarpus, assembly GCF_029227915.1. Taxonomy (NCBI): domain Eukaryota; kingdom Metazoa; phylum Cnidaria; class Hydrozoa; order Anthoathecata; family Hydractiniidae; genus Hydractinia; species Hydractinia symbiolongicarpus. Next base: position 24,820,900 of record NC_079879.1, read on the forward strand.
TCTTGACACTATTATCCACCTAAATACCTTCTTTTATCATATACATATAAACAATTTGTCCAAAAGTCTAAAAATTAAAACTGTTTTATTTTCGATAAAACTTTGAACAGTGAACAAAATATAAACGATAAACATAATAAAAAAACTTCTGATGTTTGGCTTGCCACTGGCTGCAATTTAAATTCACCTTGCCATTAAGAACCGTACGGGGGAGAATTGTTCTTGTCTACATATGTTGTTGTTGCTTGGAAATTTCTGTTAAGGGATTAACATTTCTAGTGAGCGTTTTGTTTTGCTAAACATTAAATTAATTACATTTTTTTTTTAATTCTCCTTTATATTTATTATTACTTATTATCTGATTTAGACTGTCGCGCCAAATAAACGCTCTTTCGAAATTTGTGGTAGCAACGTATCCACTTGTTTATACCTACAGAAAAAAGTTTAATTTCATTGAGTTTAAGCAATATATGAGATATTAAGATAATTTTGTGGGATATAACTTTTTAATACACAATAAAAGTAGTTTTTGGTGTGTATTTTGTGTTGCAAAGGAAAAGAAATGTGACCGCCTTAACTTTCATAGTTTTCTTCTTTTTCTGTTTAAAGGGGCTACAAAAATGACAAAAAAGTTCTCTACATATATTTTGGATATCCATCCATCACGTGGGGCTTTGACCTAGAAATTCATTGGATAACTTCTTCCATACTTGCTGCATATTCATAACACAAACACGACTGGTTTACGAGTTTGTGAAATATTTGTTTTTGTTTTTAATCCAAGTTACGTCTACCTCTAATACCATTCTATTTTTTTGTGAATATGCGTTGAGCACCTTACATTTAATCTTTAAAATCTTGCATTGACTAATCAATACAAGTAAAAAATAGTAAGGCAAAATTTGAGCTGCCCAAACTAACACTTTCTTTCGTAGTATGACTGAAAACTTGCGAAGATTTAGACATGACAAGTTGTGTTTTTGCACAATAGACCAACACGTAGAAGCATGTAATAATTATGTTAATTAATTCAAAATTTACTATACTATGAATGGTTTACAAAGAGCTACGTAAAAGAAAGTTCGGCAAATACGATGACAGTAAAGTGTTTGATGAGAATAGTGGAAAAATGCAGAGTAAAGGAACTCCCAATTTTGCAAAATGGACAAAAATTGATAATCACACTCACAAAAACGCCTGCAATAACTCACTTCCGAAATGAAATGTTCTTTAGCTTTCTATCATTTTTCTTTTCACAATGTAAAAATATTAAAAAGTATTAACGTTGTTAAAAAGATAAAATCATCAGCAACTATACGTTCAGTATTTCAAATTGTTTCAGATACACCCACGTTTTACGAGCAGAAGTAATATAGAAAGTAAGTTTACGAATTCATTGTTTATCTATTTTTTTCTAATAAATTGTCGTTGAAGTTTGAAAAATCAGATAACTCGTTCGGTGAAGGGAAATGACGTAAATTGAAGGAAATATACTTCAATTTGCGGATAAACCATGAATCACTTTCGCTTAGTTTATATTCGCCACCAATGTAAACACTAGTTATCCCAACCCTCGGCAGAATCTACATGGATAAATATTTTTTTCAAGTTAACCTCCCGCGAAAAGACTAACTAATTTCACATAAAATAGTTTTAAAAACTGTCTAGAAATTTCTAATTTTTTTAAAAATTCTTTATTGGTTCTTAAGAAATTAAACTTACAAGTTTCACTAATTATGCATGACATCATGAACTAACTCTGGGGTTGCTGTTGTATTTAACTTTTTTTGACAGATGCGGTTTAAAATGTTTTTTGGCCGTTCAGTTAACGCTCTGAACATTTTACATAAATTTCAATATTTAGGTACTGTAGTATGCTCAATAATAACAAAACAAAGACAAATATATCGAGAACCAATGAAGATTTTTTCATTTTCCGTGACTTTTCCCGTACATTGATTCAATTCTAAGACCAAAAGTACTGTCATTAAATTTTGAAATCTGGATAATACACTAACATGAGCCATGAGTGATTTAAAAAATTTTTTCGTAGCATTTTGTCACGAAAACATTTTTCACCAACCGTCTTCTTCGTCCCAAATTTAAATGAATTTTGAATGTTTTTTAAAAGTTCAAGAGCAACTGGTACAACAAACGAAGAAAAAAAATTTATTTATCACCATAAATTATCACATAATTTCTCTGCCATTGTCTGCAATTTAACAGTGAACTTCATCAATAAAATGTACTTTGCAAGTGTCCGAAACACATTGATAGAAGGACCTTTTCATACTTTTTTCCATCGCTTTTTATTTCTAATGTAATAAGTGAGATTAAGGTACGAGGCATAAAATGACGCTATTATTTTTGCTGCTTTTGGTAGAACTTTTGCTGTGGCTTAAAATCTATGCAGATGATGTCAAGTGAAAACTCAAACCAGCGTAAAATGTTGTTCGCCCAAATTGGAGTAAAGTTTCGGGCTGTAGCCAACCGATGCGCTGACCATACAATAACTGCGCATGTGCACTAGCATTCACTACACTTAAATTTTACTTTGGTCTGTTTACATTAAGTGAGTTTCAAATCTGGCTCAAAAGTTGATAAAATGTGAGTATATTTTTTCTCAGTAAATTTTTTTTATGACGAACCATATTTACTGAGTTTTTGCAGATTTCAGCAATTTTGACCTTTTTTTTATTTTTAGTGCATTGGGACCGAAAGGTCTTAAAAAGTGCGATGGTATAAAACATTGCATTGTGTTTCAAGTAATAGACAACTTTTAAGAATTGAGCACTTCTGAAAGCTAATTATTTGGTAAAATTGTGCCTAATACATAAATTTTATATTTAATATATATATTAATAAATTTTAGAAAAATTCTACAACTTTGTTATGAAAACTTGATAAATTCTCAAAATTGTTTATTAGTAAATGTCTTTCTTCTTTCACATACATTGACAACCTATCCCAATATCCCAATGGTATGGTTTATCAGCCAGGATAGGGTTATTGTTTCGGTCAAATTTGAGCACGGCATACGTTTTCTTGGTCGTAACTGTTTTGCATTTTGTCAATTTCTTCTTGCAGCAAGAAGCACCTTCAGACTTGCATTTTTCAATAAAAACCTTATTTGCTGGTTTGTAACATATGATTTTTTTTTTATCAACAGAATCAAGTTCTATTTCATAGGCTCCATTTTTATTGGTCCGAGTATATCTTGTGGCTGGGCATGCAGGTTTGGATTGGTCAAGAGTTGTGTCCAGGTATTGCGGAGGTGGGTATTTACTTAGCTTGTTAAAAAGTCGAGATAATCCACGAGAATTGATGACAATCAGTTGGGTTGGGTTTATAACTGAGATACCATGCTTTCCAGTTGAGATACCAGAGAAGAAACGACGTGTATCAAACGACATAGATGGTTTTATGATAACATGTGTTTCTGTTTTAAGAAGAGAATCCATTTCTTTATCACTCAATCCTCTTATGAGAGTAGTTGATGCCATGCAGAATCCAAATGTTGTCATCAAAACGACTTGAAAAAGGATCTAAACAACAATTTTTTTAACAATGTTACACTAAAAACAGGGCTTCATATCAGCATGATAATAATAGCTACAATCATAGCTTTTCAGATAAGAATACAACATCAAAATAATCAACAAAATTCTTACAGCGTTCGCCATCTTTGCGAGTCACAGAAAGAAATTTTCAACGCCCTACACGTCAGTTCAATAACACAAAATTCAAAATGGTAGCAAAGAAGCACTGAAATTTTTTTTAAATAAAACTGAAAGTTATATGATATAGACATGTATTTAGGAAAATCATTAAAAAGCATCTCCTTATCATACATAACTAGTTTTACCAATATAGAAGAAGAATTTATAGCAATATTATTTTCAATTTAAGTTTTAATTTCAACAGTTTAGCTGAAAATTAACTTTTATTACATTTTATCGAAAATTAGTTTAATAATTTTAATTATAATTGTGTGTAAATTTTTTAACTTTGAATACTATTTTGTTGCAACCTTTCTCTGGGTACGAAATGCGTTCTGCTGGCATTATTGTATCGCTCAAAACCTTTTAATCTTTCGAGTTGTAGCAATTAAGCCTCATTTCCAAACAGACATCAATAGGCACAAAAATACTGTTGCAGGTTCTTTGTTTGCTCATTGTGTGAGATTTCGAAATTCATGTGCAAATTTTTGTGAAACCTTTTCTTCTGGAAATGTATATTTGAGCCTACCATAGGTTGTAATACAAACAATAACAAAAAAAAATTGAAAATTGAAAATCGTGACATTTTTTAATCTATCTTCTGTTACAAAAAACCTGTACTCAAAAAATAACTATGGACGAATTTTGCACAGCGCTCATTACCTTATCAAGCATGAACAGATGTCGAGTAACATTATACCTGCACCATCAAAGGCGAACAAGTGTTTGTACAAGGAATCCATGTAAAATTTTAAACTTTCCCTTTGACAATAAAATGGCGCGCCGAAAATTCTCCACATTTATTGAAAATCTTCTTAAGCTATGTTTTAATTATCTGTATCATTTCTCTCTTTTACCTGCTTGTGTTAGACAACTAAACTAATTTTAGCAAAGCATATATGATAATCACAATAGCGATAAAATAATTTCAGAGAAATATAAAAAAAAATCCAGCTACCGTTCATGGTTCATAATCAGACGTGGAAGATCTTCTTTTAAAAAAGAAGATCTTCCACGAAATAAAACACTCATCGAAACTAGCTAACTTTAATACAAGAATGTGAAAAAAAATCAGTAAATGCAAAATGGTAACGTTGGAATACATTTCAGCAAATGAATCAGCTGTAACGTCAATTTAACCATCGCGTGAGCGTTTGCTTACAACGAAAGTGCAAACAACGAAACTAGAGTTCGGGTTCTTAACACTTAATAACTCTACTGATTCTGTTTTTAAATTGCGTCAAACCGATCCTGTACATAACTTTTTCCCTTACATAGTTGGCACGTTTTTAAGTTTCTTGTATCTTCTAATTTCTTCGAAATCTGTACCGAAGCATTTTGAAAAATATGTAAAAAATTTGTTTATGAAATATAAGGAGAAACTTAGAAAATAAAAAGTTGACCATAACCTTACCTCGATATTCCTACTTAGGTTAGCCATTGTTTTTTTCTGTTTTGAGTCCCTTGACTTTTATTTTATTTTTGACTTACTCTGGTGCTCGACTTTTCAGTTTTTATATCTTAGAAGACATAAGCAAACACAGGAAAAGAGTTTTTAGATGGATCCTCTGGAAGAAGAAAAAATAATAGCTAAGGGAAATGTGTAATGCATATATCAGGTGGAAATATTTTATAACGAAAATTAATGTAAAATGCTTTGTTTGCGATTTCACTTGTAAACAAGGAAGTTCTAACGGGCAAAATGATGAATGGGTTTCTAGAAACCTTGGAGGAAAGCTGAAACGTAGGCGAAAAGTTTCTATCAGAAACATTTCGCAATAGATACAGTAATCTCTACTTTAGAGTAAGATGATACGGTAAAAGGTATAATATACCTAGGTTTTTTCTATCTAGTAATGCCTCTTTAACCGTGACAAAAGTTACATTAGATCGCACTTAACCTTTTATTTTCTATACCTTCGATGTCTCATTTGCCCACAAATGCGGAAGCTAGATCCCATTATCATTTCAAAATTTGCAATCCCACGTGTATTCTAAATGTGGAAGACAAATATGAACAGATTTTTGCTATTTATGTTGCATGTTTACCTTAACAAATAGAAATGTACAGAAACTTTTAAATTCATGTTTGAAATAACAAAAAATCATTTGTTAAAAAACCATGCAGTTTTCGTTAAAGTCTACTCTCTTTGGTGTAATCACTTTTTTCTGCTGTATGAAAAGTCTTATTCTCCCGCTTCCATTCAGCAGGAAAAGCATTTTTAGAAGTTTTAGAACACGAACTAGTTAGCACAAGGTCGATTTGGCTTTTGTTTGGAGGGAGAGGATGTTCAAACTTACATGAACTGTTCTTCTTTTAAAAAAAAAAAATAACACAACTTTGCTGTTTATAATGAATCGTAAGATTTTGGAACTTCTTACCTGTAAACATATATTTTTACAACAGAAAGCACATGAAGAGATGGAATAACTAGTTAAATAAGATTTCGATGCAACAAGTCAGTTAAACAAATGTTTGAAGCGAAACATTTGTATTTTCTTTGCTGCCTGCTAATACTTGAGAATTTCCGATAGTAAATTTCATTTCGTGTAACGAGAAACTGTCCCCAAATCCGAGTGTCCGCTAATTGCTGGTTGCTATATAGTAAGTCTTCTATATAGATTGACCGTGGTTTTGTTAGTGCTATTTCTCTTGTCCGTTAATTAGGGGTGTCACTTTTTGTAGTTTCCATTAACTAAAGAGTTGACTGCGTATTGTTACACGACCTGTTAGATCGAAATTTGTAATTAGGTGTACGTTTATCTCTGTTTATATTACCGTATTTCCTCTAAAGAACGCCGCGGGTGTTCTTTACAAAATGCAATTTTTAGGTGCGGCGTTCTTTAGAGGGCGGCGTTCTTTGGAGGGCGGCGTTTATTACAAAACCATGAGTGAGACAAAAAGCAGAAGTTGACGTTAAGTATTTTCTTTAAGATTAAATATAGATAACAAAAGAATTAAACTATGAAAAGTCTATTAAACAATGTCAATGTCAATGTCGCTATCTCCGTCCGCGTCTTCGTCGATAACATGAAAGGACTCATAGCTTTCATTTACATCACAATCGTAAATTTCAAATGGGTTGTCAGAAGATTGGTCTTCTTCCAATGCCTCAGTTGCTTTTTTCATTAAGGTAGCACCAGATGAACAGGACGATCCTTCTTTAAAACAATGGATTTTTCCATCCTCTGATCCATCAAGAGCTAAATTTAAACCACACGACTTGAAAGATTTGATAATCATTTCCGTGCTCAAGCCATTCCATGCGTCTAAAACCCATTGCACTAGCTTTCGTCGCGATGAAGGTTTCTGGTTTCCTCCTTTTGTGAACTGTTGAACACCTTCAACCATCCATTCGTTATAAAGATCGATCATCCGACTCTTAAATGGTTTATTCCATGAGACATCTGGTGCCTGTATATATTTAGTGCAGCCACCGGGAATTATGACATTCTTAATTCTGCCTTTTGACAATTCTTGTTTCACGGAATCCATCATGTGGCATTCAAATGAATCCCAAGCTAACAAGCGTCGATTAAAGGAAAACTTTCCTAAAACTGTTTGCACATAGTGTAAGGTGAGTTCCTCGTTCATCCATGCATTTTTTGAGGACACAACTACGCATTTATTTTTGAATTCAGTATTTAGTTCTTTGCATTCGCGTTTTGCACCACCAAAAACAATAAATGGTTTAAATTTACTTCCGTCTGCCTTTGCTGTCAAGCATACAGAAATTCTGACCTTTTCATGACCAGTCGATTTAAGCATAATTTCTCGTTCGCCACGCTGTGACACCGTTGTAGGTGCTGTCATATCCGCCCAAACAGCAGTCTCGTCCATTGCAAGAATCGAACCGGCGTTGAATTGGTATTTCTTTGACATTCGGCGGACATGTACTACATACTGCACCAACCTGTCCACAAGATACGCTGGATCCTTTTGAACTGTTGTCGTTCTACGACGTAATGAAAGACAATTTCGTTTCATGAACTTTTCCAACCAACCTCGACTAGCCTGGAAACTATTTTTTGCAACAGTGTCCTCTCCAGCTTTTTCATCGTGCATTGCTTTTGCTTTTCTCATTATCAGTTTTCTCGAAACACGCAAAGAATTAGCTCTCCTATCATGTATCCATTCGAGCAGATCTTCTTCTAAATCAAGATTCTTGATTTTGCAACCTCCTCCTTCTAGTTTGAATCTTTTCGCTGCTCCTTGTTTCAACTTCTCCACATTAGCTCTCCATTCTCTTACTCTTTTTTCATCGACACCGTACTTTCTTCCTGCTTCGCGATTTGATGTACTAATTGCGTGATCAACAACTGTTGTCTTAAATTCAAAGATAAAGCTTCTTCTTTTTTCCCCTTTATGGGATATTAACTGCTTCTCCTCGTTGTGCGACATTTTTCTAATGAACTTTCACTTACAAACATAAAAGTGTGTAAGGTTGATATATACAGATTGGGAGCAATTATCTTGTAGTATTGTTTACTGGTGTCAACTTTTTCTTTAAACACTATTAACAATCCAAGGGAGTGTTATTTTCGACGAGATCAAAAGCGCGGAAAATGATTTTGAATAGAATTTTTTCTCTATAAGAAAAAGTTCTATTTTAATCAATCGTTGATTGCACGCTCATACGAAATATATGATAGCTACACGTGGAAGTCAGAGATTTGAGAAGAACATGGCTCGAGTGATTCCTAAAACATTTGAAATGTATTTCATCATTAAATTCTCTACAAATATTCGCGGACATCATGTTTATAAAAACATATGGACACCCATTATAGGAGAATCTTTGGTTTGCAAAGAAGACAAGAGAGTAGAGGCTCAAGAACTGGACAAGAATGCAATTGGAACGTACAAACTCATGGACGGCAACGAAACCTTAGTGGGACATTTGCCAATAGAGTTGTCAAAGCTGATATCGTTTTTTATTGAAATTGGAGATAATCATGTAAATGCGACAGTTACTGGGAAACGAAAACGAGAGATTGGTTTGAGTGTACCTGCAAAGTTCATTTGTTTTACATCTAGCAAAAGTTATGCTAAAATTCTTCACGGTGAGCTGTTAAAGCGTAAAACTAAATATTCGTATTTGTCGTTAGATGTAGAAGAATTTTGTGAAAGAAAACAGATCAAATTCATATAAATACCAACTTTTTTTACTTTCCCTATTAAAATGGTTTTTTTCTAATAAACGCCGCATCTAAGGTGCGGCGTTCTTTGGAGGGCGGCGTTCTTTAGAGGGCGGCGTTTATTACAAATTTTCATATAGAAGTGCGGCGTTCTTTGGAGGGCGGCGTTCTTTAGAGGGCGGCGTTCTTTAGAGAATACGGTAACCATACACTCTTTTATATTCTTAACCTCCGTCAGTGATTTGAAATATTCCCTCTTCTCTTTCCCTGTACATACATAAATACTCTTCAGCGCATACTTGACAACGGATCAAACCATTTTTAAAAATTCGTAGATGTAAATGAGATAATGTACATCACAAAATCTCTAAAAAACTTCATTTTTCTCATGATAAAATGAAACGTTATAAAATTTTAGATGACGTCATAATTATTATAATTTATGAAATTCGGGAAAGGTGTATTTCCTAAAGATTTTTGTTATCTATTTTTTATAAAAAGTCAAAATTAAGAAAATAAGACCAAATTTCTTTTCAGGGAAATCATTGGTAAATGACAGTCTCCAGTATGAACCACAGTTAATTTTACTTATCGGCATAAAAGAGAGAATAGGGTAAAAAAAAGAAAGAAACCACCATTCTAAAGTCACCGCTTTTTACATACGCAACCTAACAACTGATAGAAATTTCGTCTCACTCGTTTTTGATCTGTAACATTGTGTAATCCTTTTTTTCAAAGAAAAAATTAAAATTCCATAAAATAACATTAATTTAAACTATCTAGTTACTATGTTCAGTATGATTTGCTCGAATGCAAGTAAATATTTGTACACCTTTTTTTACTATTTTAAAACAAGGAAAAAAATCGGCATGATTTCTGGGTGTTATAATACTTTGGGTAGATAAAAACATGACCCTTTATTTATTCAGATAAACTTAACCTGCATTTTATACTTAAAATATATCAATTCATCCCGATACATCTTTTGGATAGTATCTTTAACGTTTCACGTGAACATGTTCTTAAAACGTTTGCAATAAATTTAAAAAATTGTGCATTCAAGTGGAACCATTGGGTCAATAGGCGCAGTAGTAAACAAGCTGAGCATGAGTTCTGTTCGAACGAAAAAAAGTACGAAGAAAGTGAGCAAAAACTGTGATTTTTTGTTTGATTTATTATAATTGTATTGTGGAATATATTAATAGAATATGCATGGATAACAAGTCAGTGACGATATAATGGACTTTTAGCTACTGAGAAGAGATAATCTAGTAATAAAATGTTTCCTACTTTACTTACAGGATATATTATTTTTGCTTGAGGTAAGTCTAATTACAAGTATGCAGAATTAATCATTGTAGCCTCTTTAAGGATTTTGTTGCTAAACTTTTCCGATTACATTTTAAATTTCCAATATATCGTGTATCGTGATGATTCGCATTTTGATAAACCTTTTACACATTCGAACTGATGCATGCATAGCGATGCAATGGTAAAGATATATTCAAAGAGAACTACTTGTTTTCGTTCGAAAACAAATTGATGTCAGATTGGATTAGGAAGTCTAACTTTCTTAAGAAAGCAGGATCTAATTAACATCAAAAACAACAGCACAGTAAGAAGACTTAACAGTGCATTTAGTCCAATGCACTGCTTAACTACAATATCATTTGCATTTCAATATACAGTTCCAAGCTTTTGCCATACAGAAAGAAGTTTGAATTAACAAAAATGCAAATGTGTTATTGAAATCTTCATGAAACTAAATGTTTGATTTCTCCTTTGCATAAAATTCATTGGGAAAATATATATTTTCTTGCATATAAGAAACTCAGCAACATTTTTCAGACAAGACATTATTGATTAGTATGTCCATGTCTTCGATTATAGAATGTGGAAGCGTTTGCTTGGTTTCACGATCTGCTTGCTATGTTTTGGTGTTGTCTATACAGACAGTAAGTTTAATGTTTCTATTTTTGCATTCAACTTTTACTCCGTTTACACAGCAGTCACGGGGCTATTAGTAAAAATGAATACCGCATATCTGAAAGACAAGCTTTTATTGTATTTAACTGCTTGTTTTTTGCACACTAGCTAACTTGAAGAGTTTAAGACAAGCTATACCAGTTGCTGTAGTACAAGGAGGTGCTTTAGCTGGATCGGGCAAAAAAGATATAAAAAATGAAACAACTCTTATATGTAATTCTACGTATCAAAACTGCGCTGATTCGCTTATACGACAAGCTAAATTTGATAGAAAGTTAAAAAAAGTAAACTCACCATTTAATGTCACAGAGTCTGCATATAACTCTTCGGTTGCTGGAGCATTGGACAACAACAAAGCAACAGTATTACACAATAAAACCATACATATCATTCGCGACATGTCAGATTTGAAGCCAAACACTGCTAATGTCGTCAAACCTCTAAATAAGACTATGCCTTCTATTAAAACTATAAACGTATCAGCTCCTACAGGAAACAACATGACAACTAAGGAGATAGAAAATTCCTTTTTGAAAGAGCCTGCATTTAACAGGATAAACAATTCCTTTAATAACCTTACCATTGAAGCAATGGTAACTAACAAAACCAATTATGTTCCTACATTGTCTATACCAGTTAGCAATAATACTAAAAACAAGATATTTAATCAGACTGGATCTTTTGTACTGTCAAACTTCGTTAGCAATAATACTGGAAATAAAGCACTTTTTAATGCAACTGATTCTTCTTCACAAACAATGCCAGTTAGCAATAATACTGAATATAAAACTTTTCCCCATCAATTTGAATCACAGTTTAACAGAAACCTAACGAACGATATAATATTAACCAATAACACTGACAACAATGGCTTTAATATCACTATGCCATCGTTATCCAAACAGAACGTCATCTTACCGACCTTTAATTTATACGCTACATTTTATAATTCAACTCGATTAACCAGTCCAACAAACAATACTACAAGTAAAGAGGTACTTAATAATAGAGAAAATAACTCTCAGATGACCGTCTTGACGAACAATGCTTCTTTGGACGGACTACTTAACAACAAAGAAAATATTACACAACTGACTAACCAATCAGGACTTGATTTTACTGATAAGAACTTGGTTAAACAAGAACAACTGAATACCAGTAAACGAGCACAGTTGATGTTACCATCTCACGCGACAAACATATATCTACTTTGGTTAGCTGACAAGATCCATACTATGCGAAAAGAAGGTAGGTTCTTGTAGCGATGATTAAATGGCTTATTAGTCTTAATTTTACACCTGATTTTACCGCACTGTCGCCGATGAGTTTAAAGCCTTCATCATCTATTTACATAAGTTTTTGTCCAATTCAACTGTATACCATACAGATGGCTAAAGCTGCTTCCTATTGAGACGTTGTCTCATCACCCATCTGTTCAATTTATAAAATATGGCAGTGTTTTCTGAATTTTTATTGGTTGTTGTAAGTTGTTCATCTGCAAACACCTAAAAATTGATTTATGTTAATTCTCAAAGCTGTCAAAATGCGGATGTTGCAAATAAAAAAATTCGATTTCACTTGCCCATATCCAAAATCTCGGCAGCTCCAGCCTTAATAGAAAGCTAACTTAACTTTGAAAGACACAAATATTTGATGTTAACATTATTGACTCTAATAACAGCATGGCTTGTGGAAAAAAAACTAAGGTTTTTTGCAAACATGCAAAAGAATTAAAGTATTAATTTAGCAAATGTGACATGGAACCGTGGCTATTTTTTAAGAAAAACAACAAATCTGATTTGCTTCATAGAAACAGGCACACGTCGACAGTCAAAATTTTGATACAAACAAAGAAAAGTTGTAGTTAGCGTAACACTATACCATGCTTGTTTTTACCTAGACAAAGCGGAAAGCAAGGACGACCATGGAATATTAGTGGGTCCATTAGATGATTTACCCGATCACCCTAATGGAAATGGACCACAAGATAGAAAAACGAAAGATTTGGAGGGATCATACAACACTGATCCAGTAGGTAAGGATATTCATCTTTTAGAAGAGCTTGATGTAACACGTTAGCTTGTTCGCTCTCTTCACACCTACTTGGGAGTGTCATCTTTCCCTTACATTTAAAGAAATGGGAATACAAAACAGAGTCTTCAGTTATTGATACACGAATCGATTTGTTCCTTCCGATACTACAACTCGACTGGTGCATCACATTAAAGTCGCCGCTTTTTTCCTGCTTTCGACTAGTTGTTTTTAACAAATTTTTTTCAATATGTCAGAATTTCAGCAACGGCTTGCTTTCTTCCAGTTAATAGATATGCTTTATTTCAATGCAGCAAATTCTAAATCAATGTTAGAGTGTAGTAGTTTTGAAACCTTTTCAAAACTTTTATGAAAAAGAAAAACAAACATGGCAAAAAAAAACATGACAAAAAATGGTGGAAAAAAATTAAAGTAGTTTATTTTTACCAACTCGAATTTTTTTGGTTTTACCACACATAGATTCTTTTAAATTTTCCGCTCTGTTTTCTTTCTTCTTTTAAACCTTAAAATGGTAACCGCAGCCATTATTACTTCATATCCGCTGTCTGAACATTTCGTTGCTTTGTGCATCGCCTATTCAACAAGTAACTTTTGTATGTACGCAATGTCAGCCCGACTATTTGAAAGCAACTAATCAATTCGTGTATCATTAGCTTCAAGCATGTGATGGTGCTTGTTTTAGCAAAAAAGGTTAATGTATGACTTTATATCACACTACCTTAGGAAAGAAAGGATCGAAACATAAAAAGAAGCGACCGAAACGGGCTACTTATAATTTTGATATCATTGGCACACCTCATGATCACACATACAACTATTTAAGCTCTCACCCTGACACCTACGATGATGAAGTTCAAAAGCCCTTTGATTTTGCCCAACATCAACCACTCATTACAAAGTTATATGACTTGACACGCAATCCGAAGCAAGTAATAGCCCAACATAGTGACACATGGGACAAAAATGTACCGCGTTATGACCTTTCTCAACAATACTATACAGGCGCTATTGATGATTATGACAAGATGCTGAAGCAAGAAATAAGCAATTTAGATCGAAACACAATCCCCAAAGTGGGGACAACATATCCAAATGATGGTATTGACACTCCACATGTACCAATAGGCACGCCCTCTATGGCGGGAGTCTATCATGATAACTCTTTGCAGAATATACTGGAACAACATCTAAGTGAGAGTGCACCTACCAACACTCAGCCCAATATCGAGCCTTTCCTTGACGTTATTAAAAAGGCAAATGAAAAAAACGTCGAAGGGACCTTTCCTTATTCAACTGAATTTAGTCCAGAAAATTTAGATACCAGGGGCGCAATACCTACGTCTGGTTTTGCAGAAATGGAACGCAAAGATAGAGATAAACAAATTCAAAGTTTGTTAAATACGTACGATCTACAAACAAAGCAAATTGCAAATTTGTACAAAAAAATCATTAGTCATATGACTCCCCAAAACAATGTAGAAGCTAGATCTCTTGGACCTCAACATGAAAGATTCCCTGATAACCAATACCAAGAAGAACAAACTTACCATGAGAATCTACCTGACCAAGAAGCTGAGTTTAGAAGTGCTATGCCCTACCCTGAGAAGGAGAGTGAAGCGTATCCAGAAAAATTGTCAGAAATATCTGAACACGCTGAGCAGGAAAGATATCATAATTATATACCGGATACAGATGGTCATGCCATTGAGGGTGTCCCTTATCCATATCCAGAGCAACTAAGAGATCCGGATAGTGATTTTCAGAGAAGAAACAATGAGTATCACAACTTTCATGATGAAAATCCATATTATAGAAATTTTCATCGGGATATGCAACAACGAGATGGATATGATAAACCATTTGGTGAAGAGAAGGAGATATACAGACAGGAGGAGGAAGATGATGTGCTCAAACGACGAAATCTATTTCCACCAACATATGAAGAAAACTTTCAGGATGAAATTATGCCACGGGATCAAGTCCCGAATAATGGGATCATGCGTAATAATATAGTAAAGGAATTTTTAAAAATGTATGCACATCAAAACCGAATTCCACCTGAAGACAATGTTCGTAATAACATTGAAACCACACCTTATCAAAACGCTATGTTTCCTAATGTAAATTTACCTGTAAACAGAATGAATAGCTTCCAAAATAGTGATGGATACGTGCCAATTCGCCCAGCTTCGGCATTTTTTCCACCCCGAACAAACGGCAACCCAATTCAAGGTATAACCGTTCCTAGAAGCAGAACTGCACCTTTATTTAACCAGTTTGCCCCACAACAAATTCAGTCTGCAATACAGGGTGGATCAATGGTTAATATGGGACAACAACCCATTCCTTCACCACAACAAGCAGCTGTTATGACGAACATGGGGACACCAGCGACAATGAGTTTTAACCAGATGGGTCAAGATCAAGTCAGAAATAATATTGCAGGCCAACAAGGGATCGTGATGTTGATGGTTACAACACCAACAAACACTGACAATGAAAATAGTGACGAAAATAGAAATGGAAGAAAAGAAATTGTGAAGCATAAAGGTCAGGAGAATATTTATCATTTTTTATTATGTAGTCAAAATTAAGCGTCCCGTTTAAGAGATTTTCTAAGAGCGTTACGAACAACGGACGTCAGCGCGATTTGATCTCTCCTGCTTTTTCTTTCTATCAAGTTTGTGTACGCATATGAAAACAATATTCCATTCTACGATTTTACAGGCAATAACTTTTGAAACACATAGCTAACGAATAAATTTTTAGAACTTACTCATGATGGCATCAAACGAACAAGCAGTAACGTTACAGATGATGAACGTGAGTTTTATTTTAAAACAAATCATTTCGAAGCTTAAAATTCAATTACAACACAAAATTAATTTTGTTTTTCTAATGTAGGTGACTTCTCCATCAATTTAAAAAAAGCAGCGAATTTTGTATTAAACAATGCTGTAAAAGAAGGAAACATATCATTAATTCAAAGAGCTGAAATTGAAAGGAAACTCAATCGTTTACTTGATCAAAGATATAAAAACAAAACTAGAGGTATGTAAATTACTCACACCCCAGTGTAAAGTAAGTTACTCACACCCCAGTGTAAAATTACTTACACCTTAGTGTAAAATATTTTCTGTAATAACATCTTTTTGAATTTTGATTTTCCTTTACGTTAAGAGAAATCTTTTTGGCTTGTAAAATTTATCGGAATATTTTTAAGAGATTACGATTTTACTGGATTTAAAAAGAAATTGATTTTTTCCTGACCACCTGTTAACTAATGAGTGATCATGAGAAAAGACCTGACATAATATAAAATTGTTTATTAACTGTCATAAAACTGAGTAAAAATGATGAAAAGTCACTAACGCATCCAACGCCAGCACAAAATGATTCAGAGATATTACAAAAGAATTCGTCCGAAAAAAATGAAGGAAAATCTAAATTAACTGTATTTTTTATGTACGGAAAAAGAATTTTAAGTTATATTGTATGTTAATTTTTTTATCTGCTATAAAAACCTGCGACTGTTTTTTTTATTATCATGGGAATTAACTGAATTGTAGCTTGATGGTAGAGAGTATGCTTCTACTGCGGGAGGTCTTGTGTTTAAACCCCAGTCGAGTCATACCAGAGACTATAAAAGTGTGAATCTATCCTATTTGCTTAGCGATTAGCATGAAAATAGAATTGATATCTTAGGCGGTTGTAAGTTGAGCGAAAAGCTCAAATTAAAGCTTTAAATGAACTAGGACCATCTTCGCAGGGCCCTCGTTCAGTACCAATAGGAACTGAAGAGGTCATCATGGGTAAATAATTTCAAAAATAAAAATAAAAGACTATTTATTTCAAAATAAAATTGTTTAATTAAGAATCAGCGGATATGACATTTGGATAGAATCGACGTAGATACATTGAAATTGAAAGTGTTTTTGTTCTGAGAAATTCTTGCAAAGTTTTGTTCATTACAATTCGATCGTACCTCTATTTAGGTGAAATTCGTGCACAAACAAGAGCAGAAATACCCCGAGCATGGAATGGTACATGTATGGATACTCGACATGACTGTGCCCAGTTTAAAGCTGGAGGAGTGTGTCCATTTATGAGAACATTCATGAAGGGAACTTGCACTAAAACATGTAATGATTGCCCTGAAGATAATTGTAAGTTTGGAATTTTATGCATAACGAAATTTCTAAGTTGTAACACTTTAACTCCAAAATTTGCATTTCTTGTTTCAGTAAAAGGTGTAACCGCAGCGAAGCTATACGACTACATTTTAAAGAAAGGAGCAAGTATAAAATTTTCAACTGCAGCTGATTTTTTGGCAAACATCAAAGGTGTTGCTAAATCTCACACGCCAACAGTAACTGTTCAAAGAAAAATTGATTTAAAAACTCCAAAAAGTAAGAAAATCTAATCCAGTCAAATAGTGGCATTATCGTGCCCGACAATATTTCCAATACGATACTCTTTGGAAAAAATTTCGAAATACTTTGTTTAGATAGACAAAAATAATTTTTTGAGGCGTTGTTAACAGATGAACACTTTTTCATTTTAGTTCCTGTAGATCCTGTTATGTATCTATCTTTTGATAATGTCACAGCCGATGGAGTTGTAAATGATAACTCTGGAAACAATAACAAGGCACTGTTAGAGAAAGGTGCTGCAATGTCACCTAGGATTTTAGGTAAGGAACTTTTTTAACCCTTATATATTTAGATCTAAGTTGTGGAAGGTAGCTTAGTTTTTTACTTGCTTGCTGTCTTTTAGTTTGTATTGTTATTGCATTTTGCTTCTGTTATTACTGTAATCATAGTCTCCGTTCTCGTCTTCGTCTTCGTAGTCTGTGTTGTTTTTCATTCTAGTAGTATTTTTAGTCATCTCTGCCGACATTGCCGTCAATGTGGCACTGCCGTCAACGTTGTGGTTTTTCTAATTGTTCTTATGGCAGTGATTTTAATTTTACCTGTTCTAGGTACTTGTGGGAAAGCCATTGAATTAAATGAAGGTAGTGTATCCTGGAGTGGTGACACTTTCAAACGCAAGCCAGATTCTGCAATTTCTATTGCCATGTGGGTAAAAGTTAAAAAAAGTGGTGTAATCAATTGGTTTGCTAATGGAAAAAAAGGCGATAAAACATTCTATGCTAAATCAAAAGGAACGGCTGTACCAGCAAAGGTTTGGACACATGTTGCTGGAACCTTTGATTCGAATACAGGTTAGGAACTCTATTTCAATTTACCGAATGTAAGATCTTATTTGGCAATATAAATTGCAACGGAATATCTCTAAGTTCAAAATAAAGTTTCAAGGTGAATGGGTTCATCTGCAGCTATTTCAAATGCCACGTATTTGAATGAGATTTTAAACAAATGGTTTGTCTTTTGCATATTTAAATTGAGCAATTGCAGTAACTTTTGTGAATGGAAAATGTTTTGAAATTCTTGCATTCATCGAACATATAAAATTTTGCCAATGAGTCTGGCCTCTGAAAGATTTGTGAACAACTTTCGTGAATCGATGCTTTTGCGCATTTTTTCGAGCATTAAAGTGTACAACTGCTCTTCTTTCTTTTGTATTTTTACAATGCTTTTGTAGGTTTAGCTAGAATTTACATCAATGGAGATTTAGAAGAAGAGTTACAACAACGTAAAGGAGCCAAGCTAGCTAAGAACTGGTTAGTTAATGGTATCGGAAGTACATTTGGAGACGACAGCTTGCATTATGTTGACGAAGTAATGATATATGATCGCGCACTAACAAATAGTGAGGTCCGAATGCTTTTTAACAGATGCATGTTTAACAGAATGGTCCTGCATTTTGGATTTCAAAAAGGAAACAAGACAAATATCAATGATCAATCTGGTCTTGAAAATAACGGTATTCTAATCGGAGGTGAGCGTCTTATGAAAAAAAGTGAAAATTTTGTTTTCGTTTATGTAAGGAATACTTACTGCGTCTCCAAGGTAGAACCCTTGAAAGCAAGCGCGGAGTACTACATACTGTAAGAAAATATTTGAATTTTAAAGGCCAAAAACGTTTTAAGAGCAAAATTTAAGCAGTTAAAAGCAGTTGTTATTTTTTCATTTCATTATCTTAGGAGCTACGCAAAAGTCAAACTGTGATCGTTGTGGAGCATGTCTGGACTTAACAGAAGGACCAGATCCAACCATGAGAATCCAACAAGTTTCTGAGAAAAATCTACCCAAGATCAAGCTCTCCATTACCGCTTGGATAAGCTTAAACTCTACAAGGGGTGTTCATAACATATTTACGACGGAAAGCAGTGAAGGTAACATAGGCTACCGCTTACAGGTAGTGAATGGAAGAATAAGATGGGCTATTGGGACAGATACTGTGCCTGTCCTGTTTGATAACATGACTACCAGTGTTGTTATCCCTGAAGCATTATGGACCCATATTATTGTTAGTTATAACAATGAAAATGGCTTGATTAAAATATATGCTAATGGTTTATTAAAATTCAAAGACAATGTACCGGAATATAAACGGGAATATTTGCCGACAAATTGGGACAACGACGCCAGCATTGGCGACGCGACGTTAAAGGGTTACATAGATGAATTTATAATGTATAACTGGGAGCTTGATGATTCGGAAGCTTTATATGTAAGAAATTATTGCGCTGATCATCCAAAACTTGTACGGTTTACTGTTAGAGTACCCTTAACTAAAAAGACAATTGTACCAAGGGCGCAACAGACAGCTCTTAGACAAAACTGGTGGGATGTATATACGAAGTTCGCACGACAGAAAATGCTTCGCGCGAAAAAAGGAACAACTGAGAAAGCTACAAAAAATGTTGCGCTTACACCAAGCAATTCTTTTACTCTCCTGAAACGAAAGAGAAGAAGTTCTGAAGTTTAATATCTTGTGTTATTGTTTTCACCATGTGGTGTATGAGTCAATTAATTGCAAACGCAAAACAAAAATAAATTATTAGAATAATTTTCTCCTATAATGTAACCCGCTAGAAACACACATCATTTGCTTTTATATTGTTCCAGAATTGTAAATAAAACACGCTTCAAATAAACACAATTTTTAACTTATACATCGGTGTAATCTTCTACATTTATTGGTCATGCCACTTATTATCTAAATTCTGTAGGATAATAATACCTCATGGTTGATAATACAGTGAAATACCTTAAGGCTAGTTTCCACTTGTCTGGATCGGACCGGATCAGACCAGGATGGGATCAAATTACAATCCGATCCAGATCCAAGTGAAGATTTCCACTTCTAAAAGAGCGCGAATTTTCTTTCAAAAAAATTGTAAACAAATATGGCTGCAATAAACATTAGAACTTTGCTACTTTTGATAGTTTTAAAGAGACGCATTCAAAGAAGAAAGTTAAGGAATAAATACAAAAAAAGATGGTGTGTAAGAAAAATTTTCCAAGAAAGAAAACAGAAAGGAGATCTATTAATAAAAGATCTAATCTCTTTGATCACGAGTATTTTTTTAAACAATTTCGCATGTTACCTGAAAAATACGAAAAACTTATGTGGCACCATTGATTTCTAAATCGAATCTAAAACGTGAAAGCATACACTCATTATTTTTTATAAGAATACGGGTAAATTGGGCTCAAGCTCAATTTGCTTAAGATTTTCCCAATTTGAGCCTGAAATTATGCTCAACGAATGCTTAATTTCAAAACTCATTTCATGGTCTGATACTTGAATGATTTTCAGGTTTTACCTGTCCTGCTAGCTCCTGGACTGAGTTAAACATTTTGTTCCATTTATTTGTACATAGTTTAGTTCAAAAGATTATTTCATGCAAAAATGCTGTTTCCTATCACTTAACCTCGTCCTTTGTGTGATACTATTTTTTACACTTGATTTGGACAGAAATGGAAGTGAGGGAAAAAAAATCCGAGGCTGGGAAATATGCTTAGTATATGCTTATTTTTTAAGCATGTGAGCTTAAGTATGCTTATAAGCTTTATGCTTATAAAAAATAATGAGTGTATCTGCTGATCAACGTTTGTGCTTAACTTTAAGATATCTAGTGACTGGAGATGCAAAATCTACCATAGCAAGCAGCTATCGCGTGGGACCTACAACAGTTGGTAGAATTATAAGCGAAACATGCAATGCGAAATGGGAAAAGTTGTTGGGAGCAGGACAGTTAAAATGTCCATCAACGCAAGCAGAATGGAAAAAAATAGCTGCAAATTTTGAGAAACTTTGGCAGTTCCCTAACTGTATTGGGACAATTGATGGAAAGCATGTGATAATGCAAGCCCCAGCACGTGGAGGTTCATCTTTTTTTAATTATAAAAAGACCCACAGCATAGTGCTAATGGCAGTATGCGATGCAGACTACAAGTTTTTATTAGTTGATATTGGTGATAGTGGCCGCCAAAGTGACGCAGGTGAATTTCCCATGTTTTCGTTGGAGATGAAGCATTTCCTTTAAAAATCAACTTGGTTAAACCTTATCCTCGTAATTTATTAAATGATGGAAGGCGCATATTTAACTACAGGCTATCAAGAGTTAGGCGAGTAATAGAAAATACATTTGGCATATGCGCATCCAGATTTTGAATCTTTTGCAGGTCCATAATTGGCACTGTAAAACACGTTACAGAAATAACAAAAGCAGCAGTAGCCTTGCATATTTTTTTAATGGATGATAGGAAAATGTATTGCCGGTCTGGATTTAGTGATTGTGTTACAAATGGTATGCTGAAAGAGGGTAGTTGGAGAGATGAAGAGAATTTTATTAGACATTAAAAGAGTGTCTTCTAACAATTTTACATTGGAGGCTAAGGAAGTTATGACTGACATTGGATGTGTTTCCTGGCAACAAAATGCAGTGAACTCCACTGCAGACATATTTGAATCATAAGTAAATACTAGAAAATGCAAAGTAGCATAAAACATCTTTCTCATAGAGCACAGTCATCAATAATTCCTAAATCTTTTAATATTTTATTACTAAACAATGCTCTTCTGATTTTGTTCCTTTGTTTTGTTCAAAAAAAGAAAATGGCTTTTCTTTTGTAAGATTTGAGTGGTATCCTACTCAGATGATGTGTTTACGAAACTTTGTCTTTGTAATATAACAAACAAGTCTATACGTAATATCAACAAAATTTTAAAGAAAACGAGTTGCAGTATATATTATATAAATTGTTTTTACTTTTCAAATTTTATGTCAAACAACACTTGTTGGATTTTAATTCGTGCCAACGTATTTTTTCTCTCGTCTAAACCTCTCAGCGTGTCCAGTAAACTTAAACAAAATAATTTATTTCCGTTTTCCACTGGCTCTTCTATTTGTAATGGTTGTTGTTTGTCTGATTCATTTAAATGCCTATCAAGCATTCTCATTAACAAGAAATCAGTATCATTTTCTTGACTCGAAACATAACTTCTTTTTCTATGATTGACAGGTGTTGTTTCAGCAGGTGGATCGCTTATCTCACTTTCATGGGATGACACATTATAATTAGAGGAAGTGGAATTATTTTCTTCATCAATACTTTCGCTTAATATTGATGATGGTATGTTTGAAATTTGTGTTTTATTGGTGAGGCTATCTCTTAAAAATGATAGCTCCTCAAAAAAGTAGCAAGTTGGTAATGTTTTTTTAGCAGAACCAGATCTTATTGCCTTCTCCCTTTTTGACAAAGTTTTTCGATAATTATCTCTTACGTTGTTCCATTCTTTTTTCAAGGTGTCCACTAAGAATAAAATATAAATAAATGTATTAGCTAGCTTTTCCCAATCTTGCAAAAAAAAAAAAAAACAACTCTCCATTAATGAAACTGACTGAATAATTCTTAGTATATATGAATGAAAAACTATCTAGTCGGCACAAAAAAACCGTCCCTCTGTTTTATAGAGATTATGTCAAAGATATAATTTTGGGCAGAATTTTAATCGAAAAACGGTTTTTCAATCTTTTTTATACTTATTAACAAAAAACAAGATGTCTGAAATGAGAAGAATGCAAAAATAATATTTTTTGTCATCATTCTATTTTTATAATGCCCACTCTACAGGGAACGTTTATGGTGAGAAATTCCACTTAGTGCAATAATTGTCCGTCTTATTTAGGGCCCGCTTTATAGACTTTTTTTTTATAACAGTTTACTCTAAAATCTCTTTACTCCAAGTACCACTGTCCGTCTTATACTGCTGTCCGTTTTAGACAGTGTAAAATTCCGCAATTTTAATAATTTATGCTTATTCGCATTATTTTCGAAGTCTTCTGAAGTCAATTTATTCTCCTTTTTTCATAGCTACATGGGACGGTATGGGATATCAAGCTTGCGTTACCCTGAAGGCGTGATTTTATTCAATCTTTTTAATAGAACTTAAGATGATATTCTCCTACATATACTGCCTGTATTAGATCATCTTAAGTTTTTTTAGAATAGTTTTAAAATACAATCCTTGTCAGTATTTTAAAAATTCAGAGTAGTTATGATTAACCCTTTTAACTTAAATATCTGCACCTCCCTGAAGAAAATGCTGGTATTATCACTGACACAATAGACACCTACAGATGAGTAAACATATTTCTGAAAGTAAAATCCAAAGAAATTTCATGAGTCAACAAATGGTTGTCCCTTGCATTATACCGTTAAGTTTAATTTCTCTAGAAGTTCCTCCACTTAAAGCGGCTGCCTGTCTATCTGTCTGTCAGAAAATTGTCGCGCTGGACACACGAAATATTTATGCATAAAATAGCATAAGCAACGTATGCAAAACGGACCAATTTCCATGAATTTTTCACAGTCTAATTTAGATCAGGATTTTTCCAACTAGTCTATTGTATGTTACCCGTCAGAGATACAATAAGAATCGCCCTAACATTTCTGCATATTTAAGGCAAGTACATAAGTTCATTAAGATGACAACTAAGTATTTTTTTTCGCGAGGTCTAAAAACGCATTTCGCAAAATTAACTCGACTGGATTAGAACATTTTAATTTTAGAAGTGCTCTGAAGTTGGTTAAATTTACAAGATTTAAACAGCACACACGCAAAGGACGATGGATACGGATACCTACACTTCATTGTCAAAATACTGCACCAGAAAAAAATTCGTCTAAATGCTGCGAAATTCTAAAATTTAAACCACAAGTCGCGAAAAAACTGAAAAAAGAGGCAGGCAGAAAAAATTATTTTAGCAAAATTTTCTGACAATAAAGTAATCTTGGATAATCAAAAAAGTCAGTTTTCTCCATTATTCATGTATTTTGTGCTTAACAATATATAACTACAATTAAAGATTTAAAAAGTTGTGCGAAATTATTAACTATCTAACTATTTCCCTTAGGCCGCAAAAACTGCAAGATTGCATTGTCACGGAATTGTAAAAAAGTACATTTTAAGTCTTCGATGTTTGGTGGTTATCCAATGGCGTGTCATTGTTTTAAAAACGAAAGATAAAAACGTAAAAGAAAGCGTACCTAAAAAGAATAATAATTAAAAATAATCACTTCGCGCCTCATATCGCAAATTATCCTGTGTTTGTTTTTGCTTCGCCTACAAATTGGATTTCGTCAAGGCGGCCTAAAATGAGGAGAAATAAACAATTTAGTGATAGCTAACTACCATAATGAAAGATTCAACTTTTTAGGTTTTTCAGAATATAAAATCACAATCGCAGACAAAATATAATGAAACTGGACAGATAATTTCAAATTTTGCTACCACTGGATGCTTCTACTATATTAGAAACATGACCCCATTTCACGAATTTCGCGATCTTTGTGTGCACGTGAGTTCTTTTGTTGTGCGGGCGCTCTACGAAAAATGTTTTTAACGCTCTCTACCTTGCCTGCCCGTGTACAATAGACACGACTTTGCAGTCTCTGAACTGCAGAGTATTGACTATTAGATCATAAGACCACGTTTACAAAATGACGAAAAAAACTGTTCTTTGTTTCATTAATTTTGTCCATGCTTCATCACTTACTCCTTTGAAGAAAATGCATCTAGACACACTATGCCCTCTTATTGTAAGGACATAATTTGAAACTATGGTGGGCAGATTCGTATGAACCTAAAAGTACCCCGGAGGTAAAGTTGCCAATCTTAAAACGTTCGCGGCGGTACATCAATATAAAACTGGATATCACTTACTGCCTAACGTAACCTTTAAGCAACTCACCTATATTTTGTTTGATTGACGGAGTTAATAAGTAGATTCATTAGAGAAGTAAGGAATCAATACTGATTAATTAAAACGATTCAATTCATCTGTTTCCTTCAAATTTGTTTAGCACCTTATTGATACTAAAATATTATTACCTTAACATGTTCGTCCAGGGCATCTTGTAATCTTTTGCCAAAATCTTCGTGAACTTGAGTAAAATTTTTGACCTGAAATAGTTAGAAACATTCGAATAAAAACACCACTTTGCTTTATTTTTTCGCAATAAACCTCATTCGGTAGTCTCAAAAGTGTCCAAAAATAAACAGTAACCTTTGACACAAAATATGGAAAGTCAAAATAGTTGAAAAACAAAACAATATAGTTTAAAAGACACACACGAAAACAACCTAATGTCAAACACAAGCACTTAAACTAAATTATGGAAATTACCGTTCTGTTTCTTATAAATTCCTGGGCATCTTTCAGGTGACCAGCAAGATTAGACACAAGATCACTCTTCTCTTTCTCGTCCAACACATTGAGCCAAAATAAGCGAGGTTGGCTAAAGTTGTCTTCATCTGAAGTTTGGTACCTGCGTGTTTCACCAGTACACTGAAAAAAAAAAAAAAAAAAAAAAAGAAATCAATAACAATTCGTTATTTACCAGATGTCACATCGATGTGAAACATCTTTGAACGGACTGGTTTAACTTGGTCCGAAAGGTCAGTATATTTACCTGTTCCACATGATCTGAAGCAAAACTTTGCTCCGCAGGCCCGCTAAAACTATTTGGGAAATAATTAGGTGCATTGTCTTGGTTGTCAATTGCTTGTGGACCATCTCTCTGGTAATTTCGAACAGGCACAGTTGGTCGGTTAACAGGCAACTGTTGATAGTTTGCACCCAATCGGTGGCGATGGGTGTCACCATAGGAGAATAATCGACCCTAGTAGAGCAAAAAACGTTCATTACAATCCATTGTTACTCATCACAAGATGTTTCCATATCCCTTTATTGATCAAACCATATAGATAGAATGAGATAGAAAATAAACAAGCAATCTTTCAAGAATACCTGTAACATCTTATCGGGTGATGCTTCAACACCAGGCGGCATATGAGCAGGCGAAAAAGCGATTTGTTCAACTTCTGCAAAATAGTTCTTTGGGTTGCGATCAAGAACCATTTTTCCAACTGGAATCAATGGAAACTCGCTGTGAGGCCATACCTAAAAGCATCATAGACCAAGTCAAAATCCGAAAATGTTAGTAAAATTATCGAATGCTGCGCCTGATTTAAAAAAGGGGTTTGAAAACTTGACATACTTTTGTCACATCAAATGGATTGCTTGAGTAATTAGCTGCTTCCTCCAATGTCATTACTTGAAGTTGTACAGACCAAGACGGCTAAAAAGTACAAAACAATACAAACATATTAGCCAGAATACACCCTTAGTTGAAGTCAAGTAATCACAGAGTAAAATTATTGGCAAAAGCTGTGGCAATAGTAAGCAAAAATATCTAGTAGTAACGTATTATTCTGTCAAATTCTCTCTGTAGTATACACGAAACTTACAAATTTTCCATCAGCAATAGCATCATACAAGTCTTGGATAGCATAGTCAGCATTTTTTCCAGATATGTCAGTTGCCTCATCTGCAGACAAATTTTTAATTCCTTGATCTGTCTAAATTATAGAAGTGAGAGCAAAATGCAGTGACAAAACATAAAAAAAAACTGGAGATGAATTTGTTACAAAAATTAGAAGTTACCTTGAAATGAAATTTGCAGTAGCAAGCCTCTCCTTTGTCGTTTACCAGTTTAAAGGTATGACTGCCATAACCATTCATATGGCGGTAACCATTAGGAGTTCCACGATTGCTGAACAAAAACATGACTTGGTGTGTAGTTTCAGGTCGTAATGATATGAAGTCCCAAAACATATCTGGATCCTAATAATGAATAATAATGGACAATACATTTGTGCATGATAATACAACATACAGAATGGGAATACAGTTTAAATTAAAAAGTCTATGGTTATTGCCGCCCAAACGAATGGCAATAACCATCCTTGAAGACAAAAATCTGTTAACATGCCCTTCACATCCCCTTTAATGAAATTAAGAAATTTTTACTTTAATATTGTTAATAAAATTTTTAACAGGATAGAGATTGGGTCAATCACTTCAACATGACATTTGTAGAAGTGCCTGAAAAAACAATCTCAGTTGTGAATTCAGTTGGTCTAACAACAAAATATTGTCATTTTATCTTACAAGAATTGTGTTGAAATGGCACAATTCTGCGAAAAAATGAAACTATCGATAGCAAAAAGGTGCAATATAATAAATTTAATAGTTTCTTATATATGCACTCTAGAATAGCATTACAGACTGACATAAACCAATGTTGTTCAACCAAATAGGAAATATCATAATCTACACAGGAATATGCTATGACATGTGAAACTTCGTTCATGGTAACTTTTTGTGCTGGAATTAAAATGTGCTTCAAAAATGTTGTAAATAGAACTTTTTACACAGGCGATAACATTTTCTGTTTTATTTATCCCATGAAAACATTAAAGGTAGCTTAATATGAAATCTTGTTTCTCAGATAAATTGTTCAGACATATAACTGTGCAAACGCAGTGATTTGGTATGAAGGAAGAATCACTTGTAAATGGCTTATTACATACCTTTAAATGGGTTTGTGGGTTACGCTTTTGTGTGTGAATAAAACTTGGAAACAAAATTGGATCACGGATAAAAAATATAGGTGTATTATTTCCCACTAAATCCCATATTCCTTCCTCTGTGTAAAATTTGACTGCAAAACCACGTGGATCTCTTGCTGTATCAGCACTTCCAGACTCTCCACCTAAAAAATATAATACATATAATTTCAGAGTCTTTTCTGTCTGCCTGTTTGTAACAGGCAAAGTGTATGTGTTTTTCTTTGATATCGCGAAAAAATTTATATCTCAATTGCTAAAACTTCTGACGTTACGGTGCGATGTCAATAACACTACTTTAACGTCAATATCTTATATTAAATTAATGAAGCCATTACAGTGCACCTACACCTAAATCTTTGAGGCCAAATAACTTGGAAACAAAGTGGTGACGTCAATAATTTTTTCACTGCATGGGTAACCAGGGACCAGTTAGGACCAATTGGGGTAATTTTCCCAAACCTGGGTCCTCAGATCTGTTTGGAATAGACAGGTTGATGATGTGATCAAAAATCCTTCAAACCCTAATACATCTCTGCAACCGTTAGTCAAAAGTACATAACCTATACATTTCCTTAATCATTAATTCAAGATCTATGCGATGAAGGCAACAAGTAAACAATTTTTTTTAAAAAAGGTGTTCGTTGAAAACGGATGATCCTATACATCATTTTGATCAGCGTCACAATACAGGCACAGAATAAAGTTAATTTCGGCAATTATTTTTTATCTGCACTGCTGACGTCAGCAAAACATCTAAAACAACCTATTTTTTCATTGTCATCTTGCCCAAGGGGATTTTTCCTTGGGCCTTATCGACTATAAATATCCTGAAAATTATTAAAAATAAGTTTTTA
This sequence comes from Hydractinia symbiolongicarpus, assembly GCF_029227915.1. Classification (NCBI taxonomy): domain Eukaryota; kingdom Metazoa; phylum Cnidaria; class Hydrozoa; order Anthoathecata; family Hydractiniidae; genus Hydractinia; species Hydractinia symbiolongicarpus. Next base: position 24,849,542 of record NC_079879.1, read on the forward strand.
ATGACAAAACACTGTGATGTAAAACGTTTTGTTAACGCTCATCATATATGTTAATCATATTGCAAAATAATTGTGACATTTGAAGATGTAAAAATCTTTTATTTGCATGCAGTATTTTTTTGTATAACATATAACAATTTAAAAGGGGAAGTTTAAAAAATTTAAGAAAATGAAATAAATGCCTTGAAAGAGCTAAAATAGTTAAATATGTTTAGCATTGGAGTTCTTCTGCCAGTCTTTTATTTTATTGACCATCAAATTATATCTGTCCTGTATTTTTTACAATTTATCTGCTAATTATTTACCACAAAATGTGAAAAAGAACAGATTAAAAGTGTTTTAGCATAATTTTTCTGATACTAATTTTCTGATTCAACAAAAGCACATTGCGCAATATTTGTTAAATTTACATAACCATCAAATCAGATATTTTTAATAAACTTATGATGCAATTTTATTTATCCAATCTAAAAGCCATTGAAGTACAAATACAAAATAAAAATATATATATATCTTGCTACTTATGCCATCAAAAGTAAAACCAATTAAAATTTCAAACTATAATTTTAAAGATATATGCATGCAAAATAGGTATTAAAAGTACCTAAATTTGAATAATTGTGTTTTAATGGTTAAAAAAAAATGCTTATTGCACTTACCAACAGTAGAAAATCTAACTCCAACTGGTGTTCGTTTTCCAATTTTTGAAAATGGTGAAAGCCTTGTGTATTTTGTAACATCATGTGTAGTCTCAAAATAACCAAATGCACCTGCCCCCTTGGCATGGACAACTCTTTCTGGAATTCTTTCGCGATCGAAATGAGCCATGTCCTCGATGAAGTTGTTGTCCTGTATTAAAATAGGACCCCGAGGACCAACCGTCATGGTGGCTGTTTTAGTTTCCATGGGTGCTCCATACTCTGTGGTGAGATTTTGAGCCTAAAATATAACAAAAAAATAGGAGCACAATCTACACTTTTATTCCATCTAAATATAATATATATATATATTTAAATGTTAACCTGATTCTGTGCAGCAAAATCTTTAATTTGATTTGCAGACTTTGTTCTTTCAGCCATTATTGATAAATAACTATGAAATACAGATCATATATGTTGTCTGTAAATTAAAAGATCAGACAATCTGTTATTACAGTCATGTTTATAGAGGATATCGTAACTTCTTTATTCATTTAATAATATACTAAGGTTAATAAACAAAACTTGCTTTCTGAAATGGGTAAAGAAGCCCCCTTATACTAAACATAAAGTCCCATTCCTCAAAGCTTGGTCAATCTCTCCATTTTGGAAGACTAAAGAATAAATATCTCCTTAACCACCTGTTAAAAAGGCATGATCCCATTACATGCATCATTATAATCAGCATCTTTAAGACTTACACAATAGAAGCAACTACTAAATTTCTAATGATTTATCTTATTTATATATAAGGGTTTACAACCATGATCAACTTTTCACAAATAAAAAAGATTCACTCAAAGATAACTTCTAGCCTAGAGGTCGATACATCAATCTTGTTAATAAAAAATAATTCTGCACACTCAACTTGGTGGCAAATTGGTTTGTACATCTCTGTATATATTTTTTACATATTAATTGTACATAACATCTTTTAATGACATACACAAACCTAGAATCTGTGAATACCTTGCAATAATATACATTATTAAAACCTGTGTGAACAAACAACCTTTGACATGCATACATTGTTTTAATCAAGACTTGCTTCAAACAAACCATTTAGAATTTGTTTTAACAATCGAAATGTTGTTATACTTATACATGTCACTATCATTGAATATTTAAACCTCCCAAAGGAACAATTTCTTGTATTAAAACCTGTAAATATATATATTATTCAAGCATATAACTTCACAATAAAAAAAACCTGAGAAGTTTGATTAATGATTTTTTATTTTATTTTAACAGATATATATATCGTCTTGTTACTACAAAACATTATCAACATAAATTGTTACAATTATCTCACAAGTTTTTTAAATATAACTTTCAACAACTATCTAACACAGTCTAGATCAGATTGGAAGAGGGTCATTAATATACCCCATCCAACCCATGCTAGCATGGAAAACGGACGTTAAGCTGAGAACGATGATGATGACTACACATTACACAGAGGACATATAAAACAATACTTAACAAAACATACACCGTTGATTAAGGCTAACATCCACTGAGTGGAGCACAAATGCACTTCTGCCCTTGTTGACTATAAATAATATTTATCTTAAAACAATTTTAATGGAACAGATAATTCCTGTACATTAATCGTAAGACTATTATCACGAATATACATGACCTCAGCTATTTTTCTCTTTCACTGGCATTTCTAATATCTAAATAATGAATAATTCTGCTTTTCGTGACAGTTTTATCATTAGTTGATACTGCTTGTTACTTTATTTTACAGCAACATTGAATTTAATACTAGTCAAAGTCCCTTTAAACAGCATTTTCCTCCATATGTTTCTCATAGGTAGATGGGATCAAGAACACGGTGAGCATTTGTATCATAATTTTTTTGTCTTGCCACTTTTTATCAATTTTTATATACTCCTACTAAGTTAGTATTTCTTGATAGGAGAAGATCTCAGCATTATCTATGCAATGGAAAAATATGTGAAAATGTTGCTATATATATAGTCTTAAATACTAATTGAGTAACACATGGGTTGGGTTAAAAACAAAAAAAACCTTTTATATAATGGTATATGTATTAATTTTGCAGGGCAGTGATCTAGTCTTTGAAATATAATAATGTTTCCAAAATGGCAAAGTAAACATTATAACACGCAATCATATCCATACGGAAGACTGACATCAATATTTCTTAAAAGATGGAGTCATTGTACTGTGCCTACAAAGTCGAGGCCAAAAAAACTCAGAAATGGGTTGGGTGACCTCTTGTTTTATCCCAACGAGGGTAGCAGGGCGTCAACTAGGTGCAAATGCTGTATAAGGGGTTGAGGTTGACTGGGTCTAGTTGGGGGTCATTGCACAGTTTAGTATTACCCGGAAAATATTTTTCACAGATTGTTACAATTTTGCGAAACTTGAACTTCAATATCAGGTCACAAAAATTTGTCATGGCAAAATTTGTCACTATATAAACTGTGTCTGTGGTCAAAGTTTAACGTGGTCGGTATACGCTACTTAAAATAATTTAATGCATATTCTCGGGTCCAGGGTTACTTGCTTGAAATTTTCTGATCATTTTTAACAAAAATGACCAACATATTTAAATTCAGCATCAAAAGTTATGAAAACATGCAAATTTTTAAGTTATACACTACGTACAACTGCCTCTATTAGTAGCCAAACTTTTGATTTTTTATGAAGAAATGACCACACAAATTAACTGCAGTGAAATTTTTCACTGCAGTTAGATATTATGGTCAAACTCTTGTAAAATTTAAAAACTTTAAATTACAATAAATCCTGTTCTAATAATCTTTTAGTATTCTAAATGTCCTACGTTATATAATTTTTGTTGATAAATCCAAATATGCCACTCATTTTTCTCAAAAGTTCCTTGTTTTTCTTTTTAAAATTTGATAATGTTAACCCGGATCCGCGAATATGGATAGCTATGCTAGCTATAGCTAATAGCTATGTCGCATTTAAGTCCAAAACAGCAACCCTCCTGTTACACCATTGGAAAAAAGGAGGTAAAAATCGTGTTTTTTATGAGAGTTTCTAAGAGACGAAAGCGTGTTTTCTCCAGTTTTTTAACATCCGTCGTATCAATTGCTTTCAAATTTCAGGAAACGTTAATAATAACACAATGATTTTCACACACCACGAAAAAACGTGTTTTCTCATTAATAAACTCTTACAAAAGTGTGATGTTTACCTCCCCCGATCGCTAAATAAGCTGCGATGGAGTGTTAGTTTTCCCGAATTATCGTTAGCTACACTGAACTGAAAAAAACCCTAATATTTAAAGAATCACGGTTAGAATTTAGATTAGACTCTATCTGCAAAAAACAAAAAACAATCCAGTCTGCTATCTTGATCCAACGCGCGCTGCGACGACTTACCTTCGATCTATACTATTAGACTGCACTGCCCCCTTTTTCTATGCCCAGACAGCGGAACTAACAACATTCACTTTAAAAGCTTTTAAGGATGCGGATTCATAATGATTCAGCATCATTAGGATTAGGATTATTTTCCGTCGTATTCTCGTCCCAGCCTCTTTACCTATTGTTTCGGTCCGTCGCACACACAGACAAGGAAAGAACTTCTGCATCGAAACTAGAACTGCGGATTGCCCATAATTAAAATACGCGTTGTTGTTTCTTTCCAAAGAGCCTTGAAATTAAGAAGATACTAAGTAAGGAACGTTTTTTAGATCAGCTATTTCATATTACCTTTACTTTAACATCTTATGTTTCTTTTAGTCCAAAAAATATTTATCACATATCATCATAAATCTAAGCATAACATTGACTTTTATTTTGAAATAACGGAAATAAAAACATCCGAGGCAGAAAAAATGCAAAAATATGTACATTTAACAGTACCTAAAAGTAATAGACCTTCTTATATATATAAAAAATGACGCAGCTACATTTTCGTCCCCACAGCTCTTTGGGATAAGGTTTTATACAAAGCACTCTGGAGACGAGAATGGTCACACGTTATTTAAAAAAAAGTTTTCCGAGTTTACATTGTATCAGAGTTTCTAGGTTTGACGGTCTTTCTTAGAAATTCCTACCGTCGCTGGATTTTTACGACAAATATGAAAACAAAGGTATACTGGTCACACGTGCTTAGTAAATTTTTTTAGAAGAACTTTAATTAGTGCACTTGTGTCTTGTTTATCCAAAATTACTAATCACGGCTATAACCGAATTTCAGTTGGAGTTTAAATCACGATTGATGAAATTTACTTCACATCAAACAAGGACTCTAAAGTCGTCATAATTCAAATTTTGAGGTTTCATTAAAGATTACGGAATCACATCCGTAATCGGAAAATCGTTTATTGACTGATCTGTTCTCAATTAAAAGTAAAAGCACACATCCTAATCCAATTAACATAAATTTAAGACAAAAAATCATTGCTTGTGTTGACGCATAAATAACAAAGACAGAATAGTTTGCATTCTTGTTCCCAGAGCTTTTTAAGATTGAAAAGAGCTCTGGGGACGAGAATGGATAGTTTGTGAAAAATGTTAAGTGGGTAAAAGTAAGCCATGAAGACAAGATAGATCTGCCATTTTGTTGGATTAGATTACATTTTTCCGTTTACGGAGGTCTTTATTTGTAAAACTGAGTGGCTGGGCGCGAAAAACACGCTGTTAAGTGGTAATATTTTTAAATTAATTGAACAAGCAAGCGTACAAGTTAAAATTTTTAAACTAGTTATCTTGCAAAAATGGCGAAAGATTGCAGATTCTCCGTAAACCTGATGTGGAAAATCTGAAACATTGGAAGTTGTTTACCAACCTCGTCCCCAGGGATCTTGTATGTTTTCTGACATCGTCGCCATCCTGGATATTAGGAAAGATACAAAGTACTTAGTTAGTTCTTCACCAACCTATTAGAGTGCATAAGCCGTCCGGAATCCATCCAACGTGCTCTTGAGTTTTTTTAAACTGCTGGCGTTAACCTTCTCCATACCTGTAAAGTAGTTTGCAGATGATAAAAAACCTCTAATTTTCCCTCTTACCTACCCTGCAAGACACGCTTGGAGAAAAATAACATGAGATGTTTTGAAGAATGACTTCTAGAGATATCGCATTTAAAAGTTAGGCAATAGAGATATTGATGAAACTTTGAAATTTATTTACCAATTATCTTATAGAGTACGTAAATTTGTTTGAAACAGACTCCAAAAGTTTTAGTAAATCAGAACTCACAAGGATAAAGCTAGCCGCAAACATGTTGATACATTGTGTGACTCTCTCAACAACATTTAATTAAAAACATTATTTTGAAAAATGTTGGTCCATCCATCCTCGATCCCAAGGCCTGTAGCGTTTGTTGTTTGAGATCTGATAAAAAACGCTAAAGGTCTTGAGATCATAGTTGTTGTCTAACATGTTGCTGAACACCGCAAACAAGACTTACATGTTTTATTTTTTCGAATCAATGCAAAATGCTGACCAACACCCTTGTCCTGTTGGCGGATAGCTTAACCAATTCTGAAGCGAAAAATTAATTAAATTTCGAGCATTAGACATAAAATTTCGACTTTTTTTAGTAAATTTTCAGTTAAATAGATAGTATCTAAAGTAAGGTTAAACTGAGGTTTAATGAACAAAAAAAGATTTAAATGTTTTGCTGTCTCATATTCTCGTCGCTTTCTGCGGTATCTCCTAAGCTAGACAAAACTTCTTATCAGATTGTTTTGTTTAATTTCTATATTTCTTTTATCAAACTTTATTAAATCACAGAGTGTATGAGTTATATTTACATAATTCATTTGAGAGTTATATTTAAAAAAGGTTATTTTGCTCGAATCTTTCTCCCCCATGATGCCGCCAGTCATATTTTATAAAATTTATTTTTCATTTTCTTGGTAGAAAATCATGCATAACAAAGCAGTGAAAGTTTCATGCAATTTGATCAAATTGTTGACACGTTATAGTCAATATAGGATAATAGGGTGAGGTACAACTTCAATATTTTGCCCAGGAGAAACAATGGTTTTAAACAATAACAATTTAAGATGTCCAGCGTTAGAACGATCGCAAAGAACGAAAAGAAAAAAATGGAAAAAGAGAAGAAGAAAGCAGATCAAGAAATACATTTACAATAAGATTCTAATTGTTTTGAACGTTCAGTTGGACTCGTACAAAATGTTTTGAAGAAATAGTCATTAACATAATAAACATATCCTACATCTCTTTCAAGACATTAAAATTCACCTGTATCTTAATATTTTATTTTTTTAAGGTGCTGTTCTATCTTGTAGGAAAAACATGTTGTAAATCCCAGGGTAATATTTTTTTTTAGTTTTATTAGCCGTCAATCAAATGATCAGCTGCAGACAACCGTAGTAACGCAAGAAAATTGCCGACGAATTTAAAATTGGCAAAAATCAAGCAGCCAATCTAGATTCGTTTAAGAGCCGATTATGAAAACTTTCAAGGGAAAGGTTTTAAGCACCTCTAACGAGAAAACCACTAGAGATGTAAGGCGATCAACGAAATACTCTATGCTTGGTACAAGATATGCGATTTTATGTTACTGGACCTCTACTGAAAGAAGAAGCTTTGTACATCAGGTCCTTCCTATGCCAACCAGGGCTAACAGATTTTAAAGCATCGGATGGTTGGCTTGACAAATAAAAATTCACTCATCATTCGCAGGAAAGAAATATTTGGGGAGTCTATCAACGTGTTAGAAACCATCGTAGAATCAAAATTGTATTCCTTCCCAAGAATACTACCTCATACCTGCAAGTATTGGATGCTAACATAATTTGAAGCTTTAAGGTAAGATAAACAAGAACCTTATGCGTTACGTGTTGCTCCGAATCACGGATGACAGTTTTGCATCAGAGATTCCGAATGGAGTAGACATTGTGCAAGCAATCCAGTGAGCAGAAAAAGAAAGAAGTCGAAGGAAGAAATTGCAACTGGCTGAAAGTGACCATGAGCTAGATGAAGAATTCTTTGACCTATTTAAAGACATAACAGCTGAAGAATACTCAACTTTCGATAATAAAACGCGCACACTTCCTGCTATTTACTTGGACGAAGGTAATTGGAGAAGAGCGTCAGTCAAAGCTTGCATTGAGGAATATGTTGCGTTTATATTTTCTTTTTATTGGAGAAATGGTCAAAACAATTTTCAGCTTACACCCCAGAGTTTCCTCTCCGAGTTCTTTCTTTGCCAGCCGTTTCAACGCCATATAAAAGGCTTACATCAGCCTTTTCCTGTCATCACGTGATGAGCCCTGCCAACACTATATAGACACAGCTTCATATACTAACTTTATCCTTGAAAAAAATTTTAATTTTTGCTTTTAAAATTTAAATCATTATCACTGATCATTGTAATGTCTGCAATATTTGATAGATGGTTTCAATCTTACTGTCCTTCGTTGGAGAAGAAGATGTAAACGCAATGCCTTAAAAACATTCATTTTTTTTCGAGATCACAGAAAGTTATTCATTTGTCGTTTGTGTCTTTTTGAGCTTGTTTTATCTTTTAGTAGCAACAAATTCGCGTTATTCGTAGAGGAAAGTTTTAATAGGCAACAAAATACACATATACTAGTCGGTGGCCTGTGGAAAAATCAGGTTTGCCCATCCTTTATATATACCCGCCGCAACAAAGTGGATAAAAATACATCGCATTTGATTTTCTTGTTTCCGTAACATCATTTTCTGACTCAGGCGGGGGTCCGCACAGAGACAGACAGACAGACGGGGTCACTGGTCCTATATATATCGCCTTGTGTGTTTCCGTAACAAAAAGAAAAACAGACGCACGAACAGACAGACGGACTACGGCTACTATTAAAGAGATTTTATGGGGAAAGACAACTTTTATAAACTTGAAAAACTAAACAGTTAATAATTAACAACATTTACAAAAAATGTCAAAAATGTCACAGTGTGGCTACATGAACAACTAACAACTACAAAACGTGTGCTCTTTAATTCTTTTTCACATTCTGTTGCACTATTATTGAAACATGGTTTATCTTCGACATTACATTCTTTAATTTGTACATTAGTTGCTAGTAGGTATAGTTTTTGAAGCGTAATTTTCATCAAAATTAACTTCATATGTCTCATTTGCTAACAAAACAACGGAAACAACGGAAGAGCATGGTCCTTTACTTGCCGCGTGAAGAAGAATCTTTCTCAGAGAAGGATCAAAAGTAAATAAAAGACTTGTTTTTAACAAGTTCACAAGCGGAGTAGACACACAAATGCTTACTGCAATGCAAGCAAAAGCGACTGCAAGCAATTTTACTTTGACTGTTTTCCCACAAAAAGTTTTACCAGTTAAGGGAATCATGAAAAGCTTCAAAAAGTTATACACTCCTGTCTTAGAGTTTAAACTTTCCTGCTAATTCTATAACTTGATTCCCGTTAATGCCGTATCGAAAGGGATGTTTTCAGTACCTGAGGAAGGAAATTCCCTACGGATAATTCTGGAAATAGAATGGGGTGAATTAGCAGAATGTTTTACTTCCATATAAGGATGCTCCAAAACAATGAAATTCTGCAAAAGTTATCTATAAATAAATTTTTTGTGGGTGTAACCATAACAGAGAGGGTTTCGAATGAACGAATTTTGTATGGGTTTGGTAAGCAATATTTTGATGATTCTCAAATTTCTCATATGTATTCATTGTCTTTTGCGCTTTGTTTGCTTTAGCAATAAACCTGATGGTATTGTATTTATTCTCACAAGTGCAAATTCTAGCACATATTTTTTTGATTACAATAGTTGACATGAACACAAAAGCAACTTACAATAAAACCCTAGTCATTTTTATTGTACAAAAGATTAGTTTTCTTCTCTCTGGCCGAGATTCAAAATCTGTTACAATTAGTGGAAATATATGTCTAAAGATGTCGAAATATAGCGCAAGATTTTACCCGGAGCTCTATTATTATAGTCAGGGAGCAAAGCGGTCAAAAACGGACAATGTAGGGAGAAGAATAAATTTTTTTTATCATGTTTCAAAGACCCTAAATGTTTCCCATTGATTTTTGCATGCAGATATAGTGTTTAGGGTCTTTTGTTAAAGTTCTATTTTTTACAAATTCTTGCAAAACAAAAACAAATATTGATATGACAACATCTGTGTTGTCTGAAAATTTGCTTGCAAAACAGTTAAAGTTTATCAATTTTATAATTTTTTTCTCTCGAAAAATTGAAAGATAAAATGAAGGCTTAATACAATATGACCTTGGATGTACGTTTGATGGTCAACAGATAGTTATGATGAATAAAATCCATATAGGTGTACAATCTTTCTTTAATTGTGAATAAAAGATTTACAGCTTTGAGTTTAAATCCTCAAAATTTCTCAACCTTCTATAATTAACCATATTTTGTAAAAATTTCATTTCAAGAAATATATAAAAAAGAGTCGTTAAAAAATTGATAAAAATGCGACGCATCACCCGTCATGCATATCTAGGCATTGCTTTTTTTACACCAGGTTAAACAGAATACGTAAATTATTTATTATTATAGAGACTAATCTTAGACTGTAAAACAATCCACCGATCCGCCGGTCTTCAGAGATTTGCCCATTATACGTATACTTCCAACATCAGCATTTCGTGCATTTTTGCCACCTAGTAGCGCGAAGTAATTAAACAGGTGCGCGCAGCCATTTAAAACACACAAACTACGGGTATTAATAAAAGAGACTAGAATTTCCTGTAGTATACATTTCCTGCATCCGTATAGTTTGAGCTAATCATATTGGTGGATGATTGTTGGATAGTAATATAGGCTGTATAAGTGCTAAAAATGGATGTACTCCTTTATCATTACTCGCCGTTTATCCCTACAAAGTAATTTATGTTTTCTAAGTACGTTTTTATATTGAAATTACAAATTGGATTGTGAAATACTTACGCATTTAAAGATCCCATACACCTCTTCACTTAAATTACCAATCAATAAATCTAAAAAAAAAATTTGTCTGACCATAAATTTTTCTACCTATCCCGGATAAAGTATGAAAGTTAAAGTTTCCAAAGAAGGCAGGCAAAGCACAAAAAAAACAAAACCACCACACACATTTTAACAACATGGAATTTCCACCGAGAGCATGCCTGTTAAAAGCATTGATCCCTCGAAAAATTATTTAAAAAAATGGTATTTGGTTCATTTTATTTATTTATATTCAGCTTATTCGATACCGAAAAGTTTTCAGCTAAACACCACTTCCATGTTTGTAAAACATAGCTTACTAAAAATGATGTGACAATTTGTTTTTGTTTTCTTTCTCAAGCAGCACTTTGTAAACACTAGATAAACGATGACTTATTTGTTATTTTAACGTTGTGTATCCGTTATCAACTGCAACTGATAGCAGACATGTAATTCATAACGTGCTACAAACAAGTTACAAAACATTTGCCTCTTTTATAGATTCCATGCTCAATTACCACAAATCTGTAGCACCATTTGCCCGAAAAATTATCAAATTACTAAACTTTACTTTTCTGTGCAAACAGCATGCAGATATCTTACTGAAGATGATGTAACTATTTTGTTTTATTTTCTTTTTCAAGTAGACATTTGTAAACAATAGATAGTCGATGACTTATCTGTTATGATTTCGTTGAGTGTACTTCTCCCCACTGCAGTTGATAGCAGACGTTTTGTAACCGCAGATACAAAAACACATGCATTCTAGTTTCCGTAAGGCGATGATAAGTCACCCTACGATGACTTGTTACACCCTTCCTCTTTTGTTCTGCTTAAAAACTTTTATGCTTCGCAAAATTTTTATCTATTAAATTATTTTATCCTTGTGAAAATTTTATCGTATAGTAGATAGCACACACCATCTGCATATCTTTTACGCAAATACTTGATACAATACTTGACGTGAGTATCAACATAACGGTTTCTATGGAATGTTTTCACATCAAAATTGTTTACGTAGGTATATCTCCCGTTTTGCACAATGCTATTTCAATGAAAAAACCTATTCTCCCAAATCAACATCCTCGCAGATAAATACTGTTCTACGGTTAACTAAATTATAAGGTATAGGAAGAAAAATCGAAGGAGTGCCCTAGAGTTTGATTTAGATGTGTGTCAGCCGCAAACTTTTCTTCATCAGTTTAAGAATCTAAAAGCGATGATTCATGTAGTTTTCTCTGCTTTCAGCATTTAAAAGGTAAATTCCAATAGTCGCTAGCGCTAGTATAAAAACTGGACTAAAATGTGGGTTGGAACAAATTCAAACTTGTTGTTTATACAAAAGGAGATTGTTCAAACAATAAAAAGCACGAGCAGGTATTCTTATTTTCATATGATTTTCTATTGACCTGGATGACTTATAAATTTCGGTGTACACCTATCTTGCTATCAATCTGATAAATTGACTTTACTTTATTGCTTTTGTTTGTTTGTTTTTGTTTTGTTTATTTAACTTACAGTTTGTTTTTTATCCAAAACAATATCCTTACTTTGCCTTTTGTAGAAAGATGAAGCATGTTCTTCTGTTGATAGCCATGGTATTGTCTTCCAGCTATCAAGTGAAGTCTTCTCGGCCTGTTGTACTTTTGAATAACAGTTCAGTAAACCATACTCACGGTATTATAGAATTTACGAAGTTATTGCGAGATCTGGCAAAGTATCAATCAATACATTCTAACCGTAGCAAAAATCTTAAGTTTTCTACAAACACAGAACCATGTCCATCCAGGTCATACGCTAGCTTACAATTGGACGGCACCTATCAAGTAATATTCGATCCATCCAATTTATCGAAAATAATTGGCTTTGTTCCAGCAAATGTTATCCGAGTCGTAGAGTGTCAACAGAAAGTAGAAAACACATTATGTTGCAATCATAGCAGAAGAAAATGTAAAACACACACGGAAACACGAATGTTTGCAGTTTTGAGTTTTAACGGAGGCTTGGCATCACTAGTTGGAAAACCAACTACCAAAAACATTGGAATCTATTGCAAATGCGTGTAATTATACCATGCTGTATTGAACGTTTTATATACAGTGATCGTTTGAGAGTAATAATATGTTCATGCGTCCATATATGGTTCACTTTTGCAATTTCAATCGAAGCGAAACTGTCAATAATAGTGTCTTAAGTACGTAGCGTTAAATGTATAAATCGGAGAGCAGGCAAGGGAGATTGGAATAATAGAAAAGGGTCGGGCGTGACGTGCGCGACGATACTTTTTTTTTACCCAATGGTGTTTTTCTTAACAATATCAAATAATTGATTTGTTCTAATTTACGATATGTTCCAGTACTTCAAAGAACTATTACTGTGCATGTCCAATATACATAACTTACCCATTTCCTTTCAGAAGGATTCAGTTTAAGACACTGGTTAAAGACACAATTTAAGAAATCGAACCATGTAGTGTAATATTTTTAAAGTAATTTCTCCCAATCAAAATAGAAAAATAAAAAATTTGACCAGAATAAGCGCAGGCAATAGATTTCTCTTATTTTAAACGTAATTGATCGACGTTCGAAATTAAATATTGTCAAAAGACATACCGGAGGTTTAGAAATATTAAACATGAACAATTAAAAGAGGTGCCTAATAAAAATTTAAGCTTAAAGAAGCTACGGAACGGCTGTTGGTTTTCAATTTTAGTGACTTACACGAAAATCCAGCTGGTGGTGGCGAAAAACAAAAATGGCTACTACTCCGGCATGCATGTAATTTACAGACTCGAACATATATCTAGAATTTTTATCTTTTTCAGCCTTAATCATGTTTTCATCCAGAATGAGTCTTGCTGAAATATTCCTTTGTAATATATTTTTCGAAAAGAACATTGAACCAGAAAGCAAAGTGCGCTGGTCTTCTCATTGCGCAAAATACGTTTGCCGGATTTTTAATATGCGCACAGGATATACGGAATGTGAGCATTTTAACCGTTTCGTAGCCTCTTTAACGAACTATACGATTGTGTAAAGGTGAAGCGAAAATTAGGTGAAATTTTTGCGTTCATAAAAACTTTAAAAAATAATCTCACAGCTCAGCCTCGCAAAAGCGGACAATTTTAGCAAAGACACAATTTTAGGGACATAATTTTATCAACTTTTACGTCCCTGGTTAAATATCTCAGCTGATATTTAACGTCGCAAAGCTGACACCTCTACCACAGGAACACTCCATAATTTTATCATCTTTTACGTCCCTGGTTAAATATCTCAGCTGGAATTTAACGTCGCAAAGCTGACACCTCTACCACAGGAACACTCCATAATTTTATCAACTTTTACGTCTCTGGTTAAATATCTCAGCTGATATTTAAAGTCGCAAAGCTGACACCTCTACCACAGGAACACTCCATAATTTTTTCAACTTTTACGTCTCTGGTTAAATATCTCAGCTGATATTTAAAGTCGCAAAGCTGACACCTCTACCACAGGAACACTCCATAGTTTTATCAACTTTTACGTCTCTGGTTAAATATTTCCGCTGAAATTTAACGTCGCAAAGCTGACATTGGTAGATGTTTTTTTAGTTTTTTTCACACAAAAAACCCAAGTGTTTTCAACACGTATTTTCTACCATTAACCTTCATTTGTATCAGGTCAATGGCTTCATTTTCACCGCTTAATCAATAAATAGAAATGATTTTATAGGATATATTCAAATGTGTATACAATTTCTTGGAGCATTCAAAACGGAAACTTCACTGCAGATTAGCGGGAAAATATAAAGAAATAAGCAGGATTACGTTTGCAAATCCATGTGGCATGTCTCAAAAATAAGGCAAAATCATAATTTTTAGAAATGAAAAAACGAGTCCACTAAGTGCCCGTCCACTATTTGGAAAGTCGATTATAAGTGTTTGACTTGCCTTTATCAGGTAAAACCTGTCCGCCAATTGGAAGGTAGCTATTTTAGCGTGTACGTTAATTAGAGATTCTTTATGTAGCAAATTGCTACTGTATCTTCTGAGTGTGTCTTGTAAATCAGTGCTGCTCTTTCGCGTATAGAACCAGACAGATAATTTCAACGCGAAAATACTTTATAATTCGTGACGGACAAAATCTATATCAGTTGCAGCTTTAAAAAAAACAGTTTTAGACAAGCTTTTTCCATACCAATATTTATGTTTCATTTGTTTAAAATGTGCCACCACTGAAAAATTATTTCAACAGGAGAAAAGAAAGAAAATAAATTGCAAAAAAATATCAAATGCTATCTATATCGCCTTATTTCTATTGCTATTCTGTTACTTATGACACGGTGTTGTATCAGAAATTATAAAGGAGACGAGAGGATCCAATGCGAATATAATACTAATTTATCGATCAAACTTTATTTTTATATTAATGTGTGTACAAAAACAACATGTTTTAGTGTAAACAAATAAGTTTCTTCTATAAATATCATTATAATAAATAATACTCCAATTACTTAACACATTTACAATAAATTCCCACATGTTGTGTGGTTGGTTTTCGAACTAATGATGCCACTCCTTTGTTAAAACTCAAAATTGCAAACATTCGTTTTTCTGTGTGTATTTTACATTTTCTCGCACTCTGATTGCAACATGATGTGTTTTCTACTTTCTGTTGACATTTTACAACTCGAATAACATTTGCTGGAATGAAGCCAATTATCTTTGATGAATTAAATGGATCAAATATTACTTGATAAGTACCATTAGACTGGATTTTATTGTAAGATTCTGACGGGCATGGTTCAGTTTTAGCAGCAAATGGTTTATTCTTTCGAAAAGACAGCTGTCGATACTTTTGTAGATCTTTAATAACACCGGTAAAGTTCATAATGCCTTGTGTTTCATTGGTCACATCCTGTCGTAGCAATGCTATTGGAAAGTCGTCAAGAACTGGAATAGTCCAAGATGATTGTACTGCAAGTATGATTGGGAGAAAGTAAAACAATAGTAGCATTGTTGTTTTCTGAAAGAAAATAATATAAGGTCTAATTGAAATTATAAGAATCGCCTGTTGAAGATACAAAGGTTATAAACAAACTAAGCAGTTAATGGAAAATTAATCTAAGATTCTTACCTTCTAAAAGTTGACAAAATCAATTTTTTTAAAAACTTTTATCTTTAATAGCGAATGTTCTTTGTGCTAACTATATTTTGTTCTCTGACATTCATTTCTCTAGGCTTTATAGCATGTTTGAATTTACTGGAAAAGTCCCATCAAGTACTGAAAGCAAGGCAGTTTCTTTTCGTCAGACAGTTTTACGTTGCGGAAGTGTTGCAATCATTGTAGCAAAAAATGTAAGCGAAACAAATACTTTGCATGTAAACTTTCTCACACTATATGTAGCTCTCCCACACTATTTGTACTTCGATTATAACGCGAATTTAATGTTATCGTGAAATAATATCAACAATGAAGTGTTTCTTTTAAACAATTCATTTTAAATTTTATGGGTAAGTGTAAATATATGACGATTTGATGCAAGGTTTGATATCTCGTAATTGGAATTCTTAGTAAACTATGATGTTTGCCCTTACCACACGCAACATTACCATGCAACACTGATAATATTGCGCAGTTTCTTTAACTAGTCGTCAACTAGTTTCGCTAAAAGTACCCGTAGTTTAATTGGATCTGCTTAAAATATGATTTCAAAACTATGAGATATAAAAATGGAAAAGAACTGAAGTCGCAATGTGAACTTTTTCACAAATCACTGAGTCAACAAGTTTGTACCTATCTGCACTTGTACTGAAATCTGTATCGTTAGATATGTGTTTACCGTAATCTATTGTATATTTTTATGGGTGTCATTTTATCACATGGGTGGATACCCACAATTCAATCTTTATTAAAATATAGGGAATTGTTTTGTTGGGAAGATTATTATTAAGGAGATTCTTCTCCTTAATAACTCGCTCCTGTCCAATCAGACTTACTGATTTCCAATATTTTGCCTGTAAATAAATAATCGCAAATTATACATCAATAAAAACCTAGGTAAATTCTAAATATTCATTCATTCATTGAAATGATTTTTTAAGAAATGCATTGTAAGTAGGTGAAGTATAAAAGCTATAAGGTATAACTTCTTTTTTGTCGATATAAGCAAAAAGTGATGATGCAAACGACATCTGAAATACCTTGGAATGTCAGATAAATATCTTTCAAACACATGTATCAATGGAAAGAAACATGATATAGACCGTTATGACAACAATAAGCATATCCGGAAAAACAAATTCGAATTACAGCCTATTTTGTGACAGCAGACAAAGGACCGGTGCATGATAAACAGTATAGTGATTCTGTAAATATATTTTAACTAAAATTGCCACTAAAACATTGTTTATTATGAACGGCTAGATCTTCGGAAACTAATCAAAGCGTTACGTAAGCATAATTCTTAAAATTTTCGTAGAAATATTATGGCTGAAGTTATGAATGATATTATGACTGACTACACTGTTTCTTAAAGTAATTACATAAGTTTCAAGGAGGTTTAAAATCTTTTTGGTTTAGTATACTAGGAAATATTGTGATAATGTGGTGTTAGATTTTACTTACATTCCACCGTGTCTATCAATTTTCAGTTTTCCTTATTTCTACCACGTAAAGAATATAATAGCCGTATTTTGTCTGTTTGTAACGCAAAACCAGTGACAAAAAAGCTAAAAACGGTGTTTTCCCTTAATCAGAAACTCGCTAAGCTTTCGACACACAGTAGCGTCTTGGGGGTTGTAAGTAGTAATCAAAGTTTCGTTGCCAGATATAAAGGTTAAAACCGATTATTCTTGCTGTTTATAACATAGGTAAGAATAACAGAAACATAAAGTGTTTACTATGATAGTTTTATCCTCTTTATTCCGATAAGAATATATTTGTTGAGCCTATGCAACCACCCAAATATATTCTCTTAGCAACAACATGGGTCTCATTTAAGGAGTGGAAAAATCAAAACACACAATGGTTACGGCCAATTTTTTTCAAGGTGAACAAAAAACGTATAAATTGTATAACTTAAGAACTAACAAGAAAATCATATGATTTTGAAGCGAAACACTAAAACAAAGTAAGATTTGTGGCTTCATACAACGAAAGACCAGGCTGGCTAATGAACGAACGCAAGTAAAATGTGTTTCAATTAAGAACGATAGGTGAAGCGTCTTGTGAAGCATGGAAGTAATAGTTTTAATGTATTAATTAAGAGTTGGGCTCAAGGTGTCACTAGTACAATTTAAACGTAATATTTAACCAAGAAGGTTTAAAGACCTCCTTGATTTGACACATAAGAAGTATACACATTGATTCCATGTGTTATCGTAACAAAACACAGAGATAAAGTTTCCAGCAATATGTGAATATATAAAAATCTAACTTGGTATGCATTCTTGAACTTTAACATGATGAGAAAATCGATAACATGTTCCTGCAAAACGAATCACACTTGTAAAAGTTCTTGTTCCATCACGATTACAAAATGATGGCAAGGTGTTGAATGTTCTGCTGTTTGGGTCTTCTAAATGTTTCTTTTTGAGGTGTTGTGTTTTAATAGAAATAATCTTTCTCAATCGATAAAACAATCTTCTCTTTATACCTAATAAAGCTGGAAGTTTCTTTCTTTGCAAGCGCTGCTTGATAAGTCCAAGATCGATTACTGCACTTTTAATCGACCCAATGTGTCTGGTTGCACTAGCTTGATTTTCACCGTCATTTTTCTCATTCGTGACGCTTTGCGCTGGAAAACACGTTGCTATTGTTGCTGAAGCGAAAATAACAAGTACAAGCTGCATCTTTGGTATCGAATGATCTTAAAGTGAAAATAACTATAGATATAAAAGAAACTATAGATATTCTCATCAGAGAGACCGATTAAACATCGTTTGAATGAATAAATTAAGTTCCACAATAAAGTATCGCAAACAGTAGCTACTTACCTAAACCTTTGAAGTATTCTAACTGCCAATATCTTTAAATTTGTTGCAATTGACTTAGACCTACCCTCTTTTATACTTAACTGACAACCAAAACAAGAACTAGAACTTCCCTTATTTGGTTTCTAATTATTATATTGCACTTTTTGTTTTCTAGTATCAAATCACTTTTGACTGAGACTGTTTCTAAGGCATTAATCCTCTGTTAATTAACTGTGTAATTAGATGTTGTACACAAGTGGGAGTACACAAGTGGGAGTGCATTTTGTAAGTCAAAAAATTGTTTCTATGATGATGTTAAATATAAAAAACTTTAGAAAGTTAGCAAAAGATGACATCCTCGTCCCCAGGGTTTGTTGCCTATATCAAAGCCGCTAGCGCTGAATTAACGGCTAAACAGGACCCTGGTAGAGGCTGCTTTTTTTAACAAGTGTATTGGTTACTATAAATAATTAATGATTTGTCTCGCTATTATAATTTCTGCAGCTAGTAAAGCAACTTGATCGAGTCCTCGTTTTTCACATACACATGGCGAGCACGATGTCGTTTGGTTGTTTATGTTTCTCAACGCTTGACTTTCAAAAGTTGTTTTTTTTTGGAAAAAAAGTCTTATATGTGGCATCTAGCTAGTTAAGGTTAGTTAAATAAGGAAATAAAACTGAAGCTAGCTAGCTAGCTAGGTATAAATATACTGGCTGAATAATTTTTTATACGTAACCCAGTTCATAAGACTAGCTTTAAAATTGAGTCAAAAATTAGGCATCTTGCTCAGCAAAGTTCCGTCTTTATATATTATACGCTACGATCCCTTCCCTTCCCTTAGCTAGCAACTTTGCCAGTTGATCATGGCAAAAAATGTTCCAGAAGCAATATATACTGCGTCTAAACAGCAATATAATGTGCTTATAAGGTCGAGGCTAGTTCATATTTCCAGAACTGTATTGGCAAAATATTTGTAGATTCTAAAAACAACCACCTAAGAAACTTGTAATCAAAACGGGCCTTACCATCTAATGTCTGACCCAGGAGATTATACATTAATCTACTTGTTTATAACTTAAATGTGTTATATAGCTAATTACATAAACATTTCTTTGGTTAGTACGTTTCATTTCAGCTGTAAATCCTTTTTTGCTTCAAATCGTTTTTTGAAAAAGGTGTAATGTGTCTGCTAGCTAGCTATACAATAACAGTTTGTTTGTTAAGTTTTTACACTTGTTGTGAAGTAGTGGGATCAGTTATTGAAAATTGGATCATGCATTTAGCTGGTCTGAATAAAACTACACTTTGGGAAGAGCCCTAGGTTTTTTAAGAAGAAAAATTAATAAAAGACATGATTTATTTTTATTCAGTATTGGCTTATACACCTGCCTATGTTAGCAAGATAACTACCTAGCTAGCTAATCTTTTCCCACCCATCTAAATTGCAAAAAGTCATGTTTCTTACTGTAAAATATTTACTGCTTGGCTCACCCTTTTTTGGTCAATATTCGTAAAAATTTCTCATAGTCAGGAATCCTCTTATGTTTCAATTTTTTGTAACAAATTCCGGCATCTTTATAGTAAAACGTTGCATATACTATGATGCGTGAATGATTTTTATATGTTGGATGCAAACCAATCGCATTACAGAACTTAGCAACCTGTACCAGGGTTTTTTTTGCCGCCGGTCTCGTTGTCCAAAAGGCAAAATCCCCTGGGGACGAGGTTGCAAAGAATGATAAAATGCAAAGATAAACTTTTGAACATGTAAGGCGTTAGAAAGTTGCTAGAAATACATAGTTGTTTCTAAAACAAAGAGGGATAAATTTTTACTAAATTATTTATTTTAAAAAAAGCCTTGTTTTGAAAAACATTTTAATGTGGCTTTTTGTTTAAATGGTTGCACGTACAAGGTTATTTCTAACATGTACAATCAAGCTATGATATCACTAAATTAGGTTGTTCACATTTTATAGATAGGATGGTATTTATTTCTGAAAAGATTTATTCCTATATAATCCTTATTCTCTATTAACCGAATAACAGATAAAGGACGTAGAAGCTAGATATTTCGTGAAAAAACGTTGGTAAATGCAGCGGTACTGCTTTACTCATATTCCGTGTCTTGTTTGCTCTAAAACAATTTTGTCGCTGGAAAGTAAAAAGACAGCGTATGAATAATTAAACAAATATTACTCATGTTATAACAAGATAAAAATGACAACCCAAATGTAATCCCACGTTTGGCACACTAAGAAATAACGATTAAATGCGATGAAAACAAAAGAGGTAATTTGAAATTGATTCAATAAAAACTTCAAATTAATTCGTTTAAAAAAGACCTTTGAAGTCACAATATACGTACGCCGTGGTTACATCTATACAATACTAAGTACCAGAATATACAATTTTGTACAAACAACTGTCTAAAACATTTTGTGGAAATTAAACTTGGCACTTCGAGGTATGGCTATTTGTTTTATATATTGTTACGAAATATGCAGGTTGATGATTCACAGCTTTTTCATTTAATAAAACTTATTAACCTTTAAAATCTCCCTGATTAAGCGTGTGAATTACATCTTTATTGCTTTTTGCTCCTGAAATTGCACAAGATGGTCAAAAATAACATGTACTTTATTTTTTGAAATATCAGAGTACATAAAATTCGGCAATACTCTCTTTAGACGACGTGGCAATTAAGGAACTTGCACCATCTTTAGTAAAAACAAGAACAAACAATTTTTTTAACAATTTTTCAATGCAGCGCACTTTACCATCACAATTACAGAATAGATTTTTTTCTGCAATGATGTCAGCTTAGAAACACTATATATGTCATATCTAAAGTTATTTACTTTCGTCACATATTGCTGAAAATTCTGATGACGGTAGTAATCAACTGACGATCTCGCAATTTAGCTAGTATCTACAACTTAACACCAATATCACCAATGTCATTGGATTATTAACAAAAAACCGAACATATGATAACCACAAAGTCACATGTTCAAAAAACGGAAACATGTAAGGGATTACCACGAGAATAGCGCCTTTGCTAATTTTTTTTACATTACATACACATTTAGATACACACGTGTCATATTGTATATAATATTTAATCTTAGATAGTTAAAGCTAATTTAAACCAGCAGGTTTTTACGGTAATTGTAAAAAAAGGGCTTAGTCAGCATGTTGTAGTAGATTATAATGCAGCCAATCACATATGTGATAAAATTTTGTAGTTGGAGATTTCATTAACCCTTAAACTTCCATATACGCTGAACAACAAGGCCCAAATATGCTATCTATTAGTCATAACTGATAATTACTGAACTTGAGATGCCAAAATGTAGCTGCAAATGAAAGAGAATTAAATTTCCTTTTTTAGAAGTGTCAAGCTATTCAACAGTATGTGAAACACATTCGGCTAAAAGTCACTTTTCTGCGCCAAGGATTAAAAAAGAAAAATTCTTAAACTAAGAAAAAATATTAAGACGTTATTAATAAGGGTAATTTACATTGCTACAATTATTTGTACAAAATTTTATATTCTTTTACAAGATATTGTACAGATGTAACCACGACGTACAATATATTATACCTTGTATACATTATATACATACTATAGTACATTATAATTTAAATTATATACATTGTACAAGATATTATACAAATGTAACCACAATGTAAAGTATATTGCGACTTCAAAGGCAACAAGTTTTTTTTTAATCCAATCAGTTTTATTTGAAAAAACCAGTAGCAGGTTCTTATTGAAATAATCCCAAAAGAATTAAACATGTCTTTTGTTTTCTGCGTCTTAAGGATTATCGAAACAAAAGTGTGAACTATTTATATCCTTCTTGTATATAATGATTAATTGTACAATGTTGTATCGATATATTGTAGTAGTAGAAACTGCAGTTTAGTGAAAAAAAGTTCTTTAACCCTATTCGGTTCAAAAGGGGGGCGGATTCCTGACGGTTTTTCTTTAATAACTCCTTGAGGCTGTGCTGTATGGCTATTATACTTATTATGAATCAATGTGTATCTGTTACACACCTACGTGCCAAATTGTTTGTGCCATAACTTTCGGAGGCTTATATAATGGCTCTTGGTAGGATTATTGTTAGGACTAACTCTTGTTTATCCTTAGAGCTTGAAACTTACAACACAACTTTGTTTCATCAATTAGAATTCTTCTGTGTTCTGTGGACACGTAAATAATTCGATTTCCCAATATTTTTTGGATCTTAACCGAGAATCGGGTAAACTGGATTTTTGGGCAATTTTTGGCAATTTTTTAGAAAAAATATGTAAAAACTGGAATATATGTCAAAAAACGTTTACAAGGCTTTCAGAAAATTCAAAAAGAATGTGAATATTCGCTATAGAACTTAAGTTATTAAATTTTAAATAGTTAGTGGTATTTTGAACTAATTTCAAGCCTTCGATGACGTCACAAAAAGTGCTGGCATAAGCAAAAACATATTGTTGCTATTTTGTTCCCTTAATGACGTACTGTAAGTGCGCCAAGTTCGACTCAATTTGCCTCTGAAAAATTATCGAGGGGAATTCGCTCCCCCTCCCCGATCATAATATGTTTGAAAAACCACGGACCGAGTAGGGTTAAAATGATAACTTTTGTATGGTAATGGTTGGCACGCTGGTCAGGCCTATTACTCTATGCTAGCAGTTTCAGTTTTCTGCGATTATTTTTAGCATTTTGGAGGCTTGGTCAAGCAAATACACGCTTTACGATTCTGCAAACTAAGCCAGTCATTTTCATGCATGTAAAACAAACACATACTTTTTATTTAGTATATTGTTATAGTATATAGTATTCGTTGCTTAAATATGTTTTTACAAATATACAAATTTTGTTATGCTTTGTGCAACGCGCTAACAACTTTTCTATTCTATTAGAAATTAGCAGAAGAAAAATGGCGAAATTAAATTCAGCAAATAAAGAAAAAAATGGCACGAACTTACTTTAAAGAATGGAAGAACGAACATGCAAGTTTATTTCTTCTTGGGCAAAAAAAAATCCACAGACAAAATTTTCAAAAAGAGAATATTCGGTGTTAGCGACATTTTGGGCGAAGTACACAAAATTTTTATCAAGAAATTTATTTTTTGGCACTAGAAAAAAATTGGCGCGAATTTTATCAACAGTTTTTAGTCGAAGTCTGCTAAATACATTTCAAATTTTTTACGCCTGAAGCAGCAGAGTTCTTTTGGAGGGATTTTTTCATAAAAAAACCATACCCAACACTAAGTTATTTTTCAAGCTTTTGCCAAGCTGAGTTGTCCTTAACAGCAAGAAGTTAACTTTAAAACTCAACATTTTTTTACAATGTTGGTTTTGTTATATTGTTTTAAGGTGATAAACTAAATTGTCCATCTAAAAACTAGGAGCATATTTGTAATTGCTGACCACGAATGTTTGATATTGCGGAGGCTGACTAGCATTAAAAAAGGTATGTCAGGAGAACAAGTAAAAAGTCACGGTCGGATGGAGGTATAAGCAAGATAAGAGCGCGCTTACTTTCAAAAACGTAGAGAAAAAGCCCGCACGCGTCTCGTGTGTGTAGTTTTCGTTGTATTTTTTAGGAAGTCTGGTAAGGAAGTTGTGTTTTTGCTTATTGCGCTTATTCACTTTCCCAAACAAAGTAGATAAAAACTGCTCTGAGCAAGCGAAACGAAAAGCAACTTTGCTTTCTCGCTTATTAAAGAATAAGCAAATAAGCGTGTCAAAGTTGATATATTTACTTTTTCGCATGGAGAGAATGCGGAGATGAAAAACTACTTTGCTATCGCATATAAGGAAATAAGCAAAAAAAGGCAAGGTAGACAGAATTTCTCAACCGTAACAAAATAAATGCAAACAGTCCACTTTGTTCGTGTTTATAACCAATCAACCAAAGATGGACGGTAGAGGTAGTGTAATACTTTTAGGTTTCTGGATGTATTTTTTACTATTTCTTATAAATTTCAAGTACCCAGTGTGTAGTAGTATGTATAGTCATAGTCATAAGAAAAACAGATAGTCTAGAATGCCGGGCCGTTTGTATTGTTATTGAATCGGCACTGCAACTTTTGAATTCGACGGCCCCATGGGGCACAGATATTTAAATATGGCCGCTGCGAAGGGCGATCCTTTTGTTAAAGATGATATCCAGGATCTTATGGGACGTTAGAAGGGGAATTTCTTGATGATGATATAGAATTTAATGTGGAATTGGATATGTTGGTATCCAAAGTAACAAGCAATGATGGAAAAAAAGTGTTATGCAAATGTAATAAGTGCTCCACAACGTTGACTTACAAGACATGTCAACACCAAGCATATGCTAGCTAGCTACACCAAAAAAGAAGGAAACTGAAAAAGATTTGGTTGTATCTAAAGTGGATAAACTATTATTATTCATCCAATATAGCTAAAAATGATTGTACAGTGTTGTGGGGTAGAAGAGTTCACTCGTTAGAATTTGTATGTTTTCTTAGCAAAGGACATTCGTGAGATCACTACTACGAACTAAGTTAAAAATCTGAATCAGATAAGGTATTTTCAAAAACAATAAAACAGCGTTTTTAGAGCCACATTACCACGTCTCAGTTCTATTAGAGAATGCTATTTATGGTAAACTAGGTGCAATTCCTAGCTGAGACTATTTTCTTCAAACTTGATTACACATAAAATAAATCTTGTTTGAAGTATAAACTGTGTTTGATTGTAAAAAAAAGTTTTAGCCCTGTCTAGGATTCGAACCTAGATCTCTTATTTGTGTCATAACCATTAGACCAACAGGGCGTACAGGCATAAATACAAAAATACACTATATACAACAGTAACTTTCATGACCAATCTCATACAAACATATACACACACTTGCATCCAAAAAGTTCTACAAAAGGTTTAAGACATCGAAAATTCTGACTGACTCAACAGACTATTAAAATTTTAGAGCTAATGACACTGTACACTATATAAACTTTTAATAAAATTGAAAACTTTGAAGGACTATCTCTTTACAAAGAATTATTTTTTAATAAAAAACTGACTATGGAACAGAATTTTTTTCCTTCAAAGTTTTTTTTTTTTTTTACACAAATCTGGTCATAAAAAGTACATGTTACAACTTTTTACGCTTTGGCAAAGGAGTGTCGTCAATTATATTAAACTTGCTGGCTGTACCTTAAACATTTCCAGCAATCGGGCGTACAGAATATTGCATTCTGATAGTGTTGTCGTTGTATCCTACATCTCTCACGGATGGATTATCACGACGACGGCCAATTGCTCTCTGCCTCCCAAAATAGTTTTTGAGGTCATCTTGACAAAAACGCTCTGACAATACATATGTGACACCATTTTGAAGCAAATATTTTGTAACTTATTTATATGAGTGGACAGTTATCTGAAGTCCTTCATACGTTTGCCACGAAAATGAACATGTTGGCCTTGGCATTTCGAGTGAAATTACCAGGACGTTCCTCTATTGACTTTTTCCACAGTTCAAAGTATGATAAGAACTCGTCCAACCAGGCAAATCTTTCATCTTCAACTGATTGGTATGGCTTTAAAAAAGTTCCGTTTAACAATATTATCCACTGTGTTTTTTACATTGAGACAATCAAAAAACTTGTTCATCATAATACAAAATTTTGAGGTACCTGAAGCTTCCTGCGGCCCAAACTCACCAATCACCTTTCCCACTGTTTCGCTAAGCACTTGCCCCGCTAACCGCACCCTCATCACAGAGTAGGGGGTTAAATTAATGTGATCATTGGTTAACTTTGGAAGCATCTTTAGACCACAGTCTAAATTTTGATAGTAAAATTGAGATATATGTGACCATAGGATGAAAAAACCACTATTCCACATGTACCGTGTTGCACGACCAGCACCAGAGTTTGAAAGACAATTCCGTGTGGTTTTGATCAAATGTGGTACATCAGCAAAAAAGTAAATGAATCGACCATCACGAGCAAAAAGATTTTTTGTACAATACACAACGTTTTTTCCACCATTACAATCAAGATTTTTGTGCATTCTAAAGAATTTTCTGTTGGGTGAGGCACAATCAGCAGTAGCTGCTATTACTTTCAAATTGATATTTTCAAGAATGTTGACAGCTTTCCAAAATATGGGGAAAATTTGAAATGATGTTGCACCTGTTGTAGCAAAAGTTGCAAGACTGAAGGAAAGAGGATTCACAACACTTTTTACAAGAAAAACCAAAACATGTGTAGCAAGTTCTTTAACATCACTCAATGTAGCATGGTTAACACTTACATCTCCTAAATCTACATATCCAATTAGCTCCCCAGTGTGCTTATCCCATACGAGATCGTCCTGCACCTTCATTCCATCAAATAATTGTTACATAACGTTCTGGAGAAGAAAATAATTCCGTTTTTTTTCCTAGTTCCTTTACAATTTCATGATTAAATCCTCTTTGTGGTTGTATATAGTTTTGGTAATCTCTCAACGTTCTTAAACTTGGGAGGAATAATATGCCAAAACCAGTTTTGATGTCATAGCGAAGATTAGAATAAGTAGATGATGATTTAGCAGCTAGAGATAGGCAGTATTTTGTTATTATAGGATGGTAGCGAACACTATTTGCACATGAAGAATTGGTATATTTCTGTTGTTCCTCCCAAAAAAGCTTCATGAAATGAGGGACTTTTTGTTTATCGCAGCCATTGAACAAAGACACAAAATCTTTACCCAGTTCTGGAGTAACTTCTTTGCTTTGCATTTCTATGGCAACTTTCATGTCATTCAGTTCTGACTTTAATAGTTTACAATATAAACGCTTTTGTTGTAATGCAAGGCTAACTTTTGTTGAGATGTGTTTTTAAGAGGTGCATGCAGTTTTGCAGGTTCAAGTAAGTTTACTTTCTTCCTATTTTCCTCGTATAAAAATTTAAATTCATGACTATGACAAGGTGAACAAGGACTTGGATTGGTAATGAGAAGTTTACACGAGTTAGAGCGATAATATTGATCTTGATGCAATTTCGACTTATAAGGCATTTGGTGATATTCAGTGATATCAAATTTTTTGGGGACGACATGTTTTTGAAAGTTATTTTCTTTAGATGGATCGGGTGTCACTATTCCATTTCTTTAATACATCGCCAATATTACACGATCTTTTGTAATGATATTTATCAATTCACCTCTCCACTTCTTATTCACTTCGTTTTTTGGAAGAGGGACTTTAAATATACTTATATCTTTGTGTCTACGGGACGTTGGAAAGTAAAGTATTGAGCAGTTTGCACCAGGCATATCATTTTATATATATATATTAAAAAACAAAATCAAAATACAGTAATACACATGCTCTCTCCGGCCATTTTGAACTTTTCTGTGCCCTATTGGAAGTTTGGGCGCTAGCGTGGCCGTCTAGTAATAAGTGAGAACAATGCACTATTGTTTGTCACCAGACTACCTGTTTTTCTTATGACTATGGTATAGTTTATTCCCTAAGCTAGAATATCAGATTTTTTTTTGGCTTGAGAAGATTATTTTAAAAGGTTTCTCTCTGCAAAAATATCTATATATAGTGAATGAGATACTTATTTATTATTCACTATAGTAGTTGAGAATGTGTGTACACTAAGTTTTTTCACTGATCCTGTTCTGTATGAAACTTCTGGTGCTATATTTTTTCAACAAAATGAGTTTGTGGCTACTACTTTGTCTTGTGTTATTTTGTATACTCAAACCTCCCCACCACACAAATAAATAAATCAAAAAGAAAAATACACTCAAAATAATTCTAAAGTGTTCATGTGGTGCTTCATTTGTTATTTTATACCTAGCAAGATACACTAGTGGTTGGATTTTAAGAGAATATTGAGCCAGTATGATTGGGTTTTCTTATATCTCCTGTGGGTGTGAGGTTTCGGCTTTCAAGATCTGTTTTGATTTACCTCCCGTTGTTACGACAATGCACAAGATCAAGTACAGTAATTCAGATACCTCAAACCCCTGATAGACCGAGAAAATTTGATAAGTTGGAATTTAAATAAATTACGAAAATAAACAGAAGTGTGTATAATCTTTGTAGTGTCTATTATAAATGTACCTGAAAAATAACTTGCACAGATTTTATTTCATCAATTATCATGAGATAAAATATCCTACCGATAATGTGTGTTTCAACAACACTTTCAATTTAGTTGCCACTATCAACCATTACGGCATTTTAAAGGCGGGTCATTTCCGGACGCATATTAAGGAAAAAAATAACACCTGGCTCAAGTGTGATCGCTGAAACGTGCCATCGCAAATGAACAATCGCTCAGCTCATATACTTTTCTTTGAAAGATTTTAGCATTCTTTTGTACAACGACCTAAATTGGGGGAGTTGTAACTTACTCCAGCTTACCAGTGAATGGTCAGTTTACCGTGTCAATAAATTTGGGGTAGACCATCCCACTTGTTACCAAGTCCAGTGTGGAGGACAAGTTTGCTCACTTGTTCTTCAGAAATAAAAACCCTGCTGCCCGAGTTACTATTAAGGAGCCAGAGGTTTAATGCCTTTACTTTTTGCGAACATCATTTAGAACATCTGTCAGAGGCCAGCGCAGCGTCCTTAAATTCCTTTACTGATGTCCAACCAAACTACCAATTCAACATTTCTACATACTACTAGAAAAATTAATTCGACCTACAATGCTCTCTGACATATTGGCTGGGTTTCATACCCAGGGCTTTTTATTCCCTCGTAAAAATAAGTAGTGAGAATCACAGAAAAATTACATTTCGGGTTCAATATACAATGGACACACTGGTTACAACGATACAATTACACAGAATCGCTTCAAATAATCAACAATATGACACAGGAAATCAATCAATAAAATTATTTTTAACAGTGATTAAAGACGAAGTCAAGCTTAAGGTTGCAGTTTTGTTTCCAATGACCTTTATCAAATACAATGTAAATCTTAACAAAATTTACAACTCTTTCTACAACCAACTCTCATAAAGAGTTTTAGTCTCCCGTGGCATTGTAAATACTTCAAATACTTGGCGCATGTCGGATTTCTATCTTCACACTTTGAAGATGGATTGTTGAAAGCTAAAACAAAAATAACCATCATTTTATTTCCTCTCGATAGAAATTTCTGAAATATAGATATGTTTTGATATATTTTGATTTTTTTTTCCTCTCGTTTACATATTCCCCACCTTCTTGTCAGAGTGAGGTATACGAGAACTAAAAAACGAAAAAAAGTATGACGATATTTTTAAAGAAAACGTGCGATAACTATTATTATTTTATTATAATCGGAATATTAAAACAGGATACAAAGCGTCAGCTACGTAAAATTTTATATAAAATTTACTACTGTTATCAATGCTAGTCCTGTGAACATAAAAGTATAAAAGTATAAAGTAAAACTTAAAAGGTTAGTGGGTAAAAACCATCCCTGCTCTCAGACCCATTTTCCTCTTAAGATCTAGAGTGAGTGGGAAAAGCATCCTGGGATAGAGGATGGTAGCTATGGATAAAAAAATCTAAAAGTTTATTAACATAAACATACAAAATCAGTTAAAGTGTTTTCTTATTTTTGAATAATCGAATTAAACGCAAGCCTTCTTCAACGTGTTTTAAATCTCTCGAACTCACAGGTAAACTAAAAATTCTTAGTAGTGGAGAGCACTGGCTTCCTCATAGCAATTTAATCAGCATCTTATCAGTAAATAAAAGTAGGTAAAAGGTGACCAAATTTTTACTAAGTGACCAATATTTTTTGCCGACCTCCATTTGTTAATTCAATACCTATGAGGCCATAACGGTAATGAAGATTTATTTCTGTGGAATGCATTTGCTCAAAAGCGCATCATTGGATACCTGGCTGCCACTTAAGTGTTTTATTCACATTTTTCAAATCCAGCATAGCAGAGTGGTTAGAAGGTGATGATCTAATTGTCCCCTTTTTTACTTAAATTTTTTAATCAGTCATATAATTAAAACTCAGGTTATTACCATCTCTTACTCCACGTCCTCCATCATTTTCTTGAAACTCAAATGAATCTAAATGATAAACAAGAAAAAAAAATTAAGATCTCATTATCATTTTCCAAACATTTGATTTTATTCATGCCTTGAAAAAGGATTGAATTCATATTTTTACTTGATTTTTTGAAGTTTCTTAGACTCTACACAAGAGATGGCAGTAAAACAATCAACCTCACATTTTTATTAATTGGTTAAAAGGGTAAAACGTAAAAAATGAATATTATTTAATTTTTTTCAGGTAGCCACCGTGATGATTTTATGTTATCACGATGCTTTAAGTTTTATGGTTTATCGTTTGCATAGTCAAATATGATACTGTTTTTTCCTGCCGGTTAGAACAATTTAAAATATACTCCTTCTTCTTGTTACTGTCACTTCGGTAACTGTCCCTATCTGGACCACAAGATAATTCTTCAGCTACATTCGAGGGTTTTGGTATGTGCTTACTTCCTACACAACAAATGTCTATATTCTAAAATGATTATCATACGTGCTACGACTACTCACAGTCATTTTTAAAATGATTCACCCGGCTTGATATTAATTAATAGCAAAGTATATCCTTCTACCGTCTCAGAAATATAATAGGAAATATATTTGACTACCTGACAGAGCCTTGGCTACAATAGTTCTTTGAAAGTATCAATAGCAAAGGAAATGTTTATAAGAAATAAGTACTGCTTAGAAGAGTACAGCGAAAAAAAGGAAGTTAAGTTGAAAACTCACCCTCAAAGGCTGCTATCACTGAAATTAGTGTAAACAGTATGATTAACCTCATTTTTATTTCTGCAACAATGATAACTTTATGAAAAAATTCAAGCTGACAATCCAAAAGCAGTTACTGAAATCTGAAAACAATCGCCTTTTATAGAAAAGTTCGCGGATATATTTGTTTGCCACTGCAGGAGACTGCAATGCTAAACCCTTTGGTAGCTATGGATAACGATCGATAAGACATTGTTTCACAAGAACGTATCTTCTCACAATTAATTTATAAAACGAGTGCAGCAAATCCTCCGGAAATGTGTAACAGCTGTTATCTATTGCAAGAGTCGACATTTTTTCTTCAGTATGTCTCTATTGAGTAAAATGCATTATTATTTTTCTCTATTCTTTATGTAAAATTATTTTAGCCAGTTAGTTTAATACTTCTTTGACGTAATTTCTATTCAAATAAGGGGGACATAAGACGTCAAACACTTTCACGAAGGAGACAATATCTTTTGAGGCCTCCGCACATAAAAAGGTGATGTGCACTCTATGCTCACTTAACGTAAGATTTTTATCTACACATTACATCGCAAATGTCAGTGTTTTTTGCGCCGTCTATGCTACTGGCATACTTAATTTAATTTTAAATTTTTAAGTTTAGCCATTTTGAATTTAAACGTATTTAAAGTTCATAAAATGAGATAAAGATAGATATATGAATGCGGATAAATTGATGGTGAACTAATAGTATAAAACACGTATATCATAAAAATATTTTAATCTTAACGAAGCTTTTCGTTACAAGAATAAAACTTCTCTCGAGAGATAGAAAAACTAAAAACCAATAATGAACCTATAGCTATCTATTGATTATAGAATTTTATGCAGAGCCCCTACATATAATAGAAAACGAAATATTTTAGAAGCGTTTTTTATCGTGTTGTCCAATCCATCCCCTAACGACCAAAAAGATATTGAGAGTTTAAATTTATTGAGTATTTAGCTCGATTAAAGCTGATTTAATTCATTTTTTAGATGAAATATGTCTAATAACATCGAGGAAAACATTTCAATATGGATTTTCATGAAGCGTATAAAAGAAGTATGGAAAGGCAAAAAGAAAACGGTGAAGAACTTAGGTTCGTAAATTCTTTGTAAAACGAGGGCAATATGTAGAATTTCCGATGGTAGTAAAGTCTTTATGTAATGAGTTCATTCATCCAAGTTGCCATTGTGGTGACAGTCGAACCTAAGTTTAAAATGTCTTTCGTTTCTTGAAACACAGTGTAGAATTTTAGGAATTAATAAGTAAAGCAATAAAAAAAATGAAAAAACGAATAAATAAACTTTGAGATTGTAGCTTCCTTTTTTACAGTAAGTTCATGCCATTTTTTGGCTGCATTGAAAGTATTAAAGAAGAGCGCATTGATGATTATGACGTTGTTATTGATTCTACTTTTCCGATACTCACTATTGGTTACACCGTGTTATACAAATTATGGTATACTTAATACTTCCTTCTCTATCTTGAGAAAGCAGTTTAAAATTTACAGCCTCTTAGTATTCTGTATTATTTGGCAACCTCCCAACAACTTGTCCCTTTTATAGATACCGATTGTCCTACACTTGAATTGCGAGATTGCATCATTGGTAAGATTTTTTTAGAGTGTTTCTTGAAGGCTGTAATTAGTCACTTAACCGCGAAATTGTACAACTGTAACCTCGTAAAGGCCTCGTACAGGTTCATTCAAATACCGTAGGTTCAAGGCGCATGCATGAAGGTGCTCAATATTGTAAAAGAGTACTTTTACAGGGGGTGATTTTGTCAAAAGGGAAATTTATTGTGAAATTTGTATGAGCGCTAAAAACGCTGCGGTATGTATTGGCGTAATTCATGTCTTAATGCATTTTCTGGTTGCCATCTTGAGTTTTTCCGCGCATTTCAGTTTCCAGTGAAAATGTGCTGTTCGAACAAACAACTGCTCAATGTTAGCACGTGGTGCACAGCGATCGAAGAGGGCCTTTCCCTGTAAGGTCAATAGTTTGACATTAGATTTTATCGCATAATAAGGGTAAAATCTCCTTTTCTTACTTTTTGCTGCTACTGCTACTACGTAGGCGTATCAATGAATTTTGCAGCTAATAATTTGAAACAATTGTTTTGAGACAGTAATGACGAAATTCAAATAGCCTGACTTGTAAAAATTTCGGTCTTAATTAGACTGCAAATAAAATTACTTCACTTTTTATAAAAATTAGTACGGTGAACCAAAAAAGCACCCTCGTCATAATGCCGACGTCAACGTTTTTACCTTGAATATCTACCATCTTTGCGTCATCGTTGTAAAATCAGATCGAGATGTACCAATAGGAAGGTATAGGGGCAACTAAGCACATTCAAACTGTAAACAAACACTATCGGGTATTTTTCCTTTTTAAAGTTACTTTTATACACTCGTTCTATTAATCAGAAATCAGTCCGCTCGAGATATCGGCTGTCTTAACCAATGTTTAAAAAAGTCAACAACCGGTCATACTGGAACCTAGCCAGCTAGCTAGCCCCCTTTTTTAACAAGATCCAGCCAAGCTAGGCTGAATGTTTCCAATATGACAGCCCCAACTCGGCTTACTGATTTTTCCGGATTTTAGTATGATTAAATTTTTTTCGGTAAGCCTTTTTCATTATCGCCTTTCCATGATTAGCCGTGGTAGCGAAAAACCAAACATATTTTCCTCTTTCTCTAAAACGTTTAAGCAAAACAAGTCATATGTCTTTGAATAGTAACAAAAGACCTTACAGCCTAAAGCGCGAAAGTGGAGCATGGTGATAACTCATGTGCAGTCAGAAATAGCAAGTGGTATTTGTCCAAATTCATATTTATTTGCGTTGCGTTTCTCCATTTGATAATTGTATTTACAAAAACGGTATATTCACATGTTTATCAAACTCATATTTTTCTAGGAAGGTGCATGAAGATCTGGAAACGAGATTGCCATGCCAAAATAAGTGCACGCGTCGATATTGACATATGACCCCATAGAAAGTGTGTCTACTTCATTAACATTGCTAATGTCATCTGCACACAATTCATCATCAAACGTAAAAGTCAGTCCACTGTCTGTTGCTATTTCTGACGCAACATGCTTTTTCTTCTTTAACATTAAGTTTTGGTACCCCTTCTGCAAAATCTTTCCCGCGCATTCCCTTCAAATGACAAAGTTAGGAAGTCATTTTGTGGTTTCAGTATATCCCCTGACCAGCAAGCTTAAAGTTGATCATGTACGGTTTATAAGAAAATAATTATTAACTTGCAGATAATCTCTTACTTTTGTGGATGCATTTGAAGTCTGACGGAAACAAAAATACAACAATCAACAAGCCAACGAATGCAAACACACCGGATACCGACGTTTGAATTATTGTTTAATATAACTCGCAATCATTGCACGTGTTGTTAAAAAACAGCAAACAAATCCTGCATTTAGGTTCGCAACACTTTTTACGGTTGAGTTAAAGGAAAACCACTATTTTCTGTACATTATCACAAAATTAGTCCGAATTACACCGCTTATTAATATTTCGACTACACTGTTTTTATTTATTTTAAGAATGGTTTTAATCCATAGAATAGTACAAACGTAATCTTCGAAAATCTTGACTGAAAAAGACACGTAATTTATCAAGAAACATGCTAAAACGTATGATATTTACCTGGGTGAGAATGCATTTGATTTATATGCTGGTCGTAGTGTTTGTATAGTAAATATGATAAAACCGGTTGTCATTGTGTCTGTAAAACTCATTGTGGAATATACAAATGCACTTGAATTCTGAAACAAAACATATATAAGATTATGTCATTGGAATGTTGATTTCCTCCTCACAAAAATAAAGGCATTTCAACTAAGAGCGAGTCATGTTAAGCGTATTCTGATTTTAAATTTTAACCTAATTCAGTTCTTCGTTTAAAGAACAATTTGGTATTAACGCAGATCCTTGTTATTCGAGGATCTGCGTTAATACCAAATCGGTGGCCCGTGGACAAATCCACTGGTTTACCTGTCCTTTTTATACCGTCTTTCTTGTGTCTCGCTACTGTAGTACCATTGTGCGCGGATATAGACAAAATACGGCTTTTAATATAGAGACTAGTCCTTAAGAGTGATGAATTTTTCAGACAGGGTTCCGTCGTACATATTTCCCCCATCTTTATTTCACGCATTTTGTTCGCTTGTTCACTGTGCCACACATTCAAGTCTAGCGATTTAGTACACCTGTACTAAATGCAGTATGTCCTAAATCGAGTGCGGCCAACGCAGCATTTAGTATTTTAGGTGCAATATATTTTTCAAAACATAACTTTACCGCTACTTTAGCCAAAATGAAAAACACAGTTTACAAGCAGTTGGATCAAAAATAGGAACGATGCCGGGCTAAAGTATTAATGTTATTATACTTTGTCCTGAAAGGTTTCAAAAAGAGGGAGAATAGCTCTTTTAAAAAAGGGTCAAGATATCACACGACCATAGATTGCATTTCTTAATTTGCAAAGTTGAAATATTCTTCCTCTCGTCGCTAAAAGAAACACACAAAAAACAAGAAAGAACTTGATCATAAATTGTAGCAGCAAAAACAACGTAAGAAAGAAATAGTTCTAATGTACGCATAAAAATTAAAACTTTTACAAGGAATTTCTTAGAGGAGAGGTTATTACTTTAACTTTTTACGCAAGTGTTCATGGTAACTCTATGGCAATGGTTGCTTGTGCAAACACGGAAGTTCTCCATCTATTACAAACGTTACGTTAAAGCTAATAAACATTCGAAACGTACATTTCAATACCACTATGTTGACACAATAACGTTAAGACGAAAGTGGGCTTTACGTTTCAACTACTGAAGGGTTTACTAATTAGAAAAGTTTTCCCCTGCTTTCAACATCTGACTCCTGAATTTCTCAGAATAATTGCTTAAATAACTATATAAATGAATCCGAGCAACAGATTCATTACATATTCTGAAATCAAGATCATAACTACAACAACATCAACTGCAAATCTTAAAGGAGGTGAATAATATTTGCTTTAATATTTTGTAAAAACTTTGTTATACACAAAATATTTTTTCCTTGTCTCTGCTTATACTGCGTAAATCTGAATTTTTTTCGTTGTATAACATAGTTGACAAGATGTAGTTTACGCTGAAAATTAGGCGGTACTTCCCACAAACTTGATATGACACACTAGTCTCAAATCTATCACACAATATATGGGACTGTCTTCCTATACACTAACGCCATAACAGAGAGAGCACTCTCACATAAGCCATGTTTGCCACTGCCACGTTTATATCATTCTAATTATGCGAAATTAGGGCAAAACGACTATGCAAAAGAATCAACGATTATCAACAAGAAATAAAACCTCATAACTCATTGAAAGTTAAACTTTTTAACAGAGCTATTCAGAGCTATTCAGGCTTGATACTCAGTCCTACATGGCGCGGAAAATCAGTCAGCGAATTTAGATGCTAGTCGTCAATATGTACGGTTTTTGCGCAAACGCAGAAGGAAATAGACCAATAAACATCTCTCCAGAATCTTTCCACGCGCTGATTCTGGATACAAGCCCCTGTTCAGGGCACTACTGCGACTATCACCTCGTACTTCTTCCATGAACTGCCATACAAGTACGTTTTCCCCAACCATATCAGTCCTGACCCGTGACGGCACCCATAGCGTCCAGCCGTAACATCAAAAACCTCCAGCACGGTGGTTGCTCTGTTATTTTTTGCACGCCGTAAAAATACTATTAATCGCAAAAATGCATCGATACCGCCATGCATGACAAAACCCCACTGAATCAAACAGTGGTGTCCATCTATGTGACAGAGACTGTTGGGAGAAGCTACTGAATAAGTACGACGAGGTATGACCATTGCCCATTGTTGTCTGAAATTTTCTGTATCGATGTCGGATAGAATTTCCCGAATACGGCGTTGTTGGACTTTAATGATCGTCATTAAAAAATGAAAATAATGATTCACTAGATAATGAAAAAACAATGCTGAACGTGAATGTATGCTGAATCTGAATATAAGAAAATGCTGAAATATAATACGTGAAGCTGAACCAAAATTTCTGACCTAAAAAGTGCTACAAAGAAACAGCCATAGTGCAAGTATGTCTACGTTCAGTTCTAAAATGGCCATTTTCCTCTGTTGTTTTTCGTGAGCAGCTTCACGACTTCGTAAGTTTTGTTTACATACCAACATTCAGAATGTTCTCAAACTAAAAAGAAGCTAAACAAAGTGTTGTATTGAGATAAAACCTGAAATTATTTTGTAAGCCCTTCTTAGGAGAAAGTGAAATCTTATCAATTTAGCACGAAAAAATCCTGGGGCGTTTCATGCGTTTATTCATATTGAAAACAACAAAGAATGGAGTTGATTCGATGCGCTTTAAAGTCGTTTAGTCTTCTTCTCTCCTTCTA
Source organism: Hydractinia symbiolongicarpus (assembly GCF_029227915.1). Lineage (NCBI taxonomy): Eukaryota > Metazoa > Cnidaria > Hydrozoa > Anthoathecata > Hydractiniidae > Hydractinia > Hydractinia symbiolongicarpus. Next base: position 24,887,376 of record NC_079879.1, read on the forward strand.
CTCTTCTTGTTTACATCTATAGCTATTATTATGGTTGCTACGAATTTGGATGTTACACTAATACAATATAAACTGTTTTGTCTATCTATACCGAAAAAAATTACCCGACGTCAAAAGTATAGACCGCGCTTGTAAGGTCGATACACTGGCCGAGGGTAATATTTCTCGGAATAGATAGACAAAAACAGTTTATATTGTATTTATTAACTGATGCTATTTCCAAATGTTTGTAGAAACCAGGACTATTTTCTAAATATTTACTTGTGACAAGGTTGTAAAAACCAGGTTTTGTTAAAAAAAGAAAACGTTCGATTAGAATTTCATTGTTTCAATTTTTCAAATACATGTACAAAGAGAAAACAAAACATTCAAATAACTATATAGAGAACTTTTTTAAACGTTTTTTGAACCAAAGTTTATTCTTCGTCAGAAGAAGAGTCTATCACACAAATTCGACGTCTTTTTGCTTGTTGCTCATTGTGCTGGTGAATGTTTATATTAAAAACGCAGTTATTTAGGTGTGCACCATCGAACATGGATTTAAAATGATCAACATTTCTTGATGATGAGATGGATGTAGTGTTTTCATCGTCGATTGTAGAAACTGACGTTAAGGATTGGGATGGCATAAAATCAATTCCATAATCGAAATTACTTTCCAGTTCTTCAATGATACTTGAATCGATCATGTTGTTGTTTTTTGTAGCTTTAAAAAAAGCTGTTTTGTAAAAGTATAGTTATTAAAGTAAAATTTCAAACTTGTATGTAGCTATGTTATCACGATTCTCTGGCAATGTTATTTGTTTACATTTATAGCTACCATTATGGTTTCTAAGAGGTTAAAATTTATACCGTGCTGTATAAAGCCGGTCGTTAAGGCTTCTTATCCAATCAGCGCAACGGATTTCCCGTATTAACCGATTGAAAGTAGCTATCAGTTAACAATAATGCAATATAAACTGTTTTATTTATTTATACCTAGGACTATTACCCGATATCAAAAGTATAAATCGATACGCTGATTGAGGGTAATATTTTGCACCAGAGATAAGGAAAACAGTTTATATTGTATTTATTAACTGATAGCTATTTTGTTTGGGAAATCAAGATTATGTTCTAAAGATTTACTAGTGACAAGGTTGTAAATAACAGATTTTGTTAAAAAGAGAAAGCATTCGATTTGAATTTTATTGTTTCAAAAAAATACATTCTAATAACCACATGTAGAATTTTTTGAACGTTTTCTACAACAAAGTGTATTCTGCGTCAGAAGAAGAGTCTATCACACAAAACCGGCGCCGTATTGCTTGTTGCTCATTGTACTGATGAATGTTTATATTAAAAACGCATTTACTTATGCGTGCACCGTCGAACATGGATTTAAAATTATCAAAATTACTTGAAGCGGTGTGGTATGGTTTTAAACTTTCGATGTTTTTGTGACCACTCAATTGAGATACGCGAACTAGATGGACGTTGTTGTTGAAAAGAGTTAAAATGGCTGCTTTTCTGGCAGAGTGATTCGATATTTTGAATTTACTGCAACCTGATTTTCTGAGATTTTGCATGCATGTAGCAATCTTTAACGATTCTCCGGCAATGTTATTTGTTTAAAGTTATAGCTATCTTTGTTGTTTTAAGGTTAAAATTTATACCGTGTTGTATAAAGTCCGTTTTTAAGGCTTTCTCTCAGCGCTTTGAATTTCCCGTATAAACCGGTTGATAATAGCAATCAGTTAATAACCTGCTGTATAAAGCCTGTTGTTAAGGCTTTTTGATAAAATAAAATAGTTTCCAATTAATACTACATTATAATTGTTCTAATCAAAGACTGTCTTATCAAACTATGATATCAATTGCGCACCAAAAAAGTAGAAGCCATCTTAACAACAGCAATCTTTAGATGAACTTATCTTTGATGTATTTTCTACCAGTGTCATTATTTTGAATTTTTAAAGATGACACAATGGAATTGATCAGAGCAGTATCGGGACTACTCATTGTATTATTATTCTCTGTTGTGACTCTTTTGCTAAGCACGTACAATTGACTTTTTATAAAGTCTCATGCGCCCGTTTTTACACCAATGACACTGCCGACTTTAAGTTACAATTTAACGTCTAAAAATAGTACAATTTGGAATCGGATTGAAATGCTACAAGAGGAAGGGGACTGTGTGGAAAAGAAGAAGATAATCCATTGTGACCTACTTTCCGCATTTGTATCAATGCTTCACCGTTTTGTTGCTTGCATAAAGAATCTTATGATTTAGACAGAATGTTTTTTATTCGTCAGAATGAATATGAACACTGTGTAGGCTTATTTTAGTGGTCACGTCCCAAACCAAGAAAATGTGGATATCTAAGTATTTTTTATACAGTAGCGATTGTAGTTTAAATGACCCAAAATGTTACCTTTAAAATAATTATGATTTTTAAGAATACCCACAAAGCTGTAACCTATTCACCACAACCAGGATTTTTCAATGCCAGGAAACATTCCAGAAACTATACCCCGGCAAATAGAAGACTTGTTATTGAAACTGAATATTAGCGACGCCCGTTTTGGTTGGCATCACAATTTTTGGGCTATTTGCTGTGAAGACCCAACAGTGTATTTCATGATAAGATTTGATGTTAAAAACACAAAATATTTATTTATTTCCCGTATGTTGCGATGTATATAAACATGAGAAAACTAGACAAAGTTCATTGAAAGTGCCAATGAATATTTTGATAAATTTACCTCAAATGTCACCGACAGAAAAATGTATGTGGCAAATGACGATAAGACTATAAAAGAGAAACTTGGAAATTTTTTAACACAACTGGAAAATCTTTTAATGCTTCTATTACCGCAAATAATAGCATGCAAAAAGCTGATATTATATTCCTGATCGGTTAATAACTCGCTGAGTAAAGTTATTTTTTTTCTTGAAAAACGAGAACTTGTCGGTAAATTTGTTTCATAATTTTCTCCTCCTATTTTTACGAAACAAACTAACAATCATAAATAAATATTCACAGTTCAATTATTCTTTTGTTTCGACATACTCATTAAAAGAAAAGTGCCAGTGCTCTCCACCGTAGAGGTTTTTAGTTTAACTGTGACTTTAGGTTAGTGAGGTTATATCTATAGCGCGTTGAAGAGTTTTGTATTTAGTTGTTAGTTTAACTTTAACTTGTTATACATCAGCGCTACATATTAAGCATACGTAAATATTTTTGCGAGATAAACGCAATATTGAACGATTTTCCACTACTAGCTAGAAAAAATCAATAATTTTCAAGATAAATCCTGTGCCTTGTTTAACTTCTGGCACCCTGTGCTTTATTAGTCATCTTCTAATTTATATTATAACTTCCGATATCGCCCTTTTGCTTTTCTTTATCAATGGTACATTGTGTTTATTGTGTGATGTCTGGTAACTTGTACTGCGTAGAATTAAATTTTTAAAGAGATTAAATTTTCTTTATAACTGTCACAGCCTGAAACACCTTGTCTAAGCCAGTTGAAAGCATTGTTATAGAAAATTAAATTGTCTTTGATAAATGGTTTAAATTTATTTCTCGTTCCGAGGCATGCCCAAAATTGGCTGATTTCCGCAGTGGAATAACTAGCAAACTTTTAAGTTTTTCTTTAATTTTGTGAATTGTTTTAGAAATGCAATTTACAGGAGGCACTAGGTAGTTGTATTCAAGCACTTAAAAAATAACAAAATGCAACTGCGCAAGTTCCTGGACACAGAAATTTCGAATCTATCATATTTCTTATTTTGAAAACTACCGAAACAAGCACTAGTAAAAGATCTCCATTGACTCCCTAGACACATTATGAACTAGTCTCCCACTCATCGTAATCTATGTTTTTCAAGCGTTAGTATTAAGGGATCTGGGTATCCAGTTGGTTATAAGATTAATATCATAAACTCTTGACAGTTCGAATATCTTTAATGAAATACTTTGTAATTTAGTTTTACTACTCCCAGATGAAATTATCTTAGAAGCTGTATAATTATCAGTAAACTATACCACAGACCTGTACTGAAGTTGTTCTCTAAACGACTCTAGCCCAAGCTCTACAGTTTTCATTTCTCGCTAAATAAGGAGTCCCAAGGAGATATTCAAGATCTAGCGGGTGTTATTACCCCTATTGCTATACTATATATATTTCAAAATTGGGAGTTTTACCTATATTTAACGCTTTCTAAAATTTAATACTATTTTAAACTCTTTCTTTAACAGATAGTACAGATGTTAAGTACGCTTCTTGGCTGGTTGTTGGTGGCTGGCCAATCCAGTGTTCCCATTGTCCACACGCAAGGCATACATCTGTGAGCTTTGGTCCTCTTTTCAAGTTTGTTGTTCTTTGTCAGTTTGAGCTTCGGAATTTGTAGTTTGTTGTTCGACCATTACCGACTGTAGAACTAACTAACGGTGTGTGATATTTTTCGCTTATCCGGCCCTTTTATTTTCTTGGTCACGTGACAAAGCAAAGTGTACTTTAACTGTATCTTCCAACACCCGGTTATATGTCTTTAATAAATTCATTAAGCACATTTCAAGAGTATGGATATGCAAACATTAAAAAATGTATAAGATACGCAAATTTAATATAGAAATCGTCTGGGTAATCATTTGTGGCAGCGAAATATGGGATTAGCTGCCTTGTTTTATATACTTGCCATGACTTAAGGCTGCAGAGCTGGCGAGTTTACCTTTTCATGGCACGTTGTTAACTCTACACTTTGCACACATTCAGATGTTAAGAGCGTCCCAAATGGATTGCAATGAGTTAAAATCAGGGAAAGTAGTTGAAACGCCACTTCAAAGTAGTAAAATAAGTTGCTATGCAGTTAATTTGGTATTTTACCAGTAAAAGGTCCGAACGGATGCTTTAACATCCATTTAAACAAAAATACTCTTTTCCATTGTATTTTTTATTGCATCTGAAGGTATTTGTGTTTGGTGTTTGTAATATTATTTTCAAGAAGCAATTGATATGCTAAGATATTATCATGCAAAAATAACGGCCAATTTCTTTGTTTGTGGATGTCCAGTTGAACCACCCTAACTTTGAACTTTGCGAAACAAAAAACTTTTTCGACGCTTTAGAATTGTGTCTGCGTTAGAATAGATCTGTTTTGTGTTTTACATGCCCTATACAGCCTTTTTCACTGTGTTACAACAGTAATGTTGCATGACAAGTCCAGAAGTTGAGTGAGGTCCAGGCTTCCTTATGAAAGAAAGAAAAGTTCTACTACTTACTGTTATTGCAAGAGAAAGTGTACCAGAGTTTATCAGTGTAGATATAATCACAACATTTACAATGATTTTACTACATTAATGTTCATTCAAGATGTAAAAGTTAGAATGCGCGTGCGCAAAATTCGCAAAATATTTTGTAATTTTTACAAGATGGTAGACGTCATCGCATGCCCTACAAACATTGTTTCATAAATTGCATGCTCTACTGATTTTAAACAAAAGCTGACTTTCATGACTACAAAGCGTCTGTTTTAATTTTATAATGTTTAATAACATGTTAGCAAAGACAAAGAAGTTGTTGGTGGCTATGGCCAAAAGCAAGAAAACGAAAGTAGAACAATCTCATTGTCAAGAACGTGTTTTTTCTGACAAAGGCAAAACGAGCATATAAAATGCCAAAGCTAACATTCTTAAGTTTTCCAAAGACTATTCATAGATGTTTTTATTAATTTCAATCACCAGAAGATATCAACCTCTTGGTGCTTACATTTTAAAACTTTATTTTGTTGTTTTTTTCAACTGGATGTAGATAGAGCTAGCTAGAAGCACAATTTGATTCTTCCACGCTTTGCATCTTTTTAATGCTATCCCTCTGCTCTCCTAGCATCCCATTGTTATTAGAAGTAAAAATGCTCTGTGCAGTTTGAGCATAAACATGGTAGCCTAAAAGTAAAATAGTCAATAAGGGGTGTATCTGTACACTATGTTGTATAAGAAAGTTACAATTGTTTATCACCAATTTGGACCTTTTCGTATTATTCCATTCTTACCTACATTTCGGATTCACGATTCCTAAGAATTGATGAAAACCCTTCCCCCTTTCCTTGAGTGTCGAGAAGACGCTAATAGTGGAAAAGAAAGGATTTTTGTGGAACCTATTGCCCCTGTAGGCTTTTGTGGCAAAAAATGCTTTCTTTTCCATAATAAGCAGAACACGTTTCTTATATTTTTTACAAAACAATGATTTTTACAGAAATTATTCCTGCATTATAGAACTTTTTAGCAAATTAATTTGCTGTTTGCCAAAACCGCTTGAACGAGAACTTAAAAATTCAAATGTAAGCATGAAAAATACTTATTGTCAGGGATTTTGCGGAAAAATATGTATAAATGCTTTTTGACTTCGATCTCAATTTTCTTATCAAAATGACTGAATTATAGGCGGAAATTTTTCTAATGAAAAAAGACCTGTTATTTTTAGAATGAAGCTTTGCCAGGGTGTATATTTGATTTGAAAAAAAGGAAAATTATACTGATTTAGTGAATGTAAAAATCAAGGTCTCTAGAAATTGGTTCTTAACACGCTGGAGCGTTTTCTTTAAAGATTTTGAGGTTTTTGAGGCTTAATTTCTTATAAAAAAATTCTTATAAAAAGAAGGTGTATATTTTTTTCCCCTTTTAGTCAAAATTTAGCCTTGGTCATCTGCGAACATAAATTCTTTACGAGATCTATTAGACAATTCTAAATATCAAGTCTGCGCACGTAAACTTATCCAAAAACTTTTGAAATTTTTCTTCCTGCAAAAATTTTGACAATGCAGTACTTCTCAACAAACACTTTCCTTTTTACTACAAACATAATCTTGTAGAATTGCTTGTTTTTTTCTCATAACTTCTGACAGCTAATTCAGTTTACATTAAATTCAGCTTAAAATTCCAGTCATTCATGAAATTATGTCTATGAAATAACTAAAAAAATTCCAGGCAAAATATTTTTATTTAAAAATTTATCCTGTTAAGGTAATATGTTTTGTACCTGAATGTAAATATTAAAAATCCACTGACATATTTTTTTAGTTCCTTTGTGGCGTCAACAACCTGTTAAAGTGTTGGATTACTCCTTTTATGGTTTCAATCGTTTGGGATATTTTCTGTTACAAACACAACTATGCATATAATATGGTTCTGATTGGAAGACTTATTCAAATGATTATGTTAATTTACAGTTTATCATTTTTTGTTTGCTAAATGAAATAAACAAATTTTATTGTAACTTAGATTATTTTAATCTTTGTGTGAGACATTTCTTCATGAGTTGGAAATATGACATTTAACAATTTTTTAACATTAGTTAATTTAGAGGGAAATGGCTGTATTCATTGTTCAAAGCATCCATAAGGCTTATTTGGTCTTTGTTTTTTACAGTTTAAATAACAGCGAGTTAAATATAATCCTGAAACCGCCACTTGCCTTGAATTGTTCTAAAACATGTTGTTACTACAGCCAAATCCATGGTTTGTGTTCTTCGGTAAAAATCAACCCATGTGCCATTGAATTGAAGATAACGCAATTGTGTGGGTACTAATATCAATTTGCTATATCTTTCTAAGGTTTGCTACATTTTTTGTTCTTTCCTACCATTTATGGCCACTCCTAATGACCTGCTACTTTAGTACATAAATTTGTCCCCCCCCCCCGCCCCCCTACCGTAAAAAATGCTTAAAAACTTTTAGTAAAAAATGTAAGCGGAATAATTATTTTTTTGCAGCGGACAGACGAATCCTGTAGCTTTTTAAAATATACATACTTTACTGGGTAAAAAACTTTAGTTTTCCCTTGAATTTTGTTACAGTATAAGAATTCTGAAAATTTTTCGAATTAGGAACCCTTTTGTTTACGTTGCTACAACAAAAACAAACCCGTGATTTTCGGTACTTATACAGCCTTGGCCTCACTAATTATAATAAAATACAAAGTAAATAATATTTTAGCACTATGCCATGTAATTTAACATGATAAATCAGATCTGTCGAGATTATGACGTCCTCATCACTACAGAATATTTGGGTTTTAAAATTTTAAGAGTTGGCGTGGTAGATAATCTAATGCGCAGTCCTAATGCGTATTGGATTACCACAGACAGAAAAAAATCCTATATATGTAAACCTTCTTTCCTTTCTTTGTACGTTACAAAAAATAAAGCGTATATTTGTTTAGATAGATAAATAAAACTAGGCTAAAATACATCAGGAATATATATCATAAATTGCTAATAAATAAAATTCGATCTACTTCAAAAACCCGTCATATTAATAGACTTTTGTATCAAATTTTGTTGTTCGGTTCGTTACAAAACAGTTTGTCTTGTTGCCAAATAACTTTGATATTCGTCATTGACTTCCTTCTCATCAGAAAATAGACCAAATTAAAGGTAACGACAATAACTAACGTGAAAGATAAAATATGAACCCAAGGCATCAGTAGCGGTGTCGTAAAAGCAGGAATTACCGTGGCAATCATCCCTAGCGAAGACCTGAATCCATGTGCGAAACTTTGAATACTGGGAGGTACTTTCTTTGCTAACATACTTGTCAGGAATACTTCGTTTGGAAACCAAATGAACGTAAACCCGATAACAAAAACAGCCATCAACCACATATCTCTCGTGTAGTTCCGCACTAACACCTTAAGTTCAAATATAATACAAAAGCAGATCAAAGTGCAAAATATGCTAAACAAGCAAGCATAATATTCCCTTTTATCTGTTGTGCAGAGCTTTGAAAATGTATACAGAAACACAAAAAACGGGACAGCAGTCAAAACAATCGTAATGGTTAGTGCAAGTTGACTCCATTGTAATAAATCATAAATTATCAATGGCAAAAGGATATCCAAGCTATAATTGCTGTATAAAGATATGAAGGACGTAACATATATCAACAAAGTATCTTTATTTGTTAATAAAAGATAGAAAACTTGCGTTGCTGTTAAATCTACCGCAAAATCAGATTGATTGTTTTCATCCTCAAAGGTTTTGTCATCCTTGTATAAAAATGCTTCCTCGGCATTAGTTTTTTTTTCATTTACTTTCTCTCCTGGCATGTTTTTTTCAACAAACTGTAAGTCAAGCGGTTTGTTTGGCAGTAAGAGCATTGAAATTACCATTGCAATGAACGATAAAACAGAGACAAATATGCCAATAAAATTCAAGTAATTGACAACAAAATATCCTATTGTGATATTAATTCCTTTAAACAATACTCCAAAAACCGGACCGCTGGTAAATCCTATGCTAAACGCTGCAGAAATAATCCAAATTGCTTTCGTACCATCTTTTCGGTTATGTAAACGAACCAACTCGCCAGCAGAAACACCCATAAATGAATCCCCAATACCAGCGAGAAATCTTCCAACTATTAAAAACGCTGGATGGAGATATATGGTATAGAGGAGGTTGCCAATTAGCATTAACAATAAAACCAGAATGACATACATTTTCAAATTTCTTGTTCGATCAACAAAGCGACCAGAAAAAGTTCCAACGAGAATTGAACTTAAAGAGAATGCTCCAAGTGTTGCAGAATAATACATATTTGGATTGTCCACTTGCACCAAATCCTTAAGATAGGGAACCATAGTGGACATAATGATACTGTAATCCAGTCCTGCAAGAAATATTATAATGACGCAAACAATGACGGTGTGTTTACGTTGTCTTCGCCATTTCTCGTGCGCTGTTTCTTCCATATTTATTTTGTAAAATGACATTTCTGAATGATAAAAAGAACTTTCTTCGTCTTTATTATAACTTACTAGCCTCACCAATTTAAATTTACCTGATAATAAAAGAAAATATGATCCTAATTAAAACAATTATAAAACATCGTTAAAACACTTAAAGATACCAAGACTTCTTTATATGGCTTTTTATTACTTTAATCCATTCCATCGGTTAAGCCTGGTTCTCACGAACATAAATTGTTGCAGTCGTCTCTAGCATGATGTTGCATAAAACACACTGCTGTCGCGCCTCCTGTATGCAAGTATAATTAAATCTATGTAAAGAGAGATTATTACATGGCTCTTTTGATATGCCTGTCAAAGTAGATGTCTAATCATGGTCAAATAATGTTTATTTTACGGTGCATACCATAGTGTATAATGCCTTATGAGCGAAAAAAAAATGATTTTTATCATATCAACCCGTGAATACATGGAGGAGAAATGTGTGAAGTAATTTATTCAAACACTTAGATTACAGATTATATATTTTTCGTACAGCAAGAAAAAAATACTTCAGCCTATGCGCCACGGTGCCGCATTTTAAGATTTCTACTGCATGGTCAATTATGCTGCATGGCATGAAAGAAAAGAGAGCGAAAAATCGCAGTGCTACAGTGCAATAATGCTCGCGCGTGTAAAGGAACAAAATTTGCATTGCATGCGCAAAAAAAATCGCACAGTACCCCCAGGGCTTTAGTGGAAACGTATGGAATATTTACACCTTAATTTTAGTACATATAATAAAGACGAAAACTTCTGACAATACCCAGGAGACGTTACTCTTGATTCTTATATTTCTGTTTCTTATAATTTTTTTTATTATTGTTTTAAATAATGTTTTTACAGGATGGCCTATTCAGTATAATATATAAAAATATATTCTTTACTGCTATTAATTAGGGTCCTTCTTGGAAAAAAATCAATATATATTATTTTATTTAACAAAACAACTACGCATGCAACTATACGTTTCACGTCTTCACGATCATCAGGTGTACGACTACAATGTCAATACAACTTACTTCTTATATAGTGATTACAATTTTCTATATAAATCCCTAAACACTAATCGTTACTTTTCCAATTGCTTAGAAGGAATTTGTTCTCGTGCGGCATTTTAACGTCAGTTCATTTCTTTTGTTTAACTAGTTGTTCAAAGTATTCGTAGGTATAATCAATTTTGCCATTAAACATAAAATGCATCGTTTCGTGATTTTGGTATACGGTGGTACGTGTTTATTGATTGACCAATGTGTCTCTGGTGTTAAAATAACTTTTTTCAATTCGCATAGATACTTGGAAAGTGCAGTTTTATTCGCGTATTTTACATGTTTCAATAACATGGAGTGGTTTCTGTATTTTACTTTTCAACTTCCTTTCGCTGTTCCAATGTATGTCTTTGTTTCTTTACTTTTCGAGAATGACGTCACAACGGTAAACAACACTCTTCGCGTTACATCTCCCTGCCATGGGACAGTTCCTTTTGTCTCTGCAACTGCTCGGATACGTCACTGGTTTCGTCTGTGTGCGTAACTTTTGAATTATGATCTTTTACTATTTTTGTCACGTTACTGGTGCAACCATAGCTTACTTCTACTATGTTGTGGTTTAGGATTTTGTGAAGTTTGTTTCCCTTTGGGAAGTGCTTGTCAACAGTAACGGCTTCGTTCGAATGTTTCCGCCTCGTTAAAGATTGTTTCGTTGGATGAATATTGAGATAGTCCAACTGATATCGATTGGGGGAGCTGTTTCAGAATGTTAGGTGGATGGTTTGAATTTGTGTTTATGTATGGAATAGTGTCGTTTGGTTTTATGTACGGCTTGAATGTTTCGGTTTCCAAATTCAATGCAGCAACAAGGAAATTAATTGTATCCACATTTATGACAATTTTGATACTGAAACCGATATCTTTGTATATATTCACATGATCTCAAATAGAACTAAAAATAACACAAAAACACGAGAAAAACGTTAACAACAGGCAAAATTCTTTTTCCTCCAACTTTGTTTACATATTAGCTACCTATCTATACGGTTTCTTCTGGAAAAAAGACGAAGTCAATCCCCTCTGGCTCGGAATAACAGGTTTTTATCCTGCGATCAGTAGAAGACTCAAATGTGTAATCTCAGCAAGGGAAAAAGTCTTAAAATAAGAAGATTTTTTTTTTTTGAAAATTATGTTTTCATTAAGAAGTATAGACGGAAAGTCCTTAAGAAAATTGTTGTTATTATAACCTGAGTTGTGTTGTAATTATATAATATTGGGTATACTAGGAATTGTAAATACGTACGAATACCGAAGATGACTCCACTTACTAAATCTTATTTATTATAAATCTCGAAAAGCTCACGTAAGCAAGTAAGTAAGTAAGTAACGGGAAGTTTTACCGTCCTTGGGGATTCCATCCTAACGGTTGGCTCTTCCTCTCCTCCGACTGTAACTATGTTACATTACCGCCATATATACATATAGCATTGCTCTAACTTACTTGCCTGCCACACAAGCCGGTTGTAGATGGCACTAAATGGGCTGACAACACTGCAATTGAAGTCCGGAGTGGAGACTCGAACCTGAAACCTTATAATTACAAGTCGAATGCGCTACCACTTCATCAATACGTAGCCAATAAGGCTCTCATTTTCGGTTAAACATAGTGAATAAGAAAATGATTATAAATATCAGTTAGTGTAGTATTACTGACGTGAGCTAGCACTCCTCCGCTGCTATTTTTTAAAGTAAGTTTTTATGTAAATAAACATGACGTAGTTCTTTACGTGTCACGTACCTAATTTCCAATAGACCTTTATACTGATAGTGCTACGTTTAAATTTATGAACTTGCAATGCAGTATGGGAAAAACAAGCTATTTAAAATGAAAACAAACCTTGAACAAAGGTGACACTTCTGTTACCTAAAGTGTTATCCTGCGTTTTCAATTGATCATTAATTACTGTTAGGGGAAGTAATTATCTCTAACCGATTTGAGGCATATAACAATGCTTGCAAATATTCCAAAATATGTCATTAAGTCGCACAACCAAAGAGATATTGGTCTTAGTTGTATACTAAACAGAGCGGATATTTGCTTGTAGTTAATAGTTGCTCACAAAGCCAAACCTTTTCCTTCTAGGTCAAAGTTACATCGCCTGAATAAGCAGAAATACATTTTGAAAGATTATATGATGTACTAAGACTTGGTTTTGTTATATCTTCTGCGGATGTGGGCATATCTACATTTATATGATGTATTAAGCCTCGGCTTTCTTATATCTCCTGTGACTGTGAGGTTTCGGCTTTCAAGATCTGTTTTGATTTACCTCTTGTTGTTACAACAATGTACAAGATCGAGTACAGTAAGTCAGATACCTCAAACCCCTGATAGACCGAGAAAATTTAATAAGTTGGAATTTAAATAAATTACGAAAATATTGAGATTTTTTTAACTTAAACAGAAGTATGTATAAACTTTGTAGTGTCTGTTACAAATGTACCTAAAAAATAACTCGCAGAGATTTTACTTCATTAATTACATGAGATATAATATCCTACCAATGATGGGTGTTTCAACAACAGTTTCAATTTAGTTGCCACTATCAACCATTACGACATTTTAAAGACTGCTGGTCTCCTGGTAGAGCATTTGCCTCCAGTGCGGAAGGTCTTGGGTTTAAACCCCGACTGAGTCATGCCAGAGACTATAAAAATGTGAATCAATCCCTTCTGCTTAACGTTCAGCATGAGAATAGGGTTAAAATGTTAGGCAGTTTTCTAGTTGAGCGGTTGTTGTGCTAGCACGCCTTTTTTTTCACTTTTTCACAACATTCGTTGGAATGGCATTGAAACCTATCGTTTTAATATATTAAAGATTATATTAGGATTTAATTATTTCATTTGTTCTTGTTTAAATCATTTTTAATTACACAAGAATAAATGAAGACAAGTTTAATTATTTTGTTGTTTATCGTCTTTTCGATATTTTTTGTTTTGCTATGATCTTTTGCACCTTCTGTTAAGGCCCAAATAGTGCTTTTACTAAAAGTAGGAACCAGCAGTAACCAGCAGTATTTTGAAGTAACCACCACAGAACCACCAGTATTTCGAAGTAACCACCAGAGAATCACCAGTATTTTGAAGTAACCAACGGAGAACCAGCAGTTTTTTTAAGTAACCACAAGAGAACGCTCAGTTAAATAGATAAAATGAAATGTTTATGTCTGGTGTGACTAGGGCTTTATGCAACAGTTGAGAAAGAAGGCTTTCAAAACCACACCCGAGAATTAACAAAAACAAAATTAATATTTTAAATAACGAACTAATATCTGAATTGTAAACAAAATATAACGAAAAACACTATACGGGGGAGAGTCCAAATCGAGACGTTGTTTACTTGTGGTAGAGATCAAAGTTCGAATGAATTGAATGAATTAATAAACTGCACATTTTAAAGTCATCGAGTGTGAGAGATGCCTCTACTGCCATTGCATCCACTGTTGAAGAATCCATATCAAATTTTAGTTTATTTTTTCGCAGCGGTTACACACTTCCTTCAACGCTTCCTAAAACATTCCGCTTAATCTGATTATGTATTTGAAGGATTTTCATTTTGCAATTCGTGTATTGTAAAGCAAATAAAACGCTAAAAAGGAGACATTTTTTTCTTTTGGTAGACAAAGTAAAGTTCGAATAGCGTAATTTTTCCCACCTTAACTACTCCGATTTCCCGGTGGTAAGAAAAGTTACGATGGGTCTCCTGGCTAGGTTTTCTGTTCAAGTAAAAAAATTATGCGTTCGATATAACCGTTTTTTCGTTGAAACGTGTTACATTTTATTTCAAAGGATGAACTTTAATCCTGAAAAAACTATTTTCGTTCTGTTCTTCTTGTTTCCATTATTGGCTTTAGGCGAATTACATAAATAAATACTTAACTCTTGTGGTGCGGATCCCGTATATATACGGGATAGCCACGGGCGTTTTACAGGCCCGCCCAGCTACGTCACAAGCAATTTCAACAAACTGGTTTTGCTCAGATCTGGTAGTAAGACCAAAACACTGCCCTTTGAAAAGAAAGTCGGAGTCTAAGAGCGCTTTGTTGTGAAATTTCGGCCCTACAAAATCAATAATTTATTCCAAAAATCTCTCCGCAAATATTGCTAAGTCCGAGATTGTTGGTCATGTTACGGGCCATCAAAGCAGCGAAAATCACCCAAGCACAGTTTTGTGTCACGGCACACCTACTTATCGTGCGCACAATGCATCTAGTTCCTTTTTGTTCTTGAGTTATTTTGAGTCAATTGAAGTAGGAATAAAAGTTGTGCCAAAAAGCCCAATTTTGACACAACTTTTATTAAACGGACCGGGTTGGTTAATTCTGCGAATTTTATTTATATTTTCGAAAATTAATCTTCGCGTAATCCATTTATTGAACCTCGCGAAAACAACATAAAAGTAGCTGGTTAGCAAGAGCAAAGTATAAAGAAAGCCCTGGGAACTAGGTGCCCTTTTATTTATATTTGGTAGTTTAAGGTCATGAAGTGTTGTGCATAAAAATCCCAACACCTTTGCGCCGCGGTTGCTGCCTTATCTGGAGTAAATTAATAATAACTGCTGGTTCTCTTGTGGTTACTTAAAAAAACAGCTGGTTTCTCTGTATGTATACACAAATATTAAATCAATTTAAGAATTGTTTAATTATTGATCAAAATTTTTGCGTGTATTTTTTTTCAACAACATTCCGACAAATAAATTTTTTTGAAAATTAATCTACAAAATTGTTCCGTCTATTTGGGCGTAGATACTAAAAGTAGGAACCAACAGTAACCAACAGTAACCAGCAGTATTTCGAAATAACCACCAGAAAACCACCAGTATTATGAAGTAACCACCAGAGAACCAGCTGTTGTTTTAAGTAAGAAAGCATATTTTTTTTTTTACTTGAACACAAACCACGTGAGAAAAACAAACGTATACTTTCTGCCGGATGCAACGATGTTTCTCCACAACATTAATTCATTCAAACTTTACTTTGTCTACCAAAAGAAAAAAATATATCGTTCTGGACCCTCCTCCGTAAAGCGTATAGCATTATATTGGTTTACAATACACGAATTGCAAAATAAAAATCTTTCCATCAAACACATAATCTGATTAAGCGGAATAATTATTTTTAGAAAGCATTAAAGGAAGTGTGTAATCGCTGCGTAAAATAAACCAATATTTGATATGGATTCCTCAAAAGTGGATACACTGGCAGTAGAGGTATCTCTTACGCTCGTTGACTTCAAACTGTACAGTTTATTAATTCATTTAATTCATTCGAACTTCAACTTCTACCACAAGAAAACAATGTCTCGTTCGGAACTCTTCTCCCTATAGTGTTTTTCAATATATTTGGTTTACTATTCAGACATTAGTTAGTTATTTAAAATATTAATTTTGTTTTTCTTAATTCTCCAGTGTGGTTTTAAAAGCCTTCTGTCTTAACTGTTGCATAAAGCCCGAGTCACATCAGACATAAACATTTCAGAAAATGGGTCATAAACTGTTGTGTGCATTATAAAATGTTTTACATTCGAAGCGGTAATTGCGATTATTTCGTTTTTTCTATTTAACTGGTCGTTCTCTTGTGGTCACTTTAAAAAAACTGCTGGTTCTCCGTTGCTTACTACAAAATGCAGGTGGTTCTCTGGTAATTACTTCATAATATTGCTGGTTCCTGTTGGTTCTGTTGGTTACTGCTCGTTCCTACTTTTAGTAAAAGCAAAAAAAAGTTAAAAAAAAGAACTGTATTGGTGAAGTATTGGCTCCCTCACAAAAATGAAAGGGAAGCATATAATACAATTCTGAACGAATTAAAATTGGCGTATTTTGATACGATCTAAACGTACTTGGTAATAAAAAATTAACCGACATAATTTTCAGTCGCGTTTCTCTTCACTACTAATAAAACTCTCTTTTACGTGCATAAAAACATTCAAAATGAATGAAAATTCGAGCGTGAGTTTCGAAATGAAATGAGCAGATGGCTCTTTTCTTGGAAATAATATTGTTCTGTTAAAAAATTGATGTAATAAAATCAAACCAGTTTGATTTTATCACATCAATTTTTGAATATTGATTTGTGTTTTTCCATCATTTGAGTATTATCGTTCTACTATTTTTTAATAGCATATACACAACATTTATAAATTCGGGCCTTTAGTTCAAGAGGTCTATGTATATTTTGCCCATTTCTTGTACCAAGGACAATTTTGTATCACAGCAAAGTTTTTGGAGAGTCAAATCTTTACGTAGCCGTCACTGAAGTCTTAACCCTATTCGGTCCACGTTTTTTTCAAACATATCATGACCGGGAGGGGGAGGGTTGGGGCGGATTCTGTCCCCCGCCTAATAACTTTTATAGGCTGGTTTAAATTATATCAACCTTAGTACACTTATAGTACGTCATAAAAGGAGCAAAACAGCGGCAAAAACATTTTGCTGGCGTCAGCACATTTTTTATGACGTCATCAAAAGCTTGAAATTTGTTCAAAATGCGACTATTTGCCCAAAATTCAATTACTTTAATTCTAGAGCGAATTCTTACATTGTGTTTGAACATAAAGGTTATTAAACATAATTTCCGGTTTTTACATAGATCGCATGAAAAGTTTCTTAAAATTACTCGAAAATTCGTTTTTTCCAATGTTCAGGTAAAATTTGAAAAAATTGGGAAATCGGAATAACCATGTGTCCAAAACATGGAAAGTCCTTCTTCTTCATGAAGCAAATTTGTGTTGTAAGTTTTAAGTTTTAAGGATAATCCTAACAAGAGTTATTATATTTTCCCTATTATAAGAATTTCAAAGAGATTTTTAGAGGTAGTTTCTAGTAATAGCCAATATCAAAGCCTCTAAAAGGCATGGAACCTAAAAATTGGCATGCAGGTGTCTAATTGATAAATATTGAAACTCAGTAAGTATCATAGCCATAAGGAGTTATTAAAAAAACAATCAGGGAGGGCGGAATCCGCCCGCCTCCCTCGGAACGAATAGGGTTAAGACAAGTTTTATCAATACAGCCTGCTGTTTTGTCATCATTATTTATGAGAAGGCTCAAAGACAATACAGGTAGATTTCGTTCTATCATAGATCAATTTCAAACAGAAAGCGGTATACGAAACAAGTCTGTGCGTCTGAGGATGCCCTAGTTCCCTAGGTCACCCCTTTACCCACACAACATTATTTCTCTACATACGATACAGCGAATACTCCATTGGAGATTTGGGACACCCAATCAAAATCCACTTGAGTTAACATTTTAGCACTCTATCTACTCAGATTGCAATTGA
The DNA here is from genome assembly GCF_029227915.1 of Hydractinia symbiolongicarpus. Lineage (NCBI taxonomy): Eukaryota > Metazoa > Cnidaria > Hydrozoa > Anthoathecata > Hydractiniidae > Hydractinia > Hydractinia symbiolongicarpus. The sequence continues at coordinate 24,905,475 of NC_079879.1, forward strand.
CCTACTTGGGTCAGAATTGCGTTTGGGTTTCAACGTATATACACCATGGGTGTACATGATAATCAACGCTATTAAAAAATAGGATTATAGGAGAACATACTATAGTTAACAATGATTGCTATATGTGACCATCTTTGGAAAAGTACTTTTCTATGATTTTTTTGCAATCCTTATCAACAAAGACATTTTTTCAAAGCAGCCGATGTATAAAAATGTTTTATTTGCCACCCACGCAGACGACTTGTGACTCCAAAATGATTTTGTCAAACATGACAATATGTTTGCAGTCTTTAGCTTCTGTTAACAGTTTTGAGAGACATCTCAGTTTCTAAGATATTACCAAAATAGCGTTCTATATGATTTTATATTAAACTCAGTTACCATCATCGGTACTCACGTGTGTTAAAAACATGTCTTAAGGACTCGATATAAGTTGCTTAATCAAGTATATGCAAGTAGCTAATAAAATTATCTTCTTCCTGTATTGAAAAAGTGCACGCGGATATATATGTTGCTAGAAAGTTAATGCAGCGTCGCCTCATTCTTCTTTTCAAAGAGCTCTTATAAAAAGAGTGTACTTTTTCAAAAGCTGAATTGTTAAACCTGCAAGCAAACCATATGAATAAAAATTGGATATCCTAAAAAGGTAAATACAAGACAAATATTTGACATTTTTTCTCGAATTTGAAAAACCAAATTCGCGTGTGTTTTTTTAACTCCGTTGTTGTTTTTTCTGTCTGTTTTGGTAATTGTTTTTATGGGAATCCTTGCAAAAACTCCAGAGGATTCTAATCTCAACCTATTGCGTAACCAGCTGTCATTAACAAGTATCATCATTGCAGTTTGCTGTTTTGTCATTTCACCATCGTGATCATGAAAATGTCAAAACTATAAAACGCATGTAATTCGGAAATCACTCTCCCTCCCTTCCCTCGCTCGTGCGACAGTCGATCCATGTTACCACTGGAGCTTGACTTCAAACACCAAAACTCTCTTGGTATGTTTCAGTAAAAACCCTTAAAGTTTGTTGCAGAAGTTAGTGTATTGTATAAATCACTCAGCCACTTTGAATGCAACGGTTTTATGACTGTGAGAAGTTTTAATCAACTGTCAAAGCTTTCTCTTATTTTCTAAGCATATCGTGATGCAAATTTTTCTTTCGTGTAATTCTTGGCCCACAAGTTTACACTTAAATCAAACGGTTGGAAAGGATGAGTCGTATTGCTGGGTACGCACGACACCAATATGCAGATCCATTACTTTTGATTATCATTTGGCCACGGAACAAGCCCATGATCAGTAAAGCTTCGAGCATCAGAAAATAAGTTGAATTTCATTCCCTGGAATTTAGTATAAAGAACAATGATGTCCTCGATGATTTTGATCGATTCTGCCGTATTGCTATAGTGTTTGAGGCTCGTGCTCAATGAAAAATGGGGGAAGTATTACCAAAACGAAGAGAAAAATCCAGTAATACGCTAATACCGCATAATTGGAAGAGCCACGTTGTAAGTATATTAGAAAATTTTTTTATGCATACAAGAAATTTGAAAAGTACATTTAATCAAGAAAATAATATAAAATAAATTGATTAAAAATTGTTATTTAGTCTTTAACGTGCTTATAAAAAGATTGAAAATTGTCTGTTTCACTGAACTAGGCACACGTATAAGATCTTACAGTGTAAAATCCAAACTTTTTGGAGGAGTAAGAAACAAGATATTGGTGACCATGGCAAGCTACAATCCGGGACCAAATATTTGGAACTTCTGCGGAAATTTCTTTTCTGGGACCCCTTTTCCCCATTTCAATGTCGCCGCCTGCAGACTGGTCATAAGGCACCCTGCAACATTGAAATAGGGGGAAGGGGGTGTGAGCAGGGTAAAAACATATATATTTTGTCCGGGGATTGTAGTCGATAAGGCCCGTGGAGAAATCCACGAATATGAAAAAAAGGTCACCAACCCATCCACAAAAATAATAAGTACCTTGTCTTCACGTTGCCTCTATTGTGTAGAGCTTAAAGCGCTGATCAAGAAAAGGTATATGACCATAAGCTTTTGATGAACAGTTATTGAGATATAAGGGTTTAAAAATTTGGTGACGTCAGCCAAGACCTGCAAAACCCTTTTTTTAGAACTTTGTATACCTATTGACATCATCATATAGATCTTGACACGCTGATCAAGAAAATGCATAGAATCATGTGCTTTTGATGAACAGATAGAGAGATGTTGGGGTTTAATGTTTTTTGATGACGTCATCAACCTATTCATTCCGTACCTAGGTTTATAAAAATTCCCAAATTGGTCCCAGGTGGTCCCTATTTATCCACGCGGTAAAAAATGACTAAAGTCATCACCTCGTTTCCGAGTTACTTGGTCTTAAATATTTAAGTGCAGTGTAATGGCTTCATTAATTTAATATAAGATATTGACGTTAAAGTACTGTTATTGACGTCGCGCCGTAACGTCAGAAAATTTAATATTGGAGACATCACTTTTCGGCTACATTAAAAGAACATGGACACATCCACTATGACCGTCACACACACTTTGTATTATTATGTAAGACTAGCCAAATTCCCGTGGAAGAATCCACTGAATTTGTATGTAAGGGAGGCCAAACAAATTCATACAATATTAGTAATTTGAATTTTTAAAACTCACAATCCAGCCTCTGCTCTTTGTCTCTTTTTTATAACGGTACAGCAAAACGTGAAAAAAGCCCTATACAATATATATTGTATATCTACCGCAATATTATAACCCAATATTATAAAGGAGCAATTTGCCTTACAAACCCAAACTTATAATCAAGAAAATTAATTATTTTGAAACGTTTTGTGCAAGATAACAATTCCGTATTTTCGAATGTAAGAATCGAACATATTTTAAACGATCGTAACATAACAGATGCTAACATTATTAAAGTTTGTTTACATTTTGTTATGTTTATAATAGACATCAACACTGAATCACCCAACTTGTATCGGTAAAAAACTGAAACAACGGAAAAATTATTTTTCGCAGTTTATATAAATCTTCTCTAGGATATACACACTGTTTTTATAAGAATAATGTGTTTTCGTTTCAACCTCGATGTTCTTAACTTTTTTGACAAATGCTATCCTCATTATTCTCAACATGTTCTTAGCTTGACTGTGGCCTGAAAATATATATAAATATATATATAAAAAAATAAATCCTGCTATAAGTTACTATAGCTACCTAATGACAATTTCTACTACATGTAACGGCCCATTGCTTGGACAGAAAAAGTTAAGTTCGTTTGATATGCGATATCACAAATGTTCATATTTAAAACAAACAATGAAGCTTAGACATATTCTTAGGATACTATGGTTAGCCCGTGGAAAAATCCACGGGTTCGCCCGTCCTTTTTATACCGCATTGCGTGCGTCTCGCTACATGCGCAGCTAAGCAACCATTTTGGGTGACAGACAGACAGACGGACGGACGGACGGACGGACGTATACGTTTAGATATTCTAAACTTCTGACTCATTTTTCAGAGTATATTCTTATAAAATAAGTGCTTAAAGAAAATATTTTCTGGCTCAAGACACAACAAGAAACTTGATATTTAAGGGAAAATTTAGCTCTGAAAGAAACTGCTAAAAAATCGTTGAAAAGGCAAATTCATTTCTCTACTAAATAATTTAAACAACACACCTGCTTCTCTTTCTCTTTTCAGTAGATGAAAAAACTCCAATCACATTGTGGCATCACATTTATTATTTAAGAATTAAACCAACAATGATTATTATTTCTTAATTAACAATATAATATTTCGGATAATTATCCATCATCAGGTCTAGCTATCATAAATATCTAAATATCATATTTCATACAACATATCATAACTACATTCAACGTTATGATGAAAGCTAAATTAAATTTTGATTACTAACGCTCGGCATTTTGTGTATTCAAGGTTTTATATAATTGATCATTAACGCCTCAAGCGTGTTGTTAAGCAAAAGATCGACATAATGTTCCATTGATAACATAGAATTACATTCTTTAAAATGTTTTCCCACAGGACCAACTCGATTGTGTTCCTTTAGTCGCATGGCCAAATGTCGGCTCGTTTGTCCAACATAGGACGATTCACATCGTGGACATTGTAGACCACACGACTTTTGAAACATTTTTGGACTTGCGGCTTCAACGAAGGCAAACACGTTTTCAACTTTCTCGAAGTGTAGATGCACTTTGCACGGGACATCCAGTTTTCTCAAGGACTGTTTGAATTTCTCTGAGACTCGTCCGCGATACTGTATGCATATTAGCGTGAATATTTTATACCGTTTTTTAACCGTTTTAATTTGCTTTTAGACCTGATGATGGATAAATTTATCCGAAATATATTGTTAATAAAGAAATAATAAACTCCAATCAGTTTTTTACTTCGAATAGTAAACCTTGCTTCGTCCGAAAGAGAATGAATTTTAAATATATAGCTACAATTCCCTGATACATTTGCAATCAGTTCTCTTTGTGATGTTGTATCATCGTACGTTAGAAATATTTCTAACTAACAAAACCAACTTTGTTCGACAACAACAGTTTTTTTTTGTTTTTTTTTGCATTTCAGATTTGAATTACACTTATATTTGAATCCGTTAGATTTTCTATGAAAGGAAGCAACCTCGTCCAGAACACAAAGATAGAAAATATAGAAGAACAAATAAGGTTTAATCTAACCTCATAATCAGTAAGCATTGGCATGCCTTGTTTAAAAGAACTTTTTTCAGGATTACTTTAAAAAGAGACAACTTTCGCTTCGGTTTCCCTTTTCAGTTGATAAACAACTTGTTTCCGTGAGATACGGAGCGCACATAAAAACCGGGGGTAAAATTAGAATATTCTATCTATAACGACCAACGGGGATTTTAAAACAAAAAAAAACAAAAAATCTGATATAAACACACTGGTGGAGCACATTTGTTCACTCTCCTTACTAGCTGTAACACATTTTGCTGCAAACAAAAATCGTTTTGAACAACTTCAGAAGAAGAAGTGGAACAACTAATTAAAACAACATTCTATACCTATATTATAATATTAGTGTCTGTCTGTCCGTTAGCCAATTTAAAAAAGTGGGACATTCGCTAAGTGGAACAAATTTTTCCTTGAATATCCTATTCAACGCGAGTATACATAACTTTTTGATACATAATCTCATTCCTATTTTTCAACCAAACAAATATTAACTCTGGATACTACGTAAGAATTTGACATCAAACAAAACGAGGTTTTAGCATAGTTTTCCAGTAATATTCTAACGGATGTATATTGGCTATTACTGGAAACCACCCTTAAAAATCTTTATGAAATGCTTATGAACCGGAAAATATAATAACATTCGTTAGGACTATCCTTAGAACATAAAACTTATAACACATATTTTGTTTCACCAAGGGGGAATTCTCCTGTAAATTTTAAACTTTTTACGGCAAAATATGTTAAATAACATTTATTTGTCTCTCCGAAACTTTAACCAAATGTGAAAGTTTCCAAAGTATTTCAAGCTTTCGATGAAGATGCTGACATAAGCCAAAATTTGTTGCTTTGTTCCTTTCATGAAGTACTATAGGTGTGCCAAGTTTGATTTAATTTAGTTGCTAATATAAGGTTATTAATGAACGGTTCAGGGTTCGAAAAGCCCTGAACCGAATAGGGTTAATTGTAATAAGAACATTCTTAGAACAAAAATATTTTAGCCTAAGTATATCCCTCAACATTCTAGGTTTAAATTTAATCTTGAAAAGTCATGGATATCGTGCACAGCCAATGTGGTACAAACTTAACAGTTTTTTAAAAAAAATTATTATTCGTGACCTTTCGTAGCCGCAGTATACGATTGGCAGCAAGTGTATTGATACAGGAAATTAGAGACTGGTTTGGAACAAAATAGTTTCGCCCAAAGTTAAGCCACTTACAAGAAGACGTATTCAAGTATTCAATAAGAAATGCCATTCTCACTGCACGAATTTGGCTAATTTAATTAAGCTAAAATATTGTTTAGAAAAGCTTAGACAGAACAACACAATGTGATATAACTAAAATGTAAAAAAAATGTCATCTTATCATTGTTTTTTATATCTTATTATATTTATATTCTTATTGTTAGTTCAGGAATTGTGTTTATAAAAAATATGTTAGATTTAGTACGAAGAAACAACAAGCAAGACACGCATATTTCTCTTACATTTCTTGAGTTAGTAAACTACGAGGTATACTTTTATTCGCTGAGATTACATAAATTTTTTTTAATTACATAGCCGTGTACATATTGTATGCATTCTTACCCGCCTGTTAGCTTGAAGTAATGAAATTTAATTAGGTGGAAGGCTATAACTATGATGAGAGGTACAATTATAATAGCATTTCCATGACTAAACCTCCAACTGGGACTCTTTAGTGGGTTTATAATGTCGCACTTGTTGAGATTTGCTATCGACTTCTTTCAATGTTTTGTATGTTTGGTAAATAATTTTTAAATTAATTTTGTTTTTAAGAAATTTATTCATATTTATTGTCTCCCTTATTCAGCGCCTTAGAGACGAAAAGAACACTTGCCAAAACTAGAAAACGAGAAATGATTGGTTGTTTATATGCAATGGTATATCAATTATACTAAAGTAGCTAAGCACTTTTAAGAAGGATACTAAAGTAGCTTATAAAACACATGCTGCGATAACTAGACATCACGTGAAGACAATTGTGGAGGAAACACATTTTTCGTTCAGATTTTCTCAAAACCATTTAAACTACTTTATTACTTGCGAATTTGTCAATTATTGGGTCTTGACACTAGCATTTTTGGGGATACAGCTGGCTTTAAGTAACAGTGTGACATTGCAGTGACTATTTTTAGTGCGCTGCAAACTGTGCACGATGTTTCGAGTCAAACGCCTTTACCACTCAGGCATTGCAGCACGTAGGTTTCTACGCTATAACATTACCACTATCTACCGTATATGCCCGTATAGTTCGTATATGGCTGTTTTCGTGGGTATTATGATTTGAAATAAGAACTGCAATATGTTAAATATTACGTATTATATCTTGCTATTGCTGGAAACTTGTAACATTTATCAAGGCCTAATTCACTTGTATTCAATTAAATATGTCTGCCATATACATGGATAAAAAACCATTTGTAGCTTTCCCCTCTTCCCTCTTATGAACTTCTCCACTTGTTGCATAAATTTTTGCTAAAGAAGAAAATGGCGCTAGTTCTTCCCACGAAGCATTGTAATCACAATTTATTTTCCAAACAAATTCATGTGGTTTACAAACGATAGATTTGTGTGGGAAAAATTCTATCCCGATGAACATAAAGGTTTTTTTTAACTGTTTTGTATATTCAGCTAGTCAACTAATATTTACTCATTTACTTATTAAAATTGTACCAGAAAAGAATCGTACTCATACTTTCAAACCCTCTTCCACATTTATTTTCACAGTAAAATTTTCAAATATGCCAAAAATTTCATATTTCTAACCGACCTTATTTCTGACAAAGGAAAGAAGACTTGAGCACGTGCAAAAACTTTGACATAATTGGTGAGAACCTTATGTATAAAGTTTCCAGGCTGGTCATTAAATCTGCAGAGTAAAGAAATTTTTAGGGGGAGTCAGAATTTACGATGAAAGCGAAAAGTAGACAAGAGGCGTTTATTAGAAAAATAGTATTAAGTAAAACAGAAGTATAGTTATACAATACACAATACGTCTCTAAGTTTTTTTTTCTTCTTTCTAAACCAAGGAATCTTCACAATTTCCTTAAAATTCATGCTTGTATGTAAGTTCAAAGCAAGTCAAATGGTTCTTTTTAATTATTTATGATTAAGTATTTTTACACATGTGCCAAACGAAGGCTAAATTAAAAAACAATGGGAGATATAATTATCTTTATTGTGATGGTCACGGGCCAATGTGTACAAAGTAATAAGAAGAAGTTGATGATCAAAATAACGAAAATGTTGAACAACATGTGAAGAAATTTGCGAGTAAAGATGAAGAAAGTAAAGATTTAAGGAATAAAGATGAAACCACCATTTCCGTTCGAATTGTAATTGAATGTTTCCGGTCTATATATTTATTCATATTTGGCGCCATCTCATCATAACAAACTTTATCGTTCGAAGTTGATAGCATGGTGTGGAAAGTGAATTTAAAACATTAAAGCAATGCTGTTGTTGGTCATGACAGATATGTCTTTAGTTCAAAGAAGTTTAAACGAAGGTTATAAAATGTTGTTACTACTATATTACGTAAAATACAGCCATGAAAATTCTGTAAAAACGCTGTCAGGAAGATATATGGTGACTTAGTTGTGAATTATAGTTGTTATTTGTTATTATAGTAGCTATCTCAGTAGATTTTAAACAATATCGGCTTACAAATAGTCCACAGTCGATCGACTGTGTTATTAGGGCGCGTAAACAATGATAAATCTGTCTAGTATCAGCAAAAGCCAGTATTGTTCAAGTTTTAGGATGTAAAAAATTACCAAAGACAAGTTGAAAGTGCGTGTGTCAAATATAAGATTGCTTGAAGAATATTTTGAGTAGAATTGTAAAAATTAGATCCTGGGGTAAGGTTTTTATTTTTATCTACATTAATGCAATAAATTTTTGCGACAAATAATTTTCGCGAGTATTAAAGGAGAGGCGAACAAAAAGTTATTTTGTGGCATGCAGAAAATATATTTTAAGCGAGACAAAAAAAATTGATTTCTAAGTCCTAAAATCTTCGTAGATAAGTACTTTTGTTTCATTCGGAGTGTGCAGCTATACGGAGTACTGCTCCGTATAGGCATGCGTATACGGAGTATAACTTCGTATAGCGACATGTTTACTCCGTATAGACGGAAATATTTAAATATCTCAAAGCCGCGAGCGGCGCAGACAGCTTTGAGAGTATAATGCCGAGACTGGTTTGGCTAGACATTAGCGAATGCAGCATAAGCGTCGAAGTCTAAACTAAGAATTCTTATTAATAATTTACTCTGGCCTATTCCAGTTTAGAAAATTGTGCCTATAACAAGCAAATAATTTGTGTAAGAAGAAAAACGTCTAAAATATGGGACAAGCATGCAGAGTACCAATTACCGTAGATAACAGTTCCAGCTAATAAAAGTTCGAGTTAACCGGTGTTCGAGTTACTGGCAGTTCAACTGTATGATGTAGTTTACTATTCGCGTTTTGTATAAAGTTTATTTTTATAGCTTCCATTATATTCATTCTAAGCTTTATAACTTTGTTTTGTATGTTTCTGTATGCAATAAAACTAACCATACAATCAATGACTTTTTATTATGTAACTTTAAAATTGTGTACTGTTATACCAGCCATTGCAAACCTTAACTCATTAACAATACATCGAATTCTGTTTCTACCAAACATGTCACACTCCGTATAGCATACTTCGTATATTAAGCATGTCATACTCCGTATACTAAGCATGTCACACACCGTATACTAAGAATCTCACATTCCATATACTAAGCCTGTCACACTCAGTATAGTAAGCATGTCACACTCTGTATAGCATATTTCGTATATGAAGCATGTCACAGTCCGTATGGCATACTCCGTATAGAATACTCCGTATGGCATACTCCGTATAGGATATACTCCGTATGGCATACTCCTTATAGCAAATTCTGCATACTCCCCATAGCGAATTCTGTATAACATAGTATTGCTTCAATTTCTTTTTAAATGTTACATAACATTTTTCTTTTCTAATATCAAATGGCAACTGTTGTATGTATCAGCACCCATGCAATAAAAACCACTTTTTGAAACTTCTAATTTAACTTTTGGCAAGCGTAATGATAACTGCTTATTCCGTGTAACCCTTTCGTGATTCATCAACTCGAAGTAACTGTTGAAGCTGTTACAACTCTCTTCATCAATACATTTTCGAACTACGCAACACACGTTTCTTATTATCATACTTTTGATTGATGTAACGTTTGCATTTTTCAAGACATTTCTCGCTCTGTTGTCCAGAGACACAAGACTTTTCTGTTATGTATTTGTAAATTTAATAGTAGCAGTGTTGTCATCAATTTGCCATCTCAATGCTGATAGGAGACGAAGCCTTGTTGAAGCTTTCTTGTAGGCTGGGTCAAAATATACCTGCATAGATAGTTTTGAATCCAGAATCGAACCCAAATATTTTTACTGGCTTGTCGTGTTGACTTCCACAAAAGTGTGAAATAGCTTGAGCTTGTGGGATACTGAATAATTTCAACACCTGGCATGTGTATCATAACCTCATAATTTGCTGCATGGCTATAATATTTGAATAAAATCAAACAAGTTTGACTTTAATAATAATGTGGGTGATTTGGTTTCGAATGTCTTTTAATTGTGTCACAATACATCTATTATCTGCTAGCGTTGTTGTGGCAACGATGTTTTTGAAATTAAATGAAATTTAAACAAACATTATAACAAAATATAAGTATATTGTAGAAATATTATAACTGTATTATAGAATATATTTAATGATATTATACAAGTATATCCTGGCCTTATGGAGAAATATATTCCATTGTTTTCTATTTATTCACCCGTTTAGCAAATGTGTAAAAATACTCAATTATAAATAATTCAGCACTCAAAAAGATGTAAACAAAATTGGTATTCTTACCGGAATGTTTTATATTTTAGGTCTAGTGTGTTGTCGTTCTGCAACGTTTTAGGTAAGAAACTTTGCAGAACGACACCGTACCGTTTTTTATGCGAAAAACATCAAAACATCTTCGAATTTCTTCAATATTAAAGCCTTCTAAGTCTTTTTATTTAGATCTTTTTGTTATGATAGCTGTAACATGTAAATTAATTTAAAATAAAGTAGACCAAGGTAGTCAATCTTGTCTTTAAAATCAGCGCTCTCATTATGAACTTTTATTCAGCAGCAGTGCGCCTCTCCTTTAAATTTCGCGATTTTGCGAATCAGAGCTTTGCATTCCTATAGATCTTGCGAGAAATTAATTTTGTGAATGGATCTTGTCGATGAGAAGAAGGGGACTAGGTTATCCTTGTTAAAATAACGATCAGAAAGCTACAATGAGAGGTATAACTTGTCTAATACAAGCCATACCTTTCTAAAAGGTAATCCTAATGATTTGTACGATAAACTACTTGGTGCGGTTGCTCTCTAAATGTGCAAGAAAAAATGGAAAGCTGCCCGTTGAAAGAAATCCAACCTCGAATCACAAAAAAATGAAATCAGACGCAGTGATACGGAAACAAGAAGACACGCAATCCACGATCAATCTACACTAAACTGTCCAGAAACCATATGCAACTCACAACATCAGATTTCGTTTTACTTGATTTGTGTATTTTCTGATGCAGTGAAAAATTTCATTTGCAAAATTGTCTTTACCCTTTCTTTACTGAAACCAGTGCTTTACCATTCTGAGAAAGAATTGTCCCAACAGTCTCTTATAAAAATTATTTCTGTTCTTAACATGGCGTAGGCGGAGAATTTTGTGTCGCTATTAAAAAAAAAATCATATGAAAATAGGAACATATTTTGACGAATGGCAACAGTGGCTCTCAAAAGCTCAAAATTTGCGAAATTGCCAAATTTAACTTCCTCGAAATTGATTTAATAAGAAAATAAGACAACCACTTTAAACAGTTTATCTTAAATTAACGTTCTTCTTTGATAACTTTAACAGTACCTTAGTTTCACCATAAGTATAAATTTTAGAAGTATAAATCAGCTCATTAGAAGGATAAATCAGCTCATTGGACCTAATAGTCGGTGACATGTGGAATAATCCACGGGTTCGCCCGTCCTTTTTATACCGCATTGTGTGCGTCTGGATACTTTTACACGTCTGCACAAATATGCAAAATATGATATATTTAACACATTTAAAAAAGTGTTCCACATCTGTACAGCAGTTATAAAATCATTTGTAATCTAACCCAATCAATGTTCACTTTCCATTTTATTATTCTATTTTACTGTCACCGTTCTCAATTCGAATGGAATGGATTACAGTCCAAAATCAAATGATTAAATGACATGCTAATTTTCAAATGATTGTCTGTGAAATTGTTGCTAAAATAGTCAGCCAAGCCCTTACCCAAACCACATTATGAAGAATCAGTTCATGAAACAACGGTGATGTTGCAAAAGGCTTTTCTTCCAACAAACAATTTTACTACATTTCCAGTCAATACAACAATTAACAAAACGCCCATATGTGAACTTATGGCATCTGTGGTACTGTAAATGCAGGAATCGTCATAGGAAGCCGGGCCACCGCAGATACTAAGACTTGTGCAAAACTTGGATGATTCGCATGAATCAATTTGGCTATTGTGCTTTTAAATAGAACTTGCCCAGGAAGCTAGATGTTCATGTAATTGATGACGAATGCAATCATCTGTAATACATCTCTTGGTAAATTGCGCATCAAGACTTTAAATTCAAAAATAATGGCTAAATAGACTATTAAACAACATACAACAAATATAGATATATAAAACGCCTGTTTATCACTGCAGTATAATTTGGAAAACGAAAAGAGCGACACAACATACAGAATTGTACACAAAGCAAATATCACACTTAAAGCAAACGATTCCAATTTAGTAAATCATAAACTATCAAATGCAACAAGATGTCTATACTGAAACAACTGTACGTTGAAACAATAGTTACAACACATAAAAGTAAAAACGTTTTATTGGCTAGCAGAAGAGAAAAAACAAGTTTCATCGATAAACTCTCGTCAAAATTATCTTTTCCTTTCTCTATAGCTCTGTCATCCTTACAATAATCTGTTTTATCAGTATCACTGATTCTTTCACTTTTATCAATCTTTGGCTTATCTTTTTCCACAAACTTTAAATCCAGTGCTTTTTTAGGCAAACGTATGTGTGATACAACTATAACTAAAGCCGTGATAGACATGAATATTCCAATGAAATCTAAATAGTTCACAACAAATGACCCTATTTTAAAATCGATTTCTTTAAACATAACTCCAAAAACTGGACCACTTGTGAATCGAACACAAGATTGCCTTCGTGCCATCTTCTCGGTTATGCAAGCAAACCAGTTCACCAGCACATACACTTATGTATCAATCGCCAACACCTGCAAGCAATCGTCCAATTATTTAAAATGCTAGATGAAGATATATAACATACAAGAGATTGCCAAGTAATATCAACATTAAAGAGAGATTCGCATACATTTTCAAATTTCTAGTTTATCAACAAACCGGCCACCGGCAGTTCCAACAATAACTGAACTTGCAGCAAACATTCTGATTATAGTAGATTAGTAGAAATTTGTATTCTCTGTTTTTATTAATTTTCCAGGTAGAAGACCAAGGTAGATAAAATTAGAAGACCAAGGTTGACAAAATTATATTGTAATCCAATCCAGCAAGAAATGCTGTATACAATGACTGTGTTTCAACTTTGTTTTGTTATTTTGCTTTTATATTTGCATCTAAAAGTAAGACAAGTTAGTTACAACAATGTTTTAGCGCTTAGACCAAGTAAAGGTTCCGAGTGATATGGATAAAACCCGCAACAGAACAATAAACATTTAAACTTGTGGCCAAAAAGTAACTTTTTTACAAATTTGAAATAATACGTACAAAAAAGGTATATAAAGCATGTTGTGTTTAAATCCCAGGTTGTAACTGAATATAGCTAGTTGACCTAAGACTTAGTTAAACCCCAGCAGTAAAAATTAAAAGTAATTAGTGCGCACTCCAACGCAGATGATTTATATGTCAAAAGGCCGACCATAAGCACATGCAACAGAACAAGCAAATAGTTACTGGCTTTTTACACGATCGTCATTTCTTTGCTCTGATTAAAACGGCTTTTGAAGAGGTCCAAATTACAGGATAATGTTTAAGTTTTGTTATAAAAGAGCAATGACGTATAAGAATTCACACAATTTTTTCTTTTTGTCTGACAAATCGTAAATTAGTGACTCATAATCTGATATTGATATTTACTAGCTGCAACATGCTCTATACTGTTAAAAATTTGCGTTACCCAATTTTGGTGAAGTTCAAGATGGTTTTAGTCGCGCCTTAATTTTATGAATTTGCAATAGTGTTAGCAAGATTTAAAATTGGATCAAAAACAGCTCTTCAACAGCTTATATTTGAGACACAATTAATCGTCAATAAACTGTTGTGTCTTTTGCATCATAAGAACTCTCCTGTACGAAAAGAGTGTAACTGGTAATCTAAAAGAGAAAGGCTTGTATAACTTACACTAATCATTATCGCAGACCTATCCTCGCAGCTTTGACGAGCACAATGATAGAAATGCAATGTAGCAAAATATATGTTGAGAGATTAGGTGTAATATGCAAGAATTCTTCTTGAAGAAACAAATTTGTGTTGCAAGTTTCATAGAAATTTTTAGTGGTAGTTTCAAATAATAGCCAATATCATAGGTTCTAAAAGGTATTGGACCTAAAAATATAGCATGCAGGTGTCTAATAGATAAGTATCATGGGCATTCAACATTGAAAAAAGGAGTTATTAAAAGAAAACTGTTTTTATTATAATGCAGGTGGAAATGACGCTTTGTGCGTTAAATTTTCATTTGAAAAGTTTTAGAGCTCGACGAGAACTGAAGATATGGCTGTATTTGTTTACCACAAGGACTGTGTGAGATTACTCAGGTTACCCACTACCAAGCATGTCAAGTATTTAATTCAATCTAAACAATTTAGCCATAAGTGCAGGTGGCAGTCAGGCGCGGATTTAGACTAGGTCAACCCTGTCACGCGACCTAGTAAAAAAATGCCGAGGATTAAAATCGAATTCTGTCGAATTTACCCGGAATCTGAAGATCGAAATATTTCTCCTTGTTTTCTCATAACGCGAATTGGATCAACCTATGTTGACCTGACCTGTGTTAGCCAGTCTTGGCTCTAGGTTATCCCGCGAGGCTTTTACCGTCGACTAGAATCAAACCTATGTGGGCCCGACCTATTTTGAGTCAGAAATTTTGAAGTCAGCCCAGTCTTGGCTCTAGGTTATCCCGCGAGGCTTTTACCGTCGACAAGAATCAAACCTATGTTGGCCTGACCTATTTTTAGTCAGAAATTTTGAAGCCAGCCAGTCTTGGCTCTAGGTTATCCCGTGAGGCTTTCACCATACACTAGAGTCAACCTATCTTGGCCTGACCTATTTTTAGTCAGAAATTTTGAAGCCAGCCAGTCTTGGCTCTAGGTTATCCCGTGAGGCTTTCACCGTTGACTAGAATCAACCTATGTGGGCCTGACCTATTTTTAGTCAGAAAGTTTTAAACAAACCTGTCAAAATTTGTAGCATGTTGGTATAAATATAAGTAAGGCATGCGGAAGATTCTTTCCGTTCTCAACATGGCTTGCAAGAGCTTGAGAGAGCGTGTGGAGTTAGTTTTTGAAAACGAAAATTTTGATGAGCTACCTCAAATTTACGCCGAATTAAATAAAAAGTTTAAATGTAATTCTGTTTTGCCATCTACTGACGTGTTGCAAAAACAACTTACTTTTGGTTTTATCCAAAGAAATTGCCATGCAGAATACTACCTTCCTGCCTATGTGAAAGCAAAGAAGGATGGTTGCGCAATTACGTTGAAGTGAGTTGTTTATGTTTATCTTTTGTTGTTTCTATAATAGCTATGCGTTTTTGTTACTATGACCACTAACTATGCAGCTGAATATTGTCTTAAAAAAGATTATGAATAATCTTTGTTGTTTTAAAATGTGCAAAGGTCATCTCAAATATGTCTTGCTTGTTCAGTTTCTTTTGTTGATGCATTCTTAGTTTATTTATATATTGAGCAAGTTGAATTTCATAAACAAACCTTTAATAGGCAGCAGTTTGGCAAAATGTGTAGTTAAAGTTTTAGAATAGCTAGCAATACCTATTTTTATTACAGGTCTCAGGTCAATGGAAATTGCCTGTACAGTTCTATGGCGTTGTGTTTGTTTGGGAAAAATGTGATGGTTGACGACTTACGAATTCTTGTGTCAGTGGAGCTAATGATGAATGCTAGCTTTTACTGTAAGCATCCTCTATTTTCTTCTATCCTTGCTCTTCCAGAAAGTCTCTTTAAATCTATGGAAGATATTCTCAATATGTCTGTCTGCAATTCTGCATTTAACACAGACAAAAAACAAGAAGACTTAGTTAAGGAGGTAGCCATTTTAAATTTAGTAGATCGGAAATATTGTTCCTTTCTTGCTATGCTTGCTCTGTCATCTGTCACAAACAGGAATATATTTTCTTATTACCCAGATTATGGATGCAAAAAAGCTCAAATGTTGTTTAACCAATTAATAGAGCCTAGACAACCAAGCTCTGCTTTTGCTATTCACATTTTGTTTTGCTATGAGGGCTTACTTCCATCCAGAGAAAATTTTGCACCTAATCATTTCGTTCCAATTATTTTTAAGCAGATACATAAACGCAAGTCAGGTTCAGCTGCGGACACAAAAGTTTTATCTCCTCCTGTGAAAAGGCAAACAAGGTTTTTTCCGGATGCACAGGCAACAGGGAAATTATCTCTTGTAAAACCTGTGATTAAAGATAAACAGTTTAATTTCTTTCCTAATAAAGCTTCCTTTAACAATAAACTAACTGAAGATTATAAAGATAGTAACAATAATAGCACATCTGTTGAAGATTTTAATAACAATGACAAAGCTTTAAATGATATTTCCTTTGCTACTGTTTTAAATTTTGAACATCAATATGACGTTGCCTCTTTCCTTTCTAAAGTTTCAGGTCTAAATGATAAAGGTGTACACAACCTAATCACCAATGTTTTTGTGCCCGATAAATCTTTTATTTTTCCTAAAAAAAGTGGGCGTTCCTTTCGGCATGAATGGCTAAAGACCTTTTTATGGCTTAAATATTCACCAACTTTGGATGGAGCATTTTGTTTGCCATGTATCCTTTTTGGTCACAAGGTTGCTAACAAAACTTCTAAGTTACAGAAATTGCTTTCTCAACCTTTTCGACATTGGCCAGCTGCCAAAAACTTTTTTAAACAACATGAAACATCAAAAAATGGTTTACATATTCAAACCAGCCTAAGTTTCATACTCAATATATTTCTCTCTCTCCTCTCCCCCCCCCTCCCCATTTTTGGTGATGACAAACCTGATTGATTCAAAATTGTCCCCGGGCTCAGTAGGCTCCGCTGACAGTACCTGGGTCAAGGAGTAACTAAGTCTTTTTTTTCCTTCTAAGCTTTCTCGAATGCTTAAATTTTACGTGGTGGTGATGAAGGTGATGATAACGTTATGAATCCAATTACCTTCTTTTTAGTTTTTTTCATTTACCTTCTTACAGTAGTTATATACAGTACATTTGTTTTTGCGATGATGTGACAAAACAGCAAGCTGCAATGATAATACTTAACCCTCTGCAAATTTTACAATCATCATACGATGATGTAACAAAACAGCAAGCTGTAATGATAATACTCAACCCTCTGAAAATTTTACAATCATCATACGATGATGTGACAAAACAGCTAGCTGCAATGATAATTAATTCCTGTGCGTGCAGTTGACAGAGCCATTTCTTTACTTCCACTTTAACAATAACTTCTTTCTATAAATAAATTTTCCTTATTCCGGGCTCGGCCTGACTCCAGCCGACAGTACCTGGTTTCCGGAGCGGCATTATGACTGTCCATGTCGGGCTTAACGAACTATATTTTCATTCTATTTTTCGTTTGTCCTAGGCATGCTGACGAGCCCTGACATTGGGCGAAACAGTCTAAAAATGATTTATGCTAACGAAATACATTTAAGTTGTCATTCTTTTTCTATTTGAAGTGTTTATGCTGAGCTGCGGCGTTTATGAGAATGTTTCGTTTCTGTTATCAAGGTCTAAAACGTCTGCATACGAGGTTGTTTTTTGTCCCCGTTTAAGCCTATTTCAGGGTTCGCAAAGCCCGTTTTAGCGAAAGCTTCTGGGGCTCCGCCCCTGACCCCGCTTGGGGGGCTTACAGCGCCCCCCAAGACCCCCAGCTGTATATTCAAATTTTCTTAGTAGGTCATGATGCTGCGCATCATGACCTACAAAGAAAATTTGCTAGATCCGCCCCTGGCAGTTGTATTAAGGTCGTAATAGTTGAGTCAGTAAGGTGGTTATCAATTGCATTTTGTTGGTGTCACAAAGTCATCAGTTGAGGTATCATATTTCTAAGTTCATTCTGTACAAAAATCTATTCTTTACTTATGGAAACTTCCAAAGCCACTGCTTTCAGATATTGCAAAGAGAAAGATTTTTCACACCGTAAACTTCTCATGAAGATGGAAATAGTAAAAATAGGCAAATACGGGCAAATTTCTTTTGACACCTGGGTTTCTTTGAAATAAAATTGTTCCATGAGACGAATTGATGTAATAAAATCGAATCAGTTTGATCATATTACATTAATTTTTGAGCAGACCAGTTTGATTTTATTAGATCAATTTTTGAGCACTTTTATGTCATACTGGTATTATTTTTTTAATATTACTAGTCAGTGACTTGTGGAAAAATCTACGAGTTCACCCGTCCTTTATTCTCCGCAATTCGTATATCTAGCTACTGTGGTTACCATTTTGCGTGACAAACAGACGCATACAGGTATTATTATATAGACTAGTCGTTAACCCGTGAAAAAATCCACGCGGTTGCCCGTCCTTTATATATCGCGTTTCGTGTTTCGGTAACAGGACGCGACTTTCGCTGACAGACAGACAGACGACGGCTATTATTTAAGAGATTCATGATTTTTTTATAGAATGTATACGCAACAATTTAAGTCAATTTGAGTTAATATTATTTTCGAAAAATTGATCTGGAAAATTGTTCCGTGTATTCAAACTTTTATTTTTACATAAAAATATCAGGAAACATAATACATGCTAGTGTAATTAGTATAGACTAGTCGGTGGCCTGTGGAAAAATCCACGTATTCAGCCGTCCTCGCTACTTGCGGTACCATTTTCCGTTACAGACAAACATATATGGGTATTATAATATAGATAGTACTTTGAAGTATTTAACAAAATACGTTTATTTAACGTATATTTATTGACAGATAGGTTGACAGATAGGTTTCTCAATTATTGAGAGACTAGTCGATAAGCCCCGTGAAAAAACCCACTCAGGCAGATTTAAAAGTAAAAAAGGGTCAGTTGAATTTTGATGACGTCAGCAACCCATCCACAAAAAATAATTTAAAACTTGTTTTCATGTTGCTTCTGTTGTGTAGAGCTTAAAGCGTTGATCGAGAAAATGTATAGAATCATATGTTTGCGACGAACGCCTAAACAAAGGTATATAGTAAATTGTTAGTGCAGTATTAAATTCAGTAAATTTAATTGTTACAAGATTAAAAATATGTAATAATGCTATCTAATTAAACACCTTTGTAAACCAGGAAACTCACAGAAGACAAATAACTAGTCTTATCATTGAGAACCTGTTGAAATAACATATCATGCTCTTGCTATAAAGACGCTTGTATATAAAAATATGCATGAAAAAGAGAATTAAAATAACCTACGTATAAAATGCTAAATAACAAATGCCTGCAAAAGATAAATTAAGATCTAAAAGTATAAGACTTTATTGTTCAATCTGTGTAATATAAATGTTTTTACTTTGTTTTGAAAACATTTAAAGGATCGCTCATTGTCAAGTACAAATCTAACAATTTTGTGTATGCTATTCCAGATATACTGACCACGATATGGAGTTGAAAACTCACTGGCCTTAGTTTTTCTGTATGGTGGATAGTACTGGCCGGATGACCTGGTTGAATATTTACTTTCTCTTACTTGAAACATGTTAGAAATTATGGAGGGTATAGATTTGTTTTTCATTTTATACATAAAGCATACATTCTGAAAAATATTTATCTGGAAAATATTTAAAGCGTTTATAGACTGAAGTAGTGGTTTGCTATGCGTAAGTTTGTCTTGGAAAAGAATAGTCCTTACAGCGTGTTTTTGACGTTTATATATCGATTCAAGTTTAGATTTATCAGTGCTGCCCCAAACTATATTTGCGTAATTTATATAACTATGTACGAATGAAAAATATAAATTTATTAGACAATGTTTATTTAGGAGGTGTCGAGCTTTATAAAGAACACCAATAGAGTTTGAAAGTTTTATACTTACAGTTTCAATGTGTTTCCGCCAGGTAAGACTCTCATCTAGTAAAATTCCCAGGAACTCCGTTTCTGTTTCACGTGAGATTGTGAAATCTCCGATTTTTAATTCCGGTAATATTGTTGGTAGTCTCTTTCTTTTATGCGCTCGGTGGAATAATGTATATTTGGTCTTTTTAACATTTAGAGATAATTTATTTGCCTAAACCACTCTGTTAGTTTTATAAGTTCGTTGTGTACAGTTCTGTAGAGTGTATTGAGATCTTTATGAGAATAGAAAAGGTTAGTATCATCTGCAAACATAATGGGATTTAGAAATTGAGTGGAATAATGAAGAACATTAATGTAAATCAAAAACAGGAGAGGCCCAAGTATAGAGCCTTAAGGG
The DNA here is from genome assembly GCF_029227915.1 of Hydractinia symbiolongicarpus. Classification (NCBI taxonomy): domain Eukaryota; kingdom Metazoa; phylum Cnidaria; class Hydrozoa; order Anthoathecata; family Hydractiniidae; genus Hydractinia; species Hydractinia symbiolongicarpus. Next base: position 24,926,083 of record NC_079879.1, read on the forward strand.
ACCCCACATTTTATCGCCAGATTATCAGTTCTTTTGCCATTCCCAGCATTGAAAAACTGTGTGCGATTAGATAAATAACTTTCAAACCACTTTAACGTAATTCCGTCTATACCATATGCATGTAGTTTTTCTAGTAAAATCTTATGATTAGCAGTATCAAAAGCTTTTGAAAGGTCAATAAACACACCCAGGGTATATTTATCGCTTAAAAAGGAATTGTGTAAATCTTCCACAAGTTGCATAATGGGATATAAGGGGTTTAAAATTTTGCTGACTTCAGCAAAGACCAGTCAAAGCACAAAAAATTTTTTAGAAATTTGTATATCCGTTGTCTTTATCGTATAGATCTTGAAATGGTGATCAAGAAAATGTATTGAATCATGTACTTCTAACAAACGGTTACGGAAATATTGTGGTTTAAAGGTTTTTTGATGACGCCATAAACCTGTGCATTCCAAAACGGAGACACAGGTTTGGAAAACTTACACAAATTGGTCCCAGGTGGTCCCTACTTTCCCACGTGGTGAAAAAAGGTTGACGTCACCACCTCGTTTCCAAGTTGTTTGGCATCAAAGTTTTAAGGTGGTAGGGCTATAAAAAATACCTTAAAACGCTAAAAATTACATTTTTTTTTCTTTTTTGGAATCTGAGTATTTAATATATCTACTTTCCATTACCAATCAATAATAATGATAAACTGATACATTTTGTGCTTTTTGAGGCTTTAGAAACTCGTTTATAGCAAAAAAGTTCCTTAGCAACGCCCATAGTTACCACATCAAGAAGTTTTACCCAAATTTACCTCTCCCTTTATTGCCCCAAATTTAGAGACACTGATCTGGAAGAGATATTGACATATCTACTTTGCTTTCTGATTATTTTGCCGGTCTAAAACCCACATTTTAAAATCACAAATCCCATTTAAAGTGAAGTTAGCTAGCTAGCTACTTTAACTATATAACGTTGTCAGTATGGATAAAAATAATGCAGATAACCAACAGGATACTAGCAAAATTACTACTAGAAATTAAAAAAAAGGTTGCGAAGCATTTCGCAAGTTGCAAGCAAAATTAAACTATCCAATACTTTGTCCCTAGCGCTTCTTGTTTCTTTGGCGCTAACATCTTCCGAAATACATCAAAATTGAATATCATATAGAAGAACCCTGGGGACGAGGTAGGAAAATGAACGCTCTGCGGAACAATTCGTTGCTCAAAAACAGTTTTTTTTGCGAATAGACTGCGCGAGTATTTGATGTGCGTGGGATATTCTTTTCAAAATGTGCGAGAAAATTAGATTACGCGAAACTAACAAAAACGAATAACGCGTGTTAAAATTTTGTACCGCCTTTTCCCACAAATTGGTAAAAGTAAAGAGCGCAATACAAAATTACACTTTTAGCAGTATTCCGAAAGATATGTGATACATCGAGTTGTACAACCCGCAGAAGTTGGTCCTAACGTAACGATTTCGTAAATGACCTCACAACAAAACAGTATTTTTTTCACGTAAAAATACCGGCAGTAGAAGCCACAGAATCTGCTGGAACGAATTTCGAAAACTCACGGGAAACAATTAAAACAAAAACAAACAAATCAAAACAGTTTTTTAACTTTATCAAGATTTATTAAATAGCTTCAAATTTGGGCAGAAAAACAATAACGGATTCGCCTTCTTTTTACCACACGCATTAGAAGATTACATCACTCACTCCCATTGTACACAATCTAAAAGAAAAAGAAAACATTTTCATATAGTGAAGCTTCCAGTGCCTTTAAGGGATGGTCAAGTCAATGGAATTGAAAGCACTGTTTTTCATCTTATAAATAATTAAGGCTAATTCGGAAAAGTATAAAAGAAAAAAACTAAACAATTTGGCAACTTTACTAATTTTATACGCAAAGTTCCAACCATACCAACAGTTTCCAAATCTGACAAAATCATTTTAGAAGTGTTTATTTTTTCAGAATTTGATTGATGCAAGGCCAAGGGAAATTAAATAAGTTTATTGTCCTAGACCCATTTAAAAACATATGCTTCTCATCGTTCAGTTTTTTTTCAACCAACATTAATGTAATCACCCAGAGGAAATTATAATGTCTCTTGTGCGTGTTTTAGAAGCTGAGTACACAAATACACAAATATTACAAGTGCTGAACTTTGGCAATCATATTTTGCAATCAGACCCTTTTAAAAACTATGCTGAACCATGTCAATTATTAAATTCAGCACTAATAGAAAAGCACCTTGGATAGGATTCTTTGTTGGGCGAATAAAATGACTGACAAATGGTTTATCGTGAATGAAATAGTAATTTTTACACAAATAATTTAAAAAATAATGAACTTTGTTATGTGGGTTGTTCTCAAACACACATGGGCGGTGGAAAAAAAGCTGTGATGTAATTTCTCTTGGTCTATTATTCCTGAGAATATTCTAAAATAAGAGGGTGTCAATAAGCTGCAAACAGCCACATATATAAGGGCAAGTTCGGGCAACTTTTCCAATTAAATTAGTGATTGTCTTCCAAAACCGCCCCCACTTTCCCGAACTTGCCTGGAGCATTTTCAAAATTCAATTCCTTGTAACATACCTTGTGGACGATAGTTGGAAAAAGATGCTTTAAGAGAAAGAAGTTAATAAAAATTAAAAGTTATTTATCAAGTAAATTTTATCAAAAACCATCAAAAACAGTTCTTTTAAGAACTTTACTACCACATAGTTTACTTTATGGTCTTTGCAGGTTTTTTCGGGTGAATACTTCAATTTTTTTGCAAAACGCTAAACTTGCCCAAAAACGCCTGCACGTTATACGGCGTATGCAGCTTATCAGCACCCTTGTTCTAAAATTACAAGCAGTTTCGAAGATGCCCACGCCGTTTAGAGGACGTGGTGCGGCTTAAAGTAAGTAAATATGTATTCTGTTTGAAGAATAAAGTTACAACTAAGTATACACAAATACAACCACAAGGGTTTTCTAAGCCGTGTACACCATATAAATATATAAACTTTCTTTTTTAAAAACTATATACATTTAAAAAAAAATGTTATGGGGGTGGGGGAACCGAGAAAAGAGCAAAAAGGGGAGTGTTTTTCTTTGACAATGAACTTAAATAAGTTATAAAATTAAAGGAATAGGTATTGAAAGATTACAAAAACTATTGAGTAGTATTGGTAATACTTTGAGCAAATGATGTTGTTTATAAATACTAATAATATATTATATAGTATCGCATAAAAAATATGTTTGATATACTATAGAACTAATAATTTCTCTTTTAAGTGATGTATAAATGTTGATATGAGAGTATCTTTTTTCAAGTTTACACAATATTGATTCCAGTAAGTAGGACCAAGATATAGTAAAGGAAGATATCTATTTCTGTGAGGAATATGAAGACCCATGTTTTGAGACTGTCTGGTGTTATGATTATGTACACTATCAGATTTTTTAAATATGTTGTAAACATTAGGAGGTAGGTTATTTTTATGAAACTGAAATAACAACCTGCAGGCATTAACCATGTATATCTGATTGAATGTTAAAAGTTTCATATCGTTTATAGTTTGATTATTATTGGTTGTTAGAATTTGGTGACAATTATTTACTAATCTATTGATGGTGTTTATATTTTTAGTGTTTGGTGATCCCCAGTTGATAACACCATATTGGATATGTGATTGAACTAAACTATAGTATATGGAAAGTAAAGATTTGCATGGAAGAATAGGACCGAGAATAGGACCGATGCTTGGGCATCCTTGAAGTTCTGTTTAATGACAGTTTTAATGTTTTAATGTCGTTTTAAACCTTGTTCTCAGGGAGGGTGTACGGAAAACTAATTCCTATTGACAATTACATTGCTGTTGGTTTGATAGCAAAAGTGGATATTTTTTTAATTACTGTAACAGGTTACTTATATAATAAATAAAAAATGATAAAAAACGGTTGGTCAGCTCACTCTAGCGCCCAGAGCTATTTGTTTTGTCTGCGCCCTAGCTACAGGTTTTCCTATATCTGGCTATCAGTTAGGTAGTAATACAGCTTCTCCATATGTATTCTACAAATTACTTTCAATTCTTTTATACAAAACTGAGCTCTAGCTAGCTAGCTACCTTTCGTGTGATTAAGCCTTACCTTGATTTGGATAAAACCAATTAAAATTGATAATATTGTATTCTTACATCTTCTTAGAAACAATAAAATAAAACACAGCTCGGCGCGTTATAATTGTACAAATTACTTCAATTTTTCTTTAGGAAAGGGTACCTCACACAGGAGCTTTCCAATCCAACTAAAATCTCCAGAAAAAGCACAGCAACAAAAAAGCTTAAAATACACAAGTAAAGTCGATTAGAAACAGGACTAGCAATAAATTTCTTCAAAAGAAGAAAACCGTTTTAATACTATTATATTCCATTAAAATACAACTATAATAGTATTAGAAGCAAAATTGTAAAGTAATTAATTAATTATTTATACCATAATTAGCTATAATACAAAGAAATAAGGCATATTTTGGGTCTGTAAAATATACGTGTCTAAAATGCCGACTACCGTTTCTTCTTCACGGCATATTCCTCTTTGTGTGTTTAAGTTCGGCGGACGTATAATCCGGACCAAAAGACGGGGGGGTGGTCACAATCCGGGGGTGGGGGGGTACGAGCCGTACTTATTGCATTTTTTACTAAACTTATACTTTAACCCCTCGGTCCAAACTTATTTGTTTTATTAGAAAAAAAAATACCCTAGCTTTATGTGCAAAAATATCAGTCCTATTTCTTTACGCTGATTTTATATGATTTTTTTTCTATCGAAATTTTGAGAATCTCAATAATTCTCTTGGTATACCTCGCGTGTAGCAAACGTGCTCCACAATTTCGCTTCGCTCGCTTCGCTCGCAAAGCTCAATTGCTTCGCAAAAAGTAGCAATAAACAGAACTATAGTCGAAAAAGAAAAAGAAAATGGAACGGTTTTGTCCCAAAAACTTCATCTTCTGAAGTGTCAAATGTGATCGTTGCTGGTGTTGTTTATACACCTTCAAGCTCAACTTCTAACTCCAGTTCCAGTGAAAGAAAGTTATCTTCAGCATCTAGACGTGATAATGGTAACAAAATAACTTTTGATATGTCTTTGGAAGATATTGATAATGACTTATTTATTATCATTCATCTTAATGTGCTCAAAAATATATGTGGAGAACTTGCCTGTCCGAATTGTGCTGGTGAAGTGAGTATTTCTGATGACAAATTAAAACGACGAGGTTTTGCTCATTCCTTAAATATCAGTTGCTTGCAGTGTGGCTGGATTAAGTCATTTTATACATCTCCTGAAACCACTACAAACAAAAACACTCAAGGTCGTAGAGCATTTGATGTGAACACTAGAGCGGTTATTGCATTTCGGGAAATAGGATGTGGATTTTCAGCCATGAAGACATTTTCATCAGTCATGAAGTCAAATGCTTGTCATCATTTCTGTTTAAACAGCTGAATAAAAAAGCAATGATTGCATATAAAAGTGCAGCAGAAAGCAGTATGGAAGCTGCAGCAAAAGAAGATCCAAAAATTGATTTTGTCAATGACATATCTTGTACGCGCGTTTCAATAGATGGCTCATGGCAAAAAAGAGGACATTCCTCATTACATGGGGTTGTAACATCTATCTCTGGAGACAAATGTATAGACATTGAAGTGAAATCAAGACATTGCTTTGGATGTAAAATGTGGGAGAATAAAAAAGACACCCCTGAGTATGAAATTTGGAAGCTTGAACATAATTGTCAGATAAACCATGATAAATCATCAGGCGCAATGGAGTCTGCGGGTGCTATTGACATATTTAATCGTTCGATTGCCACACGTAATCTAATTTACAAGGAATATTTAGGGGATGGAGATACTTCATCATTTAATGATGTGGTTAAGTCAAATCCCTATGAGAATCATGGCATTACACCAATTAAACTGGAATGTGTTGGACATGTTCAGAAACGCCTTGGAACACGTTTACGTAACCTTGTGAAATCTTACAAGGGTACCAAAACTCCTTTATCTGGTAAAGGAAAGTTAACAAATAAATGCATTGATTCAATGCAGAATTATTATGGCATGGCCATAAGAAATAACATTGGAAACTTGTATGCAATGAAAAAAGCAGTTTATGCCATACTTTTTCATTTTACAGATTTTGATGATTTTGCGACATGTCACCAGTTCTGTCCCCGTGATAATAGCAGCTGGTGTAAGTACTGGTCAAAAGGTGATAGAAGGTACAAACCTTCCAACACTATACCTGTATTTATTAAAAACTTGCTCCAACCAATATTCAAAGCCCTTATGTCCGAAGAATTATTAGAGAAATGCATGCATGGAAAAACGCAAAATGCTAATGAGGCGTTGAACAGTATTATATGGTCTCGTGTACCAAAAGCCACTTTCGTTGGCAGGGAAACCATTGAAATGGGTGTTCACTCTGCTGTCATTCATTACAATGATGGTAAAAAAGGATTGCTGAACGTTTTGAGTCATTTTGGTTTAAAAGGCGCAATTTCCCAAATTATGGCAGAAAAGTTAGATGATTCACGCATAGCTCGTATGAATAGGAGATCAATCGACCAAGATAAAAAGCAAAGAAAGAGGTTAAGAGCCAGGAAGAAAGGTTACACAGATGATATGAAAGAAAAAGAGCCTATAGATTCTTATCAAGCTGGTGCATATTAACATAATATATACTTTTCATGTAATATTTATAAAACTTATTTTTGTTTTGTGATATTCTAACAATTGCGTTTTTCAACTAAATCCGAAAATTCAAAACATGATTAATTGAGATTGCATTAAGCTTTTGACTTCAAATTTTCAGGGTGTGTCTGCAATGCTTATGTACTTCATTTGACAGATAGATCTTTTGTACAACTTTTTTTAACTGAAATTAAATTTGTAGGAGTGAAGTTGTTTAGTGCTTGAAAGTTGGTAATTTGACTTAATCAGGACAAATCACAATATTTTTTTAAATATTTGAATATATAAAAATTCCATCTGTTAAATGAAGTATAATATAATGTTTTGTAAGACTGCCAAAGGTTTTTTATTAATATTGTTGGTAACTTTAGTTATGTTGTCACAAACATTTCATTTATTTTGTCATATTTAGGTCATTTTTTCCGCCATTATGGAATACCTTTAAAATAATAAAAAAAAATTTTCCTGAAAATTTGTCTGCATTATTTACCCCACCATTTCGAAACACCAAAATGATGTTTTTATAGGTCTTTCCAAAAAAAGTGCTTTTTATAGCCCTACCACCTTAAGTGCACTGTGATGGGTTCATTAACTTAATATACTTTCCTTTGATATGCTAGGTGTGTCTGTCTGTGTGTCTGTGACAGGCAAAGTGGATGTCTTCATTTTCCTTTGATGTTGCCGAAAAATGCATGTCTAATATGTTAAATTTTCTGACGTTACGACGCGACGAAAATAACACTACTTAACGTCAATATCCTATATTAAATTAATGAAGCCATTACAGTGCACCTAAAACTTTGAGGCCAAATAACTTGGAAACGAGGTGGTGACGTCAATGATTTTTTCACCGCGTGGGTAACTAGGGACCAACTAGGACCAATTTGCGTAATTTTCCCAAACCTGGGTCCCCGAATCCGTTTCGGAATGGACGGGTTGATGACGTCATCGAAAAACCTTCAAATCCTAATATCTCTGCAACCGTTTGTCAAAAATACGCGATCCTATACATTTTCTTGATAAGCGTTTCAAGACCTATACAATGAAAGCAGCAGGTATACAAATTTCTAAAAAAAAATTGGGGGGGGGTTTGACTGGCCATTGCTGACATCAGCAAAATGTTAAAACCCTTATGTCTCATTAACTGCTTATCAAAAAGATATGATCATATACATTTTCTTGGTCAGCGTTTTAACATCTGCATAGTACAGGCAACGAATAAACTAAATTTCGCCAAATATTTTTGTAATTGCACTGCTGACGTCAGCAAAAAATCTAAAACAACCTACTTTTCCATTGTCCTTCTGCCTAAGTGGATTTTTCCACGGGCCTTATCGACTAGTCTATATAATAATACGCTAAGTGTGTCTGTCTGTGTGTCTGTGACAGGCAAAGTGGATGTGTTCATTGATGTTGCCCAAAAATGCATGTCTATTATGCTAAATTTTCTGACATTACGGCGCGACGTCAATAACACTACTTTAACGTCAATATCCTATATTAAATTAATGAAGCCATTACAGTGCACCTAAAACTTTGAGGGCAAATAACTTGGAAACGAGGTGGTGACGTCAATAATTTTTCACCGCGTGGGTAACTAGGGACCACCTAGGACAAATTTGGGTGATTTTTCCAAACCTATGTCCCAGAATCCGTTTCGGAATGCACGGGTTGATGACGTCATCAAACAACCTTCAAACCCTAATATCTCTGCGCAACCGTTTGTCAAAAGTACATGATCCTATACATTTTCTTGATCAGCCTTTAAAGATCTATACGATGAAGGCAACAGGTATGCAAATTTTTTAAAAAAAAATTGGGGGGTCTAGACGGGTCAGTGCTGACGTCAGCAAATTTTTTTAACCTTTATATCTCATTAATCATTTATCAAAAGCACGTGATTACATACATTTTCTTGATCAGCGCTTTAAACTCTGCACCATAGAGGCAACGTAAAAACAAGGTTCTAATTTTTTTGCAGATGGGTTTCTGACGTCATCAAAATTCATATGACGCTTATTTTTCAATTTTATCCTGCCTCAGTGGATTTTTCCACGGGCTTTATCGACTAGTCTATATAATAATACGGAGCTTCTGTCTGTGACTTTTGCTAAGTAGATAAAATTTCTTTGATAAAGTCTATAAAACATCGCCCATAAATTTGTTCTGTAAATTAGCAAACTTTGACGTTAAAGCAATATTGACGTCAAAGGAAAGTATATTAAGATTAGTGAAGCCAATGCATTGCACTTTTAAAATTAAGGCTTAATAACTTGGAAACGGGTGGAAATAACTGCGTGGGTAACTAGGGACTACCTGGGACCAAGTTGGGTAAGTTTTCCAAACCTGGGTCACCAAATCCGTTTCGGAATGGACGGGTAAATGATGTCATAAAAAAACCTTTAAACCCTAATATCTCTGCATCCGTTTGTCTCAAGTACACGATCCTATACATTTTCTTGATCAGCGTTTCAAGATCTATACGATGAAGGCAATAGGTACACAAATTTCTTGAAAATAAATTTTTGGGTTTTACAGGCCCTTGCTGACGTCAACAAAATTTTTAACACCTTATATCTTCTTAGGCTTTTGTCGAATACATATGATCCTATACATTATTGTGATCAGCGTTTTAACCTTTACGCGTTATAAGCAACGAATAAACTAAACTTGGCCAATTTTTTTGTACCTACACTGTTGACGTCAGCAAAGAATCTAAAACAACCTATTTTTCCATTGTCCTTCTGCCTAAGTGGATTTCTCCACGGGCTTTATCGACTAGTCTATATAATAATACGCCAGTTCTGTCTGTGACTTTTGCAAAGTGGACAAACGTTCTTTGATAAAGTCTATAAAAATCGCCTATAAGTTTGTTCTGTAAATTAGCAAACTTTGACGTTAGAACGATATTGACGTCAAAGGAAAGTATATTAAGATTAGTGAAGCCATTGCATTGCACTTTTAAATATAAGGCTAAATAACTTGGAAACGGGTGGAAATAAATGACGTCATCTCTTGCGTGGGTAACTAGGGACTACCTGGGACCAATTTGGGTAAGTTTTCCAAACCTGGGTCACCGAATCCGTTTTGGAATGGACAGATTAATGACGTCATAAAAAATCTTTAAACCCTAATATCTCTGCATCCGTTTGTCACAAGTACACGATCCTATACATTTTCTTGATCAGCATTTCAAGATCTATACGATGAAGGCAACTGGTATACACATTTCTAAAAATAATTTTCTTGTGTTTTGGCGGGTCTTTGCTGACGTCAGCGAAAATTTTAAAACCTTCATATCACCTTAGTCGTTTGTCGAAAACATATAATCCTATACGTTCTTTTGATCAGCGTTTCAAATTATAAAGGCATGTTGAATGTGGTTATGGTTATAAGGTTGTGTGTAGATATGACAATAAATATAACAAACCAATAAAAATGTATAGAGGTAAAAATGCTATTTACAAATGTATGGAAGAGATGTTGAAGGAAGTTAGATATTGCACAAGAATTCAGAACAAACATTTTAAACAGGATATGATTATGACTAAGCAGGATAAAGTGGACCACAAAAAAGCCAAGAAATGTCACATCTGTAATAAGGAATATATTGATACAGATTATGCGGATAATAATATTGTACGTGATCATTGCCATATAACAGGAAAATATAGAGGATCAGCACATACTGATTGTAATTTAAATTATAGATTAACCGATAAAGTTCCAGTTATATTCCATAGTTTGAGAGGATATGATAGCCATTTCATAATGCAGCAAATTGGTGAAATTGTGAAAAAACAATCATATAAAACCAAATATGGAGAATTGAAAGAAATGGATATTAATGTTATACCAAATAACATGGAAAAATATATGGCATTCATGTTGGGTAAACATTTAAAATTCATCGATAGTTTCCAATTTATAAGTTCTAAGTACTACCTGGGACCAATTTGGGTAAGTTTTCCAAACCTGGGTCACCAAATCCGTTTCGGAATGGACGGGTAAATGACGTCATAAAAAAACCTTTAAACCCTAATATCTCTGCATCCGTTTGTCTCAAGTACACGATCCTATACATTTTCTTGATCAGCGTTTCAAGACCTATACGATGAAGGCAATAGGTACACAAATTTCTTTAAAATAAATTTTTGGGTTTGACAGGCCATTGCTGACGTCAACAAAATTTTTAACACCTTATATCTCCTTAGGCTTTTGTCGAATACATATGATCCTATACATTATTGTGATCAGCGTTTTAACCTTTACACGTTATAGGCAACGAATAAACTAAACTTGGCCATTTTTTTTTGTACCTGCACTATTGACGTCAGCAAAAAATCTAAAACAACCTATTTTTCCATTGTCCTTCTGCCTAAGTGGATTTCTCCACGGGCTTTATCGACTAGTATTATTTTGACGTTAAAAGCTTGGTAAATTACAGAACAATTTTATGGGCGATGTTTCACAGACAAAGAAAATAGCAAAGATAATAATCCACTTTGCAAAAGTCACAGACAGACAGACGGAACTCGCGTATTAATATACAGATACAGATAGTGAGAGATAACAAACGTAGCACTGTTTTTCACCTGTTAGTAGCAAGCAGCATTTGCAGCAAATATATCTTGTTACTGGCAACAACAAATATGTTGTATGTAACAAAAAGCGTTACCAACAACAAAAGATAGGTTACGCGTATGAACATTCACCGTCTTGCCAGTTGCCGCTACAATTTTGATGCAACACTTTTACGTACGACCAATCACAATGCAGCAATTTTGCAGAATGTTTTTTGCTGATTAATGCTGCATTTGCACGGATGTGGCGACACAATAAAATTTTCTACCAATGGTAACAAAATTAATTTGTTACAATCGCCTGAAAAAATTGTCTTGTGTCTCGACAACAGCAGTTTTGTTTTTTACATCTTAGTTTCGAATTACATTCATATTACAATGCGATAGATTAAATTAAATTATTCTAACCATAACGACCACGTAGAGCTTTTAAAATGAACAACAAATAAACCCCCGTGTAGCAATTTTTTTAACTTAGTAAATTTTAGCCTAACGCTACGGTTTGGGGAAACAATGCATGAGTCACAAGAAAGTGAACCGTTTTAGTGCCGTTAACTTACATATTCACTCACACAAGCGTATTACAACATAGGATAGATTACCTTTTCTTTGGCGTCAATAGCAATTTACAGGAAATTTCTTTTTTCTTTGTTTCCGCCATCAACAAACCTGTTTGCGCAGGATGCGATAACAAAGAAATTACTGAAATTAACATAGTGGTTAGATAACACCTAATTGCACCTAGATGACAGATAGATGATAGCAGTTGAATACTTCTCAGTAAAAAATAATTTCGCACTTTTTGTTATGTAATTACTTTGGTTAAGATATTAGATTGAAATAGAATCCTTTCAAGTAGAAAATATGGTGGTCATATCATATACATGCATTTTTCTGTTAGAAACAAAACTTTTTTCTGTATGCATATTCCTATAAGTAGGTTTGTCAGGTAGAAACACAGCGTAACATTTTAAGGCAAAAGTTTTACTTATATATTGAAAAATTGTTTATTGAAAAAATTACTTATTCAAAAATTGAATCTTTTCATATAAGAAAACACGTCTCAATTCATTTGTCATTACAGGGAATTTCATGTCTATTCAAATGAAGTTGCACTAATTATAAGGAACGCTAATTATACCATTTTAACGTCAGTATGTGCGCAATTAAAATACTTAATCTGAAAACTTTCGAAGCAATAATATAAAAGAATATTGATCACTGCTAGAAACCTTGAACAAGTTGACGGAGAAAAAGAAATTGCGAATTTATGTATGCTAGGTTACTGTTATTTTTTCATTTTTTCTTTCTTTCATTCCATTTTCCGTATAAAGATTTCCGCTATTAGCAATAATTTAAAAAAATAGTGAACTTTGAAGTGATCTGAGTAATAACAAACGAATATTCTAAAATTTTAATATTCAATTCTTGATAATTATTGTAACTGTAAATCATAACTTACTTCAATTACCTAAACTTCTTTTCTCTATAAGAACAATTTTAAAAGAACAATAATAACCTTATAATTGATGAACAATAAAAACAAAATAAGAACAACGGCAAGGATGAAAATTTATCGATTTTCTCTTTTTCTTTAAAAAACAACTTGGAAAATATCTTTTCACGTAACAATTTTCACAGAATCAATAAAGATTTTGTGAAACTGGTATATATACTTCGAGATTTCAAGTCTCAAAAATTTGTAACATGCTGTATAATTCCATGCTGCATTTAGCTAGATTTTCTGGTCTTATAAAAAAGTGTATGGACAATACAACTGCATAAATGAAGCAATAAAATTACATATTTCAAACATAGTACATACAATATATCTTAAAAAAGTAAAATCTTTTAAGAAATATTATTCTAGAAAATACTGGAAATTCCATGATAAAAAAGATGTATAAAATTGATGAATTGAATATAAAAACTTCTGAACAAGGTGTAGAATATTTAAATACTTCATTAGTTCAGCAATTTTGTTCAAAACATATACTTGCTCAATAAATTTTGAAAATGTCGATGGTCGATGTTCGGATAACAGTTAATCTGAAAAAGGGAACATTTGGAAAATGAGAATACAATTTTATTAAAAAATGAAAGAGGTTGTTATTCGAATACTGTCTCTTTAAAAGGCAATGCTGTTTACCAAACGGAAACAATGTTCAGTGATTGATGTCCTTACCAAACTTACCACACTATACATAATACCTTAACAATGATGTTTTAAAAGAAAATGTGGAACATCATATTGTACTTTCAACATTTAAATTTTATTCATGTAAAACTGCTACGTCTTATCGTCTGAAAGGTTAACATACAAAAATGCATACTTCAGGCATATAGCCAATAACCATGGCAAGTTTTGTAAGGATGTCTCCTCTAACCAAGATTAGACATGTAAAATATTAAGGGATCAATCGCATAAAAAAAGAAGTAAAAACAAGTTTTTTTAAACAAGCTTTCGGCTCTGACCAGAGCCATAATCACATCAATATTTTCACTAACAAAAAAACTATACATAAGGAGATGTTGAGCTGTAAAGCTGCAGTTTGTGGTGCACACATCAAATATGTTCTGCACAAAAAAGAGAGTAGTCACAATAATTTACGCTGCAAAGTGTAGGGAAAAGATCAAAATCACAAACTTTAAAAGCACAAGTTAGGCATACCTTCCAACCCCAAGGTTTCATAAGTGAGTTAGGGTTAGGGTTAGTAAATCCACATGTCAGAAAAACCCCAGAAAGAAATTCCAATCCAAATGCAATTTTCTCACACATTTTAGATGCAGTGATAATCTTTACATCTGTCGAATCACATTTAACATAGTAAAATGATATAGCCCTGTGCTTGTATAATGTGGCCGACATCTTTTTTTATAAAATCTCCAGCAGAAATCTTACTGCAGGGTGTCAGGATGCGAACACACATTTCTATGCTAGCTTAATGTATTCTAGAAAATACTAGGATGAGCCAGATTAACAGGTCATTCTATTTCAACAAACGTACTGCCTAATTTAACTGTTCCGTCTAGCTCTTATTACAGGCTATTGTCCCTAACTGTACCATGTAGCTAGTATAAACATACAATTAATTAATCTCTCCTAAGTTCAAGTGGCATAATATGGCGCTCAAAAGTACACTCAGGCTGTCATCAGAGATCCCGCTATAAGCACTTATTAAAACCAACATACCTGATGTCGTCGACAAGCAAAGAATCGCAAAAGCAGTTTATCGGTTTATATTTTCAATATATCAGTGACACAGCTACAACTTCAGATCCAATGCAAAGGTACGTAGTTATCTGAGGGTTTTTGCTCATGTTAGATGATTTTAAAATCAGAAATTCCGTATTCCAATTTCTTGATAGAAAGCGATCTGTTACACTGTAAATCTGGTTTACACGGCAGATTTTAATGTTTCATTTTGAAATATATTGTGCACTAAAATTTTGATGATATACTTCCATCAAAGAGCTAGATAAAATGTTATTATCAATTATCGGATTTATTTATCCTCTTTGCTTTCAGATGTCGCGAGAAATTTCCGATCAACTTCCGTGTAAATCAGCCTTTGTTGCGCTAGTCTGAATACGCTATTCATCAGCGCATCTACGCTTCGGATGGTTATCTCTGGTTTCTCAGGCCATTTTAAAGATTCTGTCCCGACTGGCGGGAATCGGAAACATGCACATGCGGAGTGGCACAAACTTCATCTGAATTTCAATTATGTAAACAGTTCAAAGTTTTCTAAGTAGAACAAAAACGATTTTATTAACTTTCTTTTGTTTGTTGTTTTCCCCGGACAAATTTTATCTAAAATCAAGACTTCTTTGAAGTAGTATATTTATCTTACATCAAATAGTGGTATAACGCGAAACATTTCTCAAAGTACTATTTTGTGCATCCATTCCTGCGTGATAACATGAAGTTATAAGACAAATTTGGACGGGGGTTTTACTATGAAGAAAGTTTCTATTATAATGGCCTTTTCGATTACAAAACAATCGGTTTTTAAGTTGGCTCTCAGCAAGACAGACAACGGACATCAGTATAAAAGTTACCCAGTAGCCCGTGGACAAATCCACGAGTTCGCCCGTCCTTAAGATGTCGCATTTCGAGTTTCCGTTGCACGACACTTTTTTTGTGAACACACAGACAGAATACGGCTATTAATAATGAAATATAATCAAATAATTTTTTCCTTTCTACTTTGTTTCAGTACTGCCTGTATAATTTTTATTGACTTAATATTTTGTCATCTCTAATTGATGGATTGATTGCATAACCCTGGTAATGTCAATACAGTTGTTTTTAAATTCCTACGAAAATTGTTTGACGTGACAACAACCAGTTTGTATTTGGAAGCAATTAAGCATTTTTATGTCTTATTTCAGTTGATCTAAAAAATAGAATTAAAAGCAACAATAAAAAACATGCATACGGTTTAAAAAGCATAACTTTTTTAGGCTGTGGTACGGTATATAATTAATATTTTTTAAAAGCCCAAAATAATGTGTTTATATGCGAATAATACAACAACAACAGTCCATCCGGTTGTGCGTCAAAAAAGATTATGTTATTTGTGGTAAAACCGTGATTTTTAGAAAATGGAGGGAAAAGCTGAAATTCAAACTAGTTACGCAGGCGCTTCTTACTCTCAACAACAACAACAACCACAACAACAACAACAACAACATGAACAACAACCACAACAACAACAACAACAACCACAACAACAACAACAACAACAACAACAACAACATGAACAACAACCACAACATGAACAACAACCACAACAACTACAACAACAACAACAACAACAACAACAACTACAACAACAAAGACAACAACAACAACAACAACAACAACCACAACAACAACAACAACAACAACAACAACAACAACAACAACAACAACAACAACAACAACAAAAACAACAACAACAAGTACAACTACAACAACAAAGACAACAACAGCAACTACAACAACAAAATCAACAACAACATCAACCAACATTTCTAGCACAGCAAGTGCAAATACAGGTATAATTAAATTAGATTCATTGATATTATTAAAACCTTTTTATATGCCTTTTTCATATGACTTCAAAACGTCATACTAGTATCGTTATTATTCTTTCTACATTAATGCCTCTATGGAATTGAATGTTAGCAAATTATAATAGGAAGTGAAAACGAAAGTGTAGATAGAAAAATCCATTGTGTTAGGAAAATTTTATTTATTAGAAAATCGGCCAAAAGTCCATATGTATTTTCAAGAAACATTATATATAAAAATAAAAATGTGCGAAGCTTTTCGTAACAGTGTTACATTATCAAGTGCTTGATAATGATCACTTGATAATGTAGCACTGTTACGAAAAGCTTTGTGCATTTTTATTTTTAAATAAAGTGTTTTCTGAAAATACATTGGGAAAGCTGTTTTAGACAATATAATTGGATATCATATTTTTATTAACGTGTTTGATGGAAATAGAATATGACATGTTTATGCACAAACTGAAGATCTTGTCTAATCTTACCTCAACCTGAGCACTATAAAAGACAAACATATTAACTTTTTATACCACTAACAGTAAACGAAAATATTATGAACTTGTTAACTCTTCTCAATAATAAAATTATGTGGATAACGGAAACAGATTGCAGATCCCACGTAACAAGGCAAGTTGAATGAATACCGTAGGAACGTAACTGTAATCAAAGATTAAAGATTAAAAATGCTTATTCGCCTTATTTTTATTTAGCAACCTTTCACAGTTTTTACAGTCCAGCAACCTTATGTTCAACCGGTTTATATAGCAGACCATGCTGTCTTTTCTTGGTTAGCTTGTTTGCTTTGTTGTTGGCCAATTGGTATTGTAGCTGTCTTTAAATCTATCAAGGTGAGCATCATGCCAATCCCTGGAGAATATTAATATTACTTAATATATTTTTACTTTCTATATGCTTTAATGTTTTCTTTAGGTGAATAATGCTCTTGCAGTAAATGATATTCCACGTGCCCATAGAGCGTCCCAAGATGCTTTACAATATTCTCTTTCTGCTGTAGTATTTGGCTTTATTTTTATAGCTGGCATTATTTTGTTAACAGTGTTTGTTTTGTGATCTATATAGTTTTGTTTTATAAACTATAATAGTATATATTATGATTACAAACTTTTTTTTATCAAGATATTTAGTTTTTTTTTATAACATTGACATACGAATTTATTAGTACATAAAATGTGACGAAATATTTATTTTAAACTTTAGAATACAACTATTCTTATACTGCAAAGTACAAAGAATAAAACAAATATTGCGAACACAAGTAAGAAATCCAACATCCAACTGCACTGTTTTACAATAGCTTCGGCGCCATTACCATTTAAACGTACTTGCGACAATTCATTTGTGAAACAACAACGACACGCAGGACACGGTTTCCGAGCTGTTGATTGAATGAAACACATATCCCAGCCGGTAAAGTGTTGCAAGACTTAGGGGTAAAAATCGTCACAAGACGCCATTTCTGTTTTAAAACTGGATTGCATAAAAAAGGTTTGGTACGAACCGGGTTATCGATGAAAAACCATTTTTTGATTTTATTTATTATAAAATTCGCGGTACATAAACGGACAACAGCTATTATTACCGAAAGTAATGTCGTAATTCTTAAACTGTTCATCATAGCAGTATCATTGCATTCAAACAATAGGAAAAGGAAAATAGGACAGAGATTTTTAACCCTATTCAGGTTGAGGGGGCGAGGGCAGATGGCAAGCTACGCCCATATCCTTATGCAAAAATTAAACATTTTTTTTTTTAGAATATTAAGCGCATTTTACGATATGTGATTAATATATTATATTTATTTTTTATTGTGTAGTGTTTAGGCCCTTATTACGACCTCAAATATTATTATGCGCCATGTGAGCGTAATTTATGCCAATATTTTGTGGTAAATCACTTTTTTATATTTCTCCCACTTTTTCTTATTCTATAACTTGTAGTGTTTCTTAGTATTTATTCATGTTGTAATTTCTCTAAATGTGGGCGTTTATGGGGCGTAAAAATCTCTAAACTGTTTTCTTATATTTTACAAATGTTATTGTCATCAACTTTTTATTCAATCTATTACTTTTTCTTCTTGATCTTGTTTCTTACATGAGATAATTGATGTGAAATATATTTATTGAGAAAGTAATCAGAGTGGAATTATCTTATAATCTATATTATAATACCCGTATACGTCTGTCCATCTGTCTGTCTATCACCCAAAATGGTAGCTTAGCTGCGCTGGTAGCGAGACGCACGCAATGCGGTATAAAAAGGACAGGCGAACCCGTGGATTGTTCCACGGGCTAACGACTAGTACAAGTAATTATGGAGATAATTGCCTGGTTATCGGCACTTCCAACTTTATATCTCAAACACCTGTAACATGTTGATGATTTAATGGGAATATAGAACAAGGAAAGGTGTTTTGTATATGTTATTTGCGAACTATGAAAGTAGTAGCATTCTTCTTTTACCGCTATGGTGACAGCAAGTAAACAAGTAATAAAATCTCTAACAGAACGTGATATATTAGCCTGTGGAAAATGTCACTGATGATGATCAGTTTCCCTTACTAAAAGTGATGCTGAAAGTGACAATTCCAGTGTCCAGGGGGAAGTTTAGGAAAACGATAATAATGAAGAAAATTAGCAAAAGATAAATGTTATTTGTATATTATATACTAAAACATTAAAAATCAATTTTTTTCAAAAACGTCAGCAATTTATCATGTGACCAAAACTAAAATTTTTTTTAAGAATGCATCCGATAGGTATAAGCACATAAAAGCACACAAAAATTAGCTGCACTGTTGCCTGCTCCGTAAAACAAAAAGTTCAACTTAATTGCAAAAAAAACTTCATCCATGTATTTTTTGCCTTTACTGTTTTTATTTTCTTTAATTGTATTTTATTTGGATTGGATGGACGGATTTGATTGGACCAGCGTTGCTTTTACGTATTATAGGATTTAAATCAGCGAATTCCAAAATTTCTTTAAAATTCTGATCATACAAGATTGTGATCTTATTTTTAGATTTAAGAGCATGGTTATTTTTTCAAGACTGACACTAGCTAACGCAGATAGAAAGATATTTACTTAAAAAAAGAGAATTTGTTGCAATGCAGATATAGAGATAGGAAAATGTGCGTTCTGGAACAGTCGACGACGACGACAAGGGAAATTCCCCAAATTCCCGAAATCCGAAATCACCCCGAATCCGATAAATCCGACAATTCCGGGAAATACCGATAAAATCCAACGCATGCGTAATTGCCACTAACGGGAATATTGCTGACATCAACAAAAATAGAGATTGCGCAATTGAGTAGGGGGAATTCCCACTGTCCTAGAATCTTTTAGTTGAGGGCTATATATAATAAATCAATACACACCGTGAAAGAGTTACACGCTATTGCGAGAACCCGTGGAATTACGGGCTATTCCAAACCAAGCAAAGCCGACTTTGTTGCACTCTTGGAGGCACCACCACAATCCGTTCCTGCTCCAGGAGCATTTTCACCAGATGACTTGGATATAACCCGTCCAATTGAGAGCAAGATTGAACCTTGACTTCCCACACTCGAAGCCAAGAATGTCTTCGAGCGTCAAGAGATGACAAAGACACGTCCAGTAGTAAAGAGTAAACTACGAGAGTGGTCTGACTGGCTTGTGAACTATGTACCAGAGGGTATTAGAAAGTCGGTGCAAGGTATATATGCATCAGCAAAAAATCGCATTCTTGCTCTTTATGATGGGGCAAGAAAGACTCTGATGGGTGAAGTTGAAGAAGAGGCAAAGGAGGATCATGCTGAAGATAAGCAGCAACCGAAGCGAGAAGTCTTGCCCCAGGAACACAAACATGCTCACCATAGGACCTTCCGAAGTTTCCGCATCCCTGGCATAGACGGTACGGACGTCGATGGATACCTGGGAATAGTGCGATCACATGTGAAAACACTGATTAAGAACCAGGTAAAAGTCATGGGATCTGCGAAGGGACAGTGTTCCCTCTGGATTTTATGGAAGAAGCCAGTGGATGATACCAGCTAGTTCATCGAAGCCAATGAATTGGAGGGTACCAGCAAGATTATCGAAATCAATAAGGTTTTTCACAGCAACATGACACCAGTCTTTCAGGGTAGCGTCGTGGACGAGGTGCTGGATACGATGTTTGCCAAAGTCAAAACACATGTGGAGAACCCAGTACTTCCCAATAGCGGTTTTAGCATTGGCCGCATCCTACATCTTGACGTGGACTTTCACAAGCTCAAGCTAACGAGGGATTCCTCGTATATCGAAGCACCCAAGTGGCTATCCACCAAAAGAGCCACCATTAATCCACAGAACAACGATGAAGAGTGTTTCAGGTGGAGTATCATAGCCGCTCTACATCATGATGATATCGGTGATCATCCGGAACGCGTGACCAAGCTGAGACCCTAAGCAAAGGTCTATAACTGGCAGAGCATCGAGTTTCCCACAAGCATTAAGGACAGCTCTAAATTCGGGAAGAACAACCCAGACATTGCGGTGAACGTCTTGTACGTGACGGGGAAGGCGATTAATATCCTGCGTCGATCTACACACAATGGACGCGTGAAACAGGTTAATCTGCTACTTCTTACGGACGATAAAAACAGTCATTATATAGCCATCAAAAATCTCTTACGGCTCCTAGGTAGCGAGACATCGAAGAATCATTGAAAGATGCACTTCTGTATGAACTGTCTGCAAACCTTTCCAACAATCGAATCACGAGACAAGCATTATACCTACTGCAGGGACAACGAAGCGGTCAAGATCACGATGCCAAGCGAAAAGGAAAAGTGGCTATACTACACTGATGGTCAGCAGCAGTTTAAGGTACCCTTCGCCATCTATCCAGACTTCGAGAGCCTGTTGATCCCAATGAAAGAGAATGCGAAGGAGACCAAGATGAAAAAGCTGAACAAGTACGTGCCATGTGGCTGGTGCACGTATAGTAACTTCGCCTATGGTGATATATTATATCCCTTGCAGAGATACCGTGGTAAGGACTGTGTGAAGATGTTCGTTCAACACCTGGAGGATGAGGTAAAGCGGCTCTACGCTACCTTCCTACAGCATGACATGCTGCCTCTAACGGAGGTGTTACAAAGAGAGCATGAAGCGGCAAAGACATGTCACATCTGCATGAAACCCTTCGACGACGACCTGAAGAACCGCAAAGTTCGAGACCACTGTCACTACACAGGTCTATACAGAGGTGCCGCGCACAACGCCTGCAATTTCAACTACAAGATACCCAGCCATGTACCCGTGATCTTTCACAATTTTTCGGGGTACGACGCCCACTTGTTCATTCGAGAATTGGAGGAGAAGTATGATACCCAGGACATTGGTTGCATCGCTGAAAACACTGAAAAGTATATCTCCTTCAACGTAAAAATCAAGGTACCCATTGCAGGCATGGGGTATGGTGATGGTGAAACATATAAATAGATCGAGATCAGTTTCATCAACAGCTGTCGATTCATGACATCAAGCTTGGAGAGATTGGCAAGCAACCTCGATGAGGAACAGTGCAAAAATCTCCGTTGGTATTTCGCTGAGGATGACACCTTTAAACTCATGCGCAGAAAATAATAATAATAGCTGGCAACGATTCAAGAAGACGGAGCTACCTCCCAAAGAGACCTTCTATAGCAAGTTAAACATGAAGGGGATTAGCGATGAAGACTACGAACACGCTCAAAAAGTCTGGAATGTCATCAATCCAAAGGGTGCTGAGGTCAACATGGGTGACTACCATGATATATACCTCGTCGCGGACGTCCTGTTATTGACTGACATCTTCCAGAGCTTTCGAAACGTGTGCTTAGATCAATACAAGCTCGATACTGCCCATTTCTACAGCGCACCAGGCCTGGCATGGAAATCAGCGTTGAAGTATACCGAGATCAAGCTGGAGCTTCTTACGGATCCTGACATGCTCCTGATGTTTGAAAGAGGTATCCGTGGAGGTATAACTCAAGCAGTGCACGGATATTCCAAAGGCAATAACAAGTATATGGGGGACCAATGCGATCCAGAGATTGAGTCATCATATTTGCAGTATCTCGATGCCAACAATTTGTATGACTGGGTCATGCGTCAAGATCTGCCAACGCACGGATTCAAATGGGTGTCGAGCGTTGAGATCTTTACAGAGAAGAGGATTGAGAAATTGGTCGCTGACAACAAGCATGGATACATCTTGGAGGTTGACATTGATTATCCAAAGAGCCTACATGACAAGCACAACGAGCTGCCATTCCTGCCGGAGCGCAAGGTGGTTCACAGGGTCGAAAAACTAATTCCAAATCTCGAACATAAGCGAAATACATGGTACACATCGGGGCTCTTCATCAAGCTCCGAAACACGGGCTCGAGCTAAAAAAAGTGCACAGAGTTATCCAGTTTAACCAAACGCCTTGGCTCCGGGACTATATAGACCATAACACAAGGCTGAGAACTGCCGCCAAGAACGACTTTGAGAAGGACTTCTATAAGCTAATGAACCTTTCGGAGTTTGATAAAACCATAGAGAATATCCGTAATCATCGGAACATCAAGCTAGTCACGAATGAAGCTGCCTATACGAAGCTCGTCATGCAACCAAACTTCAGGGGTGGGAACTACATTAGCAAAAACCTCATGGGTGTTGAAATGGGTAGGACGGGAATCAAGATGAACAAGCCCGTGTATATTGGTCAAGCTATTTTAGATCAGTCAAAAACCGTCATGTACAAGTTCCACTACGACTACATGCAGACCAAGTACGGCAGCAAGCTACGGATCTGCTATATGGACACGGATTCCTTCGTCTATCATATCAAAACGGAAGATTTTTACCGTCATATTGCCGATGATGTAGAAACACGTTTTGACACGAGGGCCTATAGCAAAGATGACATCAGACCTCTCCCCATCGGCAAGAACAAAAAGGTGGTAGGTCTAATGAAGGATGAATTAAGCGGAAAGGTCATGACCGAATTTATAACATTGAGAGCGAAGGCCTATGCATACAAAGCCTTAACTAAAGAGGGTGGTGATCGCAAGGCCAAGGGTGTGAAGAAGTGTTTCACAAAGAAATCCATCACCTTCGAGGACTAC
Organism: Hydractinia symbiolongicarpus; assembly: GCF_029227915.1. Classification (NCBI taxonomy): domain Eukaryota; kingdom Metazoa; phylum Cnidaria; class Hydrozoa; order Anthoathecata; family Hydractiniidae; genus Hydractinia; species Hydractinia symbiolongicarpus. Next base: position 24,949,609 of record NC_079879.1, read on the forward strand.
CAGCGCTGCTTAGAGGATAGTGTTGACATATACAAAACCTGGGTCTGTATCCAGAATAAGGGGCATCAAATCTACACGCAGGATGTGAACAAGCTGGCACTCAATAGGGCAGATGATAAGCGGATCGTACAAGCGGACCAGATCACAACACTCGCCAGGGGTTATTATCGTTTAGCGGCAAATAAATGATGGAAGCTCTGTTACTGATAGCTATACTCCTCCCATACGTCTTGATCATCTTGGGTTATTTAAGATACAGACGACTATTAATAAATATGTCTGAATTGGTTAAAATTTTCGATGTTGTAGATACCCCAGCAGAAGCGCTTGAGCAACGTGAAAACAAGCGTCAGGCTTTGAAGGATGCAATACGTCAAGGTAAACAACACCTTCTGCCAAAGATGTGTACAGAAGCCTATATTGACAAAGCATCAGACAAAGTTATCGACAAAGTGTACTCTGAATATATTCAGCGTGAGATCCAGGAAAAGGATACAAAGACTGCCAAGGCACTGTCAACCCATGCGATAAGCATGTACACGATGGCTATAAGTAACGTAGTGACCCTCGATAGCCCCGAAGGCTTGAGGCAAGATATCGATGAGGACCCCATCATCAGGGATAGTATGGCTGATTTGGGGATTCTCATGTACTCAGCTTTCGGTAAGCTTTTAACACCTCTGCTAATTGCTGCGTACACGACTAATCACACCCACCTCTCAACGTCCAAGGTGGTTGAAAAAAAGGTTGATGAAAAGCAACAAAAAGATGAGCAGCGCGTGTAGTATTATTATCAACCAACAGCAACCAGAGACCGTCGAAAACATTGTTGAAGTACACAAAAAGCACCCGGGAAGGGTTGCGGCAGGTAAGAGACTTGTCGAATGGAACCACCAACAAGGGAAGCTTGGAATAGCTCCACGAAAGAAAAAACGCATAACGTTTAGGAAGTTCAATGAGATACTTCGAGAGACATGTGAACACTCCCGAGGCCATACTCAAGGGGATAAAAGAGACCATGGAGATCCTTGAGGAACAGGGTCTATCTCTCCATCTTGATGTAAAAAAGAAATAATTCTATACGTTTTAAACGTATAAGAAATGAGCGAAGTTCAACCACAAAAAGAGAGAGAGTTACAACAACGTCAGTAAAGCACCCAGGGAGAGTCCCGCAAGGTCACAAGTTGGCGGCACTGATGAAGAAGAGGAAGAAAGATCTGAAGCAACAAGAGGGTGCTGTAGAATCTACAGTCAAAACCTCTTCTGGAGGCACTTCTATACAGTCAGGCAGTGTGTACATTGTTGGAGGCCTTGTCGTATTTTCTTGCATGGCAGCAGGTGTCTACTACCTTACGCGTAAGCAGCCCGCAGCGGATCAACAGCCTGCCGAAACACGTGCACCAGAGCAGCGTCAGCCTTTAAAGCCCACAGCCCAGCCCGATATCGACTTTTTCAAGATGAGATAATCATAATATTAATGAGCAGCAAAGAGTATCAGAAAAAAGTCGTCAATTCCTTGTGGTGATCTGTCAGACTAGTATCCTATACTATTGTCTTGGCACTGGGTGCGAAAAAGGCGCTAGGGGTTTCTAGACCAGGGGCCAAGATGGATCTGGAGGACGGCCTAAAGCTGGCCGGCTATATGACCGGAGCGATATTATTCGATGATTACGCGACAAAACAAGGTTGGTATAAGCGTTCCATGATGCTCAAACTATAAATAGTTGACCACGCTCGTGTTTTCTCCTCCTGGGGCAAACACGGGTTAACATGGAAGAAGTTAAGAAATGTTCAAAATGTAATCACTCTTTTACACTAGACAATTTTAGAATCCAGAAGAACGGGGAACAAACGAAAAAGGGCATTAAATGTCTCGATATTAACAATGCGTGGGCAGAGCATGCAAGGTGCCCTCATCAAAAACGTAGATCACACTGCAAGGAATGTGATTTCCCTGGTTATCAGCATAAGCTTATTCTAACTAGGATTCACGATGCTCTAAGGTATGACACGGAGATAGCTTCCACCGAGTACCTGGGGTGCGGTATCTGCACATTCATTGTTCACAACCAAGATCAATTCAGAGACGGGATGACCTGGAACAACAGGGCGCAGTGGCAATTTGACCACAAGGTACCACTCAAATATAGGGAGAATGGAGAATATCCCAGCGATGAAGAACAATTAGCGAGGCTCCACTGCACTAACATGCAACCTATGTGGGCGGGTGAAAACATGGCAAAAGGCCATCGATATATCTCCCGGTAAGTACATCCAAGGTTCTATCTGCCTATGGCAGACAGAATAAACATGACTCTGGATATTGTCTTACAACTTCATACAGCGATTTTTACCGGACCTACCTCGTGCGGGAAAACACAGCGTGTACTCGATCTCCTGGAGAACGAGTACAAGCACCATTTCTTCAACGTTGTCATCCTCTGTCCCACCATCTGCTGGAATAGGACCTACCTCGATAGAGCATCGCGGTGGAAGGAGGACTATGTGTTCCTAATCGAGTCACGAGACCAACTGTTCGATTGGATCAGCAACTATCAAAGCTCCTCGCAGGGGAGGAGACTCTGTTTATCGTTCACGATATGATCGCTGACGAGACTCTCGACAAGAAGCGTCAACCTCTGCTCGAGCTGGCTATTAGTGGGAGACATCGAAATCATAGCTTATGGTTGTTAACCCAGTCATACACGGCTTTGCCTAAAAATCTCCGTCGGCAGAAAAAACAAATTTTTGCATGGTCTCCCCACGAGAGGAGCGATATAAAGCTGGTGGATGAAGAGACAAGCATGATCAACGACTGGGAGACTATCAAGACTCAACTCAAAACGTCCAAGTATGCGTTCTTGTATGTGAGATTGGAGCACCCTCGGACCTGGAACATTTTGGAGTGACGCGGACGTCAGTTGTACTCAGCGGATACAACTGAAGTTTGGAGCATTTTTGCCTTGACTTTCAACTAAATAAATATGTCTTGTATTGAAACATTACGAGCGGAAGAGATCCGGAAATTGGAGGAAACAATTGAGGACTTGGAAGCAGATCTCAAAGAAAGAAATTGGGAGCTGTATAGGATGAATCTGAGAGGTAAATACAACAACCAGATCGCTTTAATCGTCTCGTCGCTGGCTCTTATCATCATCCAGCATATGGTGATATATTAAGACTATTTCACGTCATGAAATAGGGGACGTTAGTAACGATCCCTTGGCAAAACTAGAAATCCCCATGATATCGGGAAGTATAAAATGCGGATAGATGACGCTATTACTGCTCCTCAAGGTGTGGACTCCAGAGTCCACACCCAACCAAACACGGTGTTAATAACGGAAGCGGGCCTTTATTGCTTCCTCCTGAGGTGTGGCAGACCTGAGGCAGACCCATTCCGCGGGTGGGTAGTAGAGGAGGTTATGCCTAGGGAAATGCGATGTTGTTAGAGCCGTTGGGTATACGGTAGACTATTATGAGTCACAAAAACTACGTCTATAAGTATCAAGTGAGCAAATCCCCGGTAGCGGGGAACTTGATGAAATGGCCCTTGGACTCGAGAGATTTACCATTCTCAAGCATGTCACCAGCAGGTATATAATACGATATAAGGACGTTACAAATGCTCTGCATAAGCAGGTCAATATTGACCTGCTTCATCAAGACACGGTTTTACTAACGGAACCACGAGTTACGTGGTCAGGGCGGCATAATATGCCGGGCAAAGGAAGGTCAAAATTGATAAGTGTCGGTGGCACCGACACTTATCAACTGAGCGGTTCGCCCGCTGCGGGTGAACCGGTGAAATAACCATCTGACTCGTGAAAATTACCATTGTTTTACATGCTCTGGAGGTACTTTAACATCCTCTGGTATTAGCATCAACTCCTCTGACACAAAGCTTCGATCAGGTCTATCAGCTAAATAGTACAGGAGACGGTTACCAGTCACGATACGATCGAGTCTATACGTTTTTTTGCTCCACCGTGCGTCTGTCGCGCGTCTTTTAGCATCACCATGCTCTTCTCCTGCAAGTACAAGTATAGACCGTCATCGGGTAGAGGCTTTTTATCAGAGCGCTTCTCACTTTTCATAAGCGGGACTTCATCCAGCTTGATGGCTTTTGAAGGTTTCATGTCGATGATAGCCGGTTTACTATTGTTCATGCTTTTCACGATAGTGTACACGTGTTTAACCCATGTGGTACTAGTTTCGTTAGAGGCAAGGTCTTGCGCATCTTGGGGTTTGAACAGTCTCTCCGCGAGCGCCTTGTTATAGGACTCCACGAACGCCGTGAAAATATGGTGGTACTTGGTAGTTGCACGTTTTATCTCAACACCCTTGGTCTCTAGCAGCTTACTCGCGTCCAACTTAAACTCACTGTCGTTTTTACACTGGAATATACTCGAATATTTGAGGGGTCCGGCTTTGTGTATGTCCTTGAGCATGTCAGCTACTTCCCTAGCTTTTTTCGTTCTCAAGGGTCTCGCTATCTTATACTTTGAAGCTACGTGGATGCCTGTGAGTATATACTTGTACGTGTTTCCATACACTTTATCGTGTGGCATGTAGAGTAAGTCGAATTGGTGCATTTCATTAGGCTTTGTGATTGTGAAATGCGGATAATTGATGCGCTTGGGGCGTTTGATATGTCTGAGCCACAGGAGTCGCCGAGTCAACCAGTGAGTAACACGCTTCTTAGAGAGACCACTCTACTCAGATAGTAGTTTAATGGCTTTGCGTCCAGTCAAGAGATGTTCGGGTTGGTAATAGATTTGGCTTAGCTTCTTGGCTTCTTCAGCCGTAACTATATGTGCTTTTGACATTTATTAGATGTCAAGAAACGTTCCTTACATATATTTGTACACCGCGAAACCCAGCAGAGCTAGGGACCCTACAATGAACGTCAGCTCACCGTCTTGTTGATGTTTGCTGGGTGTGTAGAAGTCGGATAACTTAGGGCCTTCTCGATCGTCGCGGCATAGTACCCTCTTATGCCTTCATCAAGATCTTTCAAGCTTTCGCCAGCTTGACGCTTAAGCTGTCGTTGCTGATTGTACCAATCGATTTTGCTCTGTCTGTCACGTACCCAAGCTGCTTGAGCTTCTTGTAATTGTTCAATAGCTTTGTCATGCCGCTTCCATTCTTCTTCCCCGTGCCCACCAAGCTTGCTGAACAGATAGTTACTCCCCGAGAATGCTAGAGCGTTAATCAACGCCCCTGCTGCCATGAATGCCATGGTCGCCATGTTTATCTTGAGACGAAGCGGTTGCCTTTTGCAAAGTTCTCGCTTGCCCACATGGGTTGCGTATTGGTGTAGTGAAATCTCCTACCAACCTCGGCAAGCGATGAAGCATCGCCGTCTTCTCGATATTTAAGTGGGATTTTGTGATCAACATGCCACTCCCCGTAATTGTCCCAGGCCATACCCTCTGAAACTGGTCCTCGATATGGGCACGCAGCGTCGCGATATCGCAACCGAGATACCCTCGGGAGCTAAGCTCCTTGTTACCCTTGAGGGCTGTGTGGACCTGACATCGTACATTATGAGCAAGATGGCCGGCAGGGTTGCAGTTTTTGCACTCGGATTTTCGCCTACCATGCTCGATGCATATACTTCCACCTCCACAATCATGCGGGCAACCACTACAGTCCTTACATTGACTCTTCTGTTTTTGATGGGGGCATTTGTTTCTTTCCCTTTACGTCTTTGCACTATCGAGGCATTTGATGCACATTTTTGTCAGTTGACCATTACGTTTGTTGATCCTAAAATTGTTTAAAGATAAAGAGTGATTACAGTTTAAACAACATTTGACCTCCTCCATTTTTTTTGTTGTTGTGTCTACATTCAGCAGACACAACCCTTGGTCACGTCTTAATATTCCACAGAGTGGAAGCGCCCATCCAGAACATTCAGCTGCGCATCTCGGAGCAAGTACACGTAGCACTTGATCTCCCCGGTCCCATCTGCCTTCTTGGTCATATGCAAGGTGATCCCATCGCTAAGCCTTTGCAGGGGCCTTCCAGAACCATTGCTCGAAAATCTATGAACAACGCGTAACGCTCAGTCATTAACTGACCGATGGTCACCTCCGAGTCGTGGCTACCAAATAGTTCAACAATTTGCTCGAGATGATCTTTCGGGAGCATAGCATGCGAGTAGAATTCGTTATGCTCACCTTCTACTGTGATTGCGATTTTCTCAATCTTGGGGTTGTAGAAGACCTCGTTAGCGCCAGAAAAAGATTTCACTTTCCCGGGGTCTACGAATAGTAGTAAGACTTCAAACTCTTGGCAGGAGTGTCGATCTGGACATTATAGCTGGTATCAGCCTTTTTTATCGTTATAACCTTGCTGCGGAGTTCACACTCATAGGGTAGGGCAAGACGGCTGTATCGAGACATCATAGCGCTCGCGAGACCCTCATTGGTAACCTTGTCAAACTCGAAGCAGATGTTGGTGATCTTATACCCACTATCAGCGGGCTTAGCTGCCGTGCTTCCAGCAGACGCCGTACCAGCATATGTGATGACTTGGTCGTGAGGTGCAAAGTATTACAAACTGCAACCTGCATGATAGAATGGCAGATCCCTCGTAAGTTCGAACATTTTGCCGATTGAGATGCAAAATGTATTGTCGTAAGCTGCCACGATCGCTTTTTCTTCATCATTTCCTACATGGTCACTAGCTTTTACTTGCAGAGCCCTGATGGTACCATCGTTGGGATTTATGCCTCCAAGATTAGGTTGTTCACTCGATCAAACTTTGGGATCCACAGATCCTGATACACTGCGAGGACATTGAAATCGCTGTTGTTCTGCACTTTATTACCATTCAGGCTTATGCAAAAGTTTTGAACCAGGGCCTTGCCAATGTTGCTGACGATGGTGCGTTTGGTGTTGGTACCAGTAAGCTCCAAGTCTAAGAGGAGTTTGAGAGAACCTGGGAAAACACATCATTCTGACCCATGTTTGGTACATCAACGTATAGATCTTCGTTCTGGTTGATTGTTGAGGGGACATGGCTCACCTTGACACGCTGTTTCTTGCCTTTCATGGCAAGCATTGTTTTTAATTCCTTATTGGGATTTATCTTCGTTCCGTACATTTATTAGTAGGCAATTGCGGTTGAATAAATGCCGATTAATCCGATATATGAAGGAGATGATTTCACGCCAGAGGAAGGCATTCCAGACGAGCCTGAGGAGTTCAGTATCCAGAGTGAGATCCTTCGACCCGAGGATATTTCAGGGCCCAGCTCCGCGGGCATCGCTAGCTCCACGCTAGTAGGCTCGGAACTAGACACTACGCTAACGTCACGGGGAGAGCTACTGAAATCAAAGTTAATAGCCTTTACGAAGCTCTTGGGGTGGAGCTGGTCACGACGAAGGAAGGTGAACTGAGGAAAGCTTCCGCGATAGAGAAGGATCTAGGTGTGCACCGCCTACAAAACCTGGGCTTTACAGATTATACCAAGCCAAAAAAGGGCTGGATGAAGAGGCTCATTAACAGGTACGAGAAGGTTGAGAAAACTGAAAATATTTCGATGCAACCATTGGGTGAGATCAGGAACGTCGTCGATGCCACGGAGAGCCTTATGCATGAGTTTGATGGCTTCAGCGATCGCGAGAGAAGGGGGCTTGACATTGAGCTTCAGACGATCCGGGGTAACCTGAAAATCCTGACAAGCAAGATGATTTCATACGAGAATGAGATCACGATAATAGAAAGGAATATCAAAGAGCTTGAGGGGAAGAAGGCTAACACACCCGGAGTATCTAACGAACAGCTAGCTATCTGGGACAGGGATATAGCCGAGGCTAAGAAAGAGCTAGAACTCCAAGGTCAAAAAGATGCCACAGTAGAAGCACATGGCATACTATCATTCAGCATCCATACTCAGCTCAGGAGAATCAAAGACACCCTGATCAAGATCGCAGAGGATGATAAAACTTTGGCTGAAAAACTGAGGATCCTGTTCAAAGAGCAGGGTATTACTATAGCCAGTATCGTCTCCGCTGTTGACTTGCTGGTCTCTACCATCGTCCTGCCAGTTACGAGAGTTGGAAGCACTGCCGGAGGAGCTGCTGGAGGAAGTGCTGGGGCAAGGGTTTTGTACGGAAACAGCTTGAAAGACTGGGGAGATTTTTGAAGTACCTAGCAGGTATGGCTGGCTCAGCCTTGCCTGGGATAATTGGTAGTATTGTATCGTTCTTTTACAGAGTTGCAGCGAGAGTCGTCGAGTTCGCGGGAAAGCATTTATACATGGTCATGGCTGCCGCCGTGGATATTGTTGTTGCGTATATAGGTAACAGGAGGAATAAGGGTAAATCGCACTGAGAGTCTAGTATGTTGTTCAACACATTAGATCTATTTATTCATCCAGATGATAACGAGTATTTGATAATGGTAGCCTTGGTGTCATCGTGCCGAGTTGCATCAACTCCTGGCGCAGTGTGCGACTCTGATCGGGGGAGAGTGGCACCCTCTCCCGTTTCATGACTTGGTGCTTGTTGTTTCAACGACTCGATACTCTGCCTAGGAGGTGTGGTGAAGGATGCCTGTACATTATTCAATCACGCAAACATATGTATCAAGAGTTTATGAAGAGGATGTTTCATGGAAAATTTCTTTTATCAAATTCTTAATCTTATGAAGCCTTGAAAATCCAGTGCTAAAAGTTTTTTACATTTTAGCAGCTTCAGACTCTGGGTGAAAAAAATGTGTGTATCATAAACTTGACATGTCTAAAATAGGTTAGGAAGTCAAGATAGCATTTAGCATATCCTTTTCAATTTAAGGTGTCACTAAGGCATAGCTATATATTTTACCATTATGATATCATTATGCTATGCATGATTCTTTGTAAAAACCAGTAAAATCTGACTTAAAGCTGGTTGTTCTTACATTTAAAAGCTTCTTTCAGTGTTGTTTATTCTTATTTTGTTTTTAGTAATAGGAAAATACTAATTACTAATCTAATTACTATCTCGCTTGCGAGGATATATTGCTTTCCAACTCCCAACTAACTATCTAACTAGCTACGTCCGAAATGCGTGATTTCTACGTCTTTAACGAGCTTTTTTATTCCAATTTAAGAATTCTTTCAACGAATTTCTCTTAAATTTTTGTTTAGTTGAAAATAGATGTTTTTGTTGTTAATAAGCAAATAAGAAAATGTACTATTTCGTATTGTGAAAGATAATGGCAAGATAAATTGCATCCTAGATGTTTCTTATTTTGGGGCAAAATTGGTACTCTGATTTTCTCTGATTCTCAGTTTTAAGCTGAGGCCGTTCTTACTTTGTTCTTATGTTTTGGCAAAATCTGAGGCTTCGTATAAAATTGTTCTTTTAAAAAAGGCACGAATATCCGCCCGGTGAATAAAATTTATTAGTTAGCTATGCAAGCAAACAAGAATTTTACTATGCCTATGTGTTGTACCATATAATCGTTTTAACTCTTTCTCATTTTCTTAAGTGACAGCTGTCGAAATTGGTAATTATGGACAACTTTTGCCCAACTTGAAGATTTAGTAGCAAATTATATTATTCAGAAATGAAAAACAGCTTTTCATTTCGTTATGTTTATAGCTAGCTAGCCATATTACGAGTTTTGATTTTAAATATTTGTTTATAGAATTATGTTTTACTTTACAACAAAAAATATATATGGATATCGTACTCTTTCCTTCCCGCAAAAAAATTTCTTGAATCATTTAGAACTTTTATTTTCACAATTCTTTTTCATTGTTGTTAGCTACACTGATAAAAAAAAAACAAAATAAAACAAAAAAAAACAAAATAAGTGCTCAAATGACTCCTTTTAAGTTGTCATGATTAATGACTCCTTCTTGTTACTCATTTCGACATATTCAAAATGATTCCTTTAAAGGAGTCAATTTTTCTTTGACTCTTTTTATGTACTCCCCAAAGGCACCCAATCAATAAGTCCCTAAAGGGTTTCAATGAGTTTTTTTTGAATGTCCAAGTTTAGCGCCTTTGGAGCCTTGAGACAATATATTAATATATTGAATATTGATATATATATATATATATATATATATATATATATATATATATATATATATATATATATATATATATATATATATATATATATATATATATATATATATATATATATATATATATATATATATATATATATATATATATATATATATATATATATATATATATATATATATATATATATATATATATATATATATATATATATATATATATATATATATATATATATATATATATATATATATATATATATATATATATATATATATATATATATATATATATATATGTAAACAAACAGCGGGCAAAGCGAAGCAGATGGTAGCTACACGAGTTGAATTACGTTGAATTTAGCTACAGCTACCTGAAAAAGTAATAGGGAAATGATGGCAATTATGTCAAACATACCATTTCATGACTATTAACTAGCTGGCCAGTAATTATTTGATTTTGGAGTATTATTCTGTACTAGAGCTGTAGCCCAAAATGTGTCTGTTGTTTTCTTTTAGATATATAAATACCAGTTGCTTCTGGATTAGTAACTACTAACTGCAGTAAAATGCATTCAGAATAAGTCTACAAGCTGAAATCTAGAACAAGATCTATTCAATCAATTTTCGATTAAAACAAGTTGCAGTGAGTTGTTGAACTGTGTGGATGTTGAAAAGGTAAACATACACCCATATGCAGTTTTTAATTTTTTTGGATTTTTAGAACGGGGCTAGCTACATAGCAATTTTTATAGCTATATATGTTTTTATGGAAGTGAAAGTAAAATAATAAAGTCGATGATTTTAAACACTTTGTGTTTTCGCATAATGTTTAGACATGTATAGAATTAATTCCTTTATGGAGAAACATTTAAATACTTATACCTTGTTTTATTTTAGTTTGAAAGTCTTCCATATGGACCTCTGCAGAAGTATATATCTGATGATATTGATACTATATTAGATGTAGCCCATATGAAGAATCATTATGTAGTTTCTTGTAACGAAGACAAAAATCTGCTATGTAAAACAGCTCAGCAGAAAAATATTGATCCACCGGATGTAGTAATTTACAAATTTAGTGCTGCTTTAATAGATAAAGCATCGCAAGTTCCAGGTTTTGAAAATGTTCCAGTACCTGTAATGAATATTCTGATGGAATATGGAAATAATTATATTGTAAGTGTTTAACCATGGCAGCTGTTTTTGTTCTGTATTTTTTTTCTTGCCAAGAAAATACTATCAATCTACAATTTTGCACAGGAAATATTTTTGTATTATAATTTTGTATTATATATATATATTTACTAGCCGGGAAACCCGGCGTCGAAACAACGGGATAAGCCACAAGTCAAGGTGTGACCATGCGTTGAACGCCCTGAGGAGTGCTTAATAAGAGTCGTAAACTGTGCCACACGGTCAGGTGGGTGCTTTAGTACAGGTATGCAGTATGCCGTAAATCAAGTAAAGCGCATACACCATTATAGTGTTGCAACTCTCACATATTTTTCAAAAAATAACTTTCCCGCAACAAAAGCTGAAATAAAAAACAGAGTTTACAAACCGTTGTTACTCCGTCATAGCAAAAACAATTAGTCAATATTGTTTTATTTTGCGGAATAAGTTTCAGTAAACGTTAAAAAATTAATCGTGACATCGGGCTAAGCGTTTAGTACAGCTAAACAGAGTTGAAGAGGCGTGTAGGGACAATACTCTTTTGAAAAAGCTTTCTCGCAGACTCTGTTTAAATTAAAACACAGGAAACAGTCCACTACCAACACGGGGTTGAGCGGTTAGTCAGGGTCGGATCCAGCTATAGGCGAGGTAGGCTAAAGCCTACATTGAGATGGAGCTATTAAAATCCTGCATATGATAATTCTATGGAGAAGCAGCTCGTGAGAGAATCGACAAGAAATATTCGTAGATCGCGCGCGGTCATCGTGTACGTGAAAATGTTATAGCCAGTGGCGCTTTGAATCCCGTTTGTTTACGTTGTCTCGATAATCTAACAATTTTTGTCTTTCCAATCGAGACACGCCAATCTGCCTTAGAAAATCACTTGTCCTAAAACTCGCAAGTAGGCTAAAGTCTGGACAGCTGTTTTTAGTAACCTATGGCACACAGTTATTTCAACGGGGATTTCAAATTCGCGAAAACACAGTCTAGTTGCCTACTACTTTTCACTCGCAAGTAGGCTGAAATTCAACTCGCAAGTAGGCTCAGAGGACTGGTGACAAACTCAAATTCGGGTCAAAGTTCAGTGAGCCAGAAAATAGATGATCAAACATGGCTTCTAGATATGCTCAGATATGTGTGTTTCGTGAGATTTGTGTTTCAGGTGAGTTTTCAGAGTTTTTGTTGGTTTCATATTTTATAAAACACCGGAATAATGTCATGCATGAATCATATGTCCAGCTAGCTAGGAACTTGTTAGTCTTGTTTGAGTTTATACTACCTGGCCTGTGGAAGACATCATCTCCCCCCCCCCCCCCCCCACACTGCCAACTTATTTATGTCTGCATGTAGCTAGAGTAGTATGAACAGAGTGTCGAGGAAGATTGAAAAATAGTCAGTCCAGTTGTGCATCGAGAATAGATCTTATTATTTTTAGTAATGTATAGCTAGCATCTTGAAGAAACAAAAGTTCAACAGTGAGTTTTTTTTTTTTTTTACCTTCTATTGTTTTGTCTTGCTGTATCATTCCTGTTTTCAACGAAACTCTTGTATTTCTGGGTTCAATTCCCAGTAGGAGTAATTGTTCATTACTGTTTCATTTCAAGAAAGAAATGAAAAAAGAAAGACAGACAGAAATAAGGAAGAGAGTTAGTCAATACAGTTGCATATTGAAATAGAAAGTTTGTCCTTTTTGTTATTCAGAAGACTGTCAAAGGTGTGAAACAATTTTTCTGTGTGTCAAAATTTATTCGATTCTTTGTATTTTCTGTCATAAAAACAACTGCATTGTCGTCATTTTTCGACACATTTAGAGCCATTTGAGGCATTTAGAGGGCTCTTAAAGCATTGGCTTCCAGGGCTCCGCCCTGGACCCGTTGGGGGCTCACAACGCCCCCAAAAATCCCAGTTGTTCTGGATTGCGCCCGATAAGGCGCAATGCAACGCCCCGTTGGGGCGTTGTAAATTCAATTATTCTAAAAAAATTTTTTTAAGAATTTTTTTATATAGGCCTACATCCAGTAATTCTCTGGATCCGACCCTGTTAGTCGAGGTAAACATTGTTGGACATTCGTACAGGCGTGATTCCCAAAAAAGTTTTAAAACTAATTGTCACAGTGGGCTGCCCGCATAGGCGTAACAGCCTTTTCCAAAAAACAGGCTATTGTTAACACTGAGCTGACCGCTTAGTACAGTTAAACAGACTTGAACAGTACCCTTCCCCAAAAAAACTTTATCATAACCTCGGTTTAAATGACAACACAGGAAATAGCCTGTCGTTACCCCTCCAGCTAAAGCAATTGCTCAGCCATTTTATTTGCAAAAAATGTTTTAAGAAAATAATTAAAGGTGTACAGCTACCTAGCTAAACTGCATTTAGCATAAGATTTATTGCTGAGAATATTGCGATATTGATAGCCAAACTGAATTTTTATACTATCACTTTTTAGGTAAATATATGAGATAGCTAAATGGCTATATCCTCGACATAAAAACAAATGTTGGGTTGGAGAAAAACCTCTTATACCAAACAAAATTACTAAAAAGTAAGGCTATTAGCTAGTAGCCTTCAAATTATTCGCTCCTAGCCAAAAATCCGAAAACTGGTGCGTTTAATATCTGCACGTAGCTAAAAAACGTGACAATATATTTATCTTCACATTTTAGAACATAAAAAAAAATATTACAAATTTAAAGAGCTTATAGAAGACAAAAAGGTGAAACAGACTTAGAAACAAACTGACCACCATTACTTTTTTAAAAACTAAAAATGGCCATCATGTTTCTTCGTTGGCATGTCTAGGCCGCGAAAGTCTTGATTGGTTTTTCAAAGAATCAGGCGTTTTGATTGGTATACACGTGCGAGCGGTCAAAACAAAGTCAGTTAAACTGTCAGTAAAACCATCCTATTTGTTTTCTGTGGCTCCTGGGTGGATCGGCGCATTTAAATAATGAATTCATTTTAATCACTTAATTTGTTTTTTAAATTAGAGGTTTATCAATTAAATTAAATAAATTATGTAAGGAAATAAATTAATTTCTGTAATTTATTTTAATAAATCATAAGATTTCCAATTAAACAACCCCCTGGTTTCTAAAACTTCGCGGAAAGATCAAAGGAATATCGGTAACCCTTTTGAACAGTGTAGTGTTGCAACTCTCACATATTTTTCAAAAAATAACTTTCCCGCAACAAAAGCTGAAATAAAAAACAGAGTTTACAAACCGTTGTTACTCCGTCATAGCAAAAACAATTAGTCAATATTGTTTTATTTTGCGGAATAGGTTTCAGTAAACGTTAAAAAATTAATCGTGACATCGGGCTAAGCGTTTAGTACAGCTAAACAGAGTTGAAGAGGCGTGTAGGGACAATACTCTTTTGAAAAAGCTTTCTCACAGACTCTGTTTAAATTAAAACACAGGAAACAGTCCACTACCAACACGGGGTTGAGCGGTTAGTCGAGGTAAACATTGTTGGACATTCGTACAGGCGTGATTCCCAAAAAAGTTTTAAAACTAATTGTCACAGTGGGCTGCCCGCATAGGCGTAACAGCCTTTTCCAAAAAACAGGCTATTGTTAACACTGAGCTGACCGCTTAGTACAGTTAAACAGACTTGAACAGTACCCTTCCCCAAAAATACTTTATCATAACCTCGGTTTAAATGACAACACAGGAAATAGCCTGTCGTTGCCCCTCCAGCTAAAGCAATTGCTCAGCCATTTTATTTGCAAAAAATGTTTTAAGAAAATAATTAAAGGTGTACAGCTACCTAGCTAAACTGCATTTAGCATAAGATTTATTGCTGAGAATATTGCGATATTGATAGCCAAACTGAATTTTTATACTATCACTTTTTAGGTAAATATATGAGATAGCTAAATGGCTATATCCTCGACATAAAAACAAATGTTGGGTTGGAGAAAAACCTCTTATACCAAACAAAATTACTAAAAAGTAAGGCTATTAGCTAGTAGCCTTCAAATTATTCGCTCCTAGCCAAAAATCCGAAAACTGGTGCGTTTAATATCTGCACGTAGCTAAAAAACGTGACAATATATTTATCTTCACATTTTAGAACATAAAAAAAATATTACAAATTTAGAGAGCTTATAGAAGACAAAAAGGTGAAACAGACTTAGAAACAAACTGACCACCATTACTTTTTAAAAACTAAAAATGGCCATCATGTTTCTTCGTTGGCATGTCTAGGCCGTGAAAGTCTTGATTGGTTTTTCAAAGAATCAGGCGTTTTGATTGGTATACACGTGCGAGCGGTCAAAACAAAGTCAGTTAAACTGTCAGTAAAACCATCCTATTTGTTTTCTGTGGCTCCTGGGTGGATCGGCGCATTTAAATAATGAATTCATTTTAATCACTTAATTTGTTTTTTAAATTAGAGGTTTATCAATTAAATTAATTAAATTATGTAAGGAAATAAATTAATTTTTGTAATTTATTTTAATAAATCATAAGATTTCCAATTAAACAACCCCCTGGTTTCTAAAACTTCGCGGAAAGATCAAAGGAATATCGGTAACCCTTTTGAACAGACAAAATACGGCTATTATTATAGAGACTAGTCGATAAGGCCCGTGGAAAAATCCACTTAGGCAGGATAACAGAGAAAAACAGCCGTCATTTAAATTTTGATGACGTCAGCAAAGACATGTGAGAACACAAAAATTTTTTAGAAATGTGTATGCCTGTTGCCTTCATCGTATAGATCTTGAAACGCTGATCAAGAAAATGTATAGGAATATGTACTTTTGACAAACGGTTGCAGAGATATCAAGGCCTAAAGGTTTTTTGATGACGTCATCAACCCGTCCATTCCGAAACGGATTCGGGGACCAGGTTTGAAAAACTTTCCCAAATTGGTCCTAGGTGGTCCCTTGACGTCACCACCTCGTTTCCAAGTTATTTGGCCCCAATGTTTTAGGTGCACTGGTCGTCATATCGTCATAAAATTTAACAAATAAGACATGTATTTTTCGGCTACATCAAAGGAAAATAAACACATCCACTTTGCATGTCACGGAGACACGGAACTGGCGTATTATTATATAGATGTCTGCTAGTGTTGACTAAATTATGTTTACTTCAAAACCGTAACCTATTCTTTTATTATGAAAACAACCAAATGCTGTTTTTTGTGTTTGCATAGGTATTTTGAAACTGAGCTACTAAAGGGTTTCTTTCATTCTGCTGGAACTTATAAAGTCAGCATTAAGCGAAATTACTTTTAAAGAAACTTATCTTATATCAATATACAATGATTGGGATGTGAAAGCTGCACAATCTCATCGTTCAACTGATAAACGTAGTATGTTAATTACAATTAATTAAATGATAAATTCATGTTCTGATTTTACTATTTATTTTTTTTTACATTGTGTCCTTTTATTTGCCTAATTCAGGTAAAGGGACATCTAAGAACAGCAATGTCTTTAAAATGATAACACAAGGAAATCAATCAGCACTGAAAAATCTTTACCACTTGGACACACTGTCTTAAAAAGAAGATTTTTGTCAAATGCTCCTGGTTATATTGTTTTTTCCCGAATGAATGCAAGTAAATGCAGAAATAAAGACCCAAAGAATTTGTGGTTTGTATATGCTTTTTTATATGCATTAAAAATTAAAAATTAAAGACTATCTAATCAATCCATCACAGAACCACAAATATTCCACCTTTAAATACATTGTGCAGCATTTCGGTAAAAAGACTACTTTAACGTTAGAAAAGCAGTTTTTCACGTTATCTGTTATTCCCAACTTCCATAGATGGGAAGCAAATAAATCCAGTGGTGTAAAGAAAGAAGAATGTTTTATTGGTAGCGGACGATCACCACCAAGTGTTAAGATTAATTTTGCAATTGTTTGATATAGATGAAGATTTTAATATGGTGGATCAGATAAAGCAGAAGCGATATGCCATCTTAAATGACGTTTTCAACAATACTTACTATCGCCTCCGTCAAGAGTATGTCCCACTTGTAAAGAAAAGGAGATTGTCAAGGAGAGTAAAGCCTAGACTGACAATGCAAACACTCTTGCGTCAGCTAAACATGTCTGACGAGGAATTTAAAACGATGCAACATCAAAATGAAATGGAAAGCATTTCTTTATATCAAGCATTTAAAGAAAATATACTGAATCACGGAACCTTGAAATGGAGAGTGTTTAGCAGTACTAATCAAACAGTTGTAATGAACGATTATGATTCGGAAACTGGCGACTTTAAGGTAGAAATGACTTTCATATTTTAATATTAAACATAGATTATAATGACCTATGCAATTTTTTTATCCTTGTTTCACAATGTTTCACATTTTACATTTTTATTTTTTTGTCTTTAGTTTTTTGATTATGTTATTGTATCCATGGAAACCTCACCTCAGGATAACGATGTTGTCTGGAATTGTTCCTGCGAAACATTTCGTGTATTAATGTTTATTGTGCAGATGAATTTTGGCGAAATTACTTGGGAAGGATTGATGTGTCTTCATTGCCGTTTGTTGAAAGAATTACAGCTACAGGTAGAAGTTATTTTGACTGATTTACTTTGTGTTATTATTCGTTAATAAATTTTACTCTCTAAATGTAAATACAGAGAAAATTTGCAGTTAAAAAAATGAGAAAGTTATTTTTGTTTATATATTGTAGCATAACGTTCGCCGTGTTGATTTAAGTTCTGACCACGCGTATACGAGAGAAATTCCGAATACAGATGCACTAGTAAGTAAAGCCATCATTTCACACAATTATCCTGTAATTCTTTTGCCAATGCAACATTTGTCCAACCAAAAGTATAACGTGGTTTCAAAGGACGAAGTTCAGTTTATCAACGTATTTCAGTCTCAATATAATTCTGCTATCTAAATATCTTGTTTATCGGGCTTGTGCCAGCATTCATTCGGAAAAAAGAGAAAGTACGTGACTTTAGATGATAGCGAACAGATTTACCTTAAAGTTTTCCGAAGCCATAAAGAAGAGCTAGCCAATTTACAAGGTGTATTTTTATAATCTTATTTTAACTAAGAGTTGCTAGTTTATTCCGAATTGGGAGCTGAAAAATACAAGAGATAAATTATACAATTTGTTTGCGTCGTTTTTTTTCTGTTTTCGTTGTTTCATCTTAAAAGAGACGTGTTTACTTCATTAAAAATCGTTTTAAAGTACTGTGTGACATAGAGCTAAAATTTTCAATTATTTTGAATTTATAACAAATGCATTGTCAATTTAAAAATGTATGTATATTTTCCATTTCATATTTCGCTACAGAACTGGTAAATAGCTCAGATAACATTTCTGATAGTGAAGATGGAGAGATAGATATTACTGATGAGGCAGAGGATGTCAATTTAGAGTTAGAAGAAGAAATTGTTAGCGAGGGTGGATTGGCTGATCATTTGGTAATGCCTTAATCCTTATTTCCAAATTATTTTACAAAGTATGACAAATTTTATTTTAAATTACTGTCCTTTCTAATGTAAGGATTACAATATCTATACCTTTAGTGGAAAAATGCTTTTGATTCATTCACTGAAATGTGGAAATTCCATTCACCTTTTCCTCATACTGTGAATCAAGATCCGTTCGAAAGAAACTTGCTTGATAATTGCCGTCAAAGAAACCTCTTGGTAGCATCGTTTGAAAACGATACGTGTATGAACTTCTTTCCTCTTTGTACAGATGAGTTGTGTGAATGTCAGGTAATAATTTTTAATAGTATCATGCATTGCTGTAATTTTAATGGGATCTTCATACATTTTTATGGTGTTTTTTTACAGTTGCCCTGGAAAGTTGACAACGATGGAAATAAAGTTCATGCTTTCGATTGTGTTACTACACTTTATACTTTAAATGGTATTTTGAAGTCTAAAGTGTTTATACTGGTTTGTTCGACTAACACATGTGTTATTCGGTGGAATGGCTGGAATGAGTGTATATTTCGTGTGTCATCAGAGATTTGTGCTGGGTACGAAATCTGCTGGGAATTTGTCGAAATGGTTACTAAAGTCAAGTGCAACTTTGCCGCATATTGCAATATAGTTACTTCGAGATATCAACGCAGCAATTGTAGTTCTGTTTCTTTCATGTCAGCTAAAACATTTAGAAAACTGTTTCTAACATGGGAGTCTAACTTGCATCTTTTATTGACATAACATGTCTCTCCTCAGATTTTATTAAAAGACATTTTCCCGGAAAATCTAGTTTTTTGTCTGTCACTTGAATCAGTCTACTTAAATAACACCACTTTAGGCGTGATATTTACACCAGGTTGCATTTCTATAAATATATCATGATGATTGTTTAGAATATTCATGTTGAAAGAAAAAACACTATTCTTATTAAAAAAACAGGGATGAGAACCGAAGGTGAAATAAGGTAAAGTAACAGATTTCTTCAAATTCATTTTCTGTTAGAAGATAAGATGTACTCTGTTTGGGTAGTACAGGTTGAAAAGTAAAAGGCTTACACAGTTTTAGATCAAAATACGAAATTCTTTCGTGTTTGCAAACAGGCTCAGCAACGTGTTTCGAATTGGAATAGTATATGCACACAAGGACAGACAATTAATAAAAAGCTCTTTTATACATTATGTGTGGAAAGGCTTCTAAAAGGCAAATTTCCTTCACTTAATATGCATCCCATGGGCCTGGTTAGTATATCAAATAAACATTATATTTACCTACTTTTATACATGAGTTCCAATGTTTATATTTTAAAGAGATTCGTGCATCCCCGGAAAAAATCAGAAAATTGACAGGCAAATAAATGCAGACCTTAGGTGAAGAAAGTTAAACTATGGTTAAAAACTTCTGTATTGTATATGTGTTCTAAATCTAAACTACATGCAAGTTATATATATATTTTAATTTCATTTTCAATAGATGCCTCTACCTGATCAAAACGTTTGGAAAGGACTGGTACACGGTACCGCTTGCATTATTTTGCCTGCCGATTGGTGTAAGAGGTTTGGGTATTATAAACAACACACCTCACGATGAAAGTCAGCTGCATGATTTTTAGCCAACAAAATGTTTCTTAGAAATGTAACGGATAATTCAGCTAATTTGCCCACATAGATTTAAAGAGAACACACCCAGCTTGTCATCAAAACATTTATAAAAATAGAGTCATTGACAACATTGATATATATATGGCTACTAGCTATTAATTAAGATGTTCACGTAATTTGGACGGTATACGCTCTAGAGCTATAGCTAACTATCAGCAGTTTTGCAGGGAAAGACAAACACGCCATATAAATCAATTTAATTATCAAAATAAATTTGATTTTATGTAGAACTAAAATTGATTTCTTTTTAACATAGTTCTTAAATGAGCCCCCGTAAAGTTCATTCACAACTTTAGTTGGTCTTTTTATCCACTCCACAAAACAAATAGTCAGGAGACCCAGCGTAATTTTTCTTACCATCGGGAAATCTGAGTAGTTAAGGTGGGAAAAATTACGCTGGGTCTCAAACAATTTTTCTGCGGCCAAAATCTGGCTGCGCTTTTTGATTGGCTAATTCTATTGTTCTTTGCTCACGTGGTCCATGTCGGGGAAAGCCCTTTTCATCCGAATATTCCGGCGAGTGTTTTCACTCACCCTAACAAACATTAGTAAACTATAAAGTTTTTACCACAGTAAGATGTGACCAAGCTTGGTAAACAATTCACAGATAATTTATAATGAGCTCCGAAGCGATTAGTCATATTGTCCAATTTAAACTTGGGGTTTCCGCCGAGTCATTCGTTCGCGTCTAAGCTTTAGTTTGAGAGAAACTCATTTTATCAACTAGAAGAAGAAAGCTTAGCTAACTAGGCTACAAAATAAATCGACCGCCATATTTGTTGTGTTGACATGAAACTCCCGCGCGGGTCAGAAATAAATGTTTGCAGGGCAAGAACTGTTCATAAATTATTTTTGGCGTATAACTATCATAAATTATAAGCGATCATGTGACCAGCCTGTTCCAGGGCCTTTTCGCTGCTATCAACTTATCAACAAGGCCCTGGGAACGAGGTTGGAACGGAATACCTCATTATGGGAGGTGTATAAAAGATAAAAGACACGGTTTAAGCAAACTGTTTTCCACAAAATGTTTGGCTTTACATCATAGATGTTGTTTGGAAATCATCCCACAAATCAGCCAAATCGTCGGCGGTGGAAGTAGATAAGGCGACGGCGGTGGAAGTAGATGTGGCGGCGGCGGTGGAAGTAGATGTGGCGGCGGCGGTGGAAGTAGATGTGGCGGCGGCGGTGCAAGTAGATGTGGCGGCGGCGGTGCAAGTAGATGTGGCGGCGGCGGAAGTAGATGTGGCGGCGGCGGAAGAAGGTGCGGCGTCGGCGGCGACGTCGTCTCCAAGGATCTAAATTCAATGCAATAAGATTATTGATATAAAAGGCAGAAATTAAAACAAAAAAATGTTGTTTTCTTCTTCATTCAACTACCTTGCTTAAATTTCGGCTCAACGTCTTGTTCTTCTATTTCGTCATCAGCGTCCTCAACTAAATATAATAAAACAAAAAATCTACTGAATCTTTTTTCACACTAGACCCTAACTCGCGTTAACTAAGTAGCCATGCGCAATTGTGAAAATTTAACAGGAAGTGATGAGCGAGGGAGAGATATCTATAAGAAAAGAGAAGAACTTGGTGATTATCATCAACTAGCACAAGAGTTAGAATTAGGTGATCGTGTATAGTTTTTTTAGGTAAGAATTTGAATCATATTTGACGGCATCCTTTTGATCTTTTGATGTAAGGTTGCCACCAGCTAAAGCGCGATAATTACCAAAAAGTTTTGTTAACGCGAGTTAGTGCCAATGTTTTTATCAAAACGTTGCTGGGTTTTTTTGTTCAAAAATGTATGTAAACAAAAATTATATCGAATTACGTGTTTCTTGTGACAGTAGTTAGATACAATATATAGAGGCCATACAGAATATGCGAGAACTTCATTCTGCTGTATTGTAAAATTTTATGTTTTATTGATGCGTTACTAATCATTTTTTAGCTGATGATGTAGTTCAAAATATGTGTATGCTGACATTCTAAAAACCTCTGACACCAAATTTTGAGTTTGAATTTTTGGAAGATTTTTTCTATTTTATGAGTGGAAATACACAATGGATAAAATATATGCTAAATATCTGGTGATTTTAAATTTCTATATTGTAAACAGAAGGGCAAATTTTAAGCAAAAACGGATATGAAGGTCTCATGTACATTCGTAATAGGTCTAAAGCCCCCAAAATGCTATGGCAAGAGTGCTGACACAAGTCAAAATTTTATTGCTGTTTTTTTGCTTTTTTATACAAATCTTCTTGGGTTATACTGGTGAATAATTTGTTTAGTCGTCTCCTTTTGTGAAAATAAAGTAACAAAGAAAGAATTTTTATAGACCAATCTATTTAATTCGACAAAGAATTCTTTCTAAAGAAAAACACATTGTATTGGAAGCTTGCATAAAAATCTTTATTGAATATAATACGAAAATGTTAATTTTACCTTCCTCTGGACTTTTGTCATCTGCCTCTTCATCATCAACATCTATTTCGGTACTGTCCTCATCTTCTTTTGCTAACATTTAAAAATAACAGTCAGTCTATTTATTTTAAGCGATCTAAGATCCATGCGATCCTTTAAGTAGATACAGGAAACGATTTACCGGGAAGATACAACCCCAAATTAAATAAATTATCCACATAGTGAGATGACAATTTTGTTAATTGACCACTCAAACTTAAAAGCTAATTAACATAAACATGATCGAAGCTTACTCTTACTCAGAAATGACATAAATTTTTAAAAGGTTATTTGGTGCAACCAAAACCAAAAGTCTATGGGTGCGGGGCAAATACTACTGTTCAATTGTTCCTGATGCTTTTAATAAAATTTTAGCATTTATTTTACAATCTTATTTTCAAGGAAGATATGATGATATTCTATAAAAATTTGAAGTATATGGAACGTTTGCACAAAAAGAAACACATTTTTAAAGTCGAAATTTTATGTATATTTTTTAATTTGATTTGTTTGTAATTTTGTTAAACAAATATTTTAGGCAGAAGTCCGACAAAGAACTGAAGAGAAATGACACGAAAGCGACATGGGCACTCTGAATACGTTTAGTCCTCTAATTAAACCAAAAGAAAGTACAGGCTTAGGCAAAAAATCTATTGTTGTTATATCGTGTTATTTATGCAGTTATACAGTGGATTTTTGTTTAGTCTGCCTTCTTAACCTTGAGCATAATTGCTGCTTATTTGTTTTAAGCAAAATACTTCGTTAGACAAAAGAAAAACTAAATATAAATTGAGTAAATAAATAAATGACTTGGAATACACCTTTCCCGAGACTTATTCTTTTCATGTGCCGCAACTTTTTCTGTTGAGTTTTATGAAAAACGGACAGCAGATTTGAATTCTTTATCAATAATGTCAAAAACAAAGAAAATTTCAAAATAATGCAGCAAGTAAACAACCTGCTATTCTAATTTAAAGATTTGTGGCATGTCCAAGCTCTTTTTGAAAACGAGGCGGGACATGGTAACTTGAGCATTAAGAAGACTTTAACTGTGATATATATCTCCTCAAAATAGCACTTTCTGTTGGCGTATCAAGTTAAACTTTTACAAATAAATTAAACAAACTATGCCGAATTCAAATATGGTATTCATACTTTACGAGTTTAAAAAAAGTATGACTCATGGTCTCGGGAAAGGTGTATTGTACCATACCAATTTCATTAAGAATGTAAATATAAAAGAACGAGAGTTTACTCATTATCTTACATTTTTAAATAAAGGTTGCAAAACATCCAGAAAAAGCTTCTAAAGAATGACACACAGAATTCATTAAAAAGGTTCCAATTTTACCTTCCTCCTTAGGACTTTCTTCATCTGCCACTTCGTCATCAGCGTCTATTTCCATACTGCTCTCATCATCTTTCGCTAACAATTAAATACAGGTTGTCAGTCTATCTGTTTTAGGCGTTGTACCAGTGGATCAAAAAATTTATATATACGCCTTTAGAAATCTAAGATTCAATTTAAGTGTATTAAATACCTGCAAACAGAGCAGCGACAAGCCCTAGCAACAACAATACTTGCAAAATTCTCATCTAAGAGTAAAGAATTAGTTTACTTCTAGTACACCTAACAAAATTTAACATATCAGAAGTTTGATCAAACAACACAGAAAAGTTTAGGACTAGGCTAATATTCCACGACTAATAATATTGTTACTGTTATAACGTCACTGATTAATCAGAAAAATTATATGTCATTGAAACCTTCTGTAAGCTTACCGCTTCCCTGTTTCTCCACGAAACCTACACTGGTTGCTGCAGGGTGAATCATGGCCTTTATAGACTATTTCCGAAACTAACTAATTAAGAGTGATTAGTTCAACTTCTGGAACGTTTCAGCTTATTATATTAGAACAGGGGGTAAAATTAATGTAGTTTGGCGCTTTCAGATAGAAGATATTTCCCCTAGAATCATTTAATATACCATTAAAAAAGTATATAAATTCGGTTTTTATCCGGAGGTAAATTTGTATTTCATTTTTGCGGTAAATAAATCCTACTTCTTCATATGTAAATAACTGAAAGTCAATAATGCGACTAGATGTCAGCAAAGGTTATTAAATGTATAAGATGTTATCAAATGCATGGGAATATTTTTTAATTAAAATCTAATCCCCTGTCTAGCTTTACCATTAATTTGAATATTAGTCTGATTCCTCATAATTGCAAATTTGATTCCGTGTATAAACGGCACTAATCTTTGCCTCATTATCTCTTTAATAATAGCCTTACTTTGTCTGTGTGTCCGCGAGAGCCGCGTCCCGTAACGGAATCACGAATTTTTTATAATGCGCACCAATACCAAATGCGATATATTTTTGTCCACTTTGTTGCGACGGGTGAATTTAAAGGATGGGCGAACCTGTGGATTTTTCCACGGGCTAACGACTAGAAGTATAAAAAGTATAAAAACTTGGAATCTACCTAGAAAGTTCTAAAAATTTCATGATACAAATTCTGTAAAATTATAGAAGAACCATAAACGTCTAGTTTCCCTCAAAAATAATGTGAAGTAAATACTATTAACCAAAATAAGACTAAAATAAATTATATAAATATATATTAGTTTTAGTGATTCATTTTTCACAAATTAATGTTTGCAGGTTACTCTGTCAACATTTTTTTGGAAATGCTGATGATGGCTGTGTTAGGTTATGGCTGACCTAAAAAAGATCTAATGCGATATATTTTTATCCACTTTGTTGCGACGGGTAAATATAATGGACGGGCGAACCCGTGGATTTTTCTACGGGCAACAACTAGTCTCATTATATTATATTATATTATATTATATTATATTATATTATATTATATTATATTATATTATATTATATTATAATATATTATATTATATTATATTATATTATATTATATTATATTATATTATATTATATTATATTATATTATATTATATTATATTATATTATATTATATTATATTATATTATATTATATTATATTTTATTATATACCCGTAAGCAAAAACAGCCATTGAATAAATAATCGTATTCCACCCGTATTATTCAATGCTTGTGACGTAACAATAGTTTTGACAAAACATTCGTAAACGCATGTTTTGATTTTATCCTTTCCACCTCATTAATTTTTATCGTAATTAACTGTGATTGGTTGTTTCTTAGTGGTCCGTTTTCTGATTGGTCGATTTCCAAACACGTGAAATGGCGGGAACTTTTTTGTCGAGAAAATTCTTTTTACAAAAACATCAAAACAAAGAAATCGAAACAAAAACATGTCGATTTCACAAAAAAATGTTTCGATCTACACTATAAAATGAAACGAAAACAAAACAAACACAAAACAAAATAAGTAATATTAATTATAACAATCTCTTTTGGGTATATAATAAAACATATATACAATAGGTAAACATAGGTTATTAGATTTATTAACCCTCGGTGATATTATATTCAACTCCGCTGCGCGTCGTTGAATATAAATCACCTGGGGTTAATAAATCTCAATAACCTATGTTTACCTATTGTATATCTACTTAATATTGTATTATATTATATTATATTATATTATATTATATTATATTATATTATATTATATTATATTATATTATATTATATTATATTATATTATATTATATTATATTATATTATATTATATTATATTATATTATATTATATTATATTATATTATATTATATTATATTATATTATATTATATTATATTATATTATATTATATTATATTATATTATATTATATTATATATTAAGTTAAAAAATATATAAGTTCAGCTAGCGGTAACCTAACTACAATTGCATTTATTATGATCAAGAAAACAATGAATATATCTTTTTCACTTCTGACGCCTTGCAAGAAAAGGCATAATTGGATACCTAACACCATTAAAACAAAAATCTTGCAATGCTGCATGGTTATGATACTTACTGAGTTTTTATATTTATCTGCACCTGATGCCAAATAATTAGGTTCCATAACTTCCAGAGCTACTACTTCTAGAAATTTCTATAAAATCCTTTTAATCGGAATGTATAATAACTTTCGTTGGGATTATCCTTAGTACTTGAAATTTACAAGATAACTTTTTTCGTCGAGGGAAATCTTTCTGAGAATTTTGGTCGGAAAATCGGGAAAAATGGATTGTTAGGCAATTTTTGGACTTTATTCTAGCGAACTATGTAAAAACCGGAAAATATTCATTCTGCACCTAAACCAGCTAAAGAGGAAAATAGTAAACAATTTCAGGTTACTTTGTGATAAATTTAGTTTTTAATAAAAAGTTAGGACTTTCTGAAAAAAAATCGAAAAATGGTAAAAATTTAAATGGATGTTAGCCATGTATACCCCTTTTTAAAATATATTGTGACACACGCGAAATCATTGACATGTTTTTTGTATAAGGCAGGTTTTAAAGTAAACGAAACAGTAGTTGGGAAGCAACCATACTTATACATCGATTCACGTCGATCGATTCGATCAATTTCGTTTAGGCACACGCTTCCTTCCTATGTTCCTATTGAAGCTGTCCGAACATTTCGACAATTAGTCAAAGAACGGTCATTCTACAAAAAAGAAATGTCACGTCGATAACCACAATAGTGCGCGCTGGATACGAGGAAGTTATTTGTGTTTTATTTAAACAAAAACGGTCATTGGTAAGAAGTCTTAAGACAGTAATTAAAATTTTAAAGCTCTTAATTTAAACTAGAATTTTTAAAGATTGCTAAATAAGATAGCAAACACGAATGTCAATCTTGTGAAAGTTGATTACAGTGCAATTTCGTGTCAGCTCCGTGGTTTTTCCCATGGATTAACAAAATTAAATTCCTGGAAGAAATGCTTTTACTTCTTTTATGTAATGAATGAAGTGGCTGTTTCAAAGCATATTTGTGTTAATGATGTTTTGCTGAGATGAGAAATGAACAAATAACAAATCCTACCTTATATTTTATGTTGAATTCGTATACCTAAGGCCTGGTACCCAAAAGAAAGCGTTAGAAAGCGTCAAGCTTAACGCTAACGCCGCTTGCCGCAAGGTCAAAAAATGTGTTTTCAAATAAGTAGCATTAACGCCCAGTTTGCGCTTGCGCCTTAACGCCTTAACGCTGGTAACTAAAAACAAACAAAAATCAAGCATCAATCTTATTCAAAATTTCTGCTGTGAACAAGCACTATCTCTTGTTACTGGCAATTGAAATGATAAAACGGAGAAGAAGACGCCGTTACCGACAACAGAATGTTATTTCTATGGCCGGAAATATTTGGCGCGTCCATTTCTCCAACAAACAGAACAGTAAATTTATAACTCGTTCTTTTTTCAACGGCCTGTTATTATCAATACTGTTATTTATCTGCGTGTTTACACGCATATGTTTGAATTTAGCGTCCTATTCTATGAAAGTTAAGTTTTAGGCTACCATTTTGAAGTTAACAAAGTCATTCCCAGGACTCTGTTTTTGAACTCTGCACAAACCGGACATCGCAACAGGACAAGTTCCTCACATAGTTGAATCCAAGTATAGAAAGATAAGTAAGTATTGGCACAATTTATGTTTTGTGTGTTACTTTTTGCTGAGCTGAATTTTTTTTTCGCTGTCTATTCCGTTTTTGATCTGAATAAAAATTTTCGACTCCGTCCGTGCTAACACTACTTTGGCTGCTTCGTGTTTGATGGTCTTATTTTGTGAGGGGAAAACATCTGTTTGTCGGTGTTACCTTTTAATCTGACACATATTTCAGAAGTGCAACTGTCAATGCACCATAGCGTAAGTGAAAAACGTATTTATACAAAATACTGAAAAATTTGAACGAGAAGTGCAACTTGAAAGGCATCTTTGATGAAAAATAACATTTTAACAAGGATTAGCTATATATATAAATATATATATCAAATATAAACTCAAGTATAAACTCAAGTTAGACATGTAACTGAAATGATTATCATTCTTTACGGCTTCACTAATTTCAGTAAACATGCCATTTTTGACGACAAGTTTTTTTTACTTTTAAAGTGCAATGCATGTGTAATGATTTATTTTCAATAATTTGGTCAATTGCTAGGCGTGTAAGTTTATGGACTCAACGAGATTTGAATAAAATTTGGTAAAAGGTGATAAAATATACAAGTCATTGAATACAAGCAGCTATTTGCCTACTGAAGTTCTTCAAAGTACCGTAACAAGTTGATATCTTTAAACTCTCATCAGACCAGGGAAGACTTCACAAGCTTGTATATTTTGTGCATGGTTTTGGCTGACAGAAAAATGCTACTTTTATTATAGGGACCACATTAAATATTGAACTGACTTAACAAATTCGTAAAAAATACAAATCCCCCTAAGAAATGCTTTATCGTGACACTTATCAAAGAAGTTTCAAATGCAAAGCAGGCTTTAAAAACGCTGTCTCTGTGATGTGATAGTGACTATTTTAGCAGATTTTAGGATTTATAATTCTATGATTTTTTTCCTTGGTTTAAATTATATTTTTTTAATGCCACACACGATATGCTGTTTTTGTTGTTGTTGTTGTTGTTGTTGTTGTGCTCTATGAAAAAATGCTATGCAGACTGCATTAAGGAGAGTACATTTAATTTTTGAAGGAACACCATTATGAGAAATGTAGCACGTGACTTTTTTCAGAACAAAAAGGCGCACGCATGTCGCATTTTTTACATTTCGAATAATAGGCTGGTTCCGGCACTGAATAAACAAAACGAAATCAGAAACCCGGAATTACTGCACCTATCTGTCTTCATTCTTAAAAATTTTGACTTTGCTTAGAAACTGTGCAAAACATGTCAAATCTTACTAAGCCATGAGACACGACTAAGATTTTGACCCTACGTCTGAACCCACTGTGTTGACATGAACATAACTTAACAACGCACCAATATTTATTTAAATTCAGCCTAACTTTGTACATACAGGAGAGTCTCGGTATAACAAACCGCGAAGGGAACGGAAGAAAAGTTGAGTGTATCGAGAGTTCGTTATACCGAAAAATAAAAATTAAAAATGGACTTTTGGCTCAATTATTTGAAATCCTGTATTTTTTTAACTGTTGAGTGCAACGCATTGTCTAACGTGCTCAAGTAAAACTCTACTCGAATACAATCCAAAATCGAAACAAATTCGAATCCAAGCAGCATTTTTAAGTTTTTGTTTACATCACACAATATGCAACGTTTCCATAAACCTAGGGAATTTTCTCTTAGAAATCTAACACTTGTTTCATTGCGCAAGGCATTTCCTATAAGAAAATATGAATGATGAAAATATTATTGACAAGATGATATCTGAAAGTTTAAAATTTGGTTTGTTTTTGTTCTGCTGCATGTTCTACTAATGTTTTTATGATTCGAATTGTTCGATTTGGATGACATTAAACTGTTTTGTTTGTGAAACATAATACTAATACCAATAATGCACAAAACTTTGAAAATATTGCCGAGTTTCTGTTACATTTATATCGAGGGTTCTTTAGTTCGGTGGACGAAAAATTTTGTATGTAAAATCGACAGTTCACTATATTGGGGGTTCGTTATATAGAAAGGGTTTATAAGAGTTTATTAAGGCTAAATCCAAGGGGAATGGACTTTGGTTTGTTATATGGAAATGCTTACTGTATCGGGGTTTCGTTTTATCTAGAGTCCCTGTATTAAACAATAGACCAGAGTTAAAATCAATAACAAAAACATGTTGAACGGCTAATAGTAATAAATCATTTTTTTAAAAAATTTTTGTAGTAACAACGATTTATGTGGACTAATATATGTGATATAAATGATTGACCAGGACCGTTGACACTGAGAAGTGGGGGAGACGCAGAAGAGTCATTACCTTTTTTGCCCATATTTTAGAAATCAGGTGTTACTAGTATACTCATAAGATTTTGGAAGTTAATAATATTAGTCTATAGTCCCTATGATACGTGTTATATATGTCAGCATTGTTATCAAAAATGTTATCAAATCAAGATTGCTATAAAATATGTTGGTCAACAAAACTCTGACGCTACAATTTAGCAGTTAACATTAACAACGTAAGGGACCCTGCGAAGGAAACACTTTATTAAAAATTTGCACAGTCAGCTAGTTTTTTGCATGCAACAAAATTACTCAAAAAAGGTACAGATTAACCTCTTCTTGTTTTTTTTACTAATTTTTAATGAAGTCATGATTATTACTGTCACCAAAATTTCGATTATGGGACGGACGAAGATGTATATCCTTGTTTTTTTATTGGCGTAAAATGCAATTATGCGATGGTATGCATATAGACGTGAATAAATATCGTTGTTTCACAATTTCATACGTATTTTCTCCCAATTAAGTTATTAAATCTGTCTTCTTTGGTAACTTATTTAATTAAAATGTTGTTTACAGTTTTGGCAATATTTCAATTTTTTTGTTTTTAAGATTATAGAATAATCAGTTCTAATACTAGTCAAAAACCAATAGACTGAGAATTTAAAAAATTGGATATATGGTGTTTTTCTAACTCGAACTCACAAGGGTCCAGAAGATTTTGCAATTTTTGACCGTGGAAAAATTCTGTTTGACATCAATTTTTTCTTGAATTCCCACCAATATCAACCAGAGATAAGGAAATGTATGTTCTAGCACAGTCGCGTGCGCGCACACA
The DNA here is from genome assembly GCF_029227915.1 of Hydractinia symbiolongicarpus. Taxonomy (NCBI): domain Eukaryota; kingdom Metazoa; phylum Cnidaria; class Hydrozoa; order Anthoathecata; family Hydractiniidae; genus Hydractinia; species Hydractinia symbiolongicarpus. Next base: position 24,981,058 of record NC_079879.1, read on the forward strand.
GTGGCGTCCACAACAAATCCAGTACCATCCAGCACTATACCATGTTGACCTATGGAATTCAAGGAGTTATCCCTAATAATTAGTGCAATGTAGTGACGTCATCAAAATACAAATAGGAGTCCAAAATTTCTAGCACAATTCCTAAAGGTCTACGCATATCAAGGGTAAGTCCCTATTATACAAAAATGAGTAGGGGAATTCCCTAAATGATCAACGCATGCGCAGTCAAGAGGGTAATAACTGTGTAATCTTCGGACTTTGTTGAAGTATAATAAAGTTAAGTTGGTTTCACAGTATTCCAGACCATGCTAAGACGCAGGACATATGCAATAAGGTCGTTGATGAGGAGAACCATCTACTCAAATATGCCCCGGTTAGGTTCAAGACGCGGGACATGTGCAACAAAGCCGTTGAAATGCATCCCTACCTATTCAAATATGTCCCAAAAAGGTCGTCAAGGCGAGGCATGTGTAATGAAGCTGTTGAAAATAATCTCCATGTCCTCGGGCTCATGCCGGATCAATTCAAAATGCAGGAAATGTGCAACAAGGCCGCTGAAAAGTACTAACCGGTGCTCAAATATGCCCCCGACAAGTTCAAGACGCAAGACATGTGCAACAAAGCCGTTGAGGAGGAGCCCGATCTGCTAAGGCACGTGCCAGACCGGTTTAAGACACATGACATATGCAAGGAGGCTGTTGAAAAGTATCCACGGCTGCTCTTGCAAAGTATTTATGGCTATCCAAGTATATCCCCAACGGGCCCGGAACATAACACATACGCGACAACATGTGTCCCATATGTAGGTGTAATCTTCGGAAAGCCGTTGAGGAGGAGCCCTGGGCGCTCATGAATGTAACAGATCAACTCAAGACGCAAGACATGTGAAGCAAGGCCGTAGGAAAGATGCCAGGCATGCTATTTTGGGTACCATACCATTTCAAGACGCAGGATATGTGTAGCGAGGCTTTCCTAAAGGACCATGATATATTTTGGTTTATTCTGGATCATTTAAAGACGCAGGACATGTGCAACAAGGCCGTTGAATATCATACCTGTTTTCTAAGGCTCTTGCCAAGCAAGTTCAAAACGCAGGCCATACCCTACAAAGCGTGTCCTATATGTAGGTGCAGAAACCAATGTTAGATACTAGTATAATAAATGTGCATCAATTGTCATTCAAAATTCGATATCTTTGGAACAGCAGCATTGATGACCTTTATGGCCGGTATTGGCATGTTGTGCTGGTATTGTTACCATGAATATATCACGTATAATGGGGGTGGTTGCGTATGTACAATGACGTGTAGTTCTCTGAAGTCGTTTGAAATACAATAAAGAAGATGCTACAATTTGAGAATGAGCTTGTCAACCCTAAATTATTCTACTCATTTGCTGCTTCTTTTACGGACATCAACGATATCAACATGGACTACCCGACAGTGTCAGATCCCATTCCTGCTAACGGGGGTAAGGATCAACGGTACATCGTAGGGTACCATACACGAGACCTTGTGGTAGCCCGCAGGGCTACAACTAAAATCTGGTTCCCATATGGAGTGATCCGGTACAACACAAATGCGGTACCGGCAATGAGTCTAGATTTTGAAGAGTACCCTGATTGGGTTAAGAAAGTATCGCCAAATCTGGTCCAAAGTAGAGGAGTTGATTTCTGAGCAATTGACGACGAAGCCTGTGAAAAAGGACCGTTTTGTGAACGCAAAGCTTAAACACTACAAGGATGCAATCACGACTAAATTCTAAGGTATGCCAGTACCTTATGATGAACCCTGCCAAGCCAGTGCCATCCTAGCTATTTCATTGGTGTATGTGCAAGGTAAAAACTACTACCCTCAGGTACACATCATAGAATGCCGGTATAAAGATTTTAAAAAAGAATGGTTGTTGGGCGAGGATTAAAAAACCATATATTTTATAGGCCATACAAGACCTATAACATATACTAAATTAAGGTTTATACTTAGGTGGTGACTCTAGGTACCGGATACATACTACACAGATTGAATTTTTTTTAAATCGTCTTGCCTCCCTTGTTCCCGACCATTAGCAACGAGCTGGGCACGCTCTTGTTCGTTGATGCTATTCACGATCCTATTAAACCGCTGTCGCATCTGTTCTTTCAGTAGCATGTACCTTTCCTTTCCACGGCTTATCAGGCTGTACTCGTAGTCACTAATCACACCATTTTCCATTGCTTTTGGGATTAGATAAACAATAGAGTTTATTTTACTTTCTGCGAGTAGCCTGATACCTTCATGGATTTAACAAGGAGCCTTTTTGAAGCGTTCCGGAGACCGGTTTGACCTATTCCGGCTGTAATCGCGAGTCCTCCCCTAGCACAGGCCAAAGGGACCCCTAAACCTGAGGCTATAGCTCCAATTCCTAGTCCCGACGTAATCAAGCCGTCCGTTGTCACAGAATCATACCCACGTATTATGCATTCTAAACTTCTTGGCAAGCCTTTTCCGCTCCTTGATTTCATCTCGTAGATATACCTCTATTTCCTCTTTTTTTTTAAGTCTAAAGACCTGGCCTTCATCCTGCATATCAGCGCCTTGTGTGGGTCACTCGGTAAATTTGGGTACAGCTTAGCTATATCGCTCATTTATTCTATGAGAATGCATATAGTTAGGCCGGTGAACGAAACGTTCTTTTCATGATGGTAGACGTCCGTTAACATGAACTCTAGACGATCCGCAGAGCCTTTCAGTGGAAGATAAACAGGAGTGTCAAAATTCCAGGTTAACATGTCCCCCCAAGCGTTAACTCTTTGGTGGGAAGCAGGAATAGAATTTTAGACTTCTTACCATCCAGTAGGCAGTCGTCTTCGTTCAGCTGCAGACAAACGAGTCTGTACCTGTACAGGTCCTGTAATAGGCACCGTGGTCACGGCCCGTGTAGTACTTTTTTACAGGGTCGTAGGGTAGGCCCAGGAGCTCCTGTAGGGGTCTGCTAATCACCACCGTATAGCCATGGCTGACAAGGAGCCTACAGAGTCAATTTTTCAAGACAAAAAGCTTGTCTTCCGCATGGCTATTGACAATAGTCGCGATATCCTCTATTCTGTACAAACCATTCATAATCTTGATCCGAGTCACCCTCTGATCAGGCCCCACTTTACGTATGGTAAAGTCGTTATTACTATACAGGTTCAGCCATGCAGGTCGAATACTGATGGATTTCAGAGCTATACGAGTGTCCTGCCCCAGGTAGTCCTCAAATATAGTAGGCTTTTCGATATCACTAATATACAGTTGTTTCATCCTTTGTTTTAAGAAAGGATGAACATATACTCATACAACCGTAAGGCAAAGTACAGAAGTAAAAGGGGGGAATGGGAACTTAGTGTTACAAATTTGGAGCATCAGGGCCTGTACGTGAGTACAGACTCGTATATTGAGGTAGCCTTCCTCGAGTTTACCAAATATGCCATAATAATCCCCACCAATTTGCTGAATGACCCTGTTATGGTGGACTGGACAGGGCAGGCCTTGGACTACGGAAATATTCAGGTTAATTTTGCTACCCATTCTGCATCAACAGCCCTAGGCATATCCGCCAAGCACATGACAGGTTCTGTACCCCTTGTCAACTCCATCTTTAAATTTCACGTGTACTACCACATGCATCGTATTCTTTCCAAAATGAAGGTACCCATGCCGTGTGATGACGGTTTTTCTCAGTACAAAAACCCATACTCAACCTCCGGATACGCCCGTTTGTCGTGAGTATGGTGCAGACGCTAATGCCTTCTACAATTTCAAGGCCGTCATGTCGTCGTTGACAAATGGTAGATGGTGGCCCCAAATTGACCGGGATTGGGCCAAGGTTATTATCGCCCCAAGTCAAGGCCTAACGTCGGAAGGTCTAACCAAATTGAGTGAGAGCATTAGGGTCTACGTAGTCTTGTTACTAGGGTCTCAAGCAGGGGTCAAGGCATCCCTTCTAGGGTCCGGTGCAGACAACTATACAACAAGGAAGATCCTATTGCAAAAGTTTGAGACCATGGTACAACACCAGGAAAATGTAGGCCATGACATCACGAAATTCCAAAAAGTGTTGCAATATTCCCGAACTCCGGTATTACACCTCCCATAAATACTCCCGATCATACCATGCAGGCTATACCACACACACCTCAAAAACATACCATACCACCTACCATACCTGAACAACCCCCACAAAATCAACACGAGGATACCAAGGTTGCATTAATAACGACAGGGGTTGTGATCATCATTGCCTACATCTGGCTTAAATAGGCTTATTTCCTCATTTAGAGCACGACAAAACCAGAGGCTGCAGCGATGGCCATGTACAGATGTTTTACTTTAGAAATTTACCCAATCTTTCCAGCTACTTCTCTACAAAGCCTTTTCCTGCACCCGCTGCGACACTTCCTTTTGTAGCACCCCCGGCGCTACCCCCTGTAACGGAAAGTACAATGGTGCTTATCGGTAGACCGATAGCAGAGACGATACTCGCTATAGTTATACCCTGCTCCTTAAACAAAATTTTAAGCTTCTCAAGCAAAGATGTGTTATCTTCAGCGATTTTCAACAGCGTGTCTTTGATGTGTCTCAGCTGTGGGTGTATGTCAGTGGATAGTATGCCATGTGCTTCCCTTATGACCTTCTTTTTATCGTTCAGATCTTTAATCTCTTTCTTCATCTTTTCTATTTCCCTTTCAAGATTAGCTTATTGTCCTTCGTCTGCCCAGCCTTCTGCTTCTCAAGTTCTTTTACCTTGCCCTCTGCTTTGTTAATCTCGCTGTCGTTAAGAATCATCTTGTTTTTCAATTTTTTCAAGTTACCCTTTAATGTCTGAAGTTCGAGGTCAAGCCCCCTTCTTTCACGTTCGGTGATGCCACCTTCATCAGGCCCGGCAATCGAAGTGTCTTGCATAAGGCTCTCCGTGTCATCTACAAATTCGTCGATCTCCTCTAACGATTTCATCTCAAACTTTTCAGCGTTCTCAACCTCCTTCTCTACTTTGCTATACTTTTTAAGGAGGTTCTGGGCCCTGAATTGGGTGTAACATAGTCGAAAAAACCCAGGGCTTGCAGACGATTGCTACCTAGCAACGTTTGTATCTGGCCAACGGTTTTTAAGGTACCATCTTAATTCGTAATCACTATATCCTTGAAGGTTTTTTTCCCTTTCACTATCTCTTTAACAATAAGTTGATTCCCTTCATCGACCCTGAAGGCATCATAATATCTCGCATTAGGTAAACCCAACTTCTCCGTAAGATGATTGTAAAAGCCACCGATCTTTGATTTTAGTAGCTTTTGCCTCTGCCCTGAAAACGTATCCCCCTGCTGTTGTTCTGTTGAAGGCGTTGAAGTTCCAGGGAGTTTTGGCGTTCCATGGAGTTTTGACGTAGTATCATCAAGTTTATCTGGATAGGCCTCATCCTCCTTATCATCAATATCAATGTCAGGTACAAATACTGCATTAGTTGGCATCATATAAAATTTCCCCTAAACATAATAAACATGAGTGCATTTGGAACGACGCTAGACCCATATGCAGGGACGAAGCAGCTCTTTGGTATTAAGGGGAGGAAACAGAGGGTTCAGATAAGCCACATACCAAGCACAATAAACAAGAATGAAGATCTGTATGTGGATATCCCAAACATACCCCAGAATAATGTCATCTTTCCTGGCAGTCTCAAGCTCTTATTTGACCTAGCGTTGACGGGGACTAATGCCAAACGTACAATCGTGTCGAAAAATAGGGAAAAGCGTGGTACGAAGTCTATGCATTATTTTGAATGGTAACGAAATTCAGAATATTAGCGGCTACAATACCCTGGCAGTCCATAGGGACCTCTGGCTACCCAAGTTCCATCGTGACAACAACCTCATCCTCGAAGGCATCAACCAAAATGACGGGACCATCAAGGCCCTGCAGGTCAGTGCTAGCGACAACGTGGGGACCGATGAAGAGAAGGCTATTATTGCGGCATATAACAACACTTTCATCCCATTGGGAAAAATGTTTGAGTTGACAAGAGATTTTCCCTTCTATTAATCAGGATTATACGACAGGTTGCAGTTTGTCTTACATTTTGCTGCACATGCCGATGTGATCAAAGATGCAGGGACGGCAGCCTCGGGGTCTACCGCGGCCCAGGCAGCCGATGCTGCGTACAAGATTACCAACATTAGGCTAAAGTTTGACAAGATTACCCATGAAGGCCTGGAAAGCGCTATGATGTCAAGGTTTTCAAGACTCGCTTTGTCTTACGAAAGAATACTCCGTAGCAAGGTTGTCACCAGGAAAAATACAGATACCTCATGCAATTTACAGATTGATACTCCTGCTAAAAGTCTCGAAGGCGTCTTACTACTCTTCATAGACCCCGGGAAGGTTAAGGCTTACGCCGGCGTTAACGAGGTCTTTTACAACCCAAAAATTGAAAAGAGCAGCGTCACTGTCAAGGGGGAGCCTAATAAACTGTATGGCCATGCCATGCTTCCCAAGGACCACCTCGAACAGGTCGTGAACCATTTCAGTAGCCATGACTTGAATGTGACCATAGGCTAACTTTTCAATAAACGATATACGTTATTCATTGATTTTAGGAGCTCCCCCGATGGCAGTCTGCATCATTGCCATTTCACGACTCACCCGGCCTGCTGCAAAATAGACCACCATCTTAAAGACGTCGTTGGTGTCCCAAGGCTCACAACTGTCTCGTACAACATGTCCATGTCATTTATTATTACTGCATTTTGAAAATATCGATCTGAGGCTTAGTTTTGCCATGTTGCTGAAGCTTTGCATGGGCCGCCGGGTTGTTAGATTTATTTTTACCTCTCCCAATTTATACCAAACTCCGACATCTATAGCAAGCACGGCTAAGGCTCTATAGATGTATACATTGTCCATCGACTGTACGGAACTGATCTCAGAAGAAGTCCCGGATTATACGATCTTTCTCTATATCTTGACGTAATTCGTCTACATTGTCGATTTATACAAAATTCCCAATCATGCTAGCATACAGACTAATTACGTGAGTGGACAGTGCCCTAGCTGTTTTCTCCCCTTTCTCATGGATTTCTCGTTGTACGTAATCAGTATGGACTTTGTCTATTTCTTCATCAGGGGCCCTATCAATGGACCCTTTTGTACATTTCCCGGGTAGTAGATGTCCTTTGCCTTTGCGCAGGGCCTCTTTCAGGACCTGGCGCTTATCGATAGGTTTTCAATATTTTCAAAAGATTCTGAGGCCGTGTCGAATACTTGTGCAATATCAGATATCTTTATTAGTAGTCGTTTATAACGAAAAAGTATGTAAGCCATCGTGGTATAGGGTGGAAGTATAGCGGTTAGTAGGCATATGTCCATTTTATTTCTGGGTAGATGCCAGGCGGTGATGGCTACGGGCAAATGTCGTAATTTGATCTTGTTGTACGATCCGTTTGTCATCCGCCCTGCTAAGTGCTAGCTTGTTCACCTATTACGTGTATATTTGATGGCCCTTGTTTTAAATTAAGACTTGGCTCTTGTAGAGGTCAACACCCTCTTCCAGACACCGCTGATAGTCGTCGAAGGTGATGGATTTTTTGGTTACGCATCTCTTCACGCCCTTCGCTTTCTTGTCACCGCCATCTTTTGTAAGGCTCTTATAGGCATATAGCTTGACCCTTAGGGTGATGAATTCAGTCATGATTTTGCCACCCAGCTCTTCTTTCATCAAGCCTACCACCTTCTTGTTCTTGACTAATGGGAGAGGCCTTCCAACATCCGCATTATATGCACTTGTATCGAAGCGTGCTTCAACATCCTGCGCGATATCCCTATAAAAGTCCTCTATTCGTATATGGTACACAGAGCTGTTTATATAGCAGAGCTGTATTTTAGAACCGTATTTGGGTTGCATGAAATCATAGTGAAACTCTTACATGACTAACTTTGACATGTCCAATATAGCCTGGCCTTTATCTTGACCTCGGTCTTGCCCATCTCAACACCTACCAGGTTTTTGCTAAACCAGCTTCCGCCCTTGAAGTTTGGTTTCATTACTAGTTTCGTATACTTGTACTTATTGGTAACCAGCTGGATGTTGCGGTGGTTCTGGATATTTTCCATGGTCTTGCCGAACACGCGTAAATTCATAACTTTTACAAGTCCTTTTCAAACTCGATTTTGGCATCCGTTTTCAGCCTTGTGTTGGGATCGATGTACCCCTTAAACCTGTCGTGTAGTCCTTCCGGTAATCGATATCAACCTCCAGGATATATCCATGCCTATCGTCTTCAACGAGCTTCCCAATCCGCCTTTCGGCAAATGCCTTAACGTTTGACACCCATTTGAAGCCGTTTGTTGGCAGATCTTGACACATCGCCCATCCCTATAGGTTGTTTGCGTCGAAATACTGTAGGTAGGAGGATTCAACCCCCGAATCGTACTGGTCTCCCATGTACTTATTATTTGCTTTGGCATACTGGTGTACAGCCTGGGTTATACATCCTCGAATACCCTTCTCGAACATTAGGAGCATGTAGGGGTCTGTAAGAATCTCTAACCTGATCCCTGTACATTTGAGTGCTGCTTTCCAGGCTAATCCGGGTGCAATGTAAAAGCGCGCAGGATCAAGCTTGTAGTTCGTCAAGCACACGCCTCGAAATGTCTTGAAGACGTCAGCTAATAGCAGGACGTCTATGGTCAGATAGATGTCATGGTAGTCCCTCATGGTGACGATATCACCTCTGGGGTAATGAGATTCCATACTTTTTTGGCATATTCATGGTCATTATCGCTGATCTCCTTTATATTCAGCTTGCTGTAGAAGGCCTTTTTGGGAGGTAGCTCCGACTCCTCAAATCATTGCCATCCATCCATTTATTCATACGGATACACGCCTTTTCGAAGCATCAGCCTGAAGGTATCATCTTTGTCGATGAACCTTGCCATGGATGGTACGTTTGCTTTTACCCAGTCCTGATTAAGCTGCTTCGTTGTATTTGAGCCGCAATTTTTACACCAAAACATTGCCATGTTTTCGGCGTCTTTGGCCTGGAATTTGAGGCAGGTATTTTCACACTGCTTACACTTCATACCTGCGGCGTTTGTACCAATGAGGTTGCCTGCCAATTGTTCAGGGCTTGATGCCATGAAACTGATATATTTCTCAGCATTCTCTGCCATGCACCCAATGTCCTGCGTGTCGTATTTTTCCTCAAGTTCCCGTATGAAGAGATGAGCATAATACCCTGAAAGGTTATGGAAGATGACAGGGATGTGGCTGGGTATCTTGTATTTTAGATTACAGTTGTTATGCGCCGCACCCCTATATAATCCGGTATAGTGACAATGGTCCTAAACTTTAAGGTTATTTTTGCAATCGTCAAAGGGTTTTAGGCAGATATGGCAGTGCGTGGCCTTGTTGTGCTCCCTTTCCAGGACCTCTGTTAGAGGCAGCATATCCTGCTGCGGGTAGGTATAATATAGTCTCTTTACTTCATCCTCTAGGTGGTTAACGAACTTCGTCACACAGTCCTCACCCCTGTAGACTGTTAGAGGATCTGGTACATCCCGATAGGCAAACGTACTATAGGTACACCAGCCGGATGGTGCGTGCTTGCTCAGCTTCTTGGTCTTTTTACCTCTTGCATCTTCTGCTGGGATGAGTAGACTCTCGAAATCTGCATAGATGGCAAAGGGTACCTTCAATTGCTGTTGTTCATCCCTATAATATAGCCATTTTTCAGCCTCTGTTGGCATTGTGATCGTTACTGCCTCGTGATCCCTGCAGTAGCCATAATGTTTATCCCTCGATTCAACCGTGTTGAAGGCCTGTAGACAGTTTAGGCAGAAGTGCATTTTTGCTGTATTTTTCGAGGTATTGCTACCTAGGAGTCGCGATAGACTTTTGACGGCTGTATAGTGGGTCTTTTTCTCATCTGCTATAAGTAACAGATTAACCTGCTTGTTGCGTCTAATGTTGTACTCAGATCGACGTAAAATGTTGATCTTCTTCCCCATTACGTACAATATGTTTACCACAATGTCAGGGTTATTCTTTTCAAACTTGGAAATGTCCTTGATACTTGTAGGGAACTCCATACCATCGCAATTGTATAGGTCTACATAGGGTTTCATCTGAGATATTCAATTTGGGTTCTTCCCTATCTCCTCATGATGTATGGATGCTATCATACTCCACCTGAAACACTCCTCATCTTCATTCACTGGGTTAATAACGGCCTTCTTTGAGGCTATCCACTTAGGTAGTTCGATGTGCGATGAGCCCATTGTTAGCCTCAATTTGTGGAAGTCTACATCGACCACTTTGGGGTAGTGCTGGATGTTTCACACCTGTTTTGATTTAAGCAAACATCATATCTAACACATCGTCTATGTCGCTATACTGAAGTCATATTACTATGGGAGACCTTCTTCACCTCAATGTACTCATCGTTGGCCTCCTCAGAGTTCGTCTTCTTCTTCCACATAATCCATTGCGACAGCTGTATCTTTGCCGACCCAATATCTTCTACCTGCCCCTCAACCAAGTTTTTCACGTTGGGTTGCACCATCCCTATATACCCGTCAACGTCGGCCCCTCCTATACCGGGAATGCGGAAACTTCGGAAGGTCCTGTGGAGAGCATGTTTATGTTCATGAGGTATAAAATCTTGCCCGGCTGTTCATATAGATAGTCCTCCTCGGCCTCTTTTTCTACATCGTCATGAAGTATAGGCCCCGTGTTGGCTGTCCCATTATAGATCCCCATAACCGTACGTTTAAATGCTGCATAGGTACTCTTTACCCCCTCTTTTATAGGTTTGGAACAGCATCCACAAGCTAATTATAAAGTCCCTTCATACCATCCCTTACAACAGAACGATTTTTCGATAGTTCCTGTTTCTCGAATAGGTCCATCACGGATGGTGGCAATACTCAGTTATACCATTCCTTGATTTTACCTCCAAAAGTTGGACGTGTCTTGGCCATCTCCTGCCTTTCGAAAATATCCATATCCCCTGGTACTATAGGCCTGGCTGGTTGTTTAGGTGGCCTCCAAGCATACTGCAGCATATCCTCCGATGTTGGTTTAACTGGAACCCTTTTGGGTGATCTCCGGGCGTATTGTGATACATCCAATAAAGAAATCAATTCAGCCTTGCGTAGCCTATAATACCCCGTAAGTCCACGGCTTTTAGCTTCATCACGTAATTGCTTCACGGTATATGTATTCATTTCTTTATTGTATGGATTTTAAGGCCGTCAGAAGATTTCATTCTGCTCAAAACTAACACAGTTATCCCCCTTTTGACTGCGCATGCGTTGATTTTTTAGGGAATTCCCCTAGTCATTTTTGTATGATAGGGACTTACCCTTGATATGCGTAGACTTTTAGGAATTGTGCTAGAAATTTTGGACTCCTATTTGTATGATTTTTGATGATGTCACTACATTTGGTGCTGGATGGCACTGGATTTGTTGTGACGTGTGCGCATACGCAACTGTGCTAGAACATACATTTCTTTATCTCGCAAGCTCAACGACGAGCATCCAGATAATGTTATTACTTTGTAATCAGGGAGCATATCATATGAGTGATCTTTATTTAAGGTGAACTACGAAGACCAAAATGCAGTTCGTGTTCTTATTGGTGGAAAAGAAAACAACGAATTCCCCCTGTAACAACGTCGTTTTGTGACGTTGCGCTGACCTTGCATGGTTTCGAATAAAAATAGCGACAAAGTTTACGAAAATGACATGGAAACAACGCTACAATACCGATTAAATAATGTCACAGCAAAATTATAACAACGATTATTTGGTGTATTTTTAGGACCAATAAGACGAAATTTAAAGAAACATTTATCATGACATCTTGTCATCATTTGTCCATATATAATAAGTATAATATAAGTATAACATATATAATGAGCTAATAGTAAAATTATACTTTAAAGAGACACCTCACAAGTAACATTTCTGCAACAAAAAAGAATTAAACAAAGCCATAAAGAAGTAATGTGTTAATAAATGCCAGGGTAAAAATATTGCGCTATGTAATAAATAAAAAGTTTTATACTGATAATTCGCAGGATAAAAACTACATTTAAGATTTTCTCCTAAAGTTATCTGCACGAATGTTTTAAATACAAAAATCTACATTTTAGAGAATAATAAAATTCTGAGGGAAAAGAATAATCTTAACGTTGAGCATATCGCACCATTTCATAACCTGTGGGTCCCATATGACTTATATATATTTTTGAGTCAATCGACTTTTGGGGAAAATTATTTTACGGGCCTTTGGGCGAGCTTAGGCAAGGTTGAAGAATGAGAAAAATATGCGACATATTGAACGAGGTATTGGAGGTATTTAGAATTGCACACTAAATATTGAGAATTACACTCCAAATATTTAGAATTGCATTACAAATATTCAGAATTGTATTCCAAATTTTGCACTCCAACTCCAAGAATTAAGAATAGCACTCCAAATATTGAGAATGCACTACAAATCGAAAACGTATATAAGTAAAAAATTTTTTTTCCAGCTTTGACGTTTCATCCTTTTTCAACTTGACAATTCCTTTTTTATATCGGCTGCTTTTGCCACTGAGTTGGGCGACAACACTACAATCCCGGACAAAAATTATTACAACAACCAAAAATGTACCGTTGCGTTCTTTCTTTTTACCCCTGCCTCTGTTTTCAGTGTTGATAAGTGCGAGCTTCCTTCTCAAGCTGTTGCGGACACATAACCGGAACCAGGTAACCGGAAGCTAATTTTTCTGCAATATAGGATTTTTGAATTTGTTTGCGGAAACACAGGAAAATTAGTTTTTATACTAAATTTTTTGCCCGCAATTGTAGCTAAAACAAAATAATCTTCAAAATAAACGCATTCAACAACAAATATGAAATTAGCTCGATGTGTAGGCGAACTTAAGTTGATTAGTTAGCCATGGCAATGTAATAAATATTTCGAAATTATAAGAAAAATAATCTTTCCTGCTTTCGTACAAAGTTACGGAGAGGATTATACTTTATTTCTAAAATTAAGCTAGCCAAACAAAAACACAAAAATAAAATAATAATTAAACTTGCATAGAAAGATACCTAAATCATAACCGACGAACTTAAAGTGAACTTCCAGGCTGCGTGGAAGTTTATGTAAAAACATTGTTGGCTTCTGCTATCTAACTCCCTATCTAACAATGCTGGTGCCAGAACTCTTTGCTTGTATAACCAATCACATAGCAAAAGCTGCAATATAAAGTCCGCTCCACATTGCTCATTCTCGATGTTTTTTAAAATCATACCCGCGTAGCTCAAAAACTTTTAAATAGCTAATTGAAGTATTTATGTCTTTTTATTTACTTTATTCGGAGAAACTTTCGCGAGAGAAACTTTCGCAAATTTCGCGTTTTTTTTGGCTTTTTTCGGAAAACTTTGTATAGCAAAACTTTCAAAAATGGCCATTGGCGAAAGTTTATTCAGTACAAACTTTCTAAATTGTCGATTCGCGAAAATTTATCCACTAAAATTTAAAAACAATTTGCTGGTTTTAAGTTATTTCTTGACTCTCCCTCACTTGGCTCGCCCTCCCGATATAAAAAGAGACAACATTGAAGCCTTTGCATGCTGGTTGGGTGATCGCCTTTTACAACTACATAACATCAGCCGATGGTAAAGATATCATCATTAAGGGATGGAAAGCTACTGGAATATACTGTACTTGGATTAAGTAAGCTACCGACGATAGATCCTTTCCATGATATTGATCCCTTGGTCGATCAAGACCCTACCTTACTTATCTGCGTGTTTACACGCATATGTTTGAAATAGGCGTCCTATTCTATGACAGTTAAGTTTTAAGCTACCATTTTGAAGTTAGCAAAGTCATTCCTAGGACCTTGTTTTTGAGAAGCGTAAACTCTGCACAAACCAGACGTCGGAAAAGTTCCTCACATGGTCGAATCCAAGTGTGGAAAAGATAAGAAAGTATTTGCAAGTCAGAGCGTAGTTTGATTAAAAAGGATGGCTATTCCTGCTTATGATGACGAGTTGGTCGTGCTTATGTGGTCTGATAATGTATGAACTATAATTTGCAACAATAGAAATACGTGTTTTGGTATCAAACAGTGAACCAGTGGACTAGTAAACTTGAAACTTTTGACATTGGACATTTTATGTTGTTATTTTGTTTTCTTGAAAGGTATTTGCCTTCTTTATATATAATTTCTTTTTTATAATTCTTCTGTGAGCGTATTCAAACAATCAATGCTTTGCGCACCACTATTTCTTTGTTTGCAAATGACATGTCTTCAATAGCATTGAGAAAAACTATCAAACTTTTGTGAATCAGACTTGTACGACAATGTTGATTTCTTGTGAAACTCTTTTTATATTTTGTTAGTGCTCATTATTAAAATAACTGAAGTGAGTTGTACAGATGAGTCTTGTGGCTTATGTTGGTGTCTGTTGATATCTCCAATAGCACGGCATCTCTTTTGAGCCAAAAATAATTGAGTGATTTTTGAGAGTTTTTGCAAGGCGCACCGAGTCTATTAGTGTAACATCGCGGTCCCTTTCTGAGCTTCACACAGATAGGGGAGCAGGGGCGCGATTGAATAGTGTATTTGTTTTTAGCCTACCTGTAGACCCAACGCGCTTCGCTTCTTTCATCGATTTTCAAACACTGGTGTCTTAGATTTTTTGAAAATAGTACGCATGCGCATTAACGATTTGCCTCCCAGAAGATGCTAATAATGTTATAGTTCCCAGTCCCCTCTTTTCATCAAAGTTGAACGGCGCACAGTCTCTGAGTAGGCTAGAGTATGGCCGCGTTTCTTAATCCTCATCCAGCCGTCATTCTCAAAAATTAATCTTTGCTTAGCCAAGAAGACTGATTTGATCCATTGTATCCTACGTACGTTCATAAAATAATGTGCACCCTAAATGCAAAACGGTCTTTATGTATCATGAATGCTTTATATGCATTACATAATGAATTTTATATTACATACTGCACGCTCTCCGAAGCAGCGAATTGGCGTACGTATGACCATTTGATTTCTCTTTCCGCGCAGATGTTAAAGACGCATGTCTTCTTGTTAGCTTTGCATTTGGACGCCGTTTGCAGAATTGATGAAGAGAAGCGGAATGCTTATAACCGAGTTACTGGCGAAGAAGACGATAACGACGATGCGTGAGAGCCGAAAAAAGACGAGCCTAGAAATGTGTTGATCTGTTTTGTGATTTTGACGATGAACCCAATTTGTAAATAGACGTTTTTACATACCATTAGAAAGAAAATTACATCGTTAAAGAACACCTCTTCCTTTTTCTATCATAAGAAATATAGGCCACCTTTATTATAAGCAGATAAAAAATAAATAATGTTGAGAAAACTCGTGTCCGTATAGCTATTTTGTAGTAATTTATGCAATCTTTTTGGCCATTCAGAGCGCGCGGATTGTACAACCCGATAACAAGATATGCGTCGAGACTCCTGACTAGGGCGTTTTATGAGACGTGTATATGTTCAAAAAGATGTTCCCGTGAACTGCAAAGTCCAGTCTGAATATACACAAGACTTTCTCTTTAATCTACCTTCGATGATTGTTCTTAAAGCTATTGTGACTTCTCTGTCCTTTTTTATTAAAAAGATTTTGTATGAAGTGAGTTTTTTTATTTTTTAAGTGTTGTATGCAGATTCTTTTCTCTCCTCTGCACCTCTGCATGTTTCCTTTTCGCGTTTGATAACCCAATTATTTTTTTTCTTTTGTTTCCCAATATACACAAAATACTATATAATATACTATATATAACAGCCCGTTCTCAAATATTTCTTTATTGGTAGCTACGTTAGGTGTGTATTATAAACGTGAAATAAGTTTGTCTTGTTGTGGTAATAAGACGAGCTTGTTGCAAAAAGTTTTAAAAATCTCCAACAGTAAACAAACTTAGAGAGAAGGGTAGTTATTTGTATGCATACCATGCATATTTGCAGAAATACTTAATTTTTTGGTTATTTGACTTGGCTTAGTTTTCCTTGAATTGTTCCAGTGCTATTTAATTTGGTTGCATAGCTCTGTTACTGTTACTCATAATACGTAAATATATATGTATCCCAAATATATGTTTTTATAACATTTAAAACTGAGCATTTCACTTTGAAGAAAAAATTATTTAAAAGCAGAAGTTTATTTTAAGTATGCCTTTTACCTTAGAGGAAGAAATACATTTTATATTTATCTCCAAGCTTTCACCTATACGCGAAATTCCAAATTTTGTTTTTGAACACTTTTGCCAACCTCGTCCCCAGGGCATCTTGTATCTTTTCTGACCCTGGGACGGCGATACGAACATGGCCCTGGAGGAGGCCTCGTCACGTGACCCTCCAATACACAGTTTTTCTGTGTGTAATATTTAATGAGATTTGTCTCAATTAACCAAAGTTTTATATATAACCTTGCAAAGCTAAGCGAGCTAGGCGTTTTACGTCACAGATACGTGCGGCGAGTTTGTTATGATTCCTCTCATATACGCAACACACAAACTGCTCGCATATTACTACCCTTGATTGTTTTCTAAATGTATAAATATACAATCATGTTATTTAGGCTGCTGCTTACTTGAAGAAAATCAAACAATTTAGTTATGTGTATTTTACTGAATTGGTTGGCTAGCAAGCACTGGGTTGCAAAACGTGTAGCCAGGGAAAACTTGGAAATTGGTAAAAGGTTTGCCCACCTGACCATAGCACTTCGTTAGCTCTCTAAGGTGTAAATATGGCTACATAATTTTCAAGGTGCCTGACTGAAAGTAGCTAGGCAGAAATTTAACTTCATATTAACATTTACATTTTTTATTCATTTTTGGCTGAACTTTAGAATTCTCATTTACTATAAGTTCATATCTGTATCTGCATTACCGCTTTTATATGATGACCAAGATTTTGCTGTACGAATCTCAAAGTTGCTTATTTATTATTTTTTTGAACAAAATTGATTTAAACAATAGTTAACTGAAACTGAATTCGTATATGGTGGACTCACTGCTTGCACTTATACTGGGTGAAAAAGGCTTCAAAAAACTATATACTTTAGAAGTCTTTTTTGCTTTTAGATTTTGTGCCCTTAACATTTCCAAAAAGCCATCCATTACTGATAAATTCTGCTTTTTCTTTTCCTAATGATATGTTTTTAAAACGCCGTACAGCCTTTTTTTTTTTTTACTCAACAAGCTCACCTTTTATTGCACACACGATATACAAAAACAAGGTTTTTTTGTTTAAAACATAAATAATCCAAAATTTTTATCAAAAGCATTATGCTGGTTCGAAAATTGAAATCCGCAAGTTTACATGTGATCTGTTTTGTCGATTCAATGTATCACTACCTTTATAGTTTAGAAAGAATTGGTATACGACTTTACCAACAGCAAAGTATTGCTACCTTAAAAGAATAAATTGTTTCGGGAAAAATTATTTGAGGAAATTATTTTGGGGATTTTGGACCAAAATTAGTTCCATAAAGTCGCACTTTTTAGAGCTCATCAAAATTCTGCTGCTGTTCAAAAAACGATATATATACATAATGTATCCTGGATTCAACCATATGCCAGATTGAGCGCTCAATCAAAGTGTGACTTCGATTGAGTTCGATTTTCTGAAATTTCTTCCTAGCGTGTTAAAAAAGGCCTAGCAAGAATCAGTTTAAGAAAATCTTCCTACATTTTTTCTTCCTCAAAATGGCTGTAATTTTTTATGCCTTGTGTAAAATTATGTTTTATCGGATTGGTCTAAAAGTACTCCATAACAAGTTTCATGTCAATAACTTTATTTTTTTACCAAAATTATTGCCCTTTAAATTTTCTCGAGTTAGGCCGGGTAATGGTGCAGTCAATGAGAAAATGGCTCCGATGGTTAACCTACTGGCTTTTTATATGTTTTATGGTAACCAAAGCATATAAAGTAATAAAACATGCCCACTAATAACAACCTGATATAATTTAAAACGTAATGATACATATGATGATATTTCGTAAAACAAAACACTTTTCGATATTTTCTGCAAAATTATTATTGAAAAAAAAATTATTGGACGTGGGCGGTACTAGGTCTCTCAGCTAGCAAGTTTATGTAACGTCATTCTTTGCATAAAGCTGCAAATTAAACCTGGCCACTTGGAAACAAGTTGAGTTTCTTTCTTTTGTTCTTATCCTGATAGTTTGCTAGGTATAGTGTGCTAGCTAGCGACTTTTCTAGTTTTATTAAACATTCCCAGCTATTGAAATATTGTCATGTAAGCAGTATTACTTTATGATGTCTTATTTTATACTCTCATTGCTTAGTAATGCCTTTTATTAATTGTGCACTTTGAAAACAACATGACGATACAGCTCCTCCCCCATTTTAATACGTTCATCACAGACTCGCCGCCTCGCCAAAATGTTTTGTAAGACGCAATAATTATGTGACATATCCGCGCCAATCATGTTTCATATCGGACCAGCCTCCTCCATGGCCATGTTCGTATCGCCGTCCCGGGGTCAGAAAAGATACAAGATGCCCAGGGGACGAGGTTGCACTTTTGCGTCATACTTTTTTGTAATATTATGGATTAGTTATATGTAAAAATAAAGTAGGTTAACTTCCTCTTTAAAATATACTTTTATTAAGTGCGTCGTCATGAAAATTCAATTAATAAATGTTTCCCATTGATTTTCTATCTTACTGGATTTTTCACGGCCCAGTGATATTCAAGTTTGTCTGTTATCTAAAATATCAAATCAGATCAAACCAAAAATTCCAAGGAGATGTTATATCATCATAAAAGAATGAGTAAAGTAATTGAAACTTTACGTCATTACAACAGCTAGTATAGGGATGGCGTACACACACACTTTTCCAAAAACCACGGTCAAACTCTCATAAAAAATATCATACACAAAAACGCTTGTGACGTCACAGCTGTTCATCGCAAAAAATCATGCCGTATTGACTTATGCACATCATCACAAGTTCTTGTTGTGTGCATAAATCCAACACAAGTCCCTCATGATGCTGCAAATGAGTAAAAATAAAGTCTAGCGCATATCAAGTTAAATCCCCCTGCAAACAAAACCCAACGCATGCGCAGTACCACGTGACCAATATGTTGAGTAAGGGAAATTCTCCTACTCAAAACTGTAATCAAAAAACTATATAGCACCGTGTCTGCACCAGTGGCAGCAACTAGCGACGCTCTTGCCGATCGATTACAGAGTGTGCGGGATACTGTTGCCTTCTACTAAAACAGGGCAAAGGAACAAATTTCGGGAGGGACAACGCTTCACGACGAGATCGAACAGGAGGCAAGGAAGGACTACGCGTAGGATGTTGAATATCAAGGCTCTGAGGACGATATCCAGATGCTGGAAGACGGAAATAGGATCAAGGCATGGCGGTTCAACAAGGATTTGAACCAACCTCTAAAGGACGCTATTATGCAAAAAATTACACCACACGTGGACATGCGCGTTAAGGTTGTGTATAGTTTTGGCTGTGATATTTACATGGATGGAGGTGATGTGTCTATTTACAGCAAAACTAAGAGCTCCAGGTCGCTGTCAAGTATAGCGGAAATCGAAGCGTTCATTGAAGAATGCGAAATGAAGCACCTTGATTTGGAGGATGGTGAGTTATATTGTGAGGCTTACTTACCACCTGCTAGGACCACCGCGACCGCAGGAGCAAACGAGGGCAAAATCATCTTTAGTCATGTACAGATCAAGGTGATAAGCACGCTTGTACCTCTTCTGGGATGCGGCCCTGTCCCGGACTGGTTGCATAACAAGAAGTGCATCTACGCCATGGATGGGAAAAAAGAACGAACAGAAAACTTATGCTTCTGGAGATGCTTAGCTGTGAGAGAGAGTGCCAACGTAGTACGGGGAACAAAACGTTTAACAAAAACAGCTCTCACTTTAGCTCGAAATTACTACGAGGACCCTTAACTTAAACGCGAAGATGTGAGACCTACGAGGTTGGTGAATCTGGAGGGAGTTGTCAAACAATTCAACGTCAACATTAAAGTCTTTGAGCCTAAGACAAACTCCGAGAAAGCACCATGGCGACTCGTCTATGGTCAAAAGCAGTGCAAAAAGGGTTTAGACATTATCAATATTGGTATGTTGGATGGCCACTGTTTGTACATCAAGGATTTAGATGTGCTGTCCCAGCACTGGAATGCGAGGCCTGTGGACAAGTTTTTAGCTACGATGCATCAAAATGGGTGGAATACATGGCAAAGCAAACCGGAAGGCATATTCATCATGCCTTATGCGGTCATGGCGGTGAGCGCGTTATATGTAAGGGAAAAAGGAGTGGAAAGTTGAAGGCTATGAGCCTATTTCAAAGACCGTTTATGAATACAACGGTTGTAAATGGCACAGATGTCCCTGTCGACCCGAGAGAAGCAACGCGGACAAGAATCGTTACGGTGCAACCTAGTCCAAGGAAAGGATGATACGGGAACAGGGTTACAACCTCGTCACAGCTTGGGAATGTGAGAAACCACCCAAAATTAAGAGGTACTTTATGAAGGAATTCAGACCATATCCTCACTATATCGTGTTTGATTTCGAGGCCCCGCTAGCACCTTTAAACTACCAGCAAACATCTGATTTAACATGCCTCTCGAGACATGTTCCTGTAAGTGTTGGTATTGCCGATAGTTTGAATAACCACCCGACGTTCATTAAGCACGAGGATCCCAAGGTCTTGGTTAAACAGTGTGTGGAGCAGCTGGAAAAGAGGCATGCCCTCATTGTGGAAGAAGTCGAGAGAATGTACCTCTAGCCTGACGATTTCGACATGCTCTCCAAAAAAGCCCGGGAGTTGTAGAATGAGTGGGTAAATCAAGTAGCTGTAATTGGGTTTAGCAGTGGCAAGTACGATATAAACTTGATCAAGCGGTATTTTGTCGAAGAAATCGCGCAAGGCGATAAGATCAGGGTAGCGAAGAAAGACAACGACTACATGTTCCTCACCACCTCGAGGTTTAAATTTCTCGACATTAAGAATTTCCTTGATCCCGGCATGAGCTATGCCGGTTGGTGTAAATCGTTGGAATGTAAGCTTGAGAAGCTCATGTTTCCATGAGTGGCTAACGAGAGCCACGACAAGTTGGACCATGTTGGGCCTGTCGCGCACGAGGATTTCCATAGCCGGTTAAGTGGGAAAACACACTATCTCCTGAGGGGTACGGGACATTCTGCGCCAAGTTTTACAAACGAGACTGCGTCACTATTGATGGACTGGTTGCGCGAATACAATCTCGCCGACGTGGAACCTTTCATTGAAGCCGTGGATAAGACGAGGCTGCAGAATTACGCCGACGAGATAGACATTCTGAAGGATGCGGTCAGTTTCCCAGGTGTATCGATGCGCTACGTTCTGAACAAATCCCTACGGTTGAACCTCAAGCTAGAGCTATACGCTCCGGGAGACCCATGCAGGCACAGGGGCGAGGACTCTTGCTACACCAAGAGATGTAAGAGTTGTAAAGAGGTACAGAAAGCATGTGAAAAATGTACGAGGAATGAGGCCTACGAGCTCTTGCGGACGGGGATGGTTGGAGGTCCTGCCATCGTATTCTGTAGATACCACGAACGAGACGTGACGGGTATCAGATCTCACGTGTACAGCGAACCCCACAAGTGTAGGACCATTCTAGGGTACGACGCAAACATGTTCTACCCGAGTACCTTGATGCAAGACTTCCCCTGTGGGAAGGAACAGCTGATCAAAGTGGATACACCGACATCCGAACATAACTTAGAGCTACTGGCGCGAGGTGTGCGAGATGGAACTCTCTTCGGATTTGCACAAGTTGATATCGAGGTACCTGAGGATCTGCGTGACAAATTCGGCGAAATGGCCCCGCTGTTTGTCGTCAAGGAGATACCTGACGATCAAATCCCTGAGCACATGCACGAGTACTTAAAAACCACGGGCCGCAAGCGTGTTCCGGGTACACGTAAGCTTTTGGGGTTGATGAAAGCTGAAAATATCCTACTGTATACCCCTGTGCTGAAATGGTACCTTGACCATGGGCTGAAAGTGACTGCTTTTTTCCAATTTCTCAAGTACACTCGAGGTAAGCCCTTTGAATGACTTCCGGAAGAAATTGCCAATGCACGACGACAGGCTGATAAAGACCCCGACAAGCGTATTGCGGGGAACACAGCAAAGTTAAAAGGGTACAGCTTCTACGGTAAAATGATTGAAGACCTAGCGAGGTATGCAGATACTACGTTCACGAGGGATGAAAAGGCTGATGAAGCAGCCCTCCGAAGCCCGTACCTAGAGGATCTGGAAGAGATCGGATATGCGTACGAGCTCAGAAAAGGCAAACACAAGTGTAGTATAGATAGAGCCTACCAATGCGGTATTGCAATGTACCAACTAGCCAAACTTCGGATGTGGATCGTCGAGACTTTGAATATATTTACATAGACACGGACAGTGCCTATTTTGCCATATCTGGGGAAGAGTTAAGAGATTTCGTTCGACCCGAACTGCTTGACACTTACAACAAAGACGTGAAAAACTGGCTCGTCACTGAGAAGTACTCAAGTCGAACGGGAAGGTTATTAAAAGCGGAATTCATTGAGTATCGGATGAACGGCTAAATGTTACTTCATCGAAGGCAAAGAAGGTACGAAGTTTACATGTAAGGGCATGTCAAAAAAGCAAAATGCTGTGACCTGGAGTAGGTACCTGAGTGCGCTGGGGGTGGCCTAAACATGGCAAAAAACGTAGGTTTTTGGGTGCACAATCAGGGTTTGATTACGTATGAACAAAACAAGCCTGATCTCTCGGCGTTTTACGATAAAAGAGTTGTACATGATGATGGGATACATACCTCTCCGCTTATGTTGTAAGCATTTTTGAATGACGAGGTTTTCTAAAAACTGTCCAAAGTTTTGTAAAGGTAGTACTTTACAAAACAAAAACAAAATGGAGTGGGTCCAGAAAATGTAAGCAAACCCTATCACTATACAACTTCAAGATGATTTAACATAATGGACAACGAACAAGGCGATGCATCAAATGCAATGATATTAGTAGGTCGTCAAGAGAGCGTACCAAATGCCCTCACAAAAAGGAAAAAAAGCATTTCCCCATATGCGATCCCCTAGGTTATCGGTATAAGCTTAACTTGGACAGGATTCATAACGCCTTAAATCATGATACAGAGATAGCATCCCAGGAATATCTGGGATGTGATATTGTTACATTCATGAAGCATATCCAAACACAGTTTACAGGTGGGATGATCTGGGGCAACCGAGGGCAGTGGCAGTTCGATCACAAGATACCAATAAAATACAGGAAGAATGGAGAATATCCTAGCGAGGAAGAACAATTGAAAAGGCTGCACTACACCAACATACACCCCATGTGGGTTGAAGATAATGAAAAGGAAGGTAATCAATATATCTCCGAGTAGAATGTAGCCTAGCGCGGTTGATCAAACACACTTGCTATAAACGGAAGTCTGTCTACTAATCGCTGTAATTCTACCCTATACCCTGATCGCGTTTTGTTTATTTCGCTACAAAAAGTTGTTAATAAAGATGTCAGAGTTTGCACAAGTATTCGACTCCGCAGAATCTTTTGAACATGTTGAAAAGCCCACGCATAAACGCCAAGATTTAAAAGAGGACAAGCGCAAGGGCAAGGGGCATCTCCTGCCGAAGAAGTGTACAGAAGGCTTTATTGAAAAGGCTCCCGATGAGGCCCTCGAAAAGGTACATGCCGAGTACGTTTAACGTGAGCTTCAAGAGAAGGGGGAAAAGACGGCCAAGCTGTTGACTACTCACGTGGTTAACCTCTATGCGAATCTTATTGGAAATTTCGTCAACATCAACAGTGTCGATGATTTACGCAAGGATATTGAAGAAGACCCCATTATCCGAGATGCCATGACAGATCTCGGGATTCTCGTGTATTGCACAATTGGTAGGTGTTTAGAGCTTATCTTGGTAGGGGGCATACAGCTAGATATATGAGCAAAAAAGAGGAGGAGGCGGAGACCAGAAGAAAGCTCCTTAAGGACATTAAATTTTTATAAGCCATAAGACTTATAACAAATGAGTGAGGAACCGGGATAACAAGAGCGAATTATTACAAAGCAAGTAAAGCATCCAGGAAGGGTTGCGCAAGGGCACAAGTTGGCGGCACTGATGAAGAAAAGAAAGGAAGAAATGAAACAACAAGAAGGTACTGTAGAACCTGCAGTCAAATCTTCTTCTGGGGCCAGCTCCATACAGTCAGTCTATCTTTACGGGGTAGAGACGCTGGCCGTGCTCGCGATAGGTGTTGGAGTGTGGTACAAATTTGGCAGAGACAAAAATGGTGGAGAAGCTCACAAAACCGCGATTCATCCTGAGCCTCAACAAAAAAATAAAACTCTTATAATTTTCAAAATGCATTAAATAAATGAGTACAAAGGCAACACCTCATGGAAGCAACGTTACCCCTAAAGAGAAGGAGATTCTGGATATGCTATATGAAACAGTAGTGGATATATTTTTCACCTTTGCATATGCCCTTGGAGGTAAGAAATTTTTATGTATTTTATGACCCTCTGCCAAAATGGATATGAATGATGTCCTCAAGATGGCGGCGTACTTCGCGGCAGGTAGAGCTAGTCGCGAGATGGCTGTCTCCAAGGGGTGGATTCCCGCGAGTATTGTCCCACAGCCCAAATAAATAGACGTAGATCCCGTCAGAATCGATAAAGAAATTAAACAGGTCCAACAGGACGAGAATTACCAACGCTTATACACCCTGTTGTCCCACGACATTGTACCTCAGTACATTGAACTTTTAAAGACACCGATCAGGATACCCTTCTTCTACCCCGGACCCTGCCATGTCTCGCAAGAAAAGGCGCATCTTGCTGAGAGATATCGCAAGGTACTGCGATAACTAAAGGGTAGGCTATCGTTCGATCCTATCCCTCTCATATACAGGACCACACACTGCCCCGTCTGTACGGGGTCTTTGGTCAAAAACCACGGCGGCGCATGGATTTGTATCGAATGCCTTTCCACCATCCCAAAATTCCAGAATAAAGGGTTTTAATATAAATGTTAGATGTGGTCCTTGAACCCCACACAGCAATCTTTACGGGCCCGACATCCTGCGGCAAGACGCAACGTGTTCTTGACCTACTTGAAAACGAATATAAAAAACATTTCTACAGCAAAGTCATAGTATGCCCTACCATACAATGGAATACCACCTACCTTGAGAGAACTCTGGAAGGACGATTACGTGTTTCTGATAGACCCCAAAGATCAACTATTTGAATGGATACAACAATTGTCGTCGTTGCTGCCAGCTGAGGAGAGTTTGTTTATCGTTGACGACTGTATAGCCGACGAGAGCCTCGATAAGCGACGACAACCCCTACTTGAATTGGCTATTTTAGGTAGGCATCACAGCCATAGTTTGTGGCTACTAACCCAATCGTATACAGCTCTACCAAAAAATTTGAGAAGACAGAAAAAACAGTTCTTCCTCTGGTACCCCCATGAAAGAAGTGACATGAGGATGATAGACGAAGAGACGAATATGATATCCGATTGGGATGATATAAAGGGTGAGTTGAAAAAATCCAAATATGTATGCCTATATGTGAGGTTAGAGCAATTCTCGAGTCACCATACAAAAATCGAATTCTATCCTATAGGAGATAAGATGTCTCTTGCAACCGTTGATTATTTTTAAGGAAAACAAGTCCGATCATTTTATGTCAAGGATAAAAGTCACTGTATCGTAGCCTCCGATGTTTGGAGAGCCGCAGGATATAAGCGAGGAGCGGGAGTAAAAGACATTTAGCGATATGTTCCTAAGAAGTATAAAATGCGGATAGTCGACGCTTTCGCTGACCTCCAAGGTGTGGACAGATCTGTCCGCACCTAACCAAACACAATTTTACTGACGGAACATGGCCTCTATTGCTTTCTGTTGAGGTGTGATCAACCTAAGGCAGAATCATTTTTGGAGTGGGTTGTAGAAGAGGTGCTACCCAGGGTAATGCGAAAGCTTACTGCAGCTCTTGAGGATAGGGATATTGCCATGGCAGTGTTGGCGGGTGATCTAGAAGATAGAGGTAGCCAGCCCATGGTGCTGGGGGATGAACTTGCGGTGCTTCAGGAACAGGTAGAAACATTACAGCAACGCACCGTGCCTTACCTCGAAGATCCTCAAAAAGATAACGGTATGGTCATTATCCAGAAAAACAACAACGACCCCTTTTCATACCTGGCCATCTGTGGCCAACAGGGGTACGTGGTACAATAAATACAGAACAAACTTGTTGACTACACCAGGGGTGAGATTGTTGTACTAGCAGAGACCCCGAATGCTATTGTACACTACAACTGGCTCAGGGAGCGTGGATGAATTGAAGTCAACCCCGAGCGTGTGAGACATTTTAGGCTTGGTGAGCACTACGCCCATAAACCTCTCCTAGAGCTCGCGAAATGATATGACGTAAGCAGGCAATGGGCCGTTTTTTGTATGGAATATTTGTCCATACAAAAAAGCTAATTCTACCCGAAAATATGATAAAATATGGAAGACAACATAATCATAATCTATCGCAAGCATACCGCGCAGGACGATGACGAGTATCATCATCTTCCGTACTACTGTGGGCGTGTTCAAAGACTTGTTCTTCCTACTCAAAGGAGATGGTTCAAAGACAACTATCCAAAATCCGAAGAGATTGTCGTCATCGATAATCCCAATGGTATGCACGCCTTTAATAGGTTTGAAGAGGATGGACATGTGAAGCGTTCCGGATGCCACTTTAAGCTTATCAATCTTACCCGAGACGACTTGTATGACCCGGGTGTTCCAGCACTAGAAGACTAGAGAGGCGCTAATTTTAATACTACTCTTGTGAGTATTAAAATTACCACACAGAATGGGGAGGGCTCTAAACCCCTCCTCTATGGAATGTCATTTTGACCCGTTTGGTCTCATGCTAAAAGCTATTGAAAAATCAAATGATGGAAGCATGTATAAAAAATCAATTTACAAGGGATTACAATAAGATCCATGTACCCGTACTACAATGTTGTATCAGGGCAAAGTCAGAGGCTGGTTATTGTGCTACCTGCCTGAAAAATTTTAGGTTTCGAGATGGACTATACTACGAGGGGTTTGAGCACCCCAATGACGAAGAGCTTTTAAACATGTTAGCGTCAGGCGAAAAAGCATGGGGGAATTTGGAAGAAGCGAGATCGACGAGGATCTGGAGACTGATATTCAACGTCTAGGGCTGCATATTGTTGATGTTAAAGAGAACAACTATGGTGCAATCTGTTACAAGGTCATCAAAGATAACGAGTTGAAGCTGTCGGATTTGGCTGATATCACAAAAATAGGCGATATCCTTAAGTTTGCTATAGAAGATAGACGCTTAGTCGAAATTGATCTGGAAAATGAGCCTAATGTTATCAAAGGTATCGTCTATGGGTACCCGTTCTATACACTACATCCTTTGGATTATCTGCGAGATCCGAATGATGAAAACTGGCCCGAGAATCTAGATGAACGCTTGAAGAACTATTACCAAGTCTTAACATCCTCTGGATGTACAACCCCGGGCGTGGGAGACATTTTAGGCTTGGTGAAAACTACACGCATGAGTGCTTATTTTTTGTAGCCTTGATAAGCCACAAAAAATGTTACCAATCCTTAACATGCTCTGGAGGTACTTCGACATTCTCTGGGATCAGCATCAACTCTTCTGACACGAAGCTACGATCAGGCCCATCTTTTAAATAGTACAGCACGCGACTGCCTGCCACGATGCAGTCCAACTTGTCCTTTTGCTTACTGCAAAAGGCATCAATTGCGCGCCTTTTTTGATCACCATGCTCTTTTCCAGGCTGTAACAGATTGAGGTACAGCCAATCCTCAGATAAGGGATTTTCTTCGGGGTATTGTTGACTTTTCGCGAGCGGTACCTCTTCGAGTTTAATCGCCCTGTTAGGTTTCATCCAAATCATGGCAGTCTTGGTATTATTGAGACTTTTTACGATGGTGTACAAGTGCTTGAACCATGTGCTACTAATCTCCTCAGAGACTAGCTCTTGCGCATCTTGAGGTTTAAAGAGCCTTTCCGCAAGTACCTTATTAAAAGACTCTACAAAGGCCGTGAAAGTATGGTGGTACTTGGTGGTGGCCCGTTTAATCTCCACCCCCTTGTCCTCTAACAATTTCGTTACATTTGACTTGAATTCACTACCATTATCACATTGAAAAATCTTGGGGTATCGAAGAGGTTCCGCCTTGTACATGTCCTTGATCATGTCCGCTACCTCACTAGCTTTTTTGGTACGTAGAGGCCTCGCCACCTTATACCTTGAGGCCACGTCGATGTCCGTGAGAATATACTTGTAGGTGCTACCGTATAGTTTGTCATGAGCCATATATAACAGATCAAATTGATGCATCTCTTTCGGTCTTGTAATGGTGAAATGGGGATAATCGATACGTTTCGGACCCCTAATATGTCGGAGCCAGAGTAGTTGCCTAGACAACCAGTGAGTGACTAGCTTTTTGGATATACCACTCTGCTCCGCGAGTAATTTGATGGCTTTCCGTCCAGTCCAGAGATGTTCTGGAGTGTAGTAAACATTGCTTAATTTCCGCGCCTCCTTCTCAGTAATGAGGTGTAGTGCTTTTGACATGTCTTTATTACATGTCAAAAGCGTTTTACAAATACTTGTATGCAACAAAACCCAGAAGAGCCAAGCAGCCAACGATAAAGGTCAATTCACCATCTTGTTGCTTTTCTGAAGGTGTGTAAAAATCTGACAATTTTGGTTTACTCTCTTCCGTTGCAATATACTACCTGTACATACTATCGTCCAGCTCCCGAAGGCTCTTTCCAGCCTATATTTGCATTTCCCATTGTTTGTTAAACCAGTCGATTTTTGTTTGTCGGTCCTGTATCCATTGCGCTCGGGCGCTCTGTAGCGCCTCTATCGCTTCATCGTGCCTCTTGCGTTCTGCCTCACCATGCCCTGAATGCTTATAAACAGAAAGTTTGTACCGCTGAATGCCAACGCGTTAATCGCGGCACCTACAACAAGAATACCGATAGTTGCCATTTATTATTTGCTCTTCTTGCATTCTATGCAGCGATACTTAAATTTCCCATTGGGGCAAATCTGACTTCCTTTACACTTTTTGCACTGGGCCCTCTGTTTCTTATGGGGGCAAATCTGACTGCCCTTACACTCTTTACAATAGGCCCTCCTTTTTTCATGGTGGCAAATCTGACTACCCGTACATTCCATGCATTGTTTCCTCATTTTCTCATGGGGGCAAATCTCACTTCCTTTACACTCTTTGCACTGGGCCCTCCTTTTTTCATGGTGGCAAATCTGACTACCCTTACATCCCATGCATTCTTTACACTGGGATCTCCTTTTTTCATGCTTTCAAATCTGACTGCCCTTACAGTCTTTGCAGCGATACTTTAATTTCTCCTGAGGGCAAATCTGACTTCCTTTACACTCTTTACACTGGGCTCTCTTTTTTTCATGTTGGCAGATTTGACTCCCCTTGCATTCTTTACACTGGGATCTTATCCTTAGATTTTTGCAAATCTGACTGCCCTTACAGTCTATGCAGCAAGCCCTCTGTCTCCCATGGTGGCAGATTTGACTGCCCTTACACTCTTTACAATAAGCCCTCACCCTTTCATGGTGACAAATCTGACTGCCCTTGCCCTGATCCCTCCGTTTACCATGGGGGCACTTGTTTTTGACACGCCGCTGTTTCTTTTTATCCAGGCAAAGTAGGCAACTTTTTGTCGTTTTTTCATTTTTCAACACCATAAATGCTTCTAGGGTTAACAGTTTTTTACCATTTGAGCAGCTCTTGTTTTCCATATTGATTTGTATTTGCCTCTGGGACAAATACAAATTATGGTCACTAATATTCCAAGCTAGGATGTTTAGCTGGGCATCTTGAAGCAGGTACACATAGCAGCGGATGTCCCCAGTTCCGTCGGCTTTCTTGGTCATGTGCAACGTGATGCCGTCACTAAGGCGTTGTAGGGGTCTTCCGGAACCATAGAGAGTATGATTAGGAGAGGTTCGGAAATCGATGAACAGGGCGTATCGTTCTGTTAGGAATTGCCCAATCGTTACTTCCGAGTCGTGACTCCCGAAGAGGTTCACGATCTGTTCGAGGTGGTCTTTTGGAAGCATGCCATGCGAGTACAGGTCGTTGGGCTCACCCTCCACAGTGATAGATATTTTTTCGATCTTGGGTTGTAAAAGACCTCGTTTTTACCGGAGTAGGCCTTTACATCTGAAGGGTCCACAAACAGTAACAAGACACCCTTTAGACTTTTTGCGGGAGTGTCAATTTGAAGGTTGTGGCTGGCATCTGCTTTTTTTCATAGTTACTACCTTGCTCCGGAGTATCCTTTCATAGGGTAACGCGAGACAACAATACCTTGACATCATGGCACTCGCCAGGCCCTCATGGTTGACCTTGTCGTATTCTAGGGAAATAGTTGTCATCTTCTAGGTTGCGTCGGATACCTTGGCTGCGGTAGACCCTGAGGCTACCGTACCTCCTTCTTTGATCACGTCGCTATGTGGAGCAAAATGTAGAACGAACTGCAATCTGTCATACAGCCCGGCCCGATAGTACGGTAAATCCCTCGTTAGTTCGAACATTTTACCTAGGGTGGCGGAAAAGATGTTTCCATAAGCCGCGGCAATGGCCTTCTTCTCGTCTGTACCCACATGATCGCTGGCTTTTACCTGCAGAGCCCTGATGGTACCATCATTAGGGTTAATACCCTCTAGAATTAGGTTATTCTCTCTCTCAAACTTAGGCAGCCACAAGTCTCTGTAGACCGCGAGGGGTCCATAGTCGCTTATATTTTGAATTTCATTGCCGTTTAGGGTGATACGTAGATTTTGCACTAGACTCTTTCCTATGTTGCTGACTATGGTACGCTTCGTGTTGCTCCCTGTAAGTTCCAGGCTAAACAGTAGCCTGATGCTACCTGGAAATATGACATCATTCTGTCCCAGGATGGGCACATCAACATAAAGGTCCTCATTCTGGTTAATCGTAGAGGGTGCGTGACTCACTTTAACACGCTGCCTTCTTCCCTTGATACCACAAATCTGTTTCATTTCTGCGTATGGATCCAATGTAGTTCCGAATGCACTCATTTATTTAAGAAGGATTTTTTAAATAAATGCCAACGAACCCAGTATTCGAACCAGATATTACACATAAGGATGATCGTCCAGATGATAGACCTGAGATCAACCATCACCTTCAACGCCAGGGCCTTCAGGGTAAAGGTCAACCCCGGGAAAACAACATGGTGCTCCAGGGGCTAGTCTTTTGGAGCAGAGGCAAAAAATACTAAAATCAAAGGTCAACAGCCTTTACACACATCTTTAGGAGAAACTGGGGCTGTCTAAAGCGAAATATTACGATGTGTTTAGGATGGAAGAAGGTAACCAACTTGTTGTCAAAGAAATAGTGATAGGGAATAAATTTTTCAAAGAACTAGTTCTTACAAAACAGGATGGTCAATTAAAAACCGTTGGCCAGATACAAACATTGTTAGGTAGTACTCGTCTGAAAGCCCTCGGTTTTACCGAGTATACTACATCCAACAAAGTTAGTAAAGTAAGGGGCCAGGAACTCCTGCAAAAGTTCGACCACATTGACAAGGAGGTTGAGGAGAAGGGTGTTGATATGGAGATAATGGCATTTGTTGGGAATGTTTTAGACGAGACGGAAAGTCTTATCGAAGATACTTCGTTTGTGGTGATCAAGGTATCACCAAACATGAAAGAAGGGGGCTTAACCGAGCTTCAGACTGTTTGAGGTAACTTGAAAAACTTGAAAATAAGATGATCTTATATGATAGCGAGATTGCCAAGGCGGAGGGCAAGGTGAAAGAACTCGAGAAGCAGAAAGCCGGGGCAACCACAGGACAAAGGGCTAACCTTGAGAGTGAAATAGTAAAGCTTGAGGAAAATATTAAAAAATTGAACGATAAAAATGAGGTCACACAAGAAGCACACGACCTATTATCTTCAGGCATCCACAGCCAGCTGAAGGTCATCAAGGAGACTCTGATGAAAATTGCTGGAGATGACACGTCCCTGCTTGAAAAGCTTAAAATTTTGTTCAAAGAGCAGGGTCTGACCATAGCGAGTACCGTGTCGGCTGTTGGTCTACTGATTTCCACCATTGTACTCGCAGTTACAGGGGGAGGTGCCGCAACAGGCGCAGGAGGAAGTGCCGCAATAGGTGCAGGAATGGGATTTGTAGAAAAGCAGCTGGAAAGCCTTGGAAAATTCCTAAAATACCTAGCAGGTAAGGCAGGTGCTGCATTCTTTTTGAGGGTAGCGGCAACCATTGTCGAATATGCAGCCAAGCACTTGTACATGGCAATCGCGGCTGCCGTTGGGTTTGTTGTTGTCTATGTTGGAAAGTGGAAAAAAGCCTAATATGACCTATTATTCAAGCCAGATGTAGGCAATGATGAGGCCTACCACTGTCGTGATCAACGCGGCCTTGGTATCCTCGTGCTGTTGTGGGGGTTCCCTCTGTTCAGGTGCAGTATGCGTAGGAGGTATAGTATGCCTAGGGGGTATAGCATGTTTGGGAGGTATAGTATGCCTAGGGGGCATAGTATGTTTAGGGGGTATAGTATGTCTAGGATGTGGTTTGATAGTAAGCTTAGGTGGCGCGGCTGCCGCATGCTTAATAGCCCTCTCCATAGGCTTCGCAATAGGAGGCTTGTTATTCACGTCAACTTGGACCCCAACGTTTACATTGGCAAGTGCGATCAGGATATTGTTGTTATAACCCTTAACTTAGGTTTATGTCTGAGGGCGACATGTATACACTAGGGGTAACAGCAAAATTCACCGGTGTTGGGGCATATCGGAGCACTTTTTGATATTGACTTATGTCATGCCTTACATTTTCTTCCCGTTGTACCATACTTTCAAAATTTGTAGTAAAATCTACCTGGTTGTGTAGTTGTCCGCGCCAGAACCGAGTACAGATGTCTTGGCCCCTGCCTGCGAGCCAACCAACAAGACCACGTAGACGCGAATACTTTCGCTTAGCTTGGTAAGACCTTCCCACGTCAGAGCTTGCCTTATTGGTAGGATGAATTTTGCAAAGTCACCATCAACCATGAACCGTTGGTCAGCGAGGACATTTCAGCCTTGAATTTGTACAGACCGTTAGTGTCCGCACCGTACTCACGACACACTTGTGCATACCCAGAGGTTGAGTAGGGATTTTTGTACTGGGCAAACTCATCGTCATAAGGCATGGGTACCTTCATTCTTGCTAGGATACGACGCATGTGGTAATACACGTGAAATTTAAAGATTGAGTTGACGAGTGGCACGGCGCCCGTGATGTACTTGGCAGAGATGCCTAATGTAATGCTTGCGCAATGGGTGGCAAAGTTAACCTGAATATTCCAGTAGTCCAAGGCTTGTCCCGTCCAACCCACTATAATAGGATCATTCAGCAGATTTGTTGGAATTTTGATGGGGTATTTGGTAAACTCAGGGAATGCCACGGAAATATGTGATTCTGAAGACACGTACAGGTCCTGATGCTCCAGGCTTATTAGACCAAGGGGCAATTCTCCCCTGTTGGACTTGTACCTTGCCTTGGGGTTGTATGAATACATGTTCATTCCTTTCTTCTAACAACAAACAACAAACTTCTAACAACTCTACATTACCGATATTGCAAAGCCAACACTATTTGAGGATTACCTGGGACAGGATACGAGAATTGCCTTGAAATCGATAAGTATTCGACCCGTGTGGCTGAATCTTTACGGCGACAATTAGCTCGTCATACGTAAAATAGGGCCTGATAAGAGAGAAATTCGTATTGAGATCATGAACGGTCTGTATAGGATCGAGGATTTGGCGGCTATTGTGAATAGTCAGGCACAGGACAGGATCAAACTGTTTGTCCTGAAAAATGGACTCTGCAGGCTCCGTGTCAGTGACGGGTACACGGTGGTTATTCATCAACAGCTGCTAGAGCTCTTGGGTCTACCCTACGATCCCAGTAAAAGTACTATCTGAGGGGCGTCTATGATGCATACTACAATACTTACGTCTATATTAGTCTACGCCTTGTTTGCCCCCAGCTGAATGAATATGCTGCCCTGCTAGATGGTAAAAAGTCTAAAATTCTCGCTTTGCTTTCCACTAAGGAGCTAAACGCCTGGGGAGATATGCTGACATGGAATTTTGACACTCCAATTCACATGCCTTTGAAGGGGTCCACAGATCGCCTCGAGTTCATGTTGACGGAAGAATTTCAGCACGACAAAAATGTTTCATTCACTGGAATTACGATGCATTTGCTCATAGAATAAATGACTGATATAACCAAATTGTATCCGAATTTACCAAGTGCGCCTGCGGAAAGCGCGGACATGCAGGATGAAGGTCAAAAATATAGACTTGATAAGATTTGAGACATTGAAAAGTATCTGCGAAGTGAGATTAAAGAGCGGGACAGGCTTGTAAAAAAGTTCAAAATGCACGGGACCTGGGTCCGATTCTGCAATCATGGATTGTTGAGCATTTGTATTATCACTTCGGGTGTCGGATTTGATGCCTTGGCCTCGGGTCTTGTTGTACCACTGTGCACAGCCATGGGGGGCATCACAATAGCTGTAGGGATCGGATAGGCTGGCTTGAGGAACGCTGGAAAAGGCTTGGTGTCAAATCTAAGAAGCACGAGAATATAAGATTACTCGCGGAATCAAAGCTAAATTCCATCGTCGATCTTATCTCAAAGGCTGTAGAAAACGGGGTTATCAGCGACTATGAATTTAGTCTCATTATGCAAGAGAAGAAAAAGTTTATGCTATTGAAGGAACAGATGAGGCAGCGGTTCAAACGTAATGTCGACGCCATCAACGAACGAGAGCGTGCCCAACTAGTTGCGAAAGGCCGGGAGGAAGGCAGAAACGACGTTTTAAAAAAACTTCAGTCTGTACAGTATGCCAGCGGTATCTAGATTCGCCACCTGTTTACAAACTTTAATATGTTTTGTAACCCTTATTGAATTGTAAAACATTTTAGTCAGCCATCAGCCATTCAACCTTAAAGTCGTTATACCTACATTCCACAACTTGCACCTGTGGGTAGTAGTTTTTACCCTGCATATATACGGATGATAGTGCCAGGATGGCACTGACTTGGCAGGGTACATCATAGGGTACCCGCATGCCGTGGAATTTGGTTGTTATCGCGTCCTTGTAGTATTTTAGTTTCGCGTTGATGTAACGTTCTTTTTTGACTGGCTCCATCGTCAATTTTTGAGAGATCAGCTCTTCGATCTTGTTCCAGATTTGACGATATTTTTTAATCGAATCAGGGTACTCTTCAAAATCAAGACTCATCGCTGGTACAGCACTGGCATTGTACCTGGTGACCCCATTTGAGGATCAGATTTTAGGCGTCTTTACCCTCAGGGCTACTACGAGGTCTTGTGTATAATACCCTACGATATACTGTTGATCATTGCCCCGTTGGAAGGAATGGGGTCTGACACTGTCAGGTAGTCCACATTGATATCATTGATGTCAGTAAATGTATACGCAAAGTTATAGAATTATCGAGGAAACACAATTTCGTTCTCAAATTTCAGCATCTTTTATTGAATTTTAAACAAGGTCCGAGGATTGCTTCCCCTCGCACATACACAACTACCCCCGTTAGATATTATATATTCCATGTAGCAGTACCCGCACAGCATCCTAACCCTTATCATAAGCTTTCGTCCACAGCTACATCTCTTTAAAAATAGCCGTATTCCGTCTGTCTGTGTGTCCGCGAAAGCGGCGTCTTGTAACGGAAACACGAAATTTTTAAAATGCGCACGAATATCAAATGCGATATATTTTTATCCACCTTGTTACGACGGGTAAATTTAAAGGATGAGCGAACACGACGGGCGACCCCGTGGTTTTTTCCACGGGTTAACGACTAGTCTCTATAATAATACCCGTCGTCTGTCTGTCTCTGCGCGGACCCCCGCTAAGTTAGAAAATGATGTTACGGAAACACGAATATCAAATGCGATATATTCTTATCCACTTTGTTGCCACGGGTAAATTCAAAGGACGGGCGAACCCGTGGATTTTTCCACGGGCAACGACTTCTAAATTATAATACCCGTATACGTCTGTCCGTCACGCAAAATTGCTACCAATATTCCTTTGATCTTTTCGCCATTTTTAAAAACCAGGGGGTTGTTTAATCGAAAATCTTATTATTGATTAAACTATATTTGAAAAATTAATTTATTTCCTTACTTAATTTAATTATTTGAATTTACTAACCTTAATAAAAAAACAAATTAAGTGAATATAATGAATGCATTATTTAAATACGCCATTTTTAATAATAATTACCCCCGTGATCTCAATCGTTAATTTCCTTCGGGAACCACAAAAAACAAATAGGACACCTTCACTAACAGTTTTATTACTTTGTTTTGACCGCTTGCACGTAGTATACCAAACAAAACGCCTGATTCTTTGAAAAACCAATCCAAGATTTTCACGGCCTAGCGATGCCAACGAAGGAACATGATGACGAAGGCCAATTTGGTTTTGAATGTTGTCGTGGTCAGTGAAGGTTCTAGGTCTGCTTGACCGTTTTTTTAATTTTTTATTATTTGTTTTCTATATGTTTTTACATGTTAAGATAAATATATTGTCACGTTTTTTAGCCATGTACAAGTCTTAAACGCACCATTTTTAGAATTTTTGGCTAGGAACGAAGATTTTTAAGGATCATTCTACAGAGCCAGCTAGCTAGCTACCTTTGGTATAATAGCTTTTTATTCTAGCCAATATTTTTATGTTCAAGTGAGCTCCTTTAGCTACCTCCTACCTAGCTCCTTAGCTACCTCTGGATAAAAAGTGAAAGTACCCAAACACCAAATGCACTGTGTTTGACTGCAACCAAATTCTTTATTCTTATGCTAAATAAATGCAGTTAGGCAGCCACCACTTTTATTACTGTTATGAAAACTTTTTCAATAATAACTTCAACAATGAAAACTTTTGCTGCAAAATAAAATTGCTCACTATTTTAACTAAACAGGATAACGACAGGCGGTTTCCTGAATTTTTTTTAACCGAAGTCGCAAGATATTTAAAAGTTGTGTTATGCCTATACTCATCTTTGCGACACTATTTACCTGTACTAACCGCTCAGTCCAGTGTTAGCAACGAGTTGTTTCCTGTTTTTCTGTTTAACCGAAGTTGCAATAACGTTTCTTTTGGAAAAGGCTATTACACACCTAGCTATATGGATGTGTCACATTGTTTACCTGTACTAAGCACTCAGCTGGGAGTAACATTTCTTTTGAACTTTTACCGGGAACATTCTCCGAAAATGAAAAAGGTTGGCCCAGCTTTTTATCCTATGACGTGGTAACAACGAATTGCAATCTGTATTTTTATTTCAGCTTAAAATGTGGATTGTTTGAAAAAATTATTACACCAGAAACACCATGAATTGTGTGCACTTTACTCTATTTACTGCATACTATATACCTGTACTAAAGCGCTTTACCTGAATGTGTGGCACAGTTGACAATTCTTAATAATCACTCATTCTGATTTTCAACGTGGGGTAACACATTTACTTGTGGCTTCACCCGGCGTTTCAACAGAGTGTATCCTGTGTCAGGATTAATTTGTTAACGTTTATTATTCTACAAAATAAAACAATATTGACTATTTTTTTTTGCTATGACGGAGTAACAACGGTTTGTAAACTCTGTTTTTATTTCAGCGTTTGTGGCGGGAAAGTTATTTTTTGAAAAATATGTGACAGTCGCAACACTACAATGGTGTATGCGCTTTACTTCATTTACGACATACTGCATATCTGTACTAAAGCACTCCACCTGACCGTGTGGCACAGCTTACGACTCTTATTAAGCGCTCCTCAGGGCGTTCGACAAAAGTTACTTGTGGCTTAACCCGGCGTTGTGACGCCGGGTCTCCCGGCTAGTCTATCATATTCATCGAGTACGCGTTCGCAGTCATTACATTGTTCCATTTATCTTATAGCCTGTGAGGGGCTATAAGATAACCTGAGGATATGCTAGCTATTCTAGGGCATCAGTACGATCCTCTAAATCCTTAACTGCTTGTTCATTATCCAACTCTTTTGACGATTCTTGTACTAGGGCCAGTGCCATTAGTGGTAGGGATATACCAACTCCGGTTATAAAGATCATGACTACCGCGGTTCCAAATACTTCAAATTTTGATTGCGTGTTGCACATTTATTATACTATTCTTTTATTTATTTTTTTTATCTTACAACAGTCACGTGTTACTGCGCATGCGTTGAATATTTTGATGTCGTCAGCAATGTGCGGGGGGATTTACCTCCATGTGCGCTAAACACTATTTTTACTCATTTGCAGCATCATGAGGGACTTGTGTTGGATTTATGCACACAACAAGAATTTGTGATGATGTGCATAAGTAAACACGGCATGATTTTTGTGATGAACAGCTGTGATGTCACAAGCGTTTTTGTGTATGATATTCTTTATGAGAGTTTTACCGTGGTTTTTGGAAAAGTGTGTGTATACGCCATCCCTATACTAGCTACAACAATTAACATCAATAGTACAGTAGACTCTCAGTATAAAGAACCGCGAGGGAAACTAAAGAAAATTTGGTTATATCGAGAGTTCGTAATACCCAATAGTAAAAATTTTTATTGCTTTAATCAATTGGAATCATGTATTTTTTAACCCAAATAAAAATTGATAGCATTGAGTGCAACACGTTACCTGAAGTACCCAAGTAGAACTCTACTCGACTACAATTCAAAATCAAAACAAATTCGAATCAAAGCAGCATTTTTAAGTTTTTGTTTGCATTATACAACGCAACGTCTCCTCTTGAGATCAGGGGTTCTAACACTTGTTTCGTTGCGCAAGGCATTTCCTATAAAAAAAAATGAATAAAAATGTTATTGACAAGATGATATTTGAAAGTTCAAGATTTGGTTTCGTCAAAAGCACAAGATTCTCTATACATTTTCTTGATAAGCGTTTTACGCTCTGTACGACGAAGGCAACGTGTAAACAAATCTCTAGAATAATTTTTTGTGTATAAACGGATCGTTGCTGACGTCAAAAAAATTCAAAAAACGGATCTTTTTCGTTGTTCTTCTGCCTACTGGCTTATTGACTAGTATGAGGATTAATAAAGCATGTACACATGTAAAATACCTGATAAT
The DNA here is from genome assembly GCF_029227915.1 of Hydractinia symbiolongicarpus. Lineage (NCBI taxonomy): Eukaryota > Metazoa > Cnidaria > Hydrozoa > Anthoathecata > Hydractiniidae > Hydractinia > Hydractinia symbiolongicarpus. The sequence goes on from NC_079879.1 coordinate 25,020,468, forward strand.
GTTGACAAAAATTTAATAAAGACATCTATAAAATCTATAAAATAATCGTGTTGATCACAGATAAACACTTAAAATAAATACAATAACAAAAATATCAAATATCATATCATATTTTTGAAAATTGTAATAGGGCCCATCACACAACTAAAAACAAGGAGGTTATATTCCGTAATTAAGCAAGCATTCGCTTTGGAGACTACCTCAACCACGATTAAAGAATTATTCTTTTGGAAAAATCTTTTATAATATAATAAAACCAATATGAGGTGCATTCAATAAGGTAATTTTTTAACTGAAAGCGTGGGCAAGAATTAAACCAACAGGTATTTTTTTGGTTATTGTTGTAAGGTAAATATTTACGTTGAATTGATTTTTATCTTTTCAATATTTCTTTTTTTTTTTTGCAAAGAAGACTATATTTTTCACAGTATTTATTAACAAAGTAAAACACAACCTATAAAATTGTTCTGTAATTTAGCAAACTTTGACGTTAAAACATTGTTGATGTCATAGGAAAGTATATTGAATTGGTGAAGCCATTGCATTGCACTTATAAGTTTAAGAAGGCCAAAAATAACTTTAAAATGGGTAAAAATGACTCACGCGTGGTTAACTAGGGAACACCTCAGACAAATGGTAGGTCAATTTCACAAATGTAGTTAATCCGCCCGTTTCAAAACCCACGGATTGATGACGTCATCAATAAATCTTAAAAGCCAAAAATCTCTTAAACCGTTCGTCAAAAGGACACGATCCTATAAATTTTACTGATCAGCTATTTAAGCTCTACACAACAGTTGCAACAAACATTTTTTTAAAAAATGACTGGCTGACGCCGACTCTGGCTAAATGAATTTGTCCACGGGTCTAATGACTAGTCTTAACAAATACGCTATGTCTGTTACATATAAAAAATGTTTCATCTTTGATTTGTAGCGAGTTTATCACATTCACAAAAATCTTTCTGCTGTATCGGCGCAGTTTGAAACTAGCGAAACGCACGTAACGAATTTTTCAGAGCACCCTCTCCCCTTCGTAAAGCGCAAGTATCTCGCAAGTGTAGTATGAAAAATCAGTTATCTTCTCCTAATAACGTATCCTTTGCAAGTGGCCGGTCCATTATTATTCCATTATGATATAAGCAAGTGTTATCTTTTATTAATGTGACTCTATTTTTTCGTACAAATGTTTTTCTAACGGCCTAAAGGTTACGGCTAATTAGATTTTTTTTAAAAGCGGATACAAAACGAGCTGTTGAATTTTTACTTTAGCGGCTTACATGAAATGCTGATGGCGGGGAAATAGTTTATAAGAAACGAAAATTAGGTTTTATTTTTTTAAATTTCTGGCGAAAATTAGTTCTCGCGGGTTTAAAGGCTATTTAGTATTGCATGTTTAACAAATACTGTCCCTCGAGTTTTCTCTGCTTCTTGATCAAAACAAACTTCCGTCTGTTACGTATTATATTTTGCAGACTGTAGCTTATTAAGAAATGACTAGCCGGGAGACCCGGCGTCAAAACGCCGGGTTAAGCCACAAGTAACTGTTGTTGAACGCCCTGAGGAGCGCTTAATAAGAGTCGTAAGCTGTGCCACACGGTCAGGTGGAGTGCTTTAGTACAGATATGCAGTATGTCGTAAATGAAGTAAAGCGCATACACCATTGTAGTGTTGCGACTGTCACATATTTTTCAAAAAATAACTTTCCCGCCACAAAAGCTGAAATAAAAACAGAGTTTACAAACCGTTGTTACTCCGTCATAGCAAAAAAAAAATAGTCAATATTGTTTTATTTTGTAGAATAATAAACGTTAAAAAATTAATCCTGACACAGGATACACTCTGTTGAAACGCCGGGTGAAGCCACAAGTAAATGTGTTACGCCACGTTGAAAATCAGAATGAGTGATTATTAAGAACTGTCAACTGTGCCACACATTCAGGTAAAGCGCTTTAGTACAGGTATATAGTATGCAGTAAATTGAGTAAGTGCACACAATTCATGGTGTTTCTGGTGTAATAATTTTTTCAAACAATCCACATTTTAAGCTGAAATAAAAATACAGATTGCAATTCGTTGTTACCCGTCATAGCATAAACAGCTGGGCCAACCTTTTTTATTTTTCGGAGAATGTTCCCGGTGAAAGTTCAAAAGAAATGTTACTCCCAGCTTAGTGCTTAGTACAGGTAAACAATGTGACACATCCTTATAGCTAGGTGTGTAATAGCCTTTTCCAAAAGAAACGTTATTGCAACTTCGGTTAAACAGAAAAACAGGAAACAACTCGTTGCTAACACTGGACTGAGCGGTTAGTACAGGTAAATAGTGTCGCAAAGATGAGTATAGGCATAACACAACTTTTAAATATCTTGCGACTTCGGTTAAAAAAAATTCAGGAAACCGCCTGTCGTTATCCTGTTTTGTTAAAATAGTGAGCAATTTTATTTTGCAGCAAAAGTTTTCATTGTTGAAGTTATTATTGAAAAAGTTTTCATAACGAGAGAATGTACGAAGGTAGATAGTAACATCAATAACGAAGATCTTACTTGAGCCGTTTCTTAGCTCCTTTAAAATTATTTAATACTAGTACTACTACTTAGTTACTACTCATTAGATTTTAACCAAAGCGCATTTTCCAGGCATACCATTCTCCGAATATACCTGTAATTGCTCATTCGGCAAACATTTAGCCATATGCTTGCAAAAAACACTACGTGACGTCATTCCGCTTTAAAAGATGGACGAAGGTTCGCATATGACTACAGACGGGCGTTTAGTTTATAAAAGCCCTTTTTAAGACTTTTTACGATAATTATGGTTTCCACAGACAGACAGAATACAAGGATGAATAATATAATAAAAGTAACTTATCATGTCAATCAAGCCTTTAATAAAATTACATACAATAAGATCATCTACAATAAGATTATCATATACCCAAAAATGCTTAAAGTTGAAATAATAACAAACTCATATTTTTACTCAATATTTTTCGATGTATTTAGCTAGATTGGTTGTTATAGGTAAAAACTAAACAGAAATGTACAGCTACTTTTTTGCGAGCTCAATTTACGGTGGTGCCATGCTAATGGTAAATAAAACATGTAGACCTAGTATATAATCGAAAAAAAACACCCAAAAACCTTTGTTACAAAAACTACACAGTGGAAACAAAAAAAAGTTTGACAAACATGAACATACAAAGAAGGGTAATCCTAGTAAAGGCGTAGGGATTATCAAAGTGTTTGAAACAATTAATATCATACAAGATAATTCTGCTGGTAGGGTCGGTAAAATATATTAAAAATATGTAATTAAAACTTGCAACAAAACAGATATAATAATCAAATTTATTTATATAAACCGTAATAACAAAAAAATATAAGCGGAAAACCATATTAATGTATTAATTAGGACTTTAGGTTAGAACCAAATGGTTATCATAGCAATCCGAAATAAAATTTGGAAGTTAAGGCGCATAGTAAATACATCAGGTAGATAATATTTCGTATGCACTAATTTTAACCCATGCTGAGAACAAGCACTACTATAATCATTTAGATTGCAGGTTTAGAAAACTAATGTACTTTTGATAGCTTTACAAGAATGCAATGCAATGATAACGTGAGATAAAGTATCTCATTCTGATATACAATCGAAGAATAAACAAAAACAAAAACAAAAAACTTTTGTTTTGATAAATGCATAAAGATTTTCTTTACTGTCGTGGCAGTACACGTATGTATGCATCTTGTTCATTTAGCAAAGATAAAATTAATCTTCAGAGTCGCTGTCCATTTTTGCCATCCTGCAGTGGAAAGAAAAGGTAAACGTAAAGATTGGGGACTCGTGGTAGAGCGTTCGCCACCAGTGCGGAAGGTCATTCCAGAGACTATAACAGTGTGAATCGATCATTTCTACTTAACGTTCAGCAAGGGAATAGGATTGATATCTTAGGCGGTTGTCTAGTTCAGCGGCTTCCTTGCACGCCTCCCATGGCTTAAATCGGACCCTTATAATTCCTTGTAATTCAAAGCTTTAAAAAATATAAACGGCTGTTCAAAAAATTTGGTAAGTAAAACAACAAAACAGTGTAAAACAAAACTAATTTTGATCAGGGTTGCAGAATGAAAAGTAAAGGATGATAAAAAATCTCCTGAAATTAAAGAAATTTTTATTACTTTTAAATTCATATTTTCAGTCTCTTACATTCTTGATTTGTCGTCTATGTATAAATGTTATACGCCTTCATTTTTGATTGGTGGTAGCAATAAGTTCTACATTAACAAATCAACAAAACAAAATAATTAGGCCAACTTACCTTTCCTTCACATTACTAATAATTTTTTCGGCCATTTCTGAAACTCGATCAGCCTTTACTTCATCGTACTTGTCATGAGGTATATACGGTCTTTCCCACCTGTCAGGATAACGCATACTGGCAGACGACCCGATATTAGATTCCAACGACGACGCCAAGGTTTTTAGATCATATGGTAATCCGTTACTTATATAATACAGAGTATGAGACTGCGTTCTTTCATAACCATCTTGGTATTTTGCAGCTTTCAAGGCTTTCTCGGCAGCCTAAATGTTAAGTAAGAAATATAATTTAATACCAAAGTTCTATGATATTTCGCTTATTTTAGACCACATCTCGTCCAATCCGAGATATCTTTATTGTCTTTGCTCACATGATTAAAAAAGGACTACAACACGGTTAAGATTCACGAATAATTACAAATATGGTTAGAATTGAAAATATGGTAAAATATATAATTTTAGAAAATATTCATGTGTAGTTATAATAGAAAACGGAAGAAAAACTTCTTTGTTCCTATAACCTACGAGGGAATAGGAATGCTGACATTTTCTTAATTTTAAGAAAAATCTCGTCCCAATGTTTTTTTTAAACTAGGTTCTTAAAAAAAGGTGTATGAGTTTGATGTATTTTATATAATAAGTCTTAATAATGCCTTACTTTGTTATTCATTTGATTACATTGTCCTGTAAAAGGACAAAGTGTGTCATTTTTTCTTTCTCTTTCCCGTAGTTGTCTTGACACATCAAAATATCTACTTCACATTTTCTTAAAACGTAATTCTTTTTGTTTGGTTTTCGTATTTGTTTGGTGTAGAGACGCTCACTTTTCATATCACACCAAGTCCCTCATTGCCATTCGTAGTCTCTCGGAGTCATTCTTAATCACTCGTAGTTTCCCTTAAATGTCTTATTAAACATGATCCTTGCCTATATATTAATTCCACAGAATCATACTGTCTGGCAATTTTAAGATAAGAATCTGCGTCATTAGAAGCAACGACACGATGAGACAATTTTTTACATTTAGCCAACAAGCAAAAAATACTAAACGGATACTGACCGGTTTTGATGTTGTACTGTGAAATACAAAGCCGGAGGTCAGAAGTACAGACCGAGCTTGCGAGGTCTGTGCCCTTGACCTTTACAGTGCAACATTAAAACCGGTCAGTATCCGTTTTATTACGTGACTGTATCTTCAAGGAAGAAAAGAACGCATGTTCGATTTTAATACTTTTGGAATTCAAGATCGTTCAATTTTAAACTTTTGTAAGTTCACAAAACAAATTCGAATCATTGTTTCTCTGAGCTGAAACGAAAATGTGGTTTTAGGCGAGCTACTTTTATATTTTTTGTGTGCTATGAAAATGTTTTTTATTTGTTTCCGTTTTTATATTACCATTTTAATAATGGCTTCCCAAAGCGGTTAGTATGGCTCCATACAAAGCCCTGTTTTAGTAAGCCGTAAACCAATCAAAACATGGTATTTTTTCATACCAACCGGTTTTTTGTATCAGTCAGGTAATAATTAAATATATATAATGGCTTCCCAAAGCGGTTAGTATGGCTCCATACAAAGCCCTGTTTTAGTAAGCCGTAAACCAATCAAAACATGGTATTTTTTCATACCAACCGGTTTTTTGTATCAGTCAGGTAATAATTAAATATATTACTTACAAATTACGAATTACGAATAAAATATGCAAAATATCACAAAAAAAAACACGAAAGAATGTTTCTATTTTTCCATTCATTCCTTCATTAATATAACACATTACAAAATTGGCGAGACAAGAAAAAACATTTGCAGCAGAAAAGACAAACACCTAGTTGCATAGACGAAATATTATTTACTAGACTTTATATACTCATACTTAACCTCAGTCCTTCTTTACGGTCCTTGTTTCAGGACCCCCTTTAGGGCCATGGGTCCTCTTTTAGTGTCCTGCGTGCTCCTTTAGGGTCCTCCGTTCTTCAAAATTTACGAGCATTTAACTTTTATTATTTATTCTAGTAACGTTAACAAATTTGATTATATTTAGGATATTTAAATTTATTTTTAGAATTTTGTTGAATCAATAACTCCATTTTTTACTGCAAGAGAAACAATTGAAATGTACTTAATTTCTATAGCCCTTTGTCAAACTCACATTTTCTCGATCAACGTTTTTTAAACGCGACAGATCGAATGGAACGGGTTATTAGGTCGTAAATTATTTTTTCTACGTACAGTTTTTTAAGGCATAAAAAAATTGGTTTTCTATAAAGTCTTCTACACTTCGAATTTCTGGCAACATGCAAATTATGTTTGCATGTCATTCGAATTTAAACTCACTTTCGCAATTAATGCATTGTATTTCATACGTATTGAATATTTTGTGAGATCACACATCTGTTCTTTTACTCCATTAGTCAAATACCTGGTTTGCTGAATGGTTTAAAATTCTGAGGGGGGTCATTATAATTTGCAATTTGAACCCCCCCCCCCCCCTCCCCCTTACAATTAGGCATAAAAGAGTAACAAAAAAAGTAAACCATAACAAGGATGTATGTTTTACCTGATGCGCTTTGAAACATTTCCATTCAGGAGAAGATTCATTCATAGTAGCTGTCAAATCAAACTCGGCTTGTCTTAACCATCTCTTTGCTTCCACTGGTTGCGGATTTCCCGCATTAAACGTTGGCAACGTTTCACTAAAACTTCTTTTTCTTCCTGACCGTTCAAAATGGACACGGTACTCCTGATAACATCTGTATTCTCGCCTAGCCCTCTTATTCCAAGAAGAAAAATATTTAGAAGCCTCGCTGTTAATCATCTCTATTTCGATTTTAAGAGCTTTGAATACTTTTTCAACTAAAGTTATGTCTAAACCGTCGGGATGCTTCTCGGGGTGCCATTCCAAGTACAACCTTCGAATTACTTTTTCTAACTCCTGCGGCGAAAACTTCTTAGCCTCTCTAAGTATCTCCCTTATCTTTTCGATAGCACTTTCGAAAGTAGTTTCTGCATGCGGTGCAATGTTTGAGACCGTGCAATCCCGTTGAAATCGATACAAGTGAATGATGCCAATGTCAGTAAGCTTATCCTCGTCTTCTGTCATTTGCACGCCGTAAACTCGTAAAATCTTCGTTATATTCTCATCGATCCGTCGAATAATACCATACTCAAAGACTGTTTCATCTCGCTGCTCCACTCTTTCTACAGCAATATATTCACCTTCTACGAAATCACTGAATTCATTTATAAGCAATGAATATAATTCCAACGGAACAAGATCGCCAGGGCTAGGTATTTCTCCCCACTCGATTTTGGATGTGTGCCTATTTATACTATGCCTATCAAGTAAATTCGGTGTGTCTTCTAAAGGCACTTGCAAAAGTGTAGGTAGTAACATTTTCGTCTCTTTTAAAGGATTGTTAAAAATCTTTAACAATTCAGCAGCAACCTCTAAATACAGACTTGGATTCTCCTCAGCATCTTCCGAAAACACAATTTTCAACTTGCCATCAACATATTTCAAATACATATCCTTTTTTTCTTCACTTTCAGGAATAGCACTATTATTGTAGTAGTACATAGTTGTCACATTAGAAAAAACACTGACTTCAACCATTTTTATACTTTTTAAGATGTTCTCATGAATTGCCAAGTCATCACTTGTTTCTGGTATAGTACTGCATTTAGATTTTCTTTCATGTTCCATTAGCCGTTCAAAACCTCTCAAAAATGAAAGCGAACGAAGCCTGCTTTTGATCTTCATACTAATATGGTCATCATCAACACTACAAGACTGTGAATTGCAAACTAACACCTCTTCCAACACGTCACTCATTAACTTCGGCTTCATATGCAATGGCAGCCGCTTCAGCAAATCTTCGTTAATGTCCGTCTTATCATCGTAAGAGGTTAGCAATATTTGCTCTGTAAATCTTTTTAACCGTTCTTCTCTATTAGGGTCATTACTGAATATGGCATTTTGAGAAAGTGTCAAACGATTCTCAGTACCCTGAAATGTCCCAGTTGGCAAATACAAATCCATGTCGTCAAGTTCAATTGGTCCACTGCATTTACTGAGATAACAAACAGCCTTTTTAACAGTTATCAGCTCGTTAATATGTAAAGGATTTTGTTTTGCTTTTGAATGAATGGCCCCAATGACTCTTACGTAATGCTTTGGTTGTGGTTTATTCATGCAGCCAAGACGACGGAACAGATCAAAATGCTTTCCATGTTTCTCTGATACAGCATTTAAGTAAGGAGGTAAGATGCAGTCTTCGGACAAAACTGCATTATTAGGAATGTCCAAACGTTTGTCTTTATCAGTTAAAATGCAAGGTATCGATTGAAAATACTGTGTATTTGAAGTGATATTCTGTTTGTCAAGGTAATCGTAGAACGCAGTGAATACCTCCACATAAAATTTTCTTTTTTCATCTGGAATAATTTGGTTGGCGGCCGATTTAACTACATTCTTGATGTTTTCCAAAACAAGTAGTAAATCTAATTTATCATCAGTAGCCACACCAAGATGACTGAGGAGACTTTGTTGAAGATTGCACGCATAATCAGGAAGGATGGCTTTGACACTCCACACCAAATTAATTTGTGATGGCATCGAAGAATTTTCAAAACAGATTTTCTTCAACTTTGAATTTTTACTAGGGCAAATACTTTCAAGCTCTGGGTTAATTTTTCGTGGGAGAAGAAATGGGAGTGTCTGAATGCTCAGCAAAAGTGTAGCGCTATATAAGCCAATACCGAAATTATAATTAGACTGTAAGTTCTCACAGAGAATCTTAGACGCCTTTGAGAATTTATCAATGTTGTCTTCTTTCACTAGAGCTCTAGCAAATCGTTTAAAATCGTTTTCATTCAATTTTTGTATCATGCCTATTTCTCTAAAAAATTTCAACCAGGAGCTTTCTTTATATATATCAGGGAGTAATTCCGTAGGTTCGAGCATCAATTTAAATATATCTATGGTTGGATCATATACTTCACTTGCGCATTTTTTTAAACCGTCACCGCATGAAATAAATTTTAAACTCATTAAAGATTTCCTTAATCTTGCTTTATCCTGGTCGTCGTAACAACTATATGACACTAATATATGGTTTTTCACGTACAAAATGCATTCATAGATATCTTTATCGGTTAAGACATGGATCTTGCTAAATGTGTAACTCAAAAAAAATGAAAGTAAGTTGATCGTGTCCAAACCTATTGCCTTAAACAGCTTAGAAACATATATGTTTTCTTTAAGGAAGACGCATCCGAATTCCTTTTCCAACACAGAGAAATCAATTTTTGGTGTATCTCCAGGTAATACAACGACTGTCCCAACAGCATTTCCAAGACTTCCATCCACTCGTTCAAATAGTGGCAATTCCTTTAGCTTCAGCACAGTGTTGCAAGAAACATATCTTTCAGTTGTATGTTGTAACATCACATGAGCTTCATCTGAAGTGACAATAAAGTCACTGGGATCAATGCTGTATGAAAAATGCAATGCGTCCACAAAATTATCCAAATCATCAATAGACCCAAATAATTTTGCTGCAAAATCACTCTTGTATAGCGTATCAAATTTAGCGTTGCTTTTTGCTGGTTCATACACCATTGCATTAGATCTGAGAACACTAATGAGATTGTTCACACTTGATCGGTGAGGACCATCAAGGTAAAGAACACTTCTGCATTGATTAATCCGAGAAAGAAATAACTCGTCATTTCTTTTGATCAGTAATAATGACCACTTTCCAATGTAATCTACTAGGGCTGGACGTTCATGACAAGACAAAAACTTCCAAACACATCGCAACCATTTTTCTGTCACAATTTCTTTCGATTCCTTTGTATTCAGAGGAATCAACTCTTTGCTATCCAAATATATATGGGTCGGTAAATAGCCCATCAACAGTTCGTTGAACTTGGATAGATCGAAATCTTGTAAACAATTAAAGTGACCAGCAGAAAATTCCATGGTCTTTAACAGGTGCCAAAACAATTTATGAATGAAGAGATTCTTGTTTGGCTCAAATATATCTGAGAATTGTGTAAACATTTTAGGATTAGCACTCGAAAAAACCTCTATACATCCATTGGCCAACAAACAGAGAGGCAGATCTTGCAGACTGTTTTTATATGGAAAGTCTTTCGCTTGCTGTGACAGAAGTGTCGAGGTTTCAAAATGTAAACAGTAGCGCAAAAGCTCAATAACATGTTTAAGACTTTTAAACACACTTTTCGATACATGTATGGATTCCTCGTTAGGTATAATTTTCTCCCTTTGCTCTCCTAGCCTAATACGCGCAATATCATGATTAATTACTGTAAGCGGTACGCCAGAGATATAGAAGCTTCTTTCAATTTCTTCGTCTACGGTATCGACCTCTATGAACGCATTCTGTAATGTTTGCAGAAGACTGTGTGTAGTTTCCTCCGAAAATTTATAAACAAGAAAGTCGCTTTTTGGTTTCGAAAAAGTTAGGCACGTCTTTGCAGAGTTCATTACAACCATGAACGAAAGATCTTCCCAAAACACACGTTTATAGAATTCACTACTGAAAAAATTCCAGTAATCTTCCAGAAATTCCTGAGCATGTGGAAACAACTTGTAGAAACTTGCTTTTAGAGTAGACAGCTCTGTGGCTTTTGTGGGCTGAGACAAGCAGGATGTTATCCACATTTCTAAATATTCTATATAACAGGGAAGAATACAATATTTCAAAATTGCCTTATTCCAAATATACTCCAACGTTGTCTTATTACTCCATAAGTTACGTCTGGTTTCGTAATCTAACACGAAATGACCGTTAACTGCGATTGGTAAAATGCTGGTTATAGGCAAAGGCAAGCAGCAATAAACTTGCCCAGCCATTGTTGTATTTGAATCTTTTCGTTTTTTCTGTACATTTCTACAATGATGGCACGTTTCATCTGTTGATATCGTAGCAACGGCACCTTTAGGTAGCAAACATAATTCTTTTGATTCAATCATCTCACCCATTTTAACTGAAAGTTGCTGCATGCTAGAAAAACCACATTGCTGAATGAGATCAATGTGAACCACGTGTTGATAATTGTATGAACGATGTTGTATGCACAACCTTCTTGACAGTCTTTTGTAGTTGTCAGTAACAAAGTTTATGTTAGATAAATTATCCGCCAGTTCCAATTGAAACGTCTTATAGTTCATTTTATCGACTTCTTCAGCACCGTAATCAAATGCCTCGATTACCTCGCATTCTGTTTTTTTGCCCCTCTCAAACGTCCAAAAATTCAGCTTTTTAACATTGTGTAAAAACAATAGTATGTTTGGTGCCTTCTTTATCCACTCCCTTAATCGTTTTTGAACAGTAGCGACTGTAGTGATCTTCCTACTTATGTTGGATTTCTTAACCATCTTCTTATCTCTTAAAGGAAACCTAAACAATGTTTTCTGAGTTGAGTCGAATTCCGTAAACAAATATGCCGACTTCACATCCGTATATATATTCTCTAATTCTTTCCTAGCGTTCTCAAACATTATTCCAGGCTCTTCTTTGCTTGCAATTTCCACGTATTTCAAATTGGGATCAAATATTACTAATACGTCTTCAGCATTCTTGACAGGCGTTAAGAAGGATGGGCAATCTGTAATGGCATACACTGCGTTAAACCCCACACCATATTTCCCAGTTTTTAATGGTTCTTTACTCTTGTTGCCTTCACCTAAATCATGAATAGCGTGCAAATTATCTTCAGTAAATTCCCCATTATTGGCAACTAACAAAGCAGGTCCCTGCATTTCTTTCCATTTGTCTGAAAACACTTTTTCTGAGTCGTGTCGTCTTTTATCTAACAAGAAATCAACTTCTGTAGCACCAGCATCGTCAGCATTCTGCAATAGTTCCTTCAGAACGTCGTCCTCACTGGAGTAACCTTTTAACAAGTTCTTTAAGCGAGTTGTAAGCTTTTCATTTTGACCAAATGGTATGCCCCTAGTTTTCCTACTGAGATGTTCTTTTCTCGATGCTTTTATTTTTAGTCGTGCACATCTTTCTGGAAGTAGATCGTTATGCGTGTAGAGCGTTGAAGGATTTTCTGGCATCCAGTGCGTATCTTTATAACACATTTTTTTACATTCCTGCATTTTTCTATTCTTGTCGGGCAAGAAAACTTCCGCATCTTCGCTTACCACATTCCTCGAGTCTGTTATAAAATTAAAGATTCGAACAACTGCGTTCAGTAGATCGTCTTCTAAAGGCATATTGAACTGAATTTCTTTAACCTTTGCCAAAACATTAAGATAACCCTCAACGTCGCAGAAATCTTTCACTTTTAATTTCCTCATCACCTTAGGAAATTCATACCTTAAGACGACAGGCAACTCATACATGTAGCCTGGGATTTCATTCACTGAATTGTTAATTTGGAAGTACATAGTTTCAGGAGTCACCAGTTCACACTTGTTGGTGTACAAGACCTTCATTGATTGCAGTTGCTTAAACTGTTCTTCGGTAACATTGCCATCTATGTCTAAATACGTGTACAGTGACTGAAGAATTTTAACATATTCTTCCTTAGTTGTTCTACTGGAGTCATAAATTTCAATGAGTTCTCTTATCTGATCCATGACTGTATCGAACAAAGGAGTTTCATTTGCCCCCAAACGCTGAAGCAATTGATCAAAATCTTCATCACAAATCAAAGAAGTAACGCATGCAATGTTTTCAAACTTCAATCTTAAAAGATCACATGGGGCAGCAAAATATTGTCTGTCACTTTTCCAGTTTGGAAACAGAGAGTTCTCTGACTTTCGTTTGGTTGGTATAAACGGTACGCCCATTAATTCATTCATCCAATGCACTATTTCGTCTGCTTGTTCCAAAAGTTTTTCTTCGATAAATGGAATTAACCATTTACTTCGACTGCGAGCATCAATGTATTTTCCATTTGAATTTAATACACAAACAGACTTTGACCTGTTCAGGATTTTTGACCACAGTATGCTTTTACTTTCCATACCTAAAGTTTCAAGATAAGGGACATCGAATTTAGACAATGGAAATACTTCATCTATCGAAGGATCGTATAGCTTTGCAGCTTTGCTTTCAGGTTTGATTAACATATCTGGTGAACACAATAAGCCATTCGGAGTTGTTGGAATACATTTTGTGCCAGTCAACATACTTTTTAGCAAACCTTCATCTGGTTTTCTTTTGAGAAAACTCAATACTATCTCGTTGCGAAGATTACTATCCAATTCATTATCTTCAACTTGTTCGAAAAACATTTCTATGAATTCGTCCTCTGATATGATTGACAATTCCTTTTCAAATCCAAGCACTTTCAATAAGTCAAGAAATTCAAATGTAAATGGCAGGCAAAAATACCTGTGAGTTGCCTTTTTTTTATAGTACCAATTTACATATGTGATTGCTCGATCAACTAAATTTGTTTCGAAACTTCCACAAAGCACCCTCACATCTTTCCACGTACACCAAACACCTTTTTCAGTGCTTGGAAATAAGGCTTCGTTGCTCTGAAACATGAGAGAAAATAACGTTTTGGCCAAATCAAACATACACGGGTTGGTTCCGTTTGTCATTGAAAGTCCAGGAAGCAACTTTAACCAATCTGATAATGATAAATGCTGGCATTTATCCTTTAGCTCAAGCACTAAGTTGAAATAAGCTTGACCAACACCTCTACATAGAAGTGTATTCCATTCAACAGGGTCATTCGATCTTTTACCATCCATGTTTTTTTTATGCAACTGCTTTCGATCGGAAGATACTTCGAATGCCCCGTTAATGTGCGCAGGTAGAAGACTAGGTTCCGGCAGTGGCAGAAAGCAAAACAAAAACTTATCAGATATTTGGCTTTGTAAAGCAATTTCTGTACCATTTAAATACTCCATAGCAACTCCTCCGCAAGGGATAAACCCTTTGTATTTATCTCCAAAGTAAAATGATTCTGGACAACCCGCAGTTAAATACAAAAACCAATTCTTCTCCATCCTTTCTCTACCTCTTATTGTATTCGTTTGAACTTGAATGAAGGCGCTTGGAAGAGCGTCAGCCTTCAACAATGACATGTCTTTTAAAATATGATTAACGTTCTTCAAAATACTGCTATCCGAAAGCAGTAAGTTTTTTTCTTTTAAAATCTTTGGGAATTTCTCAATAGAAAATAGCAACTCTGTTTCTGTAGATGGGTCAGTTGCATTGGGGCGCAGTTGCAATACTTTCACAACTCTCACATTCTCAGTGAACAGCAACAAATGATCTAGAGACTCCTTAAACTTTTCAAACAGCGTCACAACTTCATTATTGTTATATTCCATATTTTTGATCTCACTACTAGCTGCAGTGCTAGCTTTTCTCAATGGTAATCTAAACAAAGTACCAGGGAAGGGCTCAACATCTCCTTGTGCGAAATCTAAATGTACGCCAAATACACCGTGAAATACCTTAAATTGGTCATTAAAAAGTACAAAAGCCTTGCTGTTGTTAGTTTTCTTTAGAGGAATGCGGATTCCAGGTCGCGTTTTGTCTTTTATAGCTTTGCCGAGATAATTAGTATGAGGATCAAATATAATCATATTGTTTCCACTGAGAAAACTAGGAACATCGGTAAGATGATACACTGCACTAAAACCCAAGCCAAACTTGCCAATCTTTGTTGTGTCATACTCCTTGGTTCCAGCATTTAACTTCGTTATATTACTAAAATCTTCCTCTGTAAACTGGGCATTGTTATACACCCAAAGGGCTGGACCTTGCCAATCTTTCATGCCATCGTTTATCAATGAACCCCTTAAGTCCATGTTTTCACGTTGGTCGTACAAAAAATATACTTCTGTTGCACCAGCATCATCAGCATTTTGAATCAGCTCTTTAGGAATGGCCAGGCCATCTTCATAATCCTTTAGTAGCTTTTTTAATCTTAAGGTCAAAGGTTCGTGTTGGCCACAGGATTCAAATTCCAAACCATCTTCTCCAGATAACACATGACTTAATATGTCAGCAATGCCAAGTTTCTCCGCCACGTCCTTATTGAAATGATGATGTAAAATATTACAAGAAGACATTTCATTTAAAGAATTAGTTCCATCAAAATCATGATAATAGCATTTCTTTAAAGGCACCAATTCAAGATCAACTGAATCACATGGAACTAGGATACGATCTTTACTTTCGTCTGACAGGTCTGAGACGTGTTCAGCTAAGTACTTGACAATTTCCACTGTTAAATTAAAATCTTTAAATCTATCATTAGAGTCAACTTCCTTGTTTTCTTTGATGCAATGCAATACGTCAATGTATATATCAAGTTCTGTTTTACTTGCACATCCCAAATTTTTTAAGATACCTGTTAATTTGCTGCCATTAGGTAGTCTATGGTAATACGGCCTAACGTCAAGTTCCATGTTGTTAAGAAGGATTTTATCGTAGTCCACAAATAAGGAGCCTTGCCAGACTTTAATTTTTGGATCTTTAAAACGTTCTGCAACAAGAACATTATCACATTGGGCTAAATAATCATACACGCAGTCAATCATATCTTTGTAAGATCCCCTTTCATCATCGTTGTACATTTCGATCATACGACTCAGATGATTAACAACGATATCAATGCTTGGGTAGAAATCCTTTTCCAGCTGCGAATACAAAGGATCAAGAAAACTGTGCACAATGCACGCAGAAGAGCCTACTAATTTTGAATGTTTTAATGAAAAAACATTCGATGGGCATTGCGTAGTAATACAATTTTCATTGCAATACCATGGCAAAGTAGTAGGATAACCAGCAGGTTTATCCATGTGTACAGGAACCCAACAAAATTGATCAAACTTTGACAGATTGAAATCTCTTTTTAAGCTCATGGAGATGATTGCCTGAACTTTCTCCAGCACTGCCTGTCTATTTTTCTCGAGAAGTTTCTCTGTGTTTTCCAGGATCGATTGTATACTGTTTTCCATGTCACCTAGCATGACTTGGGCTATAGTTGTCTTTAGTCCAAAGAGTGTCAGAATTTCCGGGTTATACTTTTCGTGGGCAAATTTATTCTTTTCATTAAAAAAAGCTGCAGAGAACTCTTTATTTTCAATGAACAGCAAGTTGGGTGGTAAGTAATCTCCATCTTTCGTGCAAACAAGTAGATTCTGTTTCTTCATTTTACCCACAAATTCACTTGAAAGTTTCTTTTTAGCCATGACATCTAAAACAAAATCGGAAAGATTGTTTCTTTCTCTGGAAGACAGCATGTTGATTTTGTCGAGAATGTAACCGATGATATCTTCAAATGACCAATTAACAAGGACCTCCTTAAAATGATGATCTCTAATTCTAGTTGATAAGGACTGCATGGTGACAAGATGATCAAATTCTGATCTCCACTCAACTCCATTTGGAATATGATCAGCGTCTACTATTTTGCATTCTTTTATAGATACAAACGTATCGCCGTGAAAACATTTAAACAAGTTTAGATTGTAAAAAACATTTAAATGTTCCGGCATGGTAGGTAGACTCTCAATTAGCGCGAGTATTTGATTGGATAAAATACGTGGGGTTTTATCCAAAGCATTTTGTATCACCATTAATCCATTTTCTTCGTCCGCCGCGTGCTGTATAGCTTGTAGTATTCCTCCAATATCGGTTGCACAAAAGACTCTTTCCATCAAGTTTAAATTTTGTAGCGTATGAGTGTCCAAGGATGATTCATTAAAAAATACAATGCCAATTTCCTGCAAAAACGTTTGTAAGGTTTTTTCGTTATTTAGTTGATCCTCATGGCACACCACTAGTGATTTTTTTGTTACCTTACAAAGATATCTTTTCTTTCCTTTCCAAACAGGAATTAGATTTACTCCGTCCAACTGTTCAATCGGAATTGCCTGCTCACGTTGGTAATTCCAAATGCAATGAAGCCAGTCCTTACCAGGATAGGATAAATCATTGGGCCAATCATACAGTTTATGATCACCCATTCTTTCATTGAGATTCAATTTAAGTGCTTCAATAACTTTCTGCCAGTTGTCAAGTAAAATAAAGTTGAATTTTCCTAAATGACAATGATCTAGGTGTCAGCGATTTTTAACGCACTATATTATATAAAAGTCATGTCAAAATGACACACGCCCAAAACTAATCATTGACGAAATTTTTGTCACATTACAAAATGTGTTCGCAAACATTAGGTCCCGTAAAAAGGGTTGAAAAGGCTCAATTGCGAAAGTTTATTCCCAAAAATAATGTTGCAAAGTTAGTTCTAGAGAAATTTATTCTTTGGTCCCTCTGTATATCATTTATATCACTCTCGCAGCTGCTGTATGTACCTTTATTTATCAAAGAACATATTAATACAAAGTTTTCCTGGGTATTAAATTTAGCGGATTTTGCAAAAATCAGCAAAATTGCGCAAATTTCAATCACCCCGAGCATGTTGGGAAAATAATGTTCATAAAATCACGTTGTTCTCGAAACAGTATGATTCGCAGTAATTTATGTTTTAACCTGAAATACGGAAGAATTTTTTAAGTAGAAATCAAAAAAACACACGATCCGGTGTTCCCAATTACGATATCCATAAAATTGAAAGTGGAACATTCGCGAAATCCAGAAAATATTAGAAAGTAGACTACCTTCGAAATTTAATTAAATTCCGGTAAATATTTAGTTTTTGCAAATCAAGCCAATCCGTGAAATTTAATTACCGCGACACTCAATTCCAATATAGTATCTAAAATGTTTGCAGAACTGGGTCCATAAAAAACGTAGATAAGACACAGGTAATCTAAAGCTTAAACATAAAGGGACTAAAGTGAGCAACAAATTATTTAGAATCATAGCTCTGGGCAACTTGCCAACAGTGTATGATCAAGTTTGAAAAAAAGGTTTTAATCGGTAAAAAAAAAAAATAGTACAAAAGGTTTACCTGATTGTGTCTTTAGCAACTCCAAAATTTCTTCGCCACTTTCACCACCAAGGGAGAAAAAATTAGGATCAAGTATACTTTCCATAGATGGGAAAAGATTGCAATGATGGATCTCCGTTGGTATGTAAATTGTTTCTTGAAGATCACCAATGGAAGCATACCTCCCTGACTTTAACAGTAACAACTTTATACCCTGCAAGCAAGAAATATCTTCCACGTCTTGGATTGCGTAGGAAAGGATCAAGCATTGCTCTTCTGCAGACATGGCTTGATACAGAGACAGATTTGTCATTAAAACACTTTGTACATCATTCTTTGATACCTCATTTTCGGATCTTAAGGAGCGTTTAATATGCTCTGGCATTTGTGTGAAATTTAGCGCAGCTTCTTCAAGCAATCTGCATAAAGTTTTATATTGCTTTTCTGACGTGAAATTCCGTTGGTCGATAAAGAGAGCATCGCAAGGTTTAACCCATTTTTTCTTGTATTCAATACACACACATGGTGAGGTAGAAAGCTGTTGAAAAAATTCTGAAAGAAATGATGTCCATTTCTCGTTTACTTTTTCTGCAATTGGCCACGATTTGATTATAGTACAAAGGTCTGTTCCTCTCGCAATTAAGTACATAATGAGATTGTAAAACACATTTGGCAACAGTTTATCAATTAAATGCAAATTCCAATTGACCGACTTATCATTACTTTCTTCTGCACCTAATGCTTTCCATTTCAGGTCCTTTCTGTCCGGCCCCAAAGCAAAGAAACCGTTCACATGCGCAGGTAGACCAGACATGCATCTTTCACGAAGAGGTAGAGGCAGACCACAGAAAACATGACCACCATCTTTGGAATCAAGCGGCATGGCTGCAGCAACAAGTGGTATGTAGGATAAATCTACATCAACTATCATCTCCAAAAATTCATCCTCTGCTCTATCTTCTACCTGATAGCCAAAATATTCGCTCACTGCATATGAATAATGCTTCAATTCTGAACTACATGTTTCTTCAATTTCAACGTCGTGGTTAAGAACAATAGTCGGGAATTCTTTTCTTTTCACGTTAGCACTAATATTGGTAAGAAATTCTTGACGCTTTTGGGCGAAATTTCTACATTTTTCTGATAATTTCAAAGTGTATATGTTAACCATATCCGCACAGTCTTTCTCTATTTC
This sequence comes from Hydractinia symbiolongicarpus, assembly GCF_029227915.1. NCBI lineage: Eukaryota > Metazoa > Cnidaria > Hydrozoa > Anthoathecata > Hydractiniidae > Hydractinia > Hydractinia symbiolongicarpus. The sequence goes on from NC_079879.1 coordinate 25,039,888, forward strand.
GTAAAACATTATGGATTGAATTCGTTTTAAAAACAGTAGGTTTAGGTAGCCGTCATTCATGAATGTCTTAATTAGTCCTGAGAATCTCTTGTCGTCATAACAGACTTTAGAAATTTCTGATTCTGAACTACGTAGAGCAAATCGAAATAAAGTACCATTACATTTGCCATCAGCCACCATTGTTAACTTCTCTGGAAGGGTGCTAAATGCCCGGAAGTCACAGTGCTTATGGAACCTGCTTTCTTGCAAATCCAGCATTTTCACTTCCGTTTCAAATGTTTCTTTCAGTGGATCAAGGTAAGCAAAGTACTTCCCACTAGCAATCGTCGGCAAATCTAAAGGTGAAAAAAAGATGCATATTCGCATTTTAAAGATACGTTTGTACACATTGGCTACTAGGCTAAATAACATGCATACAACTAATAACAAAGACAGTTTTGTTAAAAGATATAATCAACTGCGAATCAAATTAAGAAAACTAAAAATTAAAAAAAGACTTATCTAATAAATGTTCTACAAAATAAGTTCAGGTTGGATGACTGGTTATGATTTAACATGTGCGTATATTCAGAAACCATATAATCTCAAAATTAAAATTACATACCAGTTAAGTGAAAAACTGATTTAAATCCCAAGCCAAATCGGCCAACTTTGAGTGGATCTCTTAACTTATTACTGGTACCCAATGATGTAATGCCTTTCCAGTCATTTCCAGTGAATCTTGCATTGTTGTATGCATACAATGCCGGTCCCTAAAGTAGTCCAAATTATAAAAGGATTACTACACCAGCTGTTTACTTTTTTAATTATAACTCACAAGATACTTCTAAAACTTGGTGACTTTTAATATTTCTCCATTTTGCAAAAGTTTTCGAAATCTCACCTTTTCAGGTGCCATGGTACCTGTGGTGCTAAATGTGGTTCCAAAAAAAAATCCTGACTTTTTTAGCATTTGTTTGCTTAACTTTTTTTATTGTTCCAAAAGGTAATATTATTATAATGTGTAATAACATAGGAATCATTTAGCAAATAAAGTTCATTTGCAAATCAATGCATTCAACTTATGATGGTCAGTGTTGAAAACACGTGTTCTCAGAAGAGCAATGACGTCCTAGCAACATTTCTGAAGACATCAATTTTTTTACCTCCACCAATGAAATTAATTTAAGATAGTTAAATTGAATTGAAGTATTGTTTTAAAGATATGTTTTTGCATTATTTTTACGAGAAGTTATTATATCAAAAAGGCAATGATGTACTTTATTCGTAAACTTCTGTGAGTATTAACATATATATTCAACTGAAAACACAGACAGATATTTTATAAGCACGAAAGATGTATTTACTGTACCTGATACTTTGATAAACCAGGGTAAGAATATTCACCATCTTGAAAACGATAGTCATTTTTATCGTAAATGAAAATCAGCTTTGTTGCACCAGCATCCTCAGCATTTTGAATTATTTCCTAAACAAAAAACAGCACCAAAGTTATCAAGAAGGGTAATATTTCATAACTTAGTATATTTGTGAATAACTTACTGTTATTATTATTAATAAATAAATAACTAGATAGCTAGATTTAATGTCACTTTTTATTAATAAGATTTTGGTTGTATCTGGAGTTTATCTAATACAAACGGTTGCTTTGTTTTTCTCAACCAGGAATTATAAAGCATACAGTTCAATAACGTTAAACTCTACCATGGAGGTATAAAAGAACAGTAGATACATCTTCTTTAGAGCTATTGAAATCAACCGTGATGCAAAAACAGGTGCTGCATTCAAAGAAAACGAACTCAGCTTTAAAGTTGCTTACAGGAAGTTGTTTGATTGTTTAAACGCAAATTGTGATTGGCCAATTCAGACCGACTGTCAATCAAACTGATTTATGCAAAGTTCATGCAGATGTTGACCTTGATGTCATTGAAGAAGTTAACATAAGTCTAACTTCCATTCCATGCACTACTTTTGTTATCACATTGAAGCTTTTGTGGTGGGCGATGACAAAGAAGTTTATGATCTAGTTTGTGTTACATGTGGTAAAAAATACAGAAGGAAAAAATGCTTAAAAAGCATGAAAAAAAATGTCAGGGTGTGTTATGTAAACATCATAGTTTTATGTTCTAGCTATTATCTACCTAAAGTTCCCCTCAGCATTATTAAATATATATTTAATATTTTAGATGTGTTGAAGGCAGACACAAGTGTGAATAGTGAAGTTAAAAATTCAGCAACATTTAAAAGGAAATGTGAAAAAAGCAAGGTAGCTATTCCCAGTTAAAATTGTGCAAAAAATGTATTTTAGCTATTTACAGTAATGCTTGGTTTATTTTACTGCTTTTAGGATTCTTACAATTGTCTGTCCTTGACGTAACAGAAAAAGCAGTGGATATGGTTGTTAAAGCACTTGATGCTATTTGTAAAGATCCAATAAACAATTTAAAAGTTGGAAGTATTGTAACACCAGGTAATATGGTTAGAAACATCAGCACTGACATTTTACCGATGAAGGAAACAGTTATTGTTAAAGAAGTGAGTGAATCCATGTTGGAAATAATATTTAATACTTTGGATATTAATTTAATGAACCAAAACAAGTTGGAAAATATGTGGAGCAAAATTCATCAGATATGCACAAAGAGTATTATGAGGGAAAGTTGAAGTAGCTTGGTGCAAGGCACAAATTCTAATGTTTTTGTGTCTATGTTACATTCTGTTATACTATATTCAGCAAAACATGTTGTATCCTTGGCAGCTTCTCTGCAAAAAAGAAACTAAGTACCTAACATTAAATTAACAACTGAAGAGCAGGAAGTAATATTTTATGTTTCTGGATATGTTATATTTTCCCTGAAGCAAAAATTTTAAAGAATAGAAAGAGAAGTGGATGTAGTGAATTTACGTCAGCAGCTTTAAAACTTTTATGTAGCCTGCAGGTAAAAGGTGAATAAGGCTTAGAGTCTAAATCAATTTAAAATTTTACTCAAAAATGGGTTAACGTGGAGGGTTATTAAAAGTTAATAATGATATGTTTATTATCGTAAGAAGAAATGAAAGCGTTGTACACAGAATTTAAATGTTGAATTTCTACAAACATATCAAGGTGAAGATATGAGACACAATTGTTAGAGAGTAACAGTCTTTTGAAGCAGGATGGCAATGTTTATCACGATTTTTGGACAATAAAAAGTTGTTGTACTTCCTGAAAAAACATATTATTATTATAAAATGGGTCGATATTCGTGCAAGAGCGTTATGACTTTACTTAGCCAATTTATGTAATTCAAGTAAAAGTAAAGAATACGCCTGATTTTGCAACAAAACATGATAATATTGGGCCAACATTAGTCACAAAACAAGACTTTTCTATTTTTAACACAAATAGAGACAGAAATCAAAAAAAGCAACCTGAACATAATAGCAGCATCAGAACGTGAACATTTGAATACTATATTACTCTTAATTTCACCAAAAAGTAACTAGTTTAGAACAAAACACAACACATAAAACTGTAAAAAATCCCAGATGGTGACATCACAACTTTCCTTTTCTGATTAAAATTACTTTTTTATTAAAATAAATTATCACAACAAAACATGCTATTGACAAGAAGGCTTTAATAACACTAACGTTAACTCACCTTAAAAATTTGACCATCATCTGGGTACTTTTGCAAAATGCTCTGGACTTCTTCAACGAGAGTGAGCCGTTTGAATTCTTTAAGATCCTCAACATTAACTAGTAAGAAAATTTATTTGCATTAATGTGCAAAACAGTATTTGTCAAATATATTACTTATGTTTGAAATAATTAATGAATTTGAGTGATTACAATAACTAAAAATGATTTATAAGTACAAGCTTTTTAATAGGTATTCAAATTTTTTAGGAATAAGATTGAGATTTGAGTGACCAGGCTCAGAAGTAAGAAAGTTAACCAATGCCGACTTAAACCTGGAGTCAAACTAGCAACCTATAAAAAAGTTCTTTGAAAGAATTAAGTTTTTGTCTAATGAGTAATATATGAGTAATATAATAAGCTTTTGAGAAAATCCACTAGAATTCACCAATCAGAATAATGAGCCACTACTCGCAGCTACCACCTGTGGCTTTCAGAATTTCAATATTGCACTTAGCAACTGAAGCAAGAATAAAATTTGTATTTACTTCCTTAAAAGATTCAGAGGAGTAAAAAGATATTGTAAGCTATTGCATGTCACTAATTTTATCTGCAATGGATAGAACTTTACTAAAACATTCTCTAGAATTACCTACCTTCCTCAGACATGCTGTCAAAAGAATGTAAAGATTTTTCTATAAAAGAGAATAAAAAATGTTGCTTTATTGGATATTGTGAAATGAGGATTCTTTACAGTAAAAAAGTCCTAGTCCTTAGCTGTGGAAAATACAGGTTTGCCTGTTTGCCATTATTGTCATCACAAATATTTCCTGCCATCTGCATTTTGAGTATTTTTGTCTGCCTGTCAACACGAAATAATAAAATTACTCAGACTGAGGTTTTGCTAACATAACAGAGATTTTATGTTAGCGAATTTCGCGAATTTGCCCTAAATTTGCGAAAATATATCCCAAAAAACGACCAATTTTCATGCATTCACGAAAATAAATCCCTTAAATCTTTATCATTTTGGCCATTCGCAAAAATAAATCTCGCATTTTTGTCTCAATAAAATGTTGAAAAATGAAAAATAATTCAAAAATTTTCAGATTAAAGAAAATTCACGTTTCATATAGCGTAGACTTACGGGGATATATGCTCTAAAAGATATCGAATAGGGACATGTCAAGCGGAATAAAAATTCAAAATATTTGGAATAATTATTGTATTCATGTATGTATTTTTGGATCAACTAAATCAATAACAATAATTTTCTCCTTCGAAGAAGAACTGCTTTGTTGGTTGCTTGCTGCTTGTTGAAACATATTTCGAATGTTGTTGGTAAACCTGTATAATGAATTGACCTCGCTATAGAGTAGAAAATTAATTTTTAGTGGATGGAGGGCTTCTGGAATCACAGACGGGATCAAAATGCGTTTGTCCAAGCTACCATCATTAGATCCCTTTCAGAATATAGATCCAATGATTGAAGGTAATGCGGAAGTATCACTAAATATTTCTGCTCTTTGTCACATGGATCAAGAGAACGCATGTATTGCCACAACTTGGACGATGAGGAACACGATGAAGAAGAAATCTGGCAAAGAGATGGTGATGAAAGAGGAGCATTTGATGTTTTTCAAAACTTTGTTGGTGACGAGTAAAGCTAGTTAATCTTGTATACTCTTGTATAATATTTTAGACTTTCATTTTCAAAGAAAATCATTTCTTTAAAAAAAAGTTAATAATTACGAAAAATCTCACGTTCGCAAAAATTTATCCCACAAAAAATACCGAAATTTCTAATTCGTCAAAATCAATCTGGCGAAATTTTGTGAAATGCTGCATTCGCGAAAACAAAACCAAAAAATTCGCGAGTTTTTGACCTTGCGAAAATTTGTCTCGTGAAAATTTCTCCCATTAAAGTAATTTACATTTCCTTCTTTTGTTCATGTAATAAATTAAATAAGGAGAAAAGGACACAACTAACACATCAGTAAAATATATTGATATACATATTTTTTATTTTTCCAGACACAAAGTGAACAAATGAGCAAATTTTGTGACCTTGTTCTTAATTATGTACAAAAACCAGCTACTGAAAATGTTGAACTAAATAATGCAGCTTAGCCAAACTGTTATTTAACCCGCATAACGCAAATGCTTCACGTTCTGCCCAGCAATGATATCTGTGTCATTTGGGACCAAGCATCCATTGATGGCTTTGTGACATTTTGCTTTTGTGATTTCTTTGTCTTTTATTTTGTCTCAGTTGGACATTACATCTTTAGCAGTTAGGTTGCTTAAAAAAGGGTTTTTGAAATCCTTCATAAATGAGAACAACGAGTTTACTTTACACATTGAACACTACAAAAAAACACAAAGAAAAAGACGCATGACAGAGAATGTGTAAATAGAATAAATCCTAAAAAAAACACAAAAGTCCTTTGTGTAAATGATAAAAATAAAACATCTGAGGGTAAATGTGGGTCTTTTCAAAATTTCCACTAAACAATTGGACTTTCAAAATCAGGTCCCTTGAAATCATGGTAGGGAATAAAACAGTGGGGGTATGTGTCTTCTGGGGTTATCCTTAAAAAATATTATCTTTCCACAAACTTATAACTTTGCCAGATAAGTCCCCTAAAAGTTGTCTGAATGAGCAGCCCAATCATTATCATCGTCGTCATCATTCTCGGCTTAACATTCGTTTTCCATGCTAGCATGGGTTGGACAGGGTATATTAATAACCCTTTTCTTATCTAGACTGTGTTAGATCTAAACTAAAATTCCTCTGCATCAAATCTGTCCTTATAACCTCCTGCTAAGTCATACTCGGTCAACCTCTGGGCTTTGCTCCAGATATTATCAAGTCTCCATACTTTCTTACCCAATTATCCTCCTCCATTCTTTTCAAATGTCCCAGCCAACTCAATGTTTTATCTGGATAACATCTTTAATGTTTGAAATACATAGCCTGCTTCTTAGCTCATCTGAACTCTTTCTGTCTCTCAGACTGACGTTACAACCATCCTTTTATCTTTCCGTTCTAAACGGCCAAAATCTTCCTGCTGCATTGCCCAAGTCTCACTATCATACAATATAACACTTCTTACACAGGCCTCATACAATTTACCTTTACAGCAATTGACAAGACGCTGCTATTCAACAAAGGAAGTAACTCTCTTTCCAAGCAGAACCTATCCTGAACAGACAAATAACACTTCTTTTAAACCCCCTTCACTACCCAACATATCACCTAAGTAACAGAAGTTCTAAGAGTTTGCTGCATTCACTCTTAACCATTTCGCTTCTAGTCTTTTCTTCCACTTTTCAAATGTTTTAACCGCTATGAGAACCAAATCATCCGCATACAATAACTCCCATGGACAACTTGTTCTGAACTCCATCAACAGCGCTTTTATGACTAAAACAAACAACAAAGGATTAAGTACAGAACCTTGATGTACACCAACATTTACACTAAATTATCATTAAGTAAATCTTTAATCCTGACATGACTTCTAGCATTGCTGCAGGGGAGCGCAATGAGGTGTTTAAGATAGTAAATCAGAGGAAGAAGACTAATCAAGATGTTGTTGGTGAGAAGTGTATACTCGACAATGAAGGCTAGCACAGATGAGAACAAAAAGCTAGCATGGAAGAGTTATTATCAGAGGTTGCTTAACACTGGCAATTGAGTGTAATGTAAATTGTTTCCAGGACAAGAGTGATGCATTAGAAAGAGATAACTATAGCGGGTTAAATTTGTTTGATCAAGTAATAGAAGTTATTGATAAGTTACTTAGTGAAAGAAATGCATAGATAAGATGCTATTTGGTTTTGTTTCAGGGCATGGCACTACAGATGCAATATGTTAATTCAGACAGCTTGTGGGCTGCCTGCTGAACTTTTGCACTAAATTGTCTTACTACAATCTCTTTCTTCAGCTTACAGACTATACGACAGGTCCTGTATATTTTCTTGGCTTCTTTAACACTCTTCAAGATAATATCACAAACCAGCAACCTGTGCTGGTTTGTGACTTTTTAACCAGGAAGTAATCTAGTCTGACGAACACCTGACTCACATGTTATCAGCCTACTTTCTTACTGAATGACATGTCGCAAACCACCACCATGCCCACATTGTTTTGAAAACTCTGTAGTCATAATGGTCAATTTGCTTACATAATGCAAGTTATGATTTAGCAGACGAAAAATATACTGAACAAGTTCGAGAAAAAAACACTGTAATGTGTTCTCAGCTTTTGAAAAAAATTGATGCAATTTTGCAACAACATTGCTTCACAAAATGCAATAATTTTAATGTTCTTGAAGGAGATAAGAAAAAAGATTATAATACTAATTATTGAAAACCACATTGTTTTCTCTGCAACCCATAGTAGCTTACTGAAGGTGATCACACCCACACGTGGTACCATAGTCGTAAAATTGACTATTGTGGTACGTTTAGAAATGCAAGGGATGAGTAAAATCTTCTTGCAATTATACAACATGTTGTTATTTCTGTTTCAAGAGGAATCTTGGAAGCAATTTATTTCGCTTTACACTATCTTTTTTATCTGCACACTATTTATAGCTCCCAACATTCAACACCGATGGTTTTCACCTCTATGCGTTTCGTCTATCAGGATCATGTAGACTTAGTGGAATAACGTGATAGAAAACTGAATTCTTCACCAGTCGAGATTAAGTTTGCATCTTGTCATGTTCAGTAAAAATGATATTCTTGAGGTAAATTGCTACTATTAAAGTAAAGGAGAGAAATAAATGTCAAGTAACGGCTTGTCAACCTTGTCCCCAAGGCTGTTTTTCACATTTTGATAATGGAATGGTGTGTCAGAAAACGAACACCATATCAATATCAACAGTAACAAAGAGCCCTGGGGAAGAGGTTGACCCCTTGTTACTAAATAACAGCAACATGCATATAAAAAGGCTTCTAAGCAGGATAGATAGATATAGATGATTATATCAACTTTTTCGACTTTTTACCCATAATTTTCTTAAAAGCAAGTACACACTTTCTCCATAAGAACCAATAAAATCTGATATGCAATTGGTTGTTCTTATTTTTGCAGCATTTTGCAGCCTAGTAAAAAAATAACTCCCAACCTTATCAGTCTTGTGACAAAGACGATGTTTTCTCAATTAATTTCAGCCCACTTACTATCCTTTACCAACGAGCTTTATTTTGACTCCTCACAACACATTAGGAAATTATTGGAAAGGTTTATCTTGCTGTCTAGATATGATGAAAAAAAGACAACAGGATCTGAGAATGTGGTTGAAATTTGACAACCTGAGGTAGTCCAAGTAACAATCATTTCTTAATTTTGTACAGTTCAGATTTAGACAATCTACGTTTTTGTCAGGGCTGAAAAGTATTGTTAACTTTCAATATTGATCAAAGAAGAAAAAGCTGTACGCTGGAAAAAAAAACATGTAAACACTTTACTGAAACAGTTAGTTATTCAATTTATTCTGCAAAATGCCGATAGATCAGGTTTGCATCATAACTTGGTATACACATTTGTATACATTTTTATCGCATCCTCTTCATAGAGAAAGACTGTCATCAGTGCAGAAGGTAGAACATTTTATAAAACAAATTATTCAAAATATATTATAACATGTATATATCTATGACATCAGAAAAAGTTTTTTTGAGGTGGGCAACCTTTAAGTCTAGAAAATGAAGATATAAAATGTCTGTTTTTCCCCAAAATATTTCCCATTTTAGAGACTTTGTATTGTATTATCAATCATTATCATAACTTTAGCTATTGTATTATATCAATCAAGATACAAAAAAAAAGAAAAGAAAGTTAAAACGTCTCTTACACTGACATCATGTTCTGTTATAACAAGAATAGTTTGTTTTCCAGCAGATCTGCTTGGAACGCCCTGTCCATTGCCTCGTGATCGGTAACAAAGCATGTCCATCCAATTCGTAGAATTTTGCCTCAATTGCTCAGTGTCAATGTTAACACAAACACGCAACAAGACTAATATGGTGTCTTTCCGAATAAAGCGAGAAGAGTAGCGCATTCTTGTTTATCTCAGAGAGCTGGAACGAGAATAAGGACGTACACAAAATTAAGTTTAAGTTTCGAGGTAAACTATATGCGGCAAGTCAATCATGTGTAACACGCATAAATCTTGCACTTTAAACCCTCAGGCCGGAAGTCTCCGATGGAGACAATTTATAGCCACAAAACTTAACACAAATATTTGTTAGAGGACATTGGAGGAAAAGTAGAATAAAAAAATCTCTTCTCTAAAACTTCTTTTTCGTTTTTTAATAATACGTGTTGGCACGAAAGCGAAAAAGAAACTTTTTATAGCTTCTCATGACGTCACAGAAGAAGTGACGTAACGAAAATTATTGCTGCCATTTTGTTCCAAGCTCGATTCCATTTGGAGCAGCAGACAATATAATATTTCCACGACGTTGCATTCCAGTTGTTTTCATATCGCCAAGTTGCGCAACCTATTTTGAACATGGTAGCAATGTTTCGTCGGCGCCGTAGTTTATATATTGTATCGTAGCAATTACAGGGATGTTTTAAAAATTTCATAGAAATAACGTAAAACTGCGGTTGTAACAACATGTTAGCAATTCTCTTCATACAACATTGTAAATAACTTTCTTATAAGGATTATTTTTAATCTACATAATGTTCAATACCACATTTTGTTTACATATAAAGCCTTAAACATAAAAATGCAATGCGACGGCTCCGCTAATAAAAAAATCTTGACATCAGTCTTAATACATTGACTTTGTGTCATAACGTCTATACAGTTAACAAATAAGACATACTTTTTTCGGCGACTTTAAAGGAAAACGAACACTTACGCTATGCCTGTCACAGACACTTCGTATTATTATATAAGACTAGTCGATAAGGCCGTGGAAATATTCACTTAGGCAAATAAGAAATAATAAAGATCTGTCATCTGTCATTTCGGGTACCCAGGTTTGGGAAACTTACCCAAACTGGTCTCAGGTGGTCTCTAGTTACCCAGGCGGTGAAAAATGACTGACGGACGTGACCACCTCGTTTCCAAGTTCCTTGGCCTTAAAGTTTTAAGTGCATTATGTAATGGCTTCGTTAATTTAATGAAAGATATTGACGTTACAGTAGTGTTATTGACTTCGCACCGTAACGTCACAATATTTACCGTTTAAGACATAAGTTTTTCGGCTACATCAAAGGAATATGAACACATCCACTGCACTTTGCCTGTCACAGACAGACAGACACACTCTCTGTATTATTATAAGAGATTAGGCCTTAAACATAAAAATTTAATGCAATGGCTTCATTTGCGTCAGGCTAAATGCATTATCAAATAAGCAATTATATTTTCGGTAACATCAATGGAACATGAAGACTAGGCTTATATAATAGTACGTGACCGGCAAATTGGATATCAATTTGCCGGTCACGTACTATTATATAAGCCTAGTCGATAAGCCCGTAGATAATTACACTAGCTCGCAGATGCTAGGGTATTCAAATACTGGCCCGTCCCAAAATAGAAATTTTTGCCTCTCTGAGCACCGAGTCGTGTGTTCGAACCTCATCTTGGTAACTATTTTTACTTTTTTTTTTTTTTACTATCTTGCTTGCGAGGATGTGTTTCCAACTCGTAACTAACTAACCAAATGGTCAATTGCAACGTCATAAATTTAAACTTCATACCTAAACTCTCTAAGTACTTAGAAGTCATCGGCCAAAATTGGTATTTATTATCGACAAAATTTAGCACAGGTAACAAAAAAAGTATGCTGATCATAATAGTGACATCAAAATTTTGATTTTTTGTCACCTAAATGTTATTTTAGGCCAAAATTGGTTCAAAAATTAAAATTACTTTATTTTCGACAAAATTTGGCAAAGTTAACAAAAAAAGTATGCTGAACATGATGGTGACATCAAAATTTTGATTTTTTGTCACCTAAATGTTATTTTAGGCCAAAATTGGTTCAAAAATTAAAATTACTTTATTTTTGACAAAATTCGGCAAAGTTAACAAAAAAAGTATGCTAAACATGACAGTGACATCAAAATGTTAACTTTCAACCATGAATGATAGGCTGTATTTTTTCTTCTTTCTAGTAATATGGGTTTTTTTAACTAAAGCTATTTCCTTTTTCGAACAATTAAGATCGTATATTATTTTTTTTTTTATTGGGGGGGGGGGGGGGGGGGTTACTGAATTACTGAATTTCAAAAATTTTAGGTGGAGCTTGTGGTGTTTCTTCTTCCTGTCAGTCAGTTTACTCTAGACTGAACTAACGAAAATTGAAATTTCGAGGAATTTTCTATCAATATTATTGCCTATCCGAATAGCAAAATATGTCGTGTCTAACTTCGTAACAGAAATCACAATTTCATAGACAACTTTTTATAAACTTTGTTGGCGAGCTAGTTTACGTATATTATACGTCTTGTTTTACTTAACAAAAAGAACAATGAAAAAGATCCGTTATTTGAATTTTGATGACGTCAGTAATGACCCTGTCGTTACTAAAAAAATATTTTTTAGAAATTTTTTACCTGTTGCCTTTAATGTGTAGATTTTGAAACAGTGATGAAGAAAGTGTTGTAAGATCATGTGATTTTAAACTGTTAAAGGAAAACTGAGGCCAAAAAAAATTTTCGTTGCAAAGTATATCTGAAGGAGCATAACACCTGTGGAAACTGTGGGATAAACATTGGGTCATATAATTGTTAATTTATGCTGTTTTTAGTCCATGAAAGTTGCTAGTGTTTTTAAATAAACCATGAATCGGATTCACGGTTGCTCGTGAAACATATAAATCTATGACGTATGAGACGCGAAGAAGTCTGAATTTATGTTTTTGGCGAAGTGGAGTAGTGATGTCTACTAGCGAACTTTAATATCTAAAGCAAATGTCGAGCTAATGGCGGTGACAATAGTTTATGAGCATCGAGGAAAAAAAGCAAGTTCTAAATCGTTATATTGAGAATCTAAAAGTAATGATAGAAAAGCCCTGTATATTTGGTATTCATAATTTGATTGATGCATAAGCACTTCCCTTGCTCCGAAATCCATCTTTTCGTAATTTCAAACAATTGAACTAGCTTCAACCCTAGCTACAACTTCAGGAATGATCAACAGAAAAAAGTGAGAAACTCAAAGACAAGCAATTAGAAAAGCCTTTTCTTTCTAAGTAACACGCACTCCAAACTTACCAAACTTGACAGAGGACTGGGGCTGATCCTTCGGTTGGAGCAGATCTGGGGATAAAGTGGAAAATGCATTCTCGACGATGTTCACTTCTCCTATACCTTTTCAGCTGCAGAGCACTGGCCAAGTCATGCTGTTTGGTGATTTCGAATGCTCCTATTCTGAAAAGACAACAATAAAAATTAACAACTTCGTCATAAGAATAGTAACATATTGTCCACTATTGTTCATAAATATGCGCCAAAGTGTAATATCAATGACAGGGAGCCGCTTTTAACCATTTTATCATAGTCATTTGGACGATTAATGTAATTACTATCTCAGGTTGGATGAAATGCCGTCTAGAATAAATAAAATGTCATAGTATCTCAAATCTATATTTCTTATCTAACATTCAGGCTGCTGAAAAGAACTTGAATGCTGCAAAACACCAAGATGGTTATGAAATAACGAATTATCATACCATGTAATATATAGCTAGCGGCTTACCACATGATCTGCAAACCTTGGCGTCATCGTTGGAATCTAATATCGTGTCGTCTGCCAGTATGCGTTATCCAGACAGATGGTATAGACCAAATATACCCCAAGTACGATGAAGTAAAGGCTGATCGAGTTTCGGAAATAGCTAAAAAGATTATCAGCAATGTAAAGGAAAGGAAAGTTGGCCTAATTATTTTGTCTTGTTGATTTGTTAATGTAGAACGTATTACTACCACCAATCAAAAATGAAGGCGTATAACATTTATACATAGACGGCAAATTAAGAAGACGACACAAAAATTTAACACAGGTGGCGGAAACAGGTTAAAATGAAATCAAAGTAAAATTCATTACAAATACTTTTTCCAACACACATGTCAGGGAATTTGACGGAGAAGACCGACGATACAGGCTCGGTAAAAAAAGCCATCGCATGTCGATTACGCTACAGCAACGGCAAAGATAATTAGATATATTGGAAAAATGAAATCTGTGTCCTTAAAATATGGGCCTGCGAAATAGTAGGACCTTTTTTAAATGTAAGAGACTGAAAATATGAATTTAAAAGTAATAAAAATTGCCCTAATTTAAGGAAAATTATTTTATCATCCTTTACTTTTCATTCCGCAACCCTGATCAAAATTAGTTTTGTTTTTTCACACTGTTGTTTTACTTTGAAATTATTATCTGACAAATAAAAAAACAGCCAGTATCAAAAAATCCAATAATTTGACCGGTTTATGAAGTCATTATAAAAATGGTACAATAAAAACGTAGACAAATAAAAAATATTCATGGCGCCCTAGAAAAAATATATATCGCCCCCTAACACCATCTGTTTTTTTTTAATTCACATAAACAAAGGTTCTATGAAGCAAAATTATCTCAAAACTCTTCTATATGGAGAACTGTATGCTCTAACACCTTAGTTACAAATTTTTGTAGTTACTTGTTTTAATTTTGTGGTCATCTTTATTAAGTTTATATTTTAACTGCTGTTTATATTATTAAAAGATTTGAAATACAAGGACCATTCTAGCAGAACATCTGTCTTTGATATGGATAATCTTGAAAACATTGGAAATAGTCACCCCTCCATTTATTATTATTTACACAGGATAGCCTTTTCAGTGATGTCTGTCTGTCTGTCTGTCTGTCTGTCTGTCTGTCTGTCTGTCTGTCTGTCTGTCTGTCTGTCTGTCTGTCTGTCTGTCTGTCTGTCTGTCTGTCTGTCTGTCTGTCTGTCTGTCTGTCTGTCTGTCTGTCTGTCTGTCTGTCTGTCTGTCTGTCTGTCTGTCTGTCTGTCTGTCTGTCTGTCTGTCTGTCTGTCTGTCTGTCTGTCTGTCTGTCTGTCTGTCTGTCTGTCTGTCTGTCTGTCTGTCTGTCTGTCTGTCTGTCTGTCTGTCTGTCTGTCTGTCTGTCTGTCTGTCTGTCTGTCTGTCTGTCTGTCTGTCTGTCTGTCTGTCTGTCTGTCTGTCTGTCTGTCTGTCTGTCTGTCTGTCTGTCTGTCTGTCTGTCTGTCTGTCTGTCTGTCTGTCTGTCTGTCTGTCTGTCTGTCTGTCTGTCTGTCTGTCTGTCTGTCTGTCTGTCTGTCTGTCTGTCTGTCTGTCTGTCTGTCTGTCTGTCTGTCTGTCTGTCTGTCTGTCTGTCTGTCTGTCTGTCTGTCTGTCTGTCTGTCTGTCTGTCTGTCTGTCTGTCTGTCTGTCTGTCTGTCTGTCTGTCTGTCTGTCTGTCTGTCTGTCTGTCTGTCTGTCTGTCTGTCTGTCTGTCTGTCTGTCTGTCTGTCTGTCTGTCTGTCTGTCTGTCTGTCTGTCTGTCTGTCTGTCTGTCTGTCTGTCTGTCTGTCTGTCTCTCTGTCTGTCTGTCTGTCTGTCTCTCTGTCTGTCTCTCTGTCTGTCTGTCTGTCTGTTTGTCTGTATTTTCGGATAACGGTAATCTCATGAGTAGTAACTAAGTACTACTAGTATTAGATAAATTTAAAAGAACTAAGAAACGGCTCAAGTAAGATTGTTATCGTTGTTACTCTCCATCCTCGTACATTCTATATAACATCATGTAATAACCAGACCACACTCAGAAGGTCTGGTCAAGAAATTATACCCACTTTATTACAACACCATAGACAACCTGTTAATAAATAATTACTTTTTATGATTTGCTATACTAAATAGCTATAAAAGAGTCTCCAGAACTATTTTTTGAAAGAAAATTTTTTGAAGATAAAATCTAATTGTCGCGTGAAGTAATTTTCGCAAAACTCGAAAAAATTAATTCCTCAAAGTAGTTAGCTAAGTCAAAAACGTTTTTTTTACCAGAAAACTTGATTTAAAAGCCAGTTACTTATATAGAATAAATTCAACAGCTCGTTTTGTATCCGTTAAAAAAAATCTAATTAGCCGTAACCTTTAGGCCGTTAGAGCCACATTGATAAAAGATGTATAGTATATTATTGTAAGAATAATGGACCCGGCCACACTTGCAAAGGACACGTTATTAGGAGAAGATAACTGATTTTTATGCTACACCTGCGAAATACTTGCGCTTAAAGAAGGGGAGAGGGTGTTCTATGAAATTCGTTACTACGTTTGTTTCGCTAGTTTCAAACTGTGCCGTAACAGTAGAAAGAATTTTGTGAATGTAATAAACTCGCTACAAATCAAAGATGAACCTATTTTTATATGTCACATACATAGCGCATTTGTTAAGACTAGTCATTAGACCCGTGGTAAAATTCACGTAGGCGGAAGAAGAATGGAAAAATCGGTATTTTAAGTCGACGTCAGCAGTGACTAGTATTTAGACAAAATAATTTTTGGAAATTTTTTTTGTTGCAACTGATGTGTAGAGTATGAAAAGCTGATCGGAAAAATGTATAGGATTATGTCCTTTTAACGAACGGTTTAAGAGATTTTTGGGTTTTAAGGTTTATTGATGACATCATCAACCCGTGTGTTTTGAAACAGGCCTATTAAAGATTAACGTGGGAGTTATTTCTACCCATTTTAAAGTTATTTTTGGCCTTCTTAAACTTATAAGGGCAATGCAATGACTTCAATAATTTAATATACTTTTCTTTGACATCAAGAATGTTTTAACGTCAAAGTTTGGTAAATTACAGAATAATTTTATAGGTTGTGTTTATAGACTTTGTTAATAAATCTTGTGAAAAATATAACCTTCTTTGGAAAAAAGAAAAGAAATGTTAAAAAAAACAATTCAACGTAATTATTTACATGACAACAATAATCTAAAAAAATACCTGTTGGTTTAATTCTTGCCCTGGCTTTCAGTTAAAAAATTAACATATTGAATGCACCTCATATTGGTTTTATTATAAGAGAACTGATGCGGTATTTTTTAGACGACAGAAAAGCTAAAACAGGGCGAAATAGGCAATATCTCGACAAAATAGCTTCCACCATCTTCATGTTGGAATCTGTTATATGTTTAAACGGATTACATTGTGAAGCTTCTTAAAAATTAACTGAAACAATTCCTTGCTGGTCCGTTTTGGGACGAGCTGCTTCTTTTTTGAAGCAGTGAATCCTCATTTTCGCTGCCGAATTTACACAATACGTCTTTAAGAAATCAATAATAAGTTGTTTAGACAACTTTCTTGTTTTTAATAAGCGCTCCATTTTGATGCGGCGCTTATTAGAGGGCGAAGCTAAATAGAAGAGGAAATACGGTAACTTGATGTTGGGCTTATTTGAGAGCGGCTAAATATTTGTCCCCGGATTTCAAGCCAGTCTTTAAAATAGATTCTTTTTTGTTGCTAAATTTCCTACTGAGACTAGTGAACTACAGTACGGTACCAGTCTAGTGTAAGCATAAAATGTTGAGTGGAGCAGCAAACAGAACTACAGATTGACAGATAGATGTGCATATTTTACAAGCCTCACAAATATCGAGAGATATACCCTGTCTGTTATTTCAGGAGGGGCCCTGGCTTAGATGGGAAGTCCTCCTAGAGTATTAAATGCTCATTTTGAGCTATGCAGACCCAATTTAGGGTCCACCGCTCTATTAGACAACCCCTAGCATCCAACAGCCCACACAGTGTGCCATCTCCCCAATTCCCCTCACATGGCTTAATATAACCCGGGGAATGAGACCCCAGTCTCATGCACAAAATGCAATGGTTATAACCACTACATTACGGTGCCGTCTATCTAGCTAGCTAGCTATCATAAAAAAAAAAAAATTACAATAAATCTTGTTCTAATAATTTTAAATCCAAATGCCACTCATTTTTCCTCTTAAATTTTTTGTTTCCTCTTTTACAATTTGATGATGTTAACCTAGATCCAATAATTGATTTGTTTCCCATTAATTTTGTCTAGCTAGACCAGGCAAAATTCCAAGACATTCTGTGATTATTATAGAAAGTTTCATGACCTCTGGCCCGACTAAAAATGTTTTAAAGATGCACATGCCAAGCCTTTCTGTAGGTAAAAAATTTAAACAACAGACCACAGTATTATAATCAAAGAAATTCATCCAAAAAAAAGAATTAATCCCTTCAAATGTCATGCCGGAAGTGATGTATACTGAAATGTAAACAGACAATCATCAAAATATGAAAGAATTATGGCCTTTTCACAACTTCAGGAATTTTCATGTCTTGAGGAGGGCACTTTGCAACAACAAAAACAAATTAAACAAAAGAAAGAGGACAAAGTGTGTGACATTACTTACACGCTTATATTTAAATATATATATATATTCGCTATAAAATTTATTGTGGTTGTGATTAGTTTTAGCACTATCCTGTATAAGTGAAAAGACAATTGTAAACTGGCTTCGATATTGGATTATAGGTCAGATCCATTTACCATTTAAAGTGGATTTATTTTTCTTTTCATCAAAGAAAAAAAAAATATACCAATTAAATTAAAAGCAAAATTAGCCTTTGCAGGCTAAAAAAACAAAAACTAGAAAAACCCGAAAAAATAGGAAATCAAATAAATCATGTGTTTAAAATTTATAAAAGAATGATTTGCCTGGTTTAAATAAGGTTTTGATGTAAGTTTCAAGTTCTGGGGATATTCTTAGATTATTTAAATTATTACATTTTCCTGATTATAAAGATTTTGAGGGTATTTTTGAGTAATAGCAATTATCGACAGCTCTGAGAGGTATTGGACCTAAAAATTTGGCACACATGTGTCTAATAGATATTTAAAACTCAGTAAGTATCATAAACCATGCAACATAGAAAAAAGTTTTTAATAAAGCAGGCTGGGTGGAATCCCCCTAATATAAATAGGTTTATAACACTGATCACGAAAATGTATAGGATCATGTTTTTGACAAATGACTGAAAAGATAATGGGATGTATAAAAAGTTTTTGATGATATCATCAGCCTGTCTGTTCTTAAACAGGCTAGTTGACCAAGCAACTTTGAAAGTTGGTCCAATTGCAGTCCAACGCAGTCCCCAATTATCTGACATAGGTAATCTCCATTTGTTTCTAATTATTTGGCCTCAAACCTTAAGATGCACTACAGTGACTTCACTAACTTTACTAATGTCACTTACGTCAATTTTTGTAGCAACGTCAA
Organism: Hydractinia symbiolongicarpus; assembly: GCF_029227915.1. Taxonomy (NCBI): domain Eukaryota; kingdom Metazoa; phylum Cnidaria; class Hydrozoa; order Anthoathecata; family Hydractiniidae; genus Hydractinia; species Hydractinia symbiolongicarpus. Next base: position 25,058,805 of record NC_079879.1, read on the forward strand.
AACTTGGTAATAAACAGAACAGTTTTATAGGTGATATGTTATAGACTTGGGTCTATTTAAATGGTGAATGAAAAACACACCTTTTGACTGACAACTCTAAGTAATAAGTCTTTCTGGTGCAAAGAGTGCACTATTCATTCTGCTCTAAGAGCGGTGCAACTAGAGTTAAGATTTTTTGCACCGAAACTCCAAAAAAATGAGAATACGGGTGCAACGAATCAAGAGTATCCAACGAATTGACCCTTAATAAAAATTGCAAATAAAAATTGTAAAAATTATTATCTACTTTGCACCAGCGTTTTATTATAAACTTGTAGATAAGGCCCTCAGGTAGAAAAAAGGGTTGTTTATGGTGTTTTGCTGACATCAGCAATGCATATACAAAAAAAATTGGCGAAATTTAGTTATTCTGTTGCCTGTGATGTTTTAGAGGTTAGAATGCTGATGAAAATAATGTATAGGATCATATGTTTTTGATGAACATCTAAGGAGATATGATATAAGGGTTTAAAAATTTTGCCGACGTCAGCAATGGCCCATCAAAACCCAAAAAATGTTTTTTTGAAATTTGTACACCTGTTGAAACGCTGATCAAGAAAATGTATAGGATTATGTACTTTTTACAAACCGTTGCACAAATATTAGGGTTTAAAGGTTTTTTGATGACGTCATCAACCTGTCCATTCTGAAACGGATTTGGGAACTTAGGTTTGGGAAAATTACTCAAATTAATTCTAGGTGGTCCCTAGTTACCCACGCAGTAAAAAAATCATTGATATCACCTCGTTTCCAAGTTATTTGGCCTCAATGTTTTAAATGCAAATGACTAATTATTAATTTAAATTAGCATATTGACGTTAAAGTAGTGATATTGACGTCGCGCCGTAACGTCAGAAAATTAAATATTTAAGACATAACTTTCTCTACTACATCAAAGGAGAATGAACATATCCACTTTGCCTGTTACAGACACACAAACACACACTCTGTATTATTATAAGTAGCTTATGAGAATATTTGCCTTAGGTGACGGTATACCTTTTGAGCATGTTTTTTTAAATCGCGATTTTTTCAGCGACAGTTAATCAAAGTTTATTCATTCATATACATCACCAAAAAGTATTTTCAGCCACCTATCAAATGGTTTAAAAATAATTTGAAACTTTTTAACTCGTGAAAAGTACAGAAACATTTTTGAAACACACCCTGCTTTCAAAAAAGTGACTTTATTTACAAAACTACTTTGTTTCCAAATCTCATTCGATGTTCTACAGAATCGTGATAGGTGTATGTAAAAAGGATTTTTTAATTATTTTCCACAAAGTCCTCGTTTTGATTTATTTTACTTTAAAAAAGCCATTTTTTAACTTAAACTTTCGTCTTTAAGATGTAATATCTAGATAATCGTTGATTTTTTGAAAAGAAAAATAAATCGCTTTTAGATAAACACGTTGGCTACAGCAAAGTAGCGCTCTCCCTTTTAGATCGTCTGTAGTTTTGTAAAAGAGATTTAAAATGTAATAGATGGTATACGAAAAAAACACTACGAAAAAGTGTTTTAAAGATTTTTTGAAATATCACACCTTTTAAGCATACTCATAATGATGGTGATACTTTCACACTTCCGAGGCGATGAATATTCAGAAGGTTGTCCTTTTTAATTTTATCATTCGCAAAGACGTGACTGAGAATACCATAAAAATAGAACTTCCTAAGTCGTTTAACATTTTTCTGAGACTTGCAGAAACAGAACAGGATGGCATACATTTTTAGAAATGAAAGTGTTTTTTAGATGGCCATTTCTTTTCGGAAAGGATATATAATTTATTTTTAAAAATTATACTCAAGAGGATGATAAGTGTTAAAACACTCACTCTTAACTCTTATTCAATTTAAGGTGTGAAAGACCGATCCAAAAAAAATAGTTATTTGGATAAAGTCAATATTCCCCTTCGAAAAATAAATAGTTTCACCATTGGGAAGATCATTGTTTCTTTAGTATAAATGGCTAATAAAAAAAATCGATTTTTTGATACAATAAAGGTATACTGTCACCTTAAAATTTGTAATTTTTCAGGATTTTTTTGCTAATCATTTTGCAAGTTTTTGTTTAAAGATGCATTATTTTGTTTAAAGATACATTCTTAGACTCTAATGGATTTCTTGACCTAGGTTGTATAAGAAAAATATTGTAAAGAAATTTGAGTTTAGATCTAACACAGTCTAGATCAATTTGGAACAGGGTTAATAATCTACCCTGTCCAACTCATGCTCCGTTAAGCCGAGAATGATAATGATGATGTTAGTCAAGAAACTCACAAAATGTCAACCTTGCTTTACATATCACCATTTACTTAGTAAAACTATTATTAGAAAGTTTTTTATGAAAGCTTATTAAACGCTGCTGTATTTTGTTAAAACTATCCAAAAAATTGTTTTACAAAGCTTAAAATCCACCTAAAAGCTTTTTTATAAGCATAAACATCAGGTGTATTGTTAGAATGTTTAAACTGCATCTTTTATTTTTTTGACGAATGGTTGACAAAGTATTGCTAAACTTTAAGCATCACAAGCTATATAAAACCATCAACTGTTTTCTAATATTGTTTCATAGTTTCCTATATAGCCTAGTAAAGGTGATGTGCACTTAAAGGGTTTTGTTTTAACATGTGGAATGAAAATAAAAAACCTCTATTGCACATGGAAATTTTAGTATGTTGTGACTAAATATAGTGAAGCAAAACTTAGAGAATTATTTACCAAGCTATTCTTTCTTATAGGTTTTAAAAATGAAATAGAGAGTGCTCTATGTAATGGAAAATGAACTGACTGATATCATTCATCCAATATGTTGCACGCAAAAGATAGCAGTTTACGAAACCAAATCTGTAAGTATACTGTTAATAATAAGTACCACTTTAATAAGAACATCAATTTTATTGCAAATTTTTAGTTGACATCGGCATAAGCAATTTTCTTTGTTTTAATTCTTTGCAGCATAGTTTCGCATAACATTTTACCCCAAAAGTGTACACTGTAAGGTAATGATTTATAGACCACAGTAAGTTTTATAGACCATTGACGTCAATAAAATACTCAACAAGTCTGCTAAATTATGTCTTGTGTGCCTTGCATGCTTTATGTGCTTTAGTGCTAACGTGCCGTAGTGAGTACGTTCCTTTATTTATTATCTCTTATAATAATACAGAGACTGTGTCTGTTTGTAAAAGGCAAAGTGGATATCGTGATTTTCCTTTGATGTCGCCGAAAAACTTATGTCTAATATGTTAAATTTTCTGACGTTACGGCGCGACGTCAATAACACTACTTTAACGTCAATATCCTATATTAAATTAATGAAGCCATTACAGTGCACCTAAAATTTCGAGGCCAAATAACTTGGAAACGATGTGGTGACGTCAATGATTTTTCACCGCGTAGGTAACTAGGGAGCACCTAGGACCAATTTGGGTAATTTTTTAAAACCTGGTTCCCCAATCCGTTTCGGAATGGACGGGTTGATGACGTCATCAAAAAAACTTTAAACCCCAATATCTCTGCAACTGTTTGTCAAAAGTACATGATTCTATACATTTTCTTGATCATCGTTTCAAGGTCTATACGATGAAGGTAACAGCGATATAAATTTCTGAAAATTTTTTTTTGCTTTTTAACAAGCCATTGCTGTAGAAAAGATATGATCCTATATATTATTTTGATCAGCGTTTCAACCTCTACACGTTACAGGCAACGAATAAACTAAATTTCACCAATTTTTTTTTAAATTTGCAATGCTGACGTCAGCAAACTAACTTTTTTCAATGTCCTATTGCCTAAGTGGATTTTTCCACGAGTCTTTATTGACTAGTATAGAATAACTCATTTTCAGGCTTAAATCATCTTCTGCAGACAGCATTTACAAATTCATGTCGGATTTTTTTAATGTTTACACATTTTTTTTATAAGGAACCAAAGTAAGGGCTTAGGTTCATTTTTGTTCAAAAACTAAGGTACTAACCAGGCTAAACATTTTGAAGGGTAAGCAACCAATGCCTGAAAATCTAGAAACCTAAAAAACAGGATGAGTTTTATCTAGAAAATGATAACATTCGTAACGTAGTACAATCTACAACTATGTTAAGCAACCTCTGGGTATCTTTGAGGTTGGTTTAGAATATTGTCTTTAGCTTGGGCTTCAATTCAAGGCTTAAAATGAAGAAATAAAGTATGGAGTAGCTTTCATTCAGAAAGTGAGTTTAAAAGCACAGTTATAAAACTATCCTTTTTGTTTGTTTGAACAATGGATCTGAGAATGGCTGAAATTAAAAAAAAGGGGGGACTGATTTATGCAAAACTGAAACATAAGAAATTTGCATAAGGGCAAGAATTTCACATTCTATTTTGTCAGTTTTGTAAACTTGTGTATGTAGCTGTTGGGGTTATAAAATTAGTATAACTAATAAAATTTCTCAAAGTGAATTAATTAATTAAAATTAATTAAGCACCTGGGGCTGAAGTAAAGCTTCCTGATGCTAGGAAAGTTGGCAGAATATTAGAAAACCCGAAATAAAAGGTCTAATTTTACAGAAGTAACATTAGAGCTGATATTAAAACGAACTGATAACTATGGTATGATGACATAAAAACTAATATTCTTTTAACAGTTGTAATGAAGGAAATTTGAAAGCAATCATCATTGAATGTTACATATCCTACTTTTTGCTATAATATAGATAGAATTCCCTAGAATTGGAAAGCCAGACACTATTTATTCCCCCAACCACTCTAGATCGAGTTCCCTGCAAAATAAAATTATTAACTGATTTCCAAATCGAGTAAAAGTCATAAGCCTTGGCACAAGATTGGTCTGATTGAACAATTTTTTAGTATAATAAAAAAAACAGCTTACATGCAATCCTCATAAATTGATTCTGGGAATTGAGCACAAATTGTAAAAATTATCATACAAAATGATAATTATATATGGCCTTCGAAACTAAAGATGAAAAAAATGGCACAAGTTTAGAAACAGAGAAGCTAGATCATAAAAAGGGGGAAAATGATGCATCTAGAAACATAGCAAGATTAACGCAACAACATATGCCTGTTAAAAATAAGGACCTGTACTTTTTGATTGCAATGATAGTCTTCGGAACCTTTACTGCCATTGCTTTGTTATAACAAATTTAATAAGATGATAAATCTACTTATTTTCACTTGAATGCTTTGCTAGTGAAAAAGGGCTCCAAATTGTACCTCACCCACTTGCTTAGGCTTCCCAACTGCTGCTTGAAATAGTTGCTTTGAGTAGGCAGATACTTGTATGGATCTGTGAGAAGTTAGTCAAGAATCTCTCAATGTGGCCAAACCATGGTTCATACAGAAGGTTTTAAACCGTAGCATATAGATTGTCTTGAAATATTAAAAATAATTCATGTAGCTTTCTACACTTTTTTAGGCTTTTGTGCCTACTTTCATTTTACCATCTTTCTACATTTTGTTTTTATTCTTTATTTCATACACATAAACACAAAGGAACATGTAATACGAAGCCACATAAAAGTACTAGTAAATTTGGGAACGTAAAGCACTAAGGCATGTAAAGAATAGCCACATGAACATGTAGGCTCTTTGGCCATGCAAGCCACATAATTTAGCCGACTTCAATTACATTAATTTTTTTTAAAAATGGCAGTTAAAAATTCATATTTAGAACTAAATCATTACTTATTAAGAAATTTATATACATAAACTTGTTTTTTCATTTTAGCGTTTTTACTTGGTTGGTTCAAATAACTCACAAACAAGATTTAGAATTTTAAAGATTGACCGAACTGAGCCAACTGAAATAAACATCATTGATGACAAGGTAAAGCTGTATATTATATATAAAGAGAGGAACCTGTGGAAAAATTCACTTAGGGAGAAGAGTATTGGAAAAAATCATTGATTTTTATTTTCCTTTGATGACATGGGCAATAGCCTGTCCATGTACAAAATAAAATTCAGAATACTTCTATTGTGTAAAACTTAAAATGCTTATGAAAGTAAATGTATTGGATCATGTGTTTTTGACTTCTCATAAAAAAGATTGTTTTAAAGATTCATCAATCCAGTCCTTTCGGAAACAGATTAGTTCATTCAGTGTTGGAAATAGTCTAATTTTAGACTCATGGAGCCTTAAGTCAGTTATTTCCACTCAAGTTTTGATGACATAATTCCAAGATAGCTTATAAATGACGTTTTTTCTGTTTTGTGCATTTTAGAAACATAAACTTTTGCCCTGTTTAGTATTTTTAGTCACACAGAATTAGCATATTAAGAGATGCATAGTATCATTTTTCAGTTATAAAACATGAAGTAAGAAGTATACTTTTAGTCACCATATATTTGTGAATTCATTACTTTAAGGGTCCATAGTAGCATCACAACATCTATAGGTTCCATTAGATAAAAATTGCAATAGTTGTTTGGTAGTTGTCCCCCTTTGGTCTTCCAGTGGCTTGATTTAGGTATAAGCCATGTTAATTTATTTCATGCAAATGCACTGTTACGTGGAAAACTGCTATGATAGAGATTCATGCTATAAATGACACAGTAGGCACTGTTAAATTCCACTCACATTCTCTAATAACAATATTATAAATGAACTACATAAATCTCACTAAAAACGAGATGATCAGATTTTCTACAGAAATTTAATGTGTTGATAATATATTTTGCTAAATGTCATTTCTGAATCCTGACCTTTTAGTATATTTGCTTGTAAGCCTTTTATTAATTTTTATTTTTATTAAGCCTTTGATTTTTAAGGTTGAGTACAATAATTGGGAAATTCGAGATGTCCTTCATAGAATTGATGTTGGTAATCGACCAAAATCTGCTAAATATGATAAAGGATCTGTCGGTTTAGTTCACAGAGGTTCTGCCTTTGGCATACTAGGTGAGGTACTTTATATAAATGGTGAATTGAAAAAAAATTATGCTAGTAATTCAGCCATTTTTCACTAGATCCACAATCTACTAAAAACACTTGCAATGTGTACAGTTGATTGTGCAATTAAAGTTTAGTACAGTGTATATATTAAAATAAATTTTTGAACTATAGTAAAGAATGACATGGGCTTTGATAATTTTTATGTTTACAGAGTAACCAAAAAGCTGACAAAGTCTTAAAGTTAGGGAGGGTGTATTTTTGCTATGAATTCGCCATCCTGTATTTAATATTGGATATGCGGATATTTCATCATCGTTTTTTTTATCGACAATGAAGCTCGATAGTTAACTAGCTGTGTTAAGAAGCTGTCAGACAAATTTATTGATGCTAAATTTGTGCAATTCAACAGTAAAACTTTACATTATTGTTGTTATTTCTACCCTGTGAAATGTTTTTATTGATAAATGTATCATAGGAGTTAGATTTTTATTCATTTTCAATGCTTCTTGAAAATTTGTTTTTTCATGCTTGTTTACATTTTAATCTACCATTTTTCTTGACAGCGGGCAATACCGTTAATCAAAATGCCTAAAAATCTATTACTTACAATATATGAAATGGGTTATGGACCCACAAAGCATTGTAACTATTATTATAAAGTATCATAAAGTATTATCTTCTCTTTATATATAATTTGAATTTTATATAAAATAATCAAGCAAACTGCTTGATTATTTCTAATATAGTATAAACTTATGTTATAATAATTGTATTTACAGGATTCGTTCGATTTTTGGAAGGGTATTATGTTGTTCTAATCAGCAAAAGAAGAAGGTATCATAATTATGCGACATGTTAGGTTTTTCCTTTTTTGCATACACGTCTTTCTGTCTTAATTTTGAATGTTAGGGCCTCTGTACAACTAATGTTATTGCCTTCAGATTTGTATATATTTGTTGCTTTCAGATTTTTATTTTGTATATGTTCAAACTTATCACGACTCCCAAAAGCTTGAACTTTATTATATTATTTATAATAATTTGTACTACATTCTGTTTAGAGTTGCATTAATTGGTGGACATACTATTTACAAAGTGGATGATGTTGATGTCATTCCAATTGCCAATGAACAAGCCAAAGCAAAGATGGGTAATCCAGACGAGACAAGGTAAAAAGATAATAACACAAATTAGTATTAAAATTAAAGCAGATTGATTATTGTATTGTAAAAAATAATTGGTCTGTCTAAGATTTATTATCTGTCACATTAGTAACCTAACATTTTGTATATTTAAAGGTTTTTTTGGTTACTTATTTTGTTTTTTAAAGAGGTTTAAAAGCTACTTAAAAGTCATGCTGATAACTCCTAATGATTATTCAGTAAACACAGGTGCTGGTATTTCTAGTAATTTTAGGTGGTGCTAGATTTTTATAAAGAACGGGTTTTTTTCCTCAATGCTTATTCGCATGTGTTCATTTTTTAGATACCTTAGAATATTTATGAATGTGGATTTATCAAGTAATTTTTACTTTAGGTAGGTATTTTAAATTTGTACTCTTTTTTGCTACTTTAATATTCATTGTTTACTAGTCGTTTAGGCCCGTCAAAAAATAGACAGGAACAATGAAACAGATCCTTCATTTAAGTTTTGATGATGTAAGCAGTGATTAAAAAAAGAAATTAAAAAAAAAGTAGTTGTTGCATGTATTGTATAGATTCTGAAATGCTATCAAAATAAAGTATAAGATCATGTGGTTTTAAAGAACGGATAAGGAGATAAGGCTTAAAAAAATTGAAAAAAAAACAGCAAAGACCCACCAATAAACAAAAAAAATTTCTCGACTATTGTTGCTTTTGTGTAGAGCGTAAAGCACTGATCATGAAAATGTAAAGGATCAAATACTTTTTAAGAACGGTACAGAGATATTGGGGTTTTAAAGTATTTTGATGAAGTCGTCAATCTGTCTGTTCCAAAATGGATGGGTTGACCCAGTGTCCAATTTTGACCTGGTTCAGTATTTTTAATCGCAGCCAAACATTTCGTATTAATATATAAGAGATTCAATAATATTACATCAACAAAATGTACAGCTGAAAAAATTGGAATTAATGAATGTAAACTAATTGCACATTTAATGAGTTAATGAGTTGTCTTAAAACTGTTAAGCAAAGAAGTGCAGTTTATCAAGAAATAAAAAGGTAATACATGTTTCATCAGTAGTCAAGCTCTATAAGACTGTTACACCACTGCTCTGCCACCTTGGAACAGTAAATTGCATTTAAACACTCTTCTATTTGTTCATGTTGCTTAAAAACGAATGCATTATGTTTTCTCTTAAAAATTCAGAACTTGAATTTCAAATTGTAAAGTCTTGAATTTGAGTAATGTAGGAATAAGGCATAGTCACAAACTTTAATGCCAAATCTTTTTTTCACAATAAGGTGAAAAACAGCAGTTGTATGTTTGTTATTTTTTGCCTTCCAGCTACAGCTATGACCTTACGAGAACTCTTCAATACAATATGGCGCCCTATTATGGTTTACCACTAAAATCTAGCAGTGTTGAAATGAAAGATAATTTGTCTGGTGAAGCTGGTACAGAGATTGAGGATGGTGCATCTTCAGATGAGATTTCTGATAAAATTGAAGAAAATGTTGAAGATTCCAAGGACATTGACATGGAAGCGATATTTAGTTCAAGGTCATCCAGTTCTATGGAGCTCTCATCGTTATCTGCAAATGTATTTCCAAACATCGGTTCTCCACCCCCAGAATGCTCTCCTCGCAGCAAAATCAAAACAAAAGTATTCAGGGGTACACCAACTGACAAATATGTTTGGAATTCACATATTTTAGAAGGATTGAAAGATGAAGTACATCCTGATTGGCTTTTAAATATTATCCATGGTTTTGTGGGCCAGTCCAGTATCCTTTTTACATTGCATACCATGTTCTTTTTTGTAATAATATAAGGAGATGATTCCTTCGTCATACGATATTGTCACTAAAACGCACCCTCATTTTTTTTTAATATGAATGTGAATGTAATGTCAGTAATGGAGACTTAACATTAAGATAGATATTTGTGTTTATGTTAAGCCGTTATATGTGACCTTAATTGCCAGAAGATCAAAAAAGTTTGCTGGTACAAGATTCCTGAAAAGAGGAACTAATGATGAAGTTAGTAAGTTTTTAGGTTGGTGTGCAACTTATTTTTATGGTCTATTATAGAAAGGTGCAGGTTGCAATATACACCATAGGCCATAAGCAATCTGGGAGGGAGACTGATATATAAAAAATTTAAAAATCTTAGTTAAATCATTTCATATCAATTTTTGAAGCCACCATAAATGTTTTAGTAGAGCTTACATAATATCATATTATTTTAAAAAAATTCTTCAACTATTTTTTCTTGTCCAAAATTTAATCTTGGTAACTTACAAAAATTGAAGTAAAAACGAATCGCCACAGCAGCTGTGCTTGTACTGATTCATGACGACAATTGTATATTGGATATTCTCTTCAGTTTGATCGGCACTAGTAACAACAATGATCATGCAAAAAGTGTATTTTATTTGAGGTTTAAATTGAAGGATTAATGTAAACAATTTAAGCCATATCTTTCTCTTGCCAAGTATCACTAAGTAGAAAGCATTGTTAGAATTACTTAAATGAATGTCTTAAAAATATGTTTTTTTCTGTCTGTAAAGGATGAGGATAACTTTTTTCCGCCTTCTTTCTATATAAAATTTTCTTATGGGTACCATTTTATTATTTTTTTTAAATATGTTAATATTAAATGTTGAATCTTGTCCACGACTGAATTTTATGAGAAAATAAATTTTTTATTTCTCTTTAAAGGGATTTGTTGCAAATGATGTTGAAACTGAACAGATTTGCCACGATGCTTCTGTTATTTCTCTTCGCAGTGGAAGATATACTTCTTATGTTCAAATCCGAGGATCTGCACCCTTCTTTTGGTCACAGGTGATTGTATTACTTTTATCTTTTGAGAAATTAATTTCAAAATAGATTTTAATATCTGCTTCAACGTCTTTTCTAGGACACCATACAAGGCAGAATAACTCCCAAACCTCAAATTTTAGGTTAGTAACTAAAAATAAATATTGTTGGCTAATTTTTTTTTTTGTTAGTCCATTTTTTTATGACAATTTTGTCATTAAAAATTGAATATTTCAGATAAAATTGAGAAGCTGATAAACAAGCTTTCTAAGTGATATCTCATAAGGCCGGCGATTTGCATAAATGCTTCGCCGCTGCGCATCGTTGCGTATTAATAATTTTTTTAATAGTAATTTACAGCGCTTTGCGTCTTCGGCGCAGCGGCGAAACTATTGCGCAGCGTAACGTTGCGCTGAGGGTTAGGGTTAGTGTTAGGGTTAGGTTGCGAAACATTGTACAGCGCATTACCTTTTGCCGCTGCAGCCAAGTCACAAAGGCCATTTTCTAAGGTATATGTTATCGAAGAACTATAAAACATATGAATATACATTGCGAAACACTTTGTATAGGCGCGCTGCGGCGAAACATTTGTGCAAATCGCCGCCCTACTCAGATATATGTGCTTTAAGGAAAGGGAGTGCATTGCATAATTCTCCTTATTTATTGCATGACAGTTGATCGGGCAGATCCCTACTTCACAAGCACTGGAAGTCATTTCAATGCTCTTATGTCAAGATATGGTGCACCATTAATCATATTAAATCTTGTAAAGGTAATGTTATTTTTTTGTTTTTTATTATTATTTTTTATTTAAATTAAAGCAAAATTAAAGGTCCTCTTACATTTTTAACATTTTTAAATTTTTATATGTGAATAATTGATAATTTACTTATTGATATGTAGTATGTCTTTAGATATGCTACTCATTGTCTTTATCTTTCTTAGCGTGTCGTAACACATGCTCCATATCGTGTTTTTCAACTAACAATTTAAATTCTAATTTAGTTAAACATTTTTTATTTCATTTTTTTGGTCCAACTAGGAAAGCAGTATATTTTTATATAACTGAAGTTGTAAACCAAAGAAAACATTTCTAAAAAAAAAAAATAACATTACAGGATATAAAACGTACAGCCGCCATTGCTATCACAAATTCTGACAACTTAAGATTTTATTTTTTCATCATCCAGTTTCATCTGTTAATTAACTAATTAACATCAGTTCATAAACAACAAGTGACATGCAACTATGTTTTCTTCACATAGATTAAAGAGAAGAAACCTCATGAACAAATTCTCAGTGGTCTCCTGAAAGAAAGTATAGACTACTTGAATCAATTCCTTCCTTTTCCTCACAAGATGCAGTATACAGCCTGGGACATGGCTCGTGTAACCAAAAGGTATAATGTAATAAACCTACACGTGTTTTGGTGCAGTGTTTGTCATTTGTGTTTAGTTTTAATGAAAATGTCCTTTTTATGTCATTTTTAGTAAGGAGGACAAAGTTATTGAAATTTTAGCAGAGATAGCTGAATCAGTGAGTGGTGTTTTTCTCACTTGAACTAGCAAACGGCATGAAAGTTTTTAGGGTTATTACATTTTTGGAGTTTAAAGAACTTCTGGAGATGTCCAAGAGTTGTGCATTGTTTTTGAATTGAATTGTTCTAAAAAAACGATTCTCAACCTTTTTTAAATTCCGGAGAAGAGACCTCTTTCGTGGGTACATATTTGTAAGTAAAGGATTAAAAAATTATGCTGGAATGGAACTATTCTTAAATGTTGACACTACACACACACTAAAATTTTTTTAAGATATTATATTGTTTGGTAAACCTTGAACCCCTTTTTTTCATTCGTGGGACGGCTAGTTGCTGGTAAAGGTCGAGGAGAAGCTTTTTACACATTCCTTGTGCAAACTTTGAATGTAATATTACATAAGTGATTCAAGAAGTAATGTTACGAATGATGGATGTTTTTTTTTAGAAAGTAAAAGAAACTGGCTTCTTTCACAGTGGACCACAGTTATTCTGTAATAAACTGCGAAATAATCCGAGGTAATCTGTTATTTATTGCTAAAAAAATTGCTTACTACATGAAATATATAAAACGAAATAATATTGCAGAGAAACAATAGCACTGTCCATATTGTAATTATCTTTGTTGTTGATAAAGAAACTGTATCGTGCGAAGAATTTAGTACAATGCACGATGTATGTTGCGTGATTTGTTTGTGCAATTGTAACATGACCTTCTTGCTATGCGATGGAGTTTTTCTATATATCCCGACATTGTTGTGCAACCGAAAATCGCTGAAAATGCGAGTGGAAACACTCTTTTTATTGATACTTCTTTTTTTAGTTTTGCAGATATGAAAGGGTTTGGGTACAACTCTGAGCATCCAGGCCTAAAACAGGTAAAGACCACAAAATGTGTGTACTCCACTTAGATCGCAACTTTTCTCATTTGAAAGAGTTGTTTTCTAGACTGGAATTTTAAGAGTCAATTGCGTCGATTGTCTTGATCGAACAAATACAGCACAATTTATGGTCGGAAAATGTGCACTCGGGTTTCAGGTAAATTAATCTGTAACGTTACAACTCTAATTATGCGCTGGGTTGTATACATGGCCGTTTCTGCACGATTTTTTGTTTGTTTTAGCTGTATGCACTTGGCGTAACAGAAAGTCCCGTTCTTCAATTTGATTCTGATGCAGTCAGGTAAAAAAGTGAAACATCTTTCATGGAGATGTTAATTTTTTGTTGATAGTTTTGTGCGACTCACCTAACGTGCCGACTTCAATTGTTTAGAATACCGAGAATTTCTATTTAATTAACATGTCAAATAATACTCCATTAACCCCTTTTCCCTAAAAAACCCTAAAATTCAAATAAAAAGAACATAAAGTGTAATGATGTTTTTTTTATAACAGAATGTTAGAAGAGCTGTTCGAAGCACACGGTGATACCCTTGCATTGCAATATGGTGGTTCACAGATGGTTCATAGGTAGATAACTATAGTAGCTATCGACACTGACTTTTAGTTCATCTTATTTTCCTAAAACTTCGGATTTGAAGGTAACAGCCTTGCTTTCTTTTTTTTTTGCAGGATTCGAACATATCGCAAAATTGCACCTTGGACATCTTATTCAAGAGATATTATGCAAACTGTGTCGAGGTATTACAGCAATGCGTTTACAGGTTTGTTTACCTTATATTTTTGTGTGATTGCGTTTTTTTTATAAGAGTAAGCAACAATATAGTGACTTTGGGTTGACCCAAGTGTTAAACAAATGTTAGATTCGAAAAAGATTTCTGACGATGCTAGCCACCATATTCCTTACTTTTCACTACTTATGGTTTAAACTAGCATTTATCTCGACCCTATATATATACCTTAAAAGAATCTGGTTTATTTTTATATTTTTATATTTTCAATTTATTTTTTTATTTATTTAGTCGATATCTTGTCGGGTTTTCATGTCCGATAAACATAAACATGTCCTTTTATTTAGCTGTCAGCTCATACGTAAGTCATGATCACATCTCACTGGTTAGAGAATTGCCACTTAATATCCTTCAGCAGTTAATAAGCGTTTACTCATGACGTCACTCTATGCTGATGACAACAATTTTGCGTCTTAAGGTCTAACGTTCATAATTATATTTTAGAAATAAAAGAGTCTCTTTATGTTTAAAGAAAAACGTCTACTCAATAGGACTATAGTCAGCGCCATTCTAGTTATTTCAGTATTATTTTCGTAGGAATTGTCGATATCTTTTACAAATTTATAACTTTAAAATTTGTAATTATTGTGATCTTGGCCGACTGCTAAATAAAAGGATATGTTGAACACATATTTGTTTTGTTTTGTTTTTGTTCCACTCATTATACTGTGTTTTTCTTCTAGACACTGACAAACAGCAAGCTATCAATCTGTTTCTTGGAACTTTTCAACCACATGAGAAGTTACCAAACATATGGGATATTCCAACTGATTATTATCTTCATCATAGTAGCACAACCAACCTTGAACAGCACTCTGTCCGGCAAAGGTATCGGACTTCTGTCCAAGGTTGTCGACTTTTAAATGCTTTTCCTTGCGTTATATGGTACTTCTTCAGTAAGATATCGTATCCGACCTGGTTTACACATTTTGTTCATTCCTAATTGTGTTGGATTAATTTTCACGCTATTAAAATTTCGTACAATCTCCTGCGTTGTAATTTTTCGCATTACATTGACGGATTACACAATCCAGCGAAAAAAATCTATTTTTACATCGCGATACAGATGACTTAGACGCGCCGATCTCGCATATTCTTTTTTTTTAATTTAAGCTATACGAAGTGGTGGCATGATGAAGTGATTTCAGCGTTGCCATTTGCTTGGGAAGAAAGTACGTACATATGTATTAAAAAATGAAAATTAAATATAGCAGTATTTTTTGCTGTTTCTAATTCTATCAAAGTGCTATTCATTTATTTTGTTGTTTGTACGTTTCATTAATGTTATAAACCCAATTCTCTGTTCCAATGAGACTTAACAAAGGGCACGTTAAATTTAGCACATCAATATAAACAAGAAATGTTTAACACTGAATGAAAACGCGTTTCTCCTAGCGTTAGATCCAAAATTTAATGATTTTCATATGGTTTTCTTTTTAGTTGCAAAAAAGAAAATGATTGAAGAGGAACAACATTCCGTACACGATGATGAGGAAACGATGGATTTATTTGCAGAATATTACAGACCGGCTGAGATGACTGAAATCGATGGTTTGTATCAGAAGACCATGCCAACCTCAACCAAGTATGAATCGGGTTGTGTTCGTGCTTTGCCACGCCATTTGCTAAAAGTTTTCTATATAAGCAAACTCTACGCAGTTGGTCAGCCTGAAAAGTTGGACAGTTAGGCAACAAAAACCTAAATCTGGATAATCTGACAAGCAATCTACAAAAGAGTTCTTTAAAAGATCGAGAAGTTTTTTCTTTATAAAATAATAACAATGCATAAGAAAATAATCTTTGTTGTATATTTGTTCAACGATTGTTTTAAGAGACTTTATGCCGTCATCCTCAGCTGATCCCAGTCCATTTGTTGTTCGAGCGAGGGGACGGACTCAAGATGAGTATGTTAATTTTTTACTAGCTTTCTGAACAGCCTAATCTTTGCGAGGTTGAAAATATTACATTTCGCGAGGATTTATTTTTGTGAGCAACTTTTTCGAACCCCATTTTTCGAGTGATCAATTGTGTGAATTTTCTACACTGAAAGTTGTCGCCAAAAGAAATATCTTTTAGTAACTTTGTGAGTCTGGTGCTTTGTGGTTACTCAATTTGTCGAATAGATTTTAGGCTCAAGGTCTCTTTTTTAAGTCTCGCAAAAACGTTGTAAAAATACGCAGAAATCCTATAAGAGTGGCAAAATAGCTCTCTTTTCTTGATGATTATCTGCGGTATACTACGTCATTATATCAATTGTTTCAGCTCACCGCAAGTTAGTCATCGTCACGCCATCGGTGGACAGCCAGTGACACTTGAAGACTCAAGTGATGAGGAATCATTGTCGGATGATGATCGAAGTGGAATGCAATCGCCATTAAAAATCAATCCCAGAGATACTTTAACGCCTACAGATCTGTTGGGAGTAAGTATCACTTATAAAACGTTTGTGTTTTTAATGTCGACAGTTGTAGCCAGGTGCAATACAACTTTTTAACGGTGTAGCTAAAAGTCTTAAATCAGTATAGCCATCGTCATATTTAGCGCATTCAATTCCCTTAAAACTCTTCAGTAAAAACGCCTGTATATCTCGTACAGTGGAAATTATTTCACTTAAGGTGCACGCTTTATTATAAGCAAAACGTATAGCATATAATGAAACGAGTACTGAAACCAGGCTGAAATCATAAAAATATTGATTGAGCAAATGTTAAAATTTATATTGTATGTGCACACATTCATATTTAAAGAAAGACATCAAAAGTGTATTTTGATTGGTCAATGCCTTCGTCGCTAAAAAAAATCTTTACATTACTTGTAATAGAAACTAGTTGCTAGCCTGTGGACAAACTGGTATTCAAAGTTTCGCCTGATTCATTTTCAAGACATCGCATTTTCGTGCATGCTTAGCACCACAAAGTCGTGTTTTAGCTACCATTTTCTAATAGAATAGGGATATTATTATCATAGAAATTTTTGTGTGTTGTTTTGTTAATGGACGTATGAACTCATATTCACTGATTTATTACGTAAACTAGTCGATAAGGCCCGTGGTAAAATCCACTCAGGCAGAAGAACAATGAAAAATAGATTGTTTTACATGTTAAATTAGTGAATTTTCGTTTATCTGTTGCTTGTGTAATGTGTTGATATTTAAACGCTGATCAAAATAATGTTATATAGAGATTTAACGCCTAAGAAACACTGCAAACTAAATTGGCAAAAAATTGAAAACTGATTAATTAGTGTTAGGCGAATTGAGATTATACAGGATTTGACTACTTTTATATTCAGCATGTATTTGTATGTTAAGGAAAGATGGCCCACTCCAAGATTATTTCGAGACCAGATAAAAGAGCCAACGCCGGATGATATCGAACTATACAGAAGGTAATATTTGTGGCAAGTAACCCAGCCTTTTATTAGGTGCTTTCTGTATAGAAAATTTTTTTATAAAATTTCCACTCAAAAGTTTCCATAAGCTTAAGCTGCAATTAAGGAACACCAGTTGGTAAATTCGTGTAGGATTGGAAAGGTGAAAGAAAAATCTAAATATGTTTAGAATTCACGTCGTACACATATAAAATGATGCGTTTGGTGGAGATTTGTGTTCCGATATTTTTTTGAGCTGTGTTTTAAAAAAAGTGAATCAGTCAAGTACAAAAACTTTTTCTATATGTTTTATTTTTTAGATATTCTGAAATTAGCCAATCGTCTTCACCCGTCAAGCCACGTGTTAATCTCAACTTAGCAATCAATTGGTGAGTTTTTACACCAAGCTATACCACTTTGAATTTTGATATCAATGCTAGCATTAGCATTGATATCAAAATTACCAAATAGATTATTGTAGAAATCAGTTTCATACTTCTTTCGTTTTAAAGTGAAGTTTTTATAATTTTTTTTACGTTATAATCCTCTTTTATACCCTCACAGGTTTCTCACGCCTACTAAAATTTTTATAAATCGTAAATAAATAAATTCCTAACTAATCCTGAAAAAAATTTTTGTGACAACTCCTAAAAAATCTCCTGAATATTTAGGGAACATTCATTTCTTAAACTTAATATTTATAAGTCCAAAATATTTTAATTCTGTAACAGCTAATGCGAAAATGAAATATGATCGCTCCATTTTGTTTTCTTTGTTTATTTGCTAATATCCTTGATTCTAGTGATTCTAAATTACACTTTTACTAATTTAAATTCTTATAAAATCTCCTAAATTTTTGTGTGTTGTGTTTTCCCTGCTAGTAAAAAAACAAAACAACTAAAATCTCCTTAATCTCCTTAAAAAATTAGTGGGAAGCCTGCCTTAAAAGAATTCTTTTTGGATTATTTTTTTGGTGGTATTTTTAAACTTCTATTTTGTCCACAAAATAATTATTTTTCCTCCCACAAATTGACACAAAGTAATTTTTAAATGTTGTCAAGCCATATAACACACGCAGTTAGTGCTCTGAATCTCATTTTTTTATGAACATGTTTTGTTTACCAGACGTGGTAGATAAAAAATGAAAATTTATTTTTGCGTTAAGGGTTTTTTAGCCTTTTGATAGTTCTCTTCTTGTGTTCTTGTTTGTTCATATTAGTTTACTTTTTTTTTCTCGACTTCAAACTTGCAGTTGTGGTAGGAAGATGTTTAAGGTAAGAATATGTTTGACATCAAGAGAGTCTGTAGCACATAATTACACATGACAAACCTTTTTTTTTGTAGGCCACCTTCCAACAAATACCCACCGAATAGCACATTGCAAGTGGAAGTACCCGTGGTCGACAAAGCATCTCTCTCAACGTACGAAGAATATTGCAAGGTTGGAAAATACGGACCAACTTACCCTTGTAACATGAACATGAATATTTATCATAATTACGTAGGACAAAATTACATGTGAACATGCTTACACGGTTGTTTCGGTAACAACATTAAGTAAAAATAGGATTGAAATTTGACCTACAGAAAAAATAATAACAGAAACTCATTATTCAGAAAAGAACGCCAACGAAAAAAGGTTTCAGTGGAGAGAAAATGTCTCCTTTTGAACACAGGTGTTTACATTTGAACAGAGCTGCATTAATTTTATATATCCCTATTTTTATAAGTATTTAGACATATACATGCCCACTCCTTCCCTTATTTGTTTCTGCAGTCGTTCAATTATCTGCTTGTGTGTGAAATAGCCAACAATGTATTTAAAAATCAAATTTTGTAAATTTATAAATTCTTTTGACCTTAGACTGTTTATTTTTTCGTTTTTTATCGAAAAGTATGTTATTTCTAAAATTAATTTTTATATTAAATTTGTATTTCTTTTTAATAAAAAAAATACAAATTACCTCATTACAAAACCTTTCTTTGTTGATGACGTGACGTTTACACAAGCCTGTTTCGCGAACTGATTTATACTCAATTTGATTCTACTTTCACTGGGCAACATTTTGGAATAAAATGTTTCCACGTAATCAGTTAACTCACCGGGCTAACCCTGTGTAGTGTGGGCATGTCGGGTAATGGCGACACGTTAGGTATGGCTGACCATAATGGCGGAGAGGTGTAAGTTTAAAATGGGATTTAAATTCCTGGACTTAACGTGAGTATCAGGCACAATTTTAATTGGGTGTTATTTCTATGTGTCGCGTATAAAAGCAAACATAGTCCATGTTTAAAAATTGCTTAGTCGCATTTGCGTAACTTCCTTTCCCAGCTTCCTCCCCGGTGCGTTTTACTTTTGTCATCAATTTTGAATACTGTCTGGCTTTAGGCGATACTCTGGGGAAAAGGGTACTTTATTTGATAAAAAAAAATAAAAAATTGTAATTTTTAATAACCAACTTAATGCATTGGATAAGTGCATGAAAATTTAAAATTTTTCCACGGTTGACTGAAAAGGAAATACTAGCTCTTTGTTATCTTTTTAAATCAGATTTTTTTTCGTCTAACACATTCTATAGCTGAATTTTTTTTTTTACTTTGGATAATTACACAATAAAAAATAATAAAACCTTACTATAGAGTGGCAACTAAGTAACTAGTTCAATACTAATACCAGTCGTTAGCCCTTGAAAGTGTCCATAAATTCGCCTGTCAGTATAAAGTAGTGAACTGCAGGTGATCTCCAATACGATTGTAAGAGCCTTTTGAAGACACAAATATTACACCCCACAAGTAGTTATACAGGCGATTTCTATACTATTTTCATTAGATTCTAACCCAACTAACCCTAATTCGTGTGAAACATTGCGATCTAAGGCTCTAAGGATCGCAAAATCAAATCCGCGCAAAAAGTCCGAAAGATCAGCAATCGCAAAAATTATCCCTTTAGAAATCGTTTTTTTTTTTCTAGTATGAAAAAAGGATAATAATAGTAACGATTTTACATTGCCTTGGTTTATTAGCAGCTATCACAAAAACTATTCGGTAGCAATAATCTTTTTTGCATATGTGTTTCCGTTTTGCTGTTAAGAGTAACGAATTAAAGATCGAAGAGGCGTTTGGACCCGAAAAACGCAACAACGAAAGTTGCAAGCAAGCCTTTACGCAAAATTAAATCCACGTGAAAAATTGGCTATTACGGGTATTCGCAAAATTGAACGCCCTGTAACATCACTTATGCCATGCGGGTAATTTTAGCGCGTGTTGGATTAAATTATTATTTATCGCGCCCACAAAACCAAAACGTTCAAAAGACGCGCTTTAAAAATCACGCGTTTTGTTGTACGAGAATTAATGCGATACGGTAGGCAGAGATTCAAATGTATGTAATTTGCATGTGTCAAATCTATGAGAATATAGGTCAATTATTGTCTATACGTTGAAGGTTATTGTCGAAAACAAAGCAGTCACGCAGACGCTAAAACGTCACGGCGAGGTTTTAAATAATTTAAAGTGAGGAAAGTGAGGAGTGATTGATTCAATGAATTATGACAAATTTTCTTCTTCCAAATTCGCAAAAAAATGTTTTTCGCTTAAAGTGTATACGTTACATATTACAAATAAACGAACACGTTGAATCTAAAATCGGATAAGAAATAAATAAGACCAATAAAAATTGTTAAAAAGTTAAATATGTTAAATTCAAAAATTCATGGGTTCAAAATCAATTTAAATATCTGTGTCGTCTATAAGATTAAAAACCTACTTGTGGTAAACAAGGGTAAGGTCTAAATAGTACGAATCACCATATGAGTAAAAATTCCTAATTTTATTGCAAATAAAACTTTCTACTACACCTCTACTACAAAATAATTCTAAAACTTTTCAGCCATTATTAAAGTAACTAAACCAGACCACCCTGTGAAGGGGTAACAACCCTGTCCTCTCCCCGTTCTATCGTCATATTGCTCCCATATGTAACCTGTACGTTGATACTCCTTGAATATATTATGTGCTATGTTATCACGAAGTTCAGTGTATATAGTCGAAGCAAGTTGCTTGTGCGGACCCTCCTCCGTTGCGTAGTACTTTAACGCTTTGACTGCCAGAAAGTTGATATTGATCCAGATAGGTCCTCGCCAGTAGGGCTTATCGTGTTCAGTATTGTGCTTGTTGTACATAGGTGCTGATTTCGACAATGAACGCAAACCAAAGTCCGTCCATAACTTTGCAGAATTGCGAATATCATCAAGAATGATTTTCAACTTTGGAGAGGAAGGGCTAACTATTTTTAATAAGAATGGAAATAGGCTGACGTAGCCAAATTCATTCACGTACTTCAATGAAGGCCCATGTTTGGACTTTACAACGCGGACGAGTTTTTTTGGCGAGTTCGGTTCACGCTTTACTGGGACCCATTCTAATTTGGTAAACTTGGTATGGTTGCCATAATCAGCATACATTTTTAGCTCGTCAGACCAATGCAACCGGTCAAGCAATCGATTGTCTTTTAAGTATTCTTCAGTTTCTCGATAGAGATCACTCTTTGCACCAATCATGTCAGCCACATCAGCAAGAACACCCGACGCAAATGCAATCCAACAGCGCAAATCAACGTGCCGTTCGTCATTTGACGGATGCGAAGCACGAGGATAATCGTCCAGGCCTGATGTCAACGTTTTAGGATTTAACTCGCGTTCAATTTTATCGTCGCGACCGTGCCATCTATACGTGCCAAAAATTCGACCTTTCTGCGTCGTGTTATACCAATTAAACCACACGACTAATCGTGGGAAAATGTGTTTTAAAAAAGTAACAGTATCTGACGTCACATCGCCATGATGTGACTTTTCGTGTTCAACAAGGGATTGAATTGTCAGAAAAAATGTCGGCGGGTTTGCATTCTCATGATGCTGCACAACGAATTCGTCTGGAACCTTTCTTCGTGCTTCGACTCCAAGTATCTGTTCTCGCGGAATCCAGCCATTTGAGTTAAGTAAATCCAGCCAGTGGCTCAATACTTGATGTGTGATGGAGATGTCCCATTTCTGAACCAACAATTGGTGAAAACCTTCATCCCATAAAAAACCGCGGGGGAAAAATGACCGTGACGGAACGCCGGTGTATAAACCAGTCCTCCAGTAATCAAGCGGTTCCTTGGATTCGGATGTTTTCACGATAGAGCTGCCATAGAAATAGCCAATCCCACCAATCATGTTACTCATTGCCGCTTTCGCGAAATCAACTTGCTCCTTCGAGTAACCTTTCGCACTCAGTCCGAAACGCATTTCGAATTCTTCGTCGAAGGCAACACTTTTTTCGTTCATTACTCGCGAAAATTCTTCCCCCTTTAAACTCTTTTCACGATATTCGTTGCTTTCCGACTCGAACACAACGTCCATTTCGAAGGGTAAATCTAAAGTCACTTGATGAACATGAAAGTTGGGAAGATTCCCACTTTCATGGGGGGCATTACCAATCAATCCAATAAGCTTGCTGTTCTGCTTTCTTGATTTGTACTGCAGTCTGTTTAAGATAGCATCCTTTGCATTGTAAACATCTTCTTCGTAAGAAGTTAGAAAACTTTCCAGTTTTACGTTCCCTTTTGGATTCTCGAATTTGATTTTAAATTGACCGAGAACAGAGGAGCGGCCGTTAATTTCAACCAGTCTTTCATTTTTAACAACACTGTCTAGCCAACCGTCACCTTCATAGGTCACCGCAAACATGAGTGACACTGATTGTCTACTTTTCTAAACAAAAATTCTTATTAATTAGAAAAAAACAGCATCAAAAGGGTAAAATTAGAAATTCCAGTTTGGATTCAACCAAATTTAATTGGTGCAACATAAAATAATTTTAATAACTTTTAAATCTTTAAATTTATTAATGCAAAATTTTGTGAAAATGGATGAAATTTAGGGAGAATATTAATCTTTGTTTTAAAATCATATAACATTATTTTTGTGAATGTTTGGCTCAAAGAAATAAATGTGTATAAATATGCGATTCATGAACTCCCTTGTACAAATTTCAATGCCAATAGAGAAGTTATTATAAGTAAGTGTAACTTAAGATAGCAATTTATTAATATTTTCAGGGTTATTCAAGAGTTTTTAAGATTTTTCTTTATCAGTGGTTGTTAAGGGTTTTAAAAAGGAATAGTCACCTTGTATTAAGCTATAAAACTGTACTGAAAAGTTCACCACTAAGTCTCTCTACAACATCATCTGTTTTTGTATTTTTTAAATATGCTTCGTTTGTTTTTGTTGTTGTTGTTTTATTAAATTTATGTTGTGACATTGATAATAACTTTATTTTGGTGCACTGCTTTTTTTTATACAAAAACTAAAGGGTGTTTAAAAAGCTAGTCTGCCTTGCCAAAATTCCAGTTAAACTTTCCAGATTTTATGCTTACATATGAATTTATTTTGATTTGAAAAGAATTGTTCTGTCTTCTTTAATATTCTTATTGTTTTTAGAATTTTTTTTCGTCTATAAACAAAGCTACAAAACAGCCTAGCAAATAAGGCAGTCTAGTTTGCCGAGGCAGCATGCATTCATAATAGATAACGCCTTCATATTTTTATGTCAAAACACAAGTTCTTTATACAGATGTGTGCAGTTAAAATGCAGATTTTCAAAAAAAAATAAAAATAAAAATAGCAGGTACCTGTTGAAACCTTGGCACTCCTTTAACACGTGCTGTCCAGTCACCACCATGATCTCCACCATGTTGTTTCACAAACTGAGTGGTTAGAACAAAATCATCATCAACTATTTCTTGTGATCCAAATGTCTGTCCGTCATGTTGAAGCCATCCATATTTGGGCAGACCATCACTCTGTTCACATGTGTATCTGAAAACAAAGGCTAGACATTCAAAATTGATATGAACTTTAGTAGCATATTAAGCAGAGTTACTTAGAAATCGCTCTCCAGAAAAACTAAAATTTAAGAAAGTATGTGCCTTAGATTCTTTAAATCTACTTCTGCATGGAAATTAAATTTAAAATTTTATAAGAGAAATAACGACAATAGTAGCACCAAATATATAGATGCTACCTATATTTTTATACAACTTTTTTTTAACAAAGATAGCACACCTCAAATGAAGTTGTCCGTCTTTTGGGTACTGTGCAAACCATAGAAGCCCAAATAGAAGAGAATTAGGAGTTCTTGTACGCATACCAAAGTAAAGATGTGATCTAAAAAACAGATAAATGAAACAAAAGCAACATATGCATAAGATTTACATATGAAAATGCAGAATAGACACAAAATAAGCATATAATAAGCAAATTTACAGCACAATCGGAATTTCAAAGATTTGATGTACTGCTTCCTAATTAGTTTCAATTGCTGCTTTCTTGATGAACAGTTCAGATCAACCTCATTGATTAAAAAAAACATATGAAACTGAAGTACTGGAGTAGAGGCCTATTTTTCTTATTGGGTTTTAGGGTACTAGACCCAAGACAATATAGAAAAAACTGCAACAACATATTATCAACCCTTCAAATTTGAAAGTACCATAAGTATAATCAACAAAATTGCATGTGTATGCCACTATTTTAATTTGATATAATGAATAGTCCACAAAATGCAACAAACCAAAAATAAAGTGGATATATACATTCATTACAGGTTTTATAAACACAAGTTACGAAATGTGATATATATGATACCTGTAAGAACCCCATAGTCTTTTTAGATCTTCATGATGATCTTGTGTTACAGCAACTGCTTTTGGTAAAGGTACTGGAGTATAAACTCTAGCTTGTACAAAATAATGCCATAAATATGCAATAGAAAATGATCCAATAAAAGTTAGCAAAATTAGTAGGATGTACCAAGATTTATTTTCTTTCTTTCCACCTCGGGCTTTTGGAAGAGGTATGTTCTTCTTTTCTGATCTTTCCACTTTTCTTTGACGAATTGCCATTTTTCTATGTTTCAAATCAACAGGTTACATGAGGGTTACGGCAAAAAATTGGAAGCATTAAGCAAAATTTTTATGCAAGCTGACAAGCAAATCTAAAGTTTCAGATGGTAACAAGAATATACCAGAGGACTTTGGCACCATCTTGAGATTTTTTTATGTTTACTAACTTCTTTCTGTAACCCTTACATGTTGGCAAGTGAGTTTGGCAAGTTGAATATGCCCTTTTTCACAGGCCAAAATTTACGACAATAGAAAATATCAATATATAATTTCTTTGAGGTCAACATGACATCATAATTTATGCACAATAATTAATTGTAAAAAACTTTAAATGTAAATTTTTGAGAACAAAAATAGCTTTCAGAATGTGAACTTTTAGGCAATTTGCAATTTGCAAATGTGCTGCCGATCATTTAGCAAAGAAAATTTTAAAATTATGATTGTCATTTTTTTATCAATCGATTGTATCACTAATTTCTATAATGGTTGTTGCAACAAAATAAACATGAACAAGAGATCAATGGAAAGTAGCTTACAGTGCTCCCAGACAACATCTGTAAAGACCTTTTCATCTCTAAATTCAGTATTTTTTTGCAAATTACCTTTATATATCACTAATTGCAACCCGGTTGTTTTTTAAAATTGAAAAGACCCTTTAAACACCCTCAACAACTTTTCTTCACCTCTACAGTATAAGTTCATCACCTTGGATTACCTTTACATTTCATAAAAGTTTTAATCATGTTTTTATCACAATCTGCAAGTTTAAGTTTAGTTGGTAAACCTGATCTGTAAAAAATAAAAGTGACTTGTGGTCTTTGCAGTTTTAACATAACATTTAACATCTATGTTCCTGTTGGAATTGACACAGTTTATATTTCTCCACAGAAGCCAGGAACATGTTTAACAACTTTTTTAAATTTCTTTCCTTTCAGTTAAAAAATTACATAGGCTACAAGTCGGCCTGCTTGAAATATATAGATTATTTGGTTAGGAAATCCCAGTATAATAAAGTCGTAAACCAAAATTAAAATTAGGATTCAGGGGATTATTAAGAATATACTAATAGAAAGTGTTCTTTGAGATTGTTTTCCAAAAATTTTTACTGCAGTTGCTCCAAAAAGTTTTATTGTTGAAGTAAAAGTAAGCATTTTTAATCAGGAGGCATCACAGAGGTACCTTTCAAACACAGGTTTGTTCAATTCAATATTCCATGTTTACAAAACAATTCAAACCAGGATTAGTATTAGCTATATATAAACCCACACACAGAACAACTTTTTTAATATAGCTATACCACCAAACACAAGGGTTCTGAAGTTCAGCTCATTTTACTTGCAAAAAACCTATATATTTATATCCCTAGCACAATTGAAAAATAGAAAGAAAACGTAAAACAAAAAATAACCCCTCTTTTTTGCTCATCCATCTTCTTTATGCCTACAACACCATTATTTTAATATCATTAAAAGATAATGAAATCATTTCAGAACACTAAAAAACCTCAAGAATTTCTTGCTTGTATGATATATAGAAGTGGGTATTATTTCTAAAGTTAGCTATGTTCAGCTTAACGACCTGGCTTATTTAAAGTCAGTCTGGCTGCCTTTCATTGCTGCAATTCACAACAACAACACGTTTGTGATTTTACAAACCTTTAAATACGTGGACCAAATTATTTTCTGAATCCACCGTATCACACATAAATAATGCTTGAAAATACCAAATAGCAATTATGTATAAGTCTCATTGTATTAAAAAAATAAAAATTGTGATCTTTAATGTTCGCATTAAATTTTTATTTATAAAACTTTTCTTCACGTATTGGTCCTTAGTTTTAGCATATTTTGTAGCTAGTTTTTCCGAGAACAACATTCGAATTTTGTATACAACCAAGATGGCTTCCACAGATATCAAGACTGCTCTGCAAACACTATGGCGCGAAAAGCTGGATATTGTGGATCTAAGAAAGGAATATCCTTATGTTTTAGGTTCTCAGAAATTTATTGGTAAGTTTTATAAACGTTTTTGATATTTAAAATTCTTAATTAAAAATAAAGCATACTATTATTTCCAGGAAGGGCCATGGCTGAGATAGGGAGTCCTAGAGTATTTAATGCTCATTTTGAGCTATGCAGATCCAATTAGGGTCCACGCTGTAACAGACATCCCGTGCAACATGTCTACACAGTGTGCCATCTCCTCAATTTCTCTCACATGGTTTGGGTCAACCAGTCAGGGTAAACACCTAATTAGGCAGTATGACCTAATTAGGCAAGCCATTTAGTTAGGCGACGTGATGTAGTTTAATTAGGCTACCCGTAGTCTAACTAGGCGAACGAAAACTTTCTGTTGTAAATACGTCAAAATCATTGCGTTTCGCACTACAATTTTTATGTGAATCAAATCTGTCCACTTTGCAGATAATTTTGACCAATTATCGTCTTATTTGCATCGCGCATTGGTAACTTATGGCCCAAACCTCGTGTGGCACTATTTGTTGTTTTAAATAATGGATTTCAGCCATTCACGCCGCAGAGAAAAAATAAATATGGCGGACGAAAACGTCACCTAAATAGGCGACACTTAACCTAATTAGGTTATATATTTCATTTTAACATAATTCTTAGTTGTGCGAACATATCGAGGCACGAGTGACAATTTTGGAATCATGGTCGCGTAGAATATCCATTCTGAACAAAGATATTTTGCGATTTTTTCTTTAGGAATGTGTGAAAAGCCATTAAATATTGTAATGTCTTAACTAGGTTATATATGGCCTAACTAGGCTAAAATAAGTCACCTAAATAGGTGGTATGCCCTAATTAGCATACCATTGCCTAATTAAGTGTTTACCCTGACTGTCAACCCATGACACGAGGGTGCTGACTGGCCGAAAGCACCAAGTATGTGAGGGCGGCTGCGAGTAGGCTTGACATCTCATTTTATCAAAATTTTCGAAAAAGTCGTCCGGAATCATATCACCTCCTACCTTGAAGAAAACAAGCTGCTAAACGAAAATCAACATGGTTCTCGTTCTGGTCTGTCATGTCTTAGCCAACTCTTAGACCACTTTGAAAATGAGATACACTTTGTTGATGGAAAATAAATTGTGACATTGTATACCTTGACTTTGTGAAAGCCTTCAACAAAGTGGATTTTACCATTGTCTTAAAAAACTTTAAAAACTTGGAATCAAAGGAAAATTATTTAACCTTGTTGAAGCTTTCCTGACAAATCGCACCCAATAAGTCATTGTCAATGGAATGAAATCACATCCTGTTGCTGTTATTTCAGGCGTGCCCCAAGGTAGTGTGCTTGGACCACTTATCTTCATCATCCTCCTTGGAGACATACACTCAAATGTCAATGACAGTATTGTGCGGTCATTTGCCGACAATACAAGGGTTACCAAGAGCATCAACTCACTCAGGGACATGGGCAAGTTGCAAAGTGATCTACAAGAAATTTATGAATGGGTGAAAGATGCAAACATGAAATATAATGATCTAAAGTTTGAGGTCATGCGTTATGGCACGAACGACACCCTGAAAAATTGCACGTCGTATCTTTCCGCCTCTGGATCCATCATCACAAAGCGAGAGGAACTGAAAGATCTTGGTGTCATATTATCCACCAAGTGCTCTTTTCATTCCCACATATTGAAAGTAGTAAATGACAGTAAAAACATGATGTCTTGGATTTTAAGAACTTTTTACACCAGAACAAAGGAACACCTTTTGATCATGTGGAAATCTCTTGTTCTTCCTCTATTAGAGTATTGTTCAGTCCTATGGAGTCCACATAAAGTTGGAAATCATTGAAGGAACTGAAACTGTATTCATTGTAGCGTAGAAGGGAAAGGTATCAAATAATATATATTTGGAAAATCATGGAACAGTTGGTACCAAATGTCAATCTGAAAATCCAAAGCTATCATCATCCTCGGCATGGGCGGAAAGCATAACTTCTGTGTGGTTCATACAGTAGGGTGGCAGAGTTCAGTTTATCTATCCATAGAATAAAGATAAATATCTATTCCAGATACGAGATGAACCACAACTGGTAGGATACACCATGTTAAGACGGGCTGATTTAAACTCTATTATACATATGTACACATTTGTGTAAACTGGATGTTCAATCCAATGGAGGACTGGCACACAAATGCTAATCCTAAAGACTTTCTTCGAAAGCCTACAACAAGGTTCATAGGTATTTGGTGACAAAAAAGATGACATTTTGTTAAAATTTTTAAACAGGAAAATAGAATTAAATTAAATGATTGTCAGTTCCAGGTTTGACCAAGTTCTTTATCTTAATAGATAAACCTATAAATTAAAGAAATTTGTGGAATACTAGATTTGGGAAAATAAATGTTTAAAAAAGTTTAAAACTGGTCTGTTTACAAGAGGAATCTTCAGGAAATATCAGAAATATTGTAATTCCTGAAAATTAGTCTTCAAAAAAAGTACAATACACACCAATACATATGCTCTCTTGATGTGCTTAAATTGCATTTTTCATGTTGGGAAAAATAATGTTCACAAGATAAAACAGACAAACATAACTGCATAAGCAGTAATATATATCACATGGCATGAGAATTATGGTGTGCGAAACTGTGCACAACATGTTTAATTTCTTTCCAGCCTGTAGTGCTGGAATCAGGACACCTACAGTACTGTAAAAAGGTATCTTAACATCGAGGATCGCGTATCTTGCGCGACGCGATCGATACGCGATAGCTTTTTTTGCTCCTAAATTTCTATCACGTGAAGCCTTATCCCGCTTCCTCGATAGGCAGTCTTGATACATCGCGATGTGTTAAAATTAATTAAATATCTGTTCTTATTAAATTGTAGCGCAAAGAAAAAAAAATAAATTAAACGATAATCTTGAACAAATAATTTTATTATACTGTTCTTAAATCACAGCGAAAAGAAAAAAAATAAGGGATCATCTCAAAATGTTCATACTTAGTTCGTATAAAAAACTTCATATCATTTTATTAAATCTTTCGCATCATTTTATTTTTCATACGAACTTTTTGGTATCATCAAAATTACAAGTTCGTATAAAGTTCGTATAATTTAAAATAAAGTTCGTTTGTAGTTTGTATCGTTTCAAAGAAGTTTGTATGAGAAGTTGCGTATACGAAGTTTGTTTAATGTAATTGGACTATTATCTAAAGTCTTTATATTTAAATTTATTTAACAATTATAAAGTTTATTTTGTTATACGAAGTTCGTTTATTTTATTTGGACTTATTAGGTTTTTATATTTAAATATTTTTTACAAATGACAAAATGTGTTTATTAACGCAGTTCGTTTAACAAATATTATTCACGCTTATTACGCGTCTATTATAAGAAAAACTTTCAAAATAAACTCACTGCGTCTTGTTATAAAAAAAATAAACTTTACTTTATGAAAATTAAATAATAAGTTTAAATAATATTGCTTGCACTAGAATTAAATAATAAGTTTAATTCTTCAATACAGTGTCTACAACGGAGAAGTGTGTTATGACAAGCATTTTTTTCATGTATTATTGCATCACGTACGCAGTTAATATTTTTTGTTGCGAAGGGAAAAAAAATTTTTAGATAAATTTGTTCTCTTGTTTTGAATTATTAAAATAACTAGCTGTCAAGGTGAAAAGACAAAAATACTTACATGCTCAAAAACTTGTTTTTTATAGATGCAGCAAGAATATTTCTTTTAAGCATTATTTTGTTTTGTTTGAAGTTCAGTATTTATTTTAAAATAAGTATTATAATTTAATTTACGTCATCGAGTAATACTACGCTATAGATCGAGCCTATCGCGACATCCTGATAGACGCAATATGATTGACTTCTATCGAGACAAAAATATGCTCAAAAAGCTATCGCGTATCGTTCGCGTCGCGCACGATAGAGGATCGCGATGTTAAGATACCTTTTTACAGTACTGTAACGTGAGTGCATATCGACCTATGTCTGCAATATTTCAGTACATGTGCTGCAATTCACACATGTTCAATTTAGATGTGCTATGATGAGCGATTTATTACATCTGTATTTTTTAATTTTTTTCGCATATATATATATATATATGCGACCTTTTAGCGTTGTTTTTAAAATGTTAATTTTAGAATTGAGAAAGAAGCAAAAAAATAAATATAAAGGAATTTGTGGCTACTTTCGTCTTCTTGTTTTACAACTTTGTGTATTTCTGAAGTCCAGAAGCTAGGTCGCTAGATAGTAGCCTGGATTGAGGTTGGTACCTCGAATTAGGCCATGATAAAATGATTCTTTGTTCAGCATAGAAAGTGCACTTTTTTTTTTTTAACGCATTTAATAATTTTATGTGCATAACACACAAAAATTTTTTTTTTAAAAAAAAATTATTTTAAGATTGTGATGGTCATATGGTTCACAATATTTCTTTTGGATCAGAGCCAAAATGCATCAAGTAAAAGTTCCTGCACTAGACAGTGTTGTTTATAATTTGTTGTGTGCAACTTGGGTGCACAACATTTTGAAGAATTTTAAAACAGAGAGTCCGCATGATTCTTAATGAGAATTCTAATTTTTTTATGTTGAGGCAAGTGAAGGAAGTTTAAATTGTAAGCTACAAACACAAGGAACAAGTGTCTGGACTAGCGACTATTATATTCTATTATTCTTGACTTTCTTCTCTCTGATAGGCCTAATAAGGTTTTAAATATAGAAATAGCTACTGAATATGTGTCTTCAGTGTTCAAAAAATCTGCAGCAATGTTTTTGCTTTCTGCAATCACGTTCTAATTTTTTTTAGCAATGTACACCAATGTTTTTTTTTATCCCATTATGATGCTTTTTTAAACAATCTACGGCAATGTTTTTGCTTTATACAATTCCGTTTTTATGCTTTTTAAATGATCTATGGGAATGTTTTCACTATCTAGAATCTGTTAAATGAGGGATAACACTTTTTCCATCATGTCAATCATTATTGTGTGAAAATGATCTTTATTTATTAACAAAGAAAATTCACACTTGGGCAACACAATACGAAATAATTTTCACGCAACTTTACAGGCTTTTGACAAGAAGTTCCTGGTTTTTTGAAAGTAGTTTGAAACTTGTGAAATTAGCTTTGCAAATTTTAAATAGTGGGTTGTGAAAATATTAAAAGCAGAAACAATTTTTTTAAACATTTTACATTTAATGACATTATTTCCAAAAAAACGTTTTTTAATTATCTTTAAACATAAGATTTTAAATGATACAACCTGGATAACAAACATTTTACTTTGAATAATACAATGTTATGTTTCTTGATCTATTTTTTTGTCAATAAAAAAGTATAAGATAATATAGATTACAAAGATTGCAAAGGTTACTTGTTGTTAGTATTGCAATATAGTGTCAAAAATGTTGTCATCGTGATAGCATCCTGGATTATCAACAATTGACCATTTCGCGAAAATTGATCTTTGGAAAATGCATTTTTTTACCTTGTAAACTTAAGGTAGTAAGAAAGAGAGAAAATTTTTTAGCTTCAATTTTCAGTATAGGTGGTCCTATAGCAAGCCACTGTGCAAAATCAAACGCAAAAATTGTCAGCTTCCCAACTGTGAGTTGTTGATGATCACAAATTTGCCACAAACTAAAACTAATCAGTGATTCTATTTTCTGTGTTGTTAATGTGATTGTTTATTTATTTATTTTTTTTAGAACAACTGGTCCATTCAACATACCTTGGTTCAACACAAAACATTCAATTTGCAAAACATTTAAAGGAAGGTCTTTTGTATCAGGTAAGATGCAATGGTTACTCAATTTATCCCCTAAAATTCCTGACATGATGCAGGTTTAACTTTAAGCAGTGTTTACAGATTCAACTAATGTAAGCATAAAGTTAAAAGCAAATATCTCAAGTTAAAACAGAAAACAGAGTTGCTCCATAAAAAGTCCCCTTACAACTCCTCAAATGTCCTTAATTTTCCTTTTTACAAAACTATATGGTTTTTATTTTCAAAATGCGTAGGTATGTATATACTTAGGTAGGTAAGTCCTCAAATCTCCAAATTTGACCCTAAAAAAGTTTTGAACAAGTTAATGTTGACACGGTCATCCCTATTGTTTATTTGAAGCAAATTTATGTTTAAAAAATAACACGGATTAAAACCAAAATAAAAGTTATGGCTATAATTATATTATAATTACAGGTAAGGGCGCATATAGAGTCACTTTTATAGGTCATTTTTTATTTATTTTTCATGTGAATAGGAAAACATTTTACAACAAAGCTGAAAAGCAGTTTGCATAAATGTGTTTTAACTTTCTTAAGTGGGTTAAACTGGTTGAAATTTTTGCATCCATGAAGTCATTAATAATCTTTTTGCAACTTCATGATATTTATAGCTGAAAAAAATTCAACCCAATGTGAAAGAAAAGCAAAATGAATTGAAATAAATTGACAACAGCCTCGACACTGTTAAGAAAGCAATATCTTTTTTTGCATTTGTATTTTTTACCCCAAGCTTTTGATGTGTGATATTTTTTGTGTGATAGCAATTGTGCATTTGCTTATAATGACTAAAAATGAAGATTTTAGTATACATGAAACTTTCTTTTTCTCCTTGCAATTTTTTGTTGTTGTTGCAGGCCTATCAATAAGGGGGGAGCCATTGCTTTTGCTCACACAAAGGCCCACTCAATTCTTGGAAAATAGAAACTAGCTGAGCCATTGCTCCCCCAATTCCACAAAAGGTTTGTCTGGCTGAGCATTATCAATTCATCTCACATGCAAATCAATGCTTTCTTCTTTATTATTTGTGGTAAAAAATAACCAAAAGATATAAAAAAAGGTAAAAAATGATAAGATAAGATAGATGAAAAAGTTTTGTAATAAAGATGCGTTTATAAACTTATTCTGTTTATTCAGATTGCTTGTCCAGTCTAAATCATTGTAACCTTGGGAGAGCGATTTATTGCTCAGGTGTTATTTTCTTATTGATAGGCTTGTTTTTGTTATCTTCAATTTATTTCATTACCCCTTAAGAGTACTTACTATATGCCACCTTATAGAAAATACCTTTTAGAAAAAATCGTTAATGATTATCCTTATGGGAAAACAAGATATGAAAGATCTATCACATTGAGCACAATTTTTGGCTTGCTTATGAAACATAATAATGTATCTTGAGAACTAAACCTTTCTGTTGGAATGTATCTCTTGTTTTTATTAACTTTGATATACAATGCAATCACAGGGTATATCTTTTTTTTCCTAGATCTTTCCTCCTGTGTCTGTCATTGAATGCATTACCAAGGTAAGCTGATTTTCTCCACAAATTTAAACTATAGCCTATCTTATCAAACTAAAATGTGCCACAAAAAATTAAAAAAAGGTTTTAGAAAGTGATAAAAATTTGTCTGCATACTCAGATTAAAGGTTCAGTGTAGAAATGTTGTATAGTATATGTTCCTACCATGAAAAATTAATGGAAAAAAACTTTTTCAAAAATAGCAAAAGTGATGAAGTTTACACTAGGTTGTGAATATTTTGTTTTCAGAGAAAAGTTTGCAAAACATTTTTTGTGTGATAAACAACTGAATGTTTATTCAGTAAATAAAATTTATTATTATATAATTTATTATAAACAAGAAGATTAAAAACAAAGAATTGGAGACTTTGTGTTTGTACTACTCTCTATTAATACTGGGTGTTAGTATTACGATGAATGTTTAGTATCCTTAAAATCCTTAAAAATGCTGGAAAGTCTGGTACAATAGCTATTTTAGCCAAGGAGATATTAACCCTATTTGGTATGGGGGGGGGGGGCATTAAGTGCCCGCGGCATTTTCAAAGTCTCATAACTTTCTAAATACTGGATGAAACTCCTTGAAATTTTGTGACTTTCCTAACTTTTATTGGACTTTCAGAAAATTTTTTCTGTCAATGTAACTTTGTCCTTTATTGACAGGTGGTCATATCAAATTTTGTTGTACTGCTAAAATTAAATGTTTTCCAAACTAACCAATTGTATATCTATGTGATTATGCATGTGATAGTGACAAAACGCCATCATACAATATTGACATAAATTCTGTGTAACTTGCAGACCGGAATATTGGTAATTTACAGACTGAAATATTTCTATTTTCCTATTTCTCTATTTCCATAGCCATATGATGACGTCATAGGTCATTTTGTTACAACGCAAATTGTCTTGATTAAGTAGTTACTGTCATAAGTGTTAATAGATATACCAAGTTATGAAAACAGCTACTAACACTAAATTCCCAAATATCAATTTTTCAAAAAAATTTATTGAAGATTTGAATTCTGATCGATTTTTTATTTTCTCCTTAGATAAAATGAATTGTCTTCATAACACCTGTAATTGTTCCTAATAATATCTTACATTCTTATATTACTTTTTTTAAATGACTAGTACTGTAAATAATTTTAAAAAAGATAAAAAAACGAGAATATCAAAGAAAGACAATTTCTTCAACAATTGTCTCATTATGACGTCATTAATTCTTGTGATGTCATGTCAACCCAAATATTTTGTCACTAATTAAGTCACAACATATCAAGGCTTCTTTGTGCCAAGTTTCGTCACTTAAAACCAAACTGAACAAAAGTTACAGCCCACGAGCACTTTATGCCCTCCATACTTACAAGGGTCAAAAAAGCCCATACCAAATAGGGTTAAAGGAATACCATGCTTAACCTATGTTGTGGAGCCTAAAAAGTTGTTTAACAAGGTCTGAAACCTGACATGTATATCCCAAGTCTAAAGAGTCTTAAAAATTCTAGGTGTCATCATTTTGGCATAATTTTTGTGTGTTAATAACTTTACATTGATGAAGTTTAAACCCTTATCTCTTAAAAAGTCTGAAAAAAAATTATCAGAATTTTGCATACCTTAAACATGACAGCATAATTTTTATGCAGCATAATTAAATCATAAAACGTTTGAAGCTCCACAGAAAATGTCAACATCGTTTTTCGCTTTTAATTTCCTTTAAAGGTACTGTCTGTTAGAAAATTTAAATTTGAGATCTTGTCTGTTGAAAAATAAAATTTGAGATCTTATAATCTTGGCAATAGTAAAGAAAGAAACCTTTACGCACATTTTTCATTTCCATACAGCATTTATTTTCAATTGCAGTTTACTAACTATTGATATGAGGCACTGGTTTGTCAGTTGTATACATTGTTAAAGCCTACCTGCCACATAGTAAACAAGGTGGTTTTATATTAAAAAGCTTTATTTTGCAATCTTTTACGTATCATTAGGAAGTATATTTTTCGTGGTTATATTAATCACACAAAGTAGCCCCTGCCCTCCTCCTATGGCTAAAAAGGGGAACCATGTTTGCGTGTTTTTTGAATAGGAAAAAAACAAAACATGCCCAGAAATAATTTTTAATCCTTTTTTCTCAAGTATTTTTTTTTTGAAAAAGTTTAAGTTTTTTTTTTTTCATTCTAGTTATCTCTTGGGAAGAAATTAAAATGCTATATTTCTGCTGTACATATTATTGAAACTTGTGCTGTTTTGTTGCGGTAAGGCATTTTTTTAGTCGTTATATTATTCCTGTGAAATTATATATTGTGAAAATAGTGGGTAGATCTGTTGATAATGGTGCACTGATAGTGTAGTGCTCATCATTTTCTTTCATTTCAAGACAATCTCTATTACTGTCCTACTTCCCTGCTATGGAAATATACCTACCCCAGCACCCAGCTAAAAGTAGAAATACTTTAAATTTGTGCTAACATATACAACAGGCCGTACTGATAAAAGTGAAATAGGGACTAAAAGTAATAGTTTCAAGTCAGTTGAAAACCAGGTTGATGTCTATACCAATGTGGCAATGTGTTGGATTTGGAAAATTAGTTCTGCCCTTAGAATTGGTTATAAATCTTTTAAAAAAAACTGTTCAATTGACCCTGCTGACTTTCATCGCTTATTATTTTTTTCGAGGCATAAATTATTTACTCCTAAATTGTTATAATACTACTTTATCGATATTGAAAAAAGTGTGTATTAGGAGGGATTAATTTACTATACAACTAAAGAATAATGTCAATAAAAATACAATGTTGTGTGCTGATTCCATTAAAGTGTTGTCAAATCATCTGTTTAAAACTACTTATATCTATATGCACTACATTTACATTTTGTAGTGAATTAGTCTGTTTTTTAGAGAATAACACCCAAGTTTATGTTTAGAAAATCCACCTCCTCCACTCCACCACAGATTTGCAAAACAATAACCAGAGCCACATTTTGGCTGCTGGAAAATACAATAGAAATCTACAAAGCATTATACAATGTAAGATTAACCTATTTTTTTGTTTTAATCATTTATAACAGTCTTTTTGTCAATAAAGAATTTAAGGTTGATAAGCTGCTGTATGTGACTAAACGGACACGTTCTTTCATATTTCTGTTTGTTTTAAATTCCTATGTGTAAAATTAGTACTCTTGCCAAGTGCTTGAAAGAAATGGATATAAAGCATGTGCAAGATATTATTGCAACATTGTTTACATTTCAGTGTATGAAAGATTTATCTCTACTAACACCAGACCCGGAGCTTTGTGTTCATATAATTCAAAAGTCACAGGATTGTTTGAAAAAATTGATATGCGAGAAAGCGTATGAAGATATGAATTTTATTGGAAAGTTGTTGTTTGGAGGTGTGTTCTGAATACACGTTTTATTGCAAACATGGTGACCACAAGTCCTCGGCATTGGCATTATTTTTATTCTCAGATTTTTTTTCTATGCACTCTTGTTTTTTCTTACCCTTAAAAAATATTTTCACTGCTGAGGATGCCGTTTATCGAAAAGTCAATAAGAATCATATTCATAGAAAAAATCTGTCACCCTGTGCATAAACACGTTTAAACCAAACCGAATTTTTTTAAACTGTTAATTTTGAAATTATACTCCAACACTATAGCTTAGTAATGTTCAATATTGCTAATAAAAACATTGGTGATGAAAAACCTTGCATATCTTAATTTCCTTTTGCACAAAGCCAGGTTGTACCTAAGTCCAAGGCGAGACTTACCAGATTAAGAAAAATTATATTGATGTTTTCAATCAAGGTGGCCACACCTACTAAAACACCTACTAAAATCTTTCAAATAACATAAAACTTAGACTAAAAATATTGATTCCTCCTAAAATCTTGTGTCTTTTATGCTGATATCCATTATCGAATAATAAATTTTTGTTGTTACATTTTTTGTAAAAAAAATTAAGTGTATATATTTATCTTTATTATATATTATTACCTATATATTACTGCAATTCAAAATGAACAGCTTATCTGAGATGGAAATAAAAAAAGGCTTAATAATGAGTAACTTAATAATGAGTAACCAAAAACATAAAAAAATTCTAAATTTCAGTAG
Organism: Hydractinia symbiolongicarpus; assembly: GCF_029227915.1. Classification (NCBI taxonomy): domain Eukaryota; kingdom Metazoa; phylum Cnidaria; class Hydrozoa; order Anthoathecata; family Hydractiniidae; genus Hydractinia; species Hydractinia symbiolongicarpus. The sequence goes on from NC_079879.1 coordinate 25,097,658, forward strand.
GAAATTCCTACTGAAATATAGAATTTTTTTATGTTTTTGGTATTTTTCCTAAAACTTAACCCAAAAAACTCCTAAATTCTATTATCTTCTAAATCAGCTAATTCCAAATCAAAAATCACGAAGTTTTAAATTTTCAGCCACCAAGTCAAACACAGATTCATTGATCCTTTTAAGAATTCATAACTTTTCTATGTATATTTTCTAGAGGAGGAAGTGTCAACATTGCAAATGCAAATGAGAGACTTGTTGTCATTTCAGTTGGAAAAAATAACATCTCACAATTTTTATGGCCTGTTTGAAACTCAATTAAAAGAATTTATGAAGTTGATAACCAGGTGAGTTATATAATAGAACCTGCTATGAAACAAGGAAAAAAGTTAACATATTGTAAACGTAATAATTATTAATTCTCCACAAAGGTACTTTCCGGACACTTCTCATGTCTATTAATTTTATTTATCTGATGTAAAATTAGCACTTATCCAGGTGCACCATTATTGACTTACTGGTTTGTTAAGAGCATGTAAGATGTTAAAGTGCATACCTTGTATTATTCTGTGCTGTGAAATACATATCAAACTCTTGCTAGTAGCAAGCCATTCAGAATACAGAAAAACATGTTAATGGAATAAAGTAGAAGTTGTATAAAAAAGAAGAAAAAAATTGCTTCAGACAGGATTGTGGTATAAAGCTTTCTTAAGCTTTGCAAAAGGTAGAGAAACCTAGGTTCAGAAATCCATATTTTATTGCACCAAGAAAAAGAAAAATGAATCATACTAAAAATTGTATTTTAAATAAGATTTTTATAATATCCAGTACACACTGAGAATATAATGGACGCCATGATAACCACACACCAAAATGCTTCAATGCTTTTGCTTGTGACCAGGTATCTTACATGTGTAAAATATTTATCTACTGGTTTTTTTTCCAACTTTTGTAAAGGTACATTACCATAAAAATATTGTTTATGTTTATAAAATAAACCATTTTTATAGGTTTCTTAACACTTTACCAGAATTCACACAAGTAGACAGACCTAAGGGACAAATACCCAGCCAATCGCTGCATACGTTCTTGCAATTCCAGGTTAGCTGCTCTCTGTTACTCTAGTTTACTTTATTTATGTTATCACCTATAGTCTTGTTTTTCTATTTCTCATTGTATTAATATAAGATTAATGCAACCATGTGATGATATTTGACAACAATGTAGTGCTGTGTAGGCGATTACTGGTTATGTGATGCATACCAATGTGTTTTGTGATTCGGTTACATCTATTTAAATACATTGTAATATGCTGAATGCATCATAGTGATTAATTACCATGGCAGTTTAGAAACTAATTATAACACTGTAATAGTACACCATGTTTGTTCGTTGTGGTTAAAAGAAGAATAGCATAAACAGAGATATTAGTGGAAAGTTTGCTAAGGTTTGTCTTCTTATTGGGTCGTCAGCAAAAGATTAAGAAGCCTGGGACGAGCAAACGAGTGTCATTTAGGCAACAAAAATTATACTAGTTTCTTAACCTTTATAATTTCTATGCATTGATAAAGTTTAAATGTCAAAATTTCCTATTACTTAAATTGGACATCGTTTCATCTTTTTTTTTTTCTATATCAAATTCTTAAGCTGCCTTACTATCTATTTTGATTAGAACAAAAAATTTTGCTAAAAGTTGTTTCCTTATAAGAAATTTTGGCTTTTTATTTAAGAAACAAAACAAATTTCTGTTTTGAGTTTGTTGGAAGTAATAAAGGTGAAGCACTACAAAGGTCAATGATGCGAGTTAAATTGTCGGAGTTACAATAAGAGCATTGCATTAATGTTTATGTTGGCACACTGTGACTTAAGCTTAAAGTTGGCAGTACATGCCAAATTCACTTAAGATTGTTGTGTTAGCAAAATTACAAAATTTCTTTTGTTTATTAATTTCTGATATAGCTAGTGCAATAGATACTTCAACCAACAATGGCACAAATATTAGTCAATTTGTTGGTCTGCCTTACTGAAATGTCATGGTAAATGTATCTAACTGAAAAATTATTTTGACAATTTTTTTCTTGAATATTCCTGTTATTTATTTGTGATAACCCTTGAATTATATACGTCAATAATTTTGCTGATTCAACAAAGATAATAATCACATTTCTTAAATCAGACACAACCTTGACTGGATTCTCTAGAAAAAAATAAAATGAGTTATAGGTCAAAAAATATGATTCACTTTCCTCTAAGAATACATGAAATACCTAAATCACCATTTTTTGTAATATTTTTTAAGTTGATATCATTGCTGATTGATCATTAGAATATTTATTTAAAATAAAAAATGTAAAATGTCATAAACTTTTGACTGGAAATTTTATTTTTACAGTGTTTTTTTTTATAATGTTCTTACAGTGTTCTTATTTACAATTTACATGTAGTCACTTGTTTAAAAATGTAAACATTTTCTTATAGGTTCTTGTATATCTGTCAACACCTAGTGCAAAGATAGCAGATCTTCTTGACACATGGTTAAAGTTAGAGGTTAATTTACTTTCACATACAGTATCATCTGGCTTTAAATTTTTTGTGAAATTGACAGACACATTGTACATTATAACAAACGTTCCTTTATGAAATCATGAAATCAACATTATTAATCAAAGAAGAAAATCAACTTTATCTGTGTTTAAAGGACTTTCTATGTTATTAATATTAGGCAAGGTTTACTGATTTTCAAGTTTGTTCAGACTTTTTCATTATATCACTGTTTTTTTTTTTTAGAACTTGCCACTAGAACAGGTGTTTATCGATTTGTATCGTTTTGCAAGCAACAATGTGATGATGAGAAGTAAAAATTTTGACTTGAATACATTCACAGCATTTATGTTTATTAAGGTATATAATTCTACGCCATAAATTTTTTGAACCTTTATTATACTTTCCATATACAAAAAAATTTGAAAAATAAGTTATATTTATTTGATCTTTTAATGAAAATGATTAAGATAATACACATTCAATAAACATATACAGTCTTGGTCATGAATGGCGTGTGATCGTACCCTCAAGCCTCCGCACACGCCATGTGAAATTCGGGCGTGCTCTTTATGACACGCCTCATTCTACTGCGTACAAACGTCAAGCAGAACTGAACTATTTTAGAGTAATCCCTTACCCAAACTTTACCCAATACATAATTGTTCTTCCGCGTTAAAATGTACCTCTAAAATGTATTTCTATTAAATACCCACCTTCATTAAAATTGCTGATGTGAGATACATTTTAAATGTTTTGCGTGGGTATTGCGTCGACAATTTTTTTTTTTTCAGCTGGCAAAAAAATTCGTCATTAACCTTGTATTGATCTCCTTAAGACAATGAGAAATGGAAATGAAGTACAAGCCCTATTCACCCACCTCCCCGATGGTGTACTTCTTAAGTTAATAGTTCTGTCCCAACTAGCTCTCATGTTTTAAGATAAACTGATTAGGAAGTAAGTTGTACACATGCTATTTATGAACTGAAGGTCAGGGCATCATTAAGTTGAATATCGCAGAAGTCGCCGGTGACATGCTTCGAAAATGCTTGTCACAGGCACAGTTCAATGCAAAGCAAAACTCTACAGGTGACTCAATTGTTAGAGTCTTCGCAGAACATCTCTTCCACAAAACCAAGGGCAGGGCTGACTTATTACCTGCTGTGTCGTGTGGGAGACAGAACTTCTGGACTTTTTTTTAGTACGACATACAATTTCTTTGATTATTATTACTAAACATATTTGATTTCTCTTTCCCCCTTTAAAAGGATTTTTTAAACTTTATTGAACATTTTTTTCTTTGGTATTATTACATCACAAGAACATTCGTCCAAACCTGTATTAAGTACAGGACACCTAACCTCACCCATGTTCTGGTTATATTTAACTTGCATGGGTTCACACTCTTCTTGCAGTATTCTCTGTGATGATGAAGGTCGGACTGACTTGTGGCATGGTTCCAAATGGTCTTCCGTCCTTTGTTCGAGTCTCAGTGTAATGCACCAGCCAAGCATAGGAGTGGCAGCATGAAAGTCAGGGGCCGACTTTAATGTTCTCTATACCTTACATTCTTCATTATAACACCATTCATTTAAATTTCACAAACAAATTACGTTGCAATTTTTTTGCCAACTACTATGCTTTAAAAACTCTGCGCTGCCTCTCTTCTGAATGTAATAATCGCACGCCAAAATCATAAGCTAATCGTACGAAACTGATCACATGCCTGTATTAGTGTAGGCGTACGTACCACCACACGCGGGTGCAAATATTCATGACCAAGACTGCATGTTTCAATATTTAATGTTGGTTGTTGGCTTGACCGATTTTTTTCCTGCATGGCTGCTTAGCTGTGTGACAAAAGCAACTGCTTTCATTATTGGTTATCCAGTTATTTAGCTTTAGATATAATAAATTGAAATTATTAAAAAATTTGCTTTCATGCCTTTATATAACGTTAAAGGTAAAGTAATATGTATTATTTTTAACTGGTATATCTGAATTTCTTCCTCTTTAGTTACCAGCTGTGCTGTTTAAACTTGATGAGAAGTATAAGCCACAGAATGGTGATCGTTCAGTTTTAGCATCTGCTTTACAACAAGTAATTCAATTTCCATCACATGATCTCGACACTATGCTGGGGTATGCATGTTTGTAAAAATTTAGTCATTCTGAAAATACTATTGTCAACGATATGGGGTATTCAGAATCTACTCAATTTATGATCCGAACTTCATTATATTAGCCTGATTCAAAAAACATAATTTTCACAGATATATTATATTTGCACTATTTGATAAATCATGATTTACAATTTAAATTTTCAAGTTATAAGAATATGTCGTTTCTAAGTTGTTCATGTTTTTAATTTCTGGTCTGGAAAATAACAGCCTATAGATTGCATTTTTTTAAATGACTAAAAAATATTATAAAAATCGGGATGAGTGCAGCAAAAAAGTAACTAATAAAAACTGAAAAGATTTCCACATAATAAGCCTACAAACTGGTTTATTTTTTAGGAGATAAAATCAGTAAAACATTATACTTGTAATTATTCACTTTCCAAAGCGCAGGTAGTATGCCAGAATAAATTTGCCATTGTTTTTTCCATTTTTTCCTCTGCTATATATATTTGTTTCTTATCTTTTTTTCCCTTTTTTATTAAAAGTATTTTGAAGTCACCATCATCCAGTGGGACCGGGTATATTTATCACTCTTTTTTTAACTTGGTCTAGACTTTGTTAGTTCTACACATAAATTCCTCTGCATCTTGTTTGTCTTCCTGCTATGTTTCAGTTTACCTTTTGGCTTTGCTGCAGAATCTTAAGTCTCTACACTTTTTAACCCAATTATCCATTCTTTTGAGTGTTCTAACCAAATCAACATTTTTTATCTTAATAACATCTCTAATGTTATGAATATATAGCTTGTTTTTTAGCTCATCTGATCTCTTTCTATTTATCAAACTAGTGTTACATATGCACCTAACCATCCTCATATCCTTCTGCTTTAAACTGTCAAGATCTTCCTGCTTGACTGTCCATGTCTCACTTCTGTATGATGTAACAAAGGCCCTATACAGTGGACAAGATTGATAGTCAAAAATCGAAGTAACTCTGAACATTTTTTCAAACAAAACCTGCAAGTAACACTTTTTCCAACACCTCTTCCAACACCTCTTCCAGTACCCACCATGTCGCCTAAGTACCATAAAATCTCAACTATCTCTAACAAGGAAATGTTGCACGTCATTAAAGCTGGAAATACTGCATGAATATAATATCAACTCTACAGTGCTGACGTGCAAAGAGAATATCCACTCTTAACCTTCCTGCAAAACCTCTACACTTCTTTTGTGCTCAGTGCTTACTAGTTTGACAAAAAATTGAATTCCTACCAACCCAAAACACCCCAATGCCACTTCATAACTACGATTTCACACTTGACTTTATCATGACTTTATCCAATCATGACTTTAGATTTTGCTGCATTCAACCTTCTCTTCTAGTCTTTTCTTTCACTTTTCAAATTTTTCAACCAATTTTTTCATGTACTCCGCCTTAAAAACCAAATCGTTATGAATGTTATTGATATGCAATTGATTTTTTTATTGTGTTTAAACAAAGAAGAGATGTGTTGGGAGAAAAGCACTTTTCTCTATGAAATGATAACAAGTGTTAAAGCTTTTTATTTTAAATGTTGGAGGGCATGGGGGCTAGAACATATGAGAATATGATGGGTACAATTGGGAGTGTCACTGCTGGGAACATCAACAAACCAAATGTATTATCTGGCTCATAATTCTCCTTAATAATGTATGTAGCAAAATAGAATATCCTTGGTATATAAAATACCCTTAGTTGACCACCTACTGTATGTTTTAAATTTAGATGTGACTCATTTACAACATTTATTACTCGCTGCCAAGTCAACAAAGCATTAGATAGCAGTCAGCACGACCAACTTTTGAAACTTTGGCAAGCATCTCACCAAGACTCAAAGGAAACATCACCAGATAACTTAGTTAACAAGTTGTTAATTTGTATGAAAAGATGTGAAGATATCCTGAAAACATTTACTCTAATTCCTATTGAAGATCATAAAGAGAAAATTTTACAAGAACTACAAACAGTTCTTAATTCTACAGATTTGCAAATGCTATTAACTACGCTGGCAGCAACAGATACATTAGGAGTTTTTATAAGTTTTCTATTGCGGTAAGTTAATTGAGATCACTTTTATGATAAATTTAATACAATTATTACACTGTGAAATTCTTGCCTGATTTCCAAGGCCTTTGTTTTTCCCCTATTTTTTTATCCACCATGCATTCATTTTAAACAAAAACTTTTCGCTGCTAGCTTGTCAAAATATACGCTATAGGTAGGGTAACAGCGAAAAGATTAACTTTTGTGAACCTTCTATTAAACACCTGTCTCAAATGACCCTTTCCCCATAAAATGTTGAAAAATTAATAAAACACTAGGCTCTAATAAATGTGTCTCCATAAAAATAGCTGATGCTCCTTTCTGTTTAAAATGGTACTGCAAGTAGCAATACACACAAAATACATTAAAAAAGGAAGGGCTACCCCATGGATATCTAGGGGCCACCAAGTACTCTCTATAATAATGGATATCTAGGGGCTACCAACTACTCTGTAATAATAGTTGCCGTCTGTATGTCTCTGCACAAGATGTACCGCAGTAGTGAGACACACAGATTGTATATAAAGGACCAACCTGTGGATTTATCCCCAGGCCACCAACTAGTATATTATAACCCTTTTTCAGTCAAAATGAACAATTAAGAGTTTTCCTGATTCAAATAATTTAAAGAGAAATAAAGACAAGGATTAATCTTTAAGGCTTTTTCCTAGTTAATAACATCTCCATAAGTCTATCTGCAATGCCCCCTATAATCTCAAAAATTAAACACACAATGCGTTTGTTATAGCAGTCCATATGTATGTGCATCTATTGTATTAGGTATATTTTAAAAGCTATTTCATGCTTAAAAACAGAATATGGCTCTAAATAATAATTGGTGTATTGTAAAAATCAATCCCACTATTTACAATCCATTTTAACATAAGGCTTGTGCAAATTTTATTTAGGATAAACAACTTTGCTGCTCGATGTGTACCTGGGACGACTGATTGTATGTAATAAGCTTATTTTAAGAAATTTAAATAAATATGGTGGCTAGAAAACACTGAATTTCAACGACATAGTTTAGTTTGTGTTGCAAAAAAAGGAATTCAATTGTTTAATCAAATATTTTTTAACATATTTAATATTGATTTTCATGTTTATTTAGCCTACGCTGAGCTCCGTGCAGATTTATTTAACAATTCCTTTTTATTGATGTCATATATTGAAACCGTATTTGGTGAATCGGTAAGATAATGTCATCCTTATTCTCCTATTACGTATTTGCATATTAAGTTATTAAATTTAACTCCAATTAACGAAGTAGTTTTCTAGTGCAGTTACATAACATTTTTTTATTTCAGATTTTTATTGAAGTTTCAAAGAACTTGGATGATGCTTTTTTTAATGTTTGGCGAAAGAAATGCACTGACATAACCTGTCGTAAAATGTACACACAATCAATATTGAATGAAATGATGGAACCGATACTCAGTGTGTACCATCCACATGCCAAGTAAGTTCAAAAAAAGACAAACATTTTTTTTAATGTAGTTGTTTGTATGTAGTTTGGCTTAAGATAACCTAAGGTGCGGCTAAAATATTGTTTTACGTGCAACCAAGAAAAACTTTTCTCTCAGCTAGACCTGTAAACATTTTTTTATGGCACATGGCCTTATGGTTATAAAGTTCGGACAGTGGTTAGGTCCACAGCGAAAAAATTTTAGCATGTGTCTTTACCACAGCTACGGGTCAACCCAAAACATGTGAGGGAAATTGGGTAGGCAATGTTTCCAACACTGAATTGGCTATATCCTGTATAAATATTTGGAATAATAATAGTAATAATTAGAAAATGCTGTTATTTAACAAATAAAATCATGCACATTCTTTCTGTGTTTTCTTTTTAGCATGGCTCAGTGGGATGAATATTGTTGGAGTGTTGGTATGATTGTAAAAGAGTTAACACAGGCTCATTTGAGACGTCACTTCACAACCGAAGCTCTTCAAGTAATTTTTTTACACTAGTATCTTTAGGCCACAAAATTTGGGAATAATGATCATTCTATTACCTTGTGACTTTTAAAAGCGTAAACAATTTTTTTGATATTCAGGAGAATTAATATTTTTAAAAAGTGGATTAATTTTTGCGAGGATTAATTTTCACGCATTTTGCTAATTTTGGCCAAATTCCCGAAAATATTTCTCACGAAAAAATTAACAAAGCCCATTTCAGGAAATTAATCCTCGTGAAAATTTTGGAAAGGGCTCTTTTGTGAAAATAAATCCCCAGGAAAATTTTGAGAACAACATTTGTTGATGATGTTGTTGATGTTGGAAGAGGCATCACTATGCATCGACCTTTGATTCTTCAGGCGGCTAAATATATATTGAGATAGTGACGATGACATTTATAAGGTTAAAGTCCAAAATCAGTTCAATTAGGTCCAAAGGTCAATCGTTTCACTTTTAACAGCAATGCAACCTATTAATATCGGGAAAATATTGCTAAATACATGTTGGTACTAATATGTGACGCAACCGTGGTAACTCAAGTGGACTGATACCGTTAGAAAATCAATAAAATATAGTTTTTGAAACTGTCTCTATTTCTTCAGCACGCGCTAACGGCTTGGATTGGTCGATTCGCAAAAATTTGTCCGCACGAAATATTTGGAAACGACCGATTCGCAAAAATTAGTCCTCACAAAATTTTTTGACCTCACGAAAATTAGTCCTCCTGAAATTCTACACACTTAAGGTATATTTTTAGCATTTTAGGATTTAAGATCGTTTTTGCAGAAATAATAGAAAATATATTCCACAAGACTTCACTTATGCGCCAATTTCATGCTGTGTTTTTTATATATTAATCCTGCTGTTTTGCCTGTACAAATTGCCTAAAACTTCTTTTTAGAAAGTTTGTGAAGGATTTAAAAACAAACGTCCTGCATTATGTATTTGTGCAATGGTTTGGTTATGTACACAGTATAAAACAATGCCTGCGAGTGAACGAGCTAGGACCGCAAAGTAGGTTTATTGTGAGTGTATTCACTGTACTGTAATATGCAATATAAACATTTTATACTACTTTGTATTTCTTTTTGCTTATAGAATAATTAATTTGTTCAAAAGACCACATCCAAATCCTACTAGGTAAATCTTTTAGGTCTAAGTCCTCTTTTATTTGACTATTTCATGCAGCTAATTTTTTTAATATGTTTAATTACGTAGAGCAGCTATATGGACACCTATCTTAAAAAAATACTCTGCACCATTGGAAGCTGATTTGCAAGCAGCAAATACTAAAAATAAACAAGGTAAGCCGTCATTTCATCTCAAAATTCCAATTATTTGTTGTAAAGCAAATGTCTATTTTTAATTTGAATGGCTTACATGGCTTTTAGCTTGAGGGAGAAAACATGTCTTGTAAACCATATTGCAGTAAAGGTTATGCTGGAGTTACTGGAGCAAATTGATTCCAGCAAGAAAATTGACAAATATACTTTCAAGCACTATGCTACAGTGGTTTAGTGGACAGTGCTGAAAGATTATCTATAGATTTCTTAACTTTTATTGACAATCTACAAGTATAAGTGGATCATATTTTGTCTGTTGTGACTACATGAATTGTGTTTCAGCTATTATGTGACAGTATCATGTGTTTTTCTTTTAGTGTCATTGGGATTAAATAGACCTGGAAAGTCTGCACTATCGAATGTAAGAACAATTTTAATTTTATGTAAAGCAAACTTTTGTTTGTTCTGTAATGTTTATTTAAATATTTTATGGATCTCCTGACTTGTTAAGTTTTTTATTTGTCAGCAGTATAAAATGTTTTCACTTTTATTAAGTAAAGCGTTATAATTCCTCTGTGCCACACTACTCAACTAGGTTTATTTTTTATGTAAATTCCGTTTGTAAAATGGATGCATTCATTTTTACTTGAAGTTGCCAAAAAGGTGTTGTTTTTTTAACTTTATTGGCCTTATGTCACAGCATGAATACATTAGACTGATTTCAGTACAGTAAATAAAATTAGTGAAGCCATTGCAATGCCCTTGAAAATTTGAGGCGAAATAACTTGGGAATGGGTCACAAACTGATGTCACAGGTAACTAGAAGTCTTCTGGGACAGAATTTGGTCAATTTTCATAGCTAGACTAACCCATCCATTTTAAAATAAATGAGTTGATGTCGTCATGAAAATCATTTAAACCTTAATATCTCCTTCACACTTTGTCGAAAGCACAATGGTTCTACATATCTTGATCAGCGTCTGAAGCTCTACACAATAGAGGCAACAAATTAATAAATTTCTTAAAAAAGAAATTGTAAATTACCAGGCTGATGAAGTTATCAAAAACCCTTTACCGCTAAAACAATAATAACGGATTACCCCAAGCTGTACTGCAAAATATTGCCGGAGGTCTAAGTGCCGACCGAGCTTGCGAGGTCGGTGCAATGACTGAGGGCATTATTTTCGGTACAGCACGTAATTGGTTATTATTGTATTTGTTAACCCTCTAAGTTAGATTAAAATATAAAATAAGAATTTTAGTTTAGTGTTCTTATAATAATATAATTCACTACTTTTGTTACACCACTTTTGTTAACACTCGAGGTCAAAATTCGAAACAGTCCTATAGAATAAAACTTTGTAAACAAAACATTACGATGTTTGACACGTACAGAATAATGTGTAAAGTTGAATGCACAGCTAATATAGAGTTACAACGAATATTGAAGTATTTTTTTAACTAGCTAGCTAGTTAAGAATAACATGGGCTTTAACGAGTTTTATATTGACTCTGTGACCACAAAGCTGAATGAACGAATCTGAAAATGAGAGGAGATGTATTTTTTACGATTCTGTCCCCCTTTATTTAGTATTTTTGATAAAACTGAAAATGAGATCATCGTTTTTTTTATGGACAATGTAGCTTGTTAACTAGCCATGTTGAAGAAGCATCCAGACTAAATGTTTGTGAATCTGGTTATTTTAACTGTTAAACTTGACATTGTTGTTGTGTTTATCCTATGAAAATGTTTTTATCGATAAATGTATTGTAGAAGTTAGATTATAATCATTTCCAATGCTTCTTAAATATTTTTTTTCGTGCTTTTACATTTTTAGCTACCATTTTTCTTGACGAGGGGCAATACCGCAAAATATTGGCCCATCGTTAAGAGCGCTAAGCCAATCAGAATGCCTAAAAACCTGTATTGCCTGCTTGAAATATCCAGACGGTTACCACTAATATTTCCTTAATGGTTTGTAAAAGCACAACAGCATTTCAAGTTTTAAACAATAGTGGAAACATACTAACAACCAAAAATTTTGTATAAAGAGTTTTCGCTGTTGTGCTTTGTGTGTTCTTGTTGTGTGTTCTTAATTTTTCCACAAGCCATTCAATTTTTTTAATATACTTCTGAATGAGGTATGAAAAACAAGTCTAGATTTGTGTTGTTGACAAGTAGTGAGTGCCTTTAATCATACAATTAGATATCACAAATTGCACCTCCCAATTTACACAGCCTATTTATTTTGGGTTTAATTATAGCTGGTTTCACTCTTCTTTTTTAGTTGATACCATGCAATACATTAATATTTGATCATCAAATGTTGACAAAGCTCCATGAAACACACACGTTAATTGGCACAGGATTATTTTGCGAAAGTCTTATAAAGGTATGATTTCTTTCTAATGAAAGTTGCGGAGATGGTGTAGTGGTAGCCCATTCGGCTTGTAATCATAGGGTTGCAGGTTCTCTGGCGCACTTTAAATGTAGTGTTGTCTACTCATTTGGTGCCTCCTGCTGACCACTTGTGTCAGGCTTAAAGATATTTTTGAAGAAAAATATTTAACATTTTTTTTTTGCTTAGCTGTTTTATTTTAGTTTAAAATGATTGCTTCTAAGATTTTGTTATCCCAAATATATATATGACTATCATACCAGGTTGTGTTGATGTTGATAAATTCATACCTTTTTATTACTTTAGCTTATCCTTGACAGTGGCAAGGCTGAAGAAGCTAAACTTTATGGTAAGATTGGTTGGCATGCTTATGTCGTGAGCATTTATGGCATTGTTAAAGAAGGTTGCTCTTTTGTAAAATAAATGCACATTGTAAAACCCCCAAAATAGTAATTATTAATACCGTTATTGCCACCGTCAATGATATAAAAATAATCTAAAAATTGCATAAATATTGTGTTTTGTTTTGTTTTGCTCTGTCATGAATGTGAAAATATGAATTTTTTTTTTTGCAACAAGGAAGAGTATTATGTTTCTTCCAGATTTTAAAATTCCTTTTCTAATTATTTGTAGAAGATATCTGTACATGTTTGATATTGACAAAACCTGTTGAATTCTTGGAAGAGCTATTCACCAACACTTTACAGTCACTATTTCACAGCACAGATTCGACAAAAAAGTTTTCTGATCCACAGGTAGGATTTTTTCACGGTAATGTAATATTGATTTATGCATGACAGCCTCTTTAGTTCTTTTGGGCACTGCTATCATGAATGGGTTAGGGTGTTGATGGATTTATTTTCTATTAAGCTAAGGAAGCTATATAAACACAACAACAACAACCAGACACCCGCTAGGTTTCAGGACGAAGAAACAAATTTTTTTATCTCGTTCAATTTAACTTGATAAAAAATGCTTATTCTATAGCAGCTCGAAAGTTATTTTTATGTGACTCACAACTTGTGTATATCTTGAGACTTAAGAAAGTTAAAAGAAAACTTAAAAGCCTTGTTAGGGAAATAGCTTGTTTTGTTCCACCACATAACTTCAGCTATGACTTGAAATGTGGTGCTTAATTGGCAGACAATATTAGTAGCAGTGAGAATTATATCTGATGCCATCAAAAATACTAAAATGTATTCTATACTGAATTTTTTTAGGGACGATGTTTATCCAGATGTTTGAGCAATGCATTTGCGACATCTTTAATTTTATATACAGCTACTGATAATGATGATGTGCCAAGGTAGTCGAATTAATTTTTTTATCTTTGAATGTGTATAATCTTTTTTACTAAAAAAGAGACAAAAACACTAATTTAACTAATTTAAAACACTAATTGCTTAAAATAAACAATCTTGCTCATTTAAACCTGTTTTATGTAATTTTTTTGTTATTCATATAAAAAAAAAGTGAAGAGAAAGTGTAATTTAACATTTTTCACCCTTTTTTTGCTCACAGTTAGACATTGAGTAGGTGCCTTTATACCAATTTTTTATGATTTTTAGGCCTGCTAAAATGGCAAAATTATCTCAAACAATGGCCACTCCATCAGATAGAGAAAGAATGGTCGATGCATTTGGTAAGGTTTAAAATAAATTTACCTTAAACTTTTGAGCCTTTGAAAAGCACTTTAAGGTTAATATCCAAAATGATAGTAACTCACTCTACAAACTGCATTATGTAGTAATTTAAAGTAAAAGGGGCATGTTGATAATTAAGACTTGGATTCAAAGTATCGATAAAATAAAGTAGTAACCTTCAAGCCACAGGAACCTAACAAATTTTCTTAAGTGATATTAACAAATGCAAACCTTTAGGATCAAGCCAATCAGAGTGCAGCGAATTGTATTAGAATGCAGCGAATTTTTTTTTTTTTTTTGTTATCAACTGAAAAAATTGTCTTGTGGCTTAAACTTTAAAATCAGCTGAAGACAGCATGCAACTTTTGCAAGTAAAAACGTAGAGTAGTAGGTTATGCATGACATTAAAGAAAGAGAAATAATTTTTTTAACAATTTTAGCCTTCTAAAATGTCTGCAAATATTCGTCAACAATTTTATCAAATGTTGTTTCTTTTTTACTTTCAGTTACTTTTCTACAAGACTGTGCAGACATTTTATCAGCCAGTGAACAAACTGCTGTTTCGTTGTTTATACTGAACACTATCGAACAAACTGCCATGGCAACTGCTAGTGTCAAGCCTCCAATCAAACTAAAGGAAGATGTGGTATGCTTTGTGTATTTTTCATTATCTGTTTTTGGGTGTTTAACGAATCGAGCTTATATAAATGAATTTGATAATTTCTGTTATTCCCCAAAAATGCCATAAACCCTATGTAGGTCTTTACGGTTGTTAAAGGTGATTATTTTTGATTGTTCATTTTTTCTTTTCCCCCCAGGCTAGATAAATATCAGATTTTAATAAAGTTTTTATTAACTCCTAATGTAATATAGATAGATGTCTGTCAAGGAGGGACTTGCATGCCTTTTTCATCGCCAAGATTGCAGCTCTCCCGGTAACTGCTGCACTACCTCTTGAATATATCGGTTTAACTCGAACTATAATCTTATTTTAAAGTAAATTTGAATTTACGGGAGCTTCGTGTAACTCGAACATTTGTTAAGTCTAACTATTTTCCTTGTTCCCTTGGTCTCTTAGAGGTTTGAGCTACCGGGAGTTAACTGTACTATCAGTTTTCAACTGATAGCTGCTATGCCCTACATGTGCGATTGCATTGTAAGGGAACATACAATACCCAAACAAACTGACCATATGTGTATCTTTAACTGTTAAGTTGAAAATTCATTGTTTTTTTTTTCAGTATTTTGTATTTTATTACAGGCGTCCAACCTTCTGTTCCAACTTCCTGCTACGACGAATCGAGACACAGTTACCATGCTAACTGATTTATCAACATTGCGGGGTCAAGAGGTTGCTGCAGAGTTTCTGTTCAAACAAGTTACTACCTCATAGTGTTGTATTGTACTTTTTAAATAAAATAGAATTTTTGTATATACAATTGTACCCATTACATTTTATTTATATAAATTTTATTTTCCTTGTTTTTTGTATATCTGAAACTCGGTTTATAAGATCTGGCAAACAGATGTTTTAGTGACTTACACTAATGATGATGACGTAATGTTTTTGTATAGTGTCCTAAAATTAAATTCAATTCTACTCTTGCTTGTGTAGCTAGAAGTTGTTTTTTATAGCAAACCCTCTCTTTGTGGTATCAAGGTGTTGTTCATTTTTCTTTTTGACTTGGGAAACTATGAAGCCATATATTTAATAAGACAAAGTGTATGGTCAATTCAGCCAAAAACAATGTTTATTTTGATCAAACTCGTACCAGAGGAGAGACTTAAGTGGTCGAAGGACTCAACTTTTAGTTTTTGACCATCTGCAGAATGACTTTTATGATAATGCAGCATTCCTGACATCAGAATAGCATCTGTAGAAATATTTATATAGACGACAGTTTTCTATGTAGTTTATAAATAAAACAATTCGATACCATGTCCTATATCTTACCAACCAGAATGCCACATGTACTGGGAGAGAAGCGTAAGTGAATGATTCAACATGCCACTGGAAGTGAAAGACGTAGAATGGTCAGAAAATGAACAATACGTCACACTTAGAGTTCCTTTGAAAGGTGCTTCATCTAATAATGTTGATATTTTTTCGACAAGTACTTACATCAAGGTATGCTTTGTATGTTAGCTTGTTATTTTATGCGTATTAACAGAGGATGAAATCGTTATTTAACTAGAAGTTTTGTTTTTATGTACGTTTTTTGTATTAAAAAAAGTCTATATATATTTTTTTTTTTTTTGCGTTTAGCCTGGATGTTTTGTAACAAGAAAAGAGATTCTTTAAAAATATACTGCGCTAGCCTCCTGTTTTATATCCTTAAAATAAAAATTTACTTTGTTAATTCTCTCAATATTATGAGAGTTAGCATGTATACAGATACATGCTAACTCTCATAACTCTCATAACTCTATCTAACCGATATTCCCAGACGGATTTTCCTCAAAATATTTAGCTAAAAGCCTTGCAAGAAAGCAGTATTTATTTAAAAAGTGAAAAGAAAAGTGTCATTTTATAAAACTTTTAAGACAATTTAAAATTAACCTTCATGCTCTTAATTCTTTTTCGAGAATACAGAATTATTGAGATTATGAAATTGCTAAGAGCGTTGTAGTATTGGAGCGATTGGAAGCTTGGTTTTAAATTTTATTTTTGTCTTTTCATCATTTTAGGTTAGCTACCCACCATATTTCTTTGAAGTGGCATTGTATCGTGAAATTGATGATGATGCGTCAAAAGCTACGGTAACGAAAACACAAGTGACTTTTCACTTACAGAAATGCAAGAAGGAATTATGGGGTCAGTTATATGCAAGGTACGAATTTTTTTTTTTCTATACTATCCTGGGGTTTTTTTATGCAGTCTAATTCTGCAAACGTCTCCTGTGATAACATCCAATGTAAATTTACCTTGATAAATGTCAACTGTACAAAAGTACAATGATAGTTCGTTTTTCTAACAAGATCCAATTTCAACAGTAGTCTGCGCAACACAAGGTATTGGTACAAAATCCAGCATGTTTATTTCATGCCTTTAATAAGCAGTAGCGTGACTGAAAATACCTTTGCAATCGTTATAAATAAAACCTTTTTTGCCGGGTGTGGAAGTTCTTTATAGTCCATCACCAATCTTTATTGTATTAACACATTTTGCACAAAAAGGAGTCCGATAACAGCTACATCCAATTTATACTGTTCGTTAATTCTTTTTTCATATTAACGTGTTTGCGGCCTCAAAATTTTTGTACAAAGCCGATATAATCTATAAGGAGATATTTTGTGTGTGGAAGATACATAATGTTGTGGCTGATATAAGAAATGTTTATTACCAGTGAGTGTAAAGACAAAACGGTAATGAAAAAGATTCGAGAAGATGCTGTGGAATACAAGCAAAAACGAGAAAAAGAGAAAGCTGAGAAAATCAGTAAGGAAAGAGATGAACAGAAAAAATTTGCTGTAAGAGAACAGATGAGGGTATGTTATGCTGCTTTCGTAAAAACTCAAGAATTAATTTTACAAGGTTTATTTAAGATTGAGTGAAAACTCTGTGGATCAGCCCTTACGTTTAATGTAAAATAGCTACTAACGTAAAAGCATGAAGATAAAAATTTGAAATACGGACGTATTAGAAAACACTGCATGGTAATCACTTCTTTTAAAATTTTTGCCATTTTACAGAACATATCATTTGATACGGTGTCTTTCAATTAACTCGCATTGATTCCACGTTGTAGAAGAATTTATATCACCTTTGCTATGGTTAGCCAATGATGCATCATTTCATTGTTAATAGCTTTTAAAATATTCTAATTAATTTTGAAGCATCATAAAAATAAAAATCATATCTACGTATAGTTCCACACGTGCAGTTATTTTTATGCGATAAGCGTTTCCAACAAAAAAAGCGTGTTTAACGGCCGGGTTGTTCTTTTAATGTTCCTTCCTAGAGGTAGGCGTTTAGTTCGAGATTTTTCTTAAATAAAGTGTTAATTGAAGAACTGGAAGAATCTTGAAATAAACATGGTATATTTTACCTATACATTCAAGAGAAGTGCTAAGTAGAAACATTTTAAATTTATTCAAATTAAATTATTAAATCGTATCAGATCAGCACTGATTGTAGTTGAAATAGGCTATACTGGCTTAACTCAAAAATCTCGTTTTGTCTCTCTAGCTTGACACCGAAGAGAGACAACAAATTGAAGATAGAAAACAAGAAATCGAAGTAGAACATGTTCAAAAGATGGAAGCTTGGAAAAAAGAGAATTCTAGTTACAAAACATCACAACAACAAAAAGAGGTGATTCCAAGTGTCCAGGAGAGGGCGAAGAAAACATCAATTTCAGATCGTAAGATATTGAATTAAATTCGATTTTATCCCAGACTACAAGAATAAATTTTTGTAATTCCCGTATTTTTTAATGTTTTGGTATACAGTCTTTTATTGCAATCAGAATACAAATGCTTGTGGCAATATTTTTTTTAAAATTTATTTTATTCTTTCCAAAAGACGCCATGGAACACAAGAAAGAATTAAAAAGAAATACGAGTGAAGAAGAAGTACTTCCCGAGCCACGGTGCTCTGGTAACATTCAAGTTAACTTCACTGCAAGACAGCTTCCAACACCAGCTAGAGAATCAAAACAACCAGAAGAAGAAGTGGTTGGTTATTTTCTTTTTCTCTCACCATGGATATTTTTCCTCTATCTGTCTTATGTTCTCAAGAAAATTATTGATTTTTAACTTGTGTCTGACTGAATTGCGTGGTCATGATGTTTTGCAACAGGAATTCACGTATTTATGATTAGATTCTCAACTTTCGATCTGGTACTGAAAGTTTCGAGAATGCATTTAAATCGATAGAAAAGTTGCTTAACGGTTGCTTAACAGAAAGTTAGACAATTTTGAAGATTATGAACAGAATACTACTAAAACTGTTTGAGAAAATTACTTTTGTTTGCTCTCGCTTTTTTGATTTGTTGGCATATTAAAAAAATAAGAAAAATTAAGCTGACGCTAAAACCAATATTAAGTCCAGCAATATGTAAAACTGCAGTTCATCAACTAATTTTGCTCACATTGCTATATTACTGATACTAAAGTTGCTTAAGATTGTTGCAGCTGTTAGTGTAGTTGCTTATAAACTGGTTTATTTTTTTATCTTATGCTAAAATATGATTATCCACATCCTGTGTGAACACTGCAATATCACATAGAACATTTTTCAATACGTTTATGTGCTAAGTACCCTGAAATAGCTATTAGTCTTAAACCGTTCAAACGTTTTTTTTTATCTTTTTGCTATAAACATACTGCGTGTCATTGGGTGTGGGAAACACAATCCTGTTACTTATTTAAAGCAAAAAGCAAATCAAGAAATTCAACTCGTCTGAATCCTATTCTTGTTTCTTAAGTGGTTAAAAAAGCTGGCAGAAATGAATAAAATGAAAAAGGCAGACGAAGATGCGACAGATATTGAAGAAATGAATCCAATATGGTTAAAAGATAAGGGCGAGTAAGTTGGACATCAACATAAAAAATTTATTCTTAAAATTCTACTGAAACATTCGCCTACCTAAATGTAATTAAGCATTGAGGGTATTCTGAAGAGTAGTGTTTGTTAAGAAAGCTGTATGCAAATGAAGTGCACAGTAAGCATGACGTAAGCATTTTTTTAACTAAATTTCTGTTTACTCCTGTGACAAAGTCAGCTAAAAGCAATACTATCACAAAATAAGGCGAGATTTATTTAGGTGTTCTATGGGCAGTTGTCGGAAAGTAAAAGAAATAAAGAAATATATATAAAGGATGTAAGATGAGCACATGGGACTTTTTCTGTGCGTCTGACCTTAAAAAAAATTACGGAGCTAAATGGTATAAAGATAACGAAAATTAATTTTCCCTGTGTACTACACAGAGTCGCTGGTTTAGCGCGCGATACACATGGTGAAAGTTTGAAGTTTCGGTGAGAATACAAATCACTTTATTATTCTATAGTTTTTCGGAAAAATATGGTCCGACCAGCCAGTAGAACAACTAACTTGCCTTCGTCTCATCACAATATGGAACGGTGTGTTTTATGAACTTTAGCATGTGTTATTTAAGTTTTAATTATTTCTTCAAGTGATTTCTTCAAGAAAGGAAACCATGTTGCAGCAATAAATGCTTACACGTCCGCACTTCTTCTCGATTCGAAAATTCCAATGTATCTTTTTCGTAAAGCCATCAATCTTCTGTTTTGTAAACAAAATTTCTTGATTATGTATACTATTCGACTTAACAAGCGTGAAGGCTTTATGCGAACAGAGCAGTTTGTCATTTATCATTGAAACAATACAACGAAACCGTCCAGGATTGCACATGTGTAAGTATTGTAAATTTCGTGCCAGTAGTAGTTGTAGCAAATTTTCTAATCCGTGAAATGTAATTATCGCTGAATGGTCATAATGTTTTATCAGCACTTGGAATTCTACGCGCGAGTGTAGTCACACCCAGTAGGTACAGAGAAGCTGATACCTCATTGTAGTTTAATTTTTACGTAATTTTTAAGTAAATTTGACAGCGAGAAAAAAAAATTATTCTTATTTACTTTGTCCTAGGTCTTTCTGCTGTTCCTTTAAATAGCGTTTTCAAGAATTAGTACCAGCAAAAAAAAATATTAAGTTGCCAAGATTAATTGTCTTAAAATCTTTAGAAATGTTGCCTTCCGGATGTATACTTGAGGAGTATGCAGAAAAATTGCTCACAAAAATAGTTACTCGTAGAATGTGTAAAAAGATTTTACCGCGAAGAGAATCACAGTATTTCTAGAAAATTTGCCTGCGAAGATAATGACCCGCAAAATGCGTAAACAATTTGCCTGCAAAAAACCCCGCAGACTGCGTAGAAAAATAGTAAAATTCGCAAAAAAGTCTTTGAACATTAGTACGCACAAGTTACAGCAAAACAGTCGTTGTTTTTTTGTTATGACATACCAGTCGTTTACTGTCATCGTTGTTGGAATTTGTGATGCTTAAAAAGATATTTAAACAAAGCCTAACTTTCTGTACTCTATTTTTTTACTTCGTCTTCCATCTTAGGCGTTAGAACTCTATGATCCACCTGTGCAGGCGAATGTATTGTCGAGATGTCGTGCACTCATCCGCAGAGGGACAGCACATTTTTATCTAAACAACTACGTTAAAGGTATTGATTAACTAATAAATAACCCTCCTTATTTCTAGTTTTTCAAATTATCGTCCAATTCGGCTCTTTCACAAATATGTTTAGGAATAGCTCAATTTTTTATACTGAAAGCCATACAGTTAGCTGTTCGTAGCACGAGTTTTTTTGCGCACAGATAATACAGGCACTAAAAAAGCCGTTTTCCATTGGCGTGATGATAATTTTAAGGCGGGCAGAATGTTTATTTACGCTTAAAAATTTCGCACGTTTATTCCTCTTGTTCATTTGCATTTGTTAACGCAGGGATATTTAAATCGGAAGCAAACAAAATATTTGATTGCAATTCTCTTTTGTAAAAATTTGTACATCATGAATTCATAGTGACTTGCGAGATAAATTTGCATAAAATGTACTCAAAACCATGACAAAGATTAATTAATTTTCAAAACTTCTTGAGATTGAAGAATTTAACCGTAAATATTTCATTTTGGAGAAATATATTCTGGCGAATTATTTAAATTCAATCGATTCGCTGAATCGCGAGAATAAATTCTGATTAGATAAATTTCGTCCAGTAAGGCATTTATTCCTGTGAGACCTTTGTTTGGCGAGGGCCTAAAGAAATTGTTCGATGTAGTTGGGTGTTCTCTTTTTGAGGTGCAGTCAGGTTTGATACAGCAGTTCTCCCAAGTAATGTTTATGGAAGTAATTTTTTTTATAGCTCTTACTGACTATGATGCAGCTATCAAGTTAGATCCTAAAAACGAATCGTTAAAAGCTGATGCATACAAAATACGAAGGGTGATACAGGGAGAAGAATCGTCAGATTATTAACTTGGAACTTGCTTTAAAATAATGACTAAAGTTATGTTGATATTTATATACGAAGTCGTGTTGCAGGTATAGTGTAGATATACAGTCGACGCTCGATATCTCGAACTCTCAAGGGACTGACAAAAATGTTTAAGATACGGATGTCGAGATATCGACCGTTAAAGGCCTTCTTAATTGGAGATAACATTGTTAGAGATATATAACGTAATCTTGCCTACAAGAGATTACATGACTAAAGGGACCGAGAAAGAAGTTCGAGGCAGGGAAAGTTTGAGATAACGGGTATTCGTGATATCTAGCGTCGACTTACATTTTTTAAAATGACAGCTCTTTGAAAGTAAGGCCAAAAACGAAGAAGTAAAGATACTTATATTTTTGTAAGTGCTGATCAAGTGAGGTTAGAAAATAGCGTTTTTACGCATTTATAGGTTACAAGGGATATACAAGCAAGGTTGGCTCTAATTTGGGATCTTTTTGTTCCTAGTGAACTGAATCTGATTTTCAAGATAATAATAAAAGACAGGAGATTCCCGCAAAAGGGCCAAGGAGAACCAGAAAATGTCGGGAAAATCCATTTAAACCTGTACAAATAGTGGTCATAATTTTCTGTTATAATTTTCAGGTTTTTTTATCGAGGGATGCTATTTGGGTCGCACAGATGTTTTTTTATATTATACTATATTATATTATATCATACTATACTATACTATACTATACTATATTATATATTATTTATATTCTGCTATTTCTTTTCTGTATAAACAAATTGTTGTAATTTATTTTTCGTCCGTGAAAGGACTAAGAGATTTCTAGTCGCGATTTTTTTGTCTGCTGTTGTTTTAACCCTCTACTGAAGTTGCTATCACTTTGTGCCTACCTTCGGAATACCATATCCATGATTCCTTATCGGCTTTTCGTTGGCCCCATTTTTTGCAAGGCCTAATTTTTGTCATTTTTCCAAATTTTCGTCACTTCGACCTAACAAAAAATTGAAGCAGACGAATTATTTGGGCCATTTCGAATTTTCGCTATTGATCTAAAAAATGCCGAAAAAACTTGATCAGGTAGCTAATAACTTTAGAAGAGGAAGTCAGTGCAAAGTTTGCCAACATTTCGAGATTAAGAAGAGATTTATTTCTTATTGATTGATTCTTTATTACAGTCTACAAGCGTAAATTTTTTAGTGGCGTTTTGATTAAATTAACTTTTTGTTGGCCTAAATATTTTTTCGGACATTATTTAACACCGACTTTAACTTTAATCACCTTAAATTTGTTACGTAGGACAAAAAAATTGCACGATATGGTGTGTTCGATAAAGCCACAGGAAGTATTGCCCATCGTTCTTTCTTAAATAGCGTAAATAAATTTGAGTACCAGTACCAAAAGAGCAACCCCGTTCCTAGGGCAATTTTTCGCTTTTTTAATCTCCGAGATCTTCGCGTCTTCTCGGATATCAAAAAAGCGAAAAATTGCTCTGGGAACGAGTTTGCCAAAAGAACTGCACTGAAAACCTGAGACTTTTAAAATTCCTTATAATACTAAAAAATTAGCGGAAAATATAGACAGGAGAAAACAGAAAACTTTGTGTCTAACGATAGGTCATAGGAAATGACATGTTAACATTTACAAATACATGATCAAATGTTTTAATTTGCGAAAGTTTTTCCCTCATCCAGGCAATTTTTACTTCCCGCAGGTTTCCGTGGTGGGGTTTCAAACAGGAATGCTGCCATTCGAGAAAATTTATGCCGTAAACTTCGCGATTTTTCTAAAAAAATATCGTTGACAGAAAAAAATCTAAACGGAACAGGGAGGAGGGAGAGCGGGCATTTTTTGTCTCCTCACGCGCTGAAGTTTTGAGGTGATTCAATGTTTCATTTGTTTCTGATAGTTTTTTGTTTATCAACGCATGCGCAGTGTTTTCAATTGTCTACTACGTCGAGAAAGAAAGAAGACGTTTTCAGCGTTTTTCCGAAACGAGAAAGTTTTTTTGCCATGGAAAATACAACAAATTCTCCAACAGTTCAAATTGCTGTAACACAACCTCAACAAATTACTTTACAGAGCGCTCCTACCAATGCTTCCCATATCCAGATATTTGCTCAAGATCCTAATAATGCTGGGAAAGCCTTGTATATTATTGATCCAAGTCAGGCAGGAGGCGTACAAATGATCTCAAACTCTGACCAACGCTTTGAATTTGCAAATTCTGCTGGAACTCAAAATTTAGCTGGCGCATCGCAGCAACAATCAACAGTTATGGTATGTAGCTAGCCTAGCTAGCTAAAAACATAATTTTCTCCTTTATTTCAAGTCACCTTTTTAGTCTTTTTAAAAAAGTACTTGTGTATTTTTTAATCGTCTTCGAACATTTTTTTATTTAACCACGATTTATTTTTTCAAAAACTTTATAAACTATAAATCTCAGTATATTTTATATCATACGCTTTCTCCTTCTAAGAATTTTGTATATTTATTGCCAAAAAACAAGGACCAATGTGATAACGTGTTGATCAAATGTATTCGAATTGATTGGTTGTTATTTTCTTGAAACTCATTGGTGTTGAAATGAACTAATAAGAAGTCAGCTTGACTTTTACCAATCAAAACACTAATATTTCTAAAGATGGAATGTTTTTAAAAGTGAGCTTTAATAGATAGAATCTTACTTTAAAAAATATATACAAAATTAAAACGAAGGTTTGGTATCTGCAAAATGGCAAATATAATGAAAATAAGAGGTTAGCTAGCATTATGTTGTATAAATAAAGTACAAATTATTTTTTGTTTTTTTAAATACTGGAACTTTTTTAGAAACAGAAACTTACAGCTAGCTAGCTAGTTGTGGGGTTGATATTTTTTAACTTTTATTGTTGTATATATATATGTACATGTTTAGAAAAGCTAAGCAGAGGACTGAAGAATCAAAACTATTTTCATTTCTAAAGCCTCAATTTGTAGCTGGTACAGTTAATATAAACATGACATTAAATAAATCTTTTTGTTGCTGTATTTTAGATACACAAACATAACTAATGAATTTTAGAATAAAAAACTTGTGCCTTTCAAAATTATTTGTTAAATTAATTTGTTTTAACTTTATAAGAACTAATGTATAAGAACACTGAGTCAAGAATTACTAAGAAAGAATTAATTATGAAACAGTTTCCCATTTTTTATACTAGATACTAAAGCATCATCCATTTCTTCTAATCCTAGAAATATTTATTATCATATCTGTCCTTATATTTTTCTCTTTTTCGAAAAAACGCAAAAAGCTTTTTTTCTTTTTTGATAACCTATAATGTGATCATCTTCAGGTCTAAAATATAAAACAAGATTAAGGTGACGGTATACCTTTTGAGCATGGTTTTTTAAATCGCAATTTTTTCAGCGATTGTTAATCAAAGTTTATTCATTCGTACATCACCAAAAAGCATTTTTAAATACCTATCAAATAATATAAAAATAATTTGAAACTGTTTAACTTCTAAAAAGTCATGAGACTTTTTAGAAGTTGCCTGCCTGCAAAAAAGTGATTTCAGTTACAAAACTACTTTGTTTCCAACTCTCACCCGATGTCCTTTAGAATCTTGATAGATGTACGTAAAAAAAGTCCCCATTTTTGATTTATTTTACTTTTTCCAAAAACGCTATTTTTTAACTCAAACTTTTGTCTTTAAGATGTATATAATATCTAGAGACTCTTTGATTTTTGGAAGATAAAAAATTGCTTTTAGATAAACATGTTGGCTTTAGCACAGTAGCACTCTCACTTGTAGAGACTCTAGTTTTGTAAAAGAGATTTTAAATGTATATATGGTATACGAAAAAATAAAATTAAAGGTTTAAATGTTTTTTAAAATATCCTGCCTTTCAAGCATATTCATGATAATGGTGATACTTTCACAACAATACAACTAGAAACACTAACTTTTTATTTATTAAAAATACCTGAAAAGATAAAATAAGGAATTTTTGAGTGTGATTTGCAATGGGACATGTTACGTATGGGACATTTTTAGGTATTTAGCTATAAATATTTCCACTAATAATTGTTTTTTTTGTCAAAACTGTGATGGACTAAATAGAAAAGACTAGTATCTCAACAAAAACCCTCATTTAATGAGAATTGAAGCTGTTTGCTAAAATATATTGTCTGGATACCAAATAACAGATATTTTGTTCTGTTCAAGAGTTTCAGCCAGGTACAAGTTTGCAGATAGATAGATAGATGTGCATATTTTACATGGCTAGCCTCACAAATATCGAGGGATATACCCTGTCTATTATTTCCAGGAGGGGCCATGGCGTAGATGGAGAGTCCTAGAGTATTTAATGCTCATTTTGAGCTACGCAGACCCAATTAGAGCCCGCGCTCTACTAGACAACTCCCGGCAACATCCAACGGCCCACACAGTGTGCCATCTTCCCAATTTCCCTCACATGGCTTGGGTTAACCCGGGGCTATGGTAACATTCACTCGCCCATGTTGAATCGCCGTCAAGAGGAATCGAACCCCGGTCTCCCGCACAGAGTACGAGAGCTATAACCACTAATCTACGGCGCCACTGTTGACAAATTAAGCGAAACACGAAATCTCTAATAAAGTTTAATATTTCTTTTTTTGCTTGCGGTGCTGTCTGGTGGGCCTTGGGTCTGATTCCTTGTATAGCTTTTAATTGTTTTTTACTGTAGAGATATATGAACACATTTCATTATGGATTTTTAAGGTGATGGTATACATTTATTGTATCAAAAAAATTGATTTTTTATTAGCCATTTATACTAAAGAAACGATGATCTATCCAATGGTGAAACTATTTATTTATTTTTCGAAGCGGAATATCGACTTTATCCAAATAACTAACTTTTTTCACACCTTCAAATTGAATAGAAGTTACGAGTGAATATTTTTAACACTTGCATCATCTTGAGTAAAATTTTTCAAAATATTTTTTTTTTTATATTTTCTATTCAAAAAAGACTGTCTGGAAAAAAACCACCTCAAATCTTTCATTTCTAAAAATCTCAAGTTATCGTAAAACGCCGTCTTTTGAAAAAAAAATTTGCTTTGATTCCTATGGTATACTCAGTCACGTTTTTGTGAATAACTAAAAAAGAATCAGACAAAATCCAACCGTAACAATTCTTCAACCCTTTAAAAGATTAGACTAATTTAATTTAGAGTTCAACATACAGTACTTTGGTTAGCACTTTTTTAAGCTATTTACTTTTTATCATGGCTAGTTGGATTTTTTTTCAATACAGCTTTGAAAAAAGTACTTGAAATCAAAACAAATTAAAAATGTTACAATGGGACAATTTTGGTTCAATACATTAAGTTATTCTTAACAGAGTTAACAAAACCTTGACTTGATAAATATGTATTTCTTTCAGTCATAACATATCTCAGATGTGTGATAATTAGTTAGAAAGTTTGTATTTTCTGTAGGCTCTCTGTTTTGGTTTTTAAGTGTATCGGCAGGAGCACTTGCGGTAAAAATTGTCCCGTACATATCAGAAAACTGTGTTTTACTTTATCTTGGGTTTTCTTGTAAACAAATTTTCTTTTACAAAATGTGCTTTAGGATCCTAAAAGTGTTTTCAAATGTGTTTTGAATGAAAACATTTGTTTAGAGTGATAAAATTTCAAAGTAAGAGCTGTTACGTATGGGACAAAATATTACTACCTGGTGGGACTAGTATAACAATATATTGACTTTAATAGATCAAGGTGGAAGTCATTTAAATATGGAAAACTGTATATATGTTGAAGGTTTCATAATGGCTGCTTAACCTGAATACTGGCCCTTGATTGGTTTAACCAGTGTTATGACGCGAATCCGACCGCAAGAATAGCTGTGCATTTTTTCTTTCATGTTCTTCAATGTTTTTAACCAAAACAAATGTTTTGTAAATATTTGTGGATAAAAAAAATTTAAGGAGTGGTGTTGTTTACAAAATTGCATTTCTGCAATACAATTAATGCTATGTTGGCCAGACCCCACAGCAACATCTGAAAAAATGCACTGGCTATTCACAGGACTTTCTTTTTTCTATTCCGTTATTTATCAGCTGAACCTGTTTATAAAAGAAAGTGAAAATAACCCCTTTAAGTCAGGTTTTAGAAAGCATAAAACTATGTCCATTGTTATTGAGTATTTAGTTAGGCTGTTGTTACATTAGACACAGAATGTTATTGTTATACAGCTTTAACCGGTAGAATTTTTAAATGGGCTCCTTTTTGTCGCCGTTTTCACTACCAAGACTAGTGAAGTACGGCAGGATACCAGTCTTGTGTAGCGGTAAGGAAATTTTTAGTTTTTTGGTGTTATAACACACTACTCTGTTGCACAAGGTACAAAAACCCATTATGTTATGGCAGGATACCAGTCTTGTGTAGCGGTAAGGGAATTTTTAGTTTTTTGGTGTTATAACACTCTACTCTGTTGCACAAGGTACAAAAACCCATTATGTTTACAAATTAATTGTTTTGCATTATTACTGTTCAGTTATGTTCACTAGTAGCAAGCTGCAATGGTCGTTTGTTTTCTTTTAAGTGATCTGGAATTAACCAAAGCTAGATTCGTATTTCAAGAGGCTAAAATTTGTTTTAAAAAACAAAATATATTAAAAATTGTTTTGTTTTTATTGCTTTTTACTTTTTATTTAGGTTTCATAAAAGCAGTGTAAACTCATTTTTCTACTTTCATAATTTTCATTCTTCTTTTTCTTTGCCAGTTGAAATAATTAATTACTAATAACGTTAGCATTTTTTTTTCTGCAAAGCAAATACTCCCCCATGAAGGATACTAAACCAGTAATACGATGTAGAATCAGAACTTCCTGCCGATACGGCTAGTTTATTAATATATTGTAAAGCAGTTGTATTTATTCTTATTTAGCTAAATGGCCAGCAAGTTATTGCTCAGAGGCTACCAGTTGCCATGGAGGCTTTAGACGAGCCGTTATATGTAAATGCAAAGCAATATCATCGTATTATAAAAAGACGACAGGCTAGAGCGAAATTAGAAGCTGAAGGAAAGATACCAAAAACAAGAAAGGTAATTTGTGTTAAAAACTTACAGTTCTTTTTAAAACAAAAAATTGTCTTAAAATTTATTTAATTTTTTGTTAATTATATATATCGTTAATTTTCATGTACGTGCATCTCAATATATTACACACGTTTTAAAATTAGGATATTTTTTTAACCTAAGTCATTTCGTAGAAAGTAGAAAATATTTCAAAATCACACAAAAGCATTTGGATAAATTAAAAGTTTCTTTTTACTATTTTACCTGCAAGATAGTAAAAATGAGGTTGATTTTTAGCGGAAAGTATTAAGTCTGAGGCCGCTAAAGGGATTTGAACTGCTGAAAATATGCAATCACAGCAACTAAACTGTTAGGCCACAACAATGTTTTGTGTCAAATGAAGTTTAATTTAAATCGAAATGCAAATTTATCAAATTAAATTACAATTCAGCCATTCTTTAGGTTTTTTTAAAATAAACAAAAATAGTAAACGTATCATATAATCATTAACAAAACGGGAATTTAATGCTGATGGGAAAAGCAATGCCGATGAAATATATTCAACTTAATGAACTAAAAATATTGAGAAAGGTAGTTTAGAATATCGGACAATTTGCAAGTAAAAATGAGATCCTTCCCAACAGTGATACTACATCATGTTCAAGAAAGAAAAATTAAGTTATCAGTCATAAC
Organism: Hydractinia symbiolongicarpus; assembly: GCF_029227915.1. NCBI lineage: Eukaryota > Metazoa > Cnidaria > Hydrozoa > Anthoathecata > Hydractiniidae > Hydractinia > Hydractinia symbiolongicarpus. Next base: position 25,127,427 of record NC_079879.1, read on the forward strand.
GGTTGCAATCAGAGTACTGATCTGCATTGTAAAAGTAAGGTGCGGGTTCTTCTGTTGTAACTGTCATTTGGCATCTGTAGATATTATCGTACACAATTTTTTTACAGTAAGACAAGTAAGAAAAGTTGTGGTGTACGATAATACCTACAGATGTTTCAACATTGTGTAATGTCAATATGTCAATATATTTTACATAAGTGTGTAGCATATGTGGGTACAAGGAAAACAATGAACAAAAGTTTTTGATTTTGATTTTTTACTAGCTTTTAATAAAGTTCTTGCACAACTAAATTTGTGCTTTTACGACCATTTAAAACGTTTTTGTAAGAAAAACTACAGAGATATCTAAAATTGAGGAGTTTTTTGAAAATAGACCTAATGATTCCTGGTTTTAAGCTACATGCTTACTGAGCTAAAAAGGTTATATTATTGTTCAAAAAGAATGTCCTACAGAATGGACACTTTTGTTTTTACTCTATGCAAGCAACTTCTTTTTGAGCCCATAGTAAGTAAATTTATTCATCAACAGAGGACTAAATGTTACAAGGAGATATTCACTATGATAACATTTTTGCTATAAAAAGTAGTTCAATATGAGGCGTTCGTAGGAGACCACATCGTAAACATAAGCTTAAAACAAGGCAGCTGGATAAAGTATAGTATATGGTACTGGTACATACAGATAAAGAAAAGTAAATAAATAAATGAATGAATAGATATAGTTTCCCCAAAAAACAAAATATTTTAAAATTTGCGAAAGTCTCAGATTAAAGTGTATAAAATTTATCAATTTTAGATTTGTGCCAACCATCTCATGATATTGTGCTCTTGTATTTATGGTGAAAAGTGTGTAGAAAGTGAAAACTTTAAATCTCATTATTTGTTTTATTTTCTGCAATCTAATTTTTGTGAACCTTCATGCAGCAGAGCAGCTGTGGATGAAAGTTAATATGTAAAGATTTCATGTATATTTTTATCATAGTAGTTAAATAGTCGTGTTTTTTATTCTTTAGAAATATTTACATGAATCCCGCCATCTTCATGCTGTTCGTCGAAATCGAAGTATGGGGGGTAGATTCATTGGTAAAGGAAAGAGAGGAGCAGAAGCTGAAAATGAACAAGTAATGCCTAGAGAAACAACCACTGTAGGGACTTTGAATAGCCAGACAATTTTAACTGCAGAGCACATACAGGCTCTGCAAACTGCTAAATTACACACATTGCAAGCTCATTCTACGGCAGGTCAAACTTTACTGGCTAACCCGACACACACTATGATACAAATTCAGAACAATATTCCAGTAATGACGAGTAGTAATCAACAGCATGCTTCTGTATCATCTTCTACAGTGGGAAATTCAACAGTGACCGTCTCGCCATTACCGACTAATCACATCCAAACGCTTTCGCATGTCACGTCAAAAGTTTGAATTCACTTTTAATAGTATAAAGATAACGAATCTTCAATTTTAATCAAAAATCTATAGGAATCATCTTCCTAAAAGTCTGCGTGTACAGTTTTTACAGCACACATTGGGCTATTTCTAAGCCTTTATATTTTTGTTATCCTAGCTGCAGAGATTTATATTTTCTGCATTTTTAAAGGCTAAAACATGCTTTTTACTTGCGTAATGTAAGGCCGATCCTATTTCTTTCATATTGTAATTATGTATATAAAGTTACATTGAGAACATAAGTTATTCAAAATATAATTGTTGTTAATAACATATTTTTGTATGATTGATTTTTGTCTCTATTTAGAAAAACGTTTCCCATGTAAGCGTATGCGAAAGAAAACACGCAAAAATGGATGTATTTACGTATTTTGAGAACTTGTTATCTACATCCCTTTTGGGCTATTATTGAAAGTTCTTTTTGCGTGGGCAAAAATTATAAAATGTTCAAAAATAAATATTATTAATAAAACGTGAAACAAACTGCTTTACTCGCACCACTTTTATTTCGTAGACAGACTTTTTGCAAGAATGAGTTTTATTTGCGTTTTGTTTTACATTTTATCTTTTTTACCAGAAACAGGAGACTTAAGTTACAAGTACTGTTAACTTTTGGTTCCCAAGGTATTAAAAAAAAAAATTTAGAGTTGCTTAAAAGCTAATATTCAACCTCGTTCCCAAGGCTTTCTATTTTTGGTAATCAGACCACCTCCAGGTAATTAATTTTTGCGATTTTTGCAATTTTTGGTCCGTTCGTTTGAAGCTCTATTTTCGCAAAATTTTCGAAATTCGCAAAATATCAGAGCTTGCCAACTTCGCAAGAATTAAATTTTATTTTCGAAAAAATTATAAAGAAAATTAATTCCCCTCTCGGCTGAAGTAGCCAAGAAAAAGGCTAAAGACGAAGTTGTTTTTCTTTTCCCAATCTCATACATACCCTCATTTTAAATTAAAATAACAATAATAGTCATTACCTCAAGGATTTAATTCCGTGAATGAGCGATTTAAAACATTTTGACGGTGCGAAATAGTAAAATATCAATATCTCAAGTGAACTCACCAACTTCTTATTATTATCAAAAGGCCCGCCCGTGATAAGCTCGTGATTTGAAAGCGAAAGGAAAAGATTTCCTGACCCTTTCGGTTACGACTAAACAAGCTTTTTATATGGAAAACACTCTATTTTTACGTATAAATAATTATTGAACACATCTGCCATAATAAATTTTACTAAAATGCATTTTCAGGTTGTGGTTGCAGTGTACTTGGCAATAAATTTCCAGCCAAAATAATGATTTCGGGGGATCTGGATATAATATTCTTGCAAAACAAAACATTGGAACATGGCAGTCTTCGAGAACGCTACGCTACTACAAAAAAGTTTTGTATTGATACCACTTTGTTAAAGTAGTTTATCAAAATGATAGAGTATGAAGCCCATGCCACGTCGCCCTTACCAGAAAACACTTCTGTAACAATGACAATAGATGCAGAAGGTGAGATAGCATTCCGTGAGTTTTTAAAAGATTTAGCGTCTAGCTACGCTTCAGAAAGACAAAGAGAAGATTTAATCCGAAAGGGTTTACTTCGTACATTCAATAAAAAGTCTGATAACAGATTGGCTTCTGTTACACTAGATTGCATGATCAAAGAACTTGCCTATGGATTTACCCAAAGGTTACTACCAGGAAGAACAACCGAGCTTAAAAATGTATTTGATGGATTGGAGTTGGGAGCTGTGTGCAATATTACTTTTAAAAGAATCCATCCTTCAATGGAACCTGCCAAACAACATAATAAGTTTCATAATGTAGAGCCATTACAAGTGATAAAGTTATTAATATCCATAATTGGAAACTGTAGCTATAAGAAATCCATGGAAAGGTTTCAAATGATAAATCCAATGTATGAAACCAAAAAAGAGTACAAGGTCAATAGTTTACATCGGCAAGTTCATTTATTTTTTAGATTGTGAGAATTACTGTTCTAATTCAAATAATTGTACCTCATACGCATACTTCGGTAGTACCACAGGTGCTTTTGCCAATCAGTGTTATGCTAGAGTAGATGGAATGTGGAACACAGTTAAACATTCTGGTGTTGTTAGTGGGAAAAAGGCATTATATATATATATATACTTTCCATTGTTAAATTACATGTTAAAACAGTGTTTGCATCTAGTTCTATGCATAATTGGTGCAGCACTTTAGCCCAATGAGATAGGTAAATTACCCGATCAAGTGAGTCTGCAACATTCCAATCAAGTAAGACATGCCTCAATTGGGTGAGTACTTGTTCTGCTTATAGGTGGCCATCACCTACATTAGTATTTATACTATCTGATGGTCTCCCCGTAGGTATTTATTTAATGTAAAATATACAGTTATCTCACACGAAATAAATACTACTACTACTACTACTTCGACTGAGGGCAAGCCGCTAACGAAAAGTGCATTTATATTATTTTTTATACGTTTTTTACACTTGTTTATTATTGTATTTGCACCGATTCACCAATAAAAAACATTTTTACCATGCCTTTCCAGCAATATGGATGGTTACTTGGTTTGGATTTCCAGCATGTCTTGAACTCTTATTGTTTGTGCTTGGTTGTTTGGACACTGATTCAGATACAGCTACACATCTTTCTACCTTAGTCTATCAACTTAGAAACCACATAAAAAAAACTTTAAAATAGTCAGATTTTGTTCTGTTTTTGACAGTTCTAAATTTCTTCTGTAATATTTTGTTTTTCAATGGGGAGTATGCTCCAAAACTTCAAAACATGTGAAAAAAAGGTATAGGACACAGTGCATGTTTTCACATATGAAAAGAAAATCCTTGTTGGTAACCTTATTTATAGTGTGGTAAGGCAAACCTGCATTGTTTTGCTTTTTTGATGTTTTAGGTTGTGATTTATTCTGCTGATCTAACAGACTTTCAGCTTAGCAAGTTTGATCAAATTTTTATTAATGGTCGAAGAGCTGTGAGGGCACGGTTTCCAAATGTTAATCCAGAAATTATGGGTTTACATACTATCCCTACTGGTTATGTTCCAATTGCAAGCAAATGGCTCCCCCATATAATAAACCAGACCCAGTAGAGATACACATTGAATCACCAGTGCGACACACATCACTTTTTCAGGAATATTTTCTGGGTATAGATGGAACCGTTGAACAATTTAACCCACCAAAATCTTATTGGGGCGTAAAAAACCCAAGGATCTATGTATAAAGTTCCTTCAGGTTTATCTTATTCAGATGACTTAGAGATGAACAGCCGACCCTGGAAAGATGCTGCAACTGGAATAGTGCATTGTTTTCCAGACCATCACTGGGGTAATTGGATATTCAAACTAGACTCTCGAGATGAGGTATATATAAACTACATTTAATTTTATTACAGAATAATTATACAAGGATTAGTTAGCTTTAGGTAGCAGGGATATACCAGGGTCTGTCTGTTTTATCTTTTTATTTTAAATTTATTCAACTACTAATAGTATCGACGTGATATTACATACATATTTTTATTTTTTGTTTCTGATGTTAAGCAAATATACAACCTTGCTCAATTACTCTGTTTGGGATGTACATTATTATTGTGCTGGAGTATTTTGATCTGTATTTTTTGCCCTAGGAAGGTTATCTTTTGATAGTACATGCACAAAAGAAATTTGCATAGTGCGGCATGAAGATGTGACATTTGAGTGGCAAAGAAAACCTTAAATCCTCAAATATTTTAAGAAAATGGGAAAAGTTTACATTTAAACATTCAAGATAGCCAAAAACAGCTTGCCTTTTCCATAAATGTTATTTCTAATATGAACCATGAAGTTGAGTAATTTTACACTGAATAATATTTACATGTTATACACTAAAATAAAAACTAACTATATCAGGCAAAGAAAATCCAAAAAAAGTCCGAAGAAAAAATAAATGTAATATCAAAAGTATTTGCCTCCTGATGTTTTCAATAACAGAAGATAAGATTTGTGCACTTTTTTGGTTACTACACTAAAGGAACCATGAATAAAATTCACTTAATCAGAAAAAATGGAATGATAAATGATTTCAGAGATTTTGATTGTATGGGATTATGTGTTTTTTGACAAAAGTTTGAAAAGATTTTGGGGTTTAAAGTTTTTTTATTGATGCCATCAACCTGTCGATTTTAAAACAGATAGTTGACCCAGCTTTAGGAAATCAGTTATTTCCACCCATTTTTAAGTTATTTGACATCAAATTTATAAGTGCGCTGCAATGGCTCCACAAAGTTTCATAATACTATTGACTGCAATATCTGTAATGATGTAATGTTTAAGTAACCAGTAGATAATTCCCCATTCACGCATTCTTTAGGAGGTAAAAAGATTTCCTTTGAAAAGAAGAATTTTGGCCTGTTTCAGTATTCTCACTATTCACTATTATAGTATAAGAGATCTTTAAACCTGTGGATAAATCTACTTAGGTGGATGATCAAAGGAAATGATCTGTTATTTAAATGAACTGTCAATACTAACCCTATAATAACTGTTTATGAGGGCAATACCGGAGAATATTGACCGACGTCAAAGTATTGCCCGAGCTTGTGAGGGCAATACGTGACAGAGGTCAATATTCAAAGGTATTGCCCGAAATAAACAGTTATTATATGGATTATTACCCGGGTACTGCATTTCACAACAAAAAATATAGCATTATAAAAGCAGGATGTAGAAACCACGTCTTTATAGAAACTATTCCCATATGGAACATACATTCGAACAAAAAAAAAATTTTTAAATCGAATATCGTGTAAACATAGCAGGTTTTCATTGCAGCCACAACATTGAATTCTTTAAAAGATAAAAGTAAGTTTCACATCTGTTTCACTTCTGTTTCGCGTTTTGTTTACTTTTTTCTGTGTTTATTTACATTCAATGTTACCATATTTAAAGTTTAAACACGGTTGCTATGGCAGCGGGCAATACCGTGGAATATTGCCCACTATGACGTAAGTTCTAGCCAATCACATTGCACAATTTTCAAAAATATCCATGCCGCCCTTTTACCCGGGTAATAAACATTGATAAACACTCTTTTGTGTAAAACTTGGAACGCTGATTAAGAAAATATATAGGACCATGTGCTTTTGACAAATAAATGAAGAGATATTGAGATTTAATTGTTTTCAATGAAGTCATAAACCTGTCCGTTCCAAACTGAATCTTGGTGTAAGGCAGTCTCCAGTAAACCTATGCAGTAAAAAATAACTGACTTTGTCACCTCATTTCCTCATTTAGCCTCAAAGTTATAAGCACATGGTAATGATTTTGTTTATTTAAATTTTGCTTTTTGACAGTAAATTAATGCTATTGACATTGTTCAAAGAAAAATGATCACATCTATGCTATGCCTACAACAAATGGAATTACTGTATTACTCTATTATAGATACTGTTCTTACTTATAGAACATAGATATTATAATGCAGCATTCATCATCATCATCATCATTCTCGACTTAACGTCCGTTTTCCATGCTAGCATGGGTTGGACGGCGTATATTAATGACCCTCTTCCAATCTGATCTAGACTGTGTTAGATCTAAACTCAACTTCCTCTGTATCAAGTCTGTCCTTATAACCTCCAGCCGAGTCTTTCTCGGTCTGCCTCTGGGCTTTGCCCCAGGAACTATCAAGTCTCTACACTTTCTTACCCAATTATCCTCCTTCATTATTTCCAAGTGTTCCAGCCAATTCAATCTTCTTATCTGGATAACATCTTTAATTCTACGGATACTTAGCCTGCTTCTTAGCTCATCTGAACTTTTCTAATGCTATAGCCCACACATCATAAAATTTTACTAAATTTCACATTTCATCATAAAGTAGTTACTTATAACCAAGTTGTATATGAATGCAGTTGTAAAGAACATGTAGTTTCTTGTGTTTTGCTTTGTAAGTGGTCTGTTTATTATTTCCTGTTTTTAAAATGTGTGAGTCTGGAGAGTAACATAAATAATGGAGATTTTACTTAAACTGTTTCATAGCCCCTTTAAAATGTATGTAAATATATTTAAAAAAATCAAAAAGGTGTACAATTTCTGTAACATAAATTATGCCTAATTATTAACCAGTTAGTAGTAGTGGCCAGTACCTGATGTTTAAATTAAATATAAAATGTTTAAATTTTAAACAATCATGAAAAACATCACAGACAAAAAAGAGAAGCGAACACTAGACACATCATTTTCACCAAAATTTGTCTTTGTAACTGCCCATGAATGGTAACATGATAATGTTGACATAACATCTGATTTAATTTTTTTTGAATCTTGTTCAATCTATAAAGGTCATGGTTTTTAACAAAAAATAGTTATTTTACTGTTCTGTTTTCCTTCGCATACACAGCAAAACCATGTAATGATCCTTTTATTTCATCTTGGTCAATACCTCCAAATATTGACCTCTTTCACATGACGTTAATCGCTGTTCTCTGATATTGGCCTTTTAAACAATTGTTATAGGTTTAATATTGTGACATTTTGAAATTATAATTGAATTTCAATTATTATTATTAAATGCGATAATGTATATATTTACATAAATTAGCTTACATATACATTATATAGACGTCAACAAAATCAATTGCTGCTATCAATGTGTGACCTGTCTTTTAAAAACCTAATAATTACATGTTAAAAATAATATTGTATCAAAGTGTATCATAAAATTTTCCCGATCCAGTGTACACGATGATTGCTTGAACACATTTTTAAGTTAACTTTTGTGTTTACCTAGACCTATGCATTTGCCCAGTCTTTGGCATGTGGAACACACTTAGAAGGAAATGTATTTTTGTGTGAAAATCAGTGTGTTATTCCCTCTCGCTTTCCCCATCGTACATTGAACGATCAAATTGGTTTAGTTTCAGTTTGTTCGAGCGAACACGTTGTTGCAGTTTGCTCTGGTTATCTACCAATATATAAGTGTTGATATTGGCAATTTGTGTTTCGTTCTTTTTAAAAAACTAACTGAATAATGAGATCATCAGTTGATTTCTACCGTCATTGGAGTTTTCGGCCCCGTCCTAGCACGGACTAATCAATAACTCCTCGTGATAGTGGGCCATACCTTTGTTTAGGTATTCTCATCAGTTAGTAAGAACAATTTTCTTTTTTTAACTTACCGTTCTCATTGTCGTGCAACTGAAACAAATTCAAAGGATCGTTTTGATTCGTGATGCGTATGTATATCTTGCGTATGTATGTCTTGCTACGACAGCTACTCGAGTGAAAAGAGGTCGATTTTAAGACATGTGCAGTCATATATAGTTGAAGGGCCGTTTAAACGGGTCGTTGTCAACTGTTGTTCGTCTTTTTCAAAAAAGCGCAATGTGAGTATTAGTTGTTGCCATAGCAATATGGGTTATGATTAATTTAAGAGACCGGTTGCAACTTTGTACTCAGGTCTCTTTTATAAGTAAAACACAATTTAGGATTTTAGTACGGCTAATTTCAGAGTTGGACACGGCTAAAGGTGTCCATGTGTCCAATTTGATTGTTCAATGTACAATGGGGAAAGCGAGAGGGAATAACAAACTGATTTTCACACATTTCAATGGGATTCGGTGGTGGAAATTCAATGGAAAACAATCTGTTATTTAATTTCGTACGAGATACAACTGTTTACTTACACTTGTTGTGTTTGTGTTTTTTAATAGTTTGGTTGGGTAACTAGAATAAGTAGTGCAATCCAAAGAATTCTTTGTTTCATTATTGGCATTGTTTTACATATTTTAAGTTTAAACCTATTTATACTAGGCTTTCACATGGCCAAGTTTGCGCATTTTTATTGGATAAAATTATAAGAACACTTAAAAGTTGAAGTAAAGTTGACTTTTGTTATAGCGGACTACTTTTGACTACTTCTGGCTGAATGTACAGTAACTTTAAACGCCCTGGCATAATCATTAATGGCTTGAATAAGAAACAAAGTTTTAAGCGGACCAACATTCCGATTCAATGTCTGTGGTTAGAAATATTTACTTTGGGGTGGGAGAAATTGAGTCTGCTAAATTACATACTTTATGTGCTTTTCAAAACCAATGAAACTGACGTAAATAATGCAAATCACTATTTTTATGATATAGTTCATAGTATAGTTTTATATGCATAGGAATATAATTAAAAATAAACAGAAGTCACTACATAGTTTGTCTGAAGAAATGTTTTCAAAATTTGACTCTACTCTCACTCTTCATACAAAAACAAAACAAACAATGCAAAGATAAGCAATATGTCTAAACCCAAAATTGAAATAAATACAATGTAAATATTTTAACGTTAAACTTTTTTTAAAAAAAAATGTTATGGCTTCTTAAACTTCAAGAAAATGAAACACCAAGATCATTAGTAACATCATCTTTGTCATTATACGCAATGCCTGCATCTGCAATAACGCTTTTTGGAAATATGATATTCGACCAAATTGGCATAGACAATATGCAGCATTTCCGTGGGCAAAAATTGAAGTCCTGTTCAACAGCTTCATTTCTGTCAAATGGTACTGTCAAAGAACCTTCCACCTTTAAACATATGTACCAATTGTTATTATGGCTTTGCATGATCGACCATGGCATTTTGCACTTCTGTGTGATTTCTCCATTAGTCGCACATTTTGTGGTCGATGGAACAGAGGATGTATGGATAAAATGCTTTGAAAATCACTCTTTTTGCGGGATGATTTTTTAGCAACCGATTATAAAATAAACTTGTTTCCATTACAATGCCGTACATAAAATGGAGATGTAGATTCCGTTTCACACTGTAAATTCTGATTCACACTTGTCTTCATCGCTTTTCAGTTTTTTTCATTTCACAGCAAGACCCATATAGCCCTGGGTTTCAGGTGGTGGAGTACCTCAAACACGTAAGCACGTAAAGCATGTAAGCACGTAGAGCATGTGAGCATGTGAGCACGTATAAGATGTGAGCGTGTATAACATGTGAGCACGTAAGCGTGTCAAGCACCTAGTTAAGCAGACTCGGAGAAATTTGTTAAAAATGGCTCTTCTTTCAGGGAGGTAGGCCTTATTCAAAAAAAAGTTATATTTTAAAAAAACACAAAGAAATATAGGTATTACTACTTTTACTTTAGTGGAGGAAGGGGGTGTTTATTATCTAAATGAAAGTAATATTTTGACAACTTAATCAGATTATTACAGTACTATTAATACCTTATTTAGGATACATAAATTTGATTTAACAACTAAAAATTTTGCTTATTTTTTCACATTCCTGTTTTAATAGAAACTCATGACCATGGTCCAATCAACACTTGGGACAGAGTGCCATACTTGACAAGAGTTTACAATGATGAATCAGTTTCTCTCCAGGTTCAACAGAATTCCATACATCGAAATTTTATGATAAACAACTACTGGTCAGTTTATCCTATTGATCATGATGATGGCTCATCTTTCTGGAATGACACACATAACTTCATTGTTTATGGAGGTATCCAGGATTTTATCAATCTTTAATTTTTATGCACTTAAAATTAGGATTTTTGTCTTCTATACTAGGTGAAGTTAATTCATGGAATTATTAATTTAATGTGTATTTTTATTCAATTTGACAATTGGCCAAAATCACTTTTTGGCATTAATTTAATGATGGAGGAAAACATAAATTTAGCAATGGCTGAAAAAATTAATTGGGCATGAATTTAATATAGTGACCAATTTTTGACCAATCATCAATTTTAGAAAACTTTTTCAATACAAAAAATTGTAGAAAATACTTTCAGGGAGTTATGGCATAACAGTTTAAATGCAGAAAAATACCACATGAATTTAATTCAATTTAAGCAGAATTTTGCCCTACAGCTTTCAGACTAGATGTATAAAATGAAACAAATTATTTTTTCAACAAATTATTTTTTACAGGTTTCAAAAATTACTTGAGGCATGATTTATATTCTATAAAAAATGTTTATGTATATCCGAAAACAGATTGCTTAATGACAGTTGGCCAAAAGTTAGGTATGTTCATTTATTGCATGTGAGATAGGTATTATAATTTTTGTGTAATGCTCAGTCTTACGCACTTCAATAAAATAATACATTGCTAAAAATAAATGTTGCTTACATGGAAAGGCTTTTTATCATTTTTTATCATATTGACAGCAACACACGACTCGTATTAAATAAGGTATAGGCATTGGTTTTTCTAATGCAACCAAATGATTAAATGTGTTAGAATATTCAATCTAGCATGTCTTATGTTCATAATTACAGAATAAAACGCAGTAATGTTATTGTATTGTATCTCTAGGTCAAGCTGGTTATGGAGATGTTTATGAACAAAATACATGTATAGCTGCACATACAAAGATATATTGGCTTGGGAGTTGTACATCGAGCTGAGCTAAATCTTTTATACCATATCTAGAGAAAAATAGATATTATACCCCAAATGGAACTATTACGACTCAGTGTGGATCTGAGACATGGAATTTAGCAGGTTTTCAAATGCATGGATACGATTATGGCAGTCTTGTTAAAGAGCTTGTTGGTGATGATGTTGTTATACAATGGGGAAAAGAACTGTTAGGGTTATAATGTAGCATTTGCAGTTCACTAAATTTAAAGAACTGGCCATTAGATTCAAATTGAGATATATATTAAGGTCATTATTTATTAAGGCTGCAGAACAGTGTGGGGAGAAAAAGAATTTCTTACCATGATTGGTAGCATTGACTATAGACAGCAAGTCATTACTGCATAGCTCAATGTAATATTTTGCATGTTATTTTCCACGGCAATTACAGATTCCTTACATAAGTAAGAGTGTGGTACACGGCATACTACTGTTGTTTTTTAAACAAAAATTTTGATCCTATGGGTCGTTTGAGTTTAATGTATTGAAAAAATCAGGTAAAATTTGGAAACAGCTGTTTAACAGCTACTGGGTTAAACCATATTCACAAACATTCATCATGCCCGTGTGACATCTGAAGCAAGATTAATTAATTACCAACAAGAGGAGCTGGACACTGAACATCATTTACCTCAATACAATATATGTGCATAATCGTGATCTGCCTGATGTAATAGAATAAAAGTTCATTTATAACTCAAGGTATCATCCAAGGTGGCCATCTTCTAAATCTCCTAAAAAAACGTCCTAAAATCTCCTAAAATGAAAAGTAAATTAACAATCCTCCTAAAATTTGTAATTTTTGTCTAAAAATAAATCTGTTTGATTAACATAATAAATAACTACTGCTTTTACTTAACATTGTAATGCTTCTTTTCATATGGAGAAAATTTTTATGTTTGTATTATTAAAGAAAATGAAATTAAAGCCAAATCTATTATTAAGATCATAAAATTCTGAAATTTTTTTAAAAAAATCCTAAATTTTTCATTAAATTTTTGTGTAAATTTGGTGATTTCCTATAAAAATTAATGTTAATAAATTACCCAAATTCTTCTAAAACTTTTCTTTTAAAAGTCAGTGGCCACCCTGTTATCTGATTTCAAAGCATCTTTTTGCATAAACTTACCTATAGTTGAGCTATCACATATCTGTTTACGCTATATTCTGTAAAAACATTTTTTAAGACTTTGGAAAATTTAAATTTTGTAATTGAGTATACTAGAGAATAATTTTTACCAAGCAACGATGCTTCCATGGTCTCACTACTGCTCTACATGTCAAAGAAGCAGTTTTAATGTTGTGAGGGAATCTTGTTTTGCTAAAAAACACTTTTTAAGTAGAAATCTTTATTGTTATTTAACGACTTTTGTATCTGTTTTCTATTAGTTTTTTTATAAGTTTTTTTTACTAACTCTTTATGCACCTGCATAGCAGGTGATACATGTTGTGCATTAGTCAACTTAAAACAAAAAATAATAATTTTTTGTAGCATATTTTTATATTGAATTTACAGTTACTGAACTGTAGCTGTATTTTTTGTTATTTTTAGTGAAAATTTTGTACAAGGTGATCACAAACAATGACTACCGTAAGGTGGCATCATCTTTTTGTAGCCTTTGCTGCCATTAACCTTGCAGTCACACATCGTGTCCCTACTGGTGAAAGTAAAGAAACCATTGACGAACATGAAACACGAAAACATCTTCAGCATGTAACAACACAATATGCATCTTCTAAAGAAAGGGAGCAGTTGATCAAAGATGGATTAGCTGGAACAGCTGATTATCTTAACTATGTTGTATCAAGCAAACCATCTTTAGCAACCAAAGAGTTTGATTGTAAAATTAAAAAATTAGCCTTTGAGTTTGCTAAAAAACTGGCACCTGGCACCGGTAATCAAACAGAAATGAAGTATATTTATGATGGCCTTCAACTAGGATCTTTATGTAATGTTAGTTATCCTTCACTCCAAAAAATGCATGAAGACTGGCATACAAATAAACGCATATCCTCGGATGGTATAGAAATATATGTGGATGATTATTATGGTCAAAACCATCATGATGGAAGCTTTGTAAACCCCCTAAAGGATATACAATCAGGCTTAAATAAATGCAAGATCCTAAGATCATCTGATAATAATGGTGTTAAATGCACTGTATTTGTTAGAGGAGGAACATACAAGATACAAGAAACACTTAAGATTAATGAAGATAATGTAATTTTAACTAATTATGGCAATGAAGATGTCAGGGTAACAAGTGATGCAGTTGTTAATATACCTAAATGGAACCTATACAAATCCTCTTTGGAACGATTTGAAATGAGAAATCCTATATTCGAAGGAATTCAACCAAAACAAAGTACAGCTGCAGTCATTTTTGTTGGAGTGTTTGACAGCTATTTACAGTGTGATAAATTCTGTGCCAACTCAAGCAAATGTACTGCGTATGCATACTTTGATACTACAGCAGGTGCTTTTTCTAAGCAATGTTATATGCGAGTTGATGGAATGTGGGATACAGTAAATCACACTGGTGTTGTCAGCGGGAAAAAGGTATGCTAATTTTGCTACAGTCAAAGTGAAATTGAGAGAACACCTTTCCTACTGCATAAAGCCTAGTTAAAAAAATCTCTAATAAGCACTTTGGATATACCCAAGTTCAATCAATCAATCCATTGATTTTACAGAGGTAAAAGCTTGGTGTTGCCTTCTGTCATTCAGCAAATTTTGTCAATTTTTCCTTCTTCCTTACAGGTAACAATATATTCTGCTGATTTAAGTTCTGCAAACTTAAAGAAAGTTGATCAAGTGTTTATCAATGGCCGAAGAGCAGTGAAAGCCCGCTTTCCTAATGCAAATCCTGAAACCATGGGTCTGCATACGATTCCAACTGGGTACGTTGAGAGTGCAGAGGAATGGCTTCCACCACTCAAAAAGCCAGCTGCCACTGAAATACACATTGAAGTGCCCCTCAGAGAAGCATCGTTGTTTCCAAAATTTTATATAGGCGTTGATGGACCAGTTAATCAATTTGACCCACCACAATCGTATTGGGCAACAAAGAATCCTTTTGGAGGGGGTGGCTCCACTTATGAAGTGCCTTCTGGATTAAAGTATTCTTCCAACTTAGAAATGCACCTAAGATCGTGGAAAAATCCGAGTACAGGCATTGTACATTGTTATCAAAATTACCATTGGGGTAATTGGATGTATAAACTAGATAGTCGAGATGAGGTTTGTCCATTGTCATCTATATAAGTGTTTTTGGTCACACTGGATAATGAAGTGACTTATGAATTAGGATCCGTCTGTACGTCACAACTCTCCCTTTTTCTGATTTTTCACACAAAGTTACTTATCAATAAATGCCAACGAGTGCCATTTTTGTGTTTTGAAAAAATCATAATAGCACTATTTTGGGCAAAAGCCTTAACATTTGGCCCAAAAATAGGGACTTTTTGAGTTTTTTTTAAAAAAATTATCACTACTTTCTTCTATAAATGGTTTAAAATGTTAGTACAGATTATTATTTACAAATTTCATTTGGTCCTATATGCAACTGGCAAGAAACCTAAAACAACGCAAAATAGTTTTTTTTTGCATGTTCGTCACAACTCATTAAAATAGTAAAAAGTGACGATTTTGGAATTTTTAAAAAAATTGTAATGGTGTCACCATTTTAGACAAAATCAACTAAATTTGGGCTCAAATTAGGTTTTTTTTTAAGTGCTTTTTGGTAAAACAACTTTAAAGTTACCTAAAGTAGTTGCTTGGTCACATGCAATAGCGACGTGACCTATGAATTATGGTCTGTTCATGTTTGTCGGAAAATTTTATTGTTTCATTGTCTATGCTCCCCTTTCATACTTATGTGTAATCATTAAAATATAAGTCTTTTGTACTTTGGGTTTGTTAAGAAGAAAAGTGTTATAGACTTTTATTTTTTTTAAAAAAAATTTTACTATCATTCTATTTGTTCTAATATTTGTTGCTGTAATGTTATACTTTTATACATCATTCTTTCAAACTTATGTCCTAATGTCAGGAAAACAGAACTCTTCATTGGAGTTATGGTGGGTTTCAAGAAGCAAGAGGTTCTCCAGCTGGTAAAGAATGGTATGTGGAAAACATTTTTGAAGAACTTGATTCTGCTAACGAATGGTTTTATGATGAAAACAGTAAAGTGTTGTATTATTCACCAAATGGAACAGATGGTGGTTTACCAAGTGTGGTGAGTAACTTATGTGTTTGACTATATGTTTTTCATATGTTTTTCATACACATTTACATATATACTAAACAGGTGAAAAAATATTGCACCTGCTAAAATTTTTATACCAAAAATATATAAAGGCATAAATGTTTATGAAAGTATAAGACATGCTAATTACTAGCATACTTTTATATTAAAGTCAAGCATTATCGCGGCTGCTCATAAAAAGTATGATGTTAACACAAAATGGCATTCCATACAAGGAAATATTCCCAGCATGTAGGGATTGAATATTGACTTTTTCAGAAAATTTTGATCTTGGCTAGAAATTTAAAATTGTATTTCTAACTTGTGATAAATTATTCGCTTGCTACTAATTAGAACAGATTGTCAGTGAGTTGATTATAGATTAGCTACACTTGAGAATCAGTGAACATTGGTACAACATGTTTAATAACTTAAATTTCTTTGTAGGTTACCATTCCACAGCTACCATCTTTGCTTACAATAATTGGCAACAAGCATAAACCAGTCAAGAATGTTTCTGCAAAAGGATTAAAATTTCAGCATACTACGCAAACTTTTCTTGAATCTTATATGGTACCAAGTGGAGGAGATTGGTCTGTTCATAGGAATGGTGCTGTGTACATCCAGAGTTCTGAAGGTGTTACCGTACAAGGTTGTACATTCGACTCACCTGGTGGCAATGGACTGTTTGTAAGGTACTACTAATGTTTTTAATTGCCCCATTATTATTAAACTAGTTGAATAGCTGATTACAAAACGTGCAAAAATTTTAATGGTGTTATTAAGGACACATCTATATACAAAATAAATTTTCGGAAATTTGTTAAAAATTTACTCTGTTGTGTAGAGCTTAAAAGATTTTTTACAGAGCACCATCAACCTGTTGGTTCTGACATAAATTGGCCCATTTTTAGTCCGGGGCAGTCTCTATTAACCATGCAGGAGATTGTGTAAGCCATTTCTATTCATATCTGAATTTTTGGCCCTAGAAATATATGGTACGCTAGAATGACTTCATTAAACTTAATTACTGTATTTATATCAGTAAAATGCATGCACATTGTGTTGTGATGCCAAAAAATGTAATGAATAAGATTTAACTACTAAAAACAGGAACACGTCACCTATATGCTGTCCGATAGCGTATTATCATTTAAGAGGTTGTTAAGATTAAGTAAAAATTGCTTTGAGGATGATTTTGTGGGTTTACTCTAATTGTTGTTTTCTTTTAGTAACTACAATAGAGAAACAATCATTTCACATAATTTATTTTATCGGCTTGGTGATAATGGTATTGTTTTGGTTGGAGATAGTAATTTGATTGATGGTACACGGACAAACCAGCCAAGAGGTGTACAAGTGCTTTATAACTTGCTCTTTGAAAATGGATTGTGGGGAAAACAGGTAGATGGATTTCGTAAACTGGCCTATAGAATGTCATTTTTATATTTTATTGTTTTAGGATTCTAAAAAGTATGTGTATGTTGTGGTCTTATTCTGTTTATAGTTTGACCCTAACATGTTCAGTTCAAAAACAGTTCAAAAATTACAATAGGACTATTTGGGTATATAAAAATTGATGGACAGATAATACACAGTTTAGGTTGATTATTCATTTTTCTTTGTGAATATAATTTAACCAGTTGCAATATAAGCATTTCTCATTTTTTAAAAAATAATTAGTTTTACTGCAGCAAAATATGTTGTATATGCAGGAATTACAAAATACTTCAAAAAATATGTTCTTTTCTATATGGTCAGGGCATCCCTAATTTATACTTTCTTCTTTTTAGCTTTCTTCCTATTCTTAATAAAAAGTTTCCACAAACTCAACTGAAACCAAATTTTAAATAAACTCCTACTCCCTCCCTCTTTATGTTGCATGCAAGATCACACAAAACTTGCATTAAATTGTTAGTTAAATGTATTTCATTCTTTTACAGACATATCCATATGTACAGTCTAGAGCTTGTGAAATCCATTTGGAGGGGAATGTGTTTTTTAATGGTCCTCGTGCAGGCATTAATATTAATGATGGATTTGGTGGTGGAAATTCAATTAATAATAACTTGTTGTTTAATTTTGTTCGGGGTATGCCTATTTACTTTAAAGTTGCATTACATTTATATTCAGAGGCTAATTATTCTACAGAAAATGATTTAAGTTGATAATTACAATTGTAAACAACACACTGACTTGTCAAAATCACAAAACTCATACATGTAAACAAATTAAAAGTATAGTAGGAATTATTGTGGACAACGGATTAAATGCAGAGATTTACTTTATTGGAGTAATTTTCGCAAGAGAAACTTTCACAAGAAAAAAAATTCGCGAAATTTTTTGCATAAACTTTCGCGAATGAAGAAATTTGGAAAATTTCGCAACATTACCTTTCGTGAATGAAGAAACCCGCAAATTTTTGCGAGATAACTTTCGTGAACAAGAATTTTTCAGTTAGAAAAAACTTCAAAATTCTTGGCATAATTGAAAATGTTATAAATTTTCTTTCTTGAAATAAGATTTTTAAGTATTTTGTGCGTTTTTGGTGAAAATGATAACAAGCTTACTGGATAAACTTTCGCGAATGAAAGAAATTCGGAAACTTTCGCGAGATAAACTATCGCTAATGAAGAAACTCGCACATTTTCGCGATATAAAATTTCGTGAAAATGGCGAAAAATTGCGAATTCGCGAAAGTTTCTCTCGCGAAAGTTTCTCCAATTAAAGTATTTTACTTTTAGAAACTGATGATCATGGACCAATCAATACATGGGATCGAGTACCGTACTTAACACGTGTTTACGATGGCAAATCAGTGTCCTTAAATGTGAAAGAAAACCAAATACATTTGAATTTTATTGTGAATAATTATCGATCTGTTTGGCCTATTGACCATGATGACGGTTCTTGTTTTTGGAATGATACACATAATTATTTGGTCTACGGAGGTAAATTTTTTATTAGTTAGGATGTCTGTTTACAATATTATTATGCTGTACTTTAATATAAAATAGTAGTTGTTTACCTGTGAAAAATCCCTTGGGTAGCCTGTCCTTTATATATTGTATTTTGTGTTTCCATTGAATGACTTTCTAACTAAGTGATGGGGCCTCACAGAAACAGACAGACAACTATTATTACAGATGTATTTACATTAATTGGACAATGCATCGTTTAAATATGCTAGCAATATTTCACTACTGAGAAATATCTTTGTTGAGAACATTTCAAGAAAGTTTGGTTATTCTTTTATGTTCTGCAAAATCTTTTAGTTGGCAGCTCTTCCTTGGTTATTTTGTACTAATAATATCATACTAATTAAATGTTTTAGGATTTAAGAATTATTTGGGTCATGATAAACATTCTATGTCCAACATTTATGCATACCCCAAAACATCTTGTGCTCAGAGTGACGGTCAAACTATAGGTACGCATTGTTTTTTTTTTGTTCAGGTTTTAAAAATTACCTGGGACACGACAAGCATTCTATGCATAATGTGTACGTTTATCCTGATCAACATCCCGCTAAAGGTGCTTCGATGAGCTATCCAACATGTGCTAACACTGATGGACAAACTTTAGGTGAAATTTCTTACTAATAGGATTGTAACCATTTCCAATGGTTTGTGCTGTTGTTAGTTGATTGTGGTACCATCTAGAGCGCCAATTTTTCAGAATTTTTAAAACGGTATCAGGGTTTTATATAAGCATTTAGACAAAATTAAATTTCCGAGATTTGTTTGTTTTGTATTGACAGTAAACACAGTAGTTATAAGAAATGAGAATAACATGTTTCTTACATTATTAATCAAAAATATTCCATCACAAAAAAAATCTTAGCATTAAAATAAACTATTTTTTGTTAGTTTAATTGTTACCTAATTAATCCTTATTGAAATCAGGAAATACCTCAAAATTTAGTACGTTTAGCAAGGCAATAATTTCATATTATAATGGAGGTATTTTTATGTTCTGGCCCCTTTAATAGGAAACTAAAATCATAGACAGCATTTAAAATTAGCTATTGACATTTTGTAGCACTTACAATTGGCCCGTTTTAAAAGTACACATATAACTGCTTATCTGGAGTCCTGAGTCTGCTTTGAACTTTGACAAGTTCAAAATGTATGACTCGTGGTGGCAAACTTCGAAATTAGCTGTCCTGTTTCTTTTGTCCATGATGAAAAGCATGAACTTAGATCAGAGATTTTATTTATATTTTTCAAATAAATCAGTAAATATTGGAGAATTTGATTTGGTTCTTTGATTGAACAAGAAAAATTAAAGTTTATAATTTAGGCTGGTTTTCTCTATAATGTTTACCTACAAGATAAAATTGATCTAATTGATTATATTTATGTTTATCAGGAACTTCCGGTTATGGCGATGTATATGAAAGCAATACTTGTATCATTGGTAGACCAAATCTTTATGACCTGGGGAGTTGCAAAGTTGGTTATTTAATGGAATTGATTCCTTATTTTGCACGAAATCGGTATTACACACCAAATGCAACAATTGAGGTAAAATGTGGCGATGAAACATGGGATCTGCATCAATTTCAAATGCACGGGATGGAAATTGGAACCGTAGTAAACCACCTTGTAGATGATGACGTGGTGATCGGATGGGGAAAAGATTTACTTGGTCTTTAAGGCTTAACCTTCACTAACTTAATTACAGGAAATTTAAATCTATCTGAACACGATAAAAAGTTTTGCGTTTTTTGAAATAAAGAGTTATTAATTTCCGGAAGATGTTATTTTTTATTTGTTATATGTTTCCTTTTTTTCTCTTTCTTGTTCTAAGATTACTTAGCCATTTTATTTCGATATTTCTTTTTTGTTTTTCTAATGAATCGGTAAGAGCTAATATAATAAGAGTAGTTGTGATGAATAACTGGATTAACAGCTTGTCTGTGCGGTTAAAAAAATAAATATGTCTACGTTTTTCTTTGTGTACTATGACAGTGTAAGGACAGAATGTGTAGAGTTCTGTGTATTGTTAATTCACTTGGTGGTATTGCTACAGTTATTTTATCTTATTTGCTTTTTTTAACTTTCGTTTTTATAATTTGATTGAGAAAATACTGATGCTTAGCTGTAACTTTTTTAATGTATAAAAAACGTGTTTGTAATGTGATTTCATTTTATCATAAATGTTTCATTGAGGTGTAAACATGTATTTTGATTGCAACAATTTTTTTACGATTTTTTGTTTCTAATTTAATAAGACTGTATAATGTTGTACTGTTTGGTTATGTAAATGTTTTTTTTATAACTTTAAATTTTGTAATTATTAGTTGCTAGCAAACAAAATATGTGTTGAATTTGCATGCATAAAATATTTTGTTTTTAATCGTTTTTCTGTACCAATTTATATATAAAAAAAAGTGTTACTTCGTCACTTTTTATTTATTTTGAAGACAATTAAAACATGTTATGTTATCTCGTTCTTTAGAAGCAATTTTATTAGACAATCGTGATTTTAAAAACAAGCATAATTTTTTGTCCTACAGGTAGTCAGGATTGCCACTACTCCTGATAATCCTGAATGGAAACTTTATTATGTTTAAAAATTTTTTTTAGTCATCAGGCTACATTTTTTCCTTGTTTTTGTTTTCGTGGAATACAATGCTAAAAACTATTCTGGAATGCTGTTGAAAAAGTTGAAAATTACTTGTAAATGCATAGCCAAAGTGGTAGTCAACTTTTAGGACCAAATTTACATCAGTAATACATGGGTAGGCATTGTTATTGCAATAACCTGAAAGGCTTAGGAACTTTTGAGTGCTTCCTTTCACTCTTTAACTTCAAACTTATAGCTGTTTTGTCATATGGAAATGGATTTTTTGATATTTTCAGTTGTCAATATTTTTCGATAATTATTTTAGATACTCATCACTTCCAATTTATTTCAGCTTAATAAAAATACTTCCATAATTCAAATGTCAGATCTAACATCAGAATCTGCAGAACGAATCAATCTTGATCAGCCAAGATGGCCTCAAGATACATTTGCGGGGCGCTTTAAACACTTTTGGTCGATAACTGATTGGAGAAATGGTCTTCACACAGAGAAAACTTTGGATGATTCAAAAAAGCTTTTGCACTTGTACAGGTATTGATAAGATTTTTATTTTCTTATGCGTTAAAGTTTGTTAAAACCAAAGATAGCCCAAATTCAAAGAGTGTCTGCTGCACCTTATAGGCGTTAAAATCAGTGTTACTTTAAAACTAGACTATATAATCTTGAAAACCTTTCTAATATAAATATCCGTCATTCTCCAAAAAATACCCTTAAAAACTTAAAATGTAATAACTTCCCTATCTATTTATGATACATTGGAAGTGTAAGAGTGTTTTTTTTTGCATCATTTTGTATCTACCTTGATTATCACTTGTAATTTTACTTGTGTCTGTTTTTAAGATATTTTTTCTGCTTCTTTCCTTCTTGTGTTAAAATTGGACTTTTTAAGACCTCTTACCATAATTAACAATGGTGTAGCCGTCATAATCATCTTATCATGTCACTCTTTGCTAAAAATTCATTGGTTATTACTGTGCGTATATTTTATAGCTGAATGCTATTAATAACTTTGGTGGAATAAACTACATATGCAAAAATTATCAATCCTTTTTTGTGTAATGAACTGAGAGAAGCGTAAATTTTGCTCGTATACTTGGCTGTTTTGGTAGGAACATACATAATAAATAATGTTCGACAGATTACTGTGTAAAGGTAGCCAGAGCCATCTTGAATTTAACACAAGTGAACATTTTATAAGTTTTGCTTGTTTAGATCAAAAATCTGTCTTTGTGTTTCTGTATTTGTAACAAATTCCCAGGAATATCTGATTGAGATTTGTTACTGAAAATTTTCAATTAATTGTGTATCGAATGTATTCTTTGTTATAAACTTTTTTCCTAGATTAGGTCAAGAACCACCAGGAACAACAAATGAACAAATATGGTATGCAAAAAAGTTATACGAATCTGCATTCCATCCTGACAGTGGTGATAAGATGAATACGATTGGTCGTATGTCATTTCAAGTACCTGGTGGTATGGTCATTACTGGCTTCATGATGCAGTTTTACAGGTATAAAGCATGTGGACGTAATTTCTTGTGCAGTCTAAAATCTAATAATTTTGCAATTTGTCTAATTATCAATACTACTTTTTATAACCTTATATGTACTTATTAAGACCTTGCAACCGATTGAGTTATCAAGGCCAAATATTTTTGCAACTTGTGTAGTTAATGAGATAAAATATAAAGAGGACTGGTGCAGTTGCTCCTTTCCATGCATAGCCACAGTGGTAGTCAACTTTTAGGAATAAATTTACATCAGTAATACATAGGTAGGCATTGTTATTGCAATAACCTGAAAGGCTTAGGAACTTTTGAGTGCTTCCTTTCACTCTTTAACTTCAAACTTATAGCTGTTTTATCGTATGGAAAATGGATTTTTTGATATTTTCAGTTGTCAATATTTTTTTTGATAATTATTTTAGATACTCATCACTTCCAATTTATTTCAGCTTAATAAACGAAAAAATGTCTATGTATTATTATTGTTGTAAAGAAAGTGAAAGAAAGTATTGTCAATTTTGTAAAAAAACAATACTCTATCCTGTATTTGTTTAGAAATATAGGTTGAAAGCCCTCCACATTTGATTAAGACAAAAGGGTTATAGAAAATTGATTTGATTGACTACACCACGAATTAATTGATTGACATCGGCATATTGATTTTTGTAAACTTTTAGAAGCTGAAATGTTTACATTTTTTAGGACTGTACCTCAAGTTGTTTTCTGGCAGTGGATTAATCAATCTTTTAATGCACTGGTAAACTACACGAACAGAAATGCGAAATCTGATATTACCAACTCGTAAGTTTTCACATACATTTTGTGCAACATTAGTTACGTTCTACGGAAGATGTTGGAAAATGAAAGAAAACACTCTGCATGATTGCCAGTGTGCTTTTTGGTTGTACAACACACTTCATGTTTTTTAATAAGATCGAAGAAATATACCTTGAAAAAGAAACAAGAAAATTTACTGAAATTTCTGGAAAATGATGAACAAAGCTTGTGCACACCACAGGGTGCCTTTTAGATCCTGAAAACCCTGAAAACCCTAAACCCTGAATTAGAACAAGGACCCCTCAGATACCTGAAATTTAGATTAAATTTTTAAAAACCCTAAAAACCCTGAAAATTTTGTAATGACCAGTTTGTAAAAATTATTAGAATAGACTATTTGTACTTTCAAGGGTAAAAAAGAGTAAAAATCTCTATTTAAGCCCTGATAAATCAGAAAAAGCCTGAAAGCTACAATATTATTCAGTAAATGACACTGAAAAACCTTGAATTCCCTAGACACCTTAAATCAATATGACGAATGTGAACTTCAGAACGAAATTAAATAGACGAATCTTTCTTGTAATTCTCTAATACCCAGACTCAAGATACTGATAGACATCTTGCACTTGCATTTTTGTTAACAGTTATAATCACAGGCTGTTATACAAAAAAATAGGATTCAGATCAGTCAACGGATTCATGTTGCACTTGATGTTTAAAAACATCAAGCAGTTCTTACTAACTTATTTTTTTTTTCTTTCCAGTCAAATTACTGTGGCATATGTCTCTGCAACAAGTGGTGCAATGGTGGTTGCCTTAGGACTAAACTCCTTAGTGAAAGTAAGTCAGGAAGGTATTTGTACTTTGTGTTTTTGTCGTGCATGTAGATCACTTCTTTCATTATAACTTCAGTGTTGTTTTTTGTGTTAGACAGCTCCTCCATTACTTGCACGTTATGTACCTTTCGCAGCTGTTGCAGCAGCTAATTGCATCAACATCCCACTGATGCGGCAGAGGTGAGGTAGTCTGCGTTTTTTTTAATAGATTTATTTTACTGCATAAAGAACGAGTCGAGGTTTTTCTGTCTTGTCAAGATCACACCCTCTGGTTGCAAACAAACTTGTCCAAATCTGTTCATTTCGATATTGGATGCTTGAGAGAAGTAATTGCTAAGCTCTTTAAAAGTCATATTTGTTTTGTTTTTAGCAGATGATTGAGACGTTTGTTTTTCTGTTTGCAACAACAAAAGAATTTTTTTAAAGTAACCAGTAAAATATAGATTTTATTTCTCTCTATTTTAGCAATAGTTTTAATAAACAGTATAGAAAGAAAGCTTTTTATACCATCATCCTCTATTTAAAACGTATTTTAGGTTGATGTAATTTTCCTTGCATTAAATCACAGTGCCAATCCTAATTTATTCCGATTGTAATAGTGATTTCATTGCCTTGAAAAATTTGAATGTATGTGTGTGTGTGTTTATACATTTAGAGAAATGTTCAACGGGATAGCGGTTTATGATGAAGAAGGAAACGAAATTGGCTTCTCAAAGAAGGCTGCGTATAAAAGTATCGCGCAAGTGTGTGCATCTCGAATAACAATGGCTGCTCCTGGCATGTGTAAGTTATTTATTTCACATCTAAAAAACAAAACATCAAACAGGTTATTAGATTAGAAGAATTTGTAAGTGTCTACAACGAGCTGGATTTAAGAGAAACACGCCTTTTTTATTAAAGCATCAGAGAAATATCCAGACATGGAATATAAGAAAAATTAGAGATAGCTTCTTATGAGTGTGTCATACTGAAATCTTTCTACACACCAATGATTGTGAAGTGTACAAGATTTCTTTTATTTCAAGATTTTAATAGGTGATATAACATTGGGTGCTCTAAATTCCTTCAGTAAGGAATTTTGGTTTGATAAATTTTCTCACAAAATGCATCACTAAAGATCATGTTTTGATGTCAGGAAATCTTATTGGAGTTTAACAAGAAATTTTAGTTCGTGCTTTTAAAAATAAAGCCTGTTTTGGGCAGGCAATACTTCAGAGAAACAGTTTTCAACAGAAAGAAAATATGACCTATACAATACCCGCCATTTTGTTTATGAGGCAAAGATGGTAGCTGCGTGTAGCGACAAGCGGATTTAGAACGGATAACGACCAGTTTTGTAAATTTTTTGTTACTTCAGCTTTTACACAACTAGCCATCAGTTCGATATGATTATGTAGAGACGCGACACCAATTATTAATGTTTAATGCAGGGGTGGGTCTTTAGAGGGGACACGGCGAGCTCCGTTTGTAAGATTGGTTTGTTAGACTGGTTTGGTAAGTAAGATGAAACTTATCTCACAGTCGTGTGTCACGCTGGTTAAAAAGTGCTGATGTTTAGGTGTTGATCAGGTGCTATAAAAATTAATTGCACTTGTCCTGTCCTGTTAAGAACTTACTCCATTAAATCGAGCTAGTTTATTTAAGGTGAGCTGAGATGCATTGTTTCTTGGTGGTTGAGCCATAGGTAAAGCGGGCCAGCTCGTATCCATATAGGGACATTCTACGTTAAAAGGGTTGGTCGAGTGGTTAACTTTTACTGAGCTGCAATTTTTCGCGACAACTGTGCTATGCACTGAGAACATTTTGTACGTCACTTCTATGAAGCTTTTAACAACTTGTAAAATTTGTAGCAGCTACAATCTGTTAATGATTTGTGTACCTTTTGTCATTAGTGATTGTTCCTATCATAATGGAAAAAATTGAAAAATTTCGCTGGATGCAAGTAAGTTTTTTGTCTTTTTATTCTTTGACAGGTGCGTTTTGTTTAAAAGTACGCACTTCACTATGCGTAAAGTGCGTACTTTTAATAAGTGCGTACTAATTGGAGTGAGTTTTGTTAATGAAATGTAAATCTTTGCTGTGTTTGGTACCATTTGATACACAGTCTATCTGTTATTTAAAAGGATAGCTTTTATGCTCGATATATTTGTTAGTGCACAATTCGGCGTTTCATATGAATTAAAAAATGTTATTTATTATCGTTAAGATGGTAAAGTAAAATCAATAGTTTAATTTTGAGTCATTAATTTGTGGTTTTCCATGTTTTAGCTACACCTCTCTTTTCAAACAGATTTTATCTATGTCATCATCTTTTTTATTTCCAAAACATTCAGATAAAATTTGTGGCCTGTCAATAAACAAGGGTGGCCACACCTAAAGCCTCCTAAAAACATAAATATTAGACTACTCCTCCTAAAATCTCTTTTATTCTGATATTTTAAAACAAGTTTTGCCAGTATGTATGTTAGAATAGGCTTATTTATCATTACATGTTCATTTTCTCCTGAAAAATGTTTTTTATATCTTTACTTGTATCTAAATTCCGACCCCAAAGCCTCTAAATCTGTGGTAAGCCTGAATAAAAAAAAAAGGGTTTTGCTTCGGATTAAATGTATTTGACGTTTTCTGTTAAGTGTAGGATCAAAGAATGTATTCAATCATATAAATTGTATTGTGGTGATTTTATAAATAATTTATTTTATCTTTTGACTATCAAATGCCTCAATACCTTAATTACTGTTGACGTCAAATGAACCATGACAATTAATGCAGGCTTATTAATTCTCTCAGTAATATCATTTTTCTTTCCGTCTTTTAAAGAGTATTAAAAGTCACGTAGCATCACATTTAACGAGGGCCTTTATTTTACTACAGGACGGTAATGTTTCCGCTGTGAAATTTGTTTAAAATGACCTCGTAGTTGTGGACGTCCGGTGTTTGTATTTATTGTGGTTGGGAATGATTTTGCGTTGATTGAGCAGGATAATTAAATAGAGTTTAAATGACGAAGTGTGAGCTTTGTTTTCTTTTCCTGTCCCACGTTGTGTATCCTTTTTTTAAAAATCGAGCCTGTTTGTTTTTGTTTTATTTTACCCTTTTCATGTTCTTTGACTTGACAACATTTTGGTGCACACGTAACATGAGCAACATTTTCTTAGCTAACTCGGGGGAGAGCTACAAACTTTTTAGCCTTCAATTTGTTAGATGACTTCTTAATTTCAACTTTATAACTTGCATTCTTACTCATGGCGTTTATTTCAACCCGGTTATCTTTTTTTATAATTAAACAATTTCGTCTTTATTCGTCAGCTTGGCAGCCTTTACTTCCGTGACCAATTTTCGTCGTCAAATGTGCAGTTGAAAGCAATTTATCGTTTCTGTGGTCAGTGTAACGTTTGCAGGTTTCTGTCTTACTGTCGTCAAACGTAACGGCAATGCGCTTCCGATGACGTCTTGTCGGAAATTAAAGGTAATGTGTTGTCAGGTGTGTTTGTTTTATTTGGTCGTTACTGAGACGAGGAAATGTTGTCAGATATGCGAACTTTAGCACGCTAGACGGGTTCTGGGAAATTGAAGGCGACATTGTCGGTATAATTCACTTCATAGTACACCTCTAAAAAACACCTTTTAATATTTTTTTAACTAGAAAATTGATAACAATTTCATCAAAAAAAATAAGACGTTTTAAAACATTCTAGAAAATTACGGTGATGTTAGAGTTCATTGGGAACCCTCTTCATACGTGCATTAAATAAATTAGGACCAAAAACCCCTGGGTTCATTTTTCCGTGAATTTGTAGAAAAAGTTACGAATTCTTAATGGCCAACTGCATGGGGACCTGAATTTAATTCTAATTTAGTCTGAATTTTATTTTAAATTATTAAAAATATTCCGACGGATTCAAGAGACGGAAGGTGATTAAAGTGACTTCAAAGCGACTGGGATTGCGCGAGGCATCTACAATTTTAAAAAAATTGTAATTTAACAGGCCTCTACCAGTCAATGATGTATTGATAATGAAAAAGAGACTTGTTCTTTAGTCCAAATAATGTTTTTTTATTTCTCCCGATTTCAGTTTTGTGTTTGTCCGTACACTGTCCGAATGGACTTTCACTCATTGTGTCATTTTATGCATTTTTTTTTTCTGCTGAATTTTTACAAGCCAATAAAAGTTTTACATTTCGAATCCAATTTGCTTTATAAAATCGTCACACATAAATTATGTGTAGTTAGGAATGTGTTTTAAATCCGATCGGTCAATAAAGATGAGAAAGATTTTCAAAGTTTTTTTCTTACACGTAATATACGGTTTACTTCCTTCGGACTAACAGTTGTATCATTCTCGTAATTTTAGCGTATTAAACCATTGCACGGTCCAATTCAAGTGCTACTCTGCGGTTTCAGGTAAGGAAATTATCATATTTTATACTTATGAACTATTTTTTAATAAACTTTTTTAATTGCTTGTCCATTTTCAATAAAAGAGAAGACACTAACATTGACATATGGGTTTTTTAATCCATTTTTCGACCTGATATTACAGATTTATATGCTTCTTCCATAGTTTAACATTTATGGTTCCAGCCGCATGTTCAATATTTCCCCAAAAATGGTAAGCATTCTCTGTTTTGATTTTAACCCCTGTTTTGTGGTTTTTATATCAATGCATCAAGATTCCACAATTTTATTGTTTTTATGTATAATCGCTCGTCATAAATGTTATCACTGAACTAAGACCTGCGGCGCCTGTGCTGGATGTTTTTTTAATTTTTGCAATCATTTGATTTAACCTTCAGAAATTGTTTTAAAAACAAAAACAGTGTCTGTTCTAATGGTAGTTTTAAACTTTTAAAAGAAATCCACCAACAATGAGAAAATCAGGAGGTACGTACTACAGAATAACAAAACGAACGGGTAGACAAAACCAAAGAAAAAAAAACTTTTAGCAATCTAAAATAATTTTGGACAGAACCATGAATGTTAATTTTAGGAACTTGACGAGCTCAAGGTATAGGGTCATGACCTAAAATCTGTGAGGTTAGAACAAACCTACTGGCGACGTCTTTGCATATTTTTATGTTAATCTATTCAAGTCTATTTTATTTATCTATTAAAACATTATCTATTTTCTTTTTTACACAAAACATAAATAAAATAGTTAATTAAATTTATTTAAATTCGGATAAGTTCCCTAACATATATTAGGAAGGCATTTATAACAAGGGACATGTTGGCCAATTGCATCTTGACATTTAAATAATTAATCTTATATTTTTTGCTCATGAGATTCTCATAAGTAAGCAACTTCATTGTCATAGATGCTCTTGTACATATCAAGATGAAGTTTGAATGCATATTCTTTGAGAAATACTAATTATCCCTGATAATGTATCTCAGTATTGGCTGCATGCCATATTATCAGAGTGGCTGCTACTCTGGAAACTGCTTGAAATGGTAAATACTCAGAAAAAACTTCTAACAAGTTGCAAAAAACTGGAAACTGCTGAAAAATAATTTTCTCGATTTTTTTCTAAATAACACGTTAAGGCTATGCTAAAAATTAAGAACACATTAAAGACGTACTGAACCAAAATTCCTTTATAGATTATGAACAAAATATTTGTTCATACACATGTTTTTGTGCAATAAAATAAGTTTAATACCATCTTTCGCTTTTAATCCTCTACATACCTTCATTGTCGCTTGTAAATCTGACTATTTTCTAATTTTGACAAGAACGCAAATAAGACCTTTCTGGCTAAAAAAAGCAAATTTTGTGTTTTTGAACGTTTCAATATTTGGAATGTTGTAAGTTGTGTAAAAATTTAAAATTATTAAATCGAATTTCTTTTTTTTCCAGGGTAGCACTCGTACTTAGCTACCACCCTTAATTCTAGACAAGAATCTGAGCCTCGTCATGCTTACAAAAATTTTATCCTACATTTTTGGTAATAGTAATTGTAGGTAGTAATCGAGGCAGTGTTGAAGAATGCTGATTCACGATTCTTACTTATCTAAATGTTGACGTTGCTAAGCGACTTAATTAATGGTTCTCGTTAAATTGAAGCTATGCTATTCTTAAACCAATTGCGTCATATGTCAAATGTAGACCGAAATAGAAGTCGAAATTTTTAAAAAGTTGTCCTCCCTGTATTTTTTAAGGCTTATGTTCTATTTTGCTTTCAGTATCAAGTCTCCTACTTGCATAGTAGGTAACCCACAAGTAAGAACAGACATAAGTATTTTAAAAGAAAGTTAAATAAGTATTTAATATATTTTTTTGTTATGTTTAGTTCTTTAAGCGTCGATTCGCTGGAAGCAGAATTGCAAGACCGTGTATATACAAGTTACGGTAGCCGAATAAATAAAGTCTATTTTAACAAAGGCCTTTAGCGATATGCAATTTTTAACATGTTCGTCTTGGCGAATTATTTTTTAAATAGTTTTTTAATTATTATACATTCGATTTTATATCCTTACAATATCGTTACGGTACTTCAAAATAATTAATAATGCAGTCGTTTTTAAATGACTTATTGATGCAGCAAATAATTTGTATTTTTCAAAAAAAAATTGAGCATTTGCCTAATACTAGAATTTAGAATTATTTGACTTGTTTGTTGGTTTGAATTATGACTTTCAATACTGATGCGTCCGCGGAAAACTTTATCGGATTTGAAATTTAAAGGGAACAAATATTGCCTTTCAATTTCAGTCCCAGTTTAGTCTCAAGTTTTTAAATTTAAATGGGAGGTAAAAATGATGAAATTAAGATAGGTGATTTTTCACCTTTTTTTTAAGATTTCTACTTTGTCAGGAATGTCAGAAATTTGATAAAATATTGTTTGAATATCATGAAAATGTTAGGA
This sequence comes from Hydractinia symbiolongicarpus, assembly GCF_029227915.1. Taxonomy (NCBI): domain Eukaryota; kingdom Metazoa; phylum Cnidaria; class Hydrozoa; order Anthoathecata; family Hydractiniidae; genus Hydractinia; species Hydractinia symbiolongicarpus. The sequence goes on from NC_079879.1 coordinate 25,159,135, forward strand.
ATTTAGGTTTAAGTGGTCAACTATTTGCTTCTTTCAAAATATTAGCAAGGGTTAAATTTCAGTCACCGCTAATTCGTGAAATCAGGGCCGGCGAATCGGAATTGAAAGTGGGGGGGGGGGGGGGGGCAATATATGTAGTATCTAACCATGGTTAGCCCGACGGGCCAAAAAATATTTTGAATTTAGGCCTCTGAAATAGCCTTAAATGTGCCCCAATTTTCGAAAGTTTTTATTGGATACTTATCAAAAAAAACTCTTAATTCATGCAAAACTTACACTTAATTTCTGTTTTAGGTACCTTGTTTTTTTAAAAAAAATGCAACCATTTAAAATCATAAAGTACATTTTATGCAGATGAAAAGTGTTAACAGAATCGTACAAATAAATTTGTAGCAAAACAATACAATAATTAAAACCTCAAAGATTTTTCGTTAATCCGCTAAAAATTTCACAGGGGATTGCTGTCGTACATTCCCGCATCTCTATCCGCGATATTACTATGATAGGTGCGATCATAATGGCGTTCTTGATTGTAAAACTCCCGTTTTTTAAATTGGCTCGATTAAACAGGGGATTATTTCCCAGAAATGATTTTGAGAGTTTGGAAGAGATTAAAAGGAGAGGAAGGGGGTATAAATTGGCGAGATTTACGACCTATTCAAAAGAAAGACGATATTTCGATCGTTGTTGAACATTTGCAGAGGTACTTTCCATTTTACCAAAATGTTTTCAAACTTTGTTAAATGTTTTTTTTGGACGAGAGAAATTTTATATGTCACTCAAACCATGATAGGATTCTACGCGACAGTGTGTAAAGTACCTTGTTAGTGTGTTAATGAATTGTGTCTAGTTAAACTGTGAAACATTCGCTGAAAATGCGGCGTCGAGACAACAGAAAAGCATAGCTGCAAAAATCGACAGATACAAATAACTCTTAAGTAGATTTGCGCGGTTAAATAGAGCTTTTGGCGGTGGTATTGTGGGGAACCGAAATAGGTTAAAAATAATAAAGAACTTTCATAAGGAGTGGAAATACAGTTAATTTCATGATGAAATCGTTAACACGTGACGACAACTTCCAGAGGTGACAAAATTTAGGCCGATGAATATATATTTAAATATAAAACTCAATATCAGTTCAAACACAGTTCGTATACATAATGTGCGAAAAAGTCGTTAACCTAAGCGTGCGAAAAAAATTAAGCACGCCTTAAAACCGAGACCGGAGATGTTAATGGCTTGCTAAGTAAGACATTTACTTAAGAGCCTAATGCTAAGAATTTTTGTTTCCATTTAAAAACTTAAAAGATGCGTTGTTGTGGTTACAATAATATTTTTTTTAGAATAAGAAAAAAAACAAATTTTTAAAATTTAAGTGGTAAATTTTAAATCTATGAACAGGAAAAACAAAGAATTATATTCCGCAAACTAGCATTAAGCCTCCTAGGTTAACCACGGAAAAGATGAAAATAAATTCCAGGACTTATAAAAGACTTTCGGCCTGTATTTGTGGATATCGCCTTAGGACGCCATTTTGAATAAATGGACCACGATTCTTTAGTTTATATATACTATCTTACACGCTGTTGAATATTTTACTCAAAACACGCGACAGAGCATGCATGTCATGGTCTTCTGAGGTTATTTAAAGCATCACGAGGTTGTGGTCTTCATATTTTTCTGTCGGTTATAAATCAACATAACGGGATGACTAAACGACTTAATTACATCACATTCATGACAGAAGACAAATGTTTGTCTATTTATATAAAAGCATCTCAAGAGAAGTATGGAATGTTTTGTTTATCCATTACATACAAATTTTTTTACTCAAATTGCATTGCTTGTTTGGTATTTTTAGGGGATAAAACATAAATTTGTCTACGTCATCAAAACATAGGCCATTTAAAAACACTTTAAAAAACAGAAAAAACATCCCGTTATTGTTAATTCTAATGACTTCGCAGAAATCCTTATTCGCTGCGATTACAATACATTAGTTTCGTTAAAAGTTTTTTACAGCCAAGCAATCATACAAATTTAACGCAAAGAAAACTCGTACTACAACAAAAAGAATCGTTCAAAACACATGAAAACCACGCCGCAAGTAAAACACACTTTCACAAACTCACCAAGTTTCGTTTTTTTTGTTTAAATATTTTTTTAAACAAACAAAAACACGTTTAACTTTAGGATTGTTATCGACAACGTTTTGCATCGCTTTTCTTATTTATCCAGCTTAAGATATGTAAACACACATAATTCGAAACTATTTTTATTAAAAAATGTTTACTCTCCAAAAAACTGTTTAAAGATGGCGTCTTTGGAGCCAAGAAATAAATTTTATGTTCAAATAAAGAAATCAAAAGAATAATAACACCTTGTTTCCAGTTCTTTTTGTCCTCTGGAGAACTAGAATATACCTTGGATGTTGGGGGTTATATGTAAGAACAAAAAATACAACTACTTTTTTACGTTTTTCAAATTTTTTCTATTTAGTTCCTAGTGTGAGTTGGCCAGCAAAACACACATGGATGTGTCCTTTTTTTGATATTTTTTTACAACATTTCGTAAAACTAGTTAAGCTTGTTGGAATACTTTTTTATGAATCACAACACGTTGGTACGTGGAGATGCAAGTTATTCTTCTGCTTTATTCGTTTCATCATAAAAAAGTATACCAGTGGTTGATCGATGCAGACAATCAAATTAGCATCCGTTTAAAGAATATTACAATCATTATAGTGTTCGTCAGAGGGAGAGCCCACTTCAAGCAGATTTCGGCCTATGTTCTCCCTTATCTGCTCTCGTGGGTTAAGGCCTGTAGCATATAAAATATATCGAATATACTACAACACTGATATATAACATACAATAAACTTCATAAATATGATTGTGGAGGAGTATTTTGTGAAACATGATGTGGTGTGGTATGGGTGATGACAATGTTGTATATATTTTTTCTTGTATATTGGTTGGTTATAAAAAAAATAATGGAAAAAAATAAATCATAAAAATCAACAACACACGCCTCATGAAAATAAAAATCATGAAAAACAAAATATAAACTAAAAGACTAACGAGGCTTTGAAGTTTTATTTTTGTTCGGAGCAACTTTTTTGACAGACTGTGTGATGACTTTTAATTAAAAAGAAATTATATTGAAGTAAAGTAAAAATATCAATAATAATATTATGTGTAACTAGTGTTCTTTGTATAAAAAAATGTTTTCTGGGACCAGCCCAGTTAAAGTCTTTTGCTTTATAACTCATAATTCACAGTATTATATACAAACAAGTCTTCTCAACGCCTGCCAGCAGGCTATATTTTGGTAAAAAGAAAACATACGATGCCCAAGATTCATCACCAAATTGAACGAAAAAAGTTGAACTCAATATTTAAACCCCAAAATGAAAATAAATTTAAACTTGAACAGCTACAACGGGAACTTGTTGGTTTGGGCTTGATGGATGTTGTGCAAGCATAGCCTTCTTTAGTTCCTCTTCACGTTTTTGCTGTTCGCGTAAATGGATTTTCATATGTCTTCGACGTTCATCAGAGCGAGCGAATCGTCGACCGCACACTTCACAAGCAAAAGGTTTCTCACCTAGATATACAGAAAACAACCATAATAATAAACACAGCACGCTACAAAAGCATCGTATTTCCACAGTGAAAACAGGCTGAAAACCCTGGGAAAAAATAAGAAAAAAGCACCAACCTGTGTGAGTTCTGATGTGAGTTGTCAAGTGATCAGATCGGGAGAAGTTCCTCATGCAGATGCGACACTGAAATGGTTTCTGACCGGTGTGTGTTCTCATGTGGCGTGTCAATTCATCGGATCGAGAGAATCGTCGTGGGCAATTATCAACTGGGCAAGCGTATGGTCGTTCACTTGGTGGGACTTTGCATTTTTTGGTTGGATCGTGTCGTTTTTCCTTTAAGATGCTCAAACCTGCACGGTTGATTGGTCGTGGATTGATGGGTTGGATGGGATAGCTGTTAGCCATCGAGCAAGAGGGAAACTTTTGTGGTTGTTGGAATGCTGAATTCTCAGAAACTCCCGGCCATTTCATGTTGACTGGGTTTGGTTGTTGCATCTTGAAAGGTGTACTGGCCTGTTGCGCTTGCTGTTTGGCAAGCAACTGAGAGTGCATTTTCTCAATCAGTTGTTGTTGTTGAGCTTGGTACTTTTGAAGACCTTGCAAGAAGAGTTCCTGATCGACAGCGTTTTGTTTCAATTCATTTATTTGTGGTGTCATGTGTGAATAGCATTGTCTGCTGGCAGACAAGCACCATTCTTGTTCTTGCATAGCACGTTCCTGCAGCCACCATTGATTAGTTGGGCTATTGCTGTAGTTATCAGTGTAGGATGCAGGTGATGCTTGTTGTTGGGAGTAGGGAGATGCAGGAGAATTGTAAGGAGAAACAGGTGAACTAGAACCATTGTAAGGCGAGCCAGAGGAGCTGTTGTAAGGAGATCCAGCAGAGGTGTTGCTGTATGGTGATGGAGGATTGTAAGCTGGGGAGGGTTGGTTGTTGTATGGGCTTGGTGGGTTGGAAAGGGAGGCAAGCGAAGAGGCGCATGGGCTAGGAGCCTGTGACATCTCATCGTATTGTTGTTGTTCCTGTGATTGTTGGATTTTTTGCTTTAACAAAGCAAGGTCTGGTTTCATATCCAAGTATTCACCTGTTAGTTTAAAATAAATTTTAAAAAATAATTAAAGATTCATAAAATTAATTAGATAACATATAATGGAATGATCATTAATCTTGAAATTGTTTAAAAGAAAATTCTTCACATGTTTTGCTTAGTTAAAAATTAATTATATATAGAAGCTGGCCACAAATGTTTTACTAGTAAAATTTCTTATTCTGGATGTCATGAAGGCTATAATGAGGTTTTCTCAAAGGCACCATTGTTTTTTTTTTGTCTAAAAAATAAGTGACGTGCTGTGAATCAGTATTATATATTTTTGTGTTATTGAAAATAGGCAATAAAAATTTCGTACAATAAAATAAAATACAATAATATATAATACAATAAAAACGCGTTGAATAATTTATTAGAAAAAAAGGTAGAATATTTTAAATAAAAAATAGCATAAATAATTTTGTTGTTATCAAAACACTGGTGCGAAGAAAATGTAGACTGAAAAAAAATTTCATTCGCCAAAAAAAACAAAGTTGTAAACCAAAGTCATCACTCATACTAAAATATATTTTATAAAATTATAAATATATATTTTACAATTAACACAACAAAGTGAATGAAAGCAGAGTGTTGTGCTTCTAGTGCCTCGCTTGCCCACAAAGTTCTAATTTTTTATGACAGTAAGTTAAAGAATTTTCATGCAAACAGACAAAAATGTTTTGTTTTTGTTTTTTGTGATCACTATACAAAGTTTACGCGAACGAAACAATTTTGCACACGACTAATTTTTATAAACAAGTAAAAAAAAAAACTTAAAAAGTATCTTACCAAGATCAATTCCATCGCCAAAACCAGCATCATCAACATTTGGGACTGTTTGTGATGGTGACAGTTCCTCTAGATAAGCGGGGTAACCTTTAGATTGAACAGGGAGAGAAGAGACTTGTAAAAGATTAGCTGTGGTTTGGTTTTCATAACCTATGAGTTGATCGACTGCAGCAGTCTGAAGTAAGCTTTCTAAACTTGTTGGTTCCATTCTTCTTCTTTGTATTAAAAATTGTACTGTCCAGCAGTAAGAAAATCGGTATCGTCCAGCGATCCGTTAAAGTTTTGAACTTGACTTTTTTTTCACGTAACAACGGCCAGCGTTATTTTAAATCTGAATTTTCTCATCTTTGGGAAGGGTTTTAAGAAAAATACACAAAATATTTTCCTTTGTTATGCAAATGAGATCGTATTATACTACAGAACGCGACCAATCAAAAACAACATAAAAGTTTTAAAAAACAATAGCGCTATTGTGGGAACGTCAATCAAAATATTTACGAGCGTTTAAGATGTTTTATTAAACATGGCGGCAAAGCTATGAAACAGCAGTAAAGAAGATTTTTTTACATGTAACAGACGTTTTTTAAATCCACAAAAAAACCATCTCTTTTCTAAAACAATTTTCTGTTAAATACATGTGGATATCTAACAAAATTTTGTAACAAAAAATTGATATTTAGTATTTAGCAGTACTTTTGACATGAAAAAGACGTGACGATACAAAGAATTTTTATATCTAAAAATAGAAATTATATTTTGGTTGGAAATTGCAAACATCAGCATGGTTATTTTTAAGACTTGACAGTAACAATTCGAGATTATTTATCAGAATACATTTGTGTAGTGGGGTACACGAAACTAAATGTTTTCAGTTCTATGTGTCATTATTTGTTTACGTAGCTTCTAAGACAACCTCCCATTAAGCAAAAAACGAGTGACCCCACGGGAAAATAAAAAGTTGAAAATCTTCACCACAAATTTAAAAATGACCACTATTGCACACGGCAATTTTCATTGATTGATTTACTTAATTCATAGGATCTTTTCTAATCATACACTGGTATTAATTACAAGTTTCGAAGCCTGATCCAGAAGCGTCGATTATTAAAAAAAAACGTGACAAAAATTCCTTCCGCGTGTACCAAGAAGAAAAATTAACCCACCAAAGAAAGAAAAGTTTACTCATCAATTAGTCACCAATCTCCAAATTAAGAATTTAATAATATGACTAACAGTAACACAAAAGTATAGTTGCTTATTTTTCTCAAATTTAATATAATATTAACAGACACTGGACAGAAGAAATTTTAATAAAAATATTGGGCTGAATCCCTTTCGCTTATATATAAAAATGACGCCTTACATATCAATATAAAAAATAACGTAAAATTTGTTTGATGAATTAAAACGTGTTTTCGAATGTTATAACTTGGTTTGGACAAAATTTACCAAAACAAACATCCATGTAGATGATCGAAGATTACGAAATTTATAAACACAGAATGGTAGACGATCGTTAACCCACATACCTCCCTCTCTGCTAAATGATTAAATAGCCCTGTAATTACTTTTTTGAAGTAAAATTTCGTCATTCTTGCATGTTACAGGAAGCAACACATCTTATGACGTCATTTATGCCCGGTAACAGTGCAAGTGACGAAACATTCGAGTACAACAACGCAACATTTGATAGTTAGTCCCACTCTGGTGTGCTCTCCTTCTCGCTTTTTTTAGTGTCTTTCATAGCCATTTGTAATAAACGATCAAAATCGTCTTCCGGCGATTCGGCACGTGCGTTTCTTTTTGCTCGTTCGGAACCTTCTAAGTAACTGTTATTTCCATCTACACAAATATGTTTAACGCAAAATAAACAACAACAAACAAACAAATAAATAAACAAATAATTTTTTTAAAGCGATCGTTACAATTAAGATAATCACCTAACCAATTTGTGTGGCTTTAATGGCAATAGAAATATGAGAATAACTTTTCGTTTGTCCTTTTTGTCTAGACTCTGTGCGAACTCAAGTAAACGATAAAAACGAACAAGAACTTATCAATACCCCAACATAAGAAGAACATGATATATATTTTGCATCGAGCATACACCACAAACATTCCATATTGTCACCAGTTTTTAAGATAATATACAATGAAGCTATTTCAGTTAGCTGTGTTTTTACAGAAAATAGAGGGGCATAGAATTTGCTAAATATAGTCTAGCAGCAATTAAGTCCTTACCAAAATCAACATAACTGCCTCCGACGAACTTTCGCCGACCTCCAAAACATAGATCTAATGTTGGATAAGTTGGATCGTCGTTACCTTCTAAAGTATAGTAACAATCCAAACGTTATAACACTCCACAACAAATTCGTCTGCGTTTCGAAAAAAAGCAAAGATAATGGTAAATTCTATTTTGCAAATAACTGTCATAAACAGGATATATCTTTAGGACGTAGAAAAAATAGTTTTATTGGAATTTGAGGTGAAAGCCTGAAAAAGACGAATTTTTATCTATTAACGGTCAGCTGAAACCTCGAAGTATTGAAAAGCAGCCATTTTTTATTAGCTAGTATCAACATAAAAATTATTGCGTAGCAGCTCATAACCAATCCATCCAGATGATAAGTTTTTTATTATTTTGTTATAACTTTTATCAGCAGTTAAATTAAAATTAAAAAAAAAAAAAAAAATCTATAATTTTTCTTGATTTTTTCGCACGTCGCGTGTTTCATTATAAAAATTGTTTATTAAGCCCCCCCTCTCCCTTTTCGTTTTTTATTATGCACCCTAAGACTTTACAAAAGACAACACAGCAAAACGCCCAGGCGTTTAGCAGAGTAAATGCGGTGTGCAAATTCTACACGATAGTAATATTTGCATGAGTAATATCAAAACTAAAACACATTCATCCTGTACCTTGCATTATTCAAAAATTATCTTTCTTTAATTTCCAACACTGAAGAAGCCACGCTGATATTTCAAAAAACTCATACAATCTACCTTTAGGAGCGTGTTGTAAAAAGAAAATTGTTTTTAATTTTTTGGTTTTAGATGAGCGGTTCTTTTTTCTTGCAATAATGAAAAAATGAGGTTTAAAAAAAAATCAGCTTTGTATACGCAGCTTAAACTCTCAAGGTTTTTGGCTGCTTTCTCCGAGTTTAAACTAACGAAAAAAACTCTCTTCATCGGAGATTATAAAACAAACACAGCTCCCAAGTCAGGCAGGTCAATAAAAACATTTTTCAAAACCAACTCGAGCAACAATGATTCTTACTGATTCATGTTTTAGAAATACTTTCGTGCTTGCCTAGGGAAACAAAAGGTCTTATCGTTCGGTCCTTGAAAGAGGTTGCTAAGCAACAGAGAAAACATTACTAAGCATATGGATTGACGTCAATAGAATCCAATAAAATATTTCCTTAAACAGAATAATATATTATTACTTTCAGTAATGTATACCGAATTTGGTATAACGTGGGATTATTTGTTGATGTAACATGATGACAGAAACTTTTCGTGAATAACTGAATATAAACAGTTGCTTGTTGCATGAACAGCTCTAGACGTAAAACATTCACTCCAGCCAATAGATTGTTGTCGCGTGTCTTTTTCGGAGTGTGACCGTTTCAAAAGTAAGAAAATAGGAGGCGGTTAAAAATCAACGCCAGCGTGAAGACGTTGATAAGGGAGGCTATGGAGACCTATTACATATAAAACATCTCCTGAAAACAACTGGTCTTACCTGTTTTCCTCACTGATCGAAAAATAAAAGCAATACTTGGAGGCGTAAAAAGAGCGCAAGCGTAAAAAGGGTGGATCAGGGGCGTAAAGAGAACTGGTTAGAGGTGTCAAAAAATTGGTTAGCGGCGTAAAAAAAAATTGGTTAGGAGTGTAAAAAGAAAGGTTAGGCGCGCAAAAAAGAAGGGTTAAGGAGTTGCGTCATTGCAGCGACATATGGAGTTATCATTAATTCTTTTCACAGTAAACGTCTGTAGATTAACAAAGATAATAAATAAATAAAAATGTTTTGAAGGTGGGCAGAAGTAGAATAACAAAAACAGATTATCAGGAAAATCAGCAATCCGCCTAGCGACTACATAAAAACATTGAGAAGGCAATGCCAGCTGTGAATACGTCTTACCTTCAATCGCTCTCGTCGCATTATCAGCATCAGCGAACACAATAAAAGCATAATTATCGCTAAAATAAAAATGTTTTTTTTAAATTAAATGAAATAGTAAAATTTTGGCCTCAATGGTGAGTTTTTTATGTTTTACAGGCTCCGGGTTTTTTTTCTTGGGAAGACTAAATTGACATGTTTTCTTGCTTAGTTAGAATAGAGCGCTAATTGAAATGTACCGTTTGCTTAAATTACGTTTGTTGTCGTACGAAATATAATAATTTTTATAATAATGGAAATCTTTTTTTGGGAATTCCTGTGGTGTTTTTTTTTATTCATTTTAGGCTGCTTCGTTTTTCAAAGAGTTCGAGACATGTACTTTAATTTTTTTTATTTTTCCAAAACTGTTCGCTCAAATTTAAAACATCTTAGACAAGCGTAAAAAATATCAACTAACACAATTACCACAAAGTATTTGGAACGTATCGATTGCTAAAATGTGTCTGATATCATGTTAGATACCGACTGGTGGTCTGGTGGTAGAGCGTTTGCCTCTAGTGCGGAAGGTCTTGGGTTCAAACCCCGGCTGAATCATGTCAGAGACTATAAAAGTGTGAATCTATCCTTTCTGCTTAGCGCTCACTATGAGAATAGGATTGATATCTTAGGAGGTTGTCTAGTAGCTTAAATGGGAGCTTTAAATGCACTAGGACCCTCCATCGCAGGACCCTTATTGATAAGTCTAATAGAAACTAAAGTGGCTATCCTGGGTAAATAATAATTATAATAATAATAATAGAATATAACGTGTAAAATTACAGATAACAAAGAAACATATATTATATCACGGCTTTCTTTATGCTTAAGTCAGTAGCGTGTCCTTTCAAAGACTATACGAACGAAATTTAAATCGTAGACACAAATTGGATAATCAGACTGGAAACACTGAGAAAATTTACTAGTCAGCGGTGTTTACATAAAAATTAAAAATTAATTTGTGAAAACTTTTTATACACTTATACACTCAATCATTTATATGCAAAACTGAAGTTTCAGTTGATGATAAAAAGACTACAAAATGACTGTCTCTCGTTTAAAATGTTTCGAAAGTTTGGTAGATGTTTTGTATTGAACAGATTAATAATTATCTTACACTGATATCCATGAAATTGACGAGTCAAGAAATTAACGCGAATTAAATTAACGGTCATAAAATTAACGCGGTTCATTGAAATTATTTTGAAAGAATGCATTTAATTAACGCGAATTTGAGAATACGTGACATCACACGAAGCAAAAATTACGGCAACAGTCAAATCTACGGTGGTGAAGCGGCTCTCTCTATTACAAGGGGGTTTTGAAATCGAAATAAAATTTTCGTTGTTTGGAAAGACAATGTTAAAAATTTTAAAATTTTGGAAGTGCTTTAAGTTAATTTTCCACTTTGCATCGGAGTATGAAGATGATACGAAAGCTATCTTAAAAAAGATCGCTGCATAAGAAAACACCGTTGAGCTATCGTCCAATGAGGAGAAAATAGTAGAAAATTTGTAAAAGAAATTGTCTTTTTATGTTTTTTGGGCTTTTATATATTATAAAAAAGGCAACAAATTAACAGTATTTTAATTAACGAGTCATGAAATTGACACTCACTAAATTAACACTACATTTCATTAACGAGTCATTAAATTAACGCGAATTTTGAAAAACCGCGTTGATCTCATGACTCGTTAATTTCATGGAATAAGGCATATGAGAAAGAACTTACTTTCCATGTTAAAAAAACATTCCTACTCCGAAAGTAATAACGATGCATCGTGACAAAAATTTACATAATCTGTAATAGCTTATTCGTACAAACTTTCGAGTATTCCCACGTGGATATTGTTTCGAAGAAGAAAAATTAATTAAGTAAGACCGTTTTTATGATTTGCCAAAACCAGCTATAATCAGGACATTCTACAGTCAGCGCATCTATATTTCGCCTGAAACATTAAATGCTACCATTTTTTATTGTTATTTTATGGTAAAAATTAATACGAGTGAAATAGGTTTTGAAAAGCGAAACTAAACACGCACGAAAATTAACACGAGAAGTTAGATTATTTGGGTAGTTTGGGAGCTTTTGATGGCGTCATCCAGTCTACGATGCCATCATCATCTTAAAAAAAAGAAAAAGGTTGAAAATAATGTAAATTTTTTGAAAAAGAATTATTTTTTGCAGATGTTCTAGACGAGAGTGGCGGCTGAAAAGCATACTGAAAAACGCCCTAAGAAATATTGTAAAAACATTTTTATTCATTTATAGAAAAACACATTTTGCTCAGTTTCACCAAACACCTGTCCACCGACGAGTCACCATAGCAACAGGTGTGACGTCATGCTTCTTTTTTATAGTGGTAAAACAAACTAAAATGGATAAAAAGTCACGAAATTTTAGCCCACGGAACGGTATAGTACCTTCGTCCAAATATTCGCCGCGTTTGACCCAGCCACCCCCACCCCTCCCGGTATGACGTGCCTTTTAAATATTGGGCTTCTTTAGCTCTCCTTCAACATGACGTCCGCCTGAATAGGGTTACCATTTATAAATTGATAACTAAGAGAATGACTCATTCCAGATGTCAATATTAAATTTGTAGTCACAACAAAAGAAATCAGTACAATCTACAAACAGGACTAGAACTGTGTGGGTTATTAATTGGTACGAAATGATCGTTGGTTGCTTATTCATATCAGTAGTTATATTGAATTATATCTTGATACTGCAAAAAACTGATAAGAATCATAAAACTACAAATCGGTCAGGGTATTGATTTTGGGTAATCTTAAGTAGGAAATTTAAGGGAAAATTCCGATGAAAAAATAAATGTAAAGTATTTTTTTTATCGTAATCATTTTCGTAAGCTTAACCAAACATCTTTTGACACATCTTACCAGTATACTTTTTAGTGCGTCATTTACACTAGAAATAAAACAAAGCAATAAATTTTTGGTTATTTTGTTTTTCTGCTATTATATTACTTTGACTGCACTATAAGCTTTTTCGATTTGTATTATTAAAATTCACGAGCAGTTCAGCAAGATTATTATAACATTTCTATATATATACACGCGAAGCTTTTCTTTAAAATCTGTCGCTATTTTTTCCCAGCCACACACAGATAAATTTATAATGGCGTTCATTAAAATTTTGTGTAATTCCTGGCCCAATTTTACTCTAAAAAACAATTGCATTTAAAACAATTGCATTTAAAAAATTGATTTTACTTCGTAAACCTCTTTTTGAATTTCATGTTCGATTTAAAAAAAAGCGGGAAAATGTATTAGATTTATTTGCTATGTATAAGTAACATATTGCAAAAAAATAATTTTTTTTAAAAACTTGAAATTTAAAAACACTTTCGAATTCAGTTTTTGGCAGTAACTTCAGATTAAATGAATTGATTTTTTGAGCTCTTTTTTCATTAAATTACATCGATTTTGGGTCTGAGACTATTAGGACCAAATATTAAATCTTTAAATACAACGGTGCAAATCAGTTGAAGAAAATGGCACTTTTTATGCTCAAATAACAAATTTTATAAATTCGCCAACTTAAACTGACTATACGAAATAGTCTAGCGCCCCTTAAAAGCTGAATAGGGTTGAAATATGGTTAAAGATGGAAAATTAGGGTTACATAATAGAAAATTTGGCGTATTACGAAATTTTATAGCGCATCATAGGCAAAAGTTTGTTTCTGCAAACTATAGTTCTTGATGTCAAGTAACGCTCAAATAAAATTTTTGATATTAAGGCCTTGCAGCTTCAAATTACGTAAAATTTCGAAAAACTCAAAAGTTTAAGTTTTTCCCACTTTTTTTTCATAATCTAAGATACAAAAAATTCGAAACAACACCTCAGAACGTTCCTAACCTCAGCGAATAATAATTAGCCATTTATCTTGGACACAACAATCTTATGTCACACTCATAACTAGAAACATGACTTAACATTCTAACAACATTATCACATGAAATATTAAATAACACATACCCTCTATCTCGAAAGTGTAAAGTAACTTTTTCAATCCTTCCAAATCTTTGAAATCTTTGGATGAGTTCTGATTTAGTAGTTTGACGAGTAATGCCCCCTGCATATATGTTTCTCCGTTCACTCTAAAAGTATTTTTTCAAAAAAAGAGAAACTAATAACCACACTTAGATTCTCTGCTAAGTTACAGTTATCAAAGACGCAAGCAAATTTAGTAACAATAGTTTTGAAACATTAAAGCAACATATTGGTCTAATTTCAAATACTTACATTCCCTTTAGATGCACCGCCACAAAGAAATCTCAATTTTCGTTCATGTTCTATGTCATAGGGAACTGGGTTTGACAATTCTGTCAACTTGCTACTTATGTCCACTTTCTCGCCATCTGATTCGTAATGAACAGATGACCTACTATTCTGTCGGCTTCTTTTAAGAGAACGAATCGGACTTCTAGAACTTTTCGACACACTTCTAGAACGGTTTCTGGACCGACTCCTTGATGTGCTTCGGGATCTGCTTTTTGATATTCTTGCCTGTGGACTGCGAGAACGGTGTCTAGAGGGACTTCTAGAACGTGGGCTTCTGGAATAACGTCTTGATGGACTTGGAGAACGACTACGTGAATGAGAAATAGCATTCGTTTTTCTTTTTCTTTTATATGAACGGTCATCATTGTCTCTATCCTCAGGTTCAGAATCAGAAAAAGCACTTAATGTCTCATTTAAATTATTCCTTTTTCTATAATTTCGAGGTGGTTTGGATTTTCCCTTTTTATAATTCTCCTTCTTTACTTCTGTAATGACACTGTCATTGCTGTAGACAGCTTCTTGACCAATATTACTTTTAATAATTGTACTAGTTCTATCAGTCTGTGCTACTACAGTAGTTACGGTATTATCCTGTGTTACAACAGTAGTTACGGTATTATCCTGTGTTACCATAGGCATTGTGGTGTCAGATTGTTCTACTATGGAAGTTAGAACTTTAGTTTGGCCCTCCACAGGAGTTGTGGCATCAGGTTGCTCAACTTTGCTCACTGAATGTTGCACTGTGAAAATATTTCCTGCTAGACTTTCGTGATCTATAGTCATATCCACAATACCTATATCATCTGCAGTTTCTGTTGCAGTATTTTCAGATGAATTAATTTCAGTTAAATTAGTGTTCTTGAGTTGCGTGGTATTAGCTAACTCACAATAATTAGATTTGTTTAGGCGAGGATCTATTGCTCCCTTTATTGTAACGTTATCATCAATACTATTCAGTTTTTTCTTCCGTTTTGAAACAACAGGCATAAGACGACTAGGTAATGGTTCCGTCACTTTTCTTTTCTTGCTAGGAGAATCATCACTCAGTTTTCTTTTAGCTTTATCAACGTTTGCCTTTTTAGTAGCAGTTTGCTGCTTAGGTACAGTTAATGCAAGTGCTTCAATAAGCTTTGCTTCTCTTCTTTTCATTTCTTCAGGACTAACAATGTCACTTGGAGAAGTGCATCTTGGTGTATTAGGTCCTGAGAAACATCTTCTGAGAGGTGGATCGTTGCCAAGCTTTTTCTTTTTAAATTTAGCAAATTTTGGACTATCTGCCATTCTAATTTTGTTGCCTTTTGGATGAATACCATTTACGGTTCGAAGTAATTTGTCACCTTTTGGTTGTGCTATGTTATTATTGTCTTTTATGGTTTCCACATCAATTTCAGTGGGTGTGTTTGGTAAACTTTCATCTTCAACTTAAAAACAAAACAAAAAGACATCTTAAAAACAGGGCAAGTGTGTGTTGAAAGAACTCAACAGAACTGGCTAGAAAATTATCAAATATATAAACATATTAATAATCATAAACAATAATTCTTGATTACAAATAGATGACCAAAATCGAAAAAACATTTACAAACTGATGTAAATTTTTCAAAAATTACTATGTATGTAGGTACACTCCATAAAACATGAGCATCCTAACCACCTGATAACCTCCTTGCTGTTCCCAACTATGGCCTCCTTGCTTGTCCTAATATCTCATACTGAGCTGTTCTGATTCTTCTGTTGCTTTTAAGCTAGCAGAACTTTAAAATGGGATCCCTCTCTGCCAGTTTACTGAGACTAGTGTAGCAGTACCAAAATGTTTAGTTCACGAATGCACCCAACAGAACTACCTAACATGGTACAGAAATCTTTTAAAAATAAATTATTTTGTATTGACATTTTGAGTTGAGTTGGTTTGGTTTTGTTCAATACCAAGTACAGCTAACATAACTGGTATTTGTATCCCTTGTGAACTGTTTAGTGATCCGAAGTTTTATGAAGCTAGATATTCATTTGCATTTGTAAAGAGAATTTTTACCTTCTTGACTTAACTTTTCCTGGACAATCATTAGGCGACCCAGAACTACGTCCTCATTAGAGTCACTAAAATAACACGTTAGAATTTTAAATCTTTCGGTATGACAAATCAGAAAATACCTCAAGCACAAAACTAATTTAATATTCTTTATCCACCAATAAGACCATCATAATTCATGCTTCAAAATAATTTGCATATTTTCTCTTAACACACTCGTGATAATCTTGTGACCAGCGAAAACCAAGCTTAAAGTAGTCATGTATAGGCAAATGGTTTTAACATGGTGCATACAAAAAATACCATACCCAGGTGAGCCAACTGGTGTTAAAAATGAAGAATCTGGATATGAGCTGGGATCAACATCACTAGCTATGGGTATGAAATGTAAAATTGAACAGGAGTGACAAAGATATTGTAAGAGGAGTAAGTAGAGAAGTGAAAAAAAAGTGCAGAATAGAATTCAAAGGGCTTGTGTTATCAGTGGTAACTGCATGAAAAGAAAAAACCTCAAAATTGTCAGAAATAAATAAATGAAGTGCAAAACACACAAACCTTGTTCATATTCCAAAAACTGCTCCAATAAACTTCCAATATCACTAGCTGCGATTCCTACATACAAAAATATATTTTTAAAAGGAAAATAAACACCAAAATACTCTTACATTCATGTTTACCGCATACTTCATAAAAAAAGCTATTTGGTTTCAACCTTGCGGTTTAACAATGTAACTGGTGGTATGTGTACACACCTACTATAACCTACCTATGCTAATTTTTCAATAAGTAATAATACAAAAATAGATTCTTGACAAGGGCGCTTAGACATAATATTATTTTTTCTGCAAAATATTTTTTTTTTCAAACAACTGTTATTTCTTAACATTTCAACTTGTTGGTAAAATATGGCTGTAGGCAGGAGATCCAATATCACCCTTTGTATACTGGATTGGGAATAACTACTTTTCTGTAATTTGGAAAAAACAATTGGTTAATTTCAGTCAGTAACGAATGGTTAATTTCAGTCAGTAACGAACAGACCTTAACACAGTACAAAGCACAAAGCCACCATCTTAGTCAGCAATCTTTTTGATAAACAAACGATGAACGCATGCGTTACAGGCATAGAATTGCTTAATCATCATAGATTACACCCCATTTGGTTTGCTTAGATTATCTGGCTGCAAAGATATTGAGGGCCGGTCATTTTCACCCACCCCTTAGTATAAAGGACAAGCTACAAAAGGACCCTGCATACATAGCTTTAATATATAATAAGACATCAATCCATCATGACTATTAGTTTTCAATGATATTGTTTCATTTTTATTTTATTTTTTTGCATAAGAACCTTAATCTTCAAAAATAATATGAAGCAATATATATCTAACTATACCACCTAGCCCACCTCTCCACCTACCTAGCCAAGTTTTAAATATTTAGTGAAATAATATCCATTAATACTTATTAATTGTTTGATTTATTTCACCTATCTGAGCATAAAAGGTAGCTTTGTTTGACAAAATTCTAACTAATTGTAATGCTTCCAGAGCACTTACCAGCACAGGATGATGAAATATCTACAGGATCCTCTTCAATTACTTCATTATAGTCTGTTATCTATATTAAGAACATTGGAAAATTTGTTATCCAAAAAGTTGCTTAGCTTTAGATGGTTGAACGACAGAGTCACTTCGTTACAGTAAAAAAAAATTGAATATTAGGTATGTGTCTCAATAGTTAGTTTTTTTGTACTCCACAAGGTTATTTTTTCAAACTTGTGATATTTATTGCCTTCTATACAAAAAAAAAATAGAGCAGGCCTATCAATAAGGGGAGAACGATTGCAAAAACTTGCCCAATTCTAAGAAATGAGAGACTACCTGAGTCAAAATTGGTCGTCCTAATTTAACAAAATTTTGCCTGGCCTGGTTATTTTTTGGAATTTTAAATAAATTTTTTTACCAAATACAATTTACGAGAAGCTGAATATGTGACACAAATAAGTAAGAACATTCCAAGGAAAGTTTAAAGTCCAACTTTTCATACCAAGTCAAATTAGTATCCTAATTCTGAAATCACAAATGTGTAAAATGTGAGCTATAAATACCTAAAAAACTACCCTCACTTGGAAAAAAAACGAGGTAGGCACCAACAAGGTCGGCTCAACTACTATTTTAAAACCACAGTCACTAAGCCTGGGAAATAATATTTTCACAGATGTTGTTTAAAAAATAAGGTACACTCAAAAACTGGAGACAGGATATATACCAGCAACATCACCAATTTTAGTAAACAGCTTGAAATTTCACGTTTGTTTGGAACAAGTCAGCCACCAGCCAACTAGCTAGCTACTTGTATCATATTCAAACCTAGCTAATACCTAGCTAATTTAACACCAAGAATAATAAACAAAAGCATTAGAACAGCCCATTGATACATGTTATTATCTCATATTATTACCAAATGTAATAACAATCTGTATGACAAATTAGTTTTGCAAATATTGCAAGTAAACAAACCACTGCAAACTAAAAATTTACCTATACAGCCTTGTGAATCTAGGTCAGAACTCAGCAATGCCAACCTGAAAACCGACCTTCATTAAATTGAAGTCGGCTTTTACATGCCAACCTATATTCTTTCCATGGTCAGCATGCCAAGAAAATTAATTTACTACGTCGGCAAAACTGACCTTTCACAAAAAAGTATTAAAAATGTAGCTTCAACGAACTATTACCGTTTCCATATTTCGCTTGGAGCTTTACTTGCTATTAACAAGATTCTTGTTTTTGTTCATCTTTACAAATGCTTTCCCCCTTTTTTGATTGTTCTTTTTTAAATATTTTGAAATTAGTGTGAAGCTTAGACTTCATTAGACAAGTGTTCACTAACATTCTAGTGAAATATTACCTTCATACAGATTGACTTGTAAATTTGCTAAGTTTATGACTTTGGTTCCTGTGTTTTAAACTTATGTTACATAAAAATAAAATGCCACATTGAATAAATAGCAAAATCATGTTGAAAGTTAAAAAACTCAAAAAATGTGCAATGTGGGTTTTAGATATGATCAAAATTGCACATAAAAGCATTATCATACGCAAAAAAAAGCTTAAAGATGATGTGAGATGCCACTGCACTGATGTTTGCAAGTGTGCCTTATTTATACAAGGAAACAAAACCATATAATTTTTTTTATCTTATTATATGTTTTATCTAGTCTTATCATACCCTAATATTTTGAAAGTTGAAGTTACTGTATCATATTTGTGCATGTGGAAAATTATTTATAATGTTAAGATCTCAAGAAAATAAAGATCTTAACAATCTAATAAATATATACTTCTTGTTTTCACTTTATTTACCATGTATTGCATAGCTAAAGATGTCCTATGAGCAGTCATGTTTTTACTTACGTTAGTACTTCTATGTTTTTACTTATGGTAGCAGGCCATTCCTTGAGACGAGTGCGATCGCACGCGCACTCGCCCGCACACTCGTAAAAAGATTTACAAGTGCTTTTTATCGCACTCGTGAATTTTTTCTTTTTCTAAAACATTATAGAGCGATGAAAAACACTATTACGCTGATTACATAACATTCATTTCTTCGTTATTGATTTGTTTATAAAGTATAGAGAACATTAAAGTCTGCCCCTTTCCATTATGCTGACACTTATGCTCGGCTGGTGCATTACACTGAAACTCGAATGAAAGACAGAAGACCATTTGTCAGATGGTCACAAGTCAGTCCGACATTCATCATCACAAAGAATACTGCGAGAAGAGTGCACACCCATGCAAGTTAAATATAACCAGAACTTGGGAGAGGTTAGGTGTCCTGTACCTTAATACAGCTTTCGGAAGAGTGTTCTCGTGATGTAATACCAAAGAAAAAACATGTTGAATAAAATTTAAAAAATCTTTTTAAAAGGGGAAAGAGAAATCAAAAATGTCTAGAAATATATTTAATTCCAAAAGCATATAGTGAATCTGCCAACACATAATCGCGTTCAACGTTGTTTCAACCTTGCACTTGTGGTTAATATGTTTTACCATGGTTTTACAAAATTCATTTCTATACAGCTTAAATAACATATAACGTTTAAACGAATAACGTTTATACCAAATATTTGCAAGTGTGAATCACACTTGCAAATATTCACATCGCACGTGTAAATTTTGCTTACGAGTCCGATTTTTTGCACACCATAGTATTCGTAATTTTTTTAGCGGGTGATTTTTGTAGCTCTGGCATAGTTTTATAAAAGAAATGGCCTGGTAGTACTTCTAATAACATAGACTTCATGTTAACGAATAAAACTACAAACCTCTCGAAGCTGCTGTGTCAATGGTATTTCTGAGAATCCCTCCAAACTGTTTCCCATATCTGATGACATATCAAATGTTTCTATTGTTTCTTGACTGATTTCCATATTTAATTACACTAAAAAAATTAATCATTATAATACTACATATACTTTTTACAATGGTCTGTGTATGTTCCAGGCACAACAAGTTCATAATAGAACTTCTTCTGTTAGATGAAGATGATGGTGAAACAGATAAAATTAACATAATGTATTAATTTGAAAATAGACATTGTGTTTAAAATTCTTTTATTTATTTAGCCCCCTTCTTTTAAACCCCAGTCTAAAACCTCCAGAATTTAATAAGCTCCCCAGGGGCTAAAAAGAGGAATTACGGTAGGTAAACAAAGAAAAACTTTCAGACTGTTTTTGTTTTGTTTTGCTATCACATAATCACTTTATTGCAAATTGTGATTTAAAGTTTTATTTTCAGGTCTAGCAAATTAAATGAAGCATCTGTTGCCTTTCAAGATGTTCTGATACAAAAATAACACAAGATTTTTCTAAGTGATAACGCTTGTCTAACACTTAACTATATTTTTAATGGTGAAACATTACTTAAAGATATTTATTTTCAAATATGATAAATAAAATTACTCTTAGACAACCACAGGAGGCAGAGTTTAGAATTCACTTGCTCTGTTCATTCAGAATACATTTGTTTACATCCATGCTGAAAGTCACACAAGTTAGTATTTTACCAAACAAAAAATCCTAATCAACTTTGACCTTATATAACTTATATGTCCTTATATATATATATATATATATTAAATATATATCAAAGCTCAGAGATATAAAAAAACATAGTTAATAAACATTTTAAGCACAACTTTTTATCAATCATTAGTTCTTCTCTAAGATAAGTGCTACTGAATATTGTATCTTTTAAACCACACTGACTGCTTTTGATACTTTTTTACAACAATTAAAAATGGTAGTTTCTGTTACTATATATATTTTAAAACAAAATAGAGTGTTTGTAAGCTTTGACAGAACGTTTTCTTGTCATTTCAGAACAAAAAACAGAATTTTTAAGCTTAATGGGACATTTTATCCTTAATTTTGAATAAGATATGACGATTTTGACACTTTGTAGGGTTGTTTCATTGTCATGGGCTGTTTTTACGTTGTTTCAAAACGAAATACGTTTTTTAAGCTTCTATGGGACATTTTCTCATCATTTTATAACGAAATATGGTGATTTTTACACTCTGTAGGGTTGTCTTATTTTAGAATGGAATACAGCGATTTTTAAGCATTGTACAACCTTTTTTTATTATTATTTGAAAACAAAATGTAAGGATTTTAAGCTTTGTATAATGTGGTTTTTTTACGCATGACTTTCATGGGTGAACATTTCACTTTTATTAATATCTTTTATTATTTTACTTTCTTTGTTAATTCCACAACACTATAATAATTTAATAAACAATGGGTTTTGTAAGGTTACATGTTACATAGCTGATTAAATTTAATGTGTGAGACATAAACTTTATTTGAATCTATAAAGTGGAATTGTTGAAGCTGAATATTTTTGGTGAAAGATAATAGCAATATCTATAAAATTGTGACAAGTACGTTATAACAGAAGGAAAAATATGGATTTATAGTCTGACAATAACCTTTCTTAACTTATTTTGTGAAGAAAAAATATTCTCCATTTTTAAAAGAGTTACGGCTACCTTTAGTCTTTCTAAAAATTTACTTGCTTATTCAGTGAAGGAAATCAAACAAACGACAACAATACAATCTTGCTTAACTGAATTGTTTGCAAAAAAATATTTGATAAGGCCAAAAAAGCAGATAAAAATGGTGTTTTTAAAGAATATATACTTGTTGTGGATACACGCATATGAAAACCTTTGCCCATATCTGCAAAAAAATACATTTTCTCTATCTGGATCGAGGTATAATGGTTTGCAGGTTTTCTTTGACTGAAAAGGATATTTGAAAAAACTTGTTCTTCACTTTCTGATTCTTGGAGAAAATCTCTAAATAAGGGTAACAAACTAATTTACCATGTTAATGCTGCTACTGTGACATATGCACAGTAGCATTAAGTGTCTGCAATGTGGTAATGCAAGTTTGCAAACTTTTGAACAATTATATTTTGTCGTAAGAACGGAGGAGGGTAGCTATAGCTAGGGTATTATCGCAACATTTTTAGCTAATATTACTGCCATTTTATTTCCAACTCTTTATGCCTTTGTTGTTGGGAATAGGACTTCAGTGCGGGAGTTGTTAGATTTCTTTGTTTCTTTCATTTTTTTAGTAGATATGCACCAGAATAAAATTACTTTATGACCAATAACTAAAATGAGAAAAAGCATGTCCAGCTTAAGTTTAATGGCATCTGTAAACACACCGCAGGTAGTTGTAAGTTATAAGCATGGTTTTGGCCGCCATCATGGCCTTTAAAAACACGTTTGATCTAACCGGGGATGTGATAGTTAGCATTTTACCCACAGGAAATACTAGAAAAACAATAACATCTTTCCAAAAAATCTATGAAAGACCTTGTTTATTTTTTTAAAAATGTATTTTTTTCTCAGTGGTCCTTTAAATTTAGTTATTTTATTAGCTTCTCTTTTTCTCAATTTTTTCATACCCCCTGCGGGTTAGGCAAACAGCAACGATAAGTTTCTTCGGCAGCCGTACGTATCTGCACGGTGGATGTTCTTGGAAATCACAGCAATACAAAAAGCATAACTGCAGGAAGGTTTTATTATTTCGTTTTCCTATTTTCCCTTTCGTTCTGCAAACTTTTTTACTTCAACCGCGCCATTCTGTTTATGTCTATTTATTTTCTTCACCAGACGCATCAGACAAAAATTGCAACCAGTCTGTTTTAACCAGTCAAACCCTGTTAAGTGGGTGAGGAAGTTGGTAATTTAAAAAAAAATCCGTTGAGAATTTTTTGAGTGCGTATATTTTGCTGACAAA
Organism: Hydractinia symbiolongicarpus; assembly: GCF_029227915.1. Lineage (NCBI taxonomy): Eukaryota > Metazoa > Cnidaria > Hydrozoa > Anthoathecata > Hydractiniidae > Hydractinia > Hydractinia symbiolongicarpus. Next base: position 25,182,433 of record NC_079879.1, read on the forward strand.
GGCTCAAAATAATTGCTGCGAAGGAGCAATACGCTTGCAGAAATCTATCACTCACTGCACTTATTACAAGACTGCTGCAGATTTGTAACTTGGGGGGTCTTAAAATAAATATTTCCTCGGTTAACAGGGAAATATTTCGGCATGATATAATTTTTACTTTCTGTTCATATGGCATGGGTGAGAAAACTTTTCCTTGGGCAAGAAAATACCATGTGATAAGTTTCTATTGTTTATTGTGATAAGAATGTATTGTTTATTTTTGAAAATTATGCTGAATCAACATACATTTATCTTGCCTTCCAAGGAAACATCTGTTCATATGGGAAAGTACTTTTCCCACTTAAGGAGATCTCGATCGTGCACACCCGAGATCTCTGTAGGCAGGCAAATGTCTTTCCTCATATAAACGCAACTAAATTTTGTTAAAAGTTTGTTAACAACTCGAGATCTTGAGTGTGCAATGATTCGCACATGTAAATTAAGTAACGCGTGCGATGTGATACACACATGCAAAGAATATTAAGAGTGCTATACGTGCTCCAAGATTAATCTTTGTTGCGCATTGATTTTCAATTTGGGCAATTTGTCTGACGAGTCTCCAAAAATTATTTCGAGGGCTGCCATCGCACGCTACAAAATGGATTTTATAGGTTGATTTTGAAAACTCAATATTTGTTTTTCAGGCATGCGCGTGCAATTGCACAGGGGCGGATCTAGCAAATTTTCTTTGTAGGTCATGATGCGCAGCATCATGACCTACTAAGAAAATTTGAATATACAGCTGGGGGTCTTGGGGGGCGCTGTAAGCCCCCCAAGCGGGGTTAGGGGCGGAGCCCCAGAAGCTTTCGCTAAAACGGGCTTTGCGAACCCTGAAATAGGCTTAAACGGGGACAAAAAACAACCTCGTATGCAGACGTTTTAGACCTTGATAACAGAAACGAAACATTCTCATAAACGCCGCAGCTCAGCATAAACACTTCAAATAGAAAAAGAATGACAACTTAAATGTATTTCGTTAGCATAAATCATTTTTAGACTGTTTCGCCCAATGTCAGGGCTCGTCAGCATGCCTAGGACAAACGAAAAATAGAATGAAAATATAGTTCGTTAAGCCCGACATGGACAGTCATAATGCCGCTCCGGAAACCAGGTACTGTCGGCTGGAGTCAGGCCGAGCCCGGAATAAGGAAAATTTATTTATAGAAAGAAGTTATTGTTAAAGTGGAAGTAAAGAAATGGCTCTGTCAACTGCACGCACAGGAATTAATTATCATTGCAGCTAGCTGTTTTGTCACATCATCGTATGATGATTGTAAAATTTTCAGAGGGTTGAGTATTATCATTACAGCTTGCTGTTTTGTTACATCATCGTATGATGATTGTAAAATTTGCAGAGGGTTAAGTATTATCATTGCAGCTTGCTGTTTTGTCACATCATCGCAAAAACAAATGTACTGTATATAACTACTGTAAGAAGGTAAATGAAAAAAACTAAAAAGAAGGTAATTGGATTCATAACGTTATCATCACCTTCATCACCACCACGTAAAATTTAAGCATTCGAGAAAGCTTAGAAGGAAAAAAAAGACTTAGTTACTCCTTGACCCAGGTACTGTCAGCGGAGCCTACTGAGCCCGGGGACAATTTTGAATCAATCAGGTTTGTCATCACCAAAAATGGGGAGGGGGGGGGAGAGGAGAGAGAGAAATATATTGAGTATGAAACTTATTACAGAAAGTAGTTTCTTAGGTATGGATTTGTACAAAAAATTATACTTTATTTTAAAATTTATTTATATTTATATATTTATTCAGAAAAGGAAGAAACAATATTATTTATTTTATTACTTGTTAATTTTAACTTTAGATATAAACAATATGAGTATATATTGAGGCTACATAGAAAAATAATTGATTTAAACATTTTACTTAAAATCCAATCTCCTGTTTTTAACAGCAAACTTATTGATGACTGATGAGGTGGATGGTACAAATTCTTTGTGTATATGTAACAAAGCTAAGCCATTTAACCTATCTGCCACCATTGTACTGCGATTGTAGTTCTTAAGCCTTCTCATTGCAGAGAAAGAGCGTTCACATTCGCAGGATGTCACTGGTAATGTGGCAAGAATTCTTAAGGCTACAGTCAAATTGTCAAATTGTAATGATGGAATTGCTTTAAGAGTGGCTGAAATATTATCAGGATAACTATCCTGCATCTCCCAGTACTTATGCCAGAGATCTAGCTCAGCATCAAGAGCTAAAAAGTTTGGCATGTCATCAGAATAAAAGCTACAAAAAGCTGTAAACTTGTCTTTCCATCCCAATAGACCATGTTTACTAACTAAAAACATCATCTTAGATGGAATAATTGACAAGCCCTGATAAGAAGTCACAGTAGATATGTCAAAACGTAACTTCAATTCAGAATTTAAATGGTCCAACAATGGAATATTTGTTGTCCTTTTAAAATAATCCGAAATGTTTTCAGCAGGAATGTTAGATCTGTTTTTTTGACGTCCACAAGTTCTAGGTTTTGTAGGAGTAACACATACTTTTTGAGCTAGAGATACAGCTTTCTCATACCACATTTCATGGTAGGCATCAACTGCATTTCGTGTAGCCATGGCTGCACTTTTAAGAGCATCAATCATATGAAGTCCCTCAAAAATATCGTTGGATTTGCTCTGAAGCATTCGTGTTACTGGCAGTGTTATATCAAATAAAGACCGAGTAATTACCATTGTAATAATAAAATCAAAACTTGTAATTAATTTATATAAGGACAAGGCTTTTGATGATGTGTCAATATTGCATTGCCTTTGAACAAACATCTCCTCAAGAGTGAAAACAAGAGGGACATAAAGTTCTTGGAATGTATCCATACCTTCAACACGTTCAATCCACCTTGTGCGACAAACATCCTTAAGCTTATTTTTTAAGGAATCAGGAGCATACAATTTAATATTTTTCACAAACATGTCTTCCCTTACTTGGGAAAAATTAAAAAAATAGGAAATCTCTTTTATGTTATCAAGCACATTTCTAATTGTTTGGACTGAACAAGAGGCACATATACAGAGGTTGAGGCGATGACTATGACAATGAGTATAAATAGCCTTCCTGTTGATTCTCAAAATATGAGCAGAAAGACCATTAATTCTACCAGCCACAGCGCCAGCCCCATCATAACCCTGGCCTCTACAGTCTTGAACATTTAGAACTAGGTCATCACTTAGAGCTTTGAGAATAATGGAAGCAAGAGCACTTCCAGATAAACCTTCCTTACAGTGAAGAAATCGAATGAAATCTTCTTTAATGTCAAAATTGCTATCTACATAGCGTAAAACTAATGATAACTGCTCTTTATTGGATGTATCTGATGCTTCATCAGCTATAATCGTAAAAAACTTGTTTTTCTTAACTTCAGAAACAATATTTTCTGTGATTATATCTGCACAACAATTAATTATTTCATTCTGTGAAGTTTTAGAAATATAAGAAGAATTCTTATTACATTTTAGAAGATGATTTTCAAGGGTTGTGTCTCCACCACGTACTCTGTAATTTAAAAGATCAATAAAATTGCCAGTTGAACCAGTTGAAAAATTTCCAACTTCAGGATGATATTTACTATCATCCCTGTGGCCACGAAGAGGAATACAAACACGACCACATAAAATTATGGTGTCAACAATTGGTGTTAAGAACTTTCGATTATCAGCAACCTGTTTTTTGTAGTTGGAATCTATGATTACACTGATTGGTTGAGTTTGTCCTAAAAAATTCTTCACAAATGCACTAAAAGTTAGGCTGGTTTGAATATGTAAACCATTTTTTGATGTTTCATGTTGTTTAAAAAAGTTTTTGGCAGCTGGCCAATGTCGAAAAGGTTGAGAAAGCAATTTCTGTAACTTAGAAGTTTTGTTAGCAACCTTGTGACCAAAAAGGATACATGGCAAACAAAATGCTCCATCCAAAGTTGGTGAATATTTAAGCCATAAAAAGGTCTTTAGCCATTCATGCCGAAAGGAACGCCCACTTTTTTTAGGAAAAATAAAAGATTTATCGGGCACAAAAACATTGGTGATTAGGTTGTGTACACCTTTATCATTTAGACCTGAAACTTTAGAAAGGAAAGAGGCAACGTCATATTGATGTTCAAAATTTAAAACAGTAGCAAAGGAAATATCATTTAAAGCTTTGTCATTGTTATTAAAATCTTCAGCAGATGTGCTATTATTGTTACTATCTTTATAATCTTCAGTTAGTTTATTGTTAAAGGAAGCTTTATTAGGAAAGAAATTAAACTGTTTATCTTTAATCACAGGTTTTACAAGAGATAATTTCCCTGTTGCCTGTGCATCCGGAAAAAACCTTGTTTGCCTTTTCACAGGAGGAGATAAAACTTTTGTGTCCGCAGCTGAACCTGACTTGCGTTTATGTATCTGCTTAAAAATAATTGGAACGAAATGATTAGGTGCAAAATTTTCTCTGGATGGAAGTAAGCCCTCATAGCAAAACAAAATGTGAATAGCAAAAGCAGAGCTTGGTTGTCTAGGCTCTATTAATTGGTTAAACAACATTTGAGCTTTTTTGCATCCATAATCTGGGTAATAAGAAAATATATTCCTGTTTGTGACAGATGACAGAGCAAGCATAGCAAGAAAGGAACAATATTTCCGATCTACTAAATTTAAAATGGCTACCTCCTTAACTAAGTCTTCTTGTTTTTTGTCTGTGTTAAATGCAGAATTGCAGACAGACATATTGAGAATATCTTCCATAGATTTAAAGAGACTTTCTGGAAGAGCAAGGATAGAAGAAAATAGAGGATGCTTACAGTAAAAGCTAGCATTCATCATTAGCTCCACTGACACAAGAATTCGTAAGTCGTCAACCATCACATTTTTCCCAAACAAACACAACGCCATAGAACTGTACAGGCAATTTCCATTGACCTGAGACCTGTAATAAAAATAGGTATTGCTAGCTATTCTAAAACTTTAACTACACATTTTGCCAAACTGCTGCCTATTAAAGGTTTGTTTATGAAATTCAACTTGCTCAATATATAAATAAACTAAGAATGCATCAACAAAAGAAACTGAACAAGCAAGACATATTTGAGATGACCTTTGCACATTTTAAAACAACAAAGATTATTCATAATCTTTTTTAAGACAATATTCAGCTGCATAGTTAGTGGTCATAGTAACAAAAACGCATAGCTATTATAGAAACAACAAAAGATAAACATAAACAACTCACTTCAACGTAATTGCGCAACCATCCTTCTTTGCTTTCACATAGGCAGGAAGGTAGTATTCTGCATGGCAATTTCTTTGGATAAAACCAAAAGTAAGTTGTTTTTGCAACACGTCAGTAGATGGCAAAACAGAATTACATTTAAACTTTTTATTTAATTCGGCGTAAATTTGAGGTAGCTCATCAAAATTTTCGTTTTCAAAAACTAACTCCACACGCTCTCTCAAGCTCTTGCAAGCCATGTTGAGAACGGAAAGAATCTTCCGCATGCCTTACTTATATTTATACCAACATGCTACAAATTTTGACAGGTTTGTTTAAAACTTTCTGACTAAAAATAGGTCAGGCCCACATAGGTTGATTCTAGTCAACGGTGAAAGCCTCACGGGATAACCTAGAGCCAAGACTGGCTGGCTTCAAAATTTCTGACTAAAAATAGGTCAGGCCAAGATAGGTTGACTCTAGTGTATGGTGAAAGCCTCACGGGATAACCTAGAGCCAAGACTGGCTGGCTTCAAAATTTCTGACTAAAAATAGGTCAGGCCAACATAGGTTTGATTCTTGTCGACGGTAAAAGCCTCGCGGGATAACCTAGAGCCAAGACTGGGCTGACTTCAAAATTTCTGACTCAAAATAGGTCGGGCCCACATAGGTTTGATTCTAGTCGACGGTAAAAGCCTCGCGGGATAACCTAGAGCCAAGACTGGCTAACACAGGTCAGGTCAACATAGGTTGATCCAATTCGCGTTATGAGAAAACAAGGAGAAATATTTCGATCTTCAGATTCCGGGTAAATTCGACAGAATTCGATTTCAATCCTCGGCATTTTTTTACTAGGTCGCGTGACAGGGTTGACCTAGTCTAAATCCGCGCCTGATTGCACGCCTTTCATGATAAAGTCTCCAAAGTATTCAGCACATATTTAACATATTTAAATATGATAGATTGAAGTCATAATCACACAAGGGTTGTTTCAAGAAAATGATATTTTGATTCTCTGTTTATTACAATTTACAACAAAATTGATTCGTAAATTGATGAAAAACAGGCCGCAAGATGCAAAAACGGTTGGCAATGTCAAAGTACTCTTTTTTTAAGAATTTTGCTTTCTCCCATTTTATAGCAACACATTTATAGCGTTCTTACTTTACATACATTACATTTTTCAAAATTGTGTCTTAGCTACCCTTCAATTTTTTTAACCAAAGAAAACTCTTATCTTTAAATTAAATAAAAACTATAAAATAATTTGCTATAAAAAAACATATAGTTTATATGCATATAATGCATAAAATAAATATTAGCGTTTAATGCAGAAAAATGCATTTAATTTAATTAAATATATAACAGCCTCTGCAATTTTTGAGACGCCAGGTAATTGCTAACGTATTTTTAAAATATATATATATGCATGCGTCAGCAATTATTTGCTGTTGTAAAATCACACACAAAAATCTGTAGGAAACTGAAAATATAACAACGTCATTGTTTCTTTTAGAGCATAGTTAAATTTCCTTATTCCTTAAAAGTGAAAAATCAATTATATATATAACTTATTTTTGTGCTTAAATATAACATGTGGTTAAATAAAACCAAGACTGAAAACGCTAAAACTTAATATAGTTTAAATTGCAAATGCTAACTTGTTTTTTGAATGCTGTGATATATACTATATGTATGCCTGCTCTCTTTAAAATATAGATAAAATATGCAACACTGTGATTTGCTACTTGGTTTTTTATCACTCTATTAATATTTTTTGATATATACAGAAAATATTCCTTATATTTCTTTGTTCTCAATCAGTGTGGTGTTAATATTTTTAAATCAGGAAGGTTAGAAAATGTTTGAGTAGATATTTCCATGTTAGTCTAACAAGATTCAAGCTTTTTTTACCAGAATATGTTAAAATTAGTAACACATTTAAAGTACAAAAATGTGTTTAAGCTGCTTTTCAATGAAGGCAATTTTTTTACATTACCCCTTCCCCATTAGGTCATTTATTTGTTTTTTATGGTTCAAATATGCAAAGGAAAATATTATATAGTAGCAAAAAGGCTAAAGATCTTAGACGTACCTTTAAACTCAACATGTAAAGGCATAAAGAGGCATAAAGAGCACAATGTCGTTTTATGATGTAGCATTAAAATACAGCTACTGTTTAGAGGATTATTTTAGCTTTCGGAAAATAAAAATTTATAATTATATACTGTTAAATAGTTTTTTGGAGATATTGATGTTAACCATATAAGGTGGAACACCAGGTATCCTTAACATCCTTAATACAGTATCTTGAATGTGTCTGTTCTGGCATACATAGTGAGAAGAAAAATATCATGGTATGGTATGAAAATGCTGGATTTTTGACTGTGTGCAGATGAAGTTATGCTCATACTTCACTTAGATGAGTGCTACAAACGTTCATGATGACGAGACCCTGTTTCATCAAGCTCAAAAGTTGATCTCGCTTATTACAAATATTGAAAATGTACCAAAACAAAAATTTGGTCAAGCCATAAGGGTATGGAATATTTATGTTCTTTGGCAGTTTGGATTTATGTGTAATTCTAAATTCACATTTTTAAGTTTCTTTGACAAGATAAAAATTTGGAAATAGCCTTTTTTAAATTTTTGTGAGAAATGACTTTTGCGAATCATCAGTTTAATAAATTTAGGCAAGAATTAAAGTGATATAAAGTAAATTATAAATATATAAAAATCTTTTGAGAATTTACTTTCATGAATAGCCTATTTTTATATGTTAAGAAAGAAACTTTTGCGAATAAACCATTTCAAATGTTTCTGTGATAAGGTTAATGTTAAGTTTCAATAGCTCAATTTTCATGTGCAATAACTTATTTAGAAAAATTTTCTTGTTCTCTGCAAGTGTTTTTGAAAAAACACTTGCAGAGAACAAGAAAAAATCTGATAGAATTTAGTTGTCAAATTCAGACTGCTTAAATATTCACCTCTTTAGTTGAAATCAAATTCCCCCCTCCCTGCTTCTTTTCCTATAAGGCTATAGGATTGTTCTTTTCTATTTTGTAATTTTTGATATCTAAAGGCACTATAATGTTGTACCATTTGTAAATTAACCTTTTGTTATCAATTAGATAAGGTGACTTTTCTGTTTCTAATTAATTTATAAATAATTAAGTTTGTTAAAAATAAAGAGTAAGAGTAAAAATGAATTTTTAATTATTATAGTTCATCTTCTTTCCTACTGAATATGCATGATTTATTTAGAAATATTTCATTATAAAATCTATTAACACTTTTTATCACATTTTGCTTGATTTTCTTATAGGTTTGCATCCAGAATCTGGTTGAGTTCTGTCAGGTTGTGTTGAGACACAAAAAAGTAAGTTTACTGGTGAGAAAGAATAGTGGACAAATCTAGTTGTTTATTCTTTAGTTCTTCACTATAACATAAAGTGTGTATGTTTTTTATAATTTTCAGAGTTTGTATGGTCAGAAAAAGTTAGGTTAAAAAGTTTTTTGGTTTCAGTCAACGAAAGTAAGCCAAATTCAAAGGAATTTTTTAAATGTTTTAAACTTTGTAGTTATAAAGTTATTTAAAACCTCTCACTTTCTGATAGCATGTTTCAAGTAATACAAGACTAGAAGTATTGCGATATACTTATTCTTAAAATTAATATGAATCTAAAAACAGAAGAATAAATAAAATAATCTCCCTTTTCAACTTACCATATTTTCTCTGTTATTTACATTTTTCATTGCACAAAACACATTTGCTTTAAATTTGTTTTTATGCTTTTTACGCATCATAATTCTGTGACCGTTAAAATTTCCTGATTTTTTTTCATAGAGAATAATACTGACTTGATTTCAATGCTCTAAAAAAATAATCCCAACCCTCCATTCCTAGCTCTATAATTGTCTTTACTTCCAGAGTTGAAAGACAAATTCTACTACTGAAATAATAGAGTAAACACAGTACTTTTTCTGCTCAACCACAAGCCATATTCTCAGGATGTAAATTTATCAACAATATAATTCAACAGCATTTAATTAGAGGCTTCTCAATAGAGAGAATTTAAAATAATTTTGTTTTTACGATTTTATAAATTTGACAGTCACCATTTCCTCAAACAACAAAAATATAAAAACTTATTTCATACATATGTAGCAATTGAGGGACAAAAATGCAAGAAAATTCATTTCGAATTCTGTGCTGGCAATAAAGAATATTACACCAGTCTTTACACAAAGCTTGCAGGACTTCCAAGATGATGACAATAACAGCAAAACCTTGGTAAGTTTTTTTTTTTGTTGAACACGTACATTTTTTATTAGAACTAATGATAGGTTTAATGATGGTAACTCAAGTATCACAAAATATTTTTTAAAAAAGTGGATTCATATTTCTTGAAATATCATTTTTTTCTATTTCAAGTTAATATAAGTTTAAGAAACACTGCTTGTGCCAATGTTGCAATGGCATAGCTGTTAAAATCCACAGTCATTCCACTCTATTTCTAACAATGTCTGTAAATTGTCTCCAGCAAATAAAATTAAAAATCACCAAAGTTGTTTTGGTTTGTAGTATTAATATATACATTTTTCCTAGATAGAGAAAGATAACTGCATTGCAAAAATTATACAAGCCATACGCTCTATTAATCAAACATTACAGACTCAAGTGAAGAAGAAGAAAGACACCAGTTCTGTACATTCAAAGAAAATGGATCCCCTGTCAGAATTATTTGGTGAAGAGGACACACTGTATTTTGTAAGTTCTTTTTACGATACTTTCTTTAAAACTCATAATGAATACTTGATATGTTTACTTTGTTTGTTTACTTTAAAAAAAACCCTAGAGAATGGCTAAATTGTAATCTTAATTCAATAAATTTGCATTTGAATATTTATTAGATTTGAATTTTAAATTAAATTTTTTTTGACATAAACATTGTTGTGGCCTAGCAGTTAAGTTGTTGCAGGGTGTCCACTTAAAAGTTGACCTCAATTTTCCTGACACTCCTGACACTTTTTAGCTAAAAATTCTTGACGTTTTCGAATCTTCTCCCCTACAAAATGCAGTATGTATGAAGAAAACAAGAAAAAAAGGATAAAGCAAATACAAGTTTAAAAATAAAAACAGACCTTGTAAAGCATATGCATTATGTGAACGTAATGCATATGAAAGGTTTAGTGAAACGTTTAAAAATCCTGATATTTTATAACAAGATCAAATTTCCAAGACAAGTACATATGTACTATGTTTAATTACTTTTAAAAAATCTGAAAAATGGCAAAATTGTAACCTTAAATCTAATAAATTTGCACTTAAATATTTATTAGGTTAAAAAAATTAGATTTACTGTGGCACAAAGCAGACTCTTTATGTGGTAGGCATAAAATAAAGATCGTTAAATTGACCATTTATTATATATATAGTGCTAGATAAATTAGGAAAGTTGTTTTTTTACTATAGGTTGCCAAGACTTCATTAACATTACATGTACTTTTTCTTTTAGGAATTTAATCTTACTAAAATACATGACTCTGACAGTGTTTTTGAAAATGCAGATGAAGAACATGATTTGAACAAGTGTGAATTGCCAAAATACTGTGACTCTAACACTTGTTTACCAAATTCGCCACATTTGGATACCATTGATGGTAATTTTTAAAAATCATATTAATCTTATATATCTTTTGTAGGATATTAGGATATGTATTTGAACTATCTGAAAGCATGATATGTTTTTATTATTTTTATCTGAGGTTGCAGTAACCCTTTCTTAGCTGTCAAGACAGCTGCTTTTTGTACTCACTGTTTTATGTATATAGGTTTTCTATACTTTTTCTTGAAAATACCTTAAGAGGAATAAAAATGATTTTGACTTTTCATCTGAATTGCAGTCAGCAGAAATTTCCAGTTTAAATGTATAAAAATAAGAAATAAGTTAGTTTTTTTGAGGCCATTTCTTTTTACTTCCTCGTAATTGTTCTTTGGTTTCTATTTTGAAATTAACTTAACTTAATTATGTTGAAAAGGTGTGCAAATTTTTTTGATCATTCATATTTTTATAAGAAACTTTTCTTGAGTAACATCCTTAGCTGCATCCAATGATAAAAAAACAAACAATATCCAAAATAAAAATATTTGTGCACTCCTTTTAAGTAAAAGAATACTAATTCATCTTTAATTCGGCAGTTTTAATAAAAATAATACTTATTTGCAATTTCTTATTTTCTTTTAAGGTAGCATTAAACCAACATTTACAGCTTTTTGTTGCATGCTGTATGGCTATTTTTATAATTGTGTGTACTTGTATCTTTTTTTAGATTCATTTATTGTTCCACGAAACATTACCATTGACAATTATGTTGAAGTCATTGACAGTAGTTCCAACTTGATCAACACCGCTCATAAAATGATTTCAAAGTCACACAAGTTGCTGTTGTCATGCTCAAAAAAAGATAGAGCAACAGTTAAATCTTTACGTCAAAAGCTCAACCAAGGTTTGAATAAATTTTATGTGTTTAAATAGACTTCTTGGTCATTGTTTGCTTTGTTTTTTGAGTCACTAAACAGTTTGGCAGTTTGGATTTGCAATTTTTCAAGGTTTTATAATTATCTTTCTCTCTAGTTATAAATTTTGTAGAAAATAGTAATAGAATAAGATATTTATTAAAACTGCACTAATCTTTTCTTCTTCTTGTCTTTTAAATCTAAGTTTACAAAACGACTGTAAAAAAGTTGTTGTTTACTTTTTGATCTGAGCAAATCAATAAAATTGTACGTTTGGTAATATTGATTGTGTGGTTTAGCTATGCTAACCCTCATCCTGCAAAAAAAAAGAATTTAATTTTTCATGTCATTTTCCTTTTTAATTCATATTTCTTTAAGCTATCATTGAATTTGATACCAGTATAACTAATGCACTGAAGGATATGGACAGTTTAGTAATGAAAAGAAAACTTATCCAGGATGGGCGGACCTTGTTGCAAGCAATAAAAAACATGAAAAGTTTTATTCAGCACCCACCCATACAAGCAGGTAAATAGTGTCCATTTCTATATAGCAGTAACTTTAGCAAGAAAATTCAGTTGAAAATTTTAAAAATAATAAAAATTTAAACTATTTTTATTTTTTCTATTTCTTTGACAAACATTATTAGACCGTGCCTACCTGAATAAGAATAGCATATTATTTTTTTTTAGACCATTCACAACCACAATGTAATATTGTGCAAAGAATACCACCGGATGTATTACCCAGTTCAACAGATTTGCCACCAACAACCATGTCACCAACTAAAACAGATAATAAAAAAGGTATTTCTGTATGCTAAAAATTTATTTGTTCTCAATTTCACATTCATGGGTAGTAAAGTCTGAGAATACAGGGACAGAAATTTATGTTATGTTTATAGCTGCAACCTAAAGCCGTTAATGGTTTAAGTGTTTGTTATTGGTATTACACTCTCCAACCTTTCCAATTTTAAACAACAGTGTGTAATAAACATACCACTCAAAAGATTGTGAGTAGTGTAAAAAATACCCCCTTTCCCCTCCCTCCCTTTACAACTATAGACAAGCTGTTTATAAATAATTACTTTTGTGGTGGATTTGCTACTTTTTTATTGCTATTTTTCAAAATAGAGCTGTTATCTATTAAAATTTTTGCAGTAGAAACAGGCTACAGTCTGCAAAATGTATTACATAAAAGTAAAATCGAAATTTTCTTTGATAAGGAAAGAAGGTGCTGTATTTGCTAAATGCTATATTACTAGTCTTAAGGTAATGTTGTCTCATTATGTGCAATAATAGCTAGCTAGTTTTAAAAAAGTCTCTTTTATCAGAAAGCTTGATTTAAAAGCATGTATAGCAGAAATTACAGATATCAAATATATGTATAGCATTTTAATGTATAGGATAACAGCTAGTTTTATTTTCTTATATTTACAGTTCATCCAGTTAGCACCAACAATTTCAAAGAGAAAGTTGAATGCATTCTTGCTGCAGCTTTTGCACATGATCCTGAAGAGCTTGAAAAAGAAATAAACTCCTTAACAGAATATGACGATGGAGTAAAGCAAATTGTTGGGGATATAAGGAAAAGAAATACGAACATCAGGTATATAAATAAATTTTCTTTTGCAGTTCTGCCAACTTTATACATTTTTATTCTGGAATTTATAGACAAAATAATTTCTGTTTAACCAGTACTGTAATTTATATGTGCTACTCTAGTGTTATGATGATGGATGCTGATGAAAAAGCTAATCGATCAACACGACAGCTTATCCGACATTCTCGAGATATTTACTTTAGACAAGACCCAACGAAAGAGGAAATAGAATCAGTACATATACTGTCACAAGACTGGTGTGAATGTCATGTTTTGTTAGCAGAAGCCATATGGCATCACCTGGCTCCATGGACAACATTTACTTCACATTTTTTCACTTCACCTGGTGGTATTGACTCAACGAAACAACAGTCATCCACATTAAGTATTTGGGTGAATAAAAACATATTGTTGCAATTATTCTGAAACCTCTTTAGCTTTGCAGACAAATTTCTAGTATTGAATATGTTTTGTTCATTGTCTGTTCAAATAACATTGTACCACATATTACATTTTTTTGGTATAAACCTTGGAAAATTGCCTTATCAATGAAATTCGGTTGCAAAAGGATACAAAACATTCTGTGAATAAGCAATATGTAACTTCTTAAGCTTTAGTTATCTTTAATTAGCTTGCTTCCCTGTAAGTCTATTGGAGAATGTATAGTTGTTTCAAAAGTATATGCACATTGGCACTTGATTTCAGCCAAAGCATAAAGTTTTTTAAGAAATTGATCTCTTACACGACATCTATAACTAGGCAGTTCTTCTTGATGAAAAAGTTCTGTTCTATTATTTTAAAATTATGAAATTCAAATTTTGGCTTCATTTACAAAAATTGCATCTTATTTAAACTTTTGAGAGGAAGCAATAAGGAAGTAAGGAATTCTAAGAATGGTTCTATTAATTTATAGTAGCTAACCATTCGTGTTCTATTCTGGATTAAATATTATCAATTATTTTTATTTTACTCCTGATTTTAATTCACAGAATCAATAAGCACAAATTTTTATATCAATTTTTAGATGAACAAATTCAAGAAATTGGAAGACAGCATTTGCCATCTTGTCACTGAATTCGAACAAATTGATGAAAGTTGTGAACCAAGTATAAACAATCATTTCATTAAAGCTCGGAATCTATGTTTCGAGATTCAACAACATTCCTCCAAAGTGCTTCAACTTGCCAAAGTATGTCTGTCATTGTTTTGTCTGTATTAAAAGCTGTTTCTTTTTTCCGATGATTTATTTACCTTTTATTTAGCTCCATTTATTGGGAGATGTCAGTGCAAATGAATGGCCAACATTTGGCCTGTGGTTGTTTCGATGGGCAAATGCAGTTCAGCAGCTGTTGTATCATATTGACGTCTTAACGAATCAAGTTCCCCAAACAACGACAAACATGGTATCCATGAAGGTGATTGCAGATAACCATATGAAGTTTGAAAACATTGCCAACCAAACCGTTCGAAGGTTGGTCTACATTGCTTTTAATAATAATAAACGTGCTTACTAAATCTTTTTGAAGCCACATAATTAAAAGAATTTGAAAGATTCCCCTGTACCGGCAAACTTCTCTTTAAATTTAAAACCCTGTTTTTTGTTGTCATAACTGGCAATTTTGTTAGGATCAAAGAGTAAATAATTTTAATTCATTTGGTTCTTATCTATCTTACAATTACAGACTTTATTGGAAATTAAGCTTAAAAATTTTGTAGCATCTCTTGTGCCTTTTTGTTATACAACATGTGTTTCCAATAAAGTCGTAATTTTGACTTTTGTACAACTATTGTGACATTGTTACACAACAGTTGCTTAACACATCTTCTTGAAAAACAACCCTAAAATATCCTAGCTGCCAAGACAGTTACTTGGGACAAAATGTTGAAGTTCATATGAATCAATTGAAAGAAATATACGAAGAAATGACAACTTTACATGACAGTGCACCTGTGCCTGAAGTGAACAACAATACCTGTAACATTTCAACCATCAATGCTGAGTTAGCAGTTATGCACAGACAGTGGAAAATAAAGGTACCGTAGAATTTGCTTCCTGTGTTAACAAGATCACTTTCTAAAAATTGTCTGGTTGATCTGAGAGATATTGGTAATTAAAGTACATTGGTCAAAAACTATGAAGTGCACATATGTATTGTTACTTTTGATATGTCCATAAACAACCTGATAATTTTTATTTAAAAATGTCCCAAGGTGTTCACAGAGCTTATTTTTTTTATAGCTGGTAAATGTGAAAAGTCTTTCATTCAGCATGGTTACATAGGTTCTGTGTAATAATTTATTCTTCTGAGGCTATGATAACAAAGGCAACCCAAATGCTGAACTGACCAAGCAATGCAGTTTTAATGCAACTCATCAATTATTAAATTTATTTCAAAGTTAGCAACAAGTTTATAAAAATTTTGCTGAAAGCCTGATATAATGACTCTTAACACTTTTTTTATAAGAATATGCTTTTTAAGAATATCAGGCTGGCATTTTCGTAATCTCACTCAAAGTACCAATTTATGGTATGTTCTAACGTCATTTTAAAAGAATTGAACAAGAACTCCACATCCTCATCCTTGTTTTCACACAAGGTAATCTCAGCTCGTTCCAAGCTATCGTTTTCATATTTTTCTTATTACTTATATTTTTTTATTCGTATCAACAAACCCGTATTGAAATACACTTAATCTTAGAGTTGCAAGGAAAGGTTGTAAAATGGCTGAAAATATTATTTACAAATTGAGACCTATGTTTCACATTTTTTTCACAATTAATTTTTTGTGCGACCCTTAATTTTTGATGTTTTTTTATTTATTGTCATAATGTGTATTAGCAGTAAAAACGTCAGAATGAATAAGTCAAATAACTATCTTCTGTTCCAGGCTTACGCTTTGTCAAATCTAGTTACAAACTGCACAAATTATTTATCCAAACCGATCGATGCCCTGCTCGAATCAGCGAGAAGTGAATGCGATCTAGATGGCCCAAATACAGAATCTTTTGAGGAATATAAGGAAGTTTTTGCTAAGAAGATGAAGCGTATTCGAATTCACACATGCTTGGCTGTAGACACATCAACCTCCAGGAAAGAAATCCATGAGGTTATTGAAACTTTGGATCAGCTAGATGATGTTTCAGATCAATTAGTTGCAACTTGTTACAGAATTGTCGGTATGTATTGCCTGGTTTTCACTCCATAGCAGAAAGCATTAAAAAAATAAGTTTTTAGATCTGATTCGTGAATAATGAAGCTCTAGGGTTCTAGGTGACAACAGATAAAAACTTAAAGTTACTTGCGCCTGGGATACATCTATTCTTCCTAACCGAAATAATTAGCAATAACCACTTTCCCTTTGCAAAAATAAGCTTAAGTTATTTCTCAATTTGTATAAAAATTATTACAATCTTCCATTGTGCTAATATTAAGCTTTGATTTATTAATTCAGCACATTTTTACTGCGTAAAGTATGGTCTAATAAGGTAGAGATATATACACAGAGATGTATGATTGCAAAACTTAAATATACTAATGTAGAATCAATAAATTAACCTAGCGATTCCGTGATCATAACAATTTACAATAGCAATCCTAGGTTGTCACCCGATATTACGTAGTTTTGTAACTTTATGTGCTTTGAGGTTGACATGCATTTGTATTTACTTTTTTTGCATTGCTGTGTTTTTGTCATGTCTAGGTAACAATCTGAAGATGCCGATATCTTCAAAAGTCAATCTCTTACGACTTCAATGGCTATCCACTGCGAATTATTTATTGTTTAAACTCCGAAAGTTGCCAGAAGTACGATATTCCGCAATATCGGGTAAGTTTGGTATCCTGAGAAGCATTAGGTGGGACAATTTGTTGTTTGCGTTTTTGAGAAAATTGGCGAGAAAAAGAGTTAAAGCAACCACATCAATTACATATTATTAGATTTCTGTCAACTTAAGTTTAAGCAAAACTCGAGATAAATGAGTATTCGATGAATTATGAAATAAATCGCCAACTTCTTTAATAATTAAAATGGGCTTGGACCAAGCCGGTTTAAGCGTACAACTTGTGACCAAACAATTGATGATATTTCAGTCTTGTCTTGCAGTTCTTTTTATTAGTAAATTTGACTCTTTGTTATTTGAAACTAGTAGCTATTTTTTTTCTTAAATTAAACGCACGTAATTTTTTTTAAAAAACTTTAGCCTTTTGACTTACCAAAAAATACATTTTGCTCAATCACTAAATTTAATACACTACAAGTTTTTTTAATTACGTTTTACATGCCGTATACAACATGAATTTATCTATTTTGATTTTGATTTAGCTGTGATGCGCCATTTACATTTTGAAAATGACGTCAGTAATGCAGACGAATTTTCAGAAGTTTTGTCAGAGCATGTCACTTCATCAATATCATTGCCTGATACCACGCCTTCGCGTTTGACACTACCTGGTGAACAGAAGGTATTAACTTCGGAATATGATAGTGTTTACAACTCATGGAATGAGTACTCAGAAGAGAGTGAGGTATGCTGGGTTTTTTTTTGGAAGATGGAATGAAAATCTAAGTCATTCAATCTTTGTTCTAGAAATGTCTGCATTGGTATAATTAATTGTTCACTTTTTTTTTCTGTTGTGTTTTTGTTGATGCGCACCCTCTCTTTTTCGTTGAATGGAAAGATTTATTCACTCTGGTCGAGTTACGTTTCGTAATATGTGTATAATACTCGCCGGGATATAAGGCTGTGTAAAAAAATTGTGTAGTCCACTAAGTATTTCAAACACATGAATAACGGTGAGTTATTACAAATTAGGTTATTTTGTTTCTCGTACGGCGCGTACTATTTTTATATTTATATTTTTTATACATTTGTGTATACTTTTCGTATATTTATCTGTCTATTTATTTATTTTGTTTATTTTTTAATTATTTTTGTTAAAACAAGAGCTGAAGGAGAGTGATTTATGTAATCAAGTTCCAGCGTTAATAATGAAATCATTTTTGCATCACCTTTTTAATCATTTGCACTGTTCCCTAACATGTGCCCTAGGTGGTTTCTAGATCTGACTGATAGACGGGATGTCGGTCATACACGTTTGCGACAAAATTTGACACAATTAACGGAAAGGTTACTTAAGACGATGCTGACGTCAACATTTTTTTGTCACGTAAATACCCTTTTATGCCCAAATTGGTCCAAAAATCAAAAATGTTTGTTTTCGAGAAAAATTGTCCCAATGAACCAAAAAACATGTTGAACAAGATGGTGATATGTTTGTGTCACTTAAAAAATTTAAAAATTCCATCTTAGTCCACATTGTCCTATTTTTACTCCAAAGGTCACAAAACAATCCCCCCCTGAATAATTCCAACCTAGGACAATCCCCCCTGGATAATTACCCCGAACAATTTCCCCCGCTAATTTCCACAAAATGAATGCCGCACTCACTGGTTTAATTATGCTTAGCATAACTGCAATTTGCCATTGGATAATCCTGACAATTCGTTTCCACTAACTGACACTGGAATATTCCTATTTGCATATCTTGCTTCAGTAATACACTTTACTCAGTTCGGAATGTAATAATAAAAACTTAGCCTTATTTCCTTAGAAAAATTGGTTTATCTGCTAAAGATGCAGACTATTTTTTAAATCTAAGGGGCAAGTCTTCAGTGGCAATTAGCAGGGGGAAATTGTCCAAAGGGAGGGGGGGGGCAATTATACAAGGGGGTTGTCTTAGGTAGAAGTTATCCAGGGGGAATTTTCTTAAAACCTACTCCAAACTGGCCCAGACATTAAGTTTATGTTTTTAACTGCAAATTCTTCTGGGCTTGAACTTCCGACCTTGGGCTTTCTACCTTGAAAATGCGAATTTTTGGTCATTTTTCTTACAGTTACACCAATGCATCAATTTTCTCACAATTTTATTTTCATAATGGCGTTTTTTAAGCGTCAGCTCCGTCTTTTTATTTTGTTTTAAAAGGTGCAAAAGAATTTCCAGTTTTTAATTCTTAGTTTGGCAAAGGTTTGTAAACTGTTGCCATAGTGACAGTGGTCAGTTTTGTGGTCTATCTCTATCTCTTTCTTTTTTTTTTGCTTAAATGGCGAAATTTTACAACGACTTCCTTTTTTGTTCTTTATAAATATTTTACCATGGCCAATTTCGTTTTTCACTGTTACCCAATTATTTTTCCAATTCTCTAATAATATCACTGTTTAATATATTAAATATATTCTTTCATAAATGCTTTCCATAATGAAAAAGAAGTTTATATATTTCGATTTTCGAGTGCGTATGTTTCTCGAATCACAAGTAAATAGGCGACGACGTACAAATCGCAAAAGTTTATCATGCTTCAATACATATTGGAGTTAGTTATTCGGACAATCGCATTCTGTTTACATGGATTCGGATTTTATTTACTGTATTTGACAAAGCACACAAACATAAACAAAAGTCAACGCATCTTTTTAATGAATCTTAGTTTTTGTGAGATGTGTCTGTGCGGCGCCGCTGTGGCGAAAATAACGCTTCTCTTTCGTGGCTACGAGAAAGCAGCATATCAGATTTTAATAATGCAATTGACTGGATTCTCTTTGGCGTACTACCTTCTAATGCTGTTTCTAACTGTTGATCGTTTCCTGGAGATTAACCTTAACATTCGATATCCGTTGTACTGTTCAAGAAAAAGAGCGCGATATTCCATGGTTTTTGTTTGGGCTGCTGCCTTTACGCACATTGTGGCGTACCTTGCCGTGCAACCTAGCATTAATGAACTGTATAAAACATGTGTCTTGTACTTCTATCCAGTTGCAGAGACATGCTTTTGCATAACAGCTGTATTTACTTACAGTTACATATATAAGAAGATTTCTTTTCATAAAAGACGCAATACAATTGTTCCTGTACGCATACCTGACGATGGTAGTAAACCCAAGGTTTCTCACAAAAAACTTGTTGGCAGAATTGGAATGTTTATGCCAAGTTTGTTAATTTTGACATTTGTCGTTTTCTTCGTCATTCCTGACCAAACATACTTCATTTATGCATTATCCAATAAAAGCATGCCAAAATATTTACAGATAACATTCGCTACTGCTTTTTCGCTAGGATTCGTCACTGATGCGATCATCTATATCTTTTTGTCGAGACATGTGAAGAGCGTGTTTTGGTTGAAGGTTTTCCCAGTGTTTTCAGACCAACCGACAACGATGGCTTATCTAACCACCGAAACAGCTCCGATGCAGCAGTAATAATGAAATTCGTGTGAATAAATTTCGACTTTTAAATTTGTTTCGAATTTGTTTGAATATATCGCAGTGAATATTAGACTTTTTTCGACAAAGAAAGAAAAATGGTTGTTGTTGTTGTTGTTGTTGTTTTTCTTGTTGTTGTTGTTGTTGTTGTTGTTGTTGTTGTTGTTGTTGTTGTTGTTGTTGTTGTTGTTGTTGTTGTTGTTGTTGTTGTTGTTGTTGTTGTTGTTGTTGTTGTTGTTGTTGTTGTTGTTGTTGTTGTTGTTGTTGTTGTTGTTGTTGTTGTTGTTGTTGTTGTTGTTGTTGTTGTTGTTGTTGTTGTTGTTGTTGTTGTTGTTGTTGTTGTTGTTGTTGTTGTTGTTGTACATTGTAACTGAAATATGTCTTAAATCATGAGTGGTACCCATTTCTTTCTGTCCTTCTATATTGTACAGATTGAAATAATCGAAAAAGTATTTATTAAGAACTATTTAATCTGAAATATTTTCATCCTGTACAAATATTGATAATTAAATAATAAAGATATAAATTTATAGTTCCTACCACTGCTTTTCATACTCATATGTTTAAATTTTAAACATGATGGCTATTTAAAGTAAAATCATTTCGATATAACTATTGACCACGTCATGCGATTGTATTAAATGTTCTTCGAAACAAATCTTGAAAAAATCAGTGAACGTTAAATAGATGATCGAGTTTAAGTTGAATGAGACGAGCGTGCAAGAAGGTTTTTTTTTTAGTTTACAAGAACGGAGAGTAAGGATCACACATTCTTCTGTATCGCGAAAGCCTAAGACTGGTCACGTCAGCAATTTTCATGACCAGCGGCCGTACTTATATCGGTTCTGGGAAGTTTACAAAAGACAATTACGGGCTATTTCCAACGGCGTTGCCCATAGTTTTTTTTACATAAGTAAGCTGAATTAAAGATTGAAATATATGAAGAGAATTCGCAAAAATTTATTTCGCATTTTTTTCCTCATAATGTATGAATACATTTGAATACTTCCAAACATTAGAGCGTCGTAAATATGACCTCAAGAACGTCATAATTAAAACCATCGTCGGAAACTTGGTGATACTAGGCAACGTTTTCATCAACATTATTCGCGTGATTAACATTGTTGTCACGTGGCGGGTGTCGTGAAGTAACGGCGGTTTTTAGGCGATTAGTTCTGAGTGTTCCATGTAATTGGCACACGAAATTTGGCCGAATATTTTTAATTTGCTTTGAAGCGTTTGTGATCTCAAGATGCAGCAAGCAAAAAAACTCTTCGGATAAATAGGACATACTATATGTAACAAATTCCTTTGAATTAAAATTTTGAAATCAACATCTGCCCTTTAGAGCCCATAGAGGTATTCACGTTCGGAATATAATATATGCTCATAATTATTTCCAATCAGATAATTGGATTATAAAAAGGGTTGTCACATATTATTTAGCACCACAATATTTATCCTACACACAGCTGCCATAGTCTCAAGTTTTTAACTTCATTCTTAACCTAGATTCACACCGAAACAAAAGTTCTACGCAGCGGTGCGTTTTTACCATACATGCTAACCGCGAATTGACAGTACTCGCTTTCGGTTTGAGTAAGCGCATAATGGCATGTTTCTTAATTGTTTCTTTGTATCGTATACAAAAAACAAAAAGTATTTTCAAATTTAATGTAAACAAAAAACGCAAAGGTCATGCGGTAAGGTGCTGCGCCACTGGGAACTGCGTTTTCAGTGTGAATTTAGCTTAAGCCTGATTCACACTTGTGATGCAACGTAATATGACACTGCGTGAAAATATTGAATTCAAAAACAGTAGAAAAAATTATTAGCCTGCCTTGCTTTTCTCCACTACGACAACACTCGATTGTAATTGAGACAATTTGTTAAGGCTTTGCCAAGACAGGCTTGACCGTAGGCTCCGTTTTCATTCATTATTTTTTACAACCATGATTGTAAATCTTGTGCTTGCCAAGACAGGCTTGACCGTAGGCTCCGTTTTCATCCATTATTTTTTTACAACCATGATTGTAAATCTTGTGCTTTGCCAAGACAGGCTTAACCGTAGGCTCTGTTTTCATCCATTATTTTTTTACAACCATGATTGTAAATCTTGTGCTAGTGTAAAAATGGTTTGTTTCTAAGTTTGCTTATCTAATTTGTTCTACTGTGTAAGCCAGATTTTAATACTAATAATTCTGGCGCGAATTGATTCTTGCGTAGTATAAATTTATTAATATGCCAAGATCTGCAGTCTGTTATTGTTGTGCTCCTTTTTTAAAATCCTATCTCTACAACATTTGCTGTTCAACATCCTTTGCATCGCTTTGTTGTACATGTGTCTCCAATAAAGTCGTAACGGCGACTGTTGTACGACTGTTGTTTAACAATTTATGTTGATGGAAACCGACGTTAACGATGACTGTCGTACGACTGTCGTACGACGGTTCTTTGACACTGTGTATGTTATTATTGTAGCTTGACGCCCAGCTTGTCTTTAATAACATGCATCTACAGATCATCTCGTTGCTTTATAGGCCGCTAGTGATGCATTATTACAAAGCAGCGAGTTGGATGGTGTTGCACACCGAGCGGAGCCTCGCTTGTCATTAGGCGTTGATGATTCTCAGGTATGTGTTTACAAGCATTCTAGATATAATCTAAAATTGTCCACTTTGTTTTTTATAAATTTTCTGATTTCTTGCGCGCTTATTATACCTACTACGAAAGAAAGGTATTTTTTGATGATAAGTCAAACAAACGTAGAAAAAAAGGGCGGAACTAATTAATTCACATTTTTTATATTAATAATTGCGAATCAACAACGTTGCAATGAAGAGAGTAAATGAAAACTAATTTAAATTCACTTTTTTTGTGTGCACTACGAAACTTATAGTGCGAACTGTCATTGTTTGGACAATTGTGCCGAATTAACTGGTGTTATTTTTTCACACTTTTAATCTCGCACTTTTTTATACCCTTGAGGTTGTGTTTTTTCGTTGATTTTCGGACGTTGTTTTATTTAAGCGCACGATGTCATACCTGTCTGGTATTTAGCGATGAATTTATTTTTATTATCCTCAAAATCCTCGAATTACAGAAATAAAAATAAAAACAATAAAGAGTTCCGTATTTTAGTTTAATTTGATATTTATAATATCTTCTTTAGAGTGAACAAACTGATGTTACACCGGCAGTAAGATGTAAGAACAAGTCACTGCACAAGAAAGAAAAACCTCCGATATCACCAAAGCCACCAAGATTGGAAATGAATGAATCACTTCTCAATCTGTCACGAAGTAGTAACGATGACGAATTGACGGATCGGTCAGCTAATTTATCTGCAAGATTTGACGAACCAACTCCAAAGTCTATAGCTGTGAGTGGAATACTTAAAAAACATGTTTTTTTGTGCAAGGAATATTTTCTTGTTATGGTCACATGCCAAATAGAAAATTCTAAAGCAATAAAAAACGCAAATCTCTTAACGAGCGATTCTTTTTTTTATTTATTATAAGTGTTATATACAGCGAAATGGGATATGAAATAACGATACATTTTACAATATCTATGCCTATACTTCTAGGATTTTATGACTCCTCACACGAAATTTTGCTTACCACGAACAAACGCTCCCCTCTTCAATCTCTTGAACCTATACGTTTTATAAAAACTAAAATAGAAGCAAAAATGTTAAAACTCTATTGGTTTATTTTACGCTCCTGTGGCGTAGTATTGTGTGCTTGGGCGTAAATTAGGCGTGAGAATTGTGCAAATAAAAGGGAATATCATGCGAGGCAGGGTATATTATTTGCAGCATTTAAATTTCTATTATCATTTTCTTTCTTTTTCTTTAGAAATGGGTGTTTTTTCTGTTTTTAAAAAAGTTTAGACTCTTTCTCAGCAACGTGATTTGTATTTGTTCTAGGCTGCTGCTCATATTCTCCATCGAGAGGCAGATAAATGGGAAGACGAAAACAACTCCATTATAAAGGTGGTGAAATTAATGGCGAAGCAGATGTTTCAAATGGCAGAGTTTTCAAAAGGAAGAGGCAATCTAAAGGTGAGGATTTCAGTATCCAGTTTTTTGCACATCGAGCCTACAAATTAAAGCTTACCTCCCACTAAATCCCAATCACTCAAAATATCTCTTTTCGCCTGATTTACATTTGTAAGAGAGTATTAAGATTAAAGGTTAAACAATCTACTTGCATGCAAATCCAAAGCAATAGAAGAAGTGGCCAAAGTGGGGAAAAACTCTTTAAGTTTAAATTCTTGGTTGTTACAATACGTATTTGCGAAACGAATACTTTTTTTTTGTTCATTACTAATATGAACATATGAAGATATTAAGGTTACCTCATATGAGAGTGGGAGGTAAGATTTAAAGTATAGGCGTCCTGTTTGTTGTTGTTACTGTTGCAACAACAAAAGGAAGCACAAGAGATTATATTTTGTCACATCTGTTTTATTTCAGTCGAAAGACGATTTAGTTCAAACTGCTAAAGCTATTGCAGCCAACGCCAATGCAGTTGCAAAATTTGCTACTGTTATAGCTGATCAATCATCTGACGAAAGGTAATTCATTGGTCAGTTAGTAGAGAGTAATGCTTCTTATGAAGTAAGATGAGAAATTCTTATCGGTAAAAAAGTCAGTAAAAAGTGACTAAATTTTTCCCGGCATATATTTATACCGACCATCATTTTTGACCAATCAAGTTTTTTGTCGATATGTTTTTTGTTTGGTTTTTCTTTGTGAATTTAATAATTTTCCTTTGTATATTCTTTAAGTTTTTAAACACAACAAGCTTTTTTAAGCAGTCGATAAAAAGTAACTAAATTTTCTGCAGGTGAATGATTTTTTACCAAATTCTATCTAATTTTTTTTCAGTAAAGTAAGTGCTTACCAAAACAAATAAGACGAAGCATTCATTAAATTGGATTCAAAGAAATTTGCAGTTCTGAAAAATTATATTTTTATCCGGCGCTATAGTACTACTACGGTCTCAAAACATTTGCATTTTACTTTCATGCAGTTGTCGAAGAGACTTACTTCATTACGCTGAATTGGTACCAACGATAAGCACGCAGTTACGAATAGTTGCTTCCGTAAAATCTGTCGCTAAAGAAGACGAAACGGTAAAAGTTTGTGTTTAATTTGTTTCAACATGCTTTTTTTATTTGTTTGTTTAGTTAGACATTATTGCCAAAAACAGTATTTCTTTTCTCGTGCGTTCGGAAAGTGTTGGCTCACAATAGTATGACGTGCTTATTTTAATGTCAATATATTAATAAATAAAGCATAAATGTTTTAGAGATTTTCTTACATTTTAATGCAAAATAATGTTTGTTTTTTATTCTTTTTAGGCTGATGTAATGTTGGTTGCAAATGCAGAGAATCTAATGAAAGCTGTAGTGGGCACGTTAAAGGCTGCTGAAGCTGCATCTGTTAAGGTAGCGCTAGAAAAAATAGTTTATTTTTCCATTCTTTTATTTTTTGTCTATTTGATTGTGCCCCCACCATTTTAGATATCAAATGAAAGCAGTTACTCGAACGATGTCGCAGTAGGAGAGATTACAGAGATAGCATTCCAGTGGAAGCGCAAAATCCGCATGAAACGTGCAATGAATGCTCTGGCTGCACCTCGTGGCGACCTTGGGTTACGTTTATCAAAAGAAACTACCCCTCTTCCATCCCTAACAGATTTAGTGATAAGTTAGAAATGTTTATTACGGGATTGCTTTTATTTTTCAAAAAAATAACTTTAAATGTTTTAATATTAAAACCTTAAGGGAAGAAAAAGTATGAATGATAACAATGCAAATTTAGTCTCAAGTTTCCAAACTTAATAATTTTCTGCATGTTGAAATCCCAATTAAAGAGAGTTTGATTGTCCCTGTTTTTAATTTTTAGTTATATTCATCAAATGACTATGTAAAAATAAAAATTCGGAAAATATTTCTTCCGTTAGGCGTTGTATGATATTTAATGTTTTTTTTATTGTTCTTGTTATATGCTTGTTGCATACATTTTTAACCGTGTTAATACTAATTTTTATACATATTGTTCTATCGTAGCTAGAGTTAAATAATTTTTTATTCAGACGGTGAATAACTGCTACAAGACTTCCAATAGAAGTCGTTGCTTTTTTACTCTTCATGAAAGACGAACAAAATTTATTTTTGAAAATCTGAGAGAGTATTGATTCTCCCAAGTATTTAATTTTCGAGAAAAAAACATGAAAAAAAATTATATTTTTTTGGAACCTTTAAAAAATCTTCCATTATGAATATATACCAGGGAATTTCTTATATTTTAGCATTTGCGACATTTTTTACACTCAAAATGTTTAAAAACTTGACATGAAAGAAAATACTTACGACGTATGATTTTTGTTGAGCATAATTCATGTTGCTGGCAGTTGGTTTTTAGTAGAAAATGTATATTTAAATTGTTTTTTATTGTATTGTAGTTAAAAATTGTAGTTAAAAATTGAATTTTTGAGGATATTTTCATGACCAATGTATATTTTATTTGAATATATTCAATTATTTCCAAAAAAGAATAAAGTTATGTAATATCGGACGTCGCAAAATTTGAAACCTTAAGATGTTTGAAATGACAAGTCCGTATCGGGGATAAAAACTTAGAAAATTAATCCTGCATTGAGAAAAGAATCCTAACCGAAATTTATCCTCGACTTTTGTTTAGTTTTCGACATTTTTTTCTAATAACGTGCAGAACACAGATGGAAACAGTATGGACCAGAAAATTGCGATTTCAGAAATCTTTTTGGCAATGTTCGACTTCTTGATAAATTTTCTGTTCCTTCAAGACAGGAATCAGAAACGTGATGAAAACAAAGGATGTTAGCGAATTATCCAATCAAGTGAAAGAATTATTCTTGTTACAGTCTGTCTCCTTTTTGTTCTTAAGTGAAATTCCAGCCGTAAGATAATACGCATTTATTCTACAGGTCACATCAGAAATAACTCAAAAATATTTCATTGACAAGCTCATTTCCTCTCAAATTATTTACAAGCCATCAGACTAACAGAACTTCGTTCTTCTGTAGTTTGACCATTTGGACAGAGATAACATTGTAATGCACCACTGGAAGATTGGTAACTACCTTTCCAACATGGTATACACTTCCCATGAGCTTCATAAGTTCCTGGCTTGCATTCAACTAGAAGAGAATATAAATACAATTGGAAACAAGTAAGAACTTTCTTAACGAACATCAGGCGACGTGTTAAGGGGAAACATTTAGTTATATATTTTTATATTTGTTTTTAGAATGTAAGCTTTAAAAAAGACACCATATGCCTGTTTTATTTTTACCCATGACTGCTCAGGGCGGAATCCATCCTCGTCCCCAGGACTTCTTGCCCTTACACTGCTATCTCGCAGCTGTCAAATTCATTAAATAGGTAAAATACCTGGGAGCAAGATTGGGTTTACACAGTACTCTTAGAATATTGTCAATTTTAAGCAAAACATTCTTTTAACATTTATTTTTATAAAGAAAAAACCGTGTACCGCATTTGTATTGACTTTCATGCAGGCGATATCCACGAGGACAAAATCCTGGGACGTCAGGTTCTAACAACAATGTTGATCGAAGATTCTCCCTCAACTCAGCTAATGTTGCACTTTCGTCCACTTTAACAGACAACGTTACCAAAACGTTCTTCAAAAGCTGCACCATGTTAGCCTTTGCGCGAGAAACTAAAGTTAACATATTTCTGTCATCTAATAGACATCGATTTTTATCTTCCACCACATAATCTATCAGCCGGAACGCAACCTTTGCTATTATGTTGGTTTGGTGGGATACTGCTATTGATATTTTTTGTGTTAGTGAGGTTGACCAGGCTTTACTTGCACTTTTCGAGTAAAAAATCCGATTAAGCATATCTGTCATTTCTTTGCGAGGTATACTCAGTGACAAAACAAATGCTTGATGAGCAACGCATGTTTTGAGAACACTCATTCTGGCATGACGGCTAACTGAAATTCCATGTTTATTTGAGCCTTTGCATACATAAAAACCGGGTTGCACATCAGAATGTTGGATTGTTAATATTTCATCTTTTGATGAAAGAACTTTTGTTGAAGCTCGTGTAAAAGGTGTATACTCCCATGTTATTTGCACTGCAGGATTTCCCGTAAAGTTGCACATGAAAGAATAATTTGATTTGTTGTTTGATGATATAATGTCAACGTCAGCGGGCTGCTGTACGACAACTGGTCGAGCTTCAACTTTCATGTATATGTCATTCGAGACATTCATTTTTGTGAGCGTCTCGACTTTACACCTGTACGAGCCTTCAGACAAACTGCCAACAACTATGCTTAAATTTTTTGAATGTTCCCAGGGTATTTCTTTTTGATTCACATACCAAAAGTATTTAACGTTCTTAGTTGTCATCACCTTGCACTCAAGATTAACGACATCGCCAATTAGCGACACCATTAATGACGGGCTTTCCAAATGCACCGGAAGAACTTGAGCGCAATATTTCGTTTGTCTCCACAATTGCAGAAACGTATAGCGGAAGTAAAAACTGAATTGATCAAGATCTTTACTGGTTCGAAGACTTATATTCTCCTGTAGTATCAAATGAAATGATGACCTCAAGTTCTCAAGACCAACAAAAAATCTTTTCTCCTCGATACCTGACAGACCTGCTAAGCCTTTAAACCTTTCAAAGACTGTCGCTACAGTATCTTGGAATCCGTAGTTATTAATGAAGTT
The DNA here is from genome assembly GCF_029227915.1 of Hydractinia symbiolongicarpus. Taxonomy (NCBI): domain Eukaryota; kingdom Metazoa; phylum Cnidaria; class Hydrozoa; order Anthoathecata; family Hydractiniidae; genus Hydractinia; species Hydractinia symbiolongicarpus. The sequence goes on from NC_079879.1 coordinate 25,211,826, forward strand.
AGCTTCCCTGTTGAAGACCTCCATGTCATGTCTCCAGCTGGTTAATGTTGCAGATACTCCATTTTCTTCGATCTTCGACTTCAATACCTCTACTTTATTTTTTAAAGCTTTTACTTCGAGTTGTGTTATTTTATTTTGATTCTTATTTTGTTTCAGTTTTGATAATTCAAGCTCTACACTTTGTAGAGATTTTCTTAAATCGCGAACTTTTCGCTCTCTGCTTTGAGCCAATGTACGCAGAGAATCGATAGGGTATTCCAGGAACTTGTACAGCCCAAGGATTGTGTTGCAGATGCCATCAGCTTTTGAATAGGTTACTAACCCTAATGGTGCTTCCACTTGCAATCGATAAGGGTTTTCCGGTAAAGCTTGTGGATGGTTGATTCGTGTGTATTGCTCACAAAAGACTTCTGCTAAAATGTTTTTGATGCTTTGTTTTAAATGCAACCGAACGTCTAAAATATTCACAGACATATGCACCAATCGATGCTTCCCATTTACAGTTGCATCCACTGAGAAATCAATATCAGTTTCCAGGTTTATTACTGGTCCAAAATTAATAACGTTTACGGCTATCAAATCTTTATTTTCATACTTATCTAATAAACAACGATCGATGTTGCTCGATTGGTTTAATCTACCAATGTCTACTTCCAGTTTCTTCTTTAAAACTACGATTTGATTAAGCGAGACTTGAACTCTTTCGTGCTGTCCGACATGGTTTTTAAGGATTTCAGTAGCCTTGGATAGTTGAGTTTGATAGATGGTAACATTCTTTTCGCATTCTAAAAATTCCGTAGCACTCCTTTTGAAAACGCCTGCAGATTGCAGTAGTTTAGTCAAAGCTGTTTTGTGACGTCCACGACAGTTTTCATTTTCGTGAAGACAATTCGGATCTTGCGTGGTCACACATTCGTTGCTGCAGTTACATTCTTTAGGTGACTGAAACTTCGTCATGATATTTTTCTCGTACTCCATACACGACGATTCACTCCACTCCTGTACGACAGATTTTAAACGAATCTTTTTGCAAGGAACAGTAACAATCTTTTTATTAATAAACTTTTCCCACGTGTCCTCACATCCTTGAAAAAATTGACCAACAACTGCGCCTGTTAACCCTCCTATTAGAGCTCCAACAGGTCCTCCAATCGTGTGACCAATACCGGCTGCCCAGTTTGGTAGGGCACTTTTTATTCCTGAGGAGTCTCCTCCACCGACACACGTACCCGTGTAGATGGTTTCATAAAACTTTCTTGTTTCATGGCATGCGTCGTCATATTCTTCTTCTTGAGTTAGTCTGACCTTTTTCTTGACGTTAGAGCATTTTAACACATCTGTCTTCACTGTTTGAGATTCTTGACATATTCTGCAAGCTTCTGTCATAATACACTGCTGACGGCAAACCTTGAGTTTGCAAATACTGTCAAAGATAAGTTTATAATTTCTTAGGTAATGAGTGACTTGATAGGATCTGAATTGAATACGAGACCTATTCAAATTGACTAAAGAACTGATGTACAAAAATTTTGCCACCTTCTGCTCGTATTGGTATCTCTTTAATGTATTTGACGATTTTAACAAGAGACTTTCAGCAATCTTTAACTTTTGGTTAGCTTCCAGAAGTCTTGTAGAAAGAACTTTTAATTTGTTTTTCGTAGCGTCGGCATTTTGTTTCAAAAACGAATTGATTTCCAACTGAAACTGTTGAACAAAGTGTGATGACACATCACTTTGACCAGATAATTTGAACACAAGTGATAGCCATGTTGATGTAGTGTCTAAATCCGTAAGCGCGGTGATATTGGAAAATATGCCGTCACCGAGATCAAAGTTTGGCACATAACATGACGCTTTACTCTCATTGAAGTAAAAAATGCCAGGAACATTTTGATGAAACATGGATACAACAGTGGGGAATTTCACTTCAAAATGGTTTGTTTGTGTACTCATTGTAATAACAACGTCTTTGTTCTTCTCCAGTTTAATTTTTGGTCTGATAAACTGATCCTTTTGCGTATGACAGTTGATTAAAACTTTGGTCGGATCTTGTTTCGAAAAAGAAACATTTAGCAAGCAGTGTTGAATGCATAACTTATATAGACAGATTGTGCCATGGAATCCAAACTGCAACCCTATTTCTTTCTCTTCCATTTTAGTCAACACTGGCAATGGAGTTATGTCTGTTTGACGAATTAAACGAAGTATGAAAGTAGCTCTTGTTATCACCATCCTGTTAATTGATTGGTCAACCTTTCCTTTTGTTATCAAGCCATCTAAGAGATCCCATAATTGATGCAACTCTCGTTTTAAATTTGTTGTCTCTGTCATCAGTGACTTGTAATCCATCCCAAATTTTAATTTGTTTATGAGCACAGTCAACTGAACTTTCTGAGTGGACAAAAATTGTTTAATTTTCATATCCCCAATAGTGAACCTTAAAAGACCGTTGATGTTGCTTAGCAACACGCTGAGCTTTATTCTCAACTGCATTTGATTTTTTATGCCAACGACAGATCCGCCAACCAGATAATATTTTGAGTTTATTTCAACAGCATTTGATTGGTTGTTCATGACGTCATGTTTCGCTTGGAATGTAATGATTGGTGAATTATAAATAAACTTGATGTTGCTACTATTCGTTACCACTGTCATTCCATCGTTGAGGTTTGGTTTTGATAACGATCCTAAAATTATAATAAAGTTGATTTGGGGCAAGGTAAATTTCATTATGTAAAACAAAAAAGAAAGGTATGGCGCCAACTTCGTCCCACGGCCATTTAGCCGGGCACACGGCGCGGACAATAAGTATGCGCATGCGCGGATTTAAAATCCCTAAGCCGGAAATTTTGAGCGGATTTCATGCGAGGCCTAACGCTACCCATCCTTAGAAATGGAGCTGTAGTTTAAAAACAGGCCAACAAATGTTAGCCTTTCTAGGGCGTAATCGAGAGAGTGTGACCAGGTCTACATTTTTAAAACAAATGATGTCCCGTTTGCTTTCAAAACATCAAAAATCGCGGGATTTAGCTAGCTAAAAATTTTGAAAATTGACCTAGCTTTAACCTTAAAAATCTCACGACCCGAGCAATTTTTTTCATTGCGGTAAAAAGAATCATAAAATTTAAACCTTGCTTTTCAAAAATCTACTTAGACCACTTCACTGCCAATTTTTTTAAATATCAATTTTAAAACATTATTTGGTGACATATTTTGAAAAGCAGTGTTCATAAAAATGGTCGACGAAGCTAGTGTTCATCACAGTTACCTAGCCAAGTTATGCAGAATGTGCGGTTTTCTTTTAAAAAAAGATAAATTCCTGGTACCGAAACACAACGAGAGACTTACTAAAGTTTTTCTGGAAAATTTAAAGGAAGATAACCCAAACAAAGAGCCAACTCATTTTTGCCTAAAGTGTTATTCAAAGGTGAAAAACATTGAAGAAAGAGGCTCATTCTCTGACTCTAAACTTAAATCTTGGAGTGTCCACAGCACACAATGTGAGGTTTGTACATCTGTGCCCTCATTATTAAGAGGTGGCAGGAAAAAAAGTTAATAATGCTTGAAGAAGAAGTGCAGAACACCCAATTTGGGACAGAAAGGTCTCAGACACGATTATAAATAACACACCTGATGAACTGGACATAGATTTATAAGAAAGAGTCGTTTGAGGCTGATATTAATCCACAGTTGTCTTTTTGCATGTGCAACTATTGCAAATACATAATGAAAAGGCCTGTTCTTATTTCACCTTGCGAACACCACTTTTGTTTAAAATGCACGATTAAAAATGTTGAAGGAAAGACACTTCAAAATGCAAAATGCCCAGCTTGTAACAAAAACATTTTGCCTACTAATATACATCCTTCAACTAAAACCGTAGAGTTAATCAAAACGTTAAAGATGAGATGTGAAAAAAAAATGTGGTTTACTCTTTAAATTCAATGAGGTGTTAGAAAAGAAAAATCATGAAAAATTATGCATCAGTTCATCAAGTTCCTTAAATATTCAGCATTCTTGTATAAATGCTGAGCACTGGGATCTATTTGTTCTTTCGTAGTAATAACATAAAAAATAGAAAAAGGTTACGCCCGTAATATTAAGAAAGCCTACCTACGCATTTCTTATAGATATTTGCGTTTTTGTCGGACACTTGCATTACTAGGTTTGTTCCGGCTACCGGCATTTTAATTGTGAGATCCAAAACTCCTTTTGCTATTGCCCTGTATGGCTCATCAAACCGAGTCAATCCAAGCTATGGGAAAAAAATAAAACAATGGTAGCAGGAAATCATCTAGTTAATTGAAAAATTAAGTGTATACCGCATGCGTGGGTATGCGTGTCTTTTTACGGCAACGGGCAAACTTTGCCCGAAAACCAAATTTTATTATATAAAAAGGTTTATTAGACAAATAGGTGTGAGCAGAGTAGTTGAGAGCTTCCGCGACTATTATGTTTCGTCTTCTTATTCAGACATATGGGCCATAAGCGGAGATGGTGTAGTGGTAGCGCATTCGGTTTGTAGTCAAAGTTTAGGTTCGATTCCCTACTCCAGCAAAATTTAAATGCAGCGTTGTCAGCTCATTTGGTGCCATCTACTGACGGTAAAACGGCTTGTGCATGGAATTAAGTTAAAGCAATGCTTTATGTATTTCTGGTTGTAATGTAACATAGTTAACCAGCCGTTAAGATTGACTCCCAGACTTTTTTTGAAAAAAGGAGGTTTCGCAAATTCAAAAGGAACCTGGACAATTGGACAAGCTTATGAGCAGGAATTGAGAACAACAGGCTTAAAAACTGTGGTGTTCGAGAACTATAGTCAATATTATTACCTTATTGACATCATTAACTTTGATGACAACTTCACCATCGAAAGTTATATTGGACATATCAATGCGCCTAACTAACGCCAACTTGATCCATATGTTTCCTTCTAGACACACCTCTTGTGGCTTATGAAGATTATTTATATTCAAGCATTTTCGAAGGACCGTTGCTCCAGTAGATATACTTAACCCTGAGACTGACATTTCAGTATTTAGGAATCCGGACTGTCTAAGATGTTCAGTTGCATGGATACTTCTTGTAAGAGGGAGTGACATGTAGTAAACGTCATGACATATATCAACAACAACACAAGATGTGGCCACACCTCTCGTATTAAAAATATTTGACATGAATTGGATTTCAACTGAAGCTCTACTGGTAAACATGGAAAACATGCAGCTGTATAGTTTAGGTAAGTTCGGGCAGGTTGGTATGTTAGGTATCACCCCGTTGTATACCAAGGATTGGAAATTGCTGACGTCAAATCCATTGTAGGAATGATGCAGAAGGACATTGAAGTACCAGGGCGCAAGTTTTGAGACTTGATTTAAATAGGTTTTCATGAAAATGTTGTATCGCAAAACGGTGTCATGTTCAGCAGTTGAGAGATGATTCTTGCAGGATGTTGTTGGGCAGCTTTCTATTCCTTTCCGTAACCCTTCCAATATGCTCACACGCGGTGAGAAAAATTCTCCATCTGTCAATTGGTTAAGATTTGCAGGAAGTGTGAAACCAGATGTAGAAAATGGGAGACGTAGATTGTTTGTACCGACTGATATATGACCTTTAGTTTCTTTGGAACTCCAAGAACAACTTGAGTGAAGTTTTATGATCTTATCGTTGTGCTTGCAGTCGCCGATTTTCATTGGATGGCATTGATTTAATAAAAAGTCTGACGTAATCAGCCTCTCTGCGGTTATGTAATCCTTCGAAACCACCCGCATAACAACAGATACAGGTGGAAGAAATTCTGCGCTACTAGCTCCGGATATCCTAAAATATACTCTCATTCGACCAGTCATTGTTTTTGCTTTTACTTGGAAAAGTGCTTCGGTTTTCGGATGAACAAGTCTCAAAACACTGGGTAAAAATACTATGCCTCTATTAGGTACTGTGGGAGTTATAATCAATTCTTGAGAAGGTTTTGCCCTTATTTGAATCATTTCGGATGTTTGATTGACAACCAACGTAGGAAGTCCTGATAGTTCAATGAGTCCAAGGGAACAACTTTTTCCAACAAAGCCTGTGCCCTTGCAGTCACAAACGTACGAAGAGAATGAAACTGCGTAGCAAGTTCCGCCATGTTGACAAGGATTTGGTTGACAAAGTTGAACAGCTAAAATAATAAATAATAAACACTGAGACAATAAAAATTGGAGAGAATAGAAAGTGTGTGAGACGGTGTATTGTTCTGAAATTTGTTATGTCATCCTCAGCATTTTTCTATGATCTGCGCTTTATAGTTTTACCTTGACAAAAATTAGGTGCAACTGCAACGATGCTATCTAGCAATATTTTTTTTATCTACTAAACACCGATATAAAGTAGTCTTCCTCTCTAACTAACTACCATCAGACAAATTTTTGGTTTCTTACCAAAATACAATCTATCAACCTAACCCCCTCCCCACCACCAACACTTATCTGCTCCCCCCACATTCAGCAATATTTATCCACCCATGCTTTTAATTCCACCACACACAGTTGAAACAGTAATGCGGATGCTTCCTTAACATAAATTAAGTTTTTTTCTTAACGGATGACTTTTAGCTTGGAGCTTTTATAAACTAACAGTGAAGATCTAACGGTAAACTTTTCAGAAGGTAAACTATATAACCTATGAACTACTAAAAGTATTTCACCTTTGCAGACATTATCCTTTACACTCCAGCCAATCACGCTGTTTCGAATGCCGCATTCAGTAAACCCAGATCCTTGTATCGAGTAACCATGTCGACATTGAACAACACAGCGGGAACCAAACTTCTCTGCGCAGGGGAGAAGAAGTTTACCATTGATAGGTGCGAGGGCTGCTGGACAAGATTTTGCTTTAAAATGAAACAATAATTTTAGCTGCATTTCACGTTCTAGTGAATATTAACGTTCGGACACGTCCTTAAGGTTGGCGAATAAGTAAACTAAATAGACTCAAACACACTGAAGACAATAATTTAAAGTATTAAATATTTGAATCAGCAAGAAAAAACTCCGAATGTATGTAGGTAACAAATTATTTGAGAATATTTAAGGGGTCGAGTTACGAGAATTTTAAGGCAATAGTATTCCAGTTATTTGGAAACTACTGAAGAGGTTTCGTCTTGCTGTTACTACAAAATAAACTCTAAATAACTCACGTTTACACGTTGTAGGTTGGCCATTCCATTTCTGTCCTTCCATGCATGTGTGTTTAGAACTTCCACTTAAAAAATATCCCTGGTCACACTCATATGAACAAACTGAACCTGGTGTAACATATGGACACGTGAGTTTGCCATACGATATGTCTGGTAATTTTGGACACGGCAAAGCTAAATTAACAAGATATAAATATCACATATAAAATTAGGACATCTTGAGTAAAAAAACGATATTTATTGTTTCAGCATTAAGATTCCCATGGCTTGACAGACTGAATGAGTTAAGTTTTTGCCATTTTACCACAGCCCTATTCTCTGACTCTACTTGCCCTAATTTGAAGCAGAATAATAAAGATATTTCAAGAATATTTACAAATGGAGCTTCATCAATGGTCAGGCAGAACTGACGCCCAAATTGCGGGCGATGAGTGGCATATCGAGTTATGTTTTCCTAAAGTCTGAGAAATGTTAAGAATATCTTTTCTTTTAACTTCATCAAAGTAAACTATGTTTCAATAGGTTGCAGGAAATTTTATTGTGTGAAAGAAGGACGTACAAAGAGTGGCGTGTAAAAAGCAGACCTGCAAATACATTTTTCCTTATCAATGCATGACAACAAAAACGATTGCCATGTTCAATTTATTACCTCACTTACCCAAACATCTATGAGCGTTTGTATCGAGTTGGAAACCCTTTCTACATTTACACGTGTAAGAACCTATTTCATTCACACAAATTTGTTGACATCGATTTTCCCCCAGTTTACATTCATCCACATCTAAAAACAGAAATAAACGGATACAACTTTGTTCCGAGACCTTTTACAACATATTCCATTTAAAATAGTGATAGAGGCACCTCTTAGGACAAACAAAACAGATGAAGACTAAATCAAACTGTTTAAATAGTAAAGTAATTTCAATAACCTTTACAAGATCTATGATTGGCTGAAAGCTTGAAGCCTTTTAAACACTTGCATTTGTAGGAGCCAATATAATTACTACATTGATGACTGCAACCATGGTTACCGCTGGCGCATTCGTCAATATCTGAAATATGATAAAGTGATTTATATTTTTTATTTATTTTTTTCTGTTTCTCGTAACTGGGTTGGTTGTTGAAAAAATTTATATTCTTCAGTATAAATTCACTGATATCCGAACCAGAGTCTAATGGAATCTTTTTTTCGTCGAATCCGTCCAATGAAAAAGCACAACTCTCTCTCTCCCCCCCGTGTTCCCCCCCAAAAAAAAAGAAAATTGTCTGGTACTCTTAATTTTTTTCTAATAGCGTTAAAAAATCTCTGTCAAAGTAAAAACATCGTCTGTAAACCTCCGGCTTTAATTTTATTTTAATGACAACACACACATACTTACCAACACAAATCACACCGGACTGATCTAAAGTGAAACCATTCGTGCATGAACACTCGTAACTCCCGTATGTATTTCGACATATGCCACGTGTAGGGTCGCAAGGCCTTCTGGATACACATTCGTTTATGTCTAAGAGAACAAGATTACTTTTTCCTAAAAATAGTTTAGGTTTTTTTTGTCTTTACATTTGAGAACACATTTGACAGATCAACAGCGACACATTCAGGCTAGTTTTTTGTTTGTCTGTTTGTTTGTTTGTTTGTTTGTTTGTTTGTTTATTTGTTTGTTATGGTTATCTATTCAGTTCCTGTTGGTACTGTTATCAGTGATAGGGTTCTGCAAAGAGACTTTCAGCGTGTTTAAAATCCTCAATTGACAACCTTGTCCCCAGGGTTATTTGTCTCATTGGCGTGGCTGTTATTGACAGGTGTTACGAAAATGTTCATTTCGCCGTCAGATATACCACAAGAGGCAAGAAAACCTCGGATCGAGGTTGCTCGGTTGAGCTACGGCTGTCGTGAAAGCACAGTGACTGACAAGCATAAATACGGACTGAATATTATTCTTATGAATTGACCAGGTGTTGAACCTATAGCCTTCCGTTCTGGAAATAAAATACGACAAGGTAACTATTCCGCTTCAAGGTACTAACCTTGACATGTCCTGTTGTCATACAACATTTGAAATCCATCTCTACATCTGCATTGATAAGTTCCAGGTAAATTTACACATGACTGTTCACAACCGCCATTACTGTAACTACACTCGTTGATGTCTGCAACATAAACAAACAAAAAAAAAACTTCATGATTTTTTATGATAATGTTTGTATATGCAGTGTACTCTCTATAGTAAGTTCGTCCATGGACATTTATTGAATGTCGGGTGCGCTGCAACGATAAGATAATTTTTTTCGACTAAAGCTACGATTAAGATTTTATGTAAAAATCGCCTTTAGTTTGATCCGTTGTTGTTGATTTTTAAATTCATTTTATGAACTTGATCACCCGGTACTTCCTGATTTTGTAATTTTAGTATTTAGTTTAAAAAATACACGCTTGGAATTTAAAGAAATAACAATGTTCACAGAACTTTCGTTAACATAGATATTAGACCAGGGCAACAGACACAAAAGGCAGTGTAACCGCAGCATGTGAAAAAAGTATTGTTTTGCAAGATTTCTTTTTCAGTGTAAATTTTTTTCTAGATGTTTTTGCACCGGTTTTAAAATATTACAGCGTTATTTCCCAAATTCTTGCGCTCTAGTTATCATGGACAAACATTTAACTTTCCTCCCAGGTCCTATTTTCTTTATTTAAATATCGAACAGCGAGATGTATTGTCCTTGGAATGAAATTGGCAAATCCTACGTCTAATGAAAGCACAAATAAGCCAAAAAATTATCAGTAGATATTGTTAGATTGCTCGTTATGAGCGGGTGTGATATCAATGTTTAAAAATAATTCTTACTCACCCAAACATGTTTTATTGTCTCGCTTGTCCAATTTAAAACCAGGTCTGCATCCACATGTGTAAATGCCTTTGTTGTTGAAACACAGTTGGTCACAAGAATGTGATCCAGCGCTACATTCGTTCGTATCTGAAATATCAAGACATATACAGCAAATTATATACTTTGCTCGATTATACCACTTAGTAGTCTCTTTTCTTTATCATGCTAGATACACCAAGTGCCACAGACAAAAATTATGAAGCAAGGTGTGTTCCTAGAACAATTTTTTTTTAAAACAATCACACTTAACGGTTTAAACGTTTTTAAGTAAATTAGAAAATAGTTAATCAATGCTGATAAAAGCTGTGATATGTTCTCCTCCTCTTATTTAGCAGATGCAGGCGAAACTATGCTGAAATCTTGTTAAGTAGCAGCCTCAAAGAACGTTAACAAATATTGTACTGTGAAGTTACTGTGGAGTAAAAGAATACGTACCTACACATAAGTTCCCGGATAACTTAAAACCTTTTGCGCATGCGCATTTGTATCCACCAATCGTATCCATGCACGTGGCCTTACAACGAGAAGAGCTACTGACACACTTGCATAAAGATTTGGATAACGCACATTCATTGATATCTAAAATGAGAATGATTAAAGTAGTCTATTCGGCTACCGTGATTTTTTTATTCGTTAAACTTGGAGGTATCTATGGTTGAACTTACAACAGCAAAAAAAGAAAATATTGTTAGTTGTATGCAAGTCTTATTTTTCCTTTTATTAGTAAGGTAAAAACACTGGCTTTTAGGTTGATAAGGATAGAGGGTTCTCATTGGCTCGTAAGTTTCTAGGCTGGTTGCTTAGTAATTTTTGCACCGAAACAGTACTGGCATTGTGATTGTAACACTTTGTTTTTCATCAGTAGTATACTCAACACACACACAAACATTTTTTCCGAACCACACTGTGCTATCATAAAACACTGTTATATGTAATCTCCGAGAAGACTTAGTCTAACTCGGAAGATTGCTACAGCAAGAAAAATTGTTTAGGGAATAGACGTTAGGACTGAAGTTTATTAAAAAATTTGCCTAATTTTTCTTTCAACTTAAATTCCAGACCGTTAACAAAAGGGTTTACTTGTAGCAGAAAGCATAGTGACTTGGTAGTCAACAAAATATTGCTATTAACAAGAGATCATTCTAATTGCATAAGTTTGGACAAAAAGGCCGGTTTGTCGATCACGCAGATGCGATAGCTCGTAATCCCTTATTGGACAATAATTTCGTGCTTTCGGATTCTCTCGCTCTCAACTGATTTGTAAATATTTTTAAATATACATATCAAGTAATTATGTAACTTTCAAGGGTGTTTTGAGCACTAGAATTAAAAAAAAATCGTGAAATAAAATGATATGATGATGAGAGGGTAAGAAGGCTTGTATTTGTTCTATTACAAAAAAAATCAGGAAAATTGAAGGAAAACATGATTCCTTTTTCTTTTTGCTATTAATGATATATAGGTGAATTAACGAAAATTTTGAATGCTGTATTTTAAGGAAAAATCTGTTATAAAACGTATAATTGGTCAAAACATTTCGACAGGCGTAATTCTTTGTGACTGCAGAAGGTTCTTAAACATAACACTTACTCCGACAAGTTCCATTTTTAGGATGAGAGCCAACTTTGTTAAATCCTCTTTTGCATGAACAAGCGTAGGAACCAGGTAAATTTTGGCACAGCTGTTCACATACAGGAGGCTTTGCACTGCACTCATTAATGTCTGAAAATAATGATATATACAAAGAAAATATATATCATTATTATATATCGCATTTTTTTTTCTCGCGCAAAAAGACACGGGTACTATTAATATAGAGATAGATCAATCAGAAAAAGATATTTACCATTTTCACAGCGTTGTCCATAAAACCCAGAAAAACATTTGCATGTATTAGGGCTGGTGCACTTCCCGTAGATACAAGATGGTTGACAAATAGCTATAAGATTAGATATATACCACATTTAAAAAAAGACACCTAAAGAACATTTAAAATACTGCTTTAACCATGTATACTCTTGCTAAGCACAAAATCAGGTTTGAAATGATAGTCGATGCACATAAGAGAATAAAAGAAAAAATTATTGTATCAGGTTTCATAATCTGAAATCCCTATACCATCTTAATTAATTCGAATTTTATTAACGTGCCTTTGTAATAGAGGTCATCCCTGTGTAGACACAAATATTTTATAACTTTCTTCTTAAAAAAAATTGCGATTTATCCAATTCCGAATTAATGAAAAAGCGAGAAAATGCGATTCTTGAATTTGTGAGAAGTTGCAGATTTAAGATTCTGTGCTAACCAAAAGCTACATGTAAATATTTACCGATGGGACATTCGCCATTGTGAGGTGCCCAACCAGTACAACAACTGTATGTTGTTTTAGACAATGTCTTTTTAACTGTTTTGGTGTAAGTCTTCTGAACAGGTCTAAAAGAAAATTTTTTTCATGAATGTGTTATGAACCGTAAAAACTGTAAATAAAAACAAACAACACAGCGTCAATAGCCGCAGTAAAGTACGTTCAGATTGCGCTCCAAGTTGTCAATGATAATATAATACAGCTTGAATGAATATTATGAATCCTTTTACCTTGACTTTTGACACTTGCTCCAACAAAACAACCCACAACAAGTCATGTAGTTCTCATATCCAACGTAAGTTGATTTTTTCAACACATATCCATCATACTTTGTTACTTTGGAACACACATTTTTTCTAAAAAAAAATACGACTTTGTAATTTACTAAAATTTGCATGTGTGATCCTAAACATGCGAGCCTCAACCCAATGATGTGTTAACTCTTTTATATCCAACGGCAAGACTGTCAATAAGCGCAGCGCCGGTAAGTGACCAAAAGGTCTGGGGACGAGGCTGATGTAAGGGAGCAAATTTTCGTGTTTTGAAGATAAAGTTAATTAGCTATAGATCAAAGTTCGACTAGCGAATTCACATACTTGTTTTATAACTAGGCGAAAACAAGGTGACTTTATGAACGTGCTGAAATTGCATTTTTTGATGCAAAGAATCAAGCAAATTAATCTGTAGGGAAATGTGTAAGGCTTTCTCTTATATTTACTTAAAAAATCAACATTTTTGTAGTGATGAAACATATTTTCTTTCGCTGCCGTGTCTTCAGGTTATTGTAGATTTTTATAGTGCGACTTTTACCTCAATAAAACCTGAAAATCCCGAAAAAAAAATTATCCCTGGGTACCAGGCCGTGTCTTTCTAATTCATATCGGCAGTTCTCACTAAACTCCCGTCCAACTAAAAAAGGGAAACCAAGTCTTAGGGACAAGATTAGGTTTTAAAAACGTATTTTAGCCAAAAGCGGAATTTGATGATAGAGTCTTCAAGAAATGCTAAATATGCTATAGATTTCAAAAGATAAAAAAAAAACTAATTTACATGCGCTAGAGAAATATCATCGGATCAAAGCTAGTCGGTAGAGCATTCACCCAGCAAGCGAGAGATCGTGGGTTTAAGTCCTACTCGATCCATCATTTCTGCAGCACTCGGGAAAATAATGTGCAGGTTTACTTCTGTTAATGTATCTCACAAAAAATATTTCTTACTCACCCTTCAGGCTTCAATTCCATCAGGGAAACGAATGAAGCGTGACACAAAAGAATCATACAGAATTGTATCATAATGAAATCCATTGCCCCACACTTTATTATGTAGATTAATTTATAATTTTAAATACTTTTTCTTGCATTCAAGTGATGACAAGAAAAACTAGCTTTCTTCATCACAATACCTTTAGATTCTAATTCAGATATCTTATGCTTTGATTTCTTTTATTTCCTGATGCATCTTCCGGCAACCGAAAACTAGCTAGGTAAATACCCACCCACGAGTTAAACGTTGACAAATATTTATTTTATATTAAGACTTTCGTTGTCGTAGAATAACCCCGCCTACTTGATAATAAAAATTTCGCTAGTACCTTTAACCAGTAGGGCACGCATGACGTAACAAACTGCAAATTAGAAATATCCGGAAAAATATTTAAATTGTGCAGGAAAAATAGATCCTGAAAGGAAGGGGGAAAGGGAATGATATTATCTATCCAAGAGGGTACCAATATTGCCGCATTTACCCAAATTTTAAATTTTTATTATTGGGAAAGATTACCTTTTTTTATCCTTCAACCCTCTCCGTTGTAACGTTCACACTCTCAAACCAATCGATTTAATTCTACCTGTATTTTTCAACATTTACCTTGTACACATAATTAAGCCGAAAAATTATTTCCCCCTCCGTCTTTGTTAAGCAAATTGAATTATTTTGCGAGCTATCTAAAAAGTCTAACAAAAGCTCGTAAGCTGATCTTTAGAAATGAAATATTTAGGCTAGGGAATATTTATCTTTGTTAGGTTCTCAGTTAAAACAGCCCCCACGATTTTTCTTCCCACTTTTCGTTTAAAAACCTGTGTAAATAGTGATGGAAGTTTACACATCTGTGCGTACGAACTGTAAATCTGTAGTTGTTAAATGTTTTTTGCACCTGTCTGAATTTTCGAAGAACGAAATGAGTTCACAGATTCAGGTGTGATGTACTGAAAGAGCTATCAACATTTTTTTTAAGTTTTATTGTTGCGTCTGACAATCTTCTTGACTGTATTTTCTTACTCAAGCATGTCTTCGCGTAAAAAGCAACAGACCAATGAACATGGCGTGCCACTATGTTAAATGACGCGCCATTGTTTACATAAAAGGCGTATCATTAAACATTTGGATTTAGCGATTGATGGGCTGTAAGTGATTTTGGCTTAGATGCTATATTTTCTAGTGCGTCCTTTCGTACATCAACTTTGGTCGGAAAATAACAGCTTCAAATTCAGTTGCCTGTGTGTGAGTGTTTTGACTAAGCAGTGTAGCATAATTTTCGTGCTATCCCATTCTTACGTCATCAGTGTACCAGTGTCATCAGTGTACCAGTTTGCTTTTTTCCATTTCACCTATCTAATTAATTTATTTATTCTCGATTACCTTATTTATTTATTTGTTTTTGTATAATATGTATAGAAAATTAAAATTTTAAAATTTCATTTATTACTATTTTTTGTTTCAACAGGTCCTACATTGATACCAGGATTGTAAATATTTCTGACGTAGTCAACCTGTAAAATTATAATTGTTAATAATAAAAAAAATAATAAAGTCACTTTTTAGGAAATTGATAAAATCCAATATAATATAGAAATAAATTTTATAAAAACTTACAAAATACGGTATATAAATTATATGTATAAAATATACACATTTTTGTTTCGAAATTTGATATTATCTATTTGATAGGGTGTAAGCAAGGGTCTGCAATTCACATAAACAAGTACCCATTCGCTATCTTTGGGGGAACCTATACACAATCTTCTCTTGCCGACTTTTTATGGATATATAAAGTTTAATAATACATTTAGAAATAAAAAGTTTCCCACAACAAAATGCACAGTCGAGTCTCAATACAAGCCTTCATGAAATGGAGAAATATGGGTGAATGTTTTTCTCATATGAAATTAGGTGACAAAAGCTCTTAAATGATAAGCTAGGACTGTTTTGACTGTCAAACTGGTAGTAGAAAACGAATATTATGTCAATTCTATGGTTATGTTTAACTCTTAAGAGTCCATTTACACTGAGAAAATTTGGGATAATTTGGCGAATTTCACTTACCAATGCAACGTCACTCAAACATTAATACAAAACCCATTTTTGTTCTATATTTTGCACTGCAAACCCAAGCTAAACCCCACAATAAAAAATAGTCCCGCTAAATCATCATATTGCCAATGAATGTGAAGGTGAATTTTCGGGTAATGGAGTATAAACCTTTCTCCCGTTGACTGACTCAATTTTGATAGTTTTTTTTGTGAACACAACTGAATTGAAGACTTGACGAAAATGTTTACGAAATTCGTTGCTATGGAAACTATAGAGAATAGGATTGACACAACTATTCGAAAATCGAAGCAAAACAACAAGTTGATAGCCAATAGAATTCCACGTAAGCGTTCGAACGTTGGCGAACTGAAACAGCATGTAAAACACACTATTTGGAACGATGCAAAAAAAGTAAGCGAGAACAACTAATTTCATGGTCTCGATAGTTCTGATTTTTTTGGACATGATTATTTTTTTCTTTTCCTTGTACAACTGCTCGTTTCGATACGCATACATCGACATCTTCAACAGGTCATCGGTTGCCAACAACTTTTGACGAACTTGTCGCAGCGATGTTACCATGACAATGACGGGTAAAACAGTTTCAAAGAAAAACACGAAAACATATATAAGAACCACTTCAAGCCATTTATATTCATAAACACAAAAATTCCCAACAGTCGGATGCGAGTTAGTGTATTTTATACCAATCACAGTTGGCAATTGCACAATAAAAGCAAGAAGTATTATTCCAAGTACAGTAAAACAATTTACTATTAAGGACGACCCATGAAGGGTTGATAGTGGATTTAGTATTGCTCTCCTGCGATCCAGCATAATGGCAACAAGTAAAAAAGCTGACACGTCGAGCAACCAGAAGGGAAATAAGTAGCCGGTGAAGAATTTGCAAGTAAAATCGCCATGATTGCCAACTGGGTGTGAAAAAATGGCTGTAGATAAAATATAGTTGGGCACACCAAGCAAGGAAATTAAAAGATCTGTTAAAGCAAGAGCGAATATGAACACATTGAAAGAGGAGGAACCCTGTATTTTTTTACTCCTTGCAATCACAATCAGCACGATACTATTTCCCAGACCTCCAACAAGAAGTATACATATGTACCAAAACAACTGCCATACTCGAAATGGAAACTCGCTTGTCTCATCCGACATTTGTTTTATCACACTAAAAAAAAGTTAGACAAAATAGAAGAATTTGGAAAAGAAAAGTTAACGAAGATATATAATATTTATTTGTAGAATTCGTATAAGTAATTTTGGGTTAGCAGTCAATAATAGTAATAATAATTAACTATTTCACGGTATATCCATATACATGACGCTTCTTCGTCCCAAAACAAACAAAACAGTAAAAATTCTATTAAACAATAAAATGGACACACAGTTATGTATATAAACATACAGTTTAAAACTTAAAATTATGTGTAAAACAAGAGGAAAGTCTAGTATTATAAGTAGGGAAAAAGAAAAAAAAATACCACATCATACATGTGGCAAGCAAAAAGAATGCAACTAAGACAAAGTTTGCTAAAAGAATAAAACTTTTCTCATTTTGCCAGATTGTTAATCTTTCAATATCAATGTAACATCGCACTCTCTTAGCCGTACATTACGACAAAAAAAGTGAGAGGCGAATATATTCAGGGAAACCTTCATAGCCTTAAGTGCAAGTTTGTAAATGTCAAATGTTAAGTTGTTGTTGAGAAGGGAACCATCCAAAATTAATGGAATCGACTGTTTTACTGACCTTCTGAGGACATATTAGGCAGTACAGTTTTTAAACTTTCCCCAAACTGTAACTTTTAAAGGCGTTGTTGAACTTTAGTTGTATTATGGAATAAAATATTACAGTTTTATAATTTCGATAAAACGTCTTAAAAGTCAAATACTAAATAAATCATTTTTATACGTTATTATAGTTTTTTACTTGTGTTCACTTCCAATTTGTTTGTGTGTCCACAAGAAAGGTGTCGTGCAACAGGCGCACGAAATAGCGTGTTAAAGAAGGCCGAACCTGTGGATTTTTCCACGGGTTAACGACTCTATATTTTTTGAAAGTTAAAATACATAATACATTTCTAAAAAATGCTTACATTCAACAGAAATTAATTATAGAAATTCACATTAAAAAAATCCATTTACGTCAACTTTCTATGTCTCAAATACTTGAAGTTCCATGGCTTTCCAAATCTTTCTCAAGCGTTCTTTAACAGCATCAGAAGCACTGATGTAATTAATCGTTTCTTTGGACAGCTCCCATATTTTCTTCTCGCTAAGGTTTAACAGTTTCGCTGCAATGGAGTATTCTTTTGACAAACAAGTATCGAATAAGCCTAAAGAATTATTGACAGAAAAAAAAAGAAAATACGCTGGTATAACGGTATATAAAAAGAAAGTATGGTTACATATGGTTTTACTTTTAGATAGGTTTTTAAATTTTTCCACATGTCAGCTACGTGATCAACCTTCGCTGTTTGCACACAGTATCAATGCAATTACAAATCATAAAGTGAGCTCTTTTCATTTGTAACAGAGCTTTGGTTTTTGCATATAATTCACCACGTGCTGAGAAATTGTGTGTTACCAATTTGTTTTTTTAAAGCGCGTTCCCATTTAATTATTGTTGTCCCGGGTAGCATGCATTGTTGAGGCCAGGACTTCTGTTGCTTTCCGTTATACTAAAATCTTAGAGAACTAATTTTCTTAAGAATTAATTTTCGCGAAATCAGTTATTCTGATCCAATTTAGAACATAGCCTGTCTATATACGAGACGAACCATATTTAAACGCAGTAGCCCATCTTTTGACAAGGTGGCCCAACCTTAAACAAGCTGTTCTGTCAATTGACGGACCAGGAGCAACTTTTAAAATGACGGTAAAATGCATTTGCATACATCAATACATTGGACTTAACGTCAACTTAATTTGGTATCTAAAAAAAGTTAAATATTAAGAAAACAACACACATCTTTTTTTGTACTGTTTAGTCCTCTCCTCTCTCCACAGTTGAACCTGACCCGAACATAGTTTGGTCTAGCCCATTTTTCAACGTTTTAACTTTAGCTCGGGAGTTCCTAGACTGGCCCACGTAATGGCAGTCACTAAAATCTCAGGACCTTGGCACCTTGACATAATTTAGCCATTTATTGCCCACTTATCTTCAGATGTGAAATGACCACAAAAGTTTGAATTTTCAAGATTTTATTTCTTTCAATAGAAATCAACAAGAGGAGAATAAAAACTATATAAATCAGTCAATTTCAATGATTTTTGTTTCTTTTTCTTTCATTTAAACATTTTCTTTGCTTTGGTCTTCAACTTCTGCTTTGTTTTTTTTCTTCTGTTCTCTTTTTCCTCTGCTACGCTTACTTAAAACGTTATTTAAAAAGAAGATAAGCGCAGAGACTACAAGGCCTTTTGTCGTGCTTCCTTTGTTAGCGTTATGGTTTCATAAGATGCTGAATTAACAAAATGCGAAAAAAAGATAAAATGTCGGTAAAAATTGTTAGTCGGCAAAAAATACAAGTCACTTTTGTCTGTCCCACCTTTAAACATTTTTTTGAAAGCGCGAGCTAGGACTTGTTCTATCCCGAAACAATATACATTCGTCCAGGGTTAAACAGATGTCCCTATTGCGAACGCAGTGACGTGTTTCAGGGGTTTTTATAATAAAATAAAATGAAAACTACTGAAGCAGGGTGGGAGAAAATAGTATAAAACGTATTTTTTAAAAAAGAACATATTTAAGTTTCGCGAGACTTAATTTTTTCGATTTTCGGAAATAGTGAGTTACTTAGCAACTTTTGCGAAAAAACTTACGAAATTTGCGAAAATTAATTCCCCTAAGGTACCTAAAAATAAAAACACACACAAAAAAATAATAGTTACAAAGAGAATAACCTTTGTCGTCAGTGCATATAATGATTGGGTGTTGTAAGGAATACCATTCTTGTATTGGATGTTCAAAGAAAGACTGCACCAAACCACACTTCACGTTGGAAGATAAACAAATTTCGATCGGTGTGTTAAACTTCCTAATTTCTTCAAATAGCTCTTCTGAGCCTTGATGTTTTGGATGAATAAATACAGCATGACCAATACGATCTGCTTGACATTGTAAAACAAGAAGATCTTCGTTGTGGTTTTGTACCTGTAGGAAAATTTAAAAAACTTTACGGTGAGTAAGTAGTGAAATAAAAAAAATTATAATTTCAATATTTGCATACAGAGCAAAGACTTCAACAGCCGCAATATTTGTGAAAAACATTTAGATGCAGTTGTGTATTTACACTGAATGAAAAAAAGGATGTTTTAAATTTTCACTTTGTAAGTTTTTTGTTTCGTCACTTTAACAACAAAGTTTCAAGACACACCAAAAAAATTTTCAAAGCATCCATAGTCTGGTTTAAACGCATAAATAGATGACTGACCAGAAATTTATACTCGCCTCGCCAACATGAGGAACAACCTTGAGACCATTATTTCGTGCAGATTTCAAGTAAGGTATAAAATCTTTTGCATCTCCAACTGATGGATCTCCACTAAAATCAACACCAACTACAATTTTAGGAAAAAGTTTGTGATACTTTAAAGCCAAATTCAAGTTCTCCTCTGCTTCCTGGATAGATCTCCCCCTATCAATACTGACAAGAAATAATACTGTCAAGTCATCGTGACATGTCACACAATTTTGAATTGTATCAACAATTGCTTCTATGTAAGCATCCTTACTTGAATTGGATAAACATTTAGGAGTACTTCGTAATTCAAGATACTTTACATTGTCATCATAAAACTCATTTATTACATCACCTGTAACAATCTTGACACTTTCAATATCGACAACTAAACTGTGAATCAGTCTGAAGGCATTAAATGCTTTAGTATGATCCTGCTGTCCAGACAGCACAATGTCATCTTCCTTGAATGATAATTCGTCTTTGTTTTTATGACAATTATAAAGTTTTCGTAAAGTCTTTTGAGATATTGATCCATTTAAATGTGCATGTAATTCTACTTTAGGAATCTTCTGACAAAATTCTAAATTGACAAGAGAGTTTTCCATGTTGATAGAAATAATACGTTGTCAATTTGTGATTATCCTCAGTTTTAAAATGAGTTTAAAAAATAATTATTGTACTAACTGAAATGAAGATTGCATATTTACACAAAATAAACCACATTGCCCAAACTTTTTACTTGAGATAGTGTGAAGCTACTTTTATCCACCATCTTTCTTTTAATCCCCAAGTTTTGGTATATATTTACTAGATTACACCTCTGTGAACATTAAAAAATTGTTCTACAATCAAAACGGGATACACGGTTAATTTTGTCATCTCTCAATTTAAATTTTTTCTTGTTTGTATCTTATATCTTACGTTTACAATTTTAATATCTTACCTGTATAAGAATAATGAGATGAATTAAAACTGTTTTAATATGTTTTAATTGTTTTGAGGAGACGGTTTAATTTGTGCAAATTTTATATCATAGCACTGGATTATAGATGCTACTTAATTACAGCAGTAAGTTAGTTGGTTGATGTTTGTAACAACTTATTCATAGGAAAAAAACTAGAAAAAAGTCACAACAGCATTTATTTCTCTGTCATCAGGGCAAAGTGTAAAAACAGACAAGACAAAAAACGCAGACATTGGTAGCTAGTAATATTATATAATTTAAATCATACCAGAAACATATACAAGAAAACAAAATACATAGTAAAGTAACCAACACGTGCAGGATACGCACAACTTAAAACCTCCGACAATGTCATTTGGTAGAAAAAATATATAGCTATGCATGCATTAAAAGAATTCTTGCTAAAATTAAGGGTTTTTCTCATCTGTTTTAAAACCAAGTTTCTTAAAGTCTTCCTCAGCCATAAGCCCTTTCTCCATACGACACTGCAAGTAATCCTTGGATTCCTTTTGGCAAACAAAATTACTTTGCTTGTTTTTCTTTAAACATTTCATATATCTTACCATAAACTCTTTACACTCACCCTCGTGATCAAGAGGAAAGCTACCTTTATATGGTGCGGTTGGTTTAAATATCTTTTGACCAGGATTCATTACGTATATACTAAGTTTTATTTTCTGTTAACCGCTACATTCGCTTTCACTTTGGATGCGCAGATCTTCCATTTTGTTTACATATTCCGCACGATGTCATTTACTGTATAATCTTGATTTTTATTTTGCTGTGACTGTTCTGCCCAGATTGCGAAAACGGCCTGTTTACAACCGGGACAGCCGGATTATGTACACATGATCCGATTATGTTTTTTTTGCACTGGTTATGTAGTGGTGACCGGATTATAAACGCTGATATAATGGCTGGCGCTGTGATTGGCATTTTCTTCGAACTTTTGTGAATTAAACATTCTCTGGAAGATAGAACACCCCTAAAAACTAGAGATGGCGAAAGAAAAAAGTCTCGACGTAATTCTTAGTTTAAAACTAATCTTGTAGTAAATACATTTCAGCATAATATACTTTGAAGTAACAAAATTTCACGGAACCTAAATTATTCTTTTTGAGGGAATTAAGTTTGGTGAAAAGTTATTAAACTTGCGAATCCCAAAATTTAGTATTTGCCTCGAAATTTCGTTTCATTTGAGAGCAACAACAACTTTGCCACCAGGGCTATTCGCTTGTCAGAAGTGATGACGAATGATATAAAAGCGGTCGGCCCCGATTATATTTGTTCTATAAGTCTGGAATAATATTTGACTGTCATACATAAGCCGGCCTTCCCCGATTATGTTCGTTCTATAATAAATGAGAAATAATATTACACTGTCGTATATAAACTGGCCTGCCCTGATTATATGTCCCTTTTATAAGTGCCAAATAATATTTTTGAGTAATAAGCCGGCCTGTCCTGATTATGTTGCCCTGATTATGTATTTTCTGCCCTGTTCTTAACCGGTGCAGGCTGCCGTACTTAATCAGGCCAATGTTCATTATCCGGGCAGAACATGACCGCTAGAGAGAGAGTGACTATACGATATTGCCCAACTTTGCACATCTTAAATATTTTAAATCAACCTCGTCCCCACCCCTATTTGTTTCTTAACCTTAATTCTTATTTCAGCGTAGTAAGAAGAAATTGATCATCGATGTCAGGGCAGTCATCGATGTTATAAAAATGCTAGTCTTGTCATGGGAAGAAATTGCAGGATCCACAATCAAGATTTTTTCAACAAAGTGATATCAATGAAAACAATTTCTCAAATACCTTAAGAATTCACAGCAGGATAACTAAAATTGCAACGAGTCGGCCGAGAAGTTTTTGTGGACTTCGAATATCTGGTGACAGCCAACATTTAATGACAATGAAATCATTAAGATAGTGCGGCATGAACACTCTGCTCTACTCTGAGTATGATAATGATGTGGCTTACGAGAAGATATAGAAAAAGATAATCCAAAAAACGTTAAAAGATGACATTACGTTACGTATGACATAGTAAGTATAAAACACAAATGTTGAGTTTGGGGTTTTAGTCACTGAAAAGATTCTTGGGCGAAACGTGGTCTGGCTATGCCAAGAGACCCAAATTTTAGGTAGCATTCTAGCCAATTACATTTCACTATGAATGAGAATGTTTCTACAAAATTTAGAACTTGTAGTCTCAAATTTAGGTCTTAAAAATGGCCTTTAAGCGAGTCTGACCCATTAAGACCCAAGCTTTGGTTAAGCTTTTGGCATTTTTTTAAAAAATTCTGACACAATAATGCACATTTTGCCAACGTTTTATAATTCATGGAACAAATTAGGGCAATTTTAGGGGCCTATGACCCAAACGTCCCCAGATTTGTTCAGCTGATTAGGTGATTTTTATTGTCCATAATACTACCAACCTCTTTCAATTGTCAAACCTTTGGTACAAAATTTGACCTAAAGTTCTGTTATGAGCTCCTGGGCTAAGTTGTTTAAGGCTATTGACACCACTTAATTACAATATTAACCTCCAGATGTTTTCGGCAGTTAGAAGGTATTGTAATATCAATGATGGTGACAATAATATCAATGTTGGTGACATGTCAGTAGTTGGTGGTGGGATGTTGTCACACAATCTGGTCACATAATTAAAGTGGATGCGCTGTATGGTTACTTTTCACTTTGAAATCTTGACAAAATAAAAAGCCACTAACCAGCACATTTATTACACGGGTGGAGTTATTATTGTTTTTATTATTATTTATTCATTTATCCAGGGTGGTCTCTTCATTTCCCATTGGTATTGTTATTAAGGAGGGTTATGCAAAGAAGGTCCCAGCGGAATTGAAGGTTCCATTTGAGCCACGAAAATCATGCAAGTACAGCAACCGCTAAACTAGACTACCGCCTAAGATATTATTCCTATTCTCTAGCTTAACGCTAAGTAGAAAAGATCGATTTACACTGTTTACAGCCGTAAAATTGAATCCACAATCTTCCGCACTATAAGCGAACGTTCTACCACAAGACCACCAGTCGTTGTGATGGTGGAACCTATGGTTGACGAAAATGCCTGGTTCCAGTCAGGTTTAGGGTTGCGTCACAATCCAAAAAATAGTCATTGTGGTAGCCAGACCCGTACTATAGTGCGTGACACGAGTGGTATCTTCTGGAATTCTTTGGATGATATGTAAGCTAGCGAAAAAATATGTGCGGTAAAAACACTGTTGGAAGATGTTGTTTGACGATAAATGATGGTAGAGAAGTGATTGGGTTTGCTACATACATTTCAACTTTCTCAAGCTAGGCATTTAGTGACACGGTTAGTTTGTTCAAAGTCAAGCTCGAACACAGCACCTTTTACTATTTCGCTAGAACTATCAGAAAGCGCAGCGCCGTTGAGAAGCAAAGAGTCCTGGGACGAGGTTGGTTCAAAGTTATACCTAAGATATGCTTGTAGTGATTGTTTGGCAGATGTTTTTTGTGGCAAACGGAACGATTTTTTCTGTTTTGTGTTTATACTCAGATATTTTTGCAGCATGGCTTGTGGAGGTATTGTATGTAACAAAACATAAAATTAACTATACAGTGTAACTTCCTTTTAGCGGACATCCTTTATAGCGGACACCTCTCTACAACAGACACTTTTCTTGGGAACGGATGAAATGACGGTCAAACTCTCATAACAAAACCTCCATGTAGCGGACACTTTATAGCGGACACCTAACGGACATCATTTCAAGGTCCCGAGGAAAATTACCTCTCTACAACGGAGAGGCTTAAAAATTGGTCATACAAAACAAAATAATTACTGATTTGATAGACTGGCGACAACAAGCTCGAGAGGAAGCTATTCAACAAGTGTTACCAGATCCATCTGACGGCAGTCATACTGAAAACGAAGAAGTTGCTTCAGAAGACGACGAAGAAGAAAACATTCATCAGCAACTTTCTCCATCAAAAGTGTTGCAACATTTAGACGAATTGCTAAATGTTTCAATGAATCGAAATAATGAAACTCTAACCGGCCTAATTTCAGAAGTCATTGACAAGGTGGAAGATATTAAATTGTCTTCGCAACGACAAAGCAAAATCTCAATGTTTTTTGAGCTTGTTTGAGTTTTGAAAGAAAGGTAGCATAACTTCAATATATTGTTTTCACTGTCTTTCTTCTCCCAAAACCAGTCTCTTGATACAACCTTACGGTCGATTTCAATTTGAAGAAATTTGAGCTAATTTTGGGAGGAACCTCTATGTAGCGGACACCTCTCTATAGCGGACACTTAAGGTCCCGATGGTGTCCGCTATAGAGAGGTTTTACTGTATTTGCGATCAACTTTTAGTACAACGACCCAGCCTCGTGCGGACACGCAATCTTTAATACATTTGATGTGTTTTGTCACACCGCACCACAAATATCAAAGATGGGGGAAAAAGAACATGTGAATTCTTGTAGTTCTAGCATTGATAATTTAGACGAATACAAGGAAATATCAGAGGGGAAAGCTAAAATTTTATTTCCTAAAGCTAACACAGTATTTTACAACAATGTTCAAGTATTTAACAGAGACTTAAGTGTGGCAATTATTAAAAAATTTAATCAAATACGCCAAACAGAATTAAAAGGAAAACGGAATAATCATCAAACAAAGAAACACGTAGAAGATCAAAGCAAAAGTTCGTCGACTGCTGTGCTTAATAACAATGGTACAGATAAGCCCTTGATTAATATTCTTGAAGCTCTGTCTGCAACTGGATTAAGGGCTGTGCGCTATGCGCTTGAAATACCCAATGTAAGGATTGTAGCAAACGATTTGAGTAAGGAAGCAGTCAAAAATATTACAAGAAATATTAAATTTAATAATGTTGATGGTGTTGTTTCAAGTTCTCTGTCCGATGCAAGGTAGCTATAGCTTTTTAATATATTCTCTAATTCATACGAGGGTGCTGATAAACAATAAAGCTGGTGATACACGAGTCATTTGATTAGTTTGCTATAATTAAGCTCACTGTTGGTGTATTTATCAGAAAGTTTCTTGTTTACTTATTAATACATGAAGCAACTCCTAGTCATAACATGCTTGAAAAACCCCAGACCAAATTCTTGCGGCTGGAATTTTTATCCTTTGTTGCTCTCTGTTGAGTACAAAGTGGACTTTTCACGGTCATACCTTATTGTGGAAATCTAAATTAAACAGAATTTACAAGCAAAACAGCGTTAAAATGTTGCTAAATGGCAAAAATTAAGCAGTATCTTAAACGTATTAAAGATTTCACTAAAAAAAAGGAATTCCTTGAAAAGCTCAGTCTTGTATTATGAAGGTTTCACCACAAAATCATTATGATTACGGCATGTGTACACCATTTCATAATGGCTGCCTAATCTGAATACTGGTCCATGATTGGTTCATCCAGTATTATAATGCGGACCCCACCACGGTCAATCAGGGAAAACCGCTAAACGATGTGAAATCCCGCAATCACGGTTTATATATTGCGACTGGCAGAAAAAGTCAAAAACAGGGTCTGGGACGGTGCTCAGCAATGTTAAACAATAAGTTTAATTTGGGAAAATGGTTTCAGTTAATTCTTGGAAATATCCAAAAAAATGGAACATTAAGTAACAAAAAAAATCAAAAACCTTAACTTTAAACCTAATGGATTTCGCTATCGCATACAACTTGCGGGGCACCATTTTGACAATTACAACAATTACAGGATCCCATCTTTAAGAGGTTGACAGTCAGAGCATGCATCTGAGACACTGGTAAAATGAAATAGTTCTGGATCCAAGGGTTAAAAGTTAGCCACAATGTTATTTTTTTCGACACTTGTTTTGTTGATATTTATATTGGTTACGCTACTTTAGAAAAATATAAAATGTTGATAAACAGAAAATATACCAACACATAACAACCGTGCAGGATCAGTTTAATAATAATAACTGTTTTCCTGTCAAAACTAGTATTTCATATTATGGGTGAAGGTCTCTTTAAAAGACAAGAGAGGAGTTGAACGTCCACCATACCTTAGTTTAAAGGGGTGATTGTGGAAGTCCCATGAAATGCCACATAGTGATGGTGTCACTTTAAAAAACACCCAGTCCGGTCTGTGAACGGTTGGCGCTAGGAAGGGCATCCAGCTGTAAAACAATGCCAAAACTCTTTATTAATATTTATTAAATGGCTAGTGTAAATGTTGGTACTCTGAGAGGTAGAGCAGGTGAAGTAGTTGAAATGTTAGAACGTAGATCTGTTGGTATGTGTTGTGGAGGGCAGGAAGGTGGCGAGGAGCTTCAGTGAGATTGGTGGAAGGTAGGAGGGCAAGGTATAAGCTTTTTTGGATTGGTAATAGTGATGGATATGGAGGAGTTGGGATATTCGTTGCAGAGAAGTGGGTAGAAAAAATAATAGATGTTATGCGTGTTAATAGTCGCATTATAGTGATAAGGTTTTTGATAGGTAATAGGATTGTCACTTTTCCGTCACTTTATGCCTGACAATGTGGACTCAGTGAGGAAGATAAGGATTTATGGTAAGTTTTACGAACTTGTCATGGTGGGCGGCGACTTTAATGGTCATGTTGGGATGTTAGGCTATGGATTTGGTAGCAGAAATAAGGAAGGGGAGAGATAGCTGGAGTTTGGAATGGCAACGGACATGGTGGTTTGCAACACATCATGCAGTAAGAGACAGAGTAGGCTGATAACATATGAGTCAGGTGGCTGTAAGACACAGATAGATTACTTCCTGGTTAGAAAGTCAGACAAGAAAGTGGTGAAGGACGTTAAAGTTATATTGGGGGGGAGAGTGTGTTTCCCAGCATAGGTTGCTGGTTTGTGATATTATCTTAAGAGTGTTAAAGAAGCCAAGGGAAAGTACAGGCCCCATTGTAAAGTCTGGAAGCTGAAGGAAAAGATTGTAGCAAGACAATTTAGTGCAAAAGTTCAGCAGTTAGCCCACAATGGTCAGTGTGATAGTTACAATGTTGAAAGTACTTGGACTACTTTGAAGAATTGTCTTCTAGAAGCTTCTGATGATACCTGTGGGTGAACGTGGAAGTCAGGTGGTAGTAAAAATATTTACTACTCGTGCAGCAGTGTTTTAGGCAAAAACCAGAGAGAAACAAATTTGCAGATGTGTTAAGAAGGGAAGACCAGCGCAATGAGGTATTCAAGATAGCAAAGTAAATAAAGAAGACTAATCAAGATGTTGTAGGTGAGAAGTGTATACGTAATGATGAAGGTGTTTTGGCTAGCACAGAGGAGGAGAAAAGGGTAGCTTGGAAGAATTATTATCAGAGGTTGCTTCAGGAAAAGTATTTACGAAAGAGAAATAATCTCTATTTTGCCTTTGTAGATTGAGAGAAAGCTTTTGATAGAGTGCCACATAAAGTTAAAGGTTCTGTACTAAGTTTGTTGTTGTTTGTTCTAGTCTTAGAAGCGCTGTCGATGGAGTTCAGAGAAGTGGAAGAAAGGACTAGTAGAGAAAGAGCTAAGGGTGAACACAGCAAAAGTCTAAAGTCATGATTAGTAGCATTGCAGCCAAGTGTGACTTTGTAGTTGGAAAGTGGCCTTGTGGAGTTTGCAGGAAAGGGGTTGGTAGTTACTCAATTTTTTGTCAGACTTGCAAGCATTGAGTACATAAGAAGTGCAGTAGTATTGGTGGAAGGTTAAGAGCTGACATTCAGTTTGTATGCAAGCGTTGCAAAGGTGAGATTATAGAGAATGAAGTATTTCTTCAATGATGTACAACAGTGGCTCAATAGAGATAGTTGAGAACTTCTGTTACTTAGGTGATATGTTGGACAGTGAAGGGGGTATTGGAAGAAGTGTTACTTGCAGGATAGGTTCTGCTTGGAAAAGGTTCATAGTTACTTCCTTTGTTGACTAGCAGAGTCTTGTCAATTGAGTTAAAAGGTATGTTGTATGAGGCCTGTGTAAGAAGTGTTATGTTGTACGGTAGTGAGACATGGGCAGCGAAGCAGAAAGATCTTAAGGAATAATATGAGAATGGTTAGGTGGATGTGTAATGCCAGTCTGAGAGACAGAAAGAGTTCAGATGAGCTGGGAAGCAGGCTAAGTATCCGTAGAATTAAAGATGTTATCCAGATAAGAAGATTGAATTGGCTGGGGCACTTGGAAAGAATAGAGGGGATAATTGGGTAAGAAAGTGTAGAGACTTGATAGTTCCTGGGGCAAACCCCAGAGGCAGACCGAGAAAGACTTGGCAGGAGGTTATAAGGACAGACTTGATACAGAGGAAGTTGAGTTTAGATCTAACAGAGTCTAGATCAGATTGGAAGAGGGTCATTAATATACCCCGTCCAGCACATGCTAGCATGGAAAACGAACGTTAAGCCGATAAAGATGATGGTGATGACCTTCAGCAAATTTATAGATATTTTGTTGCTTCTGGTGCATTTATAGTGTACCTGGTAACATTATATATTTTTTAATTTTAAATTGAATCACACTCTTTATATATTGATTCATTATGGATAGCCAGAGTACCGGAATAAAAAAAAAAATAGGATAGGATAAAAAAAATAGGAAAAAAAACTCACAATAGTATTGTGATTAAGATTTTAAGATAGCGAAGGTCATGATACTTTGCCATGTTTATGTTCGGCCGCGATGTTCACGATACATTCTTATCTATCATGGTGTGTTTAACATAGAAATATTTTGTTTTTCAAATCATAATGTTCGTAATTATATTTAGATGTTAAAAATGTTTACTTTTTTTTTAATTGTTGTGTGCAACTTCTGGAGCGCAAAACACTTTAAAAAATTTTTTAAAATTGCGAGATGCTTGTTTCTTAGCAAAACTTGTAAATTTTTCGTTTGTTGGAAACAATTGGAGGATGTTTAAAACTGTGAACCCCAAACACCAGAACCGAGTTTCTGAACCAAAATAAAGATTTATATGCAAAGAGAAAGCTTACCAATATGTATGTCTCAAGTGTTTTTAAAAGATCTACAATATTGTTTTTGCTTTTTATGATCCAGTTGCAATGTTTTTGCTTTCTGGTATCCTGTGACAACGGTGTTTAAAAGATATATGGCATTTTTTTTGCTTCCTACAATCCCCTTTTGATGTTATTCAAATGATTTACAGCAGTGTTTCTGCTTTTCCTGATCCAGCTTTGAGGCTTTGTAAACAAGCTTCATTGAGTTAAAGCTCGATCCAAAAGTTATTTTTTCTTTTGTCTTAAAGGTTATCATAATCTATGTATATCTTTCCAATCATGTTCAGCACATTGAAGTGGTATGCTTCAGAATGTATTATTTTTAGGCACACAACCTAATGTCTAATAGGAAATCAACAATTAAAATTCACAATAAAGTGTTGTTTTTTTGTATACTGGGAAAACCTAAAGACCATAAGATATTAAACAGTTAAGTTTAGGCTAACTCTTACATAAACCTAAGCGATCAATTTAATTGGTGTTAGTTTCAAATGCTAATCAAATTAAAAAAGTAAAAAAAAAATTATCTAAGTGATATTTTATTGACGCACTCACAAGTCTAATCTAATGCATTCTTGCATTAAAATGGAATTATTGGACACAAACGCAAAAATATGATAATTGTATGTTTGAATTGCTATCTTACAGTAAATTTTGTGGCATTTATTTTAGAGTGAAACATGTTTTTAGAAAGGTCAATAAAAAAGGATTGGGCTTGTAGATCTTTCTAGGTTTTTGGAGTGCCAACATTGAATTAGTTTATCACTTGACTGTAAATGTTAATTTGAGTATGCACATTTGGTAACAGACCTAAAGATTTTGTATGGTTTGCCATTGATTTTAATAAATTGCGTCATGGTGAAACATCATATACCAACTAATAATGCTTGAACATTTTCCTCTTTTTAGTTTGCTCATGTATCAGCACCGCTTCCCATTATCTAGCCGGTTTCAAGTCATCGATCTTGATCCATATGGTTCTCCTTGTCAGTTCCTAGACGGAGCTGTTCAAGCCATTGATGATGGTGGATTACTTTGTATCACTTGTACAGACATGGGTGGCCTGTGTGGTAACCATGGTGAGGCTGCCTTTGCAAAATATGGTGCCATGCCTTTTAAGGCTAAATACTGTCATGAAATGGTATATATTTATTTATTTGTTGATTTATATATTGAAAACCTTGTGGAATCTGCAATATAGTTACCAATGAGTTAGATGAATTGCGGGCTCCCTAAATTTATTGCTGTAATCTTTGTATATTATAACTTGGATGTTTTTTTTTTCAATTTGTGTGAAACTTTGTAAACAGGCTTTTTTAGGTTGTGTTACTATTTATACTCATCCAATTTTGCTACCAAGGAGCAGCATTAAGCAAAAATTAATCCCACCTGGGCAAGTAAAAACTATTTTAAATTTTTATTTATTGTTTAAGTTTTAAGGCACATCATAGACACACCTAAGATTATGATAGTAGGAATTATCAGAAACTTTTGTTGTGCAATGAATGACACCATGATCTATGTAAAATGCAATTATTTTTTTTATGAAAAAGCAGATTTTTAAAATATTTAGCACTTCAAGAAGTAAAGAAAGTCATTTGATTTTGTGGACGTAATAACTATGTTTTTTGTGGCATTAATTCACTACAAAGTATTAGTTTTTAGTTCATTTTATGACACAATCACAATAACGTAGCTTCAATCAACATAACTTTGAAAGCTATCAGTCTTCATTTTGCAATTCTTGACATCCTTGTCAATTGTTTTTTAGGTTTAGGTTACATCGGTTTAGGTCATTGTTTCATATTATTTGAGGGATAATAATATAAAACGATAAACACTGTAGAAATATTTAAGGTGTTGGAATTTAATTTGCATAAAAATTGTCTTTATTTTTTACAAATTCTCTTTGACATTGTTTTACTTAAATAACAATCATTGTTTAGGCATTGCGAATAGTTTTGGGTTGTGTTGATTCTCATGCTGGTAGATACAAGCGTTATATAAAACCATTGCTATCATTGAGTGCAGATTTTTATATTCGTATATTTGTGCGTGTGTATACAAGTGCTGCTGAAGTCAAACGTTCTGCAAGCAAAAAATCATATGTTTTTCATTGTAATGGTTGTGAAACATTCCATTTACAGCCAGGTAAGTTTTGATAACTGTTGATGCCAGTATCATGTGTAAGGGTAAATATGTTGGATGAAGGGTCAAGCCACTAACTGAATCTTTTACGGCCACAAATGGGAAAGTATTAGCTGAGGGTCTTGGGTAGGGCAGGGTATTGATGATAGTTGACTAGATTTTTATTTGTTTTTGTAACAGTAAACAGTCAATTTTCTTGTGAAGCATACAAGATTTTTTTGGCAAGGATTTTCTCCTGATAAACAGTGCACTGTAAATTACCGATTAAGTGCTTATTTAAGAGCTTATTTAATTATTGAGTTATTACGCTTGTACTCATTGGTACTGGGTGCTTATTCTAAACCCTTAAATAAGGGTGCATGCTTCTTCAGACTGGACGTTAGTATTCCTGGGCACTCGATAAGTAATTTATGTACTTGTTTGTAGCAATATCCTTCTTTAACCTTACAATATTTTTATTATATATATATAATTTTTTAAAGTTGGGAAAAGTGTTGAAGTTGGTGATAGTAAAAAGTACAACCCTGCTTCTGGTCCTGTGGTGGGTAAAACCTGTGAAGAATGTGGTTGTACCTTTAAAATTGGTGGTCCTATATGGTCAGAGCCGATGCATGATGTTGAGTTTGTTAAAGATTTGTTGCACGATGTAAAAGAGGAAAAGGATTGTTATGCAACTTTCGATCGCATCAATGGTTAGTGATGTTTTTTAAAGCATGCAGTTTACTTTTGCCAAACAGGACCGTCGAACTAAAATATGAGGTTTCGCTTGGTACATGAAAATAACTAAAATTTATCCCCTTAATTTTTAAGTTCTGGGCTTATTCTAAATGAAGTTATTATATTTTACTGATTATAATGCTTTGGGGGTATGGAACCTAGAAATTTGACAGACAGATGAATATAAAATCTCAGCAAGTATCATAACCATTTAATGCACCAAATGTTATTAAAAAAACTGACATGGGGGAAAGCGCAATCCCCCTTTCCCCAATCTTCAGACCAAATAGGGTTAGGTGTTAAGACGTATGCAATGTCTTCACGTAGGTGTTCTTGCAGTGATGTTAGAAGAATTGGAAAACCAGCCATTGTATCTTGTGCTCGACAGTTTATGTAACACACTTCATTCCACAACACCATCACAAGCACAGTTTAGATCCGCAATGTTGCACGCTGGTTATAAAGTTTCCAGTACACATGCAAACGAGGTTGGATTCAAAACAGATGCACCAGTTTCAGGTAATTCATTGATGCTAGTATACTTAAGATAAATCTTATGCCATGTTATGTCTTGTTGTTTTAAATTCCAAAAGCACATGGTATTTTTGGAGAAAATAAACGAACTATTTGTGAAATACTTATCCAATGGGACCACGTATTTTTATTTTATTTATGAAAATGCGTCATTAAGATACTGCTTTCTTTTTTGCCATGCTTCCTTTTCATACTTTATCGGAATTTTAACCGATTGACGTTTTTTAAATAGTCATAAAAGTTCGAATATTCTTTTTTAACAAAGGTTGGTTGTTATTTTATATAAAAAAGTGGTAAAAAATCTATTATGTACCATTGGCTATTAATTTCGCATTGAACCAAATAAGGTATAGGGTATATCAGACTGAAAGCTTAAATTACAATTGTAAAATGTTCAATGTTTATAAAGTTGTGGATTTACTTGTCTCGATTTTTTTCAGTCATTTGGGATATATTGCGCTGCTGGGTGAAAAAACATCCAGTGAACTCAAAAAAGATAAAAGAACGATCTCCTGCGGCTGCACTACTTGAAAAAGAAGCAAAAATGGAAGCAAATTTCGAAATATTACCAGAAGCTACTCCAATGTCAAAACAATTGAAGCTGACTCGTTTTCCTGTTAATCCGGAAGCTGATTGGGGTCCTAAAGCGAGGTGATTTAGCTAAATTTAGATTTTTGTGAAAACGTGGCATCATTTTCGATTGTGTTGTAATTTTCTAACGTGCGAAATGAAATTGGGCAGTTGTAGTATTTAATTTTGTTACCGGTTGGCCAAATTACGAAATATGCTAAAAAATTTTCGGAAAAGACGTCGCCGAAAGTTGAAATTCACTCTGTCGCTGAGCTGAAGAGCTGAAGGGCTTCACCACAAAAAAATACCTCAACCAGCGGTAATTTGGTAAAATTAAGCATGCGCTAAACAATATACCTGTGGATACACATTCGTATGCAGTTAGTAGTTAGCAGTGTTTTGTTAATATTATTTTTCGTAATGTTCTTAGGGCTAGTACTAAAGGATATACCAGTCTCGCAGACAAAAGAAAAGAGTTACAAGGCAAAAGACAACGAAATAAAGAGAAAAATGACTTGAAACAATTTCTATGTAAACGATTCAAAAGGGGTGAGTGTGCACGCGGAGAAGGTTGCAAGTTCTCGCACGCGGTACTGGACGAACCGAAACCTGGCGAAGAAATGACAAAAGACAATGTTATGGAAACGTGACCTATCACTGATGTGGCCTTATTTATTTTATGCGGTTATCTTCATACAATTTAATCTCATATATTGACTGTGTATGAAAGATTTATTACCGTATATCTGTCGACCTGGTATAGATTATACGTGAGATAAGTACAGAGAATTTCCAATTTGCAGAACTCTTTCGAAAAGATTTAAAATGAAGATCAAAACTGCAAAAAACTTAAGACCTTGCACTACATATTGTATGCTTCTCATGGAAAATTTGCGGATCTATTTTTATGGTGCAAATAAAATCCCGAAGAAAAGAGTCCCGTTTTCCCACTGACTGGTTACATTCCGCTTACTAGCTTACATGGAGAAAGTGCTCTTTTTATGTTCTGTCGATATAGTAATGAAGTTAACTTAGCATACTTAAAAAAGCGTGTAAATTTTGCAAGTACAAATGTTGTTGCAAGTAAATGTTGTGGTGCGTAGCCTTGTGGTTATCGCGGTCTGTGGTTCGGTCTACAGCACAGGCATGTTTAGCCAGTGTCTATACCACAGCCCATGCCATGTGAGGGAAACTGGGTAGGCAATGCCAGCGTATACCTAATGTACACGTTGATAACCGTATGTACAACACTGAAGTGGTTAATATTATTAAAGTGATAATATAGATATATAATTGTTAGCTAAAGCTTTCGGGACTCAAGCAATGTTTTATTCATGAAACGAATGTCCTACAGATTTCTTCATTTTTTTGGTTTATAGCATACAGTCATAGTAAACACTACAACAAAGTTATCACAGATTATCACAGATAAGGCGACCTCGATTTTTATAATAGAAAATAGGAATACAAACGTTTGCAAGTGTCCAGTTTGGAGAAACATTTGGCGATTCGAATGTAAAACATAAATTTAAATATCAGTTTTAAAATTATTGGATAAACTTTTACAAATGGTCATTTTTAAAAGTTTCGCTAAAAAGGCCATATAAAATTTTCGTCGGAAAACTTTCGGACACAATTTTTTATTTCAGCGGAAAATTTTTCGGACAAGAATATGAAGTCAAAAAATGTCTGGGTAAGTCTTTTGAACGCATTTTAAACAAACTTCAAAAGCAATGATTATGGGAAATGACACAAAAAGAAGGCTAGAAGCATTTAAAGTATACATATATTCAATCAAAATCCTAAAAAGGGTCTTCAGGATCCAACTTTACAGATAGAGCCTCGGCCAAATGTGAAAATCACGAAAATAAAAGTTTAAAAACTGCAGTTTTTTATTGATTTTCTGATTACCCTATATATAATTTCTATGCACTAGTCCTTTTTTAAAAATATTACGGACAGAGAACTTTTCGGACAAAAAAAATCCAAGTTTTTCCGTCCGAAAATTTAAATGCCGTTTAAGACCATAAACGTTTCAATCGCAAGACTTTCAACCATGAATGATAGGCTGTATTTTTTGTTAGCAATTTTCCTTTAAATAGTCAGTTTATAACGACACGTTTCGTTTTGTTTGCGTTTGTTGTAAGATACAATATCACTTGTGTGCTTTATCTTCAAAGCTTCATGCACCAAACCTCTTCGAATGTTTGGCACGATAACACAACGAATGAGCAGGTTGTCATCAAATATTTTGGTTGCGAGCGGAAATTCTTAGAGCCCCCAGGGCTTCTTGTTTACACTTCAATTCACAAAATGTATTTTTCGTTGATTTCCGTCAGCGAAGGCGGAATCTTTAAATCGCCTGAGGAGATATAAATAGGTAGGTAGGTAGGTAGGTAGGTAGGTAGGTAGGTAGGTAGGTAGGTAGGTAGGTAGGTAGGTAGGTAGGTAGGTAGGTAGGTAGGTAGGTAGGTAGGTAGGTAGGTAGGTAGGTAGGTAGGTAGGTAGGTAGGTAGTTGGGGTAGGTAGGTAGAGACAGCGCAGCTAGGCTCGACGCACGAAACTTATCCAGGCTAAAGCTTTTGACAGATTTTTTTCTGAGAACGAGGCTACAATGAGTTTTACTCTGTCTTTGTTTTGGCTTGGCTCCAGCTCCACGGATTTTTACGAAGTTATTGAAAATTCCCATGGCAGTCCTTCGTCGTTTAATGATAAGAATTGTAATTTACTTAGACGACATGTTAATTTTGGGACGGTCCAGAGAGGAGGTCCTTATGGCACGAGACACATTGATTTTTCTGTTACAAAATCTGGGCTTTTTAATAAATTTGAAAAAGTCTGTCTTGGAGCCAACCCAGAAAATAGAGTTCTTGGGAATGTCTGTGGATTCAGTAACCATGTCTCTTTATCTAACAAGGGAGAAAGTTACCAAAATACAGACGCAGTGCTTGAGTTTGTACAAGACAAGAGAAGCCACTATTCTGGAGCTAACTCAATTAATAGGGGTTCTGTCTTCCACCATACAAGCAGTTCTTCCGGCTCGTCTAGAGTTTCGTTTTCTACAACAACAACAAATTCAAAGTCTAAAAGTATCGAAATCTTATGCCACCCTAGTGCATTCAAAAAGGGAATCTCTGGAAGAACTTCTATGGTGGGTGAACAATCTAAAATTGTACAATGGGCGTTCCATTATGCAACCTCAAGCACAAAGTTTGTTACAGACAGATGCTTCCCTAAAAGGTTGGGGAGCAGTTTGTCAAGGGACCAGGACAGGAGGCATGTGGTCCCAGACGGAACAGATTCTTCATATAAATGTTTTGGAATTGCTTGCAATCAAATTAGCACTTCTGTCTTTTCACAAAATAAAACAATTTGCATCAGTTCACATTCAGACAGACAACATGACAGCTTTGTCTTACCTTCTCAAAATGGAAGGAACAAAAAATTTAACTATGATAAAAATAGCCAAGGAAATTTGGGATTTCCTATTACTCCACAAGATCACGATTACTGCAGAGTACCTCCCAGGTTGTCTAAATATCAAGGCGGACTGGGAGTCTCGACATACCCAGGACTCAGCTGAATGGAAGCTCTGTCCTGTGGTTTTCAAAATATTTTGTCAGAGAATAGGATATCCCAAACTGGACCTGTTTGACTCCCGTCTATCACATCAACTTCCAATGTATTATTCTTGGAAACCGGACCCTCACAATCTGGGTATAAATGCATTTCACCAAAAGTGGAATCAAAAGTGTCTTTATGCATTTCCTCCTTTTGCTCTGATCCACAGAGTTCTAAAAAAAGTAGAAGAGGAACAGGTTCATTTTCTGATTTTGATCACACCAACATGGCAGTCACAAACATGGTATCCCGAAGTGTTACGTCTGTCAGTGAGAAATCCATTTCTTCTTCCTATGCAGAGAAATCTTTTACAAAATCTAAAAATGGAAAACCACCCCATGGTAGTGACAGGGGCTCTACGGTTAGCTGTTTGGATAGTTTCAGGGGAAAACTCCTTGAGGAAGGAATTTCACCAGAGGCTTCCAATCTCATCATTGCTTCCAGAAGAAAGGGTACTAATGCAAATTATTCATCGTCCTGGAATAAGTGGGCTAGTTGGTGTTGTCAAAAACAGGTTGATCCATTTCAATGCCCTATAAATTTTGTGATAAATTATTTGGGGGAGTTATTCAAAAAGGGTTATGAATATAGAACTATTTGTTGCCATAGATCAGCCATTTCAGCCTTTCACGATAAGATTCAAGGAAGGCCTATAGGAGAACATCCTAAAGTTATTTCTCTTATATCAGGTGTTTTTAATGAAAAGCCTCCTCAACCAAAGCACACTTTTATTTGGGATGTTCAGGTGGTCATAGATTACATTAAACAAAAATTTAAAGATAACAGACAAATATCTATAAGATCTTTGTCTTTAAAACTTACAATGCTATTAGCTTTAACTTCAGCTTCTAGGGTGTTGGGTATTCATAATCTGTATATAAAATTTATGACTAAGACTAATGATCAATATACGTTTACTTTTCATAAACTCCATAAGTCGTGGAGACAAGGACAACCAAATCCATCTATTGTTTTTGTCAGTTATCCAGAAGATGAAGACCTTTGTGTGTTTAATGCATTGACTGTTTATTTAGAACGCACCAGTGAATGGAGGAATGCAAGTGGTGCTTCACAGTTATTAATTAGTACTATTAGTCCTCATAAGGGTGTGGTCACCTCTACAATAGCTGGCTGGATTAAAACCGTGCTAAAGGAGGCAGGGATTGATACTACTAAGTTTTCTGACCATTCTACCAGATCAGCTTCAACATCAAAAGCAGAACTATCAGGACTCTCTGTAAAGGATATTCTAGAGAGAGGGTCATGGTCTAAGGAATCCACATGGCAACGTTTTTATAGAAAGGAAATTTGTTCTAATGCCAAATACAAAAACTTTCAGAATTCTGTTTTTAAGAGGGGCCAAAACGCTACGAACTGAGGAAGGAGGTCCGGGCTCCACTAGCTTTGTGTAGTAGAGACGGTTAGGTTGTAAGAATCCAGTATTAGATCGATTGAGATTTTATGAAATAAAATTGAAGAATTACGTAAGGGCGCGAAGCGCCCGCAATGTAATTCGGATTTTATAAATAAAATCGAAAGAAGATCTAATACTGCCCACCCACCCACGCCTTAACATAAATGGTTTTATGTTTCATTTTAGATACACGTAACAACAATTTTCATAACTACAATCCCAACTACAAGGCTCGACGTGCAACACATTGGCGTAGATAAATAATGAACGCGTCACTTTATGTATATAGTTTAGAGTCATTTTGTGAATATTTTCTACAACCTTAATAGGTTATGGTTGTTTTTTGTTTTGTTTTAACCCGTTATTCCTACATAAAGTCTGTGAGCAAATGTTCAAATCAATAGGAACTAGCGCTACCTATGTTTGTACATGTAAAGACATTTGTTTTAAATTTCACGGTCACACGGCCGTTTGCTGCATGCGGAAACTGCGTGTGTTCTGCGTTGCGGCGCATTGGGCTTCCATGTAGATCGCCGATAAGGTTGTAAGAATCCAGTATTAGATCTTCTTTCGATTTTATTTATAAAATCCGAATTACATTGCGGGCGCTTCGCGCCCTTACGTAATTCTTCAATTTTGTAAGCACGTAGACTAAAGCTATATTCAGCAGAACTAATTAATTATTTATGTTTTTAATTTAAAGAGGAATTTTATAGCTATAAAATCGTGACAAGTGTTTTATAAAAGAAAAAATAAGAATATGTAGTCTAAAAATAACCTTTCGTAACTGATTATGTGAAAAAGAATTTGCGGCCACCTTTAAAGATATTTTCCAAGTTGTTTTTCAGAGAAAAAGAGAAAATCGATAAATTTTCAGCCTTGCCGTTGTTCTTCTTTTGTTTTTATTGTTCATCAATTTTCAGGTTTTTTTTTTCTTTTAAAATTATTCTTATAGAGAAATGAAGTTTATGTAAGTTAAGTTAGCTATGATTTACAGTTACAATAATAATCAAAAATTAAATTTTAAAATTTTAGAATATTCAATGATTTTCTTCCCCCATATTTACTCAGTCCTCTTCAAAGTTCAGTACTTTTTCAGATTATTGCTAATGGCGGAAATTTTTAAGCCGCAGGGCTTCTTGTTTTTTTTACTTTTACTGTGTGGAAAAAAATGTAGAAAATGCGTTTAAGTCAGTCCTGATCCCAATGTTGAGGATTTCAAGTTACAGAAGAAATGTGAGCGGCATCAAAACATGTCTTATCTTTTAAAATAATTCCGCAGATTATGATTGGCCGCTGTGTTACCTGAAGATCTAGTTGGATATTTATGTTGAACTTATTAAACAGTGTGATAAATATATTTAGTGCTATTAATTTTTCAATCTTATACATGAAATAAAGGACTTGAATAATTTTTAGCTGACATACATTAAGAATGCCAAGATCTTTATTCAGTGTTCTAGAATAAGCACATTTTTTCTGTCGTAATATAATCCTACTGGTATGTTTTTGCTTAATGTGTAGTTTTTTAATCTTGTTATATTAGTGCTACCCCATGCAACGTTTACAGAAGTTAAATAGCAGTGTATAAAGGAAAATATATGCTTCTTAAGCAGTTTTTATTTAAAGCAAAACTGGCTTTATATAAGATTCCTAAGCTTTTGGAAACTTTGTTTTCAGCTAATTTAAAAAGTTCTCTCTAAGTTAAATTTTCGTCTAGGAAGTACTCCAAGAAATTTCATTGAATATTCTCTTCTTATATTTAAACAATCAATACACACACAATCAATTCAGCTAACCTAAGAGATATGTCATCTTTTTTACTAAGTTATATCTAAGGTATATCTTTTCTTGATCAGCAGTTTAAGCTCTATACAATAGAGGCAACAGATAAACGAATTCCGGAAAAAAAATATTGCTGATTTTATCAAAATTCTTAAGCATCATATGATCCTTTGTTGTCAAGCTGTACAAAATAGTGGGAGGGCTAACAAATTACTCAAAAAGCTTTTCTTCGCATAAGAACGTGATTTTTCCTGACGTTGTATATTTTGTCTCACAATGTAAAAGGTTGTCTGACAAGTTGCTAAAAAATAGATAAGTCTCAATAAATTGCAATGTTACAAGATTTAGCAGTTCTTTTTAAAACGGTGTTGCCTCATGGCTTTAAAAACTCTTATATCTAATAAGGTGATACCGAAAAACATTATCTCTCCAAAAGAGTCTTGGTGGAACAAACAACAAGCCGACAATGTCATGAAAGTTTTATTTTTGGAATCTTTGTTTTTTCTTAATTAAGTGCATAACTGTGTGCCTCTTAACAGGCAAAGTGAATGCGTTTATTTCACTTCCGTCCCCAGAGCTTTTTGAGTTTAAAAGGGGACTTTTACGAAGCGAATTGAACGGCGAATTCGATGGCGAATTCGCTTTTTAATTTTCACCACAAAATAAATTAGACGTCAAATTCATTGTTTACATTAGTTAACCGCCTTCTGATTGGTCTAAAACTAGCAGCAAAGCCTTTAGACGCGAAAAGTAGGAACTGTTTCTAATTTTCAGCGAAGCGAACATTTCGATGCAAAATCATAACAAACATAACTGCGCATGCTCAGATACAATTCACCGTCGAATTCGCCGTTTAATTCGCTTCGTGAAAATCCCTCTTAATACTTTGAAACCTTTGGACGTTTATCTCAAAGAGCTCTGGGGTCGTGAATGCGTTTATTTATTTATTTTTTTAAGTTGCTGAAAAATGCATATCTGAAATGTTCATCAACAAATTAATCGTCACGATGTCTGTAACATTAATAGCTTATAAGTTAATATGACTTACACGCATTATCTCGCCGTCAAGATCAGAGGTCTGATCCGGGTGAACCATTCTCTGGGCCTGTTAATTATTTCGGACAGAAAATCGATACTTTGAATGTATGTAAACAATAAAATATGATTTAATAAACTATAAACTTGATTTCTTGCTTTTAAGCTATAGTAGAAAATTATCTGCACATAATTTCACTGTTAAAAAATTTATATTTTTTCCCCAGAGCCTAAAAAGCAATTATGTCGGACGGACTGGATAAAAAATCAAAAAATAAATAAATTTTCATCGTCAACTAACAATCGTGGTAAAAAAAATTTAAGAATTGAGATGTTGTGACATTTTCTATTTCAAACTAAGAAAATATAATTGTTATGCACTGTTAGAAACGTATTTTTGACAGGATTAAACAAAGTTGAATTTTTTTTCATGAGGTCAAACTATTTCGTAACAGGCCTCTCTGTTGAGAATGGAATACGGGTGTGCTATGATAAATATTCACCTATATTAATAGCTTAATTACCTATTTATAGATAGCGACATCATTATTTGCAGATTCATTTGCATCAATTTCACTTTTGTGCCAAAATTTTACATACGGAAATATGACTCAGCCAATTTTTTATGTTTCTAGGAATTTTTTTTTGTATTTATATCGCTCCCTATTTTATCAATAGTCTTTTGATAAAAATTTTTTTTTAATTAAACCAAAAATTCATTACAGCAAATTAATTTAACTATGTGTGCCGATACGAACGCGTATAAACAAGACACATTGCAAATCACCGACAGTCGGTAGCAGAGTTATACTTTTTATCGTCTTGAAGCCTCTTATTTGGTCACAATCAAAAGATGGAAATAAAGGCAGCATTAAGAAGCATAGCGTTAATGTCATTTTTTATATATATGTACGTGCTAACTTTGTTTATTTTTCAACAGACATCGTATGAACACTTTACTTCGGAGATACGAGAAGAGCTGTTACGATTAGAAAATCGTTCTAAGTATCTTCAAAGTGATTACAATATCGGAAAAGTGAAGGTAGAGGAAGATAAAGACGCGCTGACAGAGTTGTTATCTGTTCCGTTTATCTTGGATCCAAAATTGAGAACAATTCAAAATGTTCATAATTTGGTTTATCAAACGTTAGATCAGCTTCAAAATAAAGAAAACTGTGAAGATAAGAAAATAATTCGGTGCACATACTCTGGTGATGGTGATTTTGCATCCATAATGGCAAAATATGCAATATGTTTACAGATTGCATTTGCGACAAAACGTATGTATTTCATTGATTATGAACTTCACTACAAAAATTTAGGCTGGTTTACTGAACTTGAATCAACGAAATGCAGGTTTTTGAAACACAAGCTTTCATCTATTGAAAATAAATGCAATTTCAACGACGCCAGATGCAAAGAGATCGCTTTACAAGTAAACAGTCCATATAAACTATTGAAACTAACTGATTTTAAAAATTTATCCAGTTTAAGACACATCCATGGTATGATGTCGAAGATAATGGAAGAGGATTTGAGAGAGTCAGGTGTTAAAAATCCAACTCTTTGGTTCACATCACAGTTCTACGGTTATATGTTAAGACCAAGCAAAGTTTTTAAAAAAAGATTTAATTATCTAATGAGATTCGTTAACCTTCAAAAGCCAGCTGTTGGGTTTGCAGTGCAAGGTGATAACAACACTTTTTTTAATTTCTCATAAACTTGGGAATGTCTTTATATTAGTTCTTGCAAAAAAAAAAAAAAAAAATTCGATTGAGATTATATTAATGAAAGGAAATTAAGTTGTCGACATTTACTTCACTTAACCCTTTATGGGCTCTGCTGCTAATTTGCAACAAATTCTTTAAAGAACCAAGAATTGATCGGCCACTTTCTATATAAAATTTGTTGTTTTCCTCTTGTATTATCTATAAAAGCGAACAAACAATTCTTTAAAAGGGAAGGAAATATATTCTTATGGGGTTGGAAGGGCATAGATCTTTCCAAATGGAAACGTTGCGGAAACAACAGGTACTATTTTTCTAAATTTGTCAT
Source organism: Hydractinia symbiolongicarpus (assembly GCF_029227915.1). NCBI lineage: Eukaryota > Metazoa > Cnidaria > Hydrozoa > Anthoathecata > Hydractiniidae > Hydractinia > Hydractinia symbiolongicarpus. The sequence continues at coordinate 25,255,893 of NC_079879.1, forward strand.
TCTTACTCACGTGCTTTTATCTTTCTCAAACTTTGTTTTTTAGAGACTCGGTACATAGTAATTCCCAAGTATAATGAAAGAAGTCTATTATCACAGAATTCCTTTAGCCCGATTCCGTAAAAATTGCCTAGGATTAAAAACTGTTTTTATGATTTTCACCACTAGATAAACATTTTCAGTTGCAAAATTTGATATTGATGGCAAATAAAAATAATGGACAGTAGTCATTTGAAGTTACGCTGAATGAATAAAACTGCCAATTTCTGTACCGTAAAACGTTCAATGTTGCAAATTTGCAACAAATAAAAAATAGGCACAAAAAAGCAATAATAAAAACATAAAATTTTTGTATCATTGCCATAATGCTTGACCCAGAAAGGGTTAAGCAATTTCTTTATTTTCCATTAGAAGAGGATGTATCTACGCAGGAAGCAGCACTGAAAGTACAAACATCAATATTGACAACCGCAAGGGATATCTATGTGGCTGGTCAAAAAAAGGTGTTCATTGAAAGACTAGTTAACCAAAATGAAACCCGTTTTCATGTTAAAAGAATACCAGAGGTTAAGTTGTACAGTATCGAGGAGTACCGCGATAATACGGACATTAAAAGCATGAGAGTTTTGGTTGATTTATATCTTTTGCTGCAGTGTGATCAAATCATATTATCATCACAGACGAGTTTTGGAAAGCTAGTACTAGCACTCAAAAGAGCGGTCTATCCTTACGATACAAACCACATAATCGATCTTGCAATCTAAAACAGGGTCGGATCCAGCTATATGCAGGGTAGGCTAAAGCCTATATTCAGAATTTATTCAATTTTTTGTTTTTTCTGTCATAAAAACTTTTGTATTGTTGTATTTTTCGACAAATTTAGAACCATTTAAGGCATTTAGATAGCTCTAAAAGCAGCGTTAGCTTCCAGCTTTTTTGGATTAAGCCCTAACAGGCGCAATACAACGCCTTGTTGGGGCGTTGTAAACTAACTTATTAAGCATTTTTTTACTTAAGCCTACTTTTAAAAAATCTCTGGATTCGACCCTGTAAAACTATAACTATCAATGTTTTTTTATCTGCTAGTAGTAGTAGTATATATTCGCCGACAACAGTATATACAAAAATGTAGTCATAAAAGTGTTAACAATATGGCAGGGGCAAGCAGAAGACATATTTTGTAGCCCTTAACGTAAGCAAAATTTATTTACAATCTACGGTCTATATTGACAAAAAGGGTAAAGCAGAAAAAGAAAGATAAGGCCATTTTGGATTAGCAGAGGTCTTTGATGTCTTGTTTTAGAAGGAATATTTTTAACTGACTTTAAAGGAGTCAACAGTTATAGTCGTTGTAAATAAGGTATCGTTACGGATAATTATACTGTTCCACATATGAGGACAGCGAAAATGTGTGGAAAACTTTGAACATGAGAAATTAGGTGTTGGTAATTTTAGAACCATATTTTGAAATTCTAATCTCATACTTATGATTTGCAGTTGAGAATTGGATTTGCTTATATGTAAGATTTAGTTTAACTTTATACATAAAGATAAGTGTTTTGTAGAATGTCGAGCTTATATACGCTTAAAATTTTAATTTTTGTCAAAAGGGGTTCTGCAGTGTGGTGTCTGTCGGCATTGAGAATTATTCTCACAGCATGTTTCTGTTTAAAATATATTCGTTTACATTTATTTCTATTTTTCGATGCCCATGCTATATTTCCATACGTGATGTAGCTATGTATGAATGACAATTACAGTAAAAAAAACAAGTGTGGAAAAGAGGGAGGGGAGATTTAATTTATTGCACGAAATAACTGTAACTTATTTGTGAAAGTCAACTTCAAATTATAATTAGATTCTAAAAAAGCAAATTTTTTGTTTGTTAACCTAGATGGGCTGGTCCATGTGATCCCAAAACCTCTTTGCATAGCTTTTAAAATCAATGCTTCCCTTTTTTTATTTGGCTAGAGTTAATATTTAGTAACTAGTCGATAAGTCCTGTGGAAAAATCCACTTAGTCAGAGAAAAAATAGAAAAAGCCGTATTTACATTTTGATGACCTAAGCAGTATCCCGTTCTTATACATAAAAAAAAATTATTCTTAGAATTTTTTTAACCCGTAGCATCTATTGTATCTCTGATCAAAAAATGTATGTGAAAATGTATTACGTTTAAAAATTTTGCTGACGTCAGCAAAGTCCCCTGAAAGTGACAAAAATTTTTTAAAGAAATATGTATACCAGTTGGCTTATCGTATAGATCCTGAAACGCTGAAAATGTATAGGATTATGTAGTTTTGACAAACGGTTGCAGAGATATTGGGGTTTAAAATTTAAAATTAAGGTTTTAAAATTAAATATTAAATAAATTTTGATGACGTCCGCAAAGTCTTCAAACGTACAAAAAAAAGATTTTTTAGAAATTTGTTTAGCTTGTGCCTCTATATCGTGTAGAGCTTCAAACACTGACGAAAAAAATGTATAGGATTATGACTTTTATAACTACAAGAGATGTAGTTTTGTTACAAAAAACCTGCAATTACTTAGAAAAACAAACAATAATATCATTCACAACACACAAAAACAGGTCACTCATCAGCTGAATTTATATGTTTACAAAGAAGTGTCTTGTTTTCATTTTATATTAAAAGCTAAAGGTATTTAATAAAAATCACTGCGATTTTATTATTACTAATTAGTTTCGAAAAATTGCAGTGTCTAAATTTATTTCCTTAGTATAAAGAGGATTGAAATGCTATTATTACCCAAAAAAGATATAGAAATGACGGTAGAAACGCGGAAAAAAACAATTAAAAGTTAATTAAAAACAAGAAAATGCTGTGCAAATTACATTATATCATCTCTATAATAATAGCCGTCGTCTGTCTGTCTCTGCGCGGACCCCCGCTAAGTTAGAAAATGATGTTACGGAAACACGAATATCAAATGCGATATATTCTTATCCACTTTGTTGCCACGGGTAAATTCAAAGGACGGGCGAACCCGTGGATTTTTCCACGGGCAACGACTAGTCTCTTATAATAATACAGACACTGTGTCTGTTTGTAACAGGAAAAGTAGGTATCGTTATTTTCCTTTGATGTCGCCGAAAAACTTATGTCTAATATGTTAAATTTTCTGACGTTACGGCGCGACGTCAATAACACTACTTTAACGTCAATATCCTATATTGAATTAATGAAGCCACTACAGTGCATTCCGAGACGGATTCGTGGACCCAGGTTTGGGAAACTTAATCAAATTGGTCTTAGGTGGTCCCTAGTTACCCACGCGGTGAAAAATCATTGACGTCACCACCTCGTTTCCAAGTTATTTGGCCTCAAAGTTTTAGGTGCACTGTAATGGCTTCATTAATTTAATATATCCTATATTAAATTAACGTTAAAGTAGTGTTATTGACGTCGCGCCGTAATGTCAGAAATTTAACATATAGACATAACTTTTTCGGCTACATAAAAGGAAAATGAAGATATCCACTTTGCCTGTTACAAACAGACACAGTCTCTGTATTATTATAAGAGACTAGTCGATAAAGCCCGTGGAAAAATCCACTGAGGCAGGATAAATATGAAAAATAAGCGTCATTCGAATTTTGATGACGTCAGCAACCCATTCACAAAATAAAAGAACCTTCATTATGATAAATCAGCCAACAAATAAATAAGAAAAGTTTTAAAAACACATGTTAAAATTTTATTTTTAATTTATAAAGTAGCACGAAGCTTTTCGTAACTGAGTTACATTTTCAAGTGATAAAAATATCCTAAGCTAAAAACCTTTATACAAAATATCTACAATAAAATAATTAATTGATTTAATTAAAATGTTCTACCCAAGGGAATACAAGTAAAAATCATGGACAAGCGAAACAAAAGAAAGAAAATGTGCAAAATCACCGTGTGTAAAAATAAAATAAAAGAAACAAAAACTAATTGCCCACGGGAATAGAGAATAAAAACAGGCGATTGTGTAGATAAAAAGCTATGTAACTCCATTCCTAAATAACAAAAGTGATTTGGTCTCTTTTTGATCATTCAAGAGGGCCTTATGGGAACAAATGAAAAATGTCTCCAAAATCTTTCTTTTTCTAGTGTCTCTTGGCGCCTTAGACAAGATGGACCAATTAAAGGCGTGATCGGGATTTCTGACTAAGTGCTTAGAAGGTTCGGATTTCTCACTGTTGGAGTTATGTTCTTTCCATCTCACAATAGCATTTCTCATTGTTTCTCCTATGTAGATAGTGTTACACGTCGCGCATTCTCCCTTGTAAATGACTTTGTTATGATGGTTAACTTTATCCTTTAATGGGAAAAGAGACCTGACTTTAGTAGTTTTCCACGTATAGACAACTCTGACTTCCCCATTCGTAAACGATTCTATGTTTTTGGCAAGTTTTCTAATTGACGCCTCATTCTTGGTACAGAATGGTATTTGGATAAAAACTTTCTTTTTATCTTCTTTGAACAACCAGTCTGGGATTATCATTTCGTCAGACAGATTAGGCTTGAAAGCGTTTATTTGAGCTTCAATAAAACGAACCGGATAACCTACAGCTTTGAACTTTTGCGGATTCTTTGGAGCTCAAGATTGAAAGAACTTCCGATTCTTTCAGCTCTGTGGAGTTCACCTTTGATTATACTACGTTTGTATTGTGTGGGAACTTTAGATGACCAATGGAAGGGTAACTTTGACTCTTTGTTATACACACTATATGTATAAGTGCCGTTCTCATTTCTTGAAATCTGGGTATCGAGGAACTTAGACGGATTCTCTTCTATGGTCAGCTTGATATTGGGATGGTAAGTGTTAAGAGCTTCAAAGAGTTCGTCTGGTACTCCTTTCTTACGGCGGTGATAGGTGTCATCAACATATCGTTTATAATATTTAGGATTTCTCGGAACTACTATTTCTCTTTCAATTTTGTTCATGAAACAACCTGTGAATACAACCGATAATGGGCCACCCATGGTGACACCATCGATTTGTTTGCACAAATTACAAATTTTAACATGTGTTTTTAAAACTTTTCTTATTAAAAGAACCTTGTTTTCACGTTGCCTCTATTGTGTAGAGCTTAAACTGCTGAGCCAGAAAATGTATAGGATCATGTACTTTTGACAAACGGTTGCAGAGATATTAGGGTTTAAAGGTTTTTTTGATGACGTCATCAACCCGTCTATTCCGACACGGATTCGGGGACCCAGGTTTGGGAAAATAACCCAAATTGGTCCTAGGTGGTCCCTAGTTACCCATTTTTCAACGGGCTTTATCGACTAGTCTATATAATAATACGCTAAGTGTGTCTGTCTGTGTGACTGTGACAGGCAAAGTGGATTTCATTATTTTCCTTTGATATTGCCGAAAAATGCATTTCTAATATGTCAAATTTTCTGACGTTACGGCGCGACGAAAATAACACTACCTTAACGTCAATATCCTACATTAAATTAATAAAGCCATTACAGTGCACCTAAAACTTTGAGGCCAAATAACTTGGAAACAAGGTGGTGACGTCAATCATTTTTCACCGCGCCTGTAGTAGCCGTGTAGTAGAGCATATAGAGCTTACTTCTCTGTAGTAGAGCGTATTTCTTTGTATAAAAGCGAAGCATGGATACATTTCTTTGTCGTAGAGTGTAGTACGGCGTCTTTTTCTAGTGGTGTGTAACGTGGTCATCCACTTTTAGAATGTGACTAAAAAGCTAATTACAATTCATCACTATATAAACTCTGTTAACACCAAAACATAATTATTTACAGAGCTATGGTTAAAAAACGCAAGGGCTTACAGCAGTTAAACTTCACACAAATAGTTTCAAAAAATATTCCAACCATTCAGTCAGAGTGAACTTGCAAAAATGGCGTTCAAATGACTACCAAGGGCATCGCCATGATAGTCGTGCACTGTATAAAAACGAAACAAAATTTGGACATGTTCCTACAAAGAGATTTTGTAATCAGTAAATCAAGTTAGATCCATACTTCAAAATTTTGACTCTAAAATTGTGACTCTAAACCACAAGTTTGTTGTAGTGTTTTTGCAAATGCCAAAAACGGTAGAGAAATTTTTAAAGTAACAATTTCTTCACCTGAAAAGTATGAAGTATGGATGAAATTACAAACCGATTGTTTAAGTTCCAGCTTCCGTGAAACTACTAGCGTAATAGTGACCACTCGGATTCCCTCATGGTCTTCTTTGGGACATACATTGCTTGTGATGTATTCTGTGAGGCTCAAACAAACTGATGATGTATGAATAAAGCTTTTTTTGCTGTATTAGAGGGCCACGGTGTGCATTGTAGTTGGGTAAGCGCAGTAGGACAAAAGTTGTGAAATTAAAAAATATATAAAATATTAAAGCGGGTCTGCTACATTTGCTTTTTTCATACACTTCAAGATCATCATCGATTGCGTCTCGATATATAAACCGCGTTAAAAAGGTTTCATTACTTTTCCCACGAAATTTGACAGAGTCTGTGGTATTTTTGGGCATTCCGGGAACCGTTGAACTGGACTAACAATATTTTCATTTGAAAATTATAAAGTATGGATGACATTACGGGCCGGTCCTTCAAGTTTCAGCTTAACAGTACTGAAGTTTCGACTTTTCTTGTGAAACAGGAAAGGGACAATCGAATATCAAGAAGAATCTCAATTTGTGCGAAATAATTTGAGAGGAATTGACGATTTGTGTATAAGCACTGGCCTAATAGTGACCACTTAGCTTCACTCATGGGCTTTGGTACATACATTGTTTGTGATGCATCTTGTATGGCTCAAACAAACTGATGATGTAGGGATTATTGCGTTTTGCTGTATTCTGGGGATTTCGAAGTCACTTTTATCATTCGTGAATGACTAGTACCTTCGTGCATTCGTAACAGACAGTGTCCTTTTAGCCTGTAGAACTTTTTTGGGTGTCCTTTTAGCCTGTAGAACATTTTTGGTTAAGGTACAATAGCCATTTTCATCGTATCAAATAGATTTACTTTTTAAATGGGCTGCTATAGCCTGATAATATATGGATAATTATGTCACAGTGTTTGCGGTACTAATCTTCGGCATTGCATAGTGTGGAAGACTTTGACGGCGAACAAACAATATTGTAGTAAGTGACTCAGACGTACTACGTTTTTGTTACTTTTTGCCTTGATATTATAATCAGCACTGGCACATCGCTCTTCCATGCCTTACTTTTGCACCAACCGATTTACTGATAAAATAGCTCTCTTAGGGTACAAATACGTCCAGTTTTAGTTTCATGACGTCATTGTAGGATCATCATTATTGCGGTATAATATTATAAGTCTGAAAGCCTCTATTTAGATTTACTTTTTCTATAAAGTGTGTGGTATTATTTTCTGCAAATCCCAGAAGCCGTTGAAAAATTTGTCGGACTTCTAAGAACTTCAGTGGAAAATTTATGAAGTATGGATGACATTACAAACCGATCTTTCAACTTTCAGCCAGTAATAAAATTTCGACTTTTTTGGAAACAATAAGTGCAAGACTATCATGGTAGTCATTTGAACGCCGTTTTCGCCAGGTCACTTTGACTGAATAGTTGGAATATTTTTGAAACTATTTGCGTGATTTATTTTAACCACAGTCTTGGCTCTGTAAATAATTATGTTTTTGTGTTAATAGAGTTTATATAGTGATGAATTGTAATTAGCTTTTTAGTCACATTCTATAAGTGGATGACCATGTTGCACACCACTAGAAAAAAAACGCCAGACTACACTCTACTACAAAGAAATGCATCCCTACTTCGCTTTTATACAAAGAAATACGCTCTACTACAGAGAAATAAGCTCTACTATGCTCTACTACACGGGCTACTACAGGCTAGTACACTTTACTACACTCTGCTACAAAAAAATACGCTCTACTACAGGCTCTACTAAAATCTAATATAGGGAAAGGAAGGGCCTGCTACACTCTAAAACAGACATTGATGCGCCTCACTACAGTGTGCTAGGCTATTGTGCGCTGAAAGCAGGGCATATGGAAAATTTGAAATCATTATCTCCACAAGGTTTGGGAAAGTACATAGGTTTAACGCATGTTGAATATGTTATATCCTTCATATTCAGGAAGTAATACGTAGACGACTTACCCAAACATGATAGAACATTCTGCCTCGATGATCCAGCTTTTCTACTGATTTATTTTTTTCTCGTTCTCAATCCATCGAGAAATTCCACGTCCATCTAAACCAACCTGATCATTCTGACGAAAACACAGTAAATACAACCTTGTGAATCTAGCTATACTTTTTTAGATACTTTTAAATCATGGTAAGTATTACTTCATCAGTATTATTAAAAATTTTGGGGCAGGGTAAAGTAGCTTGTTGTTAAAATAAAGATACAACCAATTTAATTTTATTTTCATTGTTGAGAGAAGAAGGAAGACAAAATTATAATAATTAACATAAGAATACCCCAAATTTGATACCAGAATACTGTTTACAATATTTAAAATAATCCATGCAAATAAAAACACAGCATTCGTGTGTAAAACAATATAATATTTGTTAAAGGTTAGCTACATATACCTAGCTAGCTAGCTATATAAAAATTGACTAGTCAAAACAAATTTCAACTTACAGTTACAGTCAAGGTAGCTAAACATCTAATTGGCGACATGGTGTAATTTAGTTAAGGGACTTGATGTATAGTTCAATTAGGCCCACCGGTAGCTAGTCTAACTAGGAGAACAAAAGCTTACTGTTGCAAATATGTTGAAATCATTGCGTTTCGCACCACAATTTTATGTCAAATCTGTTTACTTTTTTTACATTTTGACCAATTATCATTTTTTTGCATTGCTCATTGGCAACTTATGGCTCAAACCTACTATGGCAGTCTTCCACTTCGCAGGGAAGAAAAATTAATATGGGGGGACGAAAACGTATTGGTGTTCAATAAAGATAATAATAATAATAATAATAATAAATATTTAAAGTGGCTAGCCCAGAAAATCACAAAAACCTATAGTTAGTGGATTGTTTCCACTGGGGGCCACTAGAAAAAAAAAGAAACAAAAAATGATAAACCTTAGACTGCCTCAGCTCAATCAAACATAGTAACATTTATAATCTGTGAAAATTGAAAAGAAAAAGAATAAAAAACAAAAATTAAAAAATTCAAAAGTGATCTCCATTAGAATTTGCCAAATACATTAGAGATGGAAGTCTTAAACGAAAGCAGACTTCCATCACAGGTCACTTGGTCTGGAAGATTATTCCACACTTTTGCAGCTCTAAATGGGAAGGCTTTTTTGCCAAATTCCGTGTTGACCAAGGGAAGTGTGAACCTGTTTTTTGAAGCTCCTCTTGTTTGATGATTATGACAGTTTTTTGTCAAAAGGAATTTTGAGCGCATGTAATCAGGAGCAATGTGATTCATGGCTTTGAAAACTAATATGGCATCGTTTTTGATGAGTAAATTATTCATTGAATATTCCCTCTCTTTCCCAAGAAAGGTACGGACACATTTTAATCGTTTTTCTAGTTTTCCCAATCTACCTTGGGTGGCACAAGCCCATGCCGAGGAGCAGTAGTTGAAATATGGCATGACGAGTGCATTAATTAAAAGGTTTTTTGTGTGAGGTGTTAAACAGGATGCAATGGTTCTAATTTTAGAATATTTAATTAGTATTTTTCTATTTATGTCATTAATGTGCTTTTCCCATTGCATTTTTTGATCAAATGTTACCCCAAGATATTTAACTTTTTCGCTCCTCTTCAAAGGAATACCCATATAGTTGATAGTTTTGTTCTCAACTTTTTTTAACTGGCTGTGGTTGCCGAAAAAGATTGTTTCAGTTTTGTCCGTATTAATAGTCATTTTGTTATTATTCAGCCAGAGGTCGACTTGCGAAAGTTCTAACTCGACCTGGGAGACAAGGCTATCCAAGTTTTTATGAGACGAAATAATTATTGTATCATCCGCATATAGATGGTGGTAGTTTGAATTGATGACAGATTTTAAGTCATCAATATACAAAAGAAAGAGCAGGGGCCCCAACACAGATCCCTGCGGCACCCCAAAAGCGTCTTCATGAAGCAGATCTGATCCTGTGTCGTTTACAAGAGTCAGCTGCATTCGGTCCGTTAAGTAGGACTCGAACCAGTCAAAGGCAGCATCTCTGATGCCAAAACACCATAGTTTTTTTAACAAAATTTTATGATCAACAGTGTCAAAAGCTTTTTTAAGGTCAATGAGCACAGCACAAACAAAGTTATGTTGGTCGAGCTCAGTAAGAATAAAATCAGAGACATCGACTACTGCAGTTTCTGTGGAAAAGAGTTTTCGAAATCCGGACTGTCTGTCATTCAGGAAGTTGTGCTCAGAAATAAAATGAGACATTTGCTCATGCACTAACTTTTCAAAAATTTTCATAGGAATTGGCAAAATGGAGATAGGCCGATAATTAGTAGGATCTGTTTTATTGCCACTTTTAAAAATAGGCGAGACCCTTTTAGTCTTCCAACATTTAGGTACATAACCAGTAAATAAAGATTTGTTGAAAAGACTTGATAAATAAATACTTAAAACTGACGAACCTGCTTTTAGCAGTCGTGAACCAATTCCGTCCAAGCCTGTAGCTTTATTAAGTTTTAGTGATCTAATTATTTTTTCGACACTTTTGGTCTCAATACGAGCCCACCGAAAATCGTGTCCGCTAACAGGTGGATTAACATTAGTAGTGTCAGAAGAAAATTTAGAGGCTAGTTTGGCACCAACACTGACAAAAAATGAATTGAATGTGTTGGAAATTTCTTTTGGGTGAGAAGTCTCTGTACCATCGTTTTGGACTACTCGTTTTATCGAGGTAGTATTGCCTGACTTATCAGGAACCAGTTTTTTTAGGGTTTTCCAAAGTTGTTTTGGCCGTTTTTGAAAGTCCTGCAAAACGTCATTATAGTACTCGTTTTTGAGTCGATTTTTGAGACCTATTACCTGGTTCCTTTTTTGTTTGAAAGCTTCCCAGTCTATGATGGATTTTGTTTTTGATGCTTTCCGTTTCAAGAAGTCTCTTTCTTTGATGGCTATTATTAATTCATCAGTGACCCATGCCTCAACACGGCCAGAAAATCTATGTGTTTTGAAAGGGGCATGTTTGTCAGCCACTGTTTTAACATTTTTATTCAGTTTCTCACATGCTTTATCAAGGTCATCATAATTATTAAAATATGACCAGTCTAAATTCCTGAGGTCCTTCAGAAAAGCCTCTTCACTGAAGTTCTTGTAGCTACGAACCTTGCATGTTTTAGGTTCAAATTTTGGCCTTTTGAATTTTCTGATCACATAAACTAAATTGTGATCACTGATGCCTAAATCCATGACACCAGTTTTAGAAATACAAGAACTGTTAGAAAGTATCAAGTCTATAAGAGTGCTACTATTTTCAGTAACACGAGTTGGCTCCGTAATATGTTGTTTTAGGAAAAGAGTGGAGCATAATTCCTTTATTTTGGAGGAAAGAGCATATTTTGAAAGCATGTTACAGTTAAAATCTCCCAAGATAAAAACTTCTTTCTCTTCTGGGAGCTTGTTAAAACACTGTTTAAAATGAGTACACAGGTTTTCGGTACTCTGCAAATCACTACCTCCAGGTGGCCTGTAAACCCCACACACGTAAATAGGTTTAGTTTTTTTCAGGCACACTTTCACCCATAGTGATTCAACATTTTCGTAGTAAAGGTGTTTCAAAAGGTGGCTATCCAAGTTTTCATTAACAAAAATTAGAACACCCCCACCTCGTCTATTCCGATCATTCCTATAACAAACATAGCCATCAATTTTAACGTCATTGTCAGTGATGGTGTCATCAATTTTGGTTTCACAGATGGAGAATACATCAAGTTTTGTTTGATGTAGCAGAAGTTTAACATAGTCTAGTTTGGATGACAGACCATTAATGTTGAGATGGGCCATTTTTAAGCCCTTCCCATTTCTGATTGCCTCAAAATCAAAGTTTTCATCAATAGTAATATTGATGTTGTCCGGAATTTCGTCACCAAATGACTCCTCATTAGCAAAGGGCAAATTACGAGAAAGACAGGGACTGCAAACGAAAAACAGTTTATCTTCAGGAGTCTTCATAAATTGTTGATATTTTTTATCAGAAATACGCTCACATTTTTTATGAGCCCATAATTTCAATTTCAATGTAACCTAATTAGGTTATGTATTTCATTTTTAACATAATTCTTGCATGTGTGAACATGAGCATGAGTTATAATTTTGGCATCATGGCCATATAAACTATCCATTCTGAATAAAGATTTTTTCCGATTTTTTCTCAGGTATGTGTAAAAAGCCATTAAATATTGTTATGTCTTGACTAGGTTACATATGGCCCAATTAGTCTACCACGAGTCACCAACTAGGTGATATGACGTAATTAGCCTACTGTTGCCTAATTAGGTGTTTACCCTGACTGACCCTTGAGCTTCTTCTCTCAGCTCCTTCTTCCCCGATCTTTTAAATGCAATACAAAATGCTTACTCAGGGATTTCCACATTTACACGAGATGAAACAAGTCAGCGATTCTTTTAAAGTTGTTTATGAGATCAATGAATATGACCCAGTCATTTAACCAGCGTTCATGTTTTTGTGTAAAATGTTGAAAAATATCTTTGCAGCAATCTCTGTCTGTTCTATCTTGGCAAAATCTGAACTGATTTTTTAAGGACAGTCCATGTTTCTCGAGATATGTTATCCAGGCCTATCAATAAGGAGAAAGCAATTGCTCGCCCAATTCTGAGAAATAAGAAACTAGCTGAGCCAATAATTGCACGGTCAATTCCAAAAAATAATCAATGTTATCTTTCTTATTATTTACAGTAAAAAAGAACCAAAATTTATAAAAAAAGATAAAATAAAATAGATAAAAAACTTTGTGAAAATATGTGTTTATAAACTTATTCTATTTATTCAGATTGCTCGCCCAGTTTACATTATTGTAACCTTGGGGGAGCAATTTATTGCTCAGGTGTTATTTTCTTATTGATAGGCCTGGTTATCTGTTGAGAGTGGGCACAATGTTTAAGGATTTTTAAGCAAATTAGAAGCATGGTTATAGGTTGATAGTTTATAATGTCTTACTTTAAGCCACTTTTATACTTCAACTGACCTTAAATAAATAAAAATCATCTCTGATTAAACCGTGTTTGTAAAAACCCTAATAAACTCTCAGGTTTTGGGGGATCTGATGCCTCAATCTTGAGATCTTGTGCTTTAATCTGAGGATATGTTTCCTGGATCACAGGATCCCTGGTTTGTATGTTAAGCCTTAATGCTAAAGACCAAAGTTCACGTCTTACTGTGTTGCACTTGATTACATGATTAATAATAAGAAAAATTATAGTAATGCACAATAAAACTGGCAAACAGCACTTTACAATTAAAATATCAGGCCTGAGAAACATACTCTAATCTTGTAAACTTATAACCCTGTCATGCAAAATTGTATTTTTTCATAAATGGGCATCTTAATTTAAGCTTTCACTACATGCTATGGTTGAGTGCATACTCTGATGAGTGCCATGTCAGGGAGTTCCGCAAGGAAAACAACACGCATGCTATACATCGGGAATTAGCGCATGCAATTTTTTAAAAATTTTTTTGGTTTATTTCACTCTATCCCATAAGTGTCTCGTAAGTGGTGTAAAAGTGCTAAAGTTATTAACAAAACACCTTGGTTTGGTAGGAAGTAAGTTATAATAAGTAAATACCATGTAACTGAATTGAAAAGTGAACGAAGAGACGCTGACTCGTGCCACATTGTACTCACTGCGATGATCTGTCATTTTGTTTGTGGGGGTCATTTTTTATTTATTAAGAACATGTTCTTTTATGCTTTTATTTTAAAATAGAATGTTCAAATCATTAATTCAACAGACGCAAAAAAACACAGCATTTAATTTACAAACATTTTTTTAACAAGGGAAGAAAAAACACGGCATTTAATTAACATTTTTAAAATAATTTAATTTAAACACATAGTTAAATGCTTTATGCCGTAAGTGGCAACTTAACTACACTATAAAATCATTTTCCTATAATTTCTTCATTATTTTCTCGCCTTTCATGCGAGTAAAGTTTGGGTGGGTGCGCATGCAATTGCACATGACTCATGAAATTCCTGCATGTAGGACAGCTATATAATATACAATTTTTTGTAAAAAATGGTTTGTACTTTTCAGCAATTCTGGGAAACTTCAACAAAAAAAATAAGTGTTAAACTTACAGCATGGTAAACTTACACAACTGTATGATAGACAGCCTTTCTAAATTACTTAAACTATTGGCCGATGTGTTCTTGAATCTTGATTCATGTTGCAAATATTCGATGATGTGTTTTTTAAGTAAGCTTACAAAAGTTTTGCACTCATTATCCCTCTAATTTAACTGTTGTTTGTGTAAGAAATGACCAACCTGGAAGTTTTTTAGGAGGTGATTAAAGGAGAGAATTCTTCAAATTGATAAACTTGTAACTTAAACTGTTACTTTTATGGCAATCTGATAGGTGTAAAAACTGAGAAGTTTCTTTTGCCAATTTTTGAAATCCAAAGAAATAGTTACTGTTTCTATCAAAAATTTTAATAAAGGTTCAATTAGGAAAAGCTGCATTAATTGGTTCAACATGAAATAGCTCAAAAACAAGGGTTTAAATATTGAGTCAAGAAGGAATTAATCCCGGGAAAACATTCCACTAGATTATATACAACTCACTTAAGCAACTATCCTTACACATTTTTAAATTTTAGAAAACTGACAGAAAACTTTTCTTAAAACTTTGGGGAAAAACTAAAAAGCAGGATGAAACCATTAAAAATGGCATTTGAAATTACCAATTTAGAATGCGTCACTTTAAACAATGAATTGATAAACTTTTTGTTAACTGATTATTATAGGTTGTGTGATATTTATACCATATTCTTTTCTTTTTTAGCCATTGAGACTGGATGTGAAGGTATGCTATTTATACAGTGCCATTTTTTTCCCTAACAACTTGCATAGGCAGGTGTTATTTTCTATGTTTTTCTATGTTTTTTATTTTTATATTGCATTTTAAGTTTCTTATAAATCTATATAAAATCTATGCAAGTGAGAGTGCTGCTATGTTAAAAACATAATAATTTTTAGCCGAAAGAAAAACATTTCTGTATGTCATGAGATAAAAAGGTTAAGAAGATACAATAGTGTGGATTGAGAGTTAGAAACAAACTTGTTTTGCAAAAAGTCACAGGAAATGCTTCAGAAAAGTCTGCATATAGATGATACAGGATAAAACTTTTATAACAGATTTGATATCATTTGATGGGTTTAAATAATTTTTTGCAAATAAATTTTAATTTAATTTTGCTGATAGCGGTAGATATTTAAAAACTCCTAGAGTATACCATATCTTTATTAAAGGCAATGATACACATCTATTCTTTCATGAAATCATCTAACAAATTAATATGAACCATTATTTTTTATATGCATTAGCTAATGTTCTGTTTATTTTTACTTTAACTGTTCAAAGTAGGATGTCAGTAGATTGTCTTCATTTTTGACTAAAATTAAATGTAGTTTAGAAACTGTAGTTTAGATAACAAAAACTATGTTCAGGTAAAGCATGCTTTGGAAAAAATTACGCATCCATGCTGTTACAGCAGGACTTTTTAAATAGTTTTTGTGAAATCTTTGTAGCTTGAATTTCTGACATCAATTTCCTTACTTTTAAGAGAACCTTATCTGCTCGATCAGACAGGGTTAAATGTGTTGATCTCCATCCTTCAGAACCATGGATGCTTGCAGCTTTGTATAATGGAAACTGCCATGTATGGAATCATGCAAGTCAAACGTTGATTAAATCGTTTGAAGTAACTGATTTGCCAGGTAAATTACTAAATTTGAATTAAGGTTACTGTAAAGGAAAAAACTCACTTGATGAGTAGTCTCAGAAAAACCCCTATAATTTATCAATACTTTTATATTTTTTATATTTTTTTTTGTTTTATATATTTTTTTGTTTATGCTTGATGAAAGACTTTTTTGATGGTGTTATATAATGAAATAAAAAACATACTTTTTTTCACTGTATGTATTAAAATGGCTTCTTTTTCCAAAGGCATGGTCGCAGACTTCTCGTTTTTACACTGTTATATTAAGCATAAATTAAATTCAAAAAGGTTACCATTTTTTTTACTAATAACGTTGTTATGAAATTATTTGTAATTGTATATAATAATTCAAAAATATGCATATTTATTTATTTCTGTCATCATAATTCGCTTATCAGTAATTTATACAAAAATTTATTCAGCTTTCCATTACCGAAAATTTCAATGGGTCAATAGGAAGCTTTCGAAAAAAGAGACCACAAACGTAAAGGCATGTATGCAAAAATTTACTAAGGAGATATTTGTTAAAGATTTTCGTAGGTGTTGTGAAAATGTGTGAACTGAGTATGCAGAAAGATGATAGAAGTGCAGAATTTTTCTTTATGCTAAATATGCGTGCACACGTTCACAATTATTAATAGACAAAAGTCAGGGTTACAAGAGACGGCTCATATGCATACTTTCCCTTACCCTGATTTTTTTAATGATTTTTTGTACAACAACATTTATGTATATAATATATATATATCGATGGTAATAGTAAACTATCTAAAAAATATTATTATGCATATATTTATATGGGAGTTCCATACCATGCATAATGTTTGCAAAAAATATGCTCAACTCATTTTCCACATTTTTTCTTCAAGATGTGAAGGATATACTCTGAAAAGGCTTTTTCCAGAAAAAAAGAATGTTCCAAATATTTCATGGAATATAAAATATGTCATTCGAAAGAGAATTTTTTTTCTATATGTTATGAATTTTTTGCAAAACTTAAAAAAAATTGTTTCTTTTACAGTAACCTTAACTGTGATGTCCCAAAGTGTGGAAATAAATAATAATTTCATTTTCAGCAATTGATCTTATCAGGTTTGGCTAAAACATAAATGCTTTAAGGCCTGGTGAATTGTTGATTTATAATTGTTTTTAGTACGATGTGGCAAGTTTGTTGCCAGAAAGAATTGGATTGTTACAGGATCAGTAAGTTTTTTAAGTACTTTGAGAAAAAGCTAATTTCATAAAATTGAAAAAAACTTTGAAGATTTGTGTTAATTATTTCTTCTAAAAGTAAACAGTTTCGAAGGAGATAACAATTTTTTTGTTCTTTGTACCTACAACCTCAGAAGAAATATTATATTGGAAAAGAAAATGAAAAAAAGTTCTCAAATATTAAGTACAGGATTGTAGTTGACAAACCTTACTTTTCCCAAGTAATTGAATACATTGTCTGTAGTCATTGAGATTAGAGGGTCTCTGACAATAGCTCTCAAAAGACAACAGTGCAATTTTATTTCTTACCGGATATGTGCATTTTTATATATTTTACATTACACCTTTTTAGGATGATATGATGATTCGCGTTTTCAATTATAACACATTAGAAAGGGTAAGATTAAATTTCAGCATTTTGAGCAACATCCAATTTAATATTATCTTAATATTATTTTATGACAGTTTTTAATACAGTATACCTTTTTGCCATGTTAGGTACATGGCTTTGAAGCACATTCAGATTACTTACGATGCTTACAAGTCCATCCTACACAATCATATCTTATATCAAGCAGTGGTATGTCTATTTATGTTTATTATTTTTGCTAGGTTGATAGTTTAAACAAATCTTGTCATTTGATTTTCCCTGTGAAAGTTTGGATATCCTCCACAGTTGTAACTAGCTTGCCTTGTGACTATGTCAACAAAGAGCCCTAGGAGTAACTTAATACCTGCATACAACAGTGTCGTTTTGTCTTGATTATAAACGAAATAGTGTTTTTAATTTTATATAGATGATATGTCAATCAAACTGTGGGATTGGGATAAGAAATGGCAATGCGTGCAGGTGTGTGTCTTGGCAAAATTATTTACAATACTTTAATTTATAAACATAAGTTCTGAAGAATGTTTGTTCTTAAGAGCATCTGAAGTGATGTTGTTCAGAACTTACTGATTAACCTTTAAATTTAGATGTTTTAGCAATTTAAAGGAAGTGTTTCTTTTCAGTTACGTACATATTTACTTGTTCTTATCTAGACCTTTGATGGCCACACTCACTATGTGATGCAAATAGTAATCAATCCAAAAGACAATAACCAGTTTGCTAGTGCTTCTCTGGATCGTACGATCAAGGTTAAATTATATTGGTATCATTTAGTAAATCATATCCTATAGCTTTATTGTGTTATGACAGGTGCAACACAAGCTGTCCTTTCAGTGTGTATTTTGTATGCCTTCTTTAATTTAACTTATTTCTTAATACATGTGAAGATAAATGAGTAACTATGCTTAATATATTCTTTTCTAGGTGTGGCAACTTGGTTCACCTCATCCAAATTTCACCCTAGAGGGTCATGAGAAGGTAGATAACCTTTATCTATCGACTTTTGTAATTTTATTTGAGTTAAATAAAAGTTTTTATTTGAATGTTTTTTTTGTGCAGGGTGTAAATTGTGTTGACTACTTCCATGGTGGTGAAAAACCATACCTTGTGTCTGGGGCTGATGATCGTCTTGTGAAGATTTGGGATTACCAGGTAAAAGGAAAGAATTATGTAGTTACATGTGTGCTTTACGAGTACAAACCTTTGTGGTTTTTCAAAATTCTATTTTTTTTCGCTGAATTTCGTGCCTTTAAGAATTCCCTATTTGTAAAACTTTAATCCTGTCAAATATTTCAAATTTCAAAGTTTCTAACTATCAAATAAGGTTGCAATTAAGTTTTTAAATGCTTTTAGTGATAAGTATGAAAATAAATAATAATATAGTCTAATGCTAGTCGTCAACCCGTAGAAAAATAAACGTCGTTTATGTATTGCATTTCGTGCTTCCGTAACAGACAGACAAACACACAAATGACGGTTGTTATTATAGAGATATGTTATCTTCTTATACTTACAAAAAATTCCTACCCAGAAAAGTTTGTGCTCTTAGAAGAAGTATTATTTCTTTATTTCCAACTTTTAGAACTGGTTATTTATTTTCTTATAGAATAAAACTTGTGTTAAGACTCTCGAAGGTCATGCTCAAAATGTTTCTTCTGTGCTATTTCACCCTGAACTGCCTATCGTTTTGTCGGGTTCTGAAGACGGCACTGTTCGTGTATGGCATGCAAACACGCACAGATTAGAAAGCACGTTAAATTACGGAATGGAACGAGTTTGGAGTATGTCAGCCATGAAAGGCAACAACAACATTGCCATCGGATATGATGAAGGAAGCATCATGGTGAAAGTAAGTATTGAGTTTCCATTTTGATGTGCTGTCTTAATTAAAGTATCCAGGGTCGCTGACAAATTCTTTAAAGTCACATATGCTGCATATGCACTGTTATTCCAAAGATTCTGTAAAATTGCGAACAGATTTTACCTCTTCCTAGGACACTAAAGTTCAGACAAAGTATCTTTGTTTAAAAATTTGACGTTTTATGTATTTTTCTTTACAGTTAGGTAGAGAAGAACCAGCAATGTCAATGGACAACAGTGGAAAAATAATCTTTGCAAAACACAGTGAAATATTACAAGCTAACCTTAAGAACTTAGGAGACACAGAATGTAAGGATGGTGAGAGATTGCCAGTTGCAGTCAAAGAGATGGGCTCGTGTGAAATTTATCCACAAACACTTTCACATAATCCTAATGGAAGGTAAGGGAGAATTCCTCCTGGAGAACATAGCTAAAAGTGTAAAGCAAGTAAAGAGAAATAACGGCAAGGTTGATGTGTGACAAATAAAACGCATGCATGTTTTAACTGCAACACACAAAAAAACGGATCAAGTGATATCGAAAAACACAACTTTTGCTAACTTTTGATTATCTGGCCGTTCTAATTTGCTTCAACAGTCGACAATTGCCATCGTGTTTCTAAAATTCTTGATCCACATTGGAAAGTTTTTGCAGACTTCTTTTTTTGTTGATGTAAATTTAAAATTACTAACATTTCTCTCACTCTGGTTTGCTTTTTCTTTATCTGTTGTTCGCGTGTAGAAGCGTGCGATTGCAAAACAAAATATAAATTGCCGACCTGAAATAGGTTGACATAGAAAGACTTTTTTCATATAAACAAGGTTCTAACGCCTCCTAAAAACTCCTCAGATTTTTTTTAAGTTTAATCTTTGTTCTTCTTGATTTTCCTAAGAAAGATAAAAAAATAAAGGGTTTTTTCTTATTTTCATTTCTCTTATAACTCGAAAATTTTTCTTGTATAGTTTTCCATGTGGTTTGGAATATTTCATATCCAATTAGTTTGAAAAATATGGCTTTCAATGTGTAAATATATAAACAGGTTTATGCCTGTTTGTTGTCTGTTTGTTATCTGGTAATAAAGTTACCTGTTTTTCAGTGCCCATGAATTTATTTTCCTTATTATTTTTATCAAAACTGCAAAAAAACAAACTCAAATCTCCTCATAAAATTTTGTTTTTCAAAAAGCTATTCAAATTTTTTAACATCGTGTTTTAAGGTTTGTTGTTGTTTGCGGTGATGGAGAGTACATCATATACACAGCTATGGCGCTTCGTAATAAAAGTTTTGGTTCTGCTCAAGAATTCGTCTGGGCTGCAGACTCATCAGAATATGCTGTACGTGAGAACAGTAAAGTGAAAATCTTCAAGAACTTTAAAGAAAAGAAATCATTTAAACCGGATTATGGAGCTGAGAGTTAGTGGAATTTTTGGTTACGTTTGTTTGTTTTTGCTCCAATTTAAATTCTAGATTGGGAATAATTTGTTTTCTCCAAAAGACAGGTTTAAGTATTATATTTGAATAGGTATAGTGAATAGGTGTATAACATAACGTGGTAATATATTGTCCCCATCGCACAGTTAACTCACAAGAATGACCACGCGTCTTTGAATCTTCTCTTTAATTTTTTTTAAAAAGTGTTCTAGTATCCCCGGAATATTTTTTTACATTTTTGCAATAACGAGAATATAAGATATATTGTCGTTATCCAAATACTAGTTTTTATTCACTTCACATTTGTAGCGCGTTTATTTTGTTTGTGAGATGAAGTTTCTTTTAATGTTTATTTCTGTGCAATTTAGTTCCCACAATTCTGCCGAAGATTACCCGGAATCTCTTTAATTTTCCCTAATCTAGAAATAATTTGGATTATTTCTTTTCCTACGACTTTTTTATTTAAATTTAACCATTCACTATCTTTGTCTTTAGATATCTACGGTGGTTTTCTATTGGGAGTCAGATCATCTAGTGGCTTATCATTTTACGATTGGGAAACACAAGAGCTTGTGCGACGTATTGAAATTCAACCAAAGACAGTTGTTTGGTCTGAGAACGGCGAAATGTGCTGTATCACAACAGATGAGTCTTACTTCATCTTGAAGTACATTCAAGATAATGTTACAGCTGCAATGGAGAACAAGGATGAACTGATCACTGAAGATGGTGTCGAAGACGCGTTCGATGTACGTGTACATGCTTGAGATAGTTTATATACCAGTAGTGTTTTGAAACGGAAAAGTTATAATTGTTAAGTGTTTGTGGAGTTTAAATTCTACGAATGCTCTATAGATATCAGCTGTTGTGCGTGCATAGCTTATCAAATGAATCCTAGTCAGTCTCGATTTTAACCCACTGTCATGTCTTAAAAGGATTGTAACATTTACTAAAAACTTCTATACTTATGAAGACATTAATCTCTACTTTAGGTGCTTGGAGAAATAGAGGAAGTTGTAAAAACTGGTATCTGGGTTGGTGATTGTTTTATTTACACAAATTCAGGTACTTTATATTTATACTATGTGTTTATTTACTTTCGCAGAGGAGACAAAAAGAAAATAGGTTGAAGGACGTATACATATTCTTTGTTTCAGTGAATCGTTTGAACTACTATGTTGGTGGGGAGATCGTTACAGTTTCTCATCTCGACAAGTAAGTAAAAGTTAGTTTTATTGGAACACCTTATAAATGACAGCCGAATAACCCAAGTAAATGTTGTCCCATTAAAATTTTTAGGAGCATGTACCTTCTCGGTTACATTCCAAAAGACAATCGTTTGTACCTTGCCGACAAAGAACTAAATGTTGTCAGCTATCATCTTTTGCTGTCTGTGCTGGAATATCAAACGGCCGTGATGAGGAAAGATTTCGAAACTGCAAAGGTTGTGTTGCCGACTATTCCTAAGGAACAGCGAAATCGGGTTGCGCATTTCTTGGAGAAACAGGGTTTCAAGCAGCAAGCTCTTCACGTTTCCTGTGATCCTGAGCATAAGTAAGTTACAGTGATTTCCATTATTGTTGATTAAATGATAATACACATTTTTAAAAACAGTAAATCCAGGCACTAGGTGGGTAGAGTGCTTGCCTTGAATGCTATTTACATCACTGTTGTACCCATCTTCTGTGTTTAGGTTTGAATTGGCCGTACAGCTAGGTGATTTAAGAACAGCTTATGATATTGCTATGGAAGCAGAGGTAAAATATTTTTTTATTTTCTGACCTATTTTTCTCACTATCCTGAAATATTTATTGCTTAATTTTAAGAAATGTGCTATTTTTGAAATACTCTTTCCATTTTCTAGTCCGAACAGAAATGGAAGCATTTAGCTGAGCTAGCTATCCAAAAATGTGAGTTCGCACTTGCTCAAGAATGTCTCTACAAAGCACAAGACTACGCAGGTTTACTCTTGCTAGCCAGTTGTTCAGGCGATGCTGTCACGATGGAGAAGCTGGCTGTGGACGCTGAGAAAAATGGGAAATATAATGTAGCATTCTTGGCTTATCATTCCCTAGGAAGGTATAAATTGCATGGATAGAACTCTTCTCTTCTTGCTTCTACCTTCCTTGTTTATACTTTAAGGCTTAGCCTGTACTTTTTGTACGAGGCCTTCTGTTTAGTAACTAAGGCTGTATTTTGTGACTGCAAATGTAGAAACCCGGATCCGTAATGTATACTTCTTATACTTCCAGATTAGAAGAATGTTTAGAACTATTGTGCAAATCAAATCGCCTACCTGAGGCAGCCTTCCTTGCTCGCACTTACCTGCCAAGCCATGTACCTCGAGTGGTTCAAATGTGGAAGGAGGATTTGGCAAAAACAAACAAAAAAGCAGCAGACGCGCTAGCTGATCCTACACAATACGGAAATCTTTTCCCTGACATTCAAGAAGCTATAAAAGCCGAAGAGGTGTGTTTTTTTATGTAATCATTGCTCTTTATGTTTTTCTACCGAATATAGTCATACTTTTAATCGCTTCCCTCTGTTATTTTCCATGTTGTAGTAACACATTGACAAAATTTTGGTTCTTTTTAGTTGTTAAAAGCTGACAGATTAAACCTTCGTCCTGCAGCGGACTACAAAACAATGCCGGTAGGTGCATTCACTAGCGAAGTCGTTTCGTGCATGCGTCCGTGCGTCCGTTTTTTTGTGTGACACCTTAACTTCTAAATAATTTTTTTTCTCAGAACAACTTGGAACGAAATGCTTTGGAGGAAGTCCGACAGCACGAAGAAGCTGGTGGTACAGTACAGGGCATTGTAGTAAGGCTAAAATTGTATTTTTATTAGGTTAACAGACACCTTTATTATTTCAAGCTTTTTCTTGTACCAGGAGCAATTTTGTTTTTCTTTTTCTGAGCTTCAAAAATGAAAGGTTCGAGGAATTCGTTTTGTAGATTTTTTTTTATTTGTTAAATGCTATTTAGAGTCAAACAGAATCCCTGAATTTGTTGTCTGACGAGCCAGCAAGTCCGCCCACTGAAGCACTAACGCCCGATACCACCGAAGCGAACGATACGCCCGTTAAAACAGACCCGGTCGCCGTTGATAAACCACCAGAGGAACAGAAAGGAAAAGAGAGGGCGGATAGTATCGTAAGTGTAAAACCTAAGTTATTTTCGCGATCTTTCCTAATTTTTAGAAAATGCGCAAATATTAGTACACTTGTCACGTGTAAAATAAGTATGCGCGAAAATTACTACGCGCTAAAATCAATACAAAAGAATTAATTTTAAAACCTTTTTTTCAGGATTTGGAAATTGGTAGCGACATCGACGATGTTGACTTAGGGGTAGGTGAACTGATTTTTTGATCGACGAAGCTGCTAAGTCAATACACAACGAATAACAAAATGAGATATCTTTTAACGTTTTTCTATCGTGTAAAGATAATTTAAACATTTTAGGATCACGATGTTGACGACTTGGATCTTGATGATCTAGATGACGACGATCTATCTTAACCGCATCTAGCGTGAAGTATGGCGTGCCAACTCGAAGCACATAATGTTAATGTTGTTTATTTCTTAGAATATTTGATTTAGGAAAAAAACAGCAATCCGCTAATTCTGTTGAACTAATTTCCAAGCTTCTCGGGTGAATTAATATTCTTCAAAATTTAATTTTTCTTTTAAACGAGTAAAATTGGATTTGGTTAAAGCATTGGTTAGAGAATGAATCCGTTTTTAGTGTTCAGCTCGAAATTGTATTTATTACCTTAAAATTGTATCCGTCAATGATTGTGAAAGGATGGAGCTTGGGGGTATGACTTTTGTCTAAGTCAAAAACTTTTCACATTTAAATGGCTATTTTTGTTTATTATTATAAGATAGGGAAATCATTACGTAAATAAATTTAAATTTTCGTTATTTTGTTGTGGTAACCCTCGCTTCCAAAGAAGGGAAAATTAAAGTACTGACAGATTTGTCCGGTTGTATCAAATTTTGGCCGTGGGTCTATTTAGTGAAACGACATCGGCAACAAGTTGAACGGCATAAAAACGAGTATAAAAGGCATGGAAAACAAAGAGTTAATGGTGTAATAATAATTACGAGTCATGAGGCTGTGGAAAATCCTTTTATCTAGAAGAACAATGAAAGATTCGTCACTTGAATTTATTGTTGACACAAGCAGTCACTCGTGAATAAGCATTTTTTTAAAAAAAAATTGTTTGCTTTAGACAAACAGTGAAGAGATATTTGGGTTTTAAATTTTTTGGAATGACGTCTCACCCCTTTTGTCCCGCAACCTCGCTTTAGAAAATTGATTCCAGGTAGTCCCTAGAACCCACACTGGAGAGGATATCAGTTATTTTCACCCGTTTCCAAATAATGTGACCTCAAAGTTATTAGCTTTGCTTATCTTTTCCTGGCATGGAGAACCAGCATCAAACACAGGGTTAAGCCACAAGTAAGAGTCGCAAACTGCCACATATTCAGGTAGAGCGCTTTAGTACAGGTATGCGGTACAGGTAAAGCGCACATTACAAAATGTTTCAAGTGTTATCATTTTCCAAAAAATAAGTTTACTGCAACGGAAATAAAAATGCAGTTTGCAACCTTTGTTAAAGGGGAACTAAGCCTCAAACTTAAATAGCATTATTTCGGTTAACATTATGTTCGTTTCCCAAATTCTGGTCAAAATTTTGAAAAATAAATATTATTTGGATTGATTTTAATATAAAAGTTACACCTTCTATGAGCGAACGGTAAGCGCCATTTAAATTTTTTGAAGCCACGGCTGATTCTGGAGACTGTTATATCGTGACGTATATTACGCTGAAGAAGCATAAGCTTGCGCTGAGCGAAAAGCAGCGAGATATGGAAAATTCAAGCTCCTGCTCTAACTCTCCTATTTCAGAAGTAGAATATTCAAGTGACTCTAGCGAAACGTCAGTAACAGGATGTTACATGAATGAGCCTGAATACTCCAAAGCAGAACTTGAAAAAGTGACTTATAAATCTAGTGATAGCGAAGAAGACGAATTCAATTCAAGCAGACTTGAAAATTTGCATTGGTGTACTTGTACATGTTGCGTTATTTATAATTGCTTCACTCTTGTGGAATGCAAGTGTTGCCAAGAATTTTTCAATTTATTGAACGACAAGTTGAATGATAACAAGTGCATCACGATGCACAAGGATTTTGAAATTTTATGTTTGAACCGCACAGTGTTAGAGACAGCCAGCATACGACATCGACGATATCAGAAAAAATATAACGAACTCTCCACATATACTAATAAGTAAGTCTTTCTTCAAAAAATATGTTTCTCGTAAATATTTTCACAGACCATTTTTCTCATTGTCACA
This sequence comes from Hydractinia symbiolongicarpus, assembly GCF_029227915.1. NCBI lineage: Eukaryota > Metazoa > Cnidaria > Hydrozoa > Anthoathecata > Hydractiniidae > Hydractinia > Hydractinia symbiolongicarpus. Next base: position 25,282,084 of record NC_079879.1, read on the forward strand.
CACAAATAAAACGTTCTTCTTATCTTCTCACTTTTCGCTTTATAATCTTACAGGTCCATGCGCTATGAAAATACACACCATCGCAGATTATTTAATTAAATTAAAAATAATATCATTCCTTGAATATCTAATGAAAAAGGAGGAGAGCCCATGTGCCTCAAATAACAATTTGTTTCAAAGAAGTTTTGATGAATAAATAATTTCTTTCGAATATTTTATCCTGGTTTACACTATAACATAAACTTTGATTCCGTTGTAGGGAAATGAGGTACACCAGTTACCGACAGTACACGGCCTGGGTACATTATTATGAAAGGCTTGGAAAAGGATGTCGCGTGGTGATTCCAGCTTGTGTTGTGCGGAAAATAAGGGAAGAATTTCCTGATTCAGATGGAAAATATACTGGATTCAAAGAATTTGTTGACATATAACGGGACTTAACATTTTTAAACAAACAATAACAACAACAAAAAAGCGAAATAAAGCACAACGGACCAGAGTTATTTTTTGAATCGTTTTGCATAATTCCGTTTCTCTAAAATTTTCGAAGTGTCAGGTCTGGCCGTGTGGGCAATGTTACGTGGTCGCAAGGAGGTTTAAGCTTGTTTACAACTTCTTTACCACAGATCTTTACCTTTACCCCACTCTCCTTTCTTTCAATTATGTCATTCATTATCGCATCAACAAAACTGAAAGACTTGGGTTCTTTCACAGGTTTCGCGACCCACTCTTTATTCAATTTGCTTGAGACAAACTTCCACTTTTTTTCACCGACCTTCTGACTCCCTTTACGCGCGCATTTTACAACAGCCTGCTTTCGACCAACGTTATTGTTATGGTCCAAGATAGCCAACTTCACTCGGGCGTTCATCACATTCAACTCGAAATGTTGCCGTTTTGGTGCGTACGCTGTTATCAGTGAGTGAAAAACTTCCACGCCCCCTGTGTGGTATGGTTCGCAAAGAAGTTCCATATCCTTCAAGTTTTTTTTATCAAGGACGATTTCTTCCAATGCATTATACGCTGGCGAATGTTTCTCAATCCACTTCTTCTTTCGTGCCTCAGCACTAGAATAGGCTTCGTGTCGGCACCTGGGATACTTGGGATATTGCTTCGCGAAATTATGTTTATTCGTAACATGTTGAAGTATCGACTTCCACATTTGCACCAGCAGCTCTGGGTCACCTTGGCAGTTTTCGGCACACCAGAAAAGATGATTTCCTATTGGTTTGATCCAATCCTGTAATATTCGCCTATCTTTTCGTTTTACTAATGGTCTAAGTTTGGCTTTGATGTTCTTAGCAAAATGCCATGGATCATACCGATGCATGATATCTAACCTGTTTTCACGTATCCATTTAGCGATTTGCCTGTTTCGGTCCGTGGCAACTCTTCCTACAGGATAGTTATCGGACCTTAACTGCTCAAGGCAATTTTTGAAGCCTTGTAACTCCAAGGGCGCCGAACCTTTACCGGTTGTTGTTTGGATTGTGGTTGTCGCAACAATTTTGTTAGACGCTGACGATTGTAAACTATATGTGCAATACTTGGCAGATTTACCAGGTGAGTCAAATCTGCCATCGCCAAGACATGCTTCATTCTCTCCCCGACTATCCTCTCTTGCACTGGCAATATTTTTCACGAAATGGTCGTTTACAGTTGGGATTATCAGTGATCGCTGAACATCATAGTATGTTCGTTGATTGACAAAATTTAAACCAGAAAAATTCGCAACTTTCTTCCCCCTTTCATATGTGTTCCTAAAATAGTAATATATGATTTTAGGTGATCCAGACTGCAGCGTGCTATATGAGCAGCGAAAATAACAAAAAGTCAACATGTCCGAGAGATGAGGTTGCTTTCAACCCGTTTGAAAACATGGCATAGCCTGCTGTAAATTTGCATATCATCATGCAGCATGCAAAAGAAGATTTTTTTTACCTGAACAAAATATTGCAGAGGATAGCAACAAATTAAATGCTGGCATTTTTCCAAGCATGGGTTGACTTTTTCAGTCAAAAACCACATGCTCATTGATGCAATACCCTTTGTATAGTACACGTTCCCTGCTCACGCTTTTCGATACTGGTTGCGGTTCCATCACATGAACGACAGGGCAGTAAGTTAAATATTTCATCTAGCATGCTTTCGAAAACAACAAATTTCTTTTCTTTTAAAATGCTTCGTTCGGTTTCATGAGCATCACTAATATTGATTGACTCTTCTGCACTTTCAGCGATGTAATCAGAATCTTTTTCATCGTCAGTTGGTAAGGATTGTAATGACAAGTTTATAGGAGAGAGTGAGACGTCCTCACAAACGTGCTTTCTTTTAGAAGGAGTGGAGCAAACAGTTTTTTCTTTGGAATATGCGTGATCGTTTACCACAGCAACGTAATTAGCATAAATGGAATAATACTCGGGAGCTTGCGCTTCAAAGTCACATGATTCTAACCGATCAGTTTGACAGCTTCTGTTTAAGTCGCTTAGTGATATTTTACATTGAACTCCAACGTTCTTGTGGGTTGGTTCAATAATCTTGAAAGATAAAATAACTAAGTTTTACCGAAAAAAAAGTTGCAACAAATCAAAATCAGTTACAGCGTGACTTACATCCTTCACATTTATGATCATGATGGTTTCTTCTTCAACCAAAGTTGGATTTGTTTGAACATTCACAGTTTCGTTTTGAGAAACTTCGTTTTCCGTTAGCAGATGGCCGATAAGCTGTAAAACACAAAATTAAATACAACTCAGTGTAAACAGGACCTAAACAATATCATTTGAAAACACTCCAGAGGTAGTCTAGATAAAAAATAGAAAGAAAACTGATGTAATTATATGTTAGAAAAAAGTGACCAACTTCAGAACGTGCTAATTCTTCACTTCGTCTAACAGATAATTTTCGTTGCTGTAAATGTTTTGTGCCGTCCATGTTTATTTCATCGTATGTTTTGTGCGAAAATTTTGTTGGCACTGCCCCCGGTACTAACTCTTTCTTTTTTCTTTTCGTAAAATATTCCGGCAATGTTATTTCTTTTTTTAAACAATCTGGGTGAAAATGATCTTCGCATAACACAGCGTCTTTACCAAATTTCAACGTATTGATGTTCACATCGGCACGACCCATGTTGTTTATCCATCTCAAACAACGCAACTTTTCTTCGTTACTGTTCGGTCGAGGAATCATAAAAAAAGACTTCTTCACCTCTCCTTTCGCAGTACTATTTCTACAGCCATAAGCTTTACAAGTAGGCATCGTTTTTGGAAGAAAGATAACATCAACAAATACGCTGTTACGTTTGTTCACATTGTGTAAACAACTTTAAAAAAGATGAAGAGATCAAAAAATTGAAATGAGCGTAAAATACGTCATAGATCTCCATCGCAGATTTTTTATGATTTAAACATGGCGATTACTGTTGTCAACTTTTATGCTAGAAAAGGGATGTAAATTCAAAGAATTTCAATTTTTTTATATACCATCAAAATAAGTAGGGTTTGTAAAAGATATTTCCGAAGAAAAAAAATTTGGGCTTAATTCCCCTTTAACCCTTCATAGCAAACGCAATTAGCCAATATTATGTTATTTTGTGGAATAAGTTTCCGGAAAATTGTGACACCGGGCTGAGCACTTAGCACAGATAAACAACCGGTATTTCCAAATAAACTTTATTGTCGTGATTCTGAAATTAAGCTGCGTGCAACGAAAAACAAAATCCGTAAAAATCGGATTCTGCGTAAAGCTGACATGACGGTGCGGCGCAACTTTTTAGAATACGTCTATTTTTAAAAATTCTAAAATTCAAATCTCAATTATTATGATACACTTTCAAATTAACAATGAACCTGAACAAATAAAAAATTCACATGTAACACTATTATACTATAGAAAATTCCATCATACAAATCAACAACCATTAGTTGAGAAATAAAAATATTAACCTTTGAGTTTTTAGATGTTCCAAACTTGTGCTTAATTTTTGTCAATGTATTCTCGTTGTTTTTTTTAGCTTTCTGTCGTTTCGTAGTTGATTCTGCTCGTTTTCTGCTTTAGTAACCTGAAACGCGTCGAAACCAATGTCATTTTTATTTTCCAGTTTAGTTATTGTTAAAACTAAGATGTTTAACTGAGAGCATTAAGTAATGAGAAGAAATCCTAATCGCGAAAAAATCCAACAGTACCAACTATTAGTCATGTTTAGTTAACAACTGGTGAAATAAAGGTATTAGTTTAATTAATATGTGGTGTTTTTACACTGGCCAAATGAAATAGTATAAAAAAGGTTTGAACCTATTGGCTCTTCAGTTTTAGAATTTAGGCATTTTGAAAGAGGGCGGTAAGATATTTTGAAGAAAATTGACTGACTAAACTAGCTATCGGAAATACAACAATTCTTAACAGGTGTGTTTCAGACTTCACTACACGATTACCTAGCTTCACGTTTTGTTGATTGAACTGAGGGGGCATTCTAGCTACGTGAAGAATACTTTGTATGTAGCAGGCCTTGCAAAGATCGTATTAATACTGTATTTCTATTAGTTAAAAATAAAAACAAAGCATTCCTTTCGGTTCCTAAAAATTTTTTTAAGGCCCCGCTGAATGGACAACCAATCCTACGCATCCAGGCTCTCAGCTGTTTCTATCATTTCTCTCTCTATCTATGATCAGGCGATAGTGTGAACGTCCACAGGTAATTTGTAGATCACGCCTAAATGAGGCGTTTAACATGTGATTAACGCCAGTTAGACGTCTAGTGGGATGTTACCTAAAATTTTTCCAAGATATGCAAAAACCGTTTGTTTGAACTCGCACACTCTTTCAACAGGGCAACCCAAAATTAGTTTAAAAACAAAAGCTGATGAAAAATCATGAGGTTTAACTGAAAATTTCTGCAGACCTTTTTGCAATTTAAATAACAAGTCAATACCATTTTCGTACGTGTTAAGGTTCATATTTAAAGAATTAGTAAAGAGAATTTGTATACATAATACACAATAAATAATGCAGTTTTTTGGAAAGCTTAAAATAGTTACTGTCATATTAAGCACAAAAAAATAATCCGGGCCTAACCACAGACTAATAAATATTTACTTACAAAAACTTTCCTACTAAGCTAAGAACAGAAAAGATCATTGCTCAAGAAATCCATTGAAAAAGGAACAAACAAGAGGCTTGTATTTCTAAAAAATACAGTTAATATACGTCGAAAAAAACTTCTTATTTACATAAATATTTTATCAAGACAGTTGGTACCTTTTACAAAAATAAAATATTTTTTTCCACATCATACTTCCTCAAACAGTTGTTTAAATACAGAAGGAATTTTCGCAACCATGTCATTAGTTATCATCCCTCTATCGTTCTCAACAAAAGCAACTTCGTTCAGCTTCTTTGTGAACCTACAGGCACCATACCCCGCAAGAAGTGTCTTGTGTTCATTTTTCGAAATCTCTGCCCAATGACTAAAAACTGCGATGGCTCCAGACAATATATCACCCTGTCCTCCACATCGTCGATTGCTTCCACCAATAGCAACAGTTTTAAATTCTGAATTAAATATCTTGTCAACAGCGCCTTTCCGAACAACAGTAACATTTTTAAAACGTTGTGAAAAGTTAAAATCTGCATCTTCGTCGATTTCAATTGATACAGCAGAGCACAATCTTTGAAATTCAATTTCGTTCGGTGTTACAACAGCAGTTGAGAAGTTTTCCATTAAATCTGGAAACTTCGTCAACACATGCAAGCCATCTGCATCAATGATTGTAGTTACGCCACTAGATTTTAACTTTTGTATGATACGATAAGACAATTCGACTGTGGTGTCGTCCCGCCCTAAGCCAGGACCAATAACAACCACGTGTAGCCGCTGCAACCAATTTTCCAGCTGTTCAAACGCATCTGAGTCATTTAGAATTGGATGCACAATCAGATCAGGACTGTAACACTTGATTGCAGTACCAGCATCTTGAGAACAAAACACATGTGCTAAGTCAGCGCCAAGACGAAGCGCTGTCATAGCAGAAAAATATGGCGCTCCTGTATACTCTCTGCTACCTCCTATAATACCAATCCGACCAGCTTCACCTTTATGCTGCTTTGATGTTAATTGCGGTATTATACTTTGGACATCGCTTAAATGAAAATCGAGAACAGCGTGCTTAGACATGCTTCTGTATTTCGTAAAATTTCTTCCAAAATGGTTAAAATTTTGAACTGCTTTTAACATCCGTAAGTTTTGTTTGAAAGTGAACTTTTCTGAAAGACGAACAACACACTAATTAAAACAATTATAAAAACATTGACAGGCTATCCGAGTTGTGGGTGCCATTGAACAAATCAAACGCTATAATACATTAAACCAAACGGATAACATCATGTTTTCGATTCCAACAATCAATGTTGTCATAGATTTGGGAGTTGAGGATTTAGAATGTGGTCCATTGATCTAATCAAAAAATACAATTCTGTTTCTTTAGTCATTTCGCTAGTTATACATTTTGTACAACGCACAAACAAAATATTAGCGATGACATAAATAAAATTATCTCTCATAGCGAGGAGCTTATCCAAAAAAAATCATTGCAAAAATTATCCTAGTACAAATAATATAATTTCAAGAAATGACTTCCAATGTTGCACGAATTCCACGCAAAATGTGAAATTTTTTATTGAGAGTTGCTTAATACGCAATGAACAAACAAACAAAAATATTTAACAGCATTTAAATCGCTTAAAGGAGATAACAGATGAGTTGAATGAGGTAACACAAATTGGAAAGTCGCAACCGAAGACTAAAAAAACATAAAAATTACAACTTTTGAATAATCATCGCAGAAGCGCCTCCCCCGCCATTACAAATACTAGCAAGACCGAATTGACCTGTTTCCAATTGATGTGCCATGTGACTGACTATTCGTGCACCAGACATGCCAATTGGATGTCCTAAAGATACAGCACCACCATTTTTGTTCACTTTTTCAGTATCCAAATTAAGTTCCTTTATATTTAACAATACAACAGCACTAAATGCTTCGTTTATTTCAATCATTGATATGTCATCTAATGTCATGCCAGCTTTCTGCAAAACCTAAAAAAAACCGAAAATATCTATTATTCACTCATAAAGGTTGTATACCACATCATAACACGCAAACAACTAGAGACTAAGGTCAGAACAAATATTCGCAGTACTATAAGCATCACAAAAAAAGCTGAACAGTAACCTGTATGAGTTAGTAAGTCAGTCTCTTAGTGTGGCCAATTTAACTTGATCCGAAGACAATAAGATAAGATCAATATATTTATACGTTGTAACAAGGATAATTTAACTAAATACCCACTTAAAATAAAAATAGTAACTATAGCAACCTTGCTTGTAGCCAATGATGGCGCAGCACCAAAATGTACCGGCTCACATGCAGCATCAGCAAATGCAACGATTCTCGCTAAAGGTTTTGTGTCGTGTAGTTTGGTTGCTTCTTCTGACATGATAACAGTCGCGCATGCGCCATCGTTCAACGTGCTGGCATTTGCAGCTGTGATAGTACCGTCCTTTTTGAAAACCGTTTTTAAAGAAGACATCTTGTCAAAATTTACTTTTGTAAACTCCTCATCAATTGAAACAAGTGTTGCAGGTTGACCTAAAAAACAGATTCGAAATTTTTAAACTTTAAGGATACGATAACCCTTTTGACACACACTTAGTGTATTTGAAATGTGTCTAAATCACCAGATAATAATTTGAAAATATACCTTCTGAAAGACAAATAAATTCCTTACATGAAGATGTATTATATTTACTAAAAGAATTTTCAAAATAGAAAAAAAAATTAAATTAATATACGCTGGATAAAGGTTGTCCGTGGAAATATGATGATATCTAATCATATTTTCACGCACATATGTGTGTGACATGTTTTGTCCCTTTCCCCAGCCAGGATTGCCTTATTCTGTATCCTTATTTATTTTTGTGTTTTTTACCTTAAAAGTTTATAAAAAACATTTTTACGGCATCAGATTTTTAAATTAAAAAAATGAATTAAAGAAGGTTATCCTTAAATATAAACCAAGAAGCCCTAGGTCTTTAACAATTTCCGCAATAAAGACAATAGCATACAACAAGCGGGGAAACCTTATACTAAATAGCATAGAAACGAAGAGATTTTTGCTGAAACATAATGAGATGTTTCTTAGAAAAATCTATCATTACGTTTTAGATTAAGTTTGGCGTTTGAAGTCCAGCTGCAGTAAGCCATTAGTAACCCCATACAGGGAGGGTCGTGGTATATTTTAGTTAAAATATATTTTAAGGTATTAAGAAAGCTGTTTTAAGAAACTCAGAGCATTTTTAAATTAAAAAGATTTTTGCCGCCTAACCATGGTGAGCGACACTTATTTTTACTTTCATTGTAACCTATTTAAGGCCCAAGACGTGTTCTTTCTATTGAATAAACCTTTGTGAAAAAAACAAAAAAAAATTACGACGTCATAGAAATTGCTTTGATTTTTCATTCACTTTTTTATTCGAGTATAATCAACCCTCCCACAGTGCTTTTTTAAGCGACAATATATTTCATAGTGACCCCTATTTACCTGCGCTTGAGAGCACATTTCAAAATATTGAACGTGAAACAAACAAACAAAAGATAAACATTTTGAGAGGCAAGTGTTAAAAACAAATTCTTGTAAATGTTGTTAAGAATTTAAAGCATTAAAAAGATTTTGTTGAACAATAAAATCTGGTTCAAAAACAAAACAATTTATAAAGAAGTAAAATTAGAAGCGTAAAATGATAGGTCTGTTTATCGAGTTTTGCAAGAAATGCGGAACCGATAGGATTTGCGATGCGCGCAGAAATTGAAAAATAGCTACCTTTTCGTTTATTAGGAACCGAAACTGGAATAACTTCTTTATCAAAAATTCCGTTCTAAAAAAGACCAAAAAAAACATGAATTTTACAGTAGATAAAAGATATAAGACTGAGCAATTTTTTGTTTTAAAAAAGAAGAAAAAGGCTTTTACTGAAGCATCAAAAAGGATAAATTACCTCCCAAGCCGTCTTTGTCTTAATGTATGAAGCCTTCGCATACGCATCTTGCTCATCTCGTGTCACACCGTATTTTGCTGCAGTCTGCTCAGCACACGCCCCCTAATTAAAATAACACAAGTCCACAAAAAAGCTGGGCTCACCTCAATTATGTCCAGTTGCAGGGTGAGTTTCATTCAGTCTTAAGAACTTTATTACACAACAAAGTTGAATGAATAGTGAAATTATTAATCTTTTACCATATGTATGTGATCATACGCGTCTGTTAGTCCATCTAATACAATCCCATCCTATAATCATATTGTAAATATCAGATTTTAGAAGGTTCAACTGTGTATAGCTCCTTTCATTGAAACTTACATTGTTAAGGATTTTTATAAAAAATAATTAATTACGTCTTGACATTTAGAATTTTTTTTCTCGTAAAGTCTTTTTTTCGTCAGTGAAAGTTTTTTAAAATATAGTCTGCCAATACAAAATAATAAATACTGCAAAGGATTACAAAAAAAAAAAAAAGAAAAATTACTTACAATTAACATATTTCCACCATATTTTAAAGCTTCACGTTTCAAATAAAACGGGACATTGGACATACTCTCTTGTCCACCTGCTACCATAATATCCTGTAAATATTTTTAAACTGACTATAATTTCACATAATTGATGGTACAATATTCACAACGTTAAAATTTTGACCTTAAATTTTATTTTATTCCTGTAATTTATATTAATTGATTTTTTGTTTGAATGACACTAAAACACTAAACAGATGTTTCGTATACACGAAATGGAAGTTGGTTATTATTATTATTATTCCGAATATTTATACAGGATATAGCCACTTCAGTGTTGGAAACACTGTTATAAATGTGGGTCCTGTGTCCTGAATTTATACGTTAGGTATACACCGGCTAGCCTACCCAATTTCCCTCACATGGAATGGGTTGAAAATGTTAATATGCTACAGAAAAATGCTAACCAATCAATTACTGTCGTGCCATTCTTTGCTATTTAGGTAGAACGGCATTAGCAATCAAATATGAAATGGAAGCACACAGGCAACCTCTAAAAAATACTAACCTAATTTTTAATTTTAATGCCACAACACTAGAACAACACAATATTTGACAAACATCCTTGTCAATGAAAAAAGAGTTTACCTGTGAGCCTGACATAATACTTTGTGCAGCCATCATGATTGACTTCATTCCTGATGCGCATACTTTGTTTATTGTGCAACAAGGAGTGGATTGTGGCAGGCCTGTAGATCAAATCGTAAACATCAAGGCCTTAATAAAGTCTCAAAATACGCAAAATAAATTAAAAACTAAAATTTAAAAAAACGACTACGAAAAAACCGATTGCTGTGTTTTTAAGAATACCTAAGAACAAGCAGGAAAAAATTATTCTTGTTACACATAAGCTTGAATATGTATGCTAACATGAACTCCTTTTATGTAAATGTCCATGTAAAAACCTGGAAATCTTATTAAACTTTCTCTATATAATAATTTAATGATGCTACAGAGACGATTCTTTTTACGGTGTGGCTCTCATGAAAAATCGCAACTGTTTTTTAAATGCACAAACTCCGTTAATCAGGACTTGAAGTTTACAATAGACCATATGTGACATATGAATGGTACAGAAAAAGGTGTGGCAATTCGTCTTCGACGTATTTGCGGCAGCGACAATAAGTATGAATAGAAATATGAGTAGCAAAACCATGTAATTAAAACGGGAATAATAATGATGTAATATGCAGAACGTTTAAGAATGTTGTTGAATTCCCTTGTGCTAATGTCAGCATCATGTTGGCAATGAACTAACAGTTTTGTTCACTACAAAGTTCAATCCTAGAGGACTGGATATTAAACCACTAGTTCAGACACACACGGCTATCATTAATGAGCAGTCTGAGTTATACTTGTTGTTTCCAAAACAAAGTGGAATTGTTGCAAATAAAAGTGTAAAGGAGACTAATACTTACAGTATACGGGTTTATTTTTATAAAAGTTAAGCTAATGTTATTTTCCTCTTCGAACAATTCTTCCATCTTAGGCGTGTCAGTTTGATGCTGATGTTGGTCAAGAGATGCAAGATTTGGTTACGCATGGAAAGTTATAATGTTTTTATAGTTGTGACTAAATTTAGCTTCGCAATTATTCTTAAGACAAGAAATGAGTCACTGTAGTAAAATGTGAAAGATCTTATGATGCAATTAAGCAATAAAAGTGTAGATATACATCTCGTAAGTTCTTTATGCCAGAAGATCGCATCTTCTCGTTTATTTATGTGAAAAATTGTTGAAGGTGTAAAATAGACCGTCAAGGTTAAAATATTTAGTTTAAGTGCTTAGCCTTGTTACGTAATTCTGAGATAAAGCAAATAAATTACTGCCATTAATGTACCATTTTTATGTTAATAATTAGCCTTGAAAAAAAATTGTCTTGCTTAATTATAAGTATGAGTGAATAAACCGTGTCTTATTGCAGAAAATTATGTGATGGAAACTTGTGTGCAAAACGTGCTCACATTATATATTTTACGAAAGTAAGAAAGGGGTTTTATGTACTGTCAACAGTACATAAAACCCAACATACACATTATGTCAATAGAAACACTTTATCTATCAGTTCTTTTTTTAAATAAATTCCAGCTAGCTAAAACTTCTGAATAAAAATCTGGCTTCGTAAAACTTCGTAATAAATAGCAGTATATTAGTATTGTATACTAAAGGATACTATTTTTAAGGTAGGTAAGGTACTCAGAAATTTCCACACTACTACACGAGACTGGTACCACTCATTTTCTCAGTAGTAAAAACAAAAACACAGAAAGGGAGATGTTCTAATGTTCTGCTTTCTTGAAAGCCACAAAAAATAAAATAATGAACATTACAGATTAAATTAATCGCAATTGCTCTTGTAACACTATAACACATCAAAATTTTAATGAAAGGAAACAAACTATAAGCGTACCAGCACCGAGCGCTGCTTGACGGGCTGGAGCTTGTCCTGCACCAGCAATACATACATTTCCCATATAAACTTCTTGTACATCATGGGCTTGCACTCCTGCTCTTGATATGGCTTCTTTAATAGCTTCACTTCCTAGCTGTGAAGCAGACAGTGCACTGAGGGAACTTTGAAAAGAACCAATTGGAGTCCGAGCAGAACTTACAATCAGAGCATTCTAAAAAACACATAAAATTATCATAGCAGTTGAAATTGATGCGAAACCTCACACTTGGTATTAAAAAAATTTGGTATCTTACTCAATATTTGTAGGTCAGAACATAATACCATTTCATAAAAGAAACGCATATATGATTTTACCCCTAAATTTGACGTTTCACTTATTGTGAAACTACCATGATATTCCAAGCTTAAAACTGTCAATTTGCTATCGATGTGATTGATTGAACATCCCACTCTCCATTTGTAGACTTGTATAGATATTTAAAAAATTAACATCAATGATGAATAGCTAGCTGTCTGGTAATATGGCATTAACAAAGTATAAGCATTTTAATTTTACTAAATCTTCTTCAGTTGCAACAAAGTGAAAATGACTTCATTTTTGTTTGGTTAGCTTTGGGTTAAACTTTCTTGAAAGTAAATGTGCCATAGTAAGGTTCGGCAAGCCAAACATTTTCTTTTTATAGACTCATATTTTTGTATTGATATTTATGAACAACACTGGAAAAAGAGGAGAGTTTGGTAAATCCTCTGTGCTGATTAGAAATTCAAAACAATTTAAAGGGATTCCCGTATTGAAAATTATATTTTTGTATGTTAAAGACGATAAAAAAATGTTTATCAAGTCTTTTAGAATTTTTTAAAAATATTTTTTTCCATCTGACCTTATGACATCATCATTGATGATGTAATAAGGTAGTTAGCATAAATTAATAATTTAAATATATTGCAAACTTGCAAAATATCAACACTTTTTAGAAGTTTGGATTTATGCTCTTGATGATATCTTGACAGTTTTGTAGCTAAAAGTGATCCCATCTTTAATTAAAGGTAGAAATGTAATGTCAGTATTTTTTAGAAAAGTACTTATGTCATCATAAGTTCTCAGATGTTAAATATTTAAATCTTGAATACCTTGAAAACGAAAAAATATGGTTTAAAAAAATTCAAAGGACTTGATAAACAACTTTTTAAAATATCATTTTCAATGCAGAAATCCCTTTAAATTGAATCAGATTGCTTTTGATTGTTTTCCACTGAAACTTGTTAAAAAATATCATGTAGAACCACAGGTGGTTACTATACTAATGGAAATGACACCACAAAAAGTTCTGATACATTGGATTAATTTGTGAAATAAACAAAATATTATATATATTTTTAGAAACATCTAATTTTAACATCTTACTAGTCATCTTTAACATCTTACTAGTCAATTTGTGGGAAAATTCTGACACTTTTTTCAAATCATTAATTCGGTCACCTCCTTCTACTTTTGAGATTTCTAATGCCACTAGTTTTAAAAAGAATGTTTCTAACAATTTAGAATAAAAAGGCAGCACTTGTTGGAGCTTAATCTTAAACTTGCAGTAAAAATGGTCTGATTTGCTAAATTTTGTAAAAAAAAACTGATTTTTTTGGGTATTTATATGGTATGTACATTTATATGCTAAAAATGGTTTGATAAAGTTAGAAATGAAGAATTTATAAAAAGCAAAAACAATACAATATATATACCTACCTTTTGTAACTGATATGATGTTGATAAACTTCTTAAGCTTGACCTTAAGTTCTTTACTTAATGTTAAGGAAAAATTAAAAAAAATGAATTAACTTGACGTAAAGATAAAAACTTTTACAAACCTTCCTAACAGTTTTAAAGGGAACCCAAGGTATAAAATGATGTTGGACTTATATTATAGAGCTTAAACAGTTGGCTAACAAAAAAGTTGGCTAACTTTTTGTTTTTAAAATATTCACATTTAAAGAATTTCAAATTTAATTATGCTGCATAAATTATGATGTCATATTTAAGTAACAGCAAATTTTAACATTTTCTGTCATCAATAATTTTAGACCTGTTACTGTAAAGGATGTACATTCCAACTTTGTCAATGCATAGATATTATAAAGGTTAATTGATTAACATAATTTTTTTTGCCAAAATGACACTTGTTTGCTTGTCCCAGGCGTTTTATACCTTAACACTTCAGTTTTTTTCCTGTAGAAAATTCTTAAATAATGTATATACATTTACCATAAGGCAGACGTCACAAATATTTGGTGTTAGAGTCACTCTAACACCAGATATTTGACGTCCGCCTAATGCTTTTCTCAAGTTGCATATACACAGCAAGTGTACAGTAGCAAAAGCGTAATTTCCATTCCACAATGGAAATTGTGATATAGAAAACAATATTATTTTTCTAAACAGCTTGGCCCTTTAAATCATATTAGCTACAATAATTCTTTGTAGAGTTTATCAAAGAAATGCAGAGACCAGTATAAAACTGCACATACATTGGCCCAGGATAGGAGGCACACATTTAATAAATTTGTAAATTTCGTCAAAAATGAATAAAACATAACAAAATATTATCTTGAACCTGTACTAGCTAGCTAGCTTTTAAGAATTGGTAGACTTCAAAGATTTAAAATGTGTCCAAAGTAGGAAGCTGGCTAAAGAAGTGCATGCTAGCTCGTTAAAATTCTTCTTAGAAAACTTCACTAATTTTTTACAAATTTGAAGCAAATTTTTTTGTGGATTTCTTAGATTACTGTGATGGTCTACAAAAATGCTTGTGCATATGTCGAAGAGTATAGTACATAATTTTGTACAAGGCTATACATTTTTACATTATTAACAAGGCACTGTATTCAACATATCAATAGATGAAATGATACTTTTGGAGATGCAATATTGTTTCTCAAGCTACCACTTGCAACAACTCTCGCCGCCATTTTATATAATCGATATGGGTCACTTTCTCGCACATGCACCCTCACGCAACAAACAGCACAGGGCAGCACTCTGCGTGAGGGTGCATATGTGAAGTTCGCCTCCTGAATGTATTTTTCGGCTTGCTTAGGGAAATGAGGGCGGGAAATCTTTCCGATCATAAATTCCCTATCTAGGGCAGGTATAATTGTAATTTTTTTAGATATTGAACAAAATCGATGCCACGAATTCGTATTTGTATATCGTTTTTTTTTGCATCGAGGCCACCCCCTTTCTAGTTTAAGAAAAGCGCAATACTTTTAATTTACTCTTTATTTTATTCTCATACATTTCTACAAGGCAATAAAAGCCAGTTTTGTTAAAAAATGTGGCTAAATTTTTTTGGCTTCTCGGTAATTTAAGAATGCTATAAACGTGTTGAAGAGTCTAGTTGATAAAATTGGACGAAAATTTTGGTCGACGAAGTGTGAGCAGATTACTCAAGGCTACTGGAAATATGCAGTGAACACGTTAAAGTTACCTGGTCAACACACACGATAAAAATGATAATTTTCAGCCTTATTTGCAGGTAATCAACGAATTCAACTAGTAGGAAGAAGTCTGAGATTACGTAATTAACGTATTAGGGCGAATGTTGGGAAAAATTTTCGCGATGCACAAATTATTAGCACGGATTGCCATTTTTGGGGCGCTTGAGTGCAATTAATTAGTGCGTTTTTTTATCTAAAATCTCACTTTATTCGCGCTGTTTTGTTCTGCATGATTTATGGCACTATTTGATAGCCATTAAAATACACAGAAGAAGTTCTGGGGTAAAGGGTATTTTAATAAATATTAGAAAGAAAAACAACAAAATAAAGTTTTAGTAACGTTTTTACAAGGTAAACATTTATGTCGATAAAAAAGTTATGCAAAAAATATACAACTAAAACAATTTCACACTATTTAGACAGGATGGTGGGCGAGGCTCGGGATCTCGTTAGGAGTGGTCACTGGGTGGGCATATATAGATTGGGGTATGGGACACAAGAAAATGGCGGCGGGCTAAACTTATAAAACAATATTTACAAAACATAAACGAAAATAACTGCAGCCACCATTTTTCTTTTATTTCACGGAAAATATTCGCTTTGTCTTGTGTATAGGAAAATAACCAATATAAGAGCACTTTTTTAAGGTAAAAAACCAATATTACATAAAAAAAATAATCGTAAAAGATAAAAGAGAAGGAGTGTATTCAGGAATGTTGTTGTGTTTAAAAATAAATTAGGCAGTCGGGAAGGAGAGCGTCTGTTGTCCACGTTCGGGGTCGTTTAATCGGAACAGCCGCACACGTTCGCTGCCAGCTACAGAGCTAAACAAGAAGAAAATTTACTTTAAAAACGTGTGCCGTGGAAATCGTGAATTCCTAAAAAAGCATTTAAACTGTTCACACTTACCTCATGTCTTGTGGTGTGAGAAGTATAAATTGACGATGTCTTTGTTCTTTTGCTATCTTCATTAGCATCCCCATTGAAATACGACGATTCACCATGTCCTATAACACCAAGAAACGAAAAATTATGTTGACTACACGACACAGTAGAAAAATAGTATTGGGATACCTTAAAAAATAAGACTTCGTTTTTGAGTTCCTTTAGGTTAAGAAAATTTTCAAACCCGTGAACAGGCAAATATTGGCTAACTGGCTTTTAAATACTAGTTACAGTTTTTTGCAACCTTTTTGTTGTTGTGTTTTTGTAAAAAAATATAAGTCTTTCCCATTTCCCAAATTTAAGAAACTTCGACTTTTCTAAAGTAAATCCGGGGTGATATAAGGTGTTAAAATTTTGTTGTAGAGTCGTTTAAAATTTAAAAATAGCTTATCTGAAGTTCCAGAGAGCTCAACAAAAATATAAGGGGTCTTGTACTAGTAACAACATTTTTAAGACTTAATGTTCCAATTTTTTTTTCTAGAACCCTTATAATTAAAATTTATATTATAAGTTTAGATTGTTATCCTTTAACATGTCAAATGCTATATGACGTCATAATTTAGGCAGAATAATTAAATATTAAAATCGTAAAATCAAACATAATATAATTTCGACATCATTTTAATCACCTCGGATTCCCTTTAGGAACATTGAAGTACTTAGGGTAGTTAAAGAGTGTAACATGCCGCGTCAGGGAACCGAATGTGTTATACATGAATAGTAGACTTATTACTGTTCGGAATAGAATACCATCCTATAGTTTTTACTGTTTAAAATTCCTAAATTTCGTGGTGATTTTTTAACACAACAGAAGTTAGCTCTTGCATGAAAATGTTACGTTACCATAAACACGTCAAATTCGTCAAGACAACGAAATGGTGCTTCCATCGCATCCCACAATGCCATGATAAAACAAATTGTAGAAAACGACCGCTCTCCACCGGAGAGTGCTTTTGAATCCTTGGTACTAGCTCCTTCTGCATTTTCAACGTTCACCTAAAAAGTAGACCATACTTTAATTGTTTTTTTACTTCATAATTTGGCAAAATTAATAATTGGCAAAATTTTGGAACAATAAAATTTTGTGAACTGAGAAAAGGTATTTGTCATTATTTAGATTCGTTTTTTTCTTCCTTTTAGAAAATAAACAACACCTTTAAGATGTTTTAAATCAATAGACAGAATTTTCAAAAATAAATATTAACAAATATTAAAGTCGTTATTACAACTGGTGATTTGTATTTTACGTACAGCGTCTTCCTTAAGATATTTATTGAAATTATAAAACTTTAATTTCACTTTTTTGCGTTTAAATTAATCGAAGAAAATAAAATTGCAAAAGGTTATGCAAAATATTTCTAAAAATATAATTTTTCCTAGCATAAAACAAAAACGGGATTAATTGTATTTTCTGCTCTGCGCATGCGTTAAACAATCATTAAACCGTCAGGTGACACTGTATATCTATAACTTTTCTGGTTACCTGAACAACTAAGGTCTCTTCTTCGTGGTTGATTTTCATCTTACCAACGTAACCTCGTTGCGACAAAAGCATTTCAAAGAAGTATCTGGCACGAAGAGTGAGAAGCCTTTGGAATTTCGCAAAACTTCGTGACCTGCGACGAATCGCGCAGTCAAGGAACTAGAAGGAAAAACGAACATAATAAATATACCTGAACGGAAAGGGATTCTGCATCATGATTAAATGTCAATTTTCCACTGTAACCCCTCTGTGAGAGCATCATTTGGAAGTAATACACTGCTCGTATAACAATGTATTGTTGGAAGTCTTTAAATCGCTGGCTACGACGTACGAGCGCTTTATGGGAAGCCTATAAAACATAGGTGATGTATTTTGGGGAAGTCTTAAAATCGGTGGCTACAACGTACCAGCGCTTTATGAGAAGCCTATAAAACATAGGTGATGTATTTTGGGAAGTCTTAAAATCGCTGGCTACGACGTACCAGCGCTTTATGAGAAGCCTATAAAACATAGGTGATGTATTTTGGGAAGTCTCAAAATCGCTGGCTACGACGTACCAGCGCTTTATGGGAAGCCTAAAAACATAGGTAATGTATTTTGGGAAGTCTTAAAATCGCTGGCTACGACGTACCAGAGCTTTATGGGAAGCCTATAAAACATAGGTGACGTATTTTGGGAAGTCTTAAAATCGCTGGCTACGACGTACCAGAGCTTTATGGGAAGCCTATAAAACATAGGTGAGGTGTTTTGGAAAGTCTTATAGTCTGTCGGTGCGCTATGCACAATTAAAACTCCTGTTTTTTTAACTTTCAAAATTTCAAAAACGTAAAAGGAATAGTTAACAAAATATAATACAAATAAAACTGGAAAAAAGTGCATACATAAAAAAAGCGGCCTATAAAATAATTACACGAGTATACTAATAAAATCAACTGTTCTTTTTATCAGTATGTGTATTAGTACCCTTTTGTTCACGCTTGCACATGATCACTTCTCCTTGTCTAATTTAATGCTTTTTCTACTTTGTCTATTACTTCTATGTAGTTTTTTATGTGATTAGTTGATGGGACCTATGTTAGCTACATAGAAATCTGAACTATATATTAACCCTATTCGGTCTGGAGTGGTTGGGGCGGATTCTCTCCCCATGTCGGTTTTTTAATAACTCTCTCTTGGTATGCTGCATGGTTATGATACTTACTAAGTTTTAAATTTCTCTATTAGGCACCTTTATGGCAAATCCTTGGTTCCCATACCTGTCAGAGCCTGAGATATTGGTTATGACTCCAGACTACCCCCCAAAAAACTATAAAATCCGTACAATCGAAAAAATATAATAACTTTCGTTAGGATTATCCTTAGAACTTAAAACTTATACGAAAAAAATTATTTCATCGAGGGGAATAATTCTGTAAATTTTGAACACCTGATTAACCCAATTTTTTGGGGGCAATTGTTAGCATTTTTTTATGCGAACTATGTAAAAACCGGAAAATATGTTGTATATTTTTTTTAATAAGCAAAAATTTATTGACGCCATTTTGTTCCATTTATGAAGTACTATAAGTGTGCCACGTGTAATTCAATTTAGACAAGCCTATCCAAAGGTTTAATGTTCTTAGGTTGTTTGGCTAGATAAGTCTCAGGGGCAGCAATTTAGATATCCACAATTTTTGCTTTCTCATGTGTGGTGTGAGAGCAAACTGTTTCGGTTTCTTGTTTTAATTACAAGACACACCAACAATTTACTGTCTGAAATCTGATTGGGCGAATGTTATTTGATCAGCTGTCGAATCTCATTTGACAAGTGACAATTTAAAAAAATGCTATTTTTGGTGAGGAATACATTTTCATAATTTTAAAAAAAAATTTTTGTGACGAACCCGAATCAACAAGAGAAAGTCGCTGTTCAACAGAGAAACAAAACATTTAAATTGTATGTAATTGTTCTCTTACAATAAAGTTTGTCATAGTGCTTTTCATAGTCCAAGTTTATATATTTTTCCATATCACACACAAGATTTGTTTTAATTTACTCATTGTCTGTATTTCTCATACATTGTAACATACATCGAAAATTTTGTCTTTGTTTTCTGACCTTGCTCACATTTCTGCGTGGGGCAGAAGTGACAATGAAAATGCCCTTTTTTAAGAACTCGCACAAACCTTTCCTGAGATTTCATGATTTGGAAATTTATGATTGGAACTTTACAATACTAAACGGAGTATCTACTCGGAAGCGCATTCCCATGACATTGTTCTGTTTTGTTATGTTAGGTAAACTCTGCTAGACACGTATGCAGTACTCGTATTAGGAACTATTTAAATAAGTTTTAAAAAAATTCTGACTTTAGTAAATTGTTTAGACTTTTCCTGATCACAAACCGAATTGCATTTTTCCCCCACACTATTTTTGGTTACTGGTGAGTGCCCTGCTCTTAACAATACTACTAACAATATTACTTCAGAAAACCCACAATGCAACTTTAAATTTAGCCAATTCTAGTGATGTGCACGCACCACAGACCTGCTCTTGATCAAAAACCACTTTTTGATGTATATGTGGATTTCCTATTTGAACTAGTTACAATACATTTTTTCGAGAGTAGGTGAACAACAGATGAAAAAGTTTTATACCGAAAGTCGAGCATCCTAACCAATGTTACCTTAATTAATTTTTCATTATTCTTGATGTCTCCTTTTATTTTTTCATACTTTCTTAGTATATTGTGATAATTCTCACGAACTTCGTCTGAGTTGCCACGCCTAAAAACAAAATTTAATAAAATTAAAAACTTTCAAATTAAGACTGCCATAACTATAAGCCTTACCACCTACCCAACGATAATTAGTAAAACAAAGCTTTTATTCATTTATTCTTTCATTCATTTATTCATTCATTCATTATTGGTGGGGAAGTAAGTACGTTTAACGTACTTGGGAATCCCATTCAAACAGTTGATTTTTCCCAATCTCTAACTATATGGAAAGGATACGTGCTACGTGCTTACACAAGCCGGTCTGCTGTCAGTAAATGATTCCAGAGGGAGTTACAACGCTGCATATATAAAGTACGAATGAGTGAGTCCTCAGACTATAAAAACTTTTAATTCAATCAGTTTAAATAATGCGTCAAATTTAAACGCAACTTAACTAAGTTTAACAATATGATTATCTTAAGTAGGAAAATTACACACTAGTGAAGGTATACCTGACTTCTTCACGTTGGATTCTCTTTTCTGTTTTTTCAATTTCGCTCTCCAAACTTTGAGTTGTTCTCCTCGTCGCCACTTCTTCACAATATTCCAGCGCTTGTGAACGAGTTTTCTGTAAATCAAAAAAGTTCTCATAATCCAAATACTAATAAGTATATTAACGTTGTTTGATAAGCACCCCATTTTGACAAGGTTTCTGCATACTCATAACTACAAAAATGAGAAAAAGTAAGTATGTATATGAAATCGCATGGTGACAGGCTCCCCACATACTAGACTCTCAGGTTTTACCACCCAAACTGTTCGCACTCATATCATCCACTTTGAAAATAAAGTGAGAAAAATACTCATACATTTTTTGAGAAACACACGTTAAAGATAAAAATTTAGTTTTAAAAAAAGTGTCTGGAAAATACTGTATATTTAAATTGGGTGGATTGGAAACATTGTAACAAGACCCCTTGAAAGGTAGTGAAAATACCCGCCCCATTTCTCATTCTTTTAAGAAAGCTAGGACATCACTGATAGATTTTGACCTTACTTCATATTCAGCTTTAATTTCTTCATACGCATCAGTGGCTCTCTTTACAGCTATCATCAATTCTTTGAATTTGTCTGCATAATGCTTCTTATTGCCTTTTACTTTCGTCAGTTCTTCGGCCAGCTGATCATTTTCGCTCTAACAACAAAAACAACACATGTGAGAGCCAGTGTATATCTACCTTGTAATTGTAATTATAAGGTTTCGAGTTAGAGTCCCCACCCCGGCGCATTTTAAATGTAGTGTTGTTGCCATCTACTAACTGGCTTGTGTGGCAGGCGAGCAAGTTAGATGCTATACGTATCACTGGCAGTAATGTAACAAGCTAACCGTTGGGATGGAATCCCTAAGGCAATAAAAGTTTCCATTACTTATTTACTTACCATTCTTTAAACTTAACTTAATCTGATTTTCTCCACAGTGGAACATTTACACAGCAGTATGGGCGTCACCTCATACAATCCCCTTTTATGTCAAAAAGTCACTGTAGCCAAAAAGGATTAATAAACTTATAATTTTAGTACCAGTTTGCAGCATGTATAAAAATTTATGGAAAATGGATATTCAGTTTGTATTTAATTTGAACCCCGAACCAGGATACAACTATAACACCGAAACTATAGTACTTACTTTCAGAGTTTCGAGTCTTTCGCTAGCCTCTTCACATTTCACATTGCATTTTCTTAATTCTTCTTGGTGCACTGTAACTTCTTCTGATCTCTCTTTCAATACTACTTTATCTTCAACAAGCTATGGAAAAAAATTTCCCTTTTTTGATCTTCTATCTGATGTCAAAGTCATTGACTGCATCTGTTTAACATACTTTCGAAATTTTACTTTTTGTGTATATTTTCACATACAAATTGCTTACGCGTCTACACAGTGAAAACATATAAACATACGTTTTGTTCAAGTGTATTACGCTTCTCTTCACAATCTTTCAGGTCTGTTATCTAGACATACAATAAAACCATAACGTAATACAATTCACCATAAACATAGTAATTTCGTTAAGCTTGGTACACACTTGGCGTCTAGCATGTTCTAGAAATGGTTAGACATCTAGTGAGTAGATATATGTAAAATATATAGATATATCATGAATATTACTATTTATTCCAAATATTTATACAGGATATAGCCACTTGAGTGTTGGAAACACTGTTATCAATGTGGGCACGTTGTTCTGAATGTATACATTAGGAATACACCGGCAATGCCTACCAAATTTCCCTTAAATGGCATGGGTTGACCTGTAGCTGTGGTAAAGACACTTGCTAAACACGCCCACGCTGTGGACTGAACAATGGATCATGTGATTACAAAGCGAACGCCATAACCACAAGGCCATGCGTCACTAATACAAATTTTGTGAGAGAGCAGAAGTCAGTTAGTCGATTTAACGCTTTCAGGTACAAAATTATTTAGTCAAAGAAAAATTCATGAAATGTTATGAATATTTCCCATAATATAACTCAAGAACAGAATACATATGTTAAATTAGTCAACTTTCACCATTTCCAGCACATATACATTTTTATGTGCTGAAAATTATTATAACCAGAGAATAGATCACTCTGTAGTTTTCGCAACATGGAACTTTTTCTATCATCGCTATATTGCAACAAAACTGCACTTTTGTTAGCATTTTAAAGGACAATTGGGATGAAAAAAAAATTGGACAATATATTTCAAAAATTGAAAAAATGCAAACACTTAAAAATAAGACTTTGGAAATGTTAATAAGGACATCATAAAGAAAGAAAAACTTGTACGAAATTTTGTACGATTTTCTCCTAACCACCTGTTAACTGATGAGTCACCATGACAACAGACATAACATTATACGAATTTTTTTTAGACTATAGTGAGGAGAACTGAATAATAGTGAAAATCACCAATTTCAATCCCTAATCCCTAACAGATTTGTTTTAAGAAAAGTATGAATGCAACTATACCAGTGTTCCGACATCTGGTAATTGTTCTTCTTCAAATGACTCAAGTTCTCTTATCTCCTATAATCATAAACATAAAATAGATTAAAGTTTGTCATATTATATCATTTTCTAATATTGTGGGTTGTAAATTTTCATTTTTTTTTTAATGCAAAGGATGATACTAGAGAATTTGGCATTTGAAAACAATTATGTCATTAATTCATACCTCCGTCACATTGTTAATTTTGTCTTGGTGGCTGTAACATGCTTTTCTTGACCGATCCAATTCACTCTATTACATAATGAAAACTGGAGTCAGCACCACATGGAAGCATGCCTCGTACTACCCACAAAAACTAATGGTGATCATCACAAAGTAAACAGGTTTGACATCCCCTCCCGTCACTTCACTTCTACAAGACAACCCACCCCCACTCCTGCATACTGTATGGATTGTTGTTAGCTCATTTGGAGTTTTTGTGTATAGTTGAACCCGTACTAGTTTCAAAACTCAAATTTCAATCTTAGATAAAGGATCATAATTTTTGAGTTGGTCTGGTAATGCATGACCCCATAATAAAATGCTGTTGTGATATATACCATAAGGAATTCATACTAACATTCTTTTGTCTGATGCTAACATCAATAGCTTGGGTTTCTTCGTTTAACCTTTTCAAATCACGGCGTGCCTGCAACAACTCTCCTTCAACTTGTCTAAAAAAAACTTTGCATATTATAAACTTTACACATCACAGACTCGTTGCAGGAATGATAAATTTGACCCATTAAATTTAAAAGTTAACCCTACAGTGTATAAAAAACTTCAAAAATCAATTTTTTGGCTAGAAACTGGGGTTGTTGATATTTCACAAATTTAGTATGCGTAAAAAAATGCTATAAACAAGGTACATTGGTGAATATAAATATTTTTAATCGCAACACAAACAAGATTGAAGAAAACGTTACCTCATAACACCAGCCACATCTCCTTGGAGAAACTCTGCACGTTCTTTATTGCACGGATAATACTTGGACGATCTACCACCTATAATTTGATGACCTTTAATTGAGAAGGCCTAGTAGAAAGACATTAGACAGAATAGATAGATAATCAGGTTTAACTATTATACATTGTGTTAGGATTAGACCACACAGGTTATTCCTTATGAAGACAAAAAAAACTACACCGGTATCCAATTTTGTAATGTTTTTAATAAATTTGAATTACTTGTGACGCACAAAAAAGTTCATTGGTACAGAAATTATGTGTGAAAAATTACTTTTCTTAAGAACAAAGAAACTCATTTATATTTTCCCAAAACCCTAAATTCTAAGAGCTTGTATATTTTATTTTGGGGGTTACTATAATTTGTGAAAAAAAAGTCCAAACTACGTTCATATTGGGATTCTACAAAGAATAATATATTTCTCATTGTCCGTATACGGAAGAAATCTAACATCGCTCATATATGTGGTACATACCTTAGAGGCTTTTTGAGGTTTTTCATCCCACATTACTCTCTGCGCTTCTTTAGAATCTTCTATCAATAACACAGACTCGATTCCACACTAAAAAAAACAGATTATGATGTTCACATTAAAAAGCTTTTAGCAGAGGCTTAGATTATGCTAATATTAAAGCACTAATAGGTACGACAAGAAAACAATCAAGAATGCAAACACTTGAGTAGAAAAATTAAGAATTTGACTAGTTAAAGGAAAGCAGGCTATTCTGCAGTACCTCATTCTGAGTGTTTTTATTATGCATATATATCCATGGCATCACTCTGCCAAATCTGCATTGATTACACCTTCGTCAAAAAAATTTACCTGGTCAACTAATGAGTTAAATACAATGGGATTTTCAATATCCAAAATGTCCAGAACAACAGGGTGGCGAGAATGTGGCCTCTAAATAAAAACATTTTTTCAACAAGCATATATAGTGTATAAATAGGTGTATAAACACTACAGCTTTTAAAAAAATAATATAGTTGATTTTTCCCAAGTTGTGAACTATGCACTTACATTTCGTGATACATCATAAAAATGGTCCTAAAATAATAAGAAAAGAATATATATGAATTTTCTATACAATTTTTTAACATTGCCCATTCCAAGTTTTATTTCTTATTTGTGAATTTTCCAGTTCTTTAATGAATATGTCTTTCTGCAAAGGTTTTTGTACTTAAAGGTAGTGTCTGCTAAAAAATAATAGTTTACTTAGTTGAGCATAAAAGTATATAAAGTACAATTTTTCTGTCTTAATTCTTTAAATAATCATCAGAGCTAACATTATTTAATAAAGTTCAATCACGCTTTATTTTATTTATGATCTTTGAAACGAATACCAGGCTGTTATAATATGTACCGCAGGACGTAGAGATTTGTACAAAAAAAATAAAAAAAAATATACTGGTGTTTTTTTTAATCCAAGCATAAAATTAAGCGAAGCAGCAATTCCCCCCCCCCCCCCCCCCCCATTTCCAAAGGAGACAAAAACTAAATTATTTACAAGCGCTAGTGTCATCAAGTCTAAAAATTTTTTAAATACTTGTGTACGTTGTAATGACTTTATGCATGTCAAAAAAACAAAAATTAATGAAAAAAAGCAAGAAGAATAAAGCAATAAGAATATTGTTTATTAATTTTTTCCTCTGAAAAGGAAAATTAATTTTAAACAGTTTTCTAAATGAAACGAACATAGCAAAGTTTTCTTAGTTCCGCATGCTGAGTAAACTTGTGTCAAAATCGATCGTAAGAATAGGCCTTAAAGCAAAATTTGCGCAGGAGGTTTTCTATACAGTGTTTACCAAAACAGATATGTTTCTTTATTTCGTGATTTTACAATGTCTTGGAGTGTTGTCGTTGGTTGTAACAGTAAAAAGAACAAAGACAAAAGTTTTTTCTCGCTTCCTACTGAACCAAGCGTAAAAGCTGCTTGGGTTAGGGCAATCAGTAGGAAAAATCTTCCAAATAATGTGTTCTTATGTTCTGAATTTTTTGATGGGGAGAAAGATTTTGACCTAAGTTGGGAAATGCAGAACAGACTGTACTACACATCTAGACCTGTTAAACGACGTGCCGTGAAAAGCGCTGTAACATCACAGATCAAAAAGAAAAGGTGCAACCAACTTCAAAAAAGAGAGCTGAAAAAAGGATTCAAAACGAGGTATATTGTTATTACTCCTATTATCAACAAATCTTTTTTTTCGCGTTCTTCAAAGCAATAAATGAATGGAGTGGAGTTTTTTAATGCTTGTTTTGAAGGTTGTTGAAGCAGCATTTCAAGAGAGTTCTATAAATAAAGAGACTAGCAATTCCTTGCCTGTTGACGTTGACATTACGAATGAAATTCAATAGGCGTTAATCTGTTATTACGTAGTATGTTGCTCAAGCTGGACCTGAGGTTGCTAATTCCTTGTGTCAAACAGAACAAGAAGTAACATCGTTGGTTTTTCAAGATTCTGTGTGCCAAACAGAAAATATTTTTTCTAAGGTTGGGTCAAATCTTTTTTCTTGTTAACTTTCTATATTATTAAAAGTAGAGAGCTGTTTATTTTACTTGTTACTTCCTGCAGAATACCACAACGATAGTGATGATAGTGATGGTGATTGAACAACCTAAGGGAAGTAGATGACTTTCTCAGTTGCCTGCGTGTTAAAACAACTTTTAAATTAAACTCCAAAGATCAACCTTCCATGATAGACATTCACGGCAAATGCTTTGTTGAAAATGATATCAGCGATGAGAATGAGCGGATTGGAAAATCTTTAGAAAGGTAACTTGGTCAAATAGTCTGGAATTTTATCTGGTCTATTCTGCACTTTACATTTTTTTAATATTTAGATCAGAAAAAAGCGAGCCCGATTTCAGCTTCCACTTTTCAATTGTTCTGACAGGAAACAGAAGATACCGAATCAGATTGTGAAAGTGAAAATTGTGCACCTTTATCAACAAATAAACCCTTGCACAAGGAAAAGGTGTTTTTAGTTTACAAAGTTTAATGCATAAAATGTGGTGCTTGCTTAGATCAATCTTGTACATCTAAAGTTCAAAACACAGGAAGTCAATTAACTCAAGTTTAATTGTTCAAAAGGTATGGATTTAATTTATTATTGTAAAGTAGTGAATCATAGAGATCATTCTGCAAGATCCAGCACCTAAATTCTGGTCTTAACTTCTCAGGAAAGAAAGGGGGCTAAATAACTTGAGTCGCTGGAGGGAGGGCTTATTAAAAGGGAGGGGCTAAAAAGAGAAATTATGGTATATTCAGCAGAACTAATTAATTATTCGTGAATTTTGATTTAAAAAGGAATTGTTAAGGCTGAATATTTTTTATGAAAGATAATGATAGCCATAAAATCTTGACAAGTGTGTTATAAAAGAAAAAAAATGAATATGTAGTTTTTAATTTGGATTTTTTCTTAGATTCAAAAATCAACCATCGTTAACCACCTTTACTGGTCCATCGCAACATGCAGGGGGAATAGCCAGGAGCTGGTAGAAATGTTCAAGTCATTAGTACATCACTGCATAAATAAGCACTTTTTCCTGCAATAAAGCAATATAAAAAGTGTGACCATGATACATTGCCAGACAATGACGTGGGAAGAAAAGAATGGCTTATCATTGGCTCACAGGCACAATTGAAGTTGATAAAAATAGTTACTGAGCCGTATTGATGAAAGATCTTGAGAAAATAACTGAACCAGTTCATACAACTATGCCTGAGGTATACCATTCTCTCAAAATCCAGTATCTTCCAAAAAGCACCTTTTACCACGTGGAGAAAATGTTGGCTGGAACACAGTTATAGCTGCACTCGATTATAATCACAATGTTAATTGTAGCCAGGTAAGTTTAATTCTACATTTTTTTAAATTTGGTTTCCAATAACTTATATTTTGTTGCACAACAGTTATGGTCTTTATTAAAAATCAAGCCTAAATCAAGGAAGTCAAGTTTGTTGTTTTTAAATTTTCTTTTCTCAAATATGCGCTAAATATGAAGAAACGGGGTGACAAAACCATTATTCTTTGTGGCATATTCAAAGCCAACAAAACGACTTGTGGCCAAGGTGGTAAAAAAAGAGAAAAATTACAACTACTTGTCAAAATTAAAAAAAAAAATTACTGCCGACGCTAGCAAAAAAAAAGAAGGAGAACAAGAGGGACCAACAAAAGTGTTAGCTGGAACTTAAAGTTGCACCAAAAGAAAGGCCTTCTCACGACGAAATAATCGAAAGATCGCTAAAATATAAGAGGATAGAATTGTGAAATATTTTTTTATTTCACAGCAAACGTAATAAGAACAAATTTGTCCTGAATTCTGTAAAAATAAAAACACATTTAAGCTCTGCTAAAACTTTGATGTTCTTAAAAATAGCTGAATTATTTTTATAAGGCGATTCCAATTTAATTAGTTGTTCTATGGGCGAAGTCGATAGTAACTTACAGTCAATCAGTCGGCAAAATAAAAATAATTTTATTAAAAACGTATGGTTGGAACAACAAAAAAAATAATAAAAATTAAAAACGGGGGAGGGTGTTACGACAACAATTTTGTTCTATGTATTATCGCATAATATTTTCGCTTGTATTTTCGAATAATAATAATAATTTGTCTCACTAAAAAATATGAACTAGTTCTCAATTTGAAAAGATAAAAATACTTGCATGATCAAAAACGTTTTTAAAAGTTGTGCAGCAAGAATTTTTCTTGTGGGGTTTTGAAAGTTATACAGCAAGAATTATTCTTGTGCTGTTTTACAAGTTTTAGAGAATATACTTGCATTGTTTTGAAATATATACAGCAAGTTATCCTTGCGCTGTTTAGAAACTTATACAGCAAGGTATTCTTCTCCCACTTAAAATAATAAAACAAATAATTTTAGTGTTCTTTTAATGTTTTTTGCGCAGTTTTTTAGGAAAATCTAAATTTAAGTGCAAATTCTTTTTCGGACTATGGTTGTTTAGTTAAGAATATTTAAAGTCTTTCGCAGCGTTAAAACCATTCTTTTTAAATTTATAACAGAGGAGGGTGTTACGACAAGAATATTTTATCTTGTTTTAATTATTTTTCCTAAATGGTATCGACTAAAGTCTTGTTGTATTTAGCTAGCGTAATTTTAAACATATATATTAATCATAACAATGGAGGGTGTTACGACAATAATCTGTCTTGTTTTTCACTTGTATTATAACTATTTTAGCGAAAGTAGCTAATTTTTGTTATAAATCACATAAAAATTTAAACTTCTGTTTAACCATGTTACTATTTTTGTGATTACAAAATTAGCGCAAGCGCATTTTAGTTTTATCGCATTACCATGAACAAAAAATCAACTTCCAGTAACCTTACCAATGGTGGTCCTAACGTAATGTTTTTAATTCACGTTGTTTAGTATAATTGTAGATGGACATTCAAGCAACAAAAATAACATCATTGATTATCTTCTATGCTTATTATCTTTTCACGAGATTATTATTTTTTTGTTTTCGTGAAAATTAGGGTTGGTCAGGCCCGTAGAACAACTAATTAAATTGGAGTCGCCTAATCCAATTAAAAATAATGCTAGGAAATAAGTTTCAAAAGCATCCAATAAGAAACTCTGGGTGAAGTGCTTTTACTTGACTGGTGCGTCTGGGTTTCTATACAAATGTCTACGTCAAATGCATAATTACGCCTATTAAACTATTTACCCAGTCTTTTTATGCGCAAGTCATTTGAAAAGTTAAGCGCTGTGTTTCAACATGGCTCTAAAATATCTAGCACCACACCCTCTAGCAAAAGTGGATAAAAGTAAGACACCCATTCACTGTTCACAAATTCTGAAGCCTGGTATTCACTTCGCAAGTGTTAGTGTATATGGTACAAAAAAAACAAATAATTAAAAACAAACTTGAAATGAGCTGACGATAATCTGAGGTTGTTTTCTAGGTGAAATTCTGTTAAAGATTTCTTTCAGTATCTTCATATCATGACCATCGTGACAAGCATATGACATCATTACAGGTTTTTTAATACATTCCTCAACAGCTATTGCCCACTTTAAATCTTTTAATTTTATCAGTGATCCTAAACGATGAGAAATTTTTAAAGAACAAATTCTTATTGCATACTAAAATACTTTATTTGATTTAATCCAAGGTCAAAGCAGAATCCCTTGCCTATTCCTTTTTGCGCATTCTAAGTCCCATATACAAAAATCCATGAAATAAATATAACCTATACAATCAAGGGCTTTCAACATTCATTTCTAGTTCAATTTATATGAATATTCTCAGGAAAATTTTTCTTATGCATTGAATTGTTAAAAACATTATTTCTTAAAAATCAAACTATCGCCTCCTGTATGTTGCATTTTAAATTTACACATTGTAGAAATGGTTATTAACAAGTTAGCATTAGTATTAGAAATTGTTAAATGCCGACATAAATTAAATTTGAAATGTTGTGTAGCACCACACAAAGAAATGTAAGAAAAATATTTTTACTTTAAAGTGTCTAACCTTACCTAGTGGACCAATAGGTTTTTGATGAAATTTCCCTTCTTTGTGAGCTGCTGCAATAGCTTTTAAAATTGCTTCTGTTGAATGTCCAAACAGGTATAATTTATTTCTCTTATTGTTTTTAAGTTCTAAAAGATTCTTTTGCTTGTTTTCAACTATTCTTTTGACATCTTGAATATCTTTACTACAATAAAAACATAACAAAAGTAAACTACAAAGATATAAAGATCAAAGTTTGTGTGCCTGTCGCATAATGTGTTCTACAATGTAAAAGATATGGTTATACTTTTTCCCCAAAACTACCCTAGCACTATGTCGTTTTGCCAAATGTTCAATGAAAATCTAACTTGTTACCTCATAGCATACTTCTGATCTCTGTGTTTCTTTATCTCATATTCTAATTGTTGCTTCGAATGATTGTCTTTTGATAAGTTTGATTCATATTCCCGAAGTTCAGCTTTTTTTCTTTCAATATCCTGTTCACGCTCTTGTCGCTCAGCTTCCAAATCCTGCTGCATACTACAAATAAATAAAATGTCACAAGTAAGTGCAAGCAAACAGGTCATTTTTTTAAATACGAGGGCTCTACGAGCCCTGTTGGAGATTTTTTCAATGGCAGATGTGTTTAAGAGTGCCACTTATGCACTTCAAACGCTGCTACCATATCTGCATTTTTTTTTTGTTACAATTGTCTACAGAGAATTTTCAACTTGATGTTTTTTTTTGCCTGTAAAATGGCTGAAAAGGTGTCATTGTCTCAATGCTTTTGTTTCTGAGAATACAAATAAATAATAAAACAACTGCATCTTTGCGATACATAAGTCAACATGATTCAAATATATTAAGTTATAATATTTTAAAGGGTTTACTTTTGCCAAATGAAATATAGCTATAGTTTTATAATCGTGGTCACAACCTTTACCAAGTAACTAACAATACCACTTAGTCTATATGCTTTCAATTTCACCCAATGTCATCTTATTCAGGTTGTGTTTATAAACCATTGTTAAAGAGAAAAAAAATAGTATTTTTAACATGGCCTAACATCATTCAAGTATACACATAAAGAAAAATTGAATAGATTGAAGCTTAGTTTTCATTGCATACAAGTGCAGTGTTAATCCTAGTGTATAAACATTAGTAATTATGATAGGAATTAATGAATAATGATAAGCAAGCATTATTTTAGTCTTCACTGTTGTAGTAGCATAAGCATACTACTCTTATAAAACATAATGGTGAAAAGGCATTAAGCTAATTTCCAATGTTCACCTGTCATCTTAGAGAAATTATAAATTCTATCTATATTTTAATCCTCACTTTGCAATAAAAAAAACACGACATAATCGCACCTATAGCTATAGTAAAAACCCTGTTCTGAGCAACTTTTGTTACATAATGTAAATACGTGCGTCTACCTAGAGCTAAGAAATATTTACAACAGGCGATTCAATGTGGAATTTTTTGCAGGCTAACGATTTGTACATAAATGTTGACCTTAAAAACAAATCGCTTTTTTTAGCATGTTAGCATTTGCTAAATGCCAGGAAAATTTCTCAGGCTTTAATTAAGACTTAAAATTCCACATCTTATACACCATGCTTGGATATTTACTATATGTAATTCTTTAGTTGATCATACCTGCTTCTAATTTCTTCAATTCTATTTGAAATTAATTTTATGTCATCTTTTGCACGTCGAATATCTCTCTCTGTCATTATACATTTATTCTAAAAAATACGTATGTTAGAAAGTCACCAAAACATTAAAGATGTTGAAATACAAACATGTCAAAAATATTTATAGACTTACAGAGGCTTTTTTTTGATCCTGTTTTTTCTGTTTGTGGGCATATTGCAATTTGTTTTTTTCATTTAATAAAGCGTTTATGTCCTCAGTATAGGACATTAGTTCATTTGACTTCTCCGAATATAACTTTTGTATCTCTTCTTCTTTTTTCTGCAAATAAAAACATGTATTATTTAAACACAGCTAGTTGAGCAAGACACAACCTTATAAAATTCAAAAAAAGATTAGTCAAATATTTTAGTGCATCCTTAGTAAAAAATGATACACTCTGCAGGGGGTTACCAATATATCTGCTATTCTATACATATAGTGAGTGACCTGCGGATAAACTTACAAGTTCGCCGTCCTTTACCATTTTATACAGAAACAGACATACGATGGCTATTATTATAGGAAAATACTTTGTGCTTCCTTTAGCACCTCAGGGACAGAATGTGGGTATTAATATAGGAGATGTGGCCAATTTTAATTAAAACGATAAAGCGTACACAACTGAATTTGTGATTCACATGCAAGTAATCAAATTTCTGTATTCAACTCTTTTATGAATCAAGCATGCAATAACTCAACAAATGTCTGCAGATATTAGTATAATCCCTTAAGCAAGCAAAAAGCGCTACACATGCAAATGAGATACAAAGAAATAACATAAGATGAAAGCAACTTACTAACATGTCGTTAACATGTTTTTCATAGTTTGGTATTTTCTGTGTATACCGATTTTTAATTTCTTCCCTTTTCTTTACCTCCTAAAACGCATAATATAAAATTAAACTGTGTGACTCATGATGTACCCTAATCTATCCCACTGGTGGGTTAGCAAAAGACATACAAACTTGAATTTATTTTCAAAGTTAAATTGGTTTTTTTTTAACAAACATGCATGCTCCCTTTTGGAGTGCTATTGATATCATGTTTATATTCCTATTACTGCTTAGTCTCAGGTACATGATTGCACAAGCACAAGATGTAGCAGCATGTATATTATCAAGATCCTTTTATTGCTTCCATATTACAATTGAAAAAACTGTTTTAAAATGTACAAAAATTAAGAAAGAGGCAAAACGAATATAGATAAACACATAACAGAAGAAGTTATACTTTTAACACACCATCAGCACTGTGTCAAACACATGAATGGAAAATTCTAAAATTGAATGATTCAGTTCAATAAATTTGCTGGCACACTTATTAAAATTGATTAAGTAACATTTTCTTTAGTTAATTGAAAGTGTGGTGAATGTAGAGCTTAGAACTTCCTTAAAGGGATCCCGAGGTGCCGACACAAGTTTATTTTATTTGAAAATATGGACCATTTAATTCATAAATTCGTTGTTTATTTTACTTGAATTTGTAAGATTACCTAATACTGTTCTTCCAAAAGTTTGTCCTTTGCTCGCTTCCTTCGCTTCGGCTGTGTCCGCCATTGCTCCTTCTCCAACTGTTTTCGAAATAGATAAGAACTTAGTGACATAGCTCAAAACACTGTACAGCTTTGTTGCGTTCTATTATGACGTCACATATACGTAGCTTGAAATTACTGTATCCAGACAGTAAACAACTTGTACGGTTTCACTGCGTTTTTAAGCTTAATATGTCTTCATTGAGAGCATGTTATAGCTCATTTAGAAACTTTCGTGCAACCACGACACTTATTCTGCAAAATATGCTCACTTTTATAACTTTCCCGCTCATTTCTAAATGGTGTGTATAAAAAAAAGCGGTATGATTATTTGAAGGTCATGATGATGGGAGCATATAAGCGAGCTGCTAAAGGTGAAAAACATAAATCAAGAAAACGAGTCATGGCACCGAAAGAAAGAGAAAGTAGGGATGACATTATTGAAAAGAAGAAAAAATGGCTCGGTTTAAAAAATAGATGTTGTTGTTTTGAAACGAAAGGACGCCTTAAAAAATGTGGAGGCTTGGGTTCCAGGTTGTAAAAATTTATATTCATATTTAACCACTGTTCAGTGGCTGCCTTATATTATTGCTAGAGTTCGCTCTTCATTCTTCATCATTTGCCATGTATTCCCATGCCTCGATTACTTCAGATAGCCCATCAGCACCCTCGTCGTCTCCGTCAAAATTTACGTAGATCCCATTCGCTTCAGGAAACGTTTCTCTTATCTTTGATACAACACAGGCGGGGATGATTCTTCGAACGTATCTTCCAAGTTTCGTATAGACAAACCAGGAAAATTGGCGATATGCAGCGTATCGATATGTGCTATAAAAGAAATCGGGAATGAAGTTGTGAATTTTGTTACCTGTATATAACTTTGAGTATATTATAGTATGTGACTTGGAGTATATTATAGTATGTTGAGTATAATTTTTGTTCGACATATAGCATGAGTACAATTTTACACGTTACATTTTGTTGAGTATACTTTAGCATATGTTTTTAAAATAATAAAAAAGTCGTTTACCGATTCGGAACGTTATCTTTATTAGGTATCCATGCTCCTTCCCTGTCATGGAGACTGACTATTGCAGTCCATAACACATGCGGGCTCAGACAGACAGCATTGAACCCTTCGTGTTGAGTGACACATGTCGAATCTGAACAAAATAGAAGAAAGTTTGACTAAAAAAAAAAACATACATTGTGTGCGCATTATATATTTTCACATCAAAAACAAGAAAATATGCCCACTAAAGTTGAAACTTACCACCAGAAATATATCTCAACTTTATTTCGTCGATTTCAATGCAGCACAAACATTCACGATTCACTGGCATAGTACGACAAAATAAACATTTACACCATTCGGATAGTTCAACATGTAGTCGATTATTTAGAGGCTTTTGCTCTCCAACCTCTTCAGGTATATCTTCCCAACTGCCATTGCTATCATCGTAACTTTCTTTTGTGGTTCGAATTGGTAAGGATTTGCAGACATATTATTAAACTTTTGTGTAAGTATATTTGTATTTCACGCGGGATTTTGTTACTTAACCGGCGCGTCACAAAAGTGTTGTGAGTAAAAAAGACTGGACGCTACTTTTCAAGTAAACATGGGCATATCTTATATACCATATCGATTTGGTAAGAACGACTATCTTTTTGTAATTTCTTCATATGTTCTGAGGTAAATTAGCTCAACTTGTGTCAGCACCTCAGGATCCCTTTAAATTTTGGTAAAACATATGTTTTTTGATATTAAACAATGGAAATTGAAGATAAAAAAATATATAGAAATGGAAGAACGAAATTACGTTAGCTTTGTGTTGTGTAAGTATTGTGCAAAATAGAAAAAACAACAATGTGACTTTGGCCAACCCTTTATGCAAAGGCAGTGTTCATAGTGTAGTTAAAGAATACGTAAATGGTAGATAAATCGTATTCATTCTTTTTATGTAAACAATCAAAAGATTTTTAAAAAAGTATCATCAACATCAAGAGCTGAATGAAAAGGTGGGACACAGGGATAAGGATGCAAAATATTTTGCATGCAATTTACGTGACAACATCATAGTTGACCGATGCAACAGACCACTTCATTTGACGTTGCACTTTTGTATCATCAGATACAACAATAAAATCAAATGCAATAAAGATGAAAAACATTTGATAAGTTCTTTAGACCTTTATAAAACCACATACGCCAAATGTGTTAACATGCATTTCAAATTACGAAGAACACATATCACTCACTTAAAGGAAACCCGAAGTATAAGATGATGTTGGGCTTATATTTTAGCTTAAAAAGTCTTTTTAAATTTTTTAAAAAGCTCTTTTCGTTCTCAAGATATTTACATTTAAAGAATTTCAGATTTAATTATGTTGCATAAATTATGATGTCATATTGAAGTAATAGCAAATTTTGACATTTTCTGTCATCATTAATTTTGGACCGTTAAGGTATGCTTCGTCAATACATTATAAATATATTATAAAGGTGAATCGACAAAATGAGAATCATTTGCTTTTATCATTATGCACTTCACCATGATCAAGTTATGTATTTGGTTATACACATGTTTCTTGCAAAAAAAGCCTATAGCTAAACATTAAACATGGTAATAATTATTTATTGCAAATACTTACATCTTTTTTTTCTTGTACTGTTGACCACGCCCATTCCTTTTGCAATGACTTAATTTTTTCTTTCATATCTTCTAGTTGCTGCATGTCTTTGTATTTCTCTTTGTGAATTTTGACCTCCTGATGTAAATCAGTCAGAGCCTAAATAAAGAATTCATTGAGCACAGCTTGTACTGCTACCAAACAAAATATATTTACAAAAATGTGCATTTTCACACAATTAAATTATAAATTAATGAAGACAATAACAAAGCACAGTCTTAACTTTACTATAACAAAGATCTTTACAGAATAAATTTATAAAATTTGCGCCAATAAATTATTATAATGCGTACCTGTTTCTTTTTTTTAATAATACCTTCGTGCAACATTTTTTCTTCCATTGTTTTCTGATAATTTGTACTTAGGTTTTCCAGTTGTGTTGCTTTTAAGAAAAACTATAATCAAATGTAAAGTAAGAAATAAAGCAGTGAGGTGACAGAGTCAAACCCAAGGCCTCAGACATTGATTATGTAAAGGGAAGACAAATGACACACAGTGGAGAGTTTAATCAAAGACTTACAGTATATTTGTCTTTTGGGTCAGATGTATTAAGGAATGATCGGGCTGTATCTTGTGTTAAGATAGACACAGGGTTATTGATCTAAAGAAAAAAATCTTTAATTTTTGAAGTAATGTAAGTTAGACTATGGAAAGAAAGGTTAGGAAGACATTAAATGTTAAATTCCATTATGCCACCTACAAATTTAAAATAGAAGTTTTAACAATGTGTGTGTTATTTAATTATTCATCATCATCATCATTCATCATTCTCAGCTTAACGTCTGTTTTCCATGCTAGCATGGGTTGGACAGGGTATATTAATGATCCTCTTCCAATATGATCTAGACTGTGTTAGATCTAAACTCAACTTCCTCTGTGTCAATTCTGTCCTTATAACCTCCTGCCAAGTCTTTCTCGGTCTGCCTCTGGGCTTTGCCCCAGGAACTATCAAGTCCCTACACTTTCTTACCCAATTATCCCCCTTCATTCTTTCCAAGTGCCCCAGCCAATTCCATCTTCTTATTTGGATAACATCTTTAATTCTGCGGATACTTAGCCTGCTTCTGAGCTACTTAGGTTATAATATTGCACAGCTGTCCTAAAGGAATATTATGTTAGCACTAAAAGTAAACAAAAATTAAAACACATATCTCTGGAAAAAACCTACAACACATAAAGCACATAGAACCAGTAATGGATTAAATAGCGGTCGCTTAAGTAGGTGTCTTGTAAAACACCTGTGTAAAACTTCAAATCTGTGACATGGTGGTCTCAGACTGATTTTTCTTTTTAGTCTTCACCACAACTTTTTGAAATCCAAGAAACTATTTAAAATTATGCAAACTGTAATGTAATTATAGATGCTTTACTATCCATTTGTTTTGCAATAGAGAAGTGGGGTCATTTGTTTTCTGTTTTTGAAAAGAAAAATATGTTCATCATATCCAGGTCATGGTCGGTCATGGTTGTGTTAGGCAGGTGGTCGTCTTATAGAGCAGCAAATGACCATAAAACACATTAGAGAATTGTCTTGACTACCACATTCGGTCCGTCAAGACAAGTAACCATCTTAAACAGGTGGTCATTATAACAGGTTTGATTGTATCTGTTGATCACTTACTAAACATAAAATTTAAAGATTGTAATGAAACACAATGGTTTTAAAGCTTGCTTACCTTCTTTCAAGTTACACTAATATTTTAAATTGCTTTACTACAGTTGTCAATTTTAGGTGTCCTGTAACAACACAATATTTTCATATATTATGTTATGACAAGTTTAAAAAGTTAGATTCACTTCCTCACAAAGTCTAATGCTTTAACTGTAACAAAAGTCTTCTCTTAAATTTAATATTGTCATTGGATATAACATTTTCTTGCCTGTTATATCGCACTTAGTTTGCAAAAAGCTTTGAGCACATTTTTTTTTTGTAAAAATGGTTAAAGCCTTTGGACTCTCTGCTTATATTTTAGAGTACTAGTGCAAAATCAGTTAGAATTTACTTATTTTAATATCTCCTTCCATTTAACTATTGCAATTACTCTCCATATATATATATATAAATACATGTCAAAAATCAATACAACTATGTAACTGAGATCACAATTCAAAAATTCTTTCTCAGAGATTTAGTGAATCAGCTTTATTATGCACTGCTTTTCACAAACAACCTTTTCTGATTCTTATCATGTTTGTAACACACCTTCCAAACCTGAATGTCATAAAAATTTTGGATATACACCTAGAAATTTCTTGAAAACACATACAAAACACAAGCATATACCTGTATGTTAAATTGTTCCAGTATAGTCACCAATTCATCTCTCTTTGTCGATATAACTTTATCTAAATATATAGTGAAGGATAAATTGGTTTTAAAGGTATCACAAATTAAAATTTTACAACCCAGGCCTTGCCATTAACAACTTCCCCCAACAAGCAATTGGCTGCTCGCAGAGTGGAATTTCCTATTTTGCTTGCCCTATATTGTCTTTTGTTTTTTTTATTGTAGGAATACCGTATTTTCCGGTATACAACCCGCGGGTTATAAGTTGAATTTTAAGACTTCCACTGTTGGTGCAGGTTATAATGTGGTGCGGGCTATGTGATAAGTTTTATATTTTCTGTCATTTATTGTGAAATTTAAAGTTTATACATTCAATGAAGAAAATAGTACCAACAAAATGCGTACATTAATATAACTGCATACACGATCCTAAATCTACGCAATCTTACTTAAACTATGTGATTTAATTTTTTTCACACAGTGAAATTGCTTTAAATTTCTATTGCTTGCCAGTGCTAATATTACCTGCTCTCTCTGAAACACAATTCTGGAGATCATTTTTCTTTTGTGTTGAATGTATTTCTAATCTATTTTATCTTTGAAGTCACATTGATCACATTGAAATGATTTGCTTCTGGTAATAGACCAATATAGCGGGTATCATTTTTAGGTTTAATTGACACGTATTTTACAACCTAGTGCCCATAGTTAATTATTAATTCCTGTTAAAAATATTGATAAATGTTAAAATTAAAAAACTTAAATATACCTAAAAAACAGAGATTTTACTTTAGATTTATAACCTGATAGCATGTTGTTTTTTTATTTGTTTGTTTGTTTGATCGCAGGAAGCAAGAGTTATTATTGGCTAAAACTAATGTTTACAAATAAAAGGAAAACAGCATTGTCAAATTAATTTTAATGCATTATTATTTCGGCAATCGGAGACAAGGAAGTTAAGACTGAAAGAGTCGCTAGTTCAGACACTCGGTTCTCATGGTTGGGGTTCACAAGTTTAAACGTCCCCCACTTGTCTCCATCATGAAAAAAACAGAACACATGCACATGTTTATAAAATGATTAGGGTAAGTAAAAATACGCTGAATTTTTTTCTTAACACGATGTGGGTTATGCAAAGGTGCAGGTAAGTAAAACACATCGATTGAAATTTTATGCGGGTTATACAAAGGTGCAGGCTATCTGATAGCATCTAGTTTATAACCCCCTAAAAAAGCTGAGCTGCAGGTTATACAATGTGCGGGTTATATACCGGAAAATACGGCACAACTAAAACATTAAACCATTAAGTCTACCTTAGACTGTGGAACTGTGGACCAATTTTATTGTTTATTTTTGAAAGGTTTTTTTTTTCTTTTCAAAACCGCGATGAAAGCCTAGCTTGCTTGTGGATTTTATGTTGCAATATACAGTCACCATTTTAACACACTCTTCCCCCCCAAAATACACGAAAAATTAGGGCCATATATATCTGATTGCTGCTATCTTTATTGCAAAATTCTAGAATATCTTCTTGGTCTAATCACTCCACTAATTGGTAATTCTAATTAATATTGGAACTGACTGTGTAGGAAATGGTTTTTGTTAAATATTTACATACATATTTTTTTACATGTCTATTTAAGGTATAGTTTCACCCTATCACATTTCAAATTAGCATATTTTTATCAATAAGAAAAGAATTTTAATAATCCTCATGAAGGAGGGTGTTACAACAAGTATACTCTGCACTTTTTTTCTAAAAAATTGTCTCATACAAAGATACATATCGCATTATGAATGTAGTATAAATTTGCAAATGAAAAATATTTATGATAATGATAAATAAACTTTATGAAATAAAATAATAGCTCTGAAGTCTCGAAATATCCTTTTACGTAGCCAGCTATATATGTTTCTGTTTTAAATTACATTAGGAAGTAACCTGTTGATAGAGAAAGTTATGCAGCAGGCCTATCAATAAGAGGAGAGCAATTGCTCTTGCTCACACAAAGACTCGCCCAATTCAGAGAAATGAGAAACTGGCTGAGCCATTAATTGCTCCCTCAATTCCCAAAAAAGTTTGTCTGATTGCGATCTTTAAGTTGCTTGATTTATTTAATAAACAATCTAAGCTAAGCTTACCCTCTGCTGACTTAATTTTGTAGCTGCCACTACCATCAGAAGTTATTCTTCTCTCAACAGTTATTGCTTCACCATAGGCCTTTGGATTATAAGCATCAGGACCTTTATTTCGTAATTTTATTACCACTGAGCAGTACCTAAAACAGATAATGATGTACAGCTTAAACAGTCTGTCTACCATTATACAATGTTAGGTGGTAAGATTCTAAATTTAACTAGATGTGATTAACACATTTGATTAGGGTGAATACCACATGAACCAATTTGGATTTATTTTACATTAAATTAGACCAAAATAAATTACAGGGCCAAACAATGTAACAAAGATGTTACGGAACAGTCCTCATTTCGCTAAAAAGGGTTTTCCCATTTTCTTTCATTTTTTAAGGGTTAAATTTTAAGAGAATTATTCTTATCTCCCATTAATTTTTACTACAGGCAATAAAACAAAAATATTACTGGCATCCTTCCTTGATAAATCCTTTTAGCGAATTTCCACGACTTGTCATATTTGCTTTGCCTCCAAGTCCAACAATTAAACCTGTCAATATGGCACTCTTTCCACCTGAAATTAAACACAACATAATCAGTTAAAGAGTAGGAAGATTGTGGTGGACAATTGTGATGCTCTCTAGGAAAATCGACCACTTCTATTTTTAATTCCGTATTTCGTATTTTTAAAAATACGAATTAAGTATTAAAAAATACGCGCATTTTTTTAAAAACTGTATTTCGTATTTTCAAAAATACGGAATTCGTATTTTTAAAAATACACATTTCTAAAAATACCCTGTAGATTTAAAATACAAAGAAAAAAGCAATGTCTGGCTAGGGAGATCGTTTCATTTTTTATATGAATTCAAAGTTGCCGTATTTCACTCTAAAATGAAGAGAAAACGTCCCTGCAAAGCTTCAAAGTTGCTGTATTTCATTCTAAAATGACGAGAAAATGTCCCTGCGAACTTCAGAATAGTAATGTTTTGATAACTTCCTTTTTATACAAATATTGGTGTCAGTCCCATGAAATTTTTCTCCCCCCCCTTTCTTGCCCTCCCCTCTCGCAAAGAAAAAGACATTTCTCTTCTTAGTCCCCCCACCATATTGGATTTTTTTAAAAATTGCCCTGGGGGAGTGAGGGGAGGACACTATGTATTGACCTTTAAAAGAAAGTGGTTGTGAGCTGATATACAAAATAACAAAACATACTTCCATTTCTTCCAATAATGAAGTTAACATTTGCACCAGGAGAAACTTCTAGCTTTTTATGGCACATGAAATTGGTAAGAGAAATTTTTTCCACAATACCAACTTCAGCCTCACCCTCCTAAAACACGCAAACACATAAATGCAGTAAGGTTTTTTTAAAAAGCATCAGTGTACTTTAGTGAAGGTTACAGGCCACAAACTTTTATTTGCCCTCATTTCGTTGTTAGGGTAACGATCTACATATAGGGTAAAGAATATTGAAAATACAAATAAAAATAAAAAAATCATTTTACTCTTTATAACTGCAAAAATTTAATTTTAACAATTTTATGAATTCTATTATGCAAATGTTGCATCACTGCCTGGCCACTAAGTTTTTGTTGATCTTTTTTCCTATTGCTCTGATATTATACACACTTGTGAAAGTTGAGCAACTGATAGAAGGTTACAGGACTAAAAATAAGTAGTTATGGTCGGTAGGGCCTTTATAACACTACTAACGTTGGCAACATAAAATATCTAAATTATAAACTATTAAAGGGATCTCAAGGTACTTTTACAAGTTGGACTCATCTGAAAGATTTGCATGAGAAATGCTAAATGATATATTTACTTTTTGTTAAAACTTCATGTAACTCCAGATATAGCTTTTTAAATACTTATTTTTCTTGTCGCTCGACCACCATTTTGGTTATCTTCGACCT
The DNA here is from genome assembly GCF_029227915.1 of Hydractinia symbiolongicarpus. Taxonomy (NCBI): domain Eukaryota; kingdom Metazoa; phylum Cnidaria; class Hydrozoa; order Anthoathecata; family Hydractiniidae; genus Hydractinia; species Hydractinia symbiolongicarpus. Next base: position 25,325,483 of record NC_079879.1, read on the forward strand.
TCTTCTTCGTTAAAAATTTTTATTCTAGCTCCAGTCTTTCTTAGTGGCACAGGACCCTGTTACGTATTATTTCGGTAGTGCTTTAATTATAACTGACTGCATAGCCAGAACATATACCTTTGTGTGGCAAAGTAAAACGAAAGCTCTCTACGAACAATTATTTTTTTAAAAAAAAATAAAATAATTCTGCATAAAGTTCTTTACGAACGATTTTTTTTTAAAAAAAATAGAAATAATTCTGCATATGTTCTCACATACCTGAGCAATCAATTGAAAAATAAAATATGCATAGTTTTTATTTCAAAGGACTTTTTATTTGAGACGCAAGTTGTGCATGATTTTTATTTCAAAGGACTTTTATTTGAGACGCAGGTTTTGAAAGTTACTGATTATTCAACATGTCACACATTTGTGTATGGTTTTTATTTCAAAAGGATATATTTTGGAAGGCAAATAAAATATGAAGGCATAGGACTATAAGCCCATATAAAGTTATGGAAAAAGTTGAGGAGGAAAGGGAGAGGGGGCTGCATCACCACTCCCCCTCCAGCACGAATAGGATTAAGGGCGATAACAACCTTTGTAATTTGCCGAGGTAATTACCGACATATTTTCAAACCAAGTACCTTCACGTTGGCAATTATTTAACGTGGTAAAATTGCACATAAAAAGTCCCTAGGCATTACGCGATTAGACGTGTAAAAAATAGCCAAAGATATAACAGCGAAAAAAAGTATTTGTTTTTCCAGAGCATAGTTCAGTTGCCTCCTACGGTAATGCACAAACAACAAACTTAACAAAAAAACAGTTAGTTTTTGCACTTCAACTGCATCATTAAAAACAGTTTGTCACCAATGTAGTTTGATTAAATCATTGCAGAAGACGCTAACATATATTTGATAAATTTTTTTTTTTGCGTTGAACTTTAATATTTACGCAATTAAGCATTATTTTATTTCTTATTTTTCTTTGCTTTTCTCCGGCAAAAATAATATTCTTTATTTAGAAGGTGGTTAAAACATTTTTTGTGTTTTGTTAAGTTTAAAAATTTAGAAGCTGCCACAAGTATTCTAAAAAGTGTGAATATAGCTATATATATCAACGCTAAAAATGGCAAATTATAAGGGTTTGTCTAATCATGGAGGGGCAGAGCAGTGTTGACGAAGACAGAATACCTGTCTCTCTTTTCTGCTCTTGTGCTTTGATGTCTGTCCTGCTTTTGTAACCCTGCTTATTTTAGCGTGCTATCGCAAAAGGGAAAAATGATGAGTTTAGTTTACTAGACTACGTTGATGTTTGCACTACATATTGAAAGAATATCATAAAAACTAACTTAAATTGGACAGTAATTTCTGGCTATTTCTGTATCGTGGGATGAATTAAAGTAGTATTCCTTTCTATTGATTTTTTAATATTTTATCCATCTACTGAGAAACTTAGGCAACCTAATCCCCAAGGAATGTTGAGAACAAGGTTGGCAATATACTCACTTAAGCATCATACCCCGCCTAGGTCAACAGGTTATATATCAGTAATTTTTACAACCTGTTTGTTGAAATAAATTCTTTTAAATTTGAAATAAAAGAAATCATGCACACACCTGCTGCTAATATATTATTTTTTTGTTTTATTGCTTTTAGATGGCTAGTATATTATGTTGAATTATTTTTTAAAAAAAAAAAATCATAGTACAGAGATCGATGTGGAAAGTACGTTGAATATTTTTAACTTTGTTGCGACAGTTATTAATTGTTTTTGGGTGAAGGGTCTCCTTAAGAGACAAGAGAGGAGTTGAACGTCCTCCACCATACCTTAGTTTAAAGGGGCGATTGTGGAAGTCCCATGAAATGCCACATAGTGATGGTGTCACTTTAAAAAGCACCCAGTCCGGTCTGTGAACCGTTGGCGCTAGGAAGGGCATCCAGCTGTAAAACAATGCCAAAACTCTTTATTAATGGCCGTAAGAATAGTTAACCAGACAAACTGCATAAACGGGGCTGGAACTCTAAGGAGTGAAGGTGCCGCGCACGGTAGGACAGATGTCAGATGTGAGCATCGTCAGACCGTTACCCAGCTATCACATCACAAGGTAGATAACACTAGGTTGAGGATGGCTAGTGTAAATGTTGGTACTCTGAGAGGTAGAGCAGGTGAAGTAGAAATAAAGGAAAAGAGGAAACTTTGGAAAGAGTGGAAGTCAGGTGGTAGTAAGAATATTTACTTAGGAGCTAAGCAACGCGCTCGTACAGCAGTGTATAAGGCAAAATCAGAAGCAGAGAGAAACAGATTTGCAGATGTGTTAAGAAGAGAAGACCAGCGCAATGAGGTATTCAAGATAGCAAAGCAAATGAAGAAGACTAATCAAGATATTGTAGGTGAGAAGTGTATACGTAATGATGAAGGTGTTTTGGCTAGCACAGAGCAGAAAAGGGTAGCTTGGAAGAATCATTATCAGAGGTTACTTAACACTAAATTTGATTGGGACGAGGATAATTTGTCTGATGATGATGTCGTAGAAGGGCCAGCTATGTAGATCAAGAGAGAATGGGTAGTGGAGGCTATTAGGAAATTGAAGATTGGCAAGGCTGCAGGAGTATCAGGTATTGTTGCAGAGATGGTAAAAGCATCTGGATATATTGGAGTTGAGCTTATTACAAGTCTTGCTAACCAGATTATAAAGGATGGTGCTATTCCGAGTGAGTGGCAGTCGAGTGTAATAGTGAATTGTTTCAAGGGCAAGGGTGATGCATTAGAAAGGGGTAACTATAGAGGTTTGAAGTTGGTTGATCAAGTAATGAAAGTTATTGAAAGAGTGATTGATAAGTTACTTAGAGAAAGAATTGATATAGATAAGATGCAATTTGGTTTTGTTCCAGGGCGTGGCACTACAGATGCAATATTTTTACTCAGACAGCTTCAGGAAAAGTATTTAGGAAAGAGAAAGAATCTCTATTTTGCCTTTGTAGATTTAGAGAAAGCTTTTGATAGAGTGCCACGTAAAGTTATTTGGTGGGCTATGAGAAAATTAGGTGTGGATGAGTGGCTAGTTACGATGGTTCAGTCTATGTACAGCAATGCTAAAAGTCGTGTCAGGATTAACGATTCACTTAGTGATGAATTTAGTGTAAATGTTGGTGTACATCAGGGTTCTGTACTTAGTCCTTTGTTGTTTATTCTAGTCTTAGAAGCGCTGTCGATGGAGTTCAGAACAGGTTGTCCATGGGAGTTATTGTATGCAGATGATTTGGTTCTCATAGCAGAGTCGATGGAAGAATTAGTTGAAAAGTTTGAGAAGTGGAAGAAGGGACTAGAAGAGAAAGGGCTGAAGGTAAACACAGCAAAGTCTAAAGTCATGATAAGTAGCATTGCAGCCAAGTGTGACCTTGTAGTTGGAAAGTGGCCTTGTGGAGTTTGCAGGAAAGGGGTTGGTAGTAACTAAATTTTTTGTCAGACTTGCAAGCATTGGGTACATAAGAAGTGCAGTAGTATTAGTGGAAGGTTAAGAGCTTGCATACAGTTTGTATGCAAGCGTGAGATTACAGAGAATGAAGTATTTCCAGCTTTAATGATGTACAACAGTGGCTCGTTAGAGATAGTTAAGAACTTCTGTTACTTAGGTGATATGTTGGGCAGTGAAGGGGGTGCTGGAAGAAGTGTTACTTGCAGGATAGGTTCTGCTTGGAAAAAGTTTAGAGAGTTACTTCCTTTATTGACTAGCAGAGTCCTGTCAATTAAGGTAAAAGGTAGGTTGTATGAGGCCTGTGTAAGAAGTGTTATGTTGTACGGTAGTGAGACATGGGCAGTGAAGCAGGAAGATCTTGACCGTTTAGAAAGGAATGATATGAGAATGGTTAGGTGGATGTGTAATGCCAGTCTGAGAGTCAGAAAGAGTTCAGATGAGCTAAGAAGCAGGCTAAGTCTCCGTAGAATTAAAGATGTTATCCAGATAAGAAGATTGAATTGGCTGGGGCACTTGGAAAGAATGGAGGAGGATAATTGGGTAAGAAAGTGTAGAGACTTGATAGTTCCTGGGGCAAAGCCCAGAGGCAGACCGAGAAAGACTTGGCAGGAGGTTATAAGGACAGACTTGATAAAGAGGAAGTTGAGTTTAGATCTAACACAGTCTAGATCAGATTGGAAGAGGGTCATTAATATACCCCGTCCAACCCATGCTAGCATGGAAAACGGACGTTAAGCCGAGAATGATGATGATGATGATGATGATATGAAAGTCATTAATAATAGCGACTAAAAGTCATTAATTTGTGAGCACTACTGAAATACTACGTAATAGGGTCACGTGCCACTAGAAAGGACTGGAGCTAGCCTGAAATTTTTAACAAACAAGAAGATCAAAGCGGCCATCAAGGCGACAAGAAAAACAAATATTTAAAAAACGATATCTGGGGATACATGAACTTTTATTAAAAGTGAATATGTCATTGGGAATTTCTTTTGAAAATCTTTCAGGTAAGTCCAACTTGTAAAAGTACCTTGGGATCCCTTTAATCACATACTGCAGAATGAACTCAGTGCAGGAGAGAAAAATGACAAAATGGCTTATAAGCAAATTGTAAAAATATATTCATGAAATATTATATTCCTGGCTAACAAAAAAACTGTTTATGATGCCATTATTAATGTCAGGGTAACAAGATTACAGAACAATCGTTAACCCCAGTTTTGTGGCCTTAGGTTATGTATTATATATTGCTTATCCTATCGATTCTAACCTGAATTAATGGTTCTTAAGTGGACAATGCAAAATCCAATATGTTGAATTTAATTTGTAAGATTCAAAAGTAACAATCCATATTTATTTAAATTACTTTATCAAATTCTATAAATTTGATAACTATATATCACCCGTTTTTTCATTCAAGTTGTGCGATTCAAATTTATTTTATGAGTGTGATTGGCTGCAAAATTTTCACACAAATTTGTTGAAATCCTGAAAGGGATCATGTTTGCCCGCTTTCACTAAAATAATACACCCTAACGTCTAATAATGCTTAAAACAAACTTATTGTTAAAAAGCATATCCATAATGAATCGAAGCATACGTTCAAAAATACTTTTAGGAACAAGCATAAACAATTTACAGAGCCATTGTAAATTCACATACAACTTCAAAATCTGGTAGCAAGGACGCATCTTCTTGTGATACTTCTTCTGCAGTTACTTTTCGCTTCTTAGGTATTGGCTCTTCATCTCTCAGCGATCTCTTCCTTGATGCCATGTTTTATATTTACCTAATAAATATAAAGTAAATTTACCTAATAAATGAAGTAAAAATATTATCCTATAGAGAATTTAGTTTTAATACGTAATAATCTTAGTCAATCTAATTCTAAGTCTTAACTTAACCGCTTGATCCATACTGGATCGTGGTACATAAAGCTGAGGAGGTATATATAGATACCTAAAGCTAAATTCACATTGAAAACGCAGTTTCTTGCGGTGCGGCACGACGCCGACCTTTTTGTACCATCTGATTGTTTTCCTCAATCCAGAATAATACGAGAGCATTTGATCTGATCGATCAATACCAGACATGTTTTGATTGTAAATATCCACAATGTTTGGCTTCTGTCTAGATTTCCCATGTCTGTTTACGGTCTCAACCAATTCAGGAATGAATGCCTTGCTGATCATACAAACATCCCTTTTGTCCTTTCATTTTGTGACAGAAATGTCGTCTGACGACCGAAAAATCATTTCTCCTTTTTTCAACTTTTTCTTTGTAACTTTCTCGGGAAGGTGTTTTCTGTCTGCTCTTAGGGTGCCAGAAATGTAAGTTTTCCTTTGCGTCATGTACTTTGTCAATAGCACGGAATTATACCAGTTGTCGGTAAAAACATGGTACCCTTTATCCAGATAGGGATTCATTAGGTGAATAACAACAGCTCCTCTTTGTCCCAATGCTTCATTGTCTGCAAATTTCACACCTGAATAAATCTCTGCTTTAGAGGAAACCCGTCATTGGTGCACAATTTGAAAAACTTCATATTTATGCCGTTTGTTTTAAATGTACTGGCGAAAAACCAATCACCCTAGCCAAAGCATCATCGACTCAACCAAGAATAATTTCTTTTCAGGCGTGTAGACATCAGCAACTGTGCTGTTGAGGTGATTCAAGAGAAATCTGACCTTACTCAATCGATCATTCTGAAATGATGGTTCCTCGCCAAAATTCAAGAATCGCATGATTGATTGAAACCTGTTTCTAGACATTACTGATTTGAACAGTTGGTTTTTGTATAAGCGGTCTGTAGACCAGTAACAGAGATAGGATGACGTAGCAACAAGACCCATGTGAAAAATCAAACCAAGGAACTGTCTCATCTCTTCCAATGTTACGTTATTCCATGTGTTCAAGATACTGTTCCGTCTCAATGGACCAGAGGAGTTTATAACACGATCTGCATATGCATTTGATCTATCGACTATTTCTTGTAAAAGTTCGTCGTTTATGAATAGATTGAAGAAAAACAAGGGATCATCTCCATCAGAAGCCTCTACCTGCAACCCAGTACCTTCATTGAAATCAAATGGTTTTATGATAGGGGCATCGTCTGACCAATCAAATTCATTCACAGGGCCCTTTCCATTATTGAGATCATTACGAATAGCAGAATCACCTCCACTCGATATTTCTTCTTCCTTGTTTTCGTTTTCTTTCCTTGAGCTAAATTCTGTGGCAGAATGCTCGGAGTTTTCAATATTTCTTTCTCTTATCTTTGAAGGATGTGCTGCAGTTTGCAGGCCACCACGCGTCCTTACACTTCGACCTCGGCCACAGATATTGAATGCATAACCTCTTGTTCTAATCCTCCCTCCCCTATGTGTTTGGGGAGCAATATTTTGTAGGATTTTGCGACCAGTAAAGTCAGATTCTTCAGATTCACTTTCTATTTCGGATTCTTCGTCAAGCGAGTCAGCTGAATCCATTTCCCCATTTTCATTCATTATCAATTCAGCATCTCCTTAGCACTGTACCGTTTTGCCATTTCTGAGAAAATGAAGCAATAGCAACTCATAAACGAAGAAAATAAGAAAAACGTTTATTCATGACGACAATCCCTACATCTCAATTTTTCATGTGACTATGATATTGCATTACAAAGTGGTTCAAAATGATTTTCTTGCCTTGAACATGCCTTCTTTAGGAATGGTTGCTACAAAAAAAGAAAATAAACAACTCACTTTACGAATACAATCATCTATACTAGCACAGCAGTTGATGAAAAAAAAAATTGCATGCACAAGAATGCTATATTTAAAAATTTGGAACGTTCTTTAATTCGTTAACTCACAGAAAAATTAAAATATGATTGGTTGTAACGAATAAATATAACACGTATATATGCGTGGTCAGTGCTCTACCTTAACTTACTGATTGGCCAGACCAAATCACGTATATATACGTTGAAGTTGGAACAACGTATATATACGTGATTAGGTTTGGATGTTAGTATTTTAATACTGCAGCCTGATAACGTATATATACGTGTTCATTGGTTACACTTACTATTTAGAATAAAATATTCACATCACCCTAAAACTCTGAAAAATATCGTATATGATGTGTCCATAGTCATTTCAAGGCTTGGGTCTGGTGAAGTACGCCTAAAACAGACTGGGACTCAACGTGTTAAGAAAATACAGGAATTTTATCACAGTTCCTGGCAGACTCCAAACTTTTTTAAGAAAATTCTACTTTTGAATTGCACATTTAGTAGTCCATAGTGAGCTAACTTAGTTACTTAGTTAAGAACAGTGTACTATTGGTAGCCGTAACACAATATATCGGCTTTTTCTAATCCATAAGAGTTGATATAGAACTCAATTGTAGCTGGGTATAACTTTCCGAAATCGTGGCTAACGCCGAATGTAAAAAAAAAGTCTGGGGGAAAGAATATCTTTGGGCTCAATGCAGCATCTACTGATTTTCAAGGTTAAGGCTAAACTTGTAGGGCAGTAGTGATTTAAACAACGTAAACTACTTAAAACTAGTATGTATGTAAAATCATTCATATCTTTGCTGAAAGTCTGCAATGACGGCTTTTTTTTAAACAACAGCACGTTTTGGAGTTTTTCCCCGCTGTTTTTCTGCGACCCGCTAAACATAATCATGACCCATGCCCCTAATTTTTAATGATTTTTTTGCGAGGTAGGTGGACGAATATTTTATATAGTTTTATTACCCAGCAGCAGGGTTTTCGAATGTTTATGCTTTAAAGTTCGATTTATGATTATTTAGCGGAGTGATAAATGACTAATAAGCCTGCCTATCCTGAAAGTATAGTCAATCTATATTTTTCCGTATAAACCGGATAAACGTTGGTGTTCCCTGCAACCATATACTTTCAGCAGCTGTAATCCACTCCAAAAAGCATGACAAAGCATCATAAATTTTCGTAAAGCGCGCTTCTAGTTGTTCCCGTATTTTTCATCAAGACAGAACTTTTCAGATGAGATTGAACTTCCCTTGGATAATGGATTCATTACGTTAAGAAAAATGTTGGTGTGGAGAAAATTTGTCAGAAATTACAAATTTTGTCAGAACACACTAAATTAAATCTAAAATTAAAGATATGACCGTTGGCCAAATTTAAAAAAAGAAGTTTAATTCCTTCAAAAATCAAACGCAAATTGATCGTTCAAGGATAATAATAATAAAACAAGACGTATGATATACGTAAACAACCTCGCGAATAAAGTTTACAAAAAGCTGTCTATTAAATTGTGATTTCTGTTACGAAGTTAGACACGACATATTTTGCTATTCAGATGGGCAATAACATTTCTTGTGGACTACGCAGTTATTTTTCGAAATTGATTTGTGAGATCTTCTCGAACGGAAAATTCCTCGAAATTTCAATTTTCGTTGGGTCAGTCTGGGGTAAACTGACTGACAGAAAGAAGAAAGCGAAAACGAGAAATTCTTTTCGCTACAAAAAGAATTTCGTTCTCGTAATTATTTATATATGGTGGAGCGTCTTCGTTTTTCTCTTACGTATTCTTGTGGAAATTTTATTTTTCGCAGACTACTTTCCAGGCATTTGGGGAGACCTTAATTCTGCCTATATTCACTTTTGAAAACTTTGGTGGAAACACCTTTACTTTACCAGTTAGTTAAATAAAGCTTGTGAACACTAATCTTATCTTTTTAAAAAATAAACAATATGCAGGCGCTGCATAAACTATCTCGCTATTGAAAATGCACAACTATGAAACATCCACAATGCAACCCAATTTTACAATTTCTGCTAACAAAAAATACAGCCTATCATTCATGGTTGAAAGTCGCGCAATTGAAACGTTTATGAGCTTAAACTCAATTTAGGTGACAAAAATCAAAATTTTGATGTCACTATCATATTCAGCATACTTTTTTTGTTAACTGTGCCACATTTTGTCAAAAATAAAGTATTTTAATTTTCGAACTAATTTTGGCCTAAAATGACATTTAGGTGACAAAAAATCAAAATTTTAATGTCACCATGTTCGGCATACTTTTTTTGTTAACTTTGCCAAGTTTTGTCTAAAACAGTTTTAATTTTTGGACCAATTTGGCCTAAAATGACGTAAAGTGACAAAAATCAAAATTATGGTGTCACTATTATGTTCAGCATACTTTTTTTGTTAACTGTGCCAAGTTTTGTCGAAAACAAATACCAAATTTGGCCTGAAACTGAATCTGTGAAGTTGCAATTGATTATTTCGGACATAGTTAGTTACGAGTTAGTAAAAAGAAAAAAAAAGTAAAAATAGTTACCAAGATGAGATTCGAACACACGACTACTCCCGTGTCGGTGCTCAGAGAGGCAAAAATTTCCTCTTGTAGGACACATTTGCGTTTTAATACAAGCTCACGAGCTTGTAACAAGCTCACGAGCTTGTAAAAAATAAATACTACACACGATATTTCATTTCACAGCTTTTTTAGGCAACTCATTGAAAAAAATAAATTCAGTGTAAAAATTATTTTTCTTTTACTAAATTAATTCGCAAAATTTACAAGTGACACAGAGAATTCGACACGTATATTTGTATTTACATACATAAAATTTTACATCCAAAAAAAAAGAAAAACAATAATCAATAAAAAAAAGTTCCCTAAAGGGGACACCCGCTTTTAGAGTTGTCTGCTTTGAAGAGGTACGCTAAATTTTCCCCGAATTTAACAAAAGCCGCTTATATTCTTCACAGGCATGCTATACAAAGACAAAGGTGTATTTAAAAAAAGAGTCGGCTTAATAGACAAAATTCAAAAAAAAAAAATTCTTTGAAATTAAAAATAACTTTTATTCGAAACGAGGATAGTTGTTGTGGAAATGTATAAGAGGTCAATAAATTCTAGAAGGTTCCCATGTAGTACAGGAGAAAAAATGTTCGCTTACGGATATCCCATAGAGGTGCCCTACAGGATAGTTTGCAGTGGCAGTGTTTAAAAGAATTCTAATTAAGTGCTTTACTACACTAAGCGGCGTTCACATGAAAGTTCCACTACATCAAATTGCCGACCTCCTCACGCACATGCGGAATTGCACTGACTTCGCTTGACTTTCCTTCAATGTGTTTACATTAAGTTTTTATACATGCAGAGAAAAGTTTACTTCTATCGAAAAGACCGAAGTAAAATTAAGACCAAAGCGAGTTTCTCCTTCGAGAAGGGGGTCCCAAAGGAGATCGAAGAGATGAAATTCACTTCTGACAAAGTGAAACTCTCATGTAAACGACCGCCCATGAATTTAAAAAATATTTATTTTTTAGACAATCTATTAGCAACAGCAGCAACCAATGCAGCGCCTTGTCCAGACCCATCTTCAGCTAAGCGTAACTTCACTTGAGTGGTTGGAAGCAATTCGTCTAAAGCTTCGTACATGAATCGCTTAAAAGTGGGATGTTTCTTGAACAAACTACCATCAACAGCTACTGTGAGAGAGTTTTTATCCAATCGCTACAAGAAATAAAATTAGGAACTAGATACTCTAGACTGCTTATGATAAAAAAAGTGCAAACATTTTAATCAAGTGGGTAAAAAACAGCTAATGAAAGTTGTTCACATAAAATTAATGAGAGTTTTGTCTGCTTTCGCCTTATGAGGGCCTCAAACGTTAATCACGGGGTTTATTTTCACATAAACAAAATTTGCAAAACTCAGAATTTTTTACACGCATATGAACAGATAGTATTAAGGCTATGGACTAGAAATGCTGACGTCAAAAGAAGTTATACATTATTTTTACTAGGTGTTTTAGCATTTCTACTAATTTTGCGGTTGATACAGGATTTTTTCCTGATCTTTTTCGTTTAAGGAGAAAATAGTTCCAAAAAAAAAAAGACAACAAAGAACATGATAAGCAACAACACGAGTAAATAAAACATTACTGAATCTACCCAACCCAGAATTTGTTTAAGACAGATTTTCTTTCATAAAGTCCTTACCCTAACGATAGTAGTAAGACCAGCAGCAGCTAATCTGGCAGCTCTCAACGACACTACATTACAAACGTCTTGGATGACTTGACATTCAAATAATGTTGCTTGCTCGTAACCAAGCAGTTTGAGGATTTCGTGAATATTTTTAACTTCACCACTAAAAAAAAATGAATTCATTCTTTATACATTTAACAAAATTCCTTAAAAAAGTAAGTAAGGGGATGTTTTAATGTCCTTGTGGATTTTTCTCTAACCGTTGGTTCTTCCTCACCACTGACTTGTAATTATGTTCCAATATCTCCAGAGATACGATAGCGTATAGCTCCTTGCCTGCAACACAAGCTGGTTTGAGGTCGGTAGATAACACTACATCTAAAGTGCGCCAGAGTGTGGGACTCGAACCTGACACCCTGTGTCAAAAACTCTGGTTTAAATAAGGCAATGACATTTAATTTTCTAGAAAAACTGAGGTATGACGTAAACATCCAAATATAGCCTTAGAAAGTAGACACTAAAGTTTAATATTTACCTGCAAAAATCTGAAACATACATCGTGAGAAAACTATTTTGAACGGCTAACTGTGACGAAACTTTTCCTCTGAACAGCACAAACATTTTAATGAGATGTAGAAGACATTGCCGCACAATTTCGCCGAGATACATGCCGGAGATCATCTTCTCGTAACTAAATGAAGGATGTACCAATTAGGAACCGTAGACAAGTACTAGAAACTTACTACATTGAATAATAAGAAGTTTGTTAGTTATGCTGTTATAACAATTTGCAAATTATTTGATAACATCAAAAAGTTAAGATGTCCCTAACTACTAACATTTCCTCTGGATTATCGACAATACTACTTGTTGAAAAGATTATTTTCATATTTACAACAAAACAAATAACCAATGCTCACAGTTGCTGTCCTGGATAAAGTGATTCCTGATCGACAATATCATCAAATTGAGTAGCAACGCATCGTAACTCTCCCTTTTCTCCGAAAGCACCCCACTCAGTATTGACTATAACTTGTTTGGGTTCGTTGAGATCACCGTCCCATTTCTTCACGCTGCTGATATCCTCCATATAGCAAGCATTCGTTCCAGTACCTAAGATGAGACCAATCGCAACAGCTTGATCGTAAAACGCACAAGACATCATCACGCCGGTTGTGTCATTAAGTAGAGCAATCTGCTCAACTTCAATCTCCTGCAAGAAAGAAGTAAACGAGATACATAAGCAGAGGGTTAACAGAAAACAAATTCTTGGGAGCTTAACTTGTAGATAAGAAAGTGATTTAATTCTTAATGCAAAAATAAGGTCTTCAGGATGTATTTAAATTCAAATGTAATTTTGATAAACAAAAAACAACATTACAATTAAACACGCGAACAGGTAACGGACAAAAATATCTACAAAACCTTTGCGAAATCTTAAAAGCGCAGTTTTTTTCGAAATTTTCAAAAATAATTTTGCACGTTTGCATGGAAACTTCCACAATTTCTTAGCTAAGCCAGTAAAATTTCTTGAACTTCTAGGAAACGAGAGATTACGAAACAACAATGCTTTTCCAAGCCCTTGCGTAATAACGCCATTAAACTGGGTCTGGACTGTAAAAAATCATATTTTTCTATGTATCATTTTAGAAATACGTAAAAACAAACATGATAATACAGTATGGAGTGTGTGACTTACTTTACGTCTTTCGATAGCATCTGTAAGCAGTTTGATAATATCGTTGCCTTCCACGCCTGCCACGTTGTAACCTTTCGTCCATTTGATTAGATTACCTGACGTCAAGCTGGTTTGTTCAACTGGAAATGAAAACGTGAATCCAACCGCGGCTATTTTCTTTAAATCTTCACCGAGCTTTTCTTTGCCAAACTCAGCAAGACATTGCGCTATGTAGCCAAAAAGATTTTCTGCTGTTCCCTCCATGATAGCTGAACCCATCGGGTATGTCTTGTGACTCATCGAAATTTGATTATTTTTAATGCTGACAAGAAGAACGCGGAAATTGGTACCACCTAAATCAAGCGCAAAATAATCCCCTTCTTCAGTACCATCTGGTATTGAGCGGACATATGTTGGTAACATTTTCACTGGACTTTGGTCCCTTTTGGTCAGCTCTGAAGACAGTCCTAAAGTGAAGTCTTCATTAAACTTTAACATAACGCTTTCTAAAGTTTCGCGTGAAACAACGAATTGCGCCAAAACATCGTTGACTCTTTCCTACGAGAGAAGAAATCAGGTTTAATATTTAGTTTAGTTATATGATAAATACAATGTTACAAACGTTACAGTAAAAAACAAAAACAAAAAAAAAACAATACTAGCCAAAAACAAAGAAATAGGCGCCAGATCAGCAAAAACATTTCAGTCCCATTTTAACAAAAATATACACGTAGTTTCGGCGCTTTATATAATTTGACGGCTTGCCCTGTTTCGTACTAGTTATGATATTATTTCGGCCCAGAGACAGGGGACCCGAAGTATTTAACGTAAGGAGCTTGAGATAGGTATCTCGTTTTTATTCTTATACGCAGAATGAGAAATAAAAAAATTATAACATACCTTTTCCCATTCACCTGGAACTCCTTGTCGTAAAGATTGCATTGTTACTAAAAAAAAGTCTAAAAATAACAATCACACTCATATGATTCTGTTTTTTCGACTGTGTACACCCAGCAAATGCCCAACGACCATATTGATATCATTGCAAGTAGATTTTAGCAAGTGTTGACTACAATATTCAGACGGAAAAAACAATAACGAAAACAACATACCTGTTAAAATATGTTATTAGTTTTACAATGTATAATTTATTTTAATTTTATAACCCTGAAAAAAATAGACGTAAATAATCAAACCGGGTAATCTAAAAAAATGCGTTACTGTTTTAAAAGCCCTGCATCATTGACAAAACCTATACCAAAAAACGGTATTTATCACTGTGCTGACATTACCGCATAACATTATACAATAGACAGTATGGATAAATTACAAAACACACAAGTCATAAAAATGCAACAGTGCAAGATGAGATTACCTTAAGGTGACTTCTAAGATTTACATTAAAAAAATTTTCACTGGGTCAAAAACTCAAAAGCTTGTTTTCTAGTTGATCAATGATTTCCCCTTAAATATCGCCCAAACCTGAAAGTTATTCATGCATATCACCAGTACTGTATTTTGTCTCGTTAAAACCTTACTACAATTCTTAGATTAGTCATCAATTTATGTTTAAATTAAATTTTAAACTTGATTCGGAAAAAAAGACAACATATTTGTTGGAGAAAAACGCTACTTAAGCACCGAGTGTTATGAATAACAGTAGTTGTGTCAAGAAAGATTTCCAAGTACATTTTTTAGCAAAATGTTCGACGAAAAACGTCATAAGTTGTCACTAAATATGCTTGTAACGTTTTACTGGAGAAAAAATATGTTGCAAAAAATGTAGCTAAACTTTGTTGCGAATCACCCTTAGCACTTTTGTAACACAACTATAATGCCACACTTACAATCATAAATGTTTTTAGTAACGACTGTGACAGTTATGCAATAGTGAGAACACAGACAACTTATAAATGTGTATAACGAGAGCGAAGGAGAACGTGTAGACATTGTATTGTCCAATTTTTAATTTATTTTTTCATTAAAAATAAAAAATATATTTACAGTATGTCCATGCAATATAACATTATTATTAATTTTTCACAATCCTTACGAAAATGAGAATGAAATATGCATGAAACAATTGTTGTTTTCGCACGTAAAGCTATACATTAATCACATCGTCTTTTCCATTAATCAACATCTTTTCTCGATTTACCAAACAGCATGAAATAATGTTCAGTCAGTATAGTCTTGCGCTTTAAATTTGTCTTCATCGTAAACCTGCGCTTGTATATTCCGTCCACCAAACCATCTACCGTGAAGAGCTGTTTGTGCAGTTTCAGCAGCTAAAAAATTAGATAGTTTACTTTCTAGTAACCAATAGTTGGAGAAAATAAGTTATAATACTCTTAGGTTGTTGTCACATGAGACACACTAAGTTAGTCTTGGAAAAATATGGATCTCAGCAAACAATTTTTAGGAGATTTTAGGACAAGTCAATATTTTAGGTCCAAATCTTAGGTGATTTAGAAAAGCCTTTTTTAGGTTATTTAGGAGATTTTGGGTGTGTTTACTTTGATATCCTACAGGGTGGCCAGTGAACTTTTTATTTTAAAAATTAGGACATTTTAGATGATTTTATAGAATAAAGGTAGGAGATAATGCTAAGTCAGAAATAATACAAGATATGTATATATTATTGGTAAAAATAAATTTAGATTTTCGGATGTCATGTTAGAAAAAAAGATTTTAGAAGGACATTTTTTTCAGGTCATTAAGGGTTATGCTTTACAAGCTTGACGAACTCTGTTTTAGAATCTGAGCAGTATTTTGTTTGCTTGATAGATGTACTGCGTTTAGGTTACCCAAAAGTATGTGCGTGAATTTCATTCTGTGTATTTGTATATTATGCGCATGCGCATACCTTTAGACCTATGTCAGTTAAAGATTGGAGTACACATTTTTTTACCTAGAATTTGCACAGCCCTTTGATCTACCAAAGCAAAAAGAATTATAAGCTCAAGCAACTTCTTAAATCCAGTAACAACAGAAACGAAGAATTTAAAAGGGATTCATAATTTTTTTCACTTACATTCAGTTTTGGCGAATTCAACAAAGATTTTAACGATCACTTCAGCGCTTTCTTCTTCGCCTTGCTTTTCTTGGTATATAACGACTTTTTTAACTTCCCCAAAGCGACTACATTCTTCTGTGACTTCTTCTTCAAGGTCTTCATCGACCTCCTCTGCACCTACCATGTTGCGCAGTACCAAAACTCCAGACTAAAAAGAAAAGTTTTCTTATTTTAAATAGAATTTTCGCTAGACGTGATTTTAAAAAATTTGCGCTGGTAAAAAACAAAAACAAATCTAGAAAAATCTATTTCCAGCATTGCTTCCTTTGTTTAAATAAAGTATGTCTGATTGAAATCATTTAGTTTGAATATTCTTGTGAACTACCTACTAACAAATCTGTAGACGATGAGGTTACAAAGAACTACTTAAAAGGTTGAAAGTTAATATCCAATCATAAGTAATATAAAACTCATACAGCAGCTCCTCGAGACAACTTCTGCATCATCATGTATCTTGCATCTTTGCCTGATATTTCTAATTTCTCCTCCCGTTCTAAATTTTGTTCACCAGCATGCTTATGATCCAACAACTCCTGCTTTTTGCGTTGTTGTCGAGCATTTAATTTTTCTTCTGGAACAGGTTGATTCCCAGACGATTGAGACGAAAGCATAGTAGACATGGCAGAAGACGTTTGACCGTTAGATGAAACTACTGGTGAGCCAGTGCTACCATTTATGCCGTGTACTGAAGCTGTTACAGGTGATGCAACTGACGTTGAAGCTGCTGATGTCATCAACTGATTGTTAGTAGGAGGTGTTGCAACTTGACTGACACTCAGCATTGGATTAAGTGGATTTTTAGTCAATGCACTTGCTAAAAACACAGGAAGAAAAAAAATTTTCAACTCAAGAAATTAAATTTTCTTTCTGAAAAATAGACAGAGAACAGAAATTAGTTATGGCATGAATTGAAGACTTGGCAACGTTCTCAAACAAAAACAAAGAAACAAATACCTCCATGTGTTGACACAGCTTCTTGTCCTTGTATACTTGCTGATATAGCAGATGCAGCTAACATAGATGCAGCTGGTGGTGGTCCCTGTGCCATCGCAGACGTAGGTGGTGTTATGGCCTAAAAGCAAAAACCATAACACAAAAAATGCATAAATATTACCATATTCCCCTTTAAGTTGTTCATTCATGCATCTGTTCGTTTCTTTCTTAGTGCTTAGTGTATTATAATAAAGATAAGGAATTATTATATAGGATGAAGGAATTGTCAGTAGTAAAAAAATACTGCGTGTATAAACTAAATAATAGTTTTTGTGAACTGGTTTCGTATTTTAAAAGCAGTGTAGTTATGTACAGGATTGCTTTCTGAAAACGAGACCATGTGTGTAGAAAATGTGAAAACTCAGTTAACATTCCAAAAACAACCTCATAAAAGAACCAAGTGTGTTTTGCTGCATAGGCTGATGCATGAATTTTTCGAGAAATAATGTCAAAAGCAAGATAAAATAAACAAGGTAGCTAAAAATAGCAAAAGTTAAATTAATGTACGGCAAAGTCACGGGCAATTAATTAACGTGGTTATTGTTGTTGCCTATTTCCTTATGATAAAATTAACAAGAAAACCGTTTTGTGATATATACAATAAATTTTGGGAACTTTGTAAGTGGATACAGGTTTAAATAACTAGTGATATTTACTTAAGGTTAAACAGGCGGATCTGCAATATTTTAATGCTGACACTGGAGACTTAGAACTTAACCCTTATTTAACTTGATTAGTATCTTAATGCACATAAAGTTTTTTACTATTTTGTTCAGACAATTCGTAGGAAAAGCATTTTAATATTATATTGCTATTAAAAGAAAATAAGGAAAAAAAATAAAGAAATAAGAAATTAAAATCGAGTATTACCTTTCCAACACGTATATACTGTCCGCCCAGATCAAACAGATTCATAGCGACTATGGCGTCATTTGCTGCTTGCTGTGTTGTGTATTCGATGAAACCAAATCCTTTGTGTTTTCCTGTGAGTTGATCAGGTGAGAGCTTGCAACTTATCACCGTCCCAAATGCTTCAAATACACTAAAACAGTAAAACATACATTATTTGTAATATTGAAAAAAGTCAAACATACAGGACATAAAGGATTCTATGAAATTTTTGTGAAACTATTTTTTTGCTCCTCCAAAATCCTCTTCTCGAAAAATCTTTTTTATTGCCCCTATCTCCTTTTATGCCATTTATTATCCAATTTAATAAGATAGATCAGGTATTGAATTTAGAAATTGCTAGAAATATGCAATAACAACTTGACAAGCAAATATCGAGTCCTTTATCTCACATAAGCTTTCTAACACATAATGATAGCCACTAAAGAAGCTTTCAATTAAAAAACACAGCATTGCTGATGAATATGTAGAAAAAAGTGAAGGCTAATTTTTGACGGATTGACATGAGATTTCCAATATATTTACAGGAAATTCAACAACAACAATAACAACAATAACAAATTTTCAGTTTCCCCTTAACATAATGCCAAATATTTTCCTGGCACAACATCACCACCTTTATATTCACATGCTGAGAGTTTTGGTCAAACAGAAGAGGAAATATAAAACATGTCTTGAAAGTGAAACAAGAGGTCATCCTGCTCAAAACATTGCACACAAAATACTACAAAAAAGATATTTAATGGCTTATAATTAAAATTACATCATGAACAAATCATACCTTTTGATATCAGTCTCAGTCAGGTCAGGGTGTATAGATGAGATGTAAATTCGAGCATATTGTCTTGCTTCTTCTAGTATTTGTTCTATCCATGGAGCTGCTTGAGGTACATTACTGGGCCTTCCAACCTGTTGTTGCAGAAAACAGTTGAAAAAATAAGTTACACCTATAACGTGGAGATGCAGTGTCATACACTAAAAGCAGCATTGATACACAATAAACTGTGCTGAGTACTCTACCTGGCAACGTATTTGGACCTTTTGTGCACCTTATGGTTATGAAAAAAGTTAAGCAGAGATCTTAATGGCATTTTCAATTAGAGTGAAAGGCAGTGTTAAAGTTAATTTTATGCCACTTGATAAATATTTAAGACCAGATATCGCTCATCATAAATTTTACAACTGTAGAATGTATTTAGAAATGTTGTTGCATGTTTTTTTACTAAAATTTAATTTATTTTCAAGGGAATATATGTTGTCATTCATTAAATGAGGATGGGGTTTCATAATTCAAAATTCAACTTGGTAAATTTGTCGTGATCATTAATACTGATATAATTTTTTGCACAAAAACTAAACACACTACTTTGTGAACTCAACCAAAAAGAAGTTGAGCTTTAGCCACATATATATACAATATTTACCTTTATATTTCTGCCACCCATCATCACATTATTCATTTGCTCCAGAGCTAATTGGGCAGCTTCAGGAATCTCATACTCGACAAATGCAAAACCCTGAAGAGAAAAGTAGGTAAAAGCTGATTGCACATTGTCATAAGCTTTTGTTTGCTAAGTTTGTCCATTTACATTTACTGTTTGAAACAAAAGTAATTAATACTTTTGGTCATTCCAACACAAATTTCTAGTTGTAATCATGAAGTCACTGCTTTTTACATCCTTACCACAGCCAATAATATCTCATCCCTATTTCTTAAAACTTTTCTAGTAAAATAAAATATTAAATCTGCTTTCTCTGAGTAAAAATAATGTGTTCACTTATTTAAACAATATTTAATAACATTCCATTCTTTTATTGCACTGTGAAGGGAATAGATCTGTAATCCTATGTGAATAGCTTTGATTTAGAGAAGAGTAATTAGCTTACAACTGAGTGTGTTGTAAATAAAATATTATACCCTTTACATTAAGGTTTGAATGGATTACAAAACCATGGATAAAAACGTGTATATTTAATCATCTTGACCTCACTTATGAAAACCACTTTGTGGGATATATAGAGAGTATTTTCAAAAACAGTAATTACAGTTCAAACTAATTAGTTACAAATTTAACTGGTTGTAAATGTGCCTGACGTCATGTTGATAAGCAATTGGTAACTAAAAACTATTGCTATGCTAAAAACAGTGCAAAACATTCTAATTGCCACTTACCTTATGCCTCCCTGTAGTTGAATCACGTGATAAATCAATCATTCTAATTGGACCAAATGGAATAAAAGATGCTCGGACAGCTTCTTCATCCAGCTGAAAGTTTATACTGCCAATATACACTCTGAAAGAAACAACAAATTTTGATTGTTTTTAATAATTAGAACGCAACTAAAAAGGGTGAACTTCATGATGATTTCTTTATGCCATGCCAGCTAAACATTGTTTTTAAAAATGCTAATTAAATAATAAATTTTACAGGTTTCGAATTAGAAAAGTAAAGTCAGTTCGCAAAAATTTTGGCACTCTGTAACAAGTAAACCACCATCTAGATGTGGTCTGGGAACACCTTAGATACCTACCATTTTTCTATCGCCGTTCTTCGTTCTTAAACTTTTAAAATGCGATCTAAAAAACCTTTCTATCGCCGTTTTGCGTTATTAAGTTCTTAAAATGCGATCTAAAAAATCTTCTTATCGCCGTTCTTCGTTCTGAAACTTTTGAAATGTGATCTAAAAAAGCATTTCTATCGCCACTTAAAAATATTTGATTCGCAATTTTATCATTTTCTTCACAAAGTGAATCGCAAAAATGACATTTCGATTTGCAAATCACAAATTGCGAACTGCTAATTCGAACACTGTTTTAAGAACAAACAGACACAAAAAACATGAAGCAACTGACCTGCACATAAGTGCCAAGGCTCTTTGTCTCTGTGCAGAGCTGTGGAGCTGAGATGCGTCCTGTGTTTGGACAACTTTTTGCTTTGCTAATACCTGAAATAAGATGAAGACTAACTTAAATTTTAAAACAAATTGAAAAACATCAACATCATTTGACTGCATTAATAATTTCCAATAATTATAATTATTTTTTAATTATATTTCTCCCAAATTACCTTAGAACTTGTTTATTTCTACTCAGTTCCCTCTCTTTTTTAAATGAAAATTGTAGGACAAGTATTTAAGATTAGTAAAGAAATCAAATAAAAAAATACATGTTGAACAGATTGCTCCATGGCAAATCGTTTTGCTTGTGCAAGTCTTTCTTCTTGGTCACGAACAATAGGTGGCAATGCTTTTTTCGCTTCTGAAAATCGTGCTTGCAATCCTCCAGACCCTGGCCCGATAATCAGTTCGCCAGACTCATCATCTTTTGGTTGATCTAAAGCTTCAACCTTTGGAACAACGCCCAGCTCTAAAACAAGTACCCTGTATTTCAGCATTAGATCAAATAATTTAAAAACCCAAAACCAATTTGTTTATTTAGCGCTTTCAGAATTATTCATGTTAAAACTGTTAAAGAAAGTACATATTTTACAACTTTTTTTGTGTTTTATAGTTAAATATTTTATTCATGTATGAAAAAATCTGTGATTGTGAAAATCTCATTGATCAATTTAGAAAAAAATAATTAAACAACAAATTGATCAGGGTTTTCATTTTAAATTTGCAACAAAATTTTATAAAGATATACAAGCACTGATTCCCTAACAACTTTACCGTATATAAATTGTCATCTATTGCTACTCACTCGCTCTCTTGCTTCGTAATACGAAGTGAGCCTGATAATTCAGGATGCTGCCTTAGCATTTGAGCTTGTCAAATCTTATAAAAACACAGAAAGAAAACACAACATGTATGATTATACACAGTAAAACCAATATTCTCGATAGCAGTTGCACCAAATGCTGTGCACGTTAAATTAGAATTTGCAGTATATGTAGGAATATTAGGAAGTACAGTTCCTTGATGTAAAATTTATTGTCATTTGAAAAATTTAAGTTTTGACCATTTAACATAGAAAAGAAAGCCATTACATTTATACCAAGAAATCAATAGGGAACGTTATACTTAAAAAATTACGAATTTAGTTTGCAATATTAGGTAGAGACAACAACAACAACGACACAGTTTATTGAGCAAGAATACATATGCTGCTGCCATTTATAGGATGGTTATGATCTCTAGAATGAAAGAAAAAGAAAGGACTATCATATTTTTTGGTGTTCTTGAATTTCCTGTAAAATAAATTATAAAAAGATTTATACTAATAAATTGTTTTTAATGATACTAACTAACAAACATCATTATAGAGCATGTTTTTCAAGAGTTATAGCTGGCAACTTGGTAAAGTTGTTTGAAGTAAAAATGTTGATAATTTTGTCAGTTCGTAACATTTGTTCAATAAAAACATTGCATGCTTACACATTCAAAATTCTTACCTTCTGGTTTGACATCAAACATATTTCTACGGCGCCGTTTCGTAGGTGCTGGTGGCTCCTGATTAGTTGTTGTTTCTGTAGGTTTATCGACATCCATAGCTGTGGCACTCACCTATTTAATGAAAAAAATTATTCACAAAACCCACACAAAATAGTTATTTCAATTTAAATCTGCAGGTTTGTGTAAGTTTGCCAAGCAGGTAAGTTTGCTACTTCAAATTTTCTTTGGCAGGGGACAATAACATTATCAACTCCAATGTCATATGTTTTTGAATAACAAGATATATAACTGCCCTACATAGCACTAACCACATAGTATATATTCCAACATGACATGTAGTAAAGGTTAAAGCAAGTAACACATTCATCACACAGTGTCTTTATAAGTCTAAAGATTTTTCTTGTTTTCTGGTTTTAAAGCAATTTATTACTTGTTATTAGTATTTGCCAAAAATATTAATCATATTATGAGCACAAGTGACATAAAGGAAACAATATGGAGAACTTAATGGTAGCATGGCGAACTTATAAATAACATCCATCTTACATACATTTAGCCTGGATGTATATCATATATATATATATATATTTATAACAGTGGGTAAGGTAGAGTAGTATCCCAAGTGGGAGTCATATTTAGTCAGTAAAAACTGCTAAGTATGTATTGCTAATTAGGTAATTCTCTAAATTTGGAGTACTATAGAAGAATAATTAACAGTCCACATCCATTTAGAAGGGATCAGTTTTTTGAGACACCAGATAAACCTCTTTAAATCAAAACCGAGTCACAAATTTATTAAGTAACCTTTCTAAAATGAAGCAAGGGTCTGTAACCATGCAATTTTAAAGAAACGCCGAAGGTCCCAGTTGTTTGAGACCACAAATTTCCTGAACACCTATTTTAGCAAATTTTTACTCAAGTAAGTGATGCAAGTCATCAACGCTTAGATAGAAGAAAAAAAATGAAAAAAATAGCTGTTCACTGCATCAGCTCTGGCAAATATTTTTATTTTCCAAAATGACACTTGCTTAAGCGTCCCTGGCCTTTTAATTTTTTGTTGACGAATACATAATTTGGGATCTGCAATCAAATTTTGTGAGTAAACATATAGGGCTTATACAAGCTTACCCACAAAACTTGATTGCAAACCAAGTTGCAGATCTCGAGTTGAATTGTCAGCAAAAAATAAGAGGCTGGGACGAGCAAGCGAGTGTCATTTTGGCAAAAAAATTTATGTTAATCAATCAACCTTTATAATATCTATGCATTGGTACAGTTTGAATGCACACCCCTTAACAGTTCTAAATTTACTGATGAAAGAAAATATCCAAATTTGCTATTATTGAAATATGGCATCATAATTCATTCAGCATAATTAAATCTGAAATTCTTTAAATGTGAATATCTTGAGAACGAAAAGAGCTTTTTAAAAAAATTAAAAAGACTTTTTAAGCTCTATAATATAAGTCCAGCATCATTTTATACCTCGGGTTCCCTTTAAGGTATAGCTAAAGACGAATTATAACTATTTTATAAATTTTTATAATATTGCTACCATAAAATTAAGAGATAAAACTATGGGAACTTTTGTGTTCACAATTTCACAAAAATCACTCAGCAGAATTATAAAAACCACAGTAAATTACTTCTAATTTTTGTGCTGATTTTAATTGGTTGAGGTAAGAAATTGCAGAAAACACTCTAGTGCTGTGGAAAAGTTTTCTGATCAGGACAATTTTCTCACTTGGATTGGTTTTTCTTTTTGCTTCCAGTTTAGGAAAGGTTTTAGATATAGAAATAATTTTGTTTTTTGTTACTCGACCCAAACTCATGGCTGTTTACGGTCAAACCGTGGATAAAATTAAAATGGCTTTCACAATTTTTTTTAGAATTTTGTATTTGAAACTTTTTTTTGTATTCTTTTAATCTTCTTAAAATAAAAAATATTAAAACGATCTACTTTTCTTTTTTTTAAATATAAAAATATGTTATGTGTGTTATGGATTTTGAGTTATTTCGTCAAAAAAACACAAAATTATAAAAAACAATTCTTATGACAAGAGTATATACCATCTTTCCAACCTTGTGTCAGCGTAGTGCTACTAGGTACTGATTTGACAATTCCTATGGGGGCCTGGAAACATGGTTCTATCGACCAGTACCATGCACCATTCGTTTCGCAAACTATAAAGTTAAAATCTTCTTCTTCACATATTTCTCCCATTTGGCCCAAAAATAACCCTTAGGAGAATTTCGGACAGATTAATATTTCATCTACAGTACTTCTTAAATGTTACTTTACATGTGCACTTGTCACCTTCACACGAACCTTCGGTAGCTTCAGAACTTTTGTTGTTATTGTAAACCTATTAAAAACATGTTTTTATTTTTGCATGTTGGAAACAATAGAGTTCATGTCTCACATGCAAACTTTAATCAGTGCATAACTCATTGTTGTATTTAAATACCACACCCGTCAAGGGATCAGCGGAAGCAAAAATATAAATTCAAGTTTTTATTGTTTTTTATCTTGAACGGCAATGCATTATCTGTCGTTTTTACCTGCAATTTATTATGATACTTTGATAGAATCTTATTTTTTGCGTGTAGTTTTATTGTTTTTACACAAACATACATGTTGTATTTTACTTAGGGACCATCTCCACCATCGTTTTACATTTTGATCGAATTGAAACTATCATTTTTACGATCCTGTTTTCATGATTTTTAAACGATTTACGGTGATCTTTTCACTTTCTAACATCCTATTTTCATTACTTTTAAACAATCTACAACGATCTTTTTGCTTTCTACAATGCCGTTTTCATGACTTTTAAACGATCTAGAGTAATGTTTTTTCCTTCCTAGGATTCCATCTTCATGATTTTTAAACGATTTACGGTGCTCCCTTCGCTACTATGATGCAGTTTCCTTGAATAGGCTTGCTTGTGGATTAAAAGGACCAGAAATATTCAATACTTCTGAGATTTAAAGAGTCCGACCAAGACGGAAATTTATCGGACATTCGATTAATCACACGCCTGAAACGATTTAGGCGTGTGCCAAGACGTGCGCGTGCAATCGTCATCTCTCCTAAAAAAGGCTGATGTGTTAACAAAAGATATGTGAAGCTTCCTTATGTAGTCATGAGATCGTTACACGAGAAGCCATAAAACTCGCGTACATGTGAAGTCTCTTTTTATTTCAGAGATATTGTGGAAGACATTCATCTAAATGATAATTTTCAAGACATTTTTAGACATTTTGGCCTAAATTTACCAATTCCAGACAGGTGTCAAACTTTTTTTTTCTTTCTATAGTATGGACAATTTATCTGAAATTATTATTCGGGCCTGGTCATATAAGGCGCGTGATTACACGCCCACGCCTCCCCACGCACCTAGGTGCGTGATGAATCACGCGCCTTCCAAAATTAGATGCACCATGGCAAAATTCATACAAACATCCATTCCCATAACAAGACTTTCTTGTGTAGACTTGAACAACAGTATTTCCGTTACTTTGCACAGTGCACAAACAGCCCTCTGAATCCACGACGGCATTCAGCTTTTGCCGTCGTGAATACCGTGGTGGTCGACCTCCAAGACAGCAAAATTTTGTCATAGTGGTTTATAGACTGAACAAAAATAAAAGTACTCTTTCCATCTTACTAATCTTGCTAGCTACTTATTTATTTTATCAAACAAGTCTTTGTTAGATCATGCCATGCATCAGTCTTTTTCAGGAATATTTGAATCAAGTAATGCGTGTGATGTAAAATGTACGTGCAAAGGATGTTACGCGTGCAAGTTTCGCATTCATTTTGCTGAAGAAAAGTGGGGGACGTTTTGAATCATGAACCCTAAACATGATGATCCCGGCCTCATCAGGAAGAAAAATGCTGGCATGCAAGCTTCACATGTGATGATATTCTTCAATCATCTTGAGGAGTGCTATGTTCGCACGGCATAATTTCCAATGGCATGCGATGGTGTGTGCTCTTTTTTGTTCATGTTTTGTTCAAGTAATCATAGAACTCGCATACAGCAACACTAATTTTTCCATGTTTTGAAAAGCAGGTAATTTGTTGCGACGAAACTGAAATGCTACAGTCATAAAACTCTTTTTTTAGATGTAAATATTATTATATTTTTAAATTTTTCAAAAAAAATGTCGTTAAACATTAAACTGTTTTTTTTAATCACGTTATTATTGTTACTTCGATCTTAAAACATCCCTCACAAACAAAAAGAAAAAAGCTTTGTGATGTCCTAATTTTATAGCAATATTTTAAAATTATACAGATTGTTGTCTGAGTTATAAAGCAATGTTTATTGAAAAATATTCAGAAAGCGAAGTGGTCTGCATATGGCAATTGATTACAATAACTACAACTAGATATCATGCTGACTCTGTGTTTGCGAAAGAACATGCTGGAAGTGATTTCATATATTGAAAGTAGAAAAAGCATTTAAAGAAGCAAGTGACGGAAAAGTTGAACTTTAAAATTATTTTTTTAATTTTTTTTTTTTTTAATTTAAAAAGAGCAACTAAATTAAAACAAAATTAATGGTGAATTAAAATTAATGTCTTATGTTTTTCTTTAATATAAATCACGAGTAACATGATATATATATTTTTAAAGATGTACTTGCGAGTAGTTTAATTATTACGTATTTGCGTTTTATAAAAAGATTTTTCGTATTTATTTTACTCGCACTGGCATCGTACTCTCACTCTGGACTATTTTATCACATTTATTTGTACCCGTACTGTGAAAGATGTTACTTTGGTGTGTGATTAGCGCACGCCTGAGGTATGTAGTGTTTTTTTTGGCGTGCGAAGATCGCACGGGCACATTCAAACATGGCGTGTGTGGGCGTGTGTGCGTGCGATCGCACGCCATTCTTGACAAGGTCTGATGATGGAGCATCTACTTATAGCGACTCTCTCAATCGTAACTTCCTTTTCTGCATGTCCAAAATAGTATGCATGACTATACTGTCATTTTCAAAAATTTATTGGTTATTTTTCAGGTCATCACAAGCAAATAGGCAAAAATACACTTCGTTTTCAAATTAAAAAAAAATCTTTACTCACATGGCTTAAAACTTCAAAATTTGTTTGGAAAGTTCAGCTATATTTTAACAAAATTTATACAGAAAATATGCATGTGGGTTTCGTTTTTAAATTGTTTGAATAACACTTGTGACATAAAGAAAAAAATCAATTAAATTCGGACCTGCTATGGTTTTCAATTGTTTTGTCAAATGAAAAAATTATCTACAATTAAATCCATGATAAAATGTCTGTTCCACCTGTAAGTGCAGTTTTGCGGACTTGCTTCATCCATGCTTCAACGGCGTTCACCTCCACATTAGTTAAGAACCGCATGGCTGGATTTTTGCGTAAGACCTGGTTACCAACGACAAAGGGGCCAGGCAAAAGAGATTCATGTCTACATTAGGATGATCCGGTTGGCTATGAATAGGCTTGCTCGTGGATTAAAAGGACCAGGACTATTTAATAATTCTGAGATCTGAAAGTGGGGGGGGTGTCCGACCAAGACGGAAATCTATCAGATGTTTTGTCCAACGAAAGTTCCAAACGAGCTACGGATGTCCATTCTCTCCAATAAATTAACATTTTAGCTGATTCAGAGGGCTGGCACAAAGTTTAAAATATTATAGGGGTTGGGGGACGTTTACAGAGCAAGGTTCATCAGCAGTGAACCCCAAACACTGCACCACCATGGATGACGGTAAATCATCATGGTCAAGCATTAACAAGTTACCCCAGTAATAGAGATCCGATTTTCGTTAGTTGTTATTAATGCCATTAAACTTAGTTTGTATCTGCTTGTGGTTAAAGAATTAAATTTATGTGAAAAAATTAAACAAGTATAAAAAGAGAAATTACGAAAGTTCTCGTGATGAAGAAAAAAAAAATTTAAAATGCAATCTAAAGAAACATTTCTATCATCGCTATTCGTTTTTAAACTTTTAAAATAGTCAGTTATTTTATTTTAAATAATTTATGGTTACTTTGCTATGTTAAAAATGCTAAATGGTGCTGTTTTTGTTATAAGGTTTAAAATCATGCATCTAAGAAAATCAAGATGCGTGATAATGATTGCGCACCTCAATAAATACAGGTGCGCGATGCACAACGCACCATGTGAAAAACTGATGACCAGGCCTGTTATTCTTTTTACAGAATATAAAAACCTTATTTCGTCCTTGAGATACAGTACTGGAAAAAGGTTGTTTAACATATCGAGCGCGCAACATGTGTGAACTCTCTCGATACCAGGCCTTTTCTTGAATAAAACTATGCCAGAGCTACAAAAAGCACCCGCTAAAAAAAATATGAGTGCTATGGTGTGCGAAAAATCGCACTCGTAAGCAAAATTTACAAGTGCGATGTGAATATTTGCAAGTGTGATTCACACTTAACTATTTTTTGTTTTTGTATAGAAATGAATTTTGTAAAACGCATTAACCACAAGTGCAAGGTTGAAACGTTGGACGTGATGGTTCCCTATATGTTTTTGGCATTAAATATATTTCTAGACATTTTTGATTTCTTTTTTCCCTTTTAAAAATTTTTTAAACTTTATTCAACATGTTTTTTCTTTGGTATTACATCACGAAAACATTCTTCTGAAAGCTGTATCTCTCATGTTCTGGTTATATTTAACTTGCATGCGTGCGCACTCTTCTCGTAGTGTTCTCTGTGACGATGAAGGTTGGACTGACTTGATGCGTGGTTCCAAATGGTCCTCCGTCTTTCGTTCGAGTCTCAGTGTAATGCACCAGCCGAGCATAAGAGTGTCAGCATAAAGGAAAGGGGCGACTTTAATGTTCTCTATACTTTTTAAACAATTCAATCACGAAGAAATAAATGTTTTGTAATCAGCGTAATAGCCTTTTTCATCACTCTATAATATTTCACAAAAAGGAAAAATTCACAAGGGCGATAAAAAGCACTTGTAAATATGAGTGTACAAGCGAGTGCATGTGCGATGTACCGCTTTATAATAAGAAACAATTAAAATAAATTGTCGCGATCTATTGAGAATCTAGTATCGTGACAAAATCCGTCTCGATGTGTCGTGATGGTAGGTGATAATGAGAATAAAGAAAAAGTTCTTTTAATGAGAATAGAGAGAAAGTTTTTTTTATTTCAAACACATCTCTGCTTTATTTTTTTTCATATTTTAAATAGGTGTATATTATAAGAAAAATTTTAACTTTCGTATTTATTGAAGTAATTCTAGCGCATTACTTTTTAAACGTATTTTTTTCTAACGCTACTTTCTGTTCTTAAACTTTGAAAATGCGATCTAAAAAAACATTTCTATCACCGCAATTTGTTCTTAAGCTGGGTTTATTTGGTGTTGCGTTATTAGGAGAACTGTGAAGATAACCTACAGGTTAGTCATACACATATTGCGAGTTTAGCAAATGGTGGCAGAGGAATAAAATTGCAAAGTATCATAGAGATATGTCGAAAAGTTGGGTACCCCCACCATCATTGAATACAGAGTCCAGTTACAAAGACTGGAAAACGAAGTTCAAATATGGCAAGTACTCACAGAACTTAAGGCGGAAAAACAAGGGCCAGCTATATTCATGGGTTTGAAAGGAAGCTAAAGAAGCAGTATTGGAAATTGAACAAATCAGTGCCACAACTGGGGTAAAAGCTATTACTGACAGATTGGACAAAATTTACTCAAAGGATGAAAATCAAACTGCATACCTGGCTTATGAAACATTTGAAAAATTTAAACGACCCTCTTAGATAAGCATGAATGATTACCTTATAGAGTTTGAACGATTATATCACAAAATCCAAGTTCACCGTATGGAACTTCCTGATGGAGTTTTGGCATACCAAGTTTTACAAAGCGCTAATCTTACACCAGAGCAGCAACAGTGGGTAGAGCAACCATAAATGAATTATGCTATGATTCAATGGTATTACAGTTAAAGAAAATATTTGGTGATACTGTGGCCTCATCTGTGTCAAATGATGCTGTAAAGATAAAGCCTGTTTTACAGGAGAGTGCAGATTCTACGGAGCAGAATTACATCACTAAAAGAGGTGGATATCAGCGTTCAAGGTTTAAAAGAAGAAGGGTTGCAGCACCAAATCAAAGATATGGATGAAGGAAAACCAGATCCAGTAACAGAGTAATAAAACCGCCTGATGAATTTGGAAATATTTCAAAGTGCAATATTTGTCAGTCCATTTATCACTGGGCTGTGAATTGTCCCCATTCTTATGAGAATCAGGAGTCTGAAGATATAAAAAAGGAAGAGAGTCGTTCAAAAGTTACATTTTTTTCTAAAATTAAAGAAAGTGAAATGCAATCCCTTGTTGGTGAAACTTTGTCATGTGCAGTTTTAGACTGTGGTTGTACGAAAACAGTCTATGGTAAGAATTGGTACCAATGTTTCATTGATAATATTGATAGTGATAAACTGCCAGAAGAGTATCCAGGTGGAACAAGATTTAAATTTGGAGATAGCCAATCAGTTTGTTCCATAAAACGAGTAATCTTACCTGTAATCATTGGTTCAAAAGAGGTTAATCTAGAAACAGAAGTTGTACCCAATGAAATACCTTTGCTTTTGAGTCAAACATCTATGAGAAAAGCAGATGCAGTTTTAGATTTTAGCAACGATACTGTTAAAATGTTTGGAGAATGCCATCCTTTTACCACCACAGGCCACTGTTGCATACCTTTAAACAACAACAGAATAGACTTAGATGAAAAGAATTATGACCATTTGCCTTCTCAAGTTGCCTTTGTATCCACAAGTTAAAAATCCAAAAAAAACAAGATCGTCAAACTTCATCGTCAGTTCTGTCATCCAAGTGCTGAGAAATTAAAATCTCTTATTAAAGCATCAAATTCCTTTTTAGAGGACCGGAGTGAAATCATGAAATTAATTGATAATGTCTCACACTCTTGTAAAGTATGCCTTAAGTATAGAAAACCAAGACCTTGTCCTATTGTTAGCTTACCAATGTCGTTGAAATTCAATCAGTGTTTGGCTTTAGATTTGTGCAACTTTCACAATTATTGTGGTTTATTCATATCATAGATACTTTCACAAGATTTTCATCTTCAAAGTTAACAAAGACAAAAGATAAAGATGTGATAACAGACATTATCTTTGAAATTTGGTTAGCAAGATTTGGTCAACCAAGAAAGTTTCTGGCTGACAATGGAGGAGAATTTATCAATAAAGCGTATGAAGAAATGTGTGAACAATTTAACAGTTTTCATCAACAGCAGCCGAAAGTCATTGGTCGAATGGGCTATGTGAGCAAAACAATGGTATCATTAAGGAAATGCTGAGTAAGATTATAGAGGATACGAGATGTACACCTAATTGAGCACTATTCTGGGCTATTAGTGCCAAGAATTCTTTATCAAACAACAATGGATTTTCACCAAACCAGCTTGTTTTTGGTAAAAACTATGACTATCCCTGCATCCTCACTGATCAGTTACCAGCCATGAATGATACAGTTTCAAGTAAGACTGTGGCCCATAACCTTGCTGTGATGCATGCATCACTAAGTGCATTCATAGCATCAGAATCTTCTGAAAGAATACGTAGAGCATTGCGGCATAATGTCCAGTGGTACAATGATGTGCAGTATGTAACTGGAGATAAAGTCTTTTATAAAAGAAAAGACAGAGAAAAATGGCATGGACCAGGCACTGTAATTGGACAAGAAAATAAACAAGTACTTGTCAAGCATGGTGGAAGTTATGTGAGAGTCCACATTTGTCGGTTGCAAAAGGTAAATAAAGTAGTACATTCACAGAAACCATCACAAGACTCTGAAAAGAGCCCAGAAGTAACAACTATGCAGTTGGACAACTGTGTTTCACTGGAAGATGAAACTTTTGACATAGTTGATCTTGAAAGTACTACTACGGAAGTACCAGTAACAGAACCGGCAGTAACTGAGGATGCGGCCATTAATAATTCACAAACTAATGGGACAACAATAGAGGAAAGATCTAATGAAACATCAAAAAGTGAAACCACAGTCAATGAAAAAAAAGGCAATACCTCTATATTTCAAGGAATACCAAAGTTAAAAACCAGAATCATCTATAAGCTAACTCCAGACAGTGAGTGAATTAAAAGATTAGTTCACAGCAGAGCAGGTAAAGTGAGTAGAAAAGGAAAAGAAGGCAGGCAATATGGCAGCTGTTTAAATGTGCAGAATGAAGACACAGGTGAAATTAATTGGTTAGATTTCAAAAGATATGTGAGTGAATGGTAACCCGTTGTTGAAGCCAATGACACTAAAGAATTATTATTAGCGATAAAACCAACTATTGAGGACGAGGTCTTGAATGCGAAATTTAAAGAATTAACCAACTAGCAAGACAACAATGTTTTCTCCGCTGTTGAAGACAGAAGTCAATTTACACCATTTGTTAAACTCGCAAAATGTGTATGACTAACCTGTAGGTTATCTTCACAGTTCTCCTAATAACGCAACACCAAATAAACCCAATTGATTTACACACAACACAATATATACCACTATTATAAACACAATGATTTCACCAGCAAGATTGGTTCAACACAAGTAAACCCCACCACCAATTGATTCTTATTAGTAATCGCCTAGAATGGAAGATTAACAGCTTTTCTATCGCCGTTCTCAGTTCTTAATTTTTGTAAAATGTGATCTAAAAAAGAAAGATTAACGCTAGCTTGTATACCCTAGATTGTTATGCATAAGTTAAAAAATATAACACAAAAGAAGTATAATTATATTTAAACATCCACGATAATTGTTGAATACACTCTTATTTTTAAAATAGTTCTATTGTGAAAAAGTGTTAATGGCCTCGATAGCTTTGAGAATGACATCGAGACGGATGCATCGCAAAGCCCTCTCAATCATCATCATCATCATCATCATTCTCGGTTTAACGTCTGTTTTACATGCTAGCATGGGTTGGACGGGGTATATTAATGACCCTCTTCCAATCTGATCTAGACTGTGTTAGATCTAAACTCAACTTCCTCTGTATCAAGTCTGTCCTTATAACCTCCTGCCAAGTCTTTCTCGGTCTGCCTATGGGCTTTGCCCAAGGAACTATCAAGTCTATACACTTTCTTACCCAACTATCCTCCTCCATTCTTTCCAAGTGCCCCAGCCAATTTAATCTTCTTAACTGGATAACATCTTTAATTCTGCGGAGACTTAGCCTGCTTCTCAGCTCATCTGAACTCTTTCTGTCTCTCTGTCTCGATACAATTTGAAAGTAAAAAAACGCTTATCACAGATCGAGAACACCGTCGCAGTACGCGAAGCGCGATGTTAAACAACCTTTTTCCAGTACTGTATCCTGTTTTAACTGAGAGGGTAAATCAAATTATTTCTTCATAACATTTTTGTTGACAGCCCTCTTGGTTTAATCAACAATACACCTCTTCACAGTTCCGTGAATTTCCATGTGCAAAGATCACATGACCATTATGTCATTGTTAAAACAATATATGCGCGCACACAATCAGAAGAAAACATTCTTATTTTCAACTCACGCCAGTAGGACCTCGTGGATATTTGTAAGTAGTATAGAAAATTTTGTTAAAAATATGGAAAAAACTGTCGAGAGTGGAAAAAGAAAGCGTTCCATAACTGCAGTCATAGTTAGTACGATGTTTGGACAGCCAAACTTGTGAAACCCACAAAGTTGTGAGGAATTCTTGTTGCTGTGAAAAACCATTACAAGTGAGTTTTGATGAAGTTGCGTTTAGCACTTCTTAATGAAGATCTTGCTGATCGCTTCAAAATATCTGTTGGCTTAACTAGCAACATTATAGCTTCATGATTGAAAGCTGCTTCAGCAGCATTATTGAGACCTATTGTATGTATGTACCAGACAAAGATAAAATATCCAATACTCTACCAAAAAGATTTAAGTCATCGGCCAAAATGGATTCAATTTTAGATGGCACTGAATTTTTTATTGAAATGCCGAAAAACTGGACCTTCAAAAGTTAACTTGGAGTGAGTATAAACACCACAACACTTTAAAAACTTTGGTATGTGTTGCGCCTAATTCTATGATTGTGTTTGTTTATAAAGCATATGGAGGTTCTATATCAGATAAGGAAATAACAAACCGTTGTGGCTATCTTGATATGGTACCTAATATTCCCAAATAATATTTGACAAAGGTTTCAGAATTCATGAAGAATGTTCGCAACGGTTTACTTCATATATGGTACCTCCTGGACGAAAAGGAGCTGCACAGATGGCACCTGCAGAAGTTAAAAAAAGAAACACATTTTAAATTTGAGGATTTTAGTGGAACAAGTCTTCAGACAAATGAAAACTTTTCGCATACTGGCAACAGAGTACCCTATTTCCATGTTAAAACTGTGTGACTATGTGGAAACGATATGTGCAGTCCTAATCAATATGAGAAAACCTATTTATCTTGATTAATTATAACATTTTTATAGGTTTATTATACTATATATATATATATATATATATATATATATATATATATATATATATATATATATATATATATATATATATATATATATATATATATATATATATATATATATATATATATATATATATATATATATATATATATATATATATATATATATATATATATATATATATATATATATATATTGATAATGTGAAAAAGAAATTTTGAAATCTTTGAAAATTCATTTTAATGTGTAAATTTTTAAATGTTACATGTAAAAAATATCAAAGATTTAAAATGTCTTGCAGTGTGTATTTTTTATAACATTAACTATGAACTGTCTTTTTTACAAAACGAGCAAATCCACAATTCCGATTCTTCAGGGACATCTTCTTCTATGATAATTATACACCCATAATTTTGTTTTATCTATTTTAAGATTGTTAGTGCATATATAGATACATTTTCTTCTATACTCTTGTTGTTTTCAATTTTGAATGATTTTGCCGCTTCTATTACATTACAAGGTAAAATTTTCAGTTGTATCATTTTTGGCT
Source organism: Hydractinia symbiolongicarpus (assembly GCF_029227915.1). Taxonomy (NCBI): domain Eukaryota; kingdom Metazoa; phylum Cnidaria; class Hydrozoa; order Anthoathecata; family Hydractiniidae; genus Hydractinia; species Hydractinia symbiolongicarpus. The sequence goes on from NC_079879.1 coordinate 25,361,038, forward strand.
CAACTCTACGCTCACCTTGTGTAATTTCAATAAAACAACTGTCAGGTGCTACAGGTTTTAGCTTTTCAAATAGGTGCTCTCTTTGTTTGTTTGGATTTTGAAGTAATTCAAGCGGTGATGGATTAGCAAAGCTAGAAAACCGACGAAAAGTTTTATTACTTTCTGCAAGATAATTTTTTGTGGTCTTCCCATATGTTTTGTAATGATGTTTGTGGAATATCAGCTCCGAAATAGGTTTGTGAACAAGTACACTTTTACAACCTCTTGGTACGTTCCAATTACCTAACGAACTTGTACAAGACGGTTTCGTAGTACGTCATAGCATGTCATATTTTCACCACTAACTTCCTTACTGGTCAACATTTTTACAAGTTTTTTCAGTGCCGTTGTTGTACGTTAACTGCTTACATTTTTTCCCACCATGTGCTCTCCTCGCGTTGTTGTCAAGGAAGCGCAAAAAATACGTAATTGAACACACTCAAATATGTTCTATAAAAAAATCCAACCAAGGCTGATAATGTAAATAAATATTGCGGTACAGTTGTGACAAAATAAAAACAAACTCTTTGCTCGCATGTTTACTAAACGTAGTGACGTTTTAAGTAACATCGACAGATTTTGTAATATACCGAAACCATCAAAACAAGCTGGAATATAAAATTGACAGTTTTTTATGCATTTAGAGCCTTTACCGAGGAAAAACACTCTGAAACGATAGTCACTTTTGTTTACTACTGCCATCTTTGTTTACATTTTATCTTCCGATTATGCGCGCGCATCTTAATTACGTAATCATTATATATGCCACGGCTGTTTCGCTACTGTCAAACCGCGGACAAAATTAAGATGGTTTCCACAATTTTTTTGGAAATTTTGTATTTTTATCATTTTTTTAAGTTATTGAAACTTTATTTGTATTGTTTTAATTTTACTGAATTAAAAAGTATTAAAACGATCTACTTTTCTCCTTTTTAAATATATGTGTTATACATGTGTGTTATAAATTTCGAGTTATTTCGTCAAACAAAACACACAAAACTAAAAAAACATTATTTTTGGCGAAAGTATACCATCTTTCCAACCTTGTGCCAACTCCGAGCTACTGGCTACGGACTTGAAAATTGGTATGGGGGCCTGGAAACATGGTTCTATTGGCCGGTACCGAGCACCGTTCGTCTCGCAAACTATAAACTACTTAAATTTTAAGTTAAAGTCTTCTTTAGGCGCTAAAAAAGAGGAGAAAAAGTTGCCAAAGTGGTGCACGGCGATTTGATGTAGTGTGATCCCTTCTCTGTCTAATTAAATAATTATCTAAATTTCTAAGCAAGTCACAGTGATGGCGTTTAATGTTTTGGTAGGTATGGTTTTTCCCAGCAAAATTACGGCAACCCGGTGTTTACTTTTGACTTGATTGCTCGACCCAGGAATCCTAGTCCGAAACCGGGATTTTTTTAAAATGTTGGAATAAGCAAGACAACGGTGTCTTAGCAATTTTGAAGCTAGCTAAAGTTTGGCAGAGCACGAGGTAAGGGACAAAACAGTAAACTACTTTATTTTGCAGGGATTTTAATATTATTTTTTTGTTTTAAGATCACCCTTGATTTTAAGAAATTGTTTTATAGCTTGTAAAACTTCAAACGTGGCTAATTGTTATCTTTTTTAATCTTTTTTCTTCTGTTTTGTATTTTTCTGTAAAGAGTAGCTATTTTTTGGTCCTACAGTTTTGCATTTTGCGTCATGTTTTATAGATAAGTCACTTAATACTTCTTTTTTATATTTAGATAAGACTTTGGTGGGCTTTCTCAAGATGAAATTGTTGAAATCAAAGATGTTTATGAATAGCTAGCTAGCTAATCTTGGCTTTATCATTCACAAAATTGGGTGCTATTTTATACAATTTATAAAGAAACACAAAATGATTGCTTTGTATATATTTAATGTATATAGTAAATAAACTATTTATGCACAACTTGGGATATTTTCTACTAGCATGATAAACTAGAATGTTGAAACTGTCGACTCTGAATGACGTTTTATTTAATGTATGATGTCACATACTTGGCCCGAAAACCCTTAGGACCAAAAGTGACCCTTTGGACAATTTCGGACAGATAAATATTACATCTACATCATCTTTAATGGCCTCAGAATCCAAAGTAATGTTTTTTATTCAGTTAATAAACGAATTTTAAGCATACATTCAGGCTCTAAAGGCCGTTTTTCACATAATTTCTCACATTTGGCCCAAAAATAACCCTTTGGACAATTTCAGACAGACTAATATGTCATTTACATCATCTTTAATGGCCTTAGAATCCAAAGTAATGTTTTAATTCAGTTAATAAACAAACTTTAAGCATACATTGAGGCTCTAAAGGCCGTTTTTCACATAGGTCTCACATTTGGCCCAAAAATAACCCTTTGGACAATTTCAGACAGTAATAAAATTAAGTAATTTTCATCCAGATATTTAACCTAACCTGTGGATCATAAAAAACATGTTTCCTTAACTTTATTCTAGAGATATTGTGGAAGACATTCATCTAAATGATAATTTTTAAGTCATTTTTAGACATTTTGGCCTAAATATACCAATTTCGGACAGGTGTCCAAAAATTTTTTTCTTTTAATAATATGGACAATTTATCTGAGATTATTATTCTTTTTACAGAATATAAAAATTTTATTTCGTTCTTGAGATATCCTGTTTTAACTGAGAGGGTAATTCGAATTATTTTTTCGTAACATTTTTGTCCGCTTCGAAACAGCCGTGATGCACACGCACATAATTTTGGAAACTGCGAACTCCAGTATTGTGTTTTGTGGAACTTAATTAGGCATCAATCACCTAAATTAGACTTTAATATTGATCTGAATAGGGCAGTAAAATTAGTAGTAGCAACACACTTAAGTAGAAGTTTTCCCTGACTGACAATCACATTCAATCACATTTCCTGGACAGAAATTCCAATTGATTTCCCAATGATTAGGGTTAGCTAGCAACATGTGGCCGGTTCATGAAATTTAATAGCATGATAGATATAAGTTAACCCTTTGCTAAATTTCAGAATAGATTTGCGTAATGAGGAAAACGTTTTTACAACAAAAGATTAGTATGCAAAACCTAATAAGAAGTGGCGTAGCTAGCTAGAAAAGTACAATATGTTCCCGTGATATTTAGTTTGCTAATACACGAACATAGGATAAAGTTTAAGTTAATTGGTTAAGTTAAGTAAACAAAATGACTTTTACCTTATTTTCAGCTTGCATGTCTGCTTCTGTCATTTTCTTTACCTCGGATTATATTGGTTGTAAAGCTCAATGCGTCTTCCTTGAAATAGCAGAAGCACCAGTTTTTCGAAACAAAAATGGTAAATTTGACAAAACAGTAAATTTACAGACCAGCTTTTCTTACGGTCCCGTGGCGGCTGTATCCGTGTGCACCGAATTGTTCGAAAAATTGTTGTGAAAAGTCAGAAACAAAAACAACTTAAAAGATAAAATATTTAGACTAAACAGAGTTAGAACTAATGGAAGTACAAACCTCATGAAATTAATAAACCAATATGAATTTTATAAGGGGAAAAAAGGAGCAAAAAAAGGCCAGCTTGGCAAAATTTCTGAAACAAAAGTATCCGATAACTACTGTGCGCTATGTGTTGTTCAAACAACAAACTACTCCTATAATAAATTTTTTAGGTCATTCAAGAGTTTCTGAAATTAAAAACGTTTCGGTACTCAACATTGAAAAGCGTTCTTATTCACTCGCTTCGGTTGGTATGTTCCGCCCAACCACTTTTAAAATCCATCGCCGACCGTTCCGTGCTTTTTTTTTTCTTTTTTGCGTGACTGTGTTGTTTTTTACTTCTTGAAGGAGATATAGTGTAGAATAGTATTTACTATACTATTTACTTTTATTCCCGCCTCTCTAGTATTCCTGCTTCTCTTGTAAAGCTGCAGGGTCGATAATCTCGGTAATCTCGAACACGGTGCTCAAGATTATCAGAAAGAGAACTTTTTCTCTACACCTGGAAGACAAGACAATTGGGAAATGTTTTTAATGAACCAGCATACTTTTTTCCGACGTCACTCCTCTTCATTTCATCAACCTCGTTCCAAGGATCTTCTGTCTTTTTGCCATCAAGGCCGCCAAGTAAGCGCTAGGGGCTTTGACATATAAAACAAACCCTGGGGACGAGGTGTTACTTCCTCAATCACATGTGAGGATCATCATGTATCCAGATGTAGTCCTTCCTGTCCGATTCATCAATAGCTGCTAATTCTGAGCAACACGACAAAATTTTATAAGGTTTGTCTCCACTAGGCGGGATAAATTAAAGTGTGCTGTTTTTCTTTCTGAAGTTTTTGCAATTCAAGAGTAGAATTGACACTAGTAACAAATCTTTGAAATGATACAAATTACATCTTCGAGAAAATAAGACAAGACAATTTTAACAATGCAACTTCTTTTAAAAATCCAAAAAGAATAAAACCTCATATTCATCGATAAGCACTTTTAAAGGTGCGCATTTCAATTTCACCAGGTTTAGCTTCCAATGATAGAAGATTTATAATAGTTCAAATAGATTCTCATGGAAGTTTTTCAGAATGTGGGCTTAATTGTCATAGTAGGGATCAGATGTGGTGGATTTATTTACATTTCACACAATTATAAAGTCATTAAAAAGCGTATTTCAAGCTTTTGGCTACGAGGAAGCACTATTTTCTCTCTATAAAAGCATACCAAGATTTTAGAACCATAGCGGACAGGATCATCCTCATATTATAAAATCCCACAGACTCAGGGTTTGTGGTTATAAGAAAATAAAAAGACTTTTTATTTGTTTACCTTTTGTTGGCGTGTGGAAATCTTTTCATTTAAGGGAAAAAGTATTCTTTCCTCGAAAGTTTATTTTTTCGTCAAATACACCTTTCCCGAGACCACGAGTCATACTTTTTTTAAACTCGTAAAATATGAATACCATATTTGAATTCAGCATGGTTTGTTTAATTTATGTGTAAAAGTTTAACTTGATACGCCAACAGAAAGTGCTATTTTGAGGAGATATATATCACAGTTAAAGTCTTCTTAAGGCTCAAGTTACCATGTCCGCCTCGTTTTCAAAAAGAGGTTGGACATGCCACAAATCTTAAAATTAGAATAGCAGGTTGTTTACTTGCTGCATTGTTTCGAAATTTTCTTTGTTTATGACATTTTTGATAAGGAATTCAAATCTGTTGTCTGCTTTTCATAAAACTCAACAAAAAAAGTTGCGGCACATCAAAAGAATAAGTCTCGGGAAAGGTGTATTATTGATAACTGTCCACCTACAAAAAACTTTTCGATAAGATTGCACAAAAACATGGTATCTCGTAAAGTTGATGCTCTAAATTTTGTTTAAAAATAAAAATATTCATACTTTGCGCGAAATTTTGAAAAGGATTAGGCGTTTTGCGAGAAAATTAATAGATGCTAAAATTACTTTTCCCAAGTTTATAGGTTGCAGAATAAGTAAAATATTTTAAAATAATTCTTTTCTTTGGTCAAATGGCCACTACATTAATTTAAAAATGTTTTTTGAAGATTTGCGATAATTTTAAAATACTTGATTATCGATGTTTTCCGGTTTCGAAGATTTCGATAAACAAAGTTTCTTTTCGGATTCTGCACTGCAATTAGTGCGTAAATTACGCGCATGCATTGTTTAGAGCGCGTTTAATATATATTTAACAGTTAGATGCTGTTCCTTCTCCCTCGCAACAAGCTGTTATCGTTAACTTCAATACTTAATAATTGTTTTTTCCCTTTATATGTTATGTCGAACTCGACAAAACAAGACACCACCTAATAAATTTAAGCAAGAGACATGGAAGATTTGTTTTTCCAAAACAAATCTTCAAGATAAAAGATGACGCAACAAACAACGATAGTTCAATATTTGTTATTCTGTCTAAACATTGTTAAAGAGGAAATTATGTTAGTAACTGCTTACGTCGTCATCATTGTGTAGCAATCTCAAAGGTTTTCCCAACCGAAAAAAGCAATAAGAACCTCTAGTTTGGTACAGAATACGGTGGTTTTTCTCCTGGAGTAGGAGGCGATTACAATAAAAGTAATCGTTTTTTGTGCAATGATCTCACGTCGACCTTCTCGTTGTAAACTTTACTTGTATTACTTGAACTTGTACATTATTCACGACGAATTTCAACGATTTCAGGCAGCGCGAAAACCCGGACTTCAGCCAGCGCGAAATACCAATGTTCACCAAAAAAAGTAGTTTTTTGTGTTTGTCAGGAAGATGTGAAAAGAATTACTAAAACGTCTTAAAACTGATATGCTGGCTTATATGACAAACGTGGAAAGTTAGATAACAGTTTCTTTATTGCTCTCAATCTAAAACGTGCAACAAGTCTGACCAACGTAAAAAAAAACGTTTTCCGTCGCTTCCTTCTTTTTAATTTTTTTTATCCCAATGCTTCAACTACCTCTTATCTTATCTTTTTGTTCCACATATAGTCTTTGAATCTCGTGGTTGGATTAAACAGTACACAGTATATATTAATAAGATTAGTAATTTAGAGAGATTATTAAACACAACAAAGCTAGTCAACTAGACTAGATGTTTTAATTATTTTAATTGGCGGTTAATAACAATAAATTTGTGTCAATATTTTGATATGTGTATAAGTCATGTTGACGTCTTGCAAAAATTTTTAAAATAACATTTAATACTATTTAATTGCTTCGTTTATTATTCTTAAGAGAGCGTGCAGATGGGAATTTGTCAAAATTATAAACAACAAGTCAACTCACACCTCAGATGTTGCATTCAGTGCTTTTCCTTTTTAGTTTTTGTTAATGACATTATAAACGAGCATTGACGGTTTCAGATTACGTCCAAATGTTTATTTACTTTTGAGTGAATTGTGTGGATATTTTAATGTTTATAAATGCCATTTTTAAATAATACTTTCTAATAATATGTATGTTTTTTACATTTTCATTTACTACTATATTTTCTGTTCACAAGTATTTTAGTGTAAAATATACATTCTGCTAACGGTGAGTTATTTAGTTCACCTTCTTCTGTGGTTTCTTTGAACTGTTCGTTGTAAATTAGGACCCAGAGAGGGAGAGAGAGAAAGAGAGATCTTATCCTACTTGCATGCAAACCTAATGTCAAACATAAAATATATATTCAACTTCTCTTTTATACTTCATCTTCTGCTATTTTTATCCTGAATGTTTTTCAGTTTGCTATCGCGCAAACTGTTGTCAAACCAGTAACCTTAAGTTTCATTTACAAAACCACAAAAGTGTTAGCTTCATAAAACTCCGTCCAGCATGTCTACAATAAAAAAACGTGCAAGGACATAAAATGTTCGATTATCGCCTTAGATATACCTCTTGACCATAAATCCTAACAGTGATTTCATAGCTAAGTTATATGAAACTAACGAGATCAGGATGGAAGAAGGACCACCTGTTTTTTATGCTTGTGTGTTTTGTCTTGTTTTTTTTATATTATTTCCAGATGTGTACGTCATTCGTTATGTTCGTGGTCACACCATCACTTTTATTGTGTGCGATAATGTTATTCTTGCGATTATAGCTTAACAGATCACGAGTTTGAGATGTTTCATGTGGGAAGTCATGAAGGTACAAGTCGTTGTATATTTTTTTAATTTTAGGAAAAACCTAACAACGAAGCTGGCTTTAAAACCTTTTTTTCAATAATAAACTTTTTTAGTCAACAAAATATCCAGCTTGAACCGCAATTGGTGGCGGCGGAGAACTTACACAGTTTTGTTAGGTAGTCCTATTTATCCTCTTTCCAAAACATAAGAGCACGTTTCTTGACAACTTGGCTTTCAAGAGTTATGATTGTCCAACTATGAGGATTTTGCACAATGTTTGTCCGTTTACTTAACCGCCTTTTAAGGGTTTGTTAACTATTCATTTAGTTCTGTTTGCTTTTTCTTGTATTTTGATTAAAAAACAGTTTAGTTGTGAAATTTAAATTAAAAAAAAACCGGATTTTCAAATTGGACGTAAAAGAGGTCTTTTGTAAAAAACCTATCGTCGTTTATCTCTTTAATAATAGCCGTATTTTGTCTGTCTGTCTGCGAAAGAGGCGTTCCGTAACGGAAACACGAAATTTTTAAAATGCGCACGAATATCAAACGCGATATATTTTTATCCACTTTGTTGCGACGGGTAAATTTAAAAGACGAGCGAACGCGACGGGCGACCCCGTGGATTTTTCCACGGATTAACGGCTAGTCTCTATAATAATAGCCGCTGTCTGTCTGTCTCTGCGCGGACCCCCCCTGAGTTAGAAAATGATGTTACGGAAACACGAATATCGAATGCGATATATTTTTATCCACTTTGTTGCGACGGGTAAATATAAAGGACGGGCGAACCCGTGGATTTTTCCACGGGCAACGACTAGTTGTGTTATATTACCGAAACCTGCTACGCAAAAAAGCTCGTTTTTCAGTTATTTAAAGTTCCTTATAACAAATTAAACTTATTTTACTTTCGAAAAATTCCTTATAAACTTGTTTCTTATAAAGAAACTTCACTATAATTTAAATTTCTAATAAGGGGATCTTTCTATCCTCTTTGCACAATGAAAGAAAAACAACAACAACAACTAAACTGGAACAGCGAGACAGACCACTTAACCTACTCTTAAAAGATTCAATTGGATCATGTTTTAGCTAGCTTCATGGTAGAAATATTCTGCTAAATAAATCGAACAAATTCCTTTCAAACCGCCTATATTTTCGTTGCTTGCAAATTATATTTTTTTGTTTTGTTTTTAGTGCACTTGAAGAATAACATATCTGACAATCTTCTGGAAGAAGAAGAAGAAAAAGTAGAAGAAGAAAAGGAGAAAATCAACATGCCAACGATTTTAGTAGGGATTTGTGCAATGAACAAAAAGGTATTGGACGAGATTTCCTTTTTGACAGCATTGGTTAGTTACAGGCATTTATCATCACACCGAAACAGGGACCAAACGTACTTATCCCGCTTTTTTGTGGGATAAGAACAAGGCTTAGGCTTATTCTTAGTTAAACCAATGGTTCGAGATTGTCCATCATTTTTTAGGCTATTAGGTTGAATAAATTTTTAAACTTACTTTAAAATTAATTATTAATAAATGCAGATTTATCCTAACGGCTGACTCTAACAGTGTTACATACCTTCAGAGATACGCATAGCATGCCTCTAACTTTCTTGCCTTCCACACCAGCCGGTTTGCGGTCAGTAGCTAGATGGCACTAAATGGGTTAAACTCGAACCGGAAAACCTATGACTGCAAGCCGAATGCGCTACCACTACACCATCTCCGCATATTTATTAACTCATTTGTTATATAATCATATTTTTTTACACTTTTAGACATCGTCTATGCCGATGAAGGAAATACTGTCACGCTTAAAGCGATTTAAATTTCTCGACTTTATCTTATTTTCTGATGACACTATCCAAAACTCGCCTATTGAAGACTGGCCCATTGTTGATTGTTTGGTGTCTTTTTATTCAAATGGCTTTCCATTACAAAAAGCTGTGAAATATGCGGAACTGAGAAAACCACTGATATTAAACGATTTGAAAATGCAAGAATATTTATTAGATAGGTACTGATAAAAGTAATCTTTAACTATAACTGTATGCAGATTTGTAATAGTAATTTGGTCTTAGCATCTTTAATTTATTAAACCAGTTAAGATATAATGCATCGCAAGGCCAGGTCTATAAGCTTCTCAACGGAGATACATCAGTTTTGATGATCCCTAATTGCGATAGTAAAAATGACAAAAGAACTTAACGAATAAAAGACTTTTTGATATGATGTCAAAGTCGTTGTCGCTTTGTTGATTAACGAACTTGAGGTTTAATAGGAAAAACCCTGAAAACGAGGTTGATGCAAGTATTTCCCGTCTAGTAGAAATATCGCCTTTTGTGGCTTGTCATGCGTTTCTACGACTACATAACAAAAAACCACTAATGACTCGATAGTGGTACAATAAGAAGTATCGCTAAACACGTGTTTCAAACTTTTTCCGTTCTTCATACTTCTGTTCTTTAATGTACATAAAAAATGTTGTATTTAGACGTAAGGTATATCGCACACTCGAAGCAAATGATATTGAACTACCACGATATGCCATCTTCAACCGGAACGAAAACAACGAGCCTGAAAATGGGTGCGAAGAAATCGAAGAAGTCGATGATATAATCATTGTAAATGGAGTTACGTTTAAGAAACCATTTGTAGAAAAACCGATCAGCGCAGAGGATCATAGAATTTGTATATATTACCAATCTTCTGCGGGAGGTGGCTGTCAAAACTTATTTCGCAAAATAGGTGATCGTAGTAGTGAATATTCATCAAATGGTCTCATTAGAAGACAAGGCTCATATATTTACGAAGACTTCATGCCCACTGATGGAACAGATGTGAAGGTTTGATCTTATACCACTTTTTTTGGCGGCTTAAAGTTTCTTTTGCTCACACAACCATTCCTGTTTAAAAAAAGTTATTTCTTTCTCTTTTCTTGCATTGTGTTAATGTTCTCATTGCTTAGAGCCCGCCCGTCCTAACGATGTTTTTTAGCTTATAAACAAGTTGCAAACCAGCCCAGCTTGTGGGCCAGCTCAGATTGCCGAGTCAGCCGCCACTAACATAATATCTACTCAGTATATTTCAATTTTTTTATTTTTAAATTGTGTGCGTGTTGGGTAGGGTAGTGTGGCTATCGTATTTTGAGCAATGGTAGCCTGACCTAAATATTCGTCAAAGCCGAAACGAGGGTGCCGATAAGCCGCATACGCCGTAAAAAGTGCGGGCGTTTTCAGGTGAGTTCGGCGTTTTGTAAAAAATTCAAGTATTTACCCGAAAAAAACCGCATAGGCCTAAAAACAAAAAAAAACAGACACTAATATGATTCATAAAAACTATAAAAATTAAAATAAACTTACTATGTGGTAGCAAAGTTCTTAAAAGAACTGTTTTTGATGGTTTTTGATAAAGTTTACTTTATAAATAACTTATATATAAACTTTATTAACTCCTTTCTCTTCTAGCGCCTTCTTCCCAACTATCGTCCGCATGGTTTGTCACAAGGAATTGCATTTCAGGAATGTTCCGTGCGAGCTTCGGGAAAGTGCGGGCGGTTTCGGGGGACAACCGCCAATTTTATTCGAAAAGTCGCCCGAACTCGCCCGTATATATGCGGGCGTTTGCGGCTTATCGGCACCCTCTTAAGCCGAAACATTCAGACTTAGCATAAAATAACATAATTTGGTATATTTTCTCTAATACGTAAATTAGAGAACCTCGTTCCTAGGGCAATTTTTTTACTTTTTTTCTCGGATATTAAAAAATCGAAAAACCCTGGACACGAGGTTGATGTAAAGAATTTGTAAAGTGTCCGATATTTATTTCAGGTTTACACAGTGGGAGCAGAGTATGCGCATGCTGAAGCCAGAAAATCTCCTGCCCTTGATGGCAAAGTTGAGCGCGACAGCAGAGGAAAGGAAGTCAGGTATCCAGTCATACTAAGTGCATATGAAAAGTTGATTGCACAGAAAGTAACAAAAGTTTTTAAGGTAAGAGAATGTAGGTGTGTTTACAAATTTTGTGTCGTACTAACATAAATGACTGCCTTAGTCCTGACGTGCTGTGACCTTTATGTATCCAATGTCATTTATTTTGCTTAGGTGCTCTTTTTATTCACAGTAACACCCAAATAAATCATTCACAAAGAAACTTTTAGTATTAGGACGGGATTCCACAACCTCGTTCTTGGGGCTTCTCGCCATTTTGAATAATTTGATAGCAGCAATACCTTCCGCTTCGTAATAACAGCTTAGGGGCCAAAAGACCATGGGCACGAGGATAGGGTTTCCTCCTAAACGAAAATTGTCGAACAAGTTGAATTGGTCGACATCCATCGACAAAAAATAGTATTCGGTCGACGTCGAAGTATGTTATACCTAAATTTTTCTCGGAAAATTCCATTTTTTCGAAAGCCAATGAAGATGCTTTATTTTAATATCTGTTAATTAAATGACCAATCTGAACAGAGAGTTACTTCGTGTGGCCAGAACATTCCGTGTGCGCCCGTGACTAAAAGTGCTTACATTTTGTTGGTCGAGCCCTTGCTGGTTTCTTTGATTTTGTCGTAGTAGCTTATATTGATGGGGAGCTAAGCACTATTTTTTAAATTTGTGTATTTTATCAGGTAAGAATTATTTTATATATAGCTAAGTGAGAAAGGTGTGCTGGCTAGCTAGCTATATCAGTTTTTTGTGCTGACTTGGATCCCCTTTTGATTGGTGCTGACACACCCCTTTTGATAGCCATGAAAGGCTATGTTGTTCTTATGGGAAAAAGGGGGCTAAAAATAACTTCTAAATGACACTTTGTGGTACTAATTCTATCAGACAAAAAGATATATATATTAGCACAGGATTTTTTTTATATATTTTGCAAAAAAGTTGTCGAAACGTGGAAAAAGTTTATTGTTGCTTGCACTGAGCAGCCGATGAACTGACAATAAACCTGTAACAATATATAGTTAGCCGATGCAGGATAATTAGATGCTACACCTAGTATAATTAGACGTTAAAAGCTTCTTTGTGTTCTTTACAGCTAACTGCGTCTTTTCCATGTTTTTTTCTTGAAATCAGAATAAACAGCATCTCGTATCAACTTCCTGAGATTTGGTTACCACCCCTACAGAAGAAGTAGTTACCTACATCTAGGTCCGAAAATGTTAATTACCGTAATTAACTGTAATTATCAGCTTGTTTCTGATTGGTTAATTTTTATGAATTTCGATCCTCTGCAATTATATAAATACATGCGCAACATCATTTTACTTTGCCCGACGATGGGAGAAGGATCTCCTGAAACGTAGCCTACTAAACTATCATGTTCAAGAAATGATAAACTTTCCACAGCAATATGAATACTCCACAAATTTATTATGTGTGTACCCTTTTATGTTTCAACTTGTTGGATTCAATTTGTCAATTTGCCAAACAAAACAATGACCAATCAGTTTCCTCAAAATGAAAACTTGCAGCTAATCCGACTCCCTGAAAGAAATTCAAATTTGAGAATTTGAATCAAAAAAGAATAAACAATCAGTTAAATTCAATAAATCAATTTCAACAAAATAAATCCTGTATTGTCCATAGGTTTCAAAATCATGCATCACCTGCTTAATATGTTACTTGTTTAACAAAGATATCAAAATCAGGCCTGATTATATATATACAGTACCGCTTGCATATAACTTTACATGTACGCAAGCTTTACGACCTCATGTAACGATCTCATGTCTACATAAAGAACCTTTACATATCTTTTGTTTACACACAAACTTAATTGTTTTCTATTGTTATCGTCATGCGCAAGTCAGAACAATAAGATTTATGTTGTTGTCACATGTAACATGCATGTTATTGTTTAAAAGTGATAAAGATCACGAAGGCTATCGAAATATTTTAAAATGCGATCTTTTCTATCACCATTTTTCGTTCTTAAAGTTTTAAAATGCGATCTAACGAAGCTTTTCTATCGCCGTTTTTCGTTCTTGGAGTTTTAAAACACGACCTAACAAAGCTTTTCTATCGCCGTGTTTCGTTCTTAAAGTTTTAAAATGCAATCTAATAAAGCTTTTCTATTGCCGTTTTTCGTTCTTAATTTTTAAGTAAAGTAAGTAAAAGCAATAGATACTCAAATCTTTGTTAAATACTATTTTCTTTTGTTGATCTCTTGACGACTGTAACAATTAAATACAACAATGGGACACACGAAGTTCACATGAACAAGACATGAACTCTATTGTTTTCAACATGCAACAAGAAGCCTGATGGCTTGAAGATTTCCGCCATCAGCATAGATAATAAGTATATAGTGTGAGACTATTCTCAGAGAACAAAAACGGCATGCCTGTTATCTGCAATGCAACCAAATTATAAAACAAAAAGAAAACAATGAAGTAAACCCAACGTAAATATCTGTCGTTCTGAGGACGAAATTGATTTGAAGTAGCCCTTCTAGAAGATTTCGTAAACATCATGTTAGGGAAAGCCTAAGCCTGACTGCGTCATGATAACTGAAATATACATTTTTGATGAGCGTATCAACTTCAAAGGTGTTTAGAACATTCTTATGGATGTAGATGTGGTCAATAAGTGAACCGGATATATAAGTTGAAGAGATTACAACCTGTTTTATTCATTGAGAAAATCAAGGAAATAGTTTTTGTCACTAAATGCATTTAAATTAAAATCTCCGAGCATAACATCAACGATTTCGTTTCCCAAAAAATGTTGAATAAGGTATAATGACTCATCTCGATTAAGTGAATTTTTACGATATAGAAGTAGAAAACTAACAGCCTTTTTTTGAAACGTTTTCTTCGTCATTTTAAAAAATATTGCACCTGGAATTTTCTTTATAGTTTTATTATGACCAACCAAAAAAGTAGAAAACCTATACACATTGTTGTTTGGAATTAAAGTAAAGTAATCTAGTTTTGTGTTGCAGTATGACTTAAATGGTATCTGAGTTTCTGTTAGGCATAATAAATCACTTTCCATGAGAATGCGATCGGACTTAATATCATTTTTATGTTTGTTGTAGGATTTTGTATTAACCAAAGTTACTATGATTGAATTTTCACTGATTACGCCAGTATCCTTTGATGTCAATTTTGAGTGTTCTCGCATATAATTGTATTGCTCGGTTGCTCATGTGTCTGATTTAATAGCTGATCTGGAAAATGTCCCGTTAAGTATAAACCCTCTAAGCTTGTGACTTGACTTAATGCAACATAGATCTGTCCTGCGTGAAAGCTCTTTCGGATTTATGATGCTTTTTGTTTTGATTTAGTTTTCTCTTTCTACGAACGGAAAGCATAATTTATCAGTTATCTGTTCAGTTGTCAGTATTTTAAAATACTGAGTTTCAAGACACCTTCCTTGACCAGGGGACACGTATATTTCGCGTATGTAGTTTTCAACTTCTTGTAATAAATCAAATTTGAAAAGGAGGGATACCACATTCTGGTATTTGTCCAAAACTATTTCGGCTATGAGGATCAAATAAATAAATTTGTGGGTGCCCCCAAATTATAGCAAAACTAACACTGCTTATAATGCCCAACATTCCTTGTCCTTTATCGGAATGTGATGAATTATGAAATGTACGTAAAGTAGTGCTATTATCTACAACAATATGAGAAATATTTTCTAAACTTGTATTTGTATGACCTCGTTTTCAACAGTCAAACTATTTGGGAGGTCAGTTGCACTTAAGTACTGGTTTGTGTAACCTAGGCTCGTGTACAACTTTGTTCCTTCGTTCCCTCATTGGCAAGGTATGTTTAAATTTACATGTTTGCAGGATTAGATAGAATACCAAGACCTCACGGTATTCTATCTAATCTGGCGGACATGAGATGAGTTGTGGGGTGACGTACATGTTGAGATTTTCAGTTTTGCCATCCTCACGCATCACATAGGCAAAATATATAAACAACATAAAAAAAATCAAGTTGAAAAGAAGAAATTTGTTGAAACTTGCACTTAAAGCTTACCTCCCACTCCCAAATAAGTTATACCTTCAAAAACTTTTACAAAATACTAGTTAGCCTGTTGAAATCTACGAATTCGCTGGTCCTACATATTCTGGTCTTCAGGTTAGGCTGTTGTATAAGTATATATACAGGTTAGCAAAAGTGTGTGCCAAAAAATACACCTCAAGTATTTTAGGTGTGCTTTTGGGTGTGTGCACTGGTTAAATTCTTATAAAATTTGTCATTTTGCAGGTGCTATCAATAGCACGCCTAACCCATTTTGTGTGTGTGGAGGTGTAGCGTGCTATTGAATGCCTCTACCTAAAAGGCCTGAATGACCCGTCCATATGGGAAAAAAAATTAGAAACTATTTGATCATGTGCTTTCTGCAAACTCTTAAGAAGATACAAGGGTTTAAAACTTTTCCTGACATCAGTAAAAAACAGCCAATGTACACAAAACTTTATCCAGAATTTGTTTACCTATTGCATCTATGTATAGCGTGAAGCTCTGTTCAAGAAAATGTCTCGGATCATGCGCTTTTGACAAACGGTTAATGAGATATAGATAAAGGTTTTAAAATTTTGCTGACGTCAGCAAAGTTCTTCTCCAAAGAACAAGAAAATTTGTATACTAGTTGCCTTCATCGTAAAAATCTGAAAACACTGATCAAGAAAATGAATAGACTTGTGATGACATCATCAACATTTTGATTCCGAAATGGGTTGAGGGTCCATGGTTCAGTTTTTTGAGGGTTTCAAAAATAATATTCACTTTGCTGGGCACAGACAGACACAACTTTTGTATTATCTATTATCTATATTATAATACCCGTATATGTCTGTCTGTCTGTCACGCAAAATGGTAACAGCAGTAGCAAGACACACAAAATGCATTAATAAACTACGACGAACCCGTGGATGTATTCATGGACTACCGACTAGTTATATAGATTAGGTTTTCCTTAAAAACTTATTTGTTTACCATTTTCTGAAAAACCTACACATTTTTTTGCAGACTACAAAAAGTTTGATGCAATATTTTTCAACATTCTGTTTATATTTCCAGTATTTCACTGATTCACGACCCAAAGAGTTAAACTGTACTTACTCAAATTAATTTTCTCTAAAGTTAGAAGTATAAATAAAAATGTTGCAAGCAAGTCTTTCAACAAATGAAAAACAAAAACAACAGAGCACCCCTCAATAACACACTTTACGCAGCTTTACACACTTTAAG
This sequence comes from Hydractinia symbiolongicarpus, assembly GCF_029227915.1. Classification (NCBI taxonomy): domain Eukaryota; kingdom Metazoa; phylum Cnidaria; class Hydrozoa; order Anthoathecata; family Hydractiniidae; genus Hydractinia; species Hydractinia symbiolongicarpus. Next base: position 25,377,889 of record NC_079879.1, read on the forward strand.
CAGCTGCCATATTTGTTTATAATGATTGGTATTAATTGATTGTATTTATGCTCACGTGCTTCAACTTAGTAAAGATGGTGCCAATGTTTGGTGTGACTGTTATGTAGCGGTCAGCTGCAAAAATATCAGTCTATTTTAAAAACAAGTTAAAGTTTTATAAAAGATAAAGTAACAATTTAACTGACAACATCTTCTGATGATAGCATCAGTCCATAACTAAATATATTAAGCTCTAGGTTATCCCTCGCCCCAGTTTATTGATTTCTCATTGGTCTAGAAATATTTGCCACTAAAGCTTGGTTTCCATCTGGTGCTAATTTGCGATAAGCATGTGCTCTAATTGGAGTTAATTTTTTAACACACAATGAAAACATCTAGCTAAATATAAGTTTATTTTGATATTTTAATGTCAGTCGGTGCAACGTTTACATTATGCATGCCTCAAAGCTGCAATAAAATTACGAGTCGGAAAACGGCAAACGAACATGTAAGGACAGCCTTAGTATTGAACAAAAAAAAATTGGTATATTGTGAAAAACGTAATGTAAACTTAAAGATTGTATTTTTGTCCACTTGCGTCATATTTAAATGGTTAATCACTTAAAAATATTTTAAATTTAACCTGATCTTGACAAAAAATAATAATGGTAAAGAGTGATGTTTAGTTGTTTTGAAGTGGGAGGTAAGCTTTAAAAAGAGAAGTTAGACAAACAAATTCTAGTTGCTTTTCTATCTAAAATCAGTAAAGTTAGAAGCCAATTTGCCTATGTTGTACTCCATTTTCCATAGCTAGCTAACTTTGTAAACATTGAAAACTTATCTAAATATAGCCAGCCTATAGCTATACTTAAAATACTGTGTCCTGTTAAATGCAAAAAAATACAGTAGCTAGCTAGCTAGGTACAGGAAAGCATAAGTTAAATATTTATTACCTAAGCTAGTTCAATCACACCCCAATCAAATTTTCTGTAAAGAAGAATTCTGGAGGTTAATATATATTCTGGAAGGTTTTCCAGGTCGGTTTGCAATCAAATTTTGTGAGTAAACATATAGGGCTTATACAAGCTTACCCACAAAATTTGATTTCAAACCAAGTTGCAGATCCCGAGTTATTGAGTCGTCAGCAAAAAAATAAGAGGCCTGGGATGAGCAAGCGAGTGCCATTTTGGCAAAAAAATTTATGTTAATCAATTAACCTTTATAATATCTATGCATTGATAAAGTTTGAATGCACACCCCTTAACAGGTCTAAATTTACTGATGAAAGAAAATGTTCAAATTTGCTATTACTGAATATGACATCATAATTCATGCAGCATAATTAAATCTGAAATTCTTTAAATGTGAATATCGTGAGAACGAAAAGAGCTTTTTAAAAAATTTAAAAAGACTTGTTAGCTAACTTTTTAAGCTCTATAATATAAGTCCCACCTCATTTTGTACCTCGGGTTACCTTTAAATTCCCTTTTTAAATTAAAGAGGCAAAGAGAGGTTAAAGAGACAATAATTAAACAACCTGGTTCTAATGCAGTTTATGGTAAAATTGTATTCTTGTTCTTCTTTTAAACGTACCTTTTTTAGATCAGCTGTTATTAGACCATGTACCATCAGCATTTTCAAAAAATTTTCAACAAGAAAGTAAATTTTGAAGGCCTAAATACTGAAATATTCAAAAGCTAATATGTATTTTTTACTGAATTAATAAACAATGAACTACTTCATCATTCAAATTGAGCTCGTTCAGAAGTTATTATATTCGAATCGTCAAGTTTCTACATAGCAAGATTTGTATTCTGGAATCTCCAGAATTTTCCTGATTACTTTTAAAAAATATCCAGTTTAAGTTTTAACTGTTATTTTAGAATACTTTTATATAGCTATGTAAAATATTTATTTTTTATTTATTGAGTTGTATTTTAACATTGCAGGTTAGTTACAAAAATAGTTGAGAATTATGACACTTGTGATTTGTTTACCCTATAATTCTCCGTTGTCAAGGTCTACTTTAAATTTCAAAATCCTTTAGCCTAATGACGGAAATCTTAAAGCCGCAGGGCTTCTTGCTATTATTCATATACCAAATGATATCACAAACGTAATTTTTAATTTTGAACTAAAAAATTACTTTTAGCAAACCGTTTGTGGTTTTGATTTTCTAAGGACAAATGGTAAATCATTGGTATGCGATGTCAATGGATTTAGTTTTGTTAAGACATCAAAAAAATACTATGACGATTGTTCTCAACTATTGGCTGATATCATACTGCAAAATTTAGCCCCTCAACGTTGGCAACCCACCCTGCGTAAATCTCCTGGTGAACCGTTCTTTGAACAGTTCCAGTTCCCTCCTTCAGCTTCGCGTGGTATAGAGCTAAGAAGCGTCGTAGCTATTATGCGGCATGGAGACCGAACTCCAAAGCAAAAAATGAAGATTGTGGTATCTCATCGCTTGTAAGTTTACTTATATTTTGTTATTTAGTATGTACAAACATTGTTCCCAGATTTCGCAGTCTTGTCGGACAAGCGAGTGATTTTATTTTATTTTTAAATTTGAACTTAGTTCTCGCTAACTTTTGTTTCCTTATGTACACATCTGTCTAATCTATAAATAGCAGTACAACTGACACTGACATTTAAGAAAACGTGAAACTCAATTAAATCCCCAGGGTTTTTTTTTCGCCTTTTGATATCGTAGATGTCACGCGGCGTGTTAGATATTACAAAAAACACAAAAACACAACAAACAAGACTCTGTAATTGAGGTTAAGTTAAAATGGTCGTATACTACATTTCACATCTGTAAATTCTAGATTAGTAGAATGTTTTACTTAGATTTTTTGAAATGTTCTACAAGTATGGTGGCGATGAAGAGGGAAGATTAAAGCTGAAAAAGCCAAAACATTTGCAAGAAATTTTAGAAATCGTTCGAAAGCTGATCGATGGTTATGACGAGGAAAGTTTACAACCAATAACTGAGGTGAAATCAAAACTTATACAAATGAGAACTGTACTTGAAATGTAAGTGGTATTCCAAACTTTAAAACGTCCGACATCTTCTGAGGTTATAGCATAGCTGTTATAGCTACTAATATCACAAAACGGCTTAAAATTAGTAATTTATTGTTGTCTTTTTTATAAAAACAAGAAGAAAATGCGCATATCCGTCATTTTTTATTATTGTCAAAAGCCATTTGTAATGGAACCTCTTAAAATTGCAAGGAACCGCAAGATTTGTTTCAGATAGAGGAAGTTTGAGAAATAAGGAAATAAGGAATGAAAAAACAGCAAGGGGCCAAAATATTTATTCGTCACGAACAAATATTTCGGTACCTTAAAGATTAAGGTACAGACAGTCCACTGTACGGCCTAAATTGCCTTATATAGTTCTAAGTTTTAAAACTGAACTTTTGTAGAAGTTGCATGTTTTTTATGTATGGCTTATCAAAACATTTCTTAATACACACCAATATCAGTACCTTAACGCAAAATGTTTTTGCTAACACATTAAGACATTAAGACCGAAGTTATAACTTTTGATTAGGTATGGACGATTTGATGGGATCAACAGAAAAGTTCAAATGAAGGCTATGAACGATAAAAGAAACGTAGGGATGTTTGCTAAATTACGTGGTCGAAATGAGATGGAAGAAGGAACAGTGGAAGCAAATTTGTTAGTCATTGTAAAATGGGGTGGTGAGCTGACTCCAATGGGAAAATATCAAGCAGAAAATCTTGGGAGAGCTTTCCGGTGTGTGTATCCTGGTGGAGAAGGTATCGCAAATGTTATGTATTAGTTTACATGTCCTTATATGGGTGTCTTGCATGCGGATGGTTATTCCCGTAGCCACCATAAATACCGGGCCTAAATCCAAAAATTAAATATATTTTTTTGGCTAACGGTTTTAGAGTTTCTTAGATCTTTTGCGTTTACGTTGGCTAGTTTCCAATAAACTTCATGCTCTGTCTAAGAAGAATCTTAGCTAAGGTCCTGGATGCTATGGCCAGAAAACGCAAAAACACATTTTTTGTTATACTGTATTACTTTTGTCGCGGATAAAACCTGTTGAAAAATATATCTTACAAAATTAGAAAAGCCTAGGGCCTATAAGTGAAGAAATATAGTATATCTACAGGTAATATATAAGATTATTCTGTCTATTGCTGGAAGTAAAAAGATCAACTTTATTTACATCAATATAGCGTTAAAGGCGTTGCTTTAGCGTTTGCTCATACCAGTATGTAAAAAAATTCAATAATCTACGCAGGAACATATGGTCGCATACCAGGATGTGGTCTTCTACGCCTTCATAGTACGTACAGACATGATTTGAAAATATACGCCTCTGATGAAGGGCGGGTTCAAATGACGGCGGCTGCGTTTGCTAAGGTATGTACTCTATATCTTTTTTAATGTCTTGTATTGTATCTTTGTATTCACAAAAGCTAACAAAAATAGCGTTGGTCTACTTAGCGTTGGAGATTAACTCTGCGCAAGATCGGGATTTTTGTTATTTTGCAACTTTCTTGGAACGAAATTTTTGGCTGTAACATAAAACCCACTTCTATTGCATTTCAAGTTGTTTTCTGATAAATATTTATAAACTTTTTTGATCAACTGTGAAAACCAACTCCGCGCAATCTACTTCTTTCTGTCACAAGCGAATATTTCTTTTCTATTTTTTTAATAAACATGTTTTACCCTGAAGTAGTTGTTATTCTTGCACAACTGCTGTTGCTGGAGTCTTGTAGAGCAGTATTGTGCATCCCTTCTCGATATTCTCAAGACCTTATTAGTTGCATTAACAGTAGGTACTACAGACCCCAAAAATTATGAAATCAGTCTCAAAATGACCTCGCATAAATAAATAAATAAATGTGTATTGTGTTATTTTTATCAGGGGTTGCTTGCGTTAGAAGGAGAATTGACGCCAGTGTTGGTTAGTCTGGTCAACAGTGATAAATATGTTACTAATATGCTCGACTCTCCAAATGATGTCAGTGGAACTTTAATAAGGTGAGCCAGCACGAGGATAAAAATGAATTGTTTTGATCATTAATGTTAATTTTGTAAGCCTTTGTAAATGCGTTTTTGGTTAAATAAGCTAAGTAAATGTTGATGTTGTACTTTTGGAGTTCTTCATACTTTGCTTTTGTTTCTACTGAACATTTTCCCCTGTATTTGTATTTTCCATAACTTATTTTATAAATCTGTAAATCATTTTTACTTTAAACTAGAGTTAAATCCAGGCTTCACAATCATCTGCATTCCACCACCGATTTCATAGAAGAAGATTTTCAAAAGGTAGAGTCTTTCAAACGAAATATTTGCTTTGTCCCTTCAAATGAGAAGAAAACTCAATCGCTGCTTATTACTGGCTTGTGCACTTAAGACTGAATCTTGGTGTTCCGTTCCAGTGAAAAAATTGTCGAAATAGGAAATTGGCATTTAAGCAACTTTGTCATCAAGACTTTTGATTTTTTTGTTACAGTATGAACCTAAGTTCCTTCATCCTTCCCCAATGTGAATATTCTAAGAAGACCTAGAGACTAGATTTCCCTTTAGCTTTTTTATATATTTGCTTAAAGCTTGCCACAACTGAGAACTCTGCTGTAGCTAAAGCCATGGAGATAGTTAGAAATCCTCAAGAAATGTGTGAAAAGGTTTACGAACTTGTTGAACATTTGACAGACCAGATCACTAAAATGTGTGAAAATGGCAGAATGGACGAAGGAAGCATTCCATTGTATTACGAAGAAAATTTAAACTTAATGAAACTACGATGGGAGAAGCTGAAAAAAGACTTTAAAAATGAAAACGAGTTTGACATCAGTCTGATACCTGATATATACGATTGTGTAAAGTACGATTATCAACATAACAGGTATATATTTTTTTCACACTAAAACCTTTAAAAATAGGAACTGATAACCCCGCTACATATTTAGTTCTCTTGCATATGTTGGAAATGCAAATGGTTTTTGTCCTCTCTATTTTATTAAAAAACGATCATTTAATAAAATCGTGGTTGAAGAAGGATGCACATTTGGAAATTATTCAATTAAAACTATATCAGTTCGTAGGCCTATTTTTATTTTGTGAAAGTGGTGTCATACAAAGGTTTTTAGTATGTCTTCTTTTTCTTTTTCTTTGAACATTGAGTATTATTTTCAATGTTTTGTAAATACATTTAATGAGCGTATCTCTTAAATGAGCGCCCCTTTTTAAAGTTTAAGAAGAAAATGAGCGCCACGTGTGATCCTTTGAGGGTAATAATGCATTATTGGATGAGGATTTCTTTTGGCTGGCTTATAATTCGTAGTTTTGTCATTTAGCTTAGAAGAAATTTGAATTTGTGTAAATGCATAGACAGTAATTGCTTTTTTTTAAAAAAAAAATATTTATGAAATGTAGGTCACTTGAGTTGCAATGGATACCAGAACTGTATCACTTGACGAAAGCGTTAGCAGATATCGTTATACCTCAAGTACGTACAGCACAATCATTTTTTCAGCTACATTTACAAATTACAAAGTAAATTTAAAAAGTTTATGTGTAAAAAATCCTTTGAGTATGTTCTTCGTATTTTTTACCCCTCGTCAATGTTTTTTAGTTTCTTAAAAACCTTAACATTACATAATGTTGACAGGACAAATTTTATTTTATTAATAGCCGTAGTAAAAGAGTATGTGGGGACATCCTTCCAACATTGCTGTAAATGAGCGTTATCAAAATTTAAATATGTTTTTTCCACTTCCTTTTTTAGGAATACGGAATTTCGAGTGAAGAGAAATTAAAGATTTCAAAGCAACTCTGCAGCAGCTTTTTCAAGAAGATACAAGCAGATTTACAATATAATGTCAATCAATTGAACGAATCTGTAAATAGATTGGATCCAAGGTAAAATGTGCTCAGTTTTTTGACCTGCTGCGATAACAGAAAATTGATACGATGTCCTGGGGCGTAGTCATTTTGCGTGGGGGAGTGTGAGAGTAGGGTGGGGCGCAGGCTATGTGTGTAGAAACGTGCTGGTAATAACTAATTCAAAACGCTAACCTCTAATACAGTTTCTAGTTGTGGACAAAACATCTGATGTATAATCATAGCAGAAAAAGGTATCAACCCTGGTTTGAATTAAGAATTGAAATAATTGCGATATTGCATTTTCGTAACAACCATATAAATTTGAGGTCAGGGCAGTTTTTTTTTGTATATAAAATTCAACATTTCCTCAGGGAGTCTATCGGCGTAGAAGATCCACACCAACATGTCCGAACACGATTATACTTTACTAGTGAAAGTCACGTACACTCTGTAATCAATGCTTTAAAACATGGAGTCCTCTCTCAGGTAGGAATGTTCGCTTTGAAAATCTCTTTTGTTGTAACTATCTTTAAATCTCGACCTGGGTTTGGGTCGAATCAGGTTCTGTGTCTGTTTGTAATGTCTAATTGGATGAATTTATGGAAGTTACGTTACGGCGTAATTGCACTTGAAACTAAGGTAAATAGCAGATAGATAGATAGTTGTGCATATTTTACATGGCTTGCCTCACTAATATCGAGGGATATGTCTATTATTTCCAGGAGGGGCCATGGCTTAGATGGAGAGTCCTAGAGTATTTAATGCTCATTTTGAGCTACACAGGCCCAATTAGGGGCCGCGCTCTATTATACAACTCCTGGCAACATCCAACGGCCCACACATGGAGCCATCTTCCCAATTTCCCTCACATGGCTTGGGTTAACCAGGGGCTATAGTAACATTCACTCGCCCATGTTGAATTGCCCTCAAGAGGAATCGAACACCGGTCTCCCGCACGGAAGACGAGATCTATAACCACTAATCTACGGCTCCACCTTGGCATAGATTTAGCATTTAAAATTAACAAAGCCTTTACACTGCACTTTTAAATTTAGGACCAAAAAACTTGAAAACGGGTGGGATCTCCTGCGTGGGTTAACTGAGTCACTTTGATATCTCCGCGGTTGTTAAAAAGACGTCGTCCTAAACTTTTTCTCTACGCAATACGGGGAAAAAATGAAAAAAGTTCTAAAAATTTTTTTGAATATGCACTACTGACCTCATCAAAATTCCTATAACCAACTTTTCGATTATTTTTATGCGTTACTGGATTTTTTCATCGACTTATCTTATATAATAATATGTTCTTTAAATTTTTCTTTGAAGTCACTGAAAAATGCATTTATCAAATTTTTATCGACAAATTAAACGTCACAATGTTTAATTTAAACTAAATAAAGCCATTACAATGCCAAATAAACTTGGAAACGAGGTGGTGACGTCAGTTATTTTTAACCGAGCGGGTAATTAATGACCAAGATGGGACCAATTTCCTAAGCGGGATCGTTTCGGACTCGAAGGGATCATGACGTCATCAAAAAACCTTTAATCCCAATGTTTCTTTAACTGTTCGTCAAACGTTACGCAATAGAAGCAACAGGTGAATGAATTTTTAAGAGATATTTTATGGTGTAACGACGGGTCATTTCTGACGTCATCAACGTTTAAATAACGAAACTTTTTCAATGTTCTTCTGCTGAAGTGAATTCTTTTACAGACTACTAACTAAATATTTATATTCTTCCTGATAGCTTTATTTACAAACTTTTCGTGACTGCATAAAGATATTTTAATGAATTAAGTATGTTGATCAGTATAACATAAAGCAAGCACACATCCATATTATAATACTCACTGTCTTTTTGCGAGACAGGGGTTTTATCCCTATAGTTTATTACTTCGTGCACGAAATAGCGACGCGGAAATATGCACGACGGGTGGAATTTTGCACGCGTTAACGACGTGTTTTGCCAAAATCTATTATTTTTAGGGTTTAGTGGATTACGAATGGAAGAAAGCTATCGATTTACTAAATAACACTGCTGAACTAAATTATCTAACTCAGATTGTTTTCATGCAATATGAGGATTTAACGGTTAGCCCGTCATCGAAAGATCGTTTTCGAATTGAAATATTTTTCAGGTAAGTTCGTTTCACGTTTTCTAACTTCTGTTTTAATTCTTTCTGTCATCCAAGTTGAAACTTTCCTCAACTTTGCTATTTTTTGATTCCGTAAATAATCTCTTACCGCTAATTTCTTTAAATTGACGTTGTATCATGTGCTTCTTTTGCTTTTTAAGCCCTGGGTTGAAAACACCAAACTCACCCGAGATCGCTATGCAGTTGCAAGACGAGTCTTTGTGTAATCGCTTAGACTACGCCCTGCCAAAGATATACCAAAATGAGAAACAAAAAGAGAGGGAAGAAAAGAGAGAAGGTCAGAGTTTAGAATCTTGGGAAAGGAGAAAGAAAAAAGATTGTAAATAAATGCTCAATGAAAAGTATAAAAAAGCATTTATTACCTTATATTTTAGCTGAAGTAAGAAAACGGGCGAAGCGGTTAATAAAACTTCGACGAGCTTCAAGTTTTGACAATGCTTATAGTCTGTATAACAACTTTGAGATGAACGGTCGTGTACGAAATGACACAGGTAATTTAGCATTAGGTTCCTTTTGAAAGAGTGGGACCACGCGTCAAAATAAGGGACAGAATAAAAATCTTTTCCTGGTCAACTATTTCTTCTTTATGACCTGTCAATCCTGGGAGGATAGAAAGAGAGATTTTCTTTATTAGTTTTTTTGACCTCTTAAAATGTAATTTTGATCAACTAACCTTGAAGCAAAGCAAAACACAAAGTTGAAGTATGTGTTAAAATCGTGGTTATTATCATTATTCTTTTTTTTTTACACCCAACATCGAGGAAATTTTCACACGCAAAACCAATTAAACTGGTGCGACAGTCCACTTTAGAAACTATCTTCCCTACTTCTTCCTCGCTTATTATGGATGAAACTGTTAACATCAGAGGTCTGTTGGTATATGTTCTATCTATACTCCTAGATTATATATAGCATTTAAATTTAATAGTGTTTTTGTGTTTGTTTTGGATGCTGCTGTAATTGGGAATATTGTTACACACATCACGAGTTTTCATAGTCATCTTTCATATCAAAAAGTCAAAAAACCCTGGGGACGAGGGTGAACTAGACCTTTAATAGTGAATAATTTTAACATATTTAAAACACCAAGTCAATTGTTCTTAGAAATCTAAATAAATATCTCAAGAAAGGTCGCTAATAACATCATTAATAAATTTTTAAACATTTTGTAGAAATGCCCTGATTTTCTGATTTAAAAGTTACAAATACAATAGCCACCGCTTAGCTCAAAGCTGCAAGGAAAATGGAAATATGTTCAACTAATAGAACTCTCGATAACTCAAAAATTAGGGATTTGAAAATAAAAATTTGAGTTTACAATAGTTTTTGGTTGTTGAGGTACTTTAAGCGAAAACAAAATTTACCAGGATGATTCTTTTAAGATAATGCGATAGACATTGGTCCACCGAGTCCAAATTCGAGTCATCTGAAATATGTGCGAGAAATGTACGTGAGCTAACCGGCCACTTTTGTAAGTTAATGATAGTCGCAAAAAGTACTATGGGGAGTAAGGAGAAGGAAAACACAAAAAACAATTGGAGGTCCAGTATACTTCTAACTAATCGGCATTAGAATTAAACGGCGATTACGCTATGTTCATTTTTCGTTGTTTTTTTTTTGACAGGAGCAGAGATAATCGAGACATTACCCTCTCTTCATCCATTGGTCTCGTTGCATAGTGCTATCAATCAAGCGAAAATGGATGAATTTTTGAACGATATGAAGACAATGGATTGGAAGAGTAGTGTAAATCCTATTTACGAAAATGTTGAAAAAACAAACGAGACGAATGTTAACATCATGCGTAATGGAGAAGTTCTATTGATGTGAATTATATAAAAGACTATCATAGCGATTACAATACAAGAGATTCCTTAACACAGGGATTAATTTGGACAGAATCAGTTTTCGTGAAATGTCAATATTAATGAAATCTCTCGACTACTACCAGCCTAAAATTTAGAACCTCATTAGTTTTAAAATTAAATTAGAGGAAAATTTACTTTTTGAATTCAGCCATTTAAAGTTACTTAAAACTTGATTCCTGATCTATTGAGTTCGTGTTATTTCCTGCAGCCATGTCTGTTTATGCATTGAGGTTGACCTTTTCTCAACGTTTTATTTTATGATTTTTGTAATATATAGCTGGTTTGGCAAAGAAAAAAGCTAAGCTTTTTTTAACTCAAGCCTTATATATTTGATTGTTTGCCAGGTAGCACAACCTCGTCCCCAACCTATTTGCTTTCAGGTACCTAAAAATTAAACCAGTTGCCATTTATTAAACCCACCAAAATATACATAATAATCAGCAAAAATTTACTATCGCCTGAAAAATTTTTGCGTGTAACCGTGGCATTATAGCCCACAAAGTATACACATTTTTGTGAGCTATAAGTTTAATACCCTTGTCCCTCTTTTTATCATTTGCGTGGTTTCTTTGTAAAAATAGTTGAATAATACATTATCGTTTTTTGTAAGTAACCCATAAAGATATTGTAAGCATGTAAGATTTTCATAAGTGTACTGAGGCTGACAAAAATACTTACTATGATGCCTAGAAATAAAGAAAGTAAAATCAGTCCGTTCTCCATTTCCTACCGTTGTCCTTACATTTGGAATAGTTTTTGTACCAGTTTCGGAGAATATATAGCTATAAAGAGCCCGCAGGTAACTGATTTCCGCCGGCGAAGGCGGAATCTTTAATATCGCCTGGGAAGATAGAGAGAGAGATAAGCTTGGTTCTCACTATGGGCTAACGATGAGCTAACCATAGTGCGCATCATGCGCTAAGACCTTAGCCCATAGTGTGAACGTAAAAGTACCTGCTTAGCTCTTCGCTAAACTCTTCGTTAGCTCATCGTTAGCCGATTTTTTAAAATCAAAATTTCTTGATATTTTTTTTTCGGCTAACAGTGAGATAAGCTCACTTTCAGCGATCTTCAAAGGAAGCCGACATAAATCGTGCTCAAAGCGATTTACTTTTTGCGCCCCGCCGAAGGGGCGCACATTTAGTGGACCGCGGGTATATAGTGTTTGTTGCGCCCCGCCGAAGGGGCGCACATTTAGTGGACCGCGGGTATATAGTGTTTGTTGCGCCCCGCCGAAGGGGCGCACATTTAGTGGACCGCGGGTATATAGTGTTTGTTGCGCCCCGCCGAAGGGGCGCACATTTAGTGGACCGCGGGTATATAGTGTTTGTTTTATGTATGGGAGAAGTTTTTTTCTTACTCTCAACTTCGCGGGGGAACTTCGGCTCGAACATCCAACCTAGGTTTGATATAACACAACCTGTGTGTTTGGTACCATCAAGACAAAAATAACACTGATCGAGCAAAACTTATCTTGTCTCGGTTTCTTTGTTGTCTCTGAAGATTTGACTGCCATAAAAAATATTAATCGAGATTCTTTTGTTATGTTAATTTAAAGCTTTGTAATATTGTCTCGTTTAATATGCTTAAATGTCACTGCAGCCCACGTGAATTTATCTTCAAGAAAAGGTTTGTTTTTCTTTGTCCAAGTTGTTTCGAAACTTGTTAACAGTAAGTAGAAGGATTACTTATATTTTATATGAAATTAAACTCAGAACGGTTTATGGCGTTGATCCAAAGGCCGCAATTTATAAATGCATCACAAGTTAAAGTCAATCAAGAACAGAACATTCCGTGTATGGCCATGACTAAAACTGCTCGCATTTTGTTGGTCTTCCCTTCCCGATGGTCTGGCTTGTCGTAATAGCTTTAATGATGTAGCTAGGGAGCTAAATACTTATTTTTAAATTCTTGCATTTTATAAGTTAATAGTCGTAAAACTACTCTCACTTGTACTACAGCTATCAAGCTAGAACTGCACAAAATAGTGCTTTCATTAGAGTCCCTTTTTTCAGAAGCAACAAAAAACTTTTATCCTGCCCTGTGTAATTTTATCAACGAGGGTGCTGATAAGCCACATACACCGTAAAAAGTATAGGCGTTTTGGGTGAGTAAAATAACTTCTAAAGGAACCTTTGTGAGGCTGCTATCATGTATTCTTGCGGTCAGAATGTTCTCCTTCGTTGCTATCCGATGGAGAACAAAGTGGACTTTTCACGGTCAAACCTTCAAAGTAGCAACCTTACTTAAACAGAATTTACAAGTAAAACGTCGTTAAAATGTCAAGCAGTATCTAAAACATATTAAAGATTTGACTAAAAAAAAAAAAATTCCTTGAAAAATCCAGTATTGTATTTATGAAGATTTCACCACAAAAACATTAATTACGGCATTTGTACCCCATTTCATAATGGCTGCCCGTGATTGGTTGACACAAATCAGACCGCAAGAATATATATAAAAAGATATTTGTTGAATCATGAAAAAATATTGTTGTTCATTGCACGCAACAGTCAAGTTGAACTGATAAATTAACCAATAACATAACATAGTTAGCCCTTGCAGTACAACTAGACGCTACCCACAGTATGTTACAGGTTTCTTTGTTTTCTTCCCTTTTTTATGTTTTTTCTTGAAATTATAAATGATGTTGTTGATTTATCAAATCTGACAAATTTATTAATTGAGTGTCTACCCTTTTTTGTATCAACTTGTTCAATTCAATTCGAAAACAATGACCAATCAATTTCCTCGATAATAAACAATCAAATTTGTAAAATTCAATAAATCGATTTCAACAAAATAAGTCCTGTATTGTCCACAGGTTTGAAAATCTTGTATCGCCTGCTTAATATTATACTTGTTTAACAATGATATCAAAGCCAGCTTGACTAAATTTATATATATATTTTTATTTATATAGTATACCTTTTGTGTATCACATGGCATTGATTTGTATCTTTTTAATAAATTCTAACTTTAAATCAGATAAGTAGACAATAATTAAACAACCTAGTATTAATTCAGTTCTGGTAAAATTGTATTCTTCTTTCTCAATTTTAAATATACTTTCTTTTTCAGATCATTTGTTATGAAACCATGCACCATCAGCATTTTCGAAAAATCTTCAACGAGAGAAATTTTTAAGGATTTTATTGGTAACTTAACAGAGTAATAATTCATTGAAATTGAAATTGTTCAGAAGTTATTATATATATTCGAATCGTGAAGTTCATACATAGCAATCCTGCATCCTGGAATTTTCGAGATCAGTTATAAAAAAATCCAGTTAAAGTTTTAACTATTGTTTTAGAATATATACTATATATATGTAAAAAAAAAATTATTTTTTATTTATCAAGTTGTATTTTACGCAATAATAATTGAGAATTAGGATACTTATGATGTGTTTATATACCCCATTGTTCTCCGTTTTAAAGTCTACTTCAAATTTTAGAATCTTTTAGGCTAATGACGGAAATCTTCAAGTCGCAGGGCTTCTTATTTAAAAATTTTCCCCTGGGCAATAAGCTTATTCACAAGCCTCTATGCAATTCCGTACTGCATTTCTATCATATTCGTCATATTTGGCGGAAAATGTTTCAGCAGAATAGCTTTCAGACACAATTTGTTATTACAGCACAAGAATTTTTGGAGTTTGGATAAGTCATAAATGTATGAGTAAGTCTTTTGAACGAATTTTAACCAAAAATCAAAAGCAATGATTACGTGAAATTACACAACAAGAAGGCTAGAGGCGTTTAAAGTGTACATATATTTAATCAAGATCTAACTTTATAGATAGAGCCTTAGCCAAATGTGAAAATAACGAAAATAATAAGTTCTAACACTGCAGTTTTTATAAATTTCAAACGTCCACCATTTTCCATTTTAATTTTAAATCCCGTTCTAAATTTAAATGTTTGAAATCGTTATTAGTAATTCGGGGCGCATTAGTGGTAACTATGGCTAGTTTTATGTATGGGAGAAGTTTTTTTCTTACTCTCAACTTCGCGGGCGAACTTCGGCTCGAACATCCAACCTAGGTTTGATATAACACAACCTGTGTGTTTGGTACCATCAAGACAAAAATAACACTGATCGAGCAAAACTTATCTTGTCTCGGTTTCTTTGTTGTCTCTGAAGATTTAACCGCCATAAAAAATATTAATCGAGATTCTTTTGTTATGTTAATTTAAAGCTTTGTAATATTGTCTCGTTTAATATGCTTAAATGTCACTGCAGCCCACGTGAATTTATCTTCAAGAAAAGGTTTGTTTTTCTTTGTCCAAGTTGTTTCGAAACTTGTTAACAGTAAGTAGAAGGATTACTTATATTTTATATGAAATTAAACTCAGAACGGTTTATGGCGTTGATCCAAAGGCCGCAATTTATAAATGCATCACAATTTAAAGTCAATCAAGAACAGAACATTCCGTGTATGGCCATGACTAAAACTGCTTGCATTTTGTTGGTCTTCCCTTCCCGATGGTCTGGCTTGTCGTAATAGCTTTAATGATGTAGCTAGGGAGCTAAATACTTATTTTTAAATTCTTGCATTTTATAAGTTAATAGTCGTAAAACTACTCTCACTTGTACTACAGCTATCAAGCTAGAACTGCACAAAATAGTGCTTTCATTAGAGTCCCTTTTTTCAGAAGCAACAAAAAACTTTTATCCTGCCCTGTGTAATTTTATCAACGAGGGTGCTGATAAGCCACATACACCGTAAAAAGTATAGGCGTTTTGGGTGAGTAAAATAACTTCTAAAGGAACCTTTGTGAGGCTGCTATCATGTATTCTTGCGGTCAGAATGTTCTCCTTCGTTGCTATCCGATGGAGAACAAAGTGGACTTTTCACGGTCAAACCTTCAAAGTAGCAACCTTACTTAAACAGAATTTACAAGTAAAACGTCGTTAAAATGTCGCAAAATGGCAAAAATTAAGCAGTATCTAAAACATATTAAAGATTTGACTAAAAAAAAAGAATTCCTTGAAAAATCCAGTATTGTATTTATGAAGATTTCACCACAAAAACATTAATTACGGCATTTGTACCCCATTTCATAATGGCTGCCCGTGATTGGTTGACACGAATCAGACCGCAAGAATATATATAAAAAGATATTTGTTGAATCATGAAAAAATATTGTTGTTCATTGCACGGAACAGTCAAGTTGAACTGATAAATTAACCAATAACATAACATAGTTAGCCCTTGCAGTACAACTAGACGCTACCCACAGTATGTTACAGGTTTCTTTGTTTTCTTCCCTTTTTTTATGTTTTTTCTTGAAATTATAAATGATGTTGTTGATTTATCAAATCTGACAAATTTATTAATTGAGTGTCTACCCTTTTTTGTATCAACTTGTTCAATTCAATTCGAAAACAATGACCAATCAATAAATCGATTTCAACAAAATAAGTCCTGTATTGTCCACAGGTTTGAAAATCTTGTATCGCCTGCTTAATATTATACTTGTTTAACAATGATATCAAAGCCAGCTTGACTAAATTTATATATATATTTTTATTTATATAGTATACCTTTTGTGTATCACATGGCGTTGATTTGTATCTTT
The DNA here is from genome assembly GCF_029227915.1 of Hydractinia symbiolongicarpus. Taxonomy (NCBI): domain Eukaryota; kingdom Metazoa; phylum Cnidaria; class Hydrozoa; order Anthoathecata; family Hydractiniidae; genus Hydractinia; species Hydractinia symbiolongicarpus. The sequence continues at coordinate 25,394,364 of NC_079879.1, forward strand.
TTAATAAATTCTAACTTTAAATCAGATAAGTAGACAATAATTAAACAACCTAGTATTAATTCAGTTCTGGTAAAATTGTATTCTTCTTTCTTAATTTTAAATATACTTTCTTTTTCAGATCATTTGTTATGAAACCATGCACCATCAGCAGTTTCGAAAAATCTTCAAGGAGAGAAATTTTTAAGGATTTTATTGGTAACTTAACAGAGTAATAATTCATTGAAATTGAAATTGTTCAGAAGTTATTATATATATTCGAATCGTGAAGTTCATACATAGCAATCCTGCATCCTGGAATTTTCGAGATCAGTTATAAAAAAATCCAGTTAAAGTTTTAACTATTGTTTTAGAATATATACTATATATATGTAAAAAAAAATTATTTTTTATTTATCAAGTTGTATTTTACGCAATAATAATTGAGAATTAGGATACTTATGATGTGTTTATATACCCCATTGTTCTCCGTTTTAAAGTCTACTTCAAATTTCAGAATCTTTTAGGCTAATGACGGAAATCTTCAAGTCGCAGGGCTTCTTATTTAAAAATTTTCCCCTGGGCAATAAGCTTATTCACAAGCCTCTATGCAATTCCGTACTGCATTTCTATCATATTCGTCATATTTGGCGGAAAATGTTTCAGCAGAATAGCTTTCAGACACAATTTGTTATTACAGCACAAGAATTTTTGGAGATTTGATAAGTCAAAAATGTATGCGTAAGTCTTTTGAACGAATTTTAACCAAAAATCAAAAGCAATGATTACGTGAAATTACACAACAAGAAGGCTAGAGGCGTTTAAAGTGTACATATATTTAATCAAGATCTAACTTTATAGATAGAGCCTTAGCCAAATGTGAAAATAACGAAAATAATAAGTTCTAACACTGCAGTTTTTATAGATTTCAAACGTCCACCATTTTCCATTTTAATTTTAAATCCCGTTCTAAATTTGAATGTTTGAAATCGTTATTAGTAATTCGGGGCGCATTAGTGGTAACTATGGCTAGTTGCGCCCCACCGAAGGGGCGCACATTTAGTGGACCGCGGGTATATAGTGTTTGTGTTGTGTATGGCAAAAAAATTTTCCACTCTTTACTTCGCGGGGGAACTTCGGCTCGAACATCCAACCTAGGTTTGATATAACACAACCTGTGTGTTTGGTACCATCAAGACAAAAATAACACTGATCGAGCAAAACTTATCTTGTCTCGGTTTCTTTGTTGTCTCTGAAGATTTGACTGCCATAAAAAATATTAATCGAGATTCTTTTGTTATGTTAATTTAAAGCTTTGTAATATTGTCTCGTTTAATATGCTTAAATGTCACTGCAGCCCACGTGAATTTATCTTCAAGAAAAGGTTTGTTTTTCTTTGTCTAAGTTGTTTCGAAACTTGTTAACAGTAAGTAGAAGGATTACTTATATTTTATATGAAATTAAACTCAGAACGGTTTATGGCGTTGATCCAAAGGCCGCAATTTATAAATGCATCACAATTTAAAGTCAATCAAGAACAGAACATTCCGTGTATGGCCATGACTAAAACTGCTTGCATTTTGTTGGTCTTCCCTTCCCGATGGTCTGGCTTGTCGTAATAGCTTTAATGATGTAGCTAGGGAGCTAAATACTTATTTTTAAATTCTTGCATTTTATAAGTTAATAGTCGTAAAACTACTCTCACTTGTACTACAGCTATCAAGCTAGAACTGCACAAAATAGTGCTTTCATTAGAGTCCCTTTTTTCAGAAGCAACAAAAAACTTTTATCCTGCCCTGTGTAATTTTATCAACGAGGGTGCTGATAAGCCACATACACCGTAAAAAGTATAGGCGTTTTGGGTGAGTAAAATAACTTCTGAAGGAACCTTTGTGAGGCTGCTATCATGTATTCTTGCGGTCAGAATGTTCTCCTTCGTTGCTATCCGATGGAGAACAAAGTGGACTTTTCACGGTCAAACCTTCAAAGTAGCAACCTTACTTAACAGAATTTACAAGTAAAACGTCGTTAAAATGTCGCAAAATGGCAAAAATTAAGCAGTATCTAAAACATATTAAAGATTTGACTAAAAAAAAAAAAGAATTCCTTGAAAAATCCAGTATTGTATTTATGAAGATTTCACCACAAAAACATTAATTACGGCATTTGTACCCCATTTCATAATGGCTGCCCGTGATTGGTTGACACGAATCCGACCGCAAGAATATATATAAAAAGATATTTGTTGAATCATGAAAAAATATTGTTGTTCATTGCACGGAACAGTCAAGTTGAACTGATAGATTAACCAATAACATAACATAGTTAGCCCTTGCAGTACAACTAGACGCTACCAACAGTATGTTACAGGTTTCTTTGTTTTCTTCCCTTTTTTATGTTTTTTCTTGAAATTATAAATGATGTTGTTGATTTATCAAATCTGACAAATTTATTAATGAGTGTCTACCCTTTTTTGTATCAACTTGTTCAATTCAATTCGAAAACAATGACCAATCAATTTCCTCGATAATAAACAATCAAATTTGTAAAATTCAATAAATCGATTTCAACAAAATAAGTCCTGTATTGTCCACAGGTTTGAAAATCTTGTATCGCCTGCTTAATATTATACTTGTTTAACAATGATATCAAAGCCAGCTTGACTAAATTTATATATATATTTTTATTTATATAGTATACCTTTTGTGTATCACATGGCATTGATTTGTATCTTTTTAATAAATTCTAACTTTAAATCAGATAAGTAGACAATAATTAAACAACCTAGTATTAATTCAGTTCTGGTAAAATTGTATTCTTCTTTCTCAATTTTAAATATACTTTCTTTTTCAGATCATTTGTTATGAAACCATGCACCATCAGCAGTTTCGAAAAATCTTCAACGAGAGAAATTTTTAAGGATTTTATTGGTAACTTAACAGAGTAATAATTCATTGAAATTGAAACTGTTCAGAAGTTATTATATATATTCGAATCGTGAAGTTCATACATAGCAATCCTGCATCCTGGAATTTTCGAGATCAGTTATAAAAAAATCCAGTTAAAGTTTTAACTATTGTTTTAGAATATATACTATATATATGTAAAAAAAAAATTATTTTTTATTTATCAAGTTGTATTTTACGCAATAATAATTGAAAATTAGGATACTTATGATGTGTTTATATACCCCATTGTTCTCCGTTTTAAAGTCTACTTCAAATTTCAGAATCTTTTAGGCTAATGACGGAAATCTTCAAGTCGCAGGGCTTCTTATTTAAAAATTTTCCCCTGGGCAATAAGCTTATTCACAAGCCTCTATGCAATTCCGTACTGCATTTCTATCATATTCGTCATATTTGGCGGAAAATGTTTCAGCAGAATAGCTTTCAGACACAATTTGTTATTACAGCACAAGAATTTTTGGAGATTTGATAAGTCAAAAATGTATGCGTAAGTCTTTTGAACGAATTTTAACCAAAAATCAAAAGCAATGATTACGTGAAATTACACAACAAGAAGGCTAGAGGCGTTTAAAGTGTACATATATTTAATCAAGATCTAACTTTATAGATAGAGCCTTAGCCAAATGTGAAAATAACGAAAATAATAAGTTCTAACACTGCAGTTTTTATAGATTTCAAACGTCCACCATTTTCCATTTTAATTTTAAATCCCGTTCTAAATTTGAATGTTTGAAATCGTTATTAGTAATTCGGGGCGCATTAGTGGTAACTATGGCTAGTTTTATGTATGGGAGAAGTTTTTTTCTTACTCTCAACTTCGCGGGGGAACTTCGGCTCGAACATCCAACCTAGGTTTGATATAACACAACCTGTGTGTTTGGTACCATCAAGACAAAAATAACACTGATCGAGCAAAACTTATCTTGTCTCGGTTTCTTTGTTGTCTCTGAAGATTTGACTGCCATAAAAAATATTAATCGAGATTGTTTTGTTATGTTAATTTAAAGCTTTGTAATATTGTCTCGTTTAATATGCTTAAATGTCACTGCAGCCCACGTGAATTCATCTTCAAGAAAAGGTTTGTTTTTCTTTGTCCAAGTTGTTTCGAAACTTGTTAACAGTAAGTAGAAGGATTACTTATATTTTATATGAAATTAAACTCAGAACGGTTTATGGCGTTGATCCAAAGGCCGCAATTTATAAATGCATCACAATTTAAAGTCAATCAAGAACAGAACATTCCGTGTATGGCCATGACTAAAACTGCTTGCATTTTGTTGGTCTTCCCTTCCCGATGGTCTGGCTTGTCGTAATAGCTTTAATTATGTAGCTAGGGAGCTAAATACTTATTTTTAAATTCTTGCATTTTATAAGTTAATAGTCGTAAAACTACTCTCACTTGTACTACAGCTATCAAGCTAGAACTGCACAAAATAGTGCTTTCATTAGAGTCCTTTTTTTCAGAAGCAACAAAAAACTTTTATCCTGCCCTGTGTAATTTTATCAACGAGGGTGCTGATAAGCCACATACACCGTAAAAAGTATAGGCGTTTTGGGTGAGTAAAATAACTTCTAAAGGAACCTTTGTGAGGCTGCTATCATGTATTCTTGCGGTCAGAATGTTCTCCTTCGTTGCTATCCGATGGAGAACAAAGTGGCCTTTTCACGGTCAAACCTTCAAAGTAGCAACCTTACTTAAACAGAATTTACAAGTAAAACGTCGTTAAAATGTCGCAAAGTAGCAAAAATTAAGCAGTATCTAAAACATATTAAAGATTTGACTAAAAAAAAAGAATTCTTTGAAAAATCCAGTATTGTATTTATGAAGATTTCACCACAAAAACATTAATTACGGCATTTGTACCCCATTTCATAATGGCTGCCCGTGATTGGTTGACACGAATCAGACCGCAAGAATATATATAAAAAGATATTTGTTGAATCATGAAAAAATATTGTTGTTCATTGCACGGAACAGTCAAGTTGAACTGATAAATTAACCAATAACATAACATAGTTAGCCCTTGCAGTACAACTAGACGCTACCCACAGTATGTTACAGGTTTCTTTGTTTTCTTCCCTTTTTTATGTTTTTTCTTGAAATTATAAATGATGTTGTTGATTTATCAAATCTGACAAATTTATTAATTGAGTGTCTACCCTTTTTTGTATCAACTTGTTCAATTCAATTCGAAAACAATGACCAATCAATTTCCTATAATAAACTTTCCGATAATAAACAATCAAATTTGTAAAATTCAATAAATCGATTTCAACAAAATAAGTCCTGTATTGTCCACAGGTTTGAAAATCTTGTATCGCCTGCTTAATATTATACTTGTTTAACAATGATATCAAAGCCAGCTTGACTAAATTTATATATATATTTTTATTTATATAGTATACCTTTTGTGTATTACATGGCATTGATTTGTATCTTTTTAATAAATTCTAACTTTAAATCAGATAAGTAGACAATAATTAAACAACCTAGTATTAATTCAGTTCTGGTAAAATTGTATTCTTCTTTCTCAATTTTAAATATACTTTCTTTTTCAGATCATTTGTTATGAAACCATGCACCATCAGCAGTTTCGAAAAATCTTCAACGAGAGAAATTTTTAAGGATTTTATTGGTAACTTAACAGAGTAATAATTCATTGAAATTGAAATTGTTCAGAAGTTATTATATATATTCGAATCGTGAAGTTCATACATAGCAATCCTGCATCCTGGAATTTTCGAGATCAGTTATAAAAAAATCCAGTTAAAGTTTTAACTATTGTTTTAGAATATATACTATATATATGTAAAAAAAAAATTATTTTTTATTTATCAAGTTGTATTTTACGCAATAATAATTGAGAATTAGGATACTTATGATGTGTTTATATACCCCATTGTTCTCCGTTTTAAAGTCTACTTCAAATTTCAGAATCTTTTAGGCTAATGACGGAAATCTTCAAGTCGCAGGGCTTCTTATTTAAAAATTTTCCCCTGGGCAATAAGCTTATTCACAAGCCTCTATGCAATTCCGTACTGCATTTCTATCATATTCGTCATATTTGGCGGAAAATGTTTCAGCAGAATAGCTTTCAGACACAATTTGTTATTACAGCACAAGAATTTTTGGAGTTTGGATAAGTCATAAATGTATGCGTAAGTCTTTTGAACGAATTTTAACCAAAAATCAAAAGCAATGATTACGTGAAATTACACAACAAGAAGGCTAGAGGCGTTTAAAGTGTACATATATTTAATCAAGATCTAACTTTATAGATAGAGCCTTAGCCAAATGTGAAAATAACGAAAATAATAAGTTCTAACACTGCAGTTTTTATAGATTTCAAACGTCCACCATTTTCCATTTTAATTTTAAATCCCGTTCTAAATTTGAATGTTTGAAATCGTTATTAGTAATTCGGGGCGCATTAGTGGTAACTATGGCTAGTTTACAAATAGTAGTATGCTTCTTTGTAAAAGGTCATTTCAAAACTAAAATGGCTGACAAAATAAAAAAACGTTCGTTTGAAGAAGAAGAAAAGTTAGCATTCAGGGTGAAAGATTATCCCTGTCTTTTTGACAAAACGGATAGGGGGTACAAAGAAAAAGACTGTGTAAAAAATGCGTGGGAAGAAGTGGCTAATTCTCTCGAATTCCTTGAAAATGGTAAGTGCAAATTGGCAATGTGTATTATCTGTTTTTTCAAGTCAAACCAGCTTTAAAGTATTCTTGTTAAAAACGCATACTGGAAATTTACGAAAGATTATTGTTTTTACTTCTAGGGAATGCTGCCAAGACCTCCTTTGAGAAGCTTCAAAAAAGGTATAATAAAAAGAAGAATGATTTTAAGAAGTCAAAAAAATCTGGCACAACCACCAAAGAGAGTGAAAAAGCTGAAAAGGCTTTGGAGTTGTACAAATATCTTTCCTGGCTAGATAACTTCATATACGTCCGTGAGGGTAGAAGCAACATTCATACGGATTATAGTTCTGATGAAGAGGGAGATGAAGACACGGAGCTGCCCGTTGATCTCACCGAACATGAGGACGATAACGACGATGGGGCATCTGAAACCTTCAGTAGGACAAGTTCTTTAACCTCACCTGTGCCACAGCAACAACAGCGCACTCTAAAAAAAAGAGGTCGACCTGCAAACGGACAAGCGAAAGATGACAAGGACGCTGCAAAACGAAGAAGAACAAACAAAAACGAATACCTCGATGACATGGAACTCAATTTAGTTCGTGATTTGGGTAAATCAATTAAGGCTGATTCCACCGAAAAAGAGATGGATGCAATCGATTTGTATGTGAAGTCACTGGCGGCTGATTTGCGAAAGCTGTCAGAGCGGGAATATATTTTGGTGAAACACGAAATTCAAGGAGTTTTATTTAAATACCAAATGGCACATTTTAGTCCAGTTCACAATAGTATTGTTACACCGACTGCATCAAACCAAAATGATGCAATGAGTACACCGGGGAATGGATTTTACACGCGAATGGTGCATAATTAAGATATTTTTTCTTGTAAATATTACACTAGGCATCAAATGAAACAGTGTACATGTAATATATAACCGTTTTTCATAATATATAAAAACTAAAAACCGAAAGAGTGGTGACTTGTTCTCCTTATATAATCGTATTGCCACGAGACTGCAGCAACAGCACTATTAACATAATCTGTAATAGTATTCCTCATTTGAAGGGCATCTTTACTATATCTAGACCCGCGAATCGGATTTAGGTTTTGAAACATCGTTGTAAGATTTTTTCTCATCGAACTCCACTCTCCCTCCTTAATCTGTTCATCTTTGCTTTCAGAGTCAAGGAAACCCTGCGGAGTATACATAGCGTTGTCGGTTTGTCTCAAATAGTTATGAAGACTGAGGCAAGCGAGAGTGTAATCTTCCACATTTTTAACGGTAGCTTTGATGGGCTTGTGAAAGATTCTCCATCTGGTGCCAAGGATGCCAAATGCGTTCTCAATTACCCTTCTTGCTCTGGAAAGCCGATAATTAAAGATTCTCTTTTCTTCACTGGTAAGAACAGATCCAGGGTAGGGTCTCATTAACCAAGTTTTAAGAGGAAAAATTTCATCTCCAACAAGATAAAAAGGAACTGCTCCGGTGTTTTGATTAATAATCGTGCCCTTGGGAACATTCAATGCATCTTCTTCCAATGCCTTTCCCATTGCTGAATTGGCCAGTACAACACTGTCATTGTTGCTTCCAAATTGTCCCACATCATACATTGTGAAACAATAATTGGCATCACAAACTGCCATTAAAACTAAACTAAAAAAACCTTTATAGTTATAATATTGTGTGCCTGTGAATTTTGGACATTGGATCCTGATATGCTTCCCATCTATTGCTCCTATTACATGTGGCATGTTCCAATTCGCTTCAAAGGTATCTGCAATTCTTAGCCAATCTTCCTGCGCATTTGGAGCGTTCAAATACTTGATTTTGAGCTGCTCGTAGATTGCAATACACGTTTCCGAAATAATTGATGATATTGTTGATTTGCTAATACGGAAGGAATAGCATAAAGATTGCTGAGCATCACCACTTGATAGATACCTTATGGTAATGACCAGCCGCTGTTCCGCTGATATCGATTCTCTCATATGAGTGTCTTGTCTTTGAATTACTGGACCAACCAACGACAACAGATGTTCGAATCGGTCCGGTGACATGCGCAAGTACCTTAATAAAATTAACACCGACACCCTAATCGTGATATGCAAATACAACTGACTGTAGGATCAGCGAACATAATTTTACCTAAAGAAATACTCTCTGTCGGAAACTTTAAGTTCTTGAAATAAACGATGGTATTCTCCAAGCTCTTTTCTTCTAAGAAAGATTTCTCTGACCCAAAATATTTTCCTTCTTTGCAATTTTGTTAATGCTCTTCTTTCTAGGCTACGTCGTCTTCTTCGAAGTAACAATAACAACAAGACATTTTTTCGTTCTTTCTTTTTCATAGCTCCTTCTCGTTTTAGTTTCGGCTACAAAAGAGCTAACGATGCGCTGTTGTGTGAACGTGAAATGAACATATCAGGTACCTGTAGCTCAAAAATTGAAATCGGCTAACACAACATGCGCACTATGGTTAGCTCATCGTTAGCCCATAGTGAGAACCAAGCTATAGAAAGATAGATAGATAGAGACAGCCCAGAGCCTGGACGCCTAAAACTTATCCAGGCTAAAGCTTAAATCCTCGTTTTGACAGATTTTTTTCTGAGAACGAGGCTAAATTGAGTTTTAAGCCAATAAGAATAACAGTGCAACAAATTGTTTTATTATCCAATGAACATTACTTTATTTTAAAGTTTATAATCGAAAGTTAAAGCTCGTGCAGTGTAGCATAATGAAGATCGCCTTATGCGCCATCTTTGATGTTATTAACGTCATTTCCCTCTGTACAATTTTGCAAGCACGTAAAGCTAATTATTCATGAATTTTAATTTAGAGGAATTGTTGAGGCTGAATATTTTTGGTGAAAGATTTATAGCTACAAAATCGTGACAATATGTCATGAAAGAAAAAAATAAGAATATGTAGTCTGAAAATAAACTTTCCTAACTGATAATGTAAAAAAAAAAAAAAAAAATTGCTGCCACCTTTAAAGATATTTTCTAAGTTATTTTTCAGAGAAAAGGAGAAAATAGATAAATTTTTAACCTTGCCGTTGTTCTTATTTTGCTTTTATTATTCGTCAATTTTCAGGTTTATTATTTTTCTTTTAAAATTGTTCTTATATAGAGAAATAAAGTTTATGTAAGTTAAGTTAGCTATGATTTACAGTTACAATAATAATCAAAAATTGAATTTTAAAATTTTAGAATATACAATGATTTTGTTCCCCCAGTCCTCTTCAAAGTTCAGTACTTTTTCAGATTATTATTATGGCGGAAAATTTTAAGCCACAGGGCTTCTTGTTTAAATTTAATATCTTCTGAATTATTTGCTCTATGACTATGACTGGCATATTATATTCCAGGTTTTGTGACTCCACCTGTTATTAAAATGTCACGACTCAAAACCTCCATAGTAAACTATTTAAAATGGAAAATACTAAAAATTCTGGTCTGATATTCGTTCAGACATAAAATGTTATAAAGTGTTTATGTTCTCAATTCAAACACTTCAGAATCCGTTTTCCCCGATTTTTTACGATTTTAATCCGATATATAAAATCATTTTGATTTTTTTTTCAATTTCCATTATGTCAAAAAAATTGTGACAAATTTAAAATACTGAATGTAAATCAGTTATTTTAAATTATTTTAGAAAATCAGTTTTTCTAAGAATAAATACTGAAGATTGCGCTTTGATTTGTTAAAAGTTTCCAACGAAGGGACTGTTTCTACTATTTGAGGATGTGAGTTTTTCAAAGCAATATTTAAACATTCGATTCCATTTCGCTTTGTGAAAATCCCTGTTTCCAGTTCAATCAGAAAAAAAAATGTCTTTAGTTGCTTCGGCGCGACCCGGTAAATATCCTACACTTTGCGCGGAGTCAGCCGTCTGTGTTTTTTAGATACAGACTGTTTTTTGGAATCAACAACAAAAAGATGGCGATCGCCGCTGCAGCAGTTGACGCTTTGGTAAAAGAGTACCTAATTTTTCGTGGCTTTACCACGTCATTAAAGAGCTTTGAAAATGATATCAAGCTAGATAGAAACAAGAGTTTTAAGGTTGAACTATTTTTAAAAATTTTTACGATGTGTGAAAGAGAGTTGTGCTACATGTACCTTTATATTGAAAACGAATTTTATTTTGCGCCGTTCGTACTCCTCTGGGAGACAACAATCGCTTTAACTTAACAGGATATTGTGTATCTGATGTGGTAGTTAATAAGATCTCTTAAAATGGGAAATTCAAGTCAGAGAAAACATCATGGCTTAATAAATCCTAATCTAGGTACCTATATAACTGGCTACGTCTTATGTGATTGGTTAGCTAACTATAGCTAGCTAGCTTCTATATAAACCACTTTCCAAAGCGTGTCGTAGTTGTTTTGATTTCATTTTGAAAACAATGGGCATGTGCGCACTTTTTTGTAATTAAAAAAGCAGGACTCTCACAGGGTTATTAATGCAAATTAAAAATTTTTAGGGGTTGCAAAGTTCCAAGTTGAACTGGAATTAAATTTTAACTATAATAGCTATAGCTAGCTATTCTTCTAATTCTTCTTAAAAAAATTCACTAATTTTGAGTGAATATTTCTTTTTTCGATGGATTTCTATGATTATTGTGGTCTGTTGTTTAAATTTTTCTGCCTACAGAAATGCTTGGGCCTGGCTAAAACACCAAACTTTTTAACTTTTGTAAACATTGGCAAGTCATCTAGCTATAGTTAGAGATATAACGAGGGTGCCGATAAGCCGCATACGCTGTAAAAAGTGCGGGTGAGTTCAGCGTTTTTCAAAAAATTCAGGTATTTGCCTGAAAAACCCGTATAGTCCCATACAATGCCTGAAGAAAAAAAAGATTCACCACAAATGACTCTCGAAAAAATTATTTAATTATATAAAAATTAAAATAAACTAACTATATAATGTGGTAGCTGAGTTCTTAAAAGATTTTACTTGATAAATAACTTATATATAAATTTTATTAACTGCTTTTTCTTCAAGCGCATTCTGTCAACTGTCGTTCGCCATGTTTATGTTAGAAGGTGTTGCATTCCAGGAACGTTCCCAGCGAGTTCTGGCGTGTTCGGGAATGTTCGGGAGGTTTTGGCATGCAACCGTCAATTTAATTTAAAAAATCGCCCAAACTTGCCCTTTTATATGCTGCCATTTGCGGCTTATCGGCACCCTCTTGAGATATAGCTACAACACAAGGTTGCAGGGTGCACAAACATGTATTTCATTTATTTTCATTTATCTTTAAACCATGTAGACACACACATTTATGCTATGTGCACCTCCCTGTGTCACCCAAAATTTTTTTATAAGTTTTTAAATTGCAATAAAAGCAAAGAAAGGGCAACGGTGGCCAAAAATGTTGTCAGGTTTATATCCTGAATTTTTTGCTAAAATAAGTTGGTCAGTTGGCTGGATTTTTCCCTGGGCTTTTTTGATTGGCAAAAGCAAATTCGTTTTCAGTTCCATAAATCAACTTTGCAACAACACTTGCTGACCCAGGTTTTTAAAAGCTAAATAAATCAGGCTGCAGACGCAAACAATAACATATTTTCAAAAAAAGGCTTAATATGAATGTGTAAATTAAACAGCCAGGGATAACCACTAAAAGCAGCATTCTACAATCTACAGACCACAGCTGGAGCAGAATTCTACAATCTACAGACCACAGCTGGAGCAGAAGTCATCAGTTTAATTGGGATGAGAAGAAAATCATTGACAGAGAATCCAGAACAACGGCCAGGAAGATTAAAGAAACCATCAACAGTGTAGAACGTAACAAACACATAAACAGCATCTCGTATCAACTTCCTGAGATTTGGTTACCAGCCCTACAGAAGAAGTAGTTACCTACATCCAGGTCCGAAAATGTTAATTACCGTAATTAACTGTAATTATCAGCTCGTTTCTGATTGGTTAATTTTTATGAATTTCGATCCTCTGCAATTATATAAATACATGCGCAACATCATTTTACTTTGCCCGATGATGGGAGAAGGATCTCCCGAAACGTCGCCTACTAAACTATCATGTTCAAGAAATGATAAACTTTCCACAGTAATATGAATACTGAACAGACAAACCGAAATAATATCTTCAATAACATTCTACAATCTGTTCACAGTTAAACATGTAACGTTTAAAATTAAACCTTGTTGCCTTGGCTGGTACAAAAAAAGGCTAGCACCTGTCCCTTCTTGTTCATCAATTATATATGTGACGGGAAGAATAATGAATAAATGTTTGAATTCAGTTTAAGAAAACATTCTTTTTGGTAGAAGTAAAAAAATAATGTTGTTTCTCAAAACCAATCAGGAACTTTAGATGAAAAAACAGAATATATTTCATTATGTTACTTTGTCTATCAACAAGAAAAACATGCCTAGTGGCAGGAGTGTGTTAACGATGGGACAAGATCCTGCACATAACTTTCACATAATGATGGACAAACTGCAAATGATGCTGTGGACAAAGTTTGTTAAACGTTTGCTGGTGTGTGAAACCTAAAAGGCTTTATTTGGTATTCATACTAATTGCTTAATTAGTTAATGGTTAATAAAGTCACTCTTAAAATCAATGGAATTGAGAGAGAGTACTGTTTTTATGGGTCAGTTTTGGACTTTATATATATTAGGTATGACTATTTCTGGAGCATAATTCAGTTGCCTTTTGCTACAATGCCTAGGCCTGGTCGGAATGGTGTGCAATTGTGCGTATACACAATCAAATTTTACATTTTGGTAGTGAGTGACTGATTGTTATCGTTATCTTAAGCGATGGATACAGCTTAGGGAAATCAGTTATTATTGTACCATATTATACCATAGCCTAAATAATTGTTAACCCTGTCCATAGCTGCAGCTCACAGGTAAAATCAATTCACGAAGAGGGAAATTATTTTGTTATCAGGATATAAAGAAATTATTTACTGTTATAAAATCTATATAATTATAAAATCATTGAAACAGTTAGGGTAAGTTTGTCAAATAATTTGATTCTGATAAGTCATTGTCATTTAATCCTAATGCAAGAGTTTTGACAGTTTAGTTCTCAATCTGCATTGTAATGTCAGATGACTTATTTACATTTTATCTTGTTTCAGGTAGAGTGCATCGTAGACCAATTTTCATCTTTCATTCAAACATACGATATTATTGGTTTAAAGCATTATTGGAAATATTTTGATAAATCTTACTTTTGTCATCTTGGACATGATACGTACAAACTAATTAAACGACTGGAAACATGTGTTCTTCGTTTATATGTTGTGCATGCACTGCAAACAAATAAAATTGAGAAAGTTTCTGAATTCTTCGAGAAGTATATTGTCGAGTTACAGCATGAAGAATCGTGGAAAGATTGGTTTGGTATGTTGTTCAGTACAAATAAAATGTTATATACAGACTGCTCGAATGTAACTTTACATGTTTTACGACCTCATGAAACGACCTCATGTCTACATAAAGAATGTTCACATATATTTCTTTATACACGAGCTTAATTGTTTTTTATTGTTATCGTTGTGCGTGAACCAAAACAATAAGATCCTTTTATTGTAACATGTAACACACATGTTATTGTTTAAGAGTGTTAAAGATCACGAAGGCTATTGAAATATTATTTTAGAAAAATGAACAAACATAACATGTTAAAAGCATTTCTATTGCCACTTTTCGTTCTTACATTTTTAAAACATGATCTAACAAAGCATTTTTATCGCTATTTTTCGTTCTTAAACTTTTAAAACATAATCTAACGAAGCTTCTCTATTGCCGTTTTCGTTCTTTAAAACACAATCTAACAAAGCTTTTCTATCACTGTTTTATGTTCTGAAACTTTTAAAATGTGATCTAACAAAACTTCTCTAACACTATTTTTCGTTCTTAAATCTTTAAAACACGATCTAACAAAGCTTTTTCTATCGCCGCTTTTTTTTCTTAAACTTTTAAAATGCGATCTAACGAAACTTAAATCTTTGTTAAATTTTCTTTTCTTTTGTTGATCTATTGACAACTATAGCAAGTATAGCAATGGGACATACGCACTTCACAAGAGCTAATTAATTTTCGCAAACAAGACATGAATTCTATTGTTTTCAACATGCAAAAATAACTCATGTATTTAACAATAGGTTAACACTAACAACAAAAGTTCTGACACTACCGAAAGCTCGTGCGAAGGTGATACTGGTTCAACACAATTAAAACCCCACCACCAAGTGGTTCTTGTTACTAATAGAAGATCAACAGATAACTATTGTAAAGTTACATTCGTGCTGTACTGTATTGTTACGGTTCTTATTTCACTTCCAGTTGTTGGCTTGTGGAAAGGTCCAAAGGAACTTGCCTACTCAGGCCTCCCAGCCGTCATATATTTCATACATTTAGAAAATTCATTTAATTTATCATATATCTTCATAGATTTTTCATATGTCATCATATATTATGATTGTTTCTTCTTGATTTTTCTTATTGATCTTGTGTAAATTGTGCTCATCTCAATAAGTCAAAAGATTTTTAAGTTTTTAAGTTTGTATTTAAGCTAATAATTTACTATTTTACCAATCTTTGTTAGTGCTAACGTGCTTCTATAACAATATCTGAAATCCAATTTTTTAGCCTAATTTTGACAGGTATTTGGCTTAGTTTTTATTTTCAAGCCTACTTTTTATCATATATTTTGTCAATTTCTCATGTATTTACCTGAAAATATTCATATATTCTCCTGCCCTAATTTTGGTCATATATTCATATATTTTGTATGACAATTTCCCCTGGGAGGCCTGCCTACTGCTACTGGCAACTACATTTAAGTTGAGAGGCAGGCAGGTGGCCAGCATTAAAATATAGACTAGTGCCTAGCCCATGTGTGTGGAGCCATGGAAATTAGCCTGTTATATAGCGAAATCAATAAAAACATAATAAAAAAATAAAAAAGTTTAAATTGAAGTTTACCTGATTTAGCATGAACCATTTTTCACAGACAGACAGCTACAGTTATATAAACATTATTTGACAGTCTTTGAACCCTGCATAAACAAGACTACTTTATTTTGAAAAATGTTTCAAAAGAATTACTGACATTGTCATAAAATCAGCATTACTTAGAGAAAGAAGGCTGAGGTTTTCAAAATTAATTTACTTATCGTACAATAATCTTGTCATTTTTTATTTCTGCAGTACTACCTTACATGAGAAACCCAGAGCAAAACAAATCATTTACAATATATTTCACAAAAATATGGCAAGAATCTGTGATGTTATCTCTAGCGAATTGTTTGAACACAATATTTACTCATATGTGTATCTTTTCTGTAGAATCTTTTTTTGTAATTTAAGGCATACATGTGTGTTCCTTTATTATTATCTGTGATTCTCTTGTAATTTCACGTCTTCTCTTACAATTTAGAGACCCAAAAAGCATTTTTTTAGTTGTTGTTGTTGTTAAAAAATACATGGAACCTACTAAAAATGATATTAAAATTAGTTACAACAAATTGATAGTAAGAAAAAGTTTCAGCAAATTAGATTGTGCTCTTGCTAATTTCATTTGTTTACTTTTTTTGTCTTTTATTGCCACCAAATGTGGCTAAAAATTTCAGCAAGATCTTTAATGCATAGATTAATCAAATTTTCTGTTTCCAATTTTGAAAATTGTCACAAGCTTAGTTACTGAATTTATTGAATCTTTCACAATTGTTTAATAGGGTTTTAATAAGGAGAAACATGAATTATATTAATATAAATAATGGGATGTAACTTTTCAATGAAAGACATAGAGTTTCAAGATAGGGTTCCAACTATGTGAACATAATGAAAGTATCAACACATTAGAAATGCTAAAGAACATTCAAGTAAAGTTTACCAGGAGCTATCTATGTACATTATTATTATTAGGTATGCAAAATTCTGCTTTGAACATTTAATTTATTTGATGAAAGAGTTATTAATGTTGAGACAAATTGATCGATTGATCGTAAGAAAATGAGGTTTAAAAACTCCTGTTTTCTGTAACCAGAACCTACTATGATAATAAAAAAAGGAGGTAATAATTGGTTGTAATGTATGTTACTCATTTCATGGAAAGGGCTATAAAAAACAATGACTTTATTTTGACCTGGTCAGTATAAAAGCACTTATTAAGGCATTACTGAATTCTACCGTTAATTCCCATGGATGTAGTTATCTTTCATGGTATATTTCGTCTGTGTTTAATTTCACTTGTTTGGCCAAAATCGATAAAAGGGGTAAATGTAAATTTTATAGCAAGTATTGCCTTCTTGTGATATAACAAAAGATAAACTTGAAAGATCCGTAATTCGCTTGAAAGAAAGTTAAAGCTTTGTTAGAATCCTTAATTTTAACATATAGCCTTGCCCGCATTATTAAATTTTGAGAAAGAAAGAGCAAACCTAACTTACCTAAATGAAGAAAGGATAAAATTAAAAGAGCAAATAGATGTTCTGCAGGAAGAAATTGCATATTTTCGAAAGGAGAGTCAACTTGGAAAAGTGAGTTGTGCTTCACAGACAAATGATAATAACATGGATGTTCAAGATAACTCCAAGTATGCAAATTTTATTATTCCTTGTTTTTTTACTAAACATTAGTCAGAGTTGTATTTTGCATTTCCTTCATAATAGCTATATTCTTTGATATGTTTTGGATGCACTCTAAATCTTTAGGGGTAGACGAAAGTCTCCGCTAGCCAGGCCAAGATTTGGCTGGAAGCTTTTGGGCTCAAAAGATAAAGATAACAAAACTTCACAGAAAGACAATGATCTCTGTGACAAAGCAGTGGAAACAAACCTTCACAAGTCGTTAGATGAGACGGCGCTACGCAAGCAAAAAGGTTTACTGACTGGCAGTGCTATGACTACTACAGATAATTCATTGTCATCATCTGACAAAGAAAAGGATACATCATCAAACAGTTCCACTTGTTCTGCTCAAGATGAGGAAGTAAATTTGGGGTCCACTTTCTATGCAGCACTGGAAGATAAAGCTATACAAAAACCAGGAGAGCCATTACAAAAATCAATTAGTTATTCAGAAGGGAACAGTAAGAAGCCTTTTTCTTCCAGTACATCGTCATACTACGCAGAGAATATTACAGAAACTCCATTCATTATCCTTAGTCAGGTCTGTTCAGTTCAATCTTTTCTGTCATTGTTTTTTTTTAACATTTGCTAATATTAGAAATGTTTGCATACTTCGTATTATAATTTAAGTGATCTAAACAGCATTTGTAAGTTAATTTGTTTGGCATCTGTAAAAAATTTTCAACATGAAATGCCATTTGCCTGTTTCACGTCAGCACATGTATTTCAGATCAGCAAACTTGGGTTTCAAGTTAGCAATTTTTTGCTCCTAACCACAAACAACTGTTCAATTACAAAAGAAAATAAGAAAAAAACTTCTGTAGGTTTAAGCTATAAATACACTTTAAAGAAAAATTGCACCATTAAAAATTTGCCATTGTGAGTCAGGTAATTTTGTAAACATGTCTGTTTTTGTTTTGGTATAGCTTGAAAGATTTAGGGAAAGGTTGGTGGGAAACGATTCAAAAAAAATAAACTTCATGATTGTTGTTAATGTTACTTGTGACTTTATTCAGGTAGACTCATGCAATTTTACGAAAGTTTTATTACTTTACTTACAAAATAAAAATATTTGGCTAAATTTTTTTTATGCTAACCATTGTTAACTACCAGTAGCACTCACTAAGTTTTACACACAAGATTTTCACAACTGCAGTGAAATTACGCTCTTGTCAAAAATACACTTTTGTCAAAAATTTGACCGAAGTAACCTTTCTTTTATCAGTAAAGAATGAGTCTTTTAAAAGGGTCTGAAGAGAATTTTACTAACTAAAACGTTCAAGTAAACTCTCCCCTAAAGACTTAACCACTTTCCAATTTTTGCAGGACGAGTTCAAGGAACACACATCAGCTATTGTCTCTTGCAAATTCTCTGAAAATAATAATTTGGTCAGCAGCTTAGATTTGGATGGAATCCTAAAGTAAGATAATTAATTTTATTCAATAACATTAAAAGTATGATTGTACCCAAGCAACGCGCAAAGGGCTAGGAAATGTTGATTTTTTGTTTTGTCGCGAGTAAGGATTTTCCAATCCTTTTAGAATCTGGCAATGCTATCCAACGGTTGCACACTCTTCGTCAATTAGTTTAAAAGCAGATATACTCTCGTTTGATTGGCTTCCTAAAGCGGAAAGCAGGGTAGGTTATCAAGTGGTCATCATTTACTGTCAGGGATTAAGGTTTACTAAAAATGTTTTTTAATTTCTTGATTTAGTCGTGTCATTTTTCTTTAATAACACATAATAAAATTTTTGACAACGAAAAATAAGTACCTTTCTAACTAAAATTTTGCACCTGGATGATTTCTGTATTTATACTAAAGAACCACAGAGAACACTGCAGGCTTTTTGTTTGACAGCAACATTGAAAATTAGTTACTTCAGTTAGCTTCTTGGTAACTGACTTCCTCAAACTGAAGTAAAATTTATACTAAAGTCACAGCGTGGTTCAAACAAACTGGAAATATGGTACAATACAGAATAAAAGATTACAAATGACCACGCCCATGCGAAAATTATTTTTTTCATTTTTATTCTTTCACGATGCTTTCTTCCATTCATTATTTCATTAAGAATTCTATCTCACAGAAGTCAGTCAGGACAAATGTGTACAACAGGTTACTTCTTGTTGTCTTCATAAAATTTTCTGTTTAGTTCTTGTTTTTCTTTGTAGCTAATGTTAGGAAAAGCTAGTGGTCAGTTGTCCATCTATGATATAAACCTGCGAAAAACTATGTGGGAATCATCTGTCAATCAACGCTATAAAAGGCAAGTTGTTTTTAATACAAAGATGTGTTGTATGCTAAATCAGAAAATCAATGTTTCTAACATGAATACTCGGTGACCACTCAATTGTTGAACCTATCACAGTAGGTTAAATCTTTAAAGTTATCGTCCTCTAGAAAAAAAATTTAAAACCTTGATATTTAACATTTCCAAAACTATTCTATCTAATTTTTCCCTTAGTAACTTATTGTTACTGCACCGTAATTTTAATTCTACTTTTCCTGTTAGTTTTAATGTTTGTTAATGTCCTTTGTTTTTCTCTTTCTTACTTTTTACATTTGTTACGTTTTTCTTATATTTTTCTTGATTGTCCCTAGCGATTTTCCTTGTTTCTGTGTGCTTGTAGATGTAGCATATAACTATAACTAAAAGTACAAGCAAAAACAACAAACCAACCAAAATGACATTAGAACCTTAAAAGTGTTTAAATAATTAAAATACACCATGATAGTAGTTGATTGACAGCTCTTCGAAAAAAGCTATCATTCTTCTCCAATGTGTTGTTTTTGTATGTGCCACCTCCATTGGAGTATAAAAACGTATACAAATTTCTATTATCTATATTATAGAATTGTCTCAGTTGCATGTAATCCTGTGGCTGCAAGTGGCGTTTGCAGTGCAGCTTCACCTGTGGTTGAAAACAAACGCAACTCATCGCATGGAAGTAAAAATTCTTCGCAAAAAATGATCAGGATGAGGGAGTACACATCGTTCAATAGTTCAAATGCTTCACGACCTGGCTACCTTTCTGTTTGGGACCTTCAAACGGGACAGCATAAGGTAATTTACTGTTGCGTTCCTTATGACATAAATTTTACGGATAACAGATTCAGTGTACGGAAATTTTCACCCTTTTTTATCTTCCAATTCAAAATGTATCTACATAGCCTTGTTTTGAGTAAAGCCAGTGTCTTAGAGATCGTTAAAAACAGAAAAAAGATTACATATAAAAAAGTTTACCAATAATAAATAAAGTTATATCACAAATAATCTTATGCATTAATGTGATTCCGAATTCTTTCAGTCAAAATAAGTGATTGTATTTTTGGTTGTAAAGACAATAAATTTTACTCACGGAGTCTTCAGTTCCTTCTGTCTAAATTATTTCTCAGCGGAAGCAAAAAGAAAAAAAATTCTATTTTAAAAACTTCCATCCTTCCATTCGACTCAAAAATACTTAAATTATCATTCAGAGAACAGTTTTATAAACTAAGGCATTCATCACAAAAAGTGCTAATACCACGTGATCAGACTAAGTTTTTAATCATTCTTTATTAACTATCTATATTATTATCTTCTTAGAATGAGCTTTGCTTAGACCCATTTCCTGTATGTATCCACTCCCTATCTTACAATCATAATGGAACGTTGTTAGTCACCGGAGGAGCAGACGGAATGGTTCGACTATATGGTATTTATATTTGTTTTTATTTTAATATTTTATAGTCTTTGTATACCTGAAAAAGAATATATAAAAGTTACAAAATGGCGCCTTGTAAGCTTACATGGTTTACAAATCTGGAGCTGTGGATGATCAAATCAATAAATTAAACTATTAGCTAACGGAGACTTTTAAATCTTTGTGATTGGTTTAAAGGTGGAAAAATAGTTCATCTATACATTTTCATCACGTCGATTCTTGCTGTGTAGTTCTCATTTGATTTATAAAATTAGTTTTTGACATTGTAATGATTAATATTCTAATAAATTTCATGGACACCCTTACTTAGTATAATTCATGGTAATGGCACATGTTAGCTTACATGGTATGTATAACCTGAAGGTAGCAATCGTATCATTTAGACGTCCGCAATTGTGATTGTTTAATCGGTTGGCACGCACACTCCACAAATGTACTCGACGTTATGTTTGACCCAGATGAAACTTCTATATACAGTATCGGAGCAGATGGAAAAGTAAGTCTGTCATTTGTTTAAATTTTAAAAGAATAATTATATTTCATCTTAGTTGTCTACCCCAGGAATACTTTCGGACTCATTTATTTTGTAGTTTTCCCCTTCAACTCTTTTCATTATGTTCTTATGTTCTTATTACAGTTCAAATCTTTCTCGCTAAAAAACAATTTTTAAAAGGAATATATTTTCGTGAGAATTAATTTACGCGAGAAATTAATTTCGCGATTAAAAATTTTGCGAGAATTTATTTTCGCGAATGGCCAATTTCTTCCTTTTATTTAATTTCTGTTGAAATGGACGTATTGTTATAATCTGAAATTGCAGCCTGATATTCATATAAAGCAGATTTTTATAAAAGAAAAAGCGTGTGGTAATAGTTAGGTTTGTTTATCAAATGTTGAAGGTTGATTTTTGGTTCGTCGTTTCATCGACGCCAACACAAGAGAAACAATTCAAAAACAAAACAATATTTTAGGAAATATTATTTTTATTTCCTAAGTGTTTTACTAAAAAAGCTTTGTTTACATGTTGAATAGTGAAAACAGAGAAGAAAAATACTTTTTAAATTAGATGATGTATCGTTCATAATGTTTCTGATAAGAAAAAATTGTCTCGAATAAGTTTGAAAAATGCTTCAAATAAACGCTAAATTCTGTTTGAGGTGCGAGAGTTGCGCTTGTCGACTTATAAAGTGTAGCATTTAACCGAGAGATGCACCTAGTCATGGGAGTGCACAATCCAGAACGATAATACTTAAATTTTGACACAATATAATAAAATTTTATCTCCTTTTTCAAAATACTTAAAATAATTCCACAGTTCCATTAAAGATGAAAAGTGGTGTGGGGGAGGGGAATGAAATTAAATGATTAATCATTAAAATCTCTCTATAACGTTTTTTCTCATACATGAAACTTAAAATGGTAACTAAGCTAGTGCCATGATAATATTTGAATTAAGAATGCCTGTATATTTTGGTTTGCAAGCAAGATCCAGTTACAAATTTATAATCTGCCACAGTCATACTACAAAGAATTGTTTATAAATAAACGCCCTACCCAATTAAACGCCTTTCAAATAAACGCCCGTTTGATATTTTTTTTCATTGTTTTTATTAGGTTTGCGTATGGGATATAAATAAAGTGAGCTCGAAGATAGCAGAGTTTCCGTTGCACTTGGGAAGTACTGGTATCAAGCATTACTGTAAATCAGGTGAATTACATGTACACAACATGGAGGATGTACCGTGCGGCAAACTGTTGGATTGTGATTCGGAAGGTCAACATATGATGGCGTGTGGTCCCAGTGGATTGATGATTTACAAGGTTTGTGATGCTTGGTTGTGTTCCAAATGCACGCATATACGCCCCGGGGTGTCGTTCAGACACTCAATATATATGTAACAAAGCAATGACTGCTTATTAAAAGTAATTCGTTATACCGCGAATTTTTTAAACTGATAAGTTTTTTAAGTAGTTTTGTGTAGATTAAGGTGATTGGATTTATACGAAATTATCTTTTTTTTTTGGTGTTTTGTTTTTCTTCAAAGTCCGAAACTTTAAATTGCAGACGCATTTAGTAATTTTGTAGTAGCTGTTGAAAATAACAATGCAGCAAATAACTTACTTTATTTTTAGGTTAAACCTAAAACGGAAATGGAAGAAGTCATGCATATATTATCACCTAGCTCAGAAGCGGTGACACTAGACTGGACGTCGTCGCCAAATTGCTCCACTGCGATGTGTGGCACAATAAAGGGAAATATACACGTTTCTACCCTGCTGAGAAAATAGCTGTTCGTATTTCAAAATTCTGGCCTCAATAATGATAACATTATGAAAGCAGCAATTATTTAAACTTGTAGTTTTACAAATAGAAATTTTTAACTAAACATTATCGTTGTGCGATTTTATTTTCATGCCTAGTGATTTGAACAAATTTGTATGTACAGTTTTTTGTTACCGGACCAATGTTGGTCAGTTACTATTTTCAGCTGAACAAACAATGGTACACTTCATGGCTAGAAATAATGTTTTTCTAGAAATAGGCCATGTGTATGGAACGAAGTGTGAAGATATTGAACGAGCTTTTATTTTTTATTTTGTTACTTCAGACCGATTTTTGTAAACGTGTTCTTGGACACACCACTCAACGCTTGAACATTGACGCTCAACATGTTCAATTTGCATGACCGAAAAGGGGGCGACGTTTGATAGTTCTTCGCTGAACGGATCGCCGTTTAAAGGGTTAAAAAGTTTCTTGCTGAGCATCTCGACGTTTGATTGGTTAAAATGGTTCCTCGCTGAACAGTTCGGGGGTTGGCTATTGTCAACTTTAAAACTGCTAAAGGTAAAACTGCATGACCAGTAAAATTGTTAAGAAACATGTGTGGATAAAACTTTTGGACCTATGGTCAAGAACACCTAAATGAAAACTGGCCTTTAATTCTCAAATTATTTTGTGTTGTAAATTGGATTCTTATTTTAAAATTTTCTACCATTTTAGTTGTTTAATTATTTTTTTTTTTGCATTTAAATAACATTTGTAATTTTGATTAATATAAAAATCTGTATAGATTATATAAATGATATATAAAAAAATGTTTCAAAAAACTGATTTGGAGTAGAATGATTTATGCTCTTGCAGTCACGATAAGATCTTTTTATGCCTCATTCACCAATATGCCTTGTTTGTACGTACGGAGCTCCGTTTTTTCCTATCTACCCTGGTTGGTTCCCCGATCTAATTTACTGACCGATGCTTATCAAAAATTGGCATAGTAAACAAAAAAAAAGCATGCTGAAAGTGACAGTGACATCAAGATCTTTATTCTTGTCATCATAATACTGGTTTATGGCAAAATTAGTGAAGAAAAAGCTTCCCTATTATTGCATCCTTGGTACTTACTCAGTGTCTTCTACCAGGATGCTGTAGTGTCGCGAATATTAGCGACGATGGATAGTGTATATGGAAAGTGATGTTGTTATATTGAAAGAGAAATACAAATTTATTCCGCTGCTTCAAATATGTGTATATTCCACTGAGTCAACCTCTCTGTGTTCTCTGTTATGGAAACACAATCAACACCTTCAACGTTCCTGTTGTCATCCAGTATTTTGAAATTGTTTTCCAAATATTTTAGCAAAAAGGAAGGTTGATTAAACCTTCCGGGTGTTAAGATACTATCACGGTGAACACTATTTCTGGAAAGTAATGACATGTACTGTATGAAAAGAGTCTTGGGGAGTTTAATAATTAGGTTGATTATCACGGTCGATTGACTGATTGATTTAATTTATTTACCGTCGGTTATTATATACAATAGTTCTTTAAAAAGTAAAATTTTGCAAAAAACTAATCAAAACCGACCAAATATTTTTATATATTTACAATTTAGATAAAAACTATAATAAATAAATAATGAATAAATAATAAATAAAAGATAAACATTCCCCCTCTCCCATTTTCGTATTGATTACGCAAGTTATGGAATCAATTGCCGACACTCTGTGCATGAACAGTGAGAGCCATTCCATTTTTTAATCATTTGCTTAAATTTAACTAGATCTTTACAACTTTTCGTGTAAAAAGGAAGTTTATTCCAAACTTTGGGGCTAAACATCGCAAACGGTTTAGACCAAAGGTGCTTGTTTTTAGACTGATGGTTTTTAGGTTGTTCATGTTTTGACTTCTTACTGGCCTATCAGTTTCCTCAAAAAAGAAAATATCTTTCATGAAAGAAGGACTGATGTTTCTCAGAATTTTAAATATTTGTATACATAAATGTCTGTGCCTTAGTAATTCCATATAATGTTTATTTGGGAGGCAATCAACTGGTCTTGGGTTATCATAAATAAAACTTAAAGCCCTGATGTGGAGTTTTTCAATTTTCAAAAGAGATTTCGAAGAAGAGAAATGCCAAACTAAGGGGCAATAATTAAAATTTGCATACACGAAGCTTTGTGCTAAAATAGATCTTTTTTGGAAAGACAGTACGTTTTTAAATCTAAAAAATGCATTCAGCTGGGGGCTGAAGCTTTTCGACAAAGATTACTAATGTGCAAGTTGAAATTTAATTTATCATCAATTGTTACTCCTAAAAGTTTTACGGACCTTTCTGATTATCGCCAATGTTTATTTCAAGCTTCGAGTTATAAATTTTGGCTCTTGATAAAAGGATCGAATGAAATTTGTTTGGATTTGCTATCATTTTGTTATTATTTAACCAAGAAAGGGCTATTTTGGATTCCCTTTCTAAAGTCTTAATGAGATTTTTAATAGCGTTTGAATAAGCTGATATTGTATTGTTGTCTGCGTAATTATTTAGGTCACCATTTAGAATGAAATAAAATAAGTCATTCATAAATATATTAAAATAATTGGGCCCAACACAGAACCCTGAGGCACAACCGACAAAATTAATTCAAATATACTATACTCCGCATTTACTCGTGTGGATTTATATCAAAACCGTAAGCATGAAGTTTGGCTATAAGTAGATCGTGGGGGACACAGTCAAATGCCTTTGAAACGACCATAAATTGCTCATGTTATATTTCTTTGAATCGCGGCATCATTTGGTCTAGGAGAGCATAACATTTTCGAAACTTTCGTGACGTATATGGCGCAAGGTTAATGCTTTGATAAAAGTTTGTCATCTAAATATGTCATCAATAGAAAGTGATTCATTTTTGTTTCAATTAACTGGGAACATGACCCCGACAAACTTTTTTGCATATCAATCCAAATAAGCAAGAAGCCAACAAACGATAAAAAACAAACAAAACAAAACAAAAAATTAATATACAAAAAAATTGTGTGCATGCGTAAAGTTACTCCCATTCTATGTCTTAAGTAGTATTCATGTGGTATTGTGCGCGTATCAGGTGCTTGGTAAAAGGAGCTTATGTGTGTCTTACCGGTTTTGATGTGGCAGTCAGACATATGGGCATTAAAAAACTAAAAGAAAAATGGGGATTTTTGGCGTAGGATCAAAATAAACATAGGATATCACTTTTATTATATATCGAATCAATTTTGTTTGTTGCATTTTGAATTAAATGCGTTTTGAGAAATAAATAGAGGGTTTGTCTATTTTCGCAATTTTCCACCTCAATCATTTTAAATACTTCAAACGAATTAGGTAGAGCGGGTAATAATTAATTGATCACAAATTTCAAAGAAAAACAAAAGTTAAATTAGATTTTTGAATAAAATAACTCTAACAGTATATCCAATTCATTCAACCATTCCACGATTTTACATACATAGTTCCTGATGCTTATTACCGAGGGTGGATACTCCTAATAGGTTATCTGTAAAAAATTCATCGGTAAAAATATTCGCCACCTGCTAAATTTGCCAATTCGTCAGTTTTTACTGACGATCTTTTTACCATAATTTATTTTTTTTAGTTAGATTTATTATTTATTGGGGAGAGTTGAAAACCTTTTTCCTCAGAAACGACAAATGTAATAACATCATATTCTTATTAATTTTTATTTGTTGAAAAAAACATTCTATTTTTTTTTACACAATCTATTTCTCCTTATGTCTTTAATTTAATCAAATCTGTGATCAAATAAATAATTTAAGTTTTAAGATACGGAATAAAAAATACTGCTCTATAAAAAATCTCAATTCGTTGATAAAAATTAATTGCCGACAAAAATTAATCGACGGTAAAAAATTTCGTCGGCAAAAAATATACATGCGTGTAATATCCCTTTTATGAATTTATATCTGTTTGTTGCCTTCAGTGTTTTCAAGTGCAAAATGCGTTTTTAAGTGTTCACAAACTCAATTTATTTTTAGAATATTTTCAACCAATCAGGTATAAGTAAAAGAAAATAAATTAATGCTTGAACAATTTGAATGATTGAAATTAACATGAAATTAATCGTAATTAAAAGTAAGAAGTAACGGGAAGTTTTAATGTCCTTGCGGATTCGACTGTAACTATGTTACATTACTGCCAGAAATACGTGTATCATTGCTCTAACTTGCTTGTCTGCCACACAAACCGGTTAGCGGTCAGCAGCTGGCACCAAATGGGCTGACAACATTACATTTAAAATGCACCAGAGTGGGGACTCGAACTTGAAACCATATGATTACACGCTGGATGCGCTACAACTACACGTCTCCGCTAAAAGGAAACGAAAGTAAATTAGCGAAAGTTTTTGTTCATGAAATTTCGATACATGGTTTTGGATATAGGTTTAATACTCACTTTATTTTTTCCTTACTTTTCTATCAAGGTTAGAAACGGTGCTTTTGATGAGAGGTGAGTCACAGGTCAAAAAGTACACTCTCTTTAACCAAAAGATTTAACCCTCTCTTTAACATCAATACGACGTAAAGAGAGGGTTACATCTTTTGAAGTTTTAAATATATTGATTTTTCCGAGAATTTAAAGAATTTTCAAGTGATTTGTTTAACTCCGCATAAGTGTATATCCGAGTGTTGTGATTTAAAAAATATTTTAGGGAAAAAGTAGCGCGGGAATTAAAAGCATAACCTGTTTGGAAGTGCATTAAAAATTATGTTGAAAACTACAAATGTATATTTCTTTCGTTCGTTCTGCAAGCATTTGTAAAAAACCTTTTTTCGTTACGTATAAAATCAAATGTACTAACTATGAAGGATCTCAGCCTGCCAGCATGTCCCATCTATAGGCTTCTGTGAGTGTGGATTTGTATTTTTTTGCAATGCTGGCGTGTTAGATTATCAGGTTTATATCACGAACGTTTTCTGCTTACTTCGCATAAGTATAAATCTAGCATACTGGGCCAGAGTATTAACTTTGTTAATTTCATGACCAAATTTATAGATTGCCAAGAAAACCTCTGTTTCAATATTTGAAACAAGACTATTCTTTGTTGTCACGTGTGCAGTATAAGTGTACTGTATAAGAGATGGGCACGTTTTAGCATTTTTGTTTGACATTAAACACAACCACTTTATGTTTATCTTAAACAATATTTGTATCCATTCATTGCAGAGCATATCAAGTAAGTACAAGTGCTCGTATGACTGACGCGAAAGGTAACAAAGCGTCTTTCAAAAAATCGGCTGCAATAACTTGTAAACACTTAAGGCCCGGTCAGTTTACAAAACGAAGATACCCAGTCAATCAATTTACATAAATAAAAAATTTCCTTTAAACTGAGGGCATTCCTTCGAAGCAGATATCCACCAAGACAACCGATTGTTAACAATGAATGAAGAAGAGCATTGTACAGTCAAAAGTTTCGTCTATCTTTTTCCGGTTTCATTGCCATCAAAGAAATGTCCACAAAAGACACTATAAAAGTCACAAGAAAATGTTCTTACAACACCAAAAATTGTTGAAGAGATTGCGAACGTGTTTCCACCCAAAACATTTCAGGTAATCCTTTTAATATATTACATTTGAACACAGTTGAACAGTTGTTATTTTGTTCAGATAAGCTCGATTGAAATGCCTGCAAACTCTTGTCTGTAATGTATTCATCAAGCATCAACTTTCTTTTTCTTATTTAGGTTTTATAAGGATGATGCTAATAGTATTATTCTTGATAGCTGTCACACCATCCTGCGGTTTACCCATGGATGATGTTCCACCCATTATATTGCTTCCAGGTAGTACAGCTAAAGAAACATATGGCGTTATCAACTTCACCAACGTGTTGAACGAGTTGAAAAAATATAATTTATCATCTTCCACCAGTAACGGTCTAAAAAAATACAAATGGGTTTCCGAGAGGAACAAGCGAGTAGCCACGCAACTTTGTCCAGCTGTAACTTCACTTGTTTTGATGCCAAATGGAACATATCAAGTTATGTTTGATCCATCTGCTTCATCTAAGATTGTTGGTTTCGTTCCAGCTAATTACGTCCGAACAGACGAGTGTAAACTAAATGTTGAGGAGATGGCTTGTTTTGAGCGAAGTAAAAGCAAATGTAGAACGCACATGGAGAAACGCGCGTACGCACCTTTAAGTTTTGAGAAGGGAATTGCTTCGTTAGCTGGTACACCTTCTACATATGATGTTGGAATCTATTGTAAATGCTCATAGTAATAATATTTACTTGTTTCCTACAAAGAAATTATTTATAAAAGCATTTGTCAATGGAAATATATATTTAATACATGATTAAATATTGTTTTCGCTTTTTATAGTGAGTAACAGCTTCACATTGTTTTGGATTTTAACTTTAAACATTCACTGCAACAAACTAAATGTTTAATATCAAGATAATTTTGTCATAGATGTTGGTGCGCGGGACTCTCTCTAAAAAAACCCTCCTTTTCTGGTCCTAGATATCCCGTTAATTGATGATCTCAGCAAAAAATCGAAACATTGTTCGTGTGGGTTATGAAAACTTACACACCATCCAGCATCAAAATATACTAGCTATACTAAATATGGATCTGTGTCATTGCAAATCTGAAAGAATAGTTCAACATGCATAAAGGCTGGTGTATTGTTAAGACAGTACAGATAATATATGAAGATGCAAAAATCATTTCATCACAAAACAATAATTTGAGCCATATGGCAATTTAAATAGGAAAAGTTTGAATAATTTTATTTAAATAAAATGAAAAACAATAATAACATAACGTCACGTAATAACTGAACGTCATACAAATTAAAAACCCAGCAGCTGCAAGTTTTAATCTTGCAACGCAGTTAGGGTTAGGGTTAGGGTTACACCCCGGGATAAGATATTTTAGATTACAGGTTTCCTAACGAAGTAGGAAAATGGAAATAAATAAACGCTTAAAATTTCTAGGTATGCTGTTATCTTTTGATACCCATGGTTCACTAATTCATGGAATATACCGGATTAACCATGCTTTCATTGATTATCAGAGATTGTGAAGAATCAATCAAACGTTTATCTAGGTTCCCAGCCAATCGTCGTAGTCGTTTGAAAAAGGAAAATACTAAAATTATATTAGTTGCGAATGACAGTTATTTATTTATCATACATTTTATGCTTGCATTAAATATTGCACACAAAAAGTTAAACTTTTCTTGCACATCAACTTTGTTTTCATTTTAAAATTCCAAACCTCGTTTTAAAATTGTATTTCAAAATCTTACTGGTTGATAAATTTTCAATCGGCGTAGTAATTGAACTTATTCCATCTACTGCGACGAAGCTGGGGAATGAGAGAAAATTTCATGGTATGTTAAAAATAAATATTGCGCATGTGCAGATTCATGGTTGCTTTCTCGTGCAACCACGGCGAATAAGTGTGAACTCGCCCTAAGAGATCACACTTCCACCTAAATCTCCTATAATCCATATTTAGATTTAGGATATTTAGGTGGTGTAATTCTTCAAGTTCTTATTATAAGAATTAGAAACGTCAGGGGTACAGCAACAGCTAATCTCTACGGCGAGCTGGTGTCTAATAGGCCGATATTTGTTTTTAGTTTATTTTAAGCTGGTTTTTAACAACCTCGTCCCCAGGGCATCTTGTATCTTTTCTGACGCTGGGACGGCGATACAAATATCGCCGTCCCGGGGTCAGAAAAGATACAAGATGCCCTGGGGACGAGGTTGGGTTTTTAATCAAAGTAAGGTAAGGTATAATAGAAAGAAAAATAAACTCAACTTATTTTTTTGGGAAAATTTTTTCTAATTTCTGTAGAGTGAACTTAGGAATTAAGTTGTTTGGTTAAGTCCAAACTCTGGACATGTGCTAATTATTGCTGACGTCAGCATGGCCTTATCTTTAGGAATTCTAGAGACTTCGTGTGCCCCAACGTGGATTATTTCAGCAACTTTTCTTTCGAAAAGTTTTCATCTGTCTGGCCACGTTTGTGTGAATGTTTGACACTTTTGTCCATATTTGAAAAATGAGAAAAAAACTGCCTTTGACTCAATATTTTGTCTAAATATAAATAGTATAAATGAGCGAACTAAAGTGAAGAGAAAACATAAACATTTATAAAGAAATAACAGCCTCTTCTTTTTATGCTTTGTTGTTTTATATTACATGTTTAGTTTACAAGCTCTTACGAATGAAATATTTTGTTGTCATGATTCTGTTTTGTTGTATATTGGTTCTGTCATTATTTAAATTCAATAAAATTAAGAACACGAGCTTCAAGTTTTGCTGAAAATTAAGAACAACATAAGAACAGCTGCGGGCTAAGTTTAAATTTTACCTTAAATGAATTAAAAGCAATCAAAGATGTAGCTAAATTCTTAGTAATTGAGCGGCTCTTCTTTCTGCACATAGAATAACAGCAAAAGAATTTTCTTATTGACTTGATTGTTCATGAACACCGTTACAGAACTCGATTTGCAACAAAACAGCTGTTTTTATATAAACATAAATTTCCGAGAAATTTAAGAAAAAAAAAATGATAAGACAAAATGAGATTAGAATCAGAAGTAGTAGTTTACTATTAAAGAAAACAAAAAAAAAAAAAAATAAATAAATAATAACTTCGCTGTAAAATGGTAACCCCCTCGTAAGTATTTAAAACTAAATGTCAACCTTGTTTCCAGGATCTTTTTACAGTGGGATAAAAATGTTCGAAAACCTGAGACAGAGGTTGTCTGTATGCTTTGCATAAATACTTTTTCATTTTGATAACAAAAAAATATAAAAGACATATTCGTATGTTTTTGTTCGTGCGTTTTTTTAAATGTTATATTTATATATATTATTAAAATGTATATAATAAAAATAAATAATTCAACATTAGTATTCATAAAAATAAAACAAAAAATAAAAAGTTGAAGTATATGCATGAGGTGGAACTTACAGTCTGGAAAATAAATTGCAAACAGCTAACAGATTTTATGTGGAAAACATTTCAGAACGTTTTATATATATATATATTTATATATTCATATATTCTTTTTATTATTAGCACTATAAGCTTGACGTGAAGTTCGAAGTAATGTTATTTGGTGCAAAATTGATTTTTCTTGAAGAATATCCGAAAACTTACAAGAAATGTAATTTAAATATAATATGGTATGTAGCTTACGAGTTAAAGAAAGTCTTATAAGCGTTCTATGTTATACTTGGCATAAAATTAGAATTGTAAAGTTATATAATAACATAACAGTCAGTTACAAAATAGATTTAGAAATTTTTTAGTAAATAAAACTGGACGAAATTTGATATCAGACAACCCAAATCTTACACTTAAGAATATATGAAACTTTACATGTCTCTAGAATTTAGTAAAGTGAAAATGAAACATACAGCAGAAGATTCAATATACACGTCATAACAAACTATATAAGAACATATGGCTTCAGAGATCCAACACTTTAGAACATTTTCCTAATATTTAAGGCTTTGTCTACACCAGTACTGAAATTATCTTTTACACTTCAATAGTGATAAAATAAGAGCAAAATTAAGGAAGATTTAAGAACATTTCGAGGCTTTAAAATGAAAGAGTTAAGAACATGTGTCTCTAAAAAGAAGACATGAGTCTGACTTTAAACTATCTTTACTGTCAAGACAGTTGTCATTTCATAAGTTTGACTTAAATTAACATCTCCTCTGTGAATATTTTATATTAATATGGAAATAACCGCTTTTTGACTCTTCGCCGCAGGTGTTAAAAAAGAGTCCTAAATTGTTTAGCTACATCAACGCTTTGATTTTATGTTTCCTGCTTTGTCTGGCATTTTGATGGTTTTTACTTCACTACTTGAAAAAATAAAATAAAAGCAAAAGTTTTGTAATTAGAAACAACATTAATTATTCAAGACTCTTTCTTGAAAACAAATTAATTTTCAATCTAGGATGGAGAGCTATTCGTGCAAATGTGATTGATTCTTTAGACCATTACTCATCAAAATTTTTTTTATGTTAGCGTAACAATAAAACAATTCGAGATCGTGGTAGGGAAAGTTAATGTTTTCAGAATGGTTGTTTCCTTGCTGATATTATTGATGGCTCAAGGTGGTACGTATTATTTATATTTAAACTTTTCACAATATAAATTATTTACTATGCGAGATGTAACAGAAAGCAAAGGTGATGTTTGCTGAAATAATAAAACTTTTGTGTAGCTTAAAAGTTTTACCCTAGTTGTTCTCAGTCAAAGAACAACTGGAGTATGAATTTTACAAAAATAAGAACATTCTATGAGCTAATTTTTCTTGAAATACTCTCAAATGATTGTTTTCTTCTCTCTCGATTTTTCATGAACATGAATTAGCTACAGATCTTCATGAGCAACAAAAACACATGTTCTTTTATATTAACAGGCTAAATTCTGCAGTTGTATTCTTACTGTTAAAAACAAAATGGGTCATATTTTAGTAATTTTTTAAAATAGAGTGTAGAATATTTACTTTAATTCTAGCGACGTTGTCCCGAAGGTTTTTTAAAGGAACCTAGTTTTTAAGATGCATATCAAAACCTAAAATCCTATATAAGAACTATAAGGACAAATTAATGCGAGTCTAGAAATACTGAAAAACAATTTTTACTTCCGCATGCAATTTCTTTTGAATTAAAAGTGTTGATAAAATAATTATTATGGATGCAAGATATATGTCCTATCATTTTTGTTTAAGATAAGATAATTTAGAAACATATAAAGCTGCCCCAGAGCTGGTAACTTTCTCTCCGCCATCAGCTCGACTTTCGTGTAAGCCTCTAAAGTAAAAATGAATAGGCCGTTTTCCCCGCGTGACCTAGGCGTTGTCTACCACGTTCGCACGAGGTTTCAATTCAACCGTGGTTAACCGGACGCGTGTTCATTTTAACATTCGTTACTTGATGATAAATGTTTAAATTTTTGTAATATTCTTACACAAGTGATTGAAAATCATTGTCACTTTTTAAAAAAGTAACTAATTTTGAAGCATATTTCATATTTTATCATATTTTAGTATGAAGGGCCTACCATGGTCGCGCCAGGGAAATTTATTAAAAATTAACCTGCTTGATTGCAAAAAGTAAACTCATCCGTCTCGTTTTATGACATCCATTTTTAAGCTTTTGGAATTCTTGTTACTTACAGTTAGGATGAAAGTTTGAAAAAGAAACGAAAAAATATAGTGAAAAATTAAGAAACGTGTTTCCTTTCAACAATTTTTATGACAATACCAATAAAAACGTAGAAAGTATGACACGTAGACCATTATAGTGTCGTCCGGTCTAAGTTTGTTGCTTCGCTAAACTATCATTAGATTTTGCATTAAAACTAGGGGAGCTGCTGGTAACAAGGTTGCAAATTAAACAGTCGGAATGTACATAACCCAACCTTGTTCCCAGGGCATTTTGCCTTTTTAATGAATAACGGCTCAGGGGCTACAAGACCCTGGGACAAGGTTGTACATAACCGTAAACCCCTAGGCAGGAAATTGTAACATTTATAAATTTTACTTTTAGGCGCAGCAGAATGTCCACGACCGTGTTTGTATTTAACTAATGTATCCTCTATTTTTCGTTTTCCGTTAAATTCGTCCTCGGGATTACCAGATAGCAAGAAACCGCAGATTATTTTTAAATCTAAAGGACATATTCGCTCCCTGGAAGTTGATCAAGTCAACGAACAGTTATACTGGGGTGATCTTCGACACAACACTATCAAGAAAAGTTCAATGGATGGGTCGAACAAAACGACACTTTTCTCGTATGCTATTGGCTATCCGCAAGGCATAGCCGTTGATTGGTCGTCTAATATTTTGTATTGGACAGACAGCTTAATGAAAATGTTGGAACTCTCTGATACAAGAGGTTTTAATCGGAAAGTTCTTTTTAAGTTCAACAATGGTGATCAACCAAGAGGGATATGTGTTGACCCTAGCCACGGGTAAGGTTCTTAAAATGTTAGAAAAATGTGTTGCTGGCTTCTAAAGAAAAATAATTTTGTGGATAAATGGTTTGAGCCGTTTGTATTCCATATCCCCTTGCTTCTAATTCCATTTCATAGCATAAGCCTAAAAATTAAAATTAGTCATTGGTAATCCTGTTTTAGCACCAGCCTCTAACCAACATGTAGCAATAAAATCTATTTTCGCTCAACGACTACGAGCGTTTATATAATGCCATACACGGTGTCAGTATAATATCTTAGCAGCTATTTTAAATTCAAGTTTTCTAGACAATTATTGATTTATTTTACTGCTTTTGTGACAGGAATTTGTTTGTTGTAGATATCTCTTTTGGACGGACTGGGGTGAAAAGCCAAAGATTGAACGCTCAACTTTATCGGGAGATCATCGAGTTACTGTAGTTAATAAAACGATTAAGTGGCCGAACGATTTAGCCATAGACTATACTTCGGACAGATTATACTGGGTCGATGCGTATCGGGATTTTATCGAGTCTGTTTTGTTGAACGGGCGAGATAGAAAAAAGATTTTTATTTCGTATTCCAAAAGCATTCATCCCTACAGTATGGCGTATTATGCTCCAAAACATATAGCATTTTATACCGACTGGTATGAAGACGCTGTTTATGCTCGTGGAAACATCACCACTCGTTTGCAATCTAAACTTTTGTTTCAGAATTCAAATAAAAAGAAAAATATTGGACAAGTGCGAATTTTCGCAAACGTAATCCTAAAAAAAGGTAAATCACTTTTCTATGTATGATCTTTGATCTTGACCTAAATCTATATTCCCACAACTCTGTTTTGAAACTTTGTAGAGAAATTGTACGGGGAAATATATCCCAGTCTGTGTAGAAAAAATTGTTCTGGAGAGGGTGAGAAAATTTATCGAGTGAAGAAACACTTGTCCAGAGAATTATTAATTGTTTATCTTGTAGTTGTACGCAATGTATTAACAACGTCTATTCTCATAGGTGTCTCTACGCAATCTCGTCCCTAGGGTATTTTCTTTTTCTAATATTCTTTCTAGCAGAAAGCGAAGAAAACCTTGGGAACGAGATTAGTCTTTATGCGGCGTCTATTTTATGAAAATCATTAATAATTGTGTCGATATTTTACAGTAACCAACAAAAATGATACAGGTTGTTAACTTGTATTTTTTCTTTTTATGTTAGTAAAGAAACCTTGCTTATCCAGTCAAAATAATTGTTCTCATTTGTGTTTGAAAGCGTCTGAAAATACGTTCGTCTGTGATTGTCCAACTGGCATGACTTTGTCATCCACTTCGCCAACTTTATGTGTTGATGTAAAAAAAGATTTTGAAATCTACTTTGCTGACAGTCATGCAAAAACTGTCAATCACTTAGTGAAGTATGTCAACCAGAGTGGTTTCAGTATACGGCCTTTAGTGACGCCGTCGAACGAAAGGATTGACTACCCAGTTGCACTAGATTACGATCCATTGGAGGAATATATTTATTGGACAGACCGGAAAACTAAAAAGGTATATCATTTTAAGTTTATAGCTATATTCCACATTAACAGTTTTGTGACATATATTGCAAGTTATAATCAATGCTTAACAAGCATCTATAGTAACAATAATTATGGTTTTTGTCAATGTAAGCAAGCTGCCACTATAAATTACAAATCCGCAGAACCTCTCCTTGTGATATTTTCTAATTTTTTTCTTTACCCGAGAAATTTCTTTGTCCCGTGCAGTTCCGAGATAAAGAAAATCCACTAAACTTTTAATCTTTGATTCGTTTGCCGATGAACTTGTAATTTCAAAGTGTTATAAGTATGCGTAATACGCCGAGAAAATGAAAGTATTGTATCAGCTCTATTAACTGCCCGTGCGCTTATTACCTTATTAGTTAAAATATGTGGGTTGAAAGTAACGAAATATTTGACAGGTGACGAAATTTTTGCCCGACGAAAAATCATAACTGATGAAATAATAGTCCGACGAGAATTTTTTCTGGCGATTTTACCTAAATTGTTTTTTAATTAAAATTAGGGATGAAATAATAAAACAATAATCAAATTTTCGTTTTTAATTAATTTATTTAGTTTCCTTAGAAAAAAAAAATAATAATCACACAGACGGGTGACGAATTTCCTCTCGAAAAAGAGTTTTAATTCTAACCCTAACGGTTGTTAAAACAGGACGTTTATAAATAGTTATATCATCATAAAATTGCAAGACACACCACTTTTGAGATCTCAGTGGTTTCTAAAGCTCAACTGTTAGCTTTAAACATTCCAGAACCGCCCTTCTTTTTGTAAGAGTTGTTATTTATTATTATATTTAATTATATTTTCTTATATTTAATTTTATTAGACTTATCGCATGAAAGAGGATGGTAGTAACTACAAAGTCATTATGAGACAAACATCCGGCGCATCGCATGGAATTGCAGTAGATGGCTTAAGCAGGACCATCTTTTGGTTTAATGATAATGGCAAAAAATTAATGATGTCATCTCTCGATGGAGCATTGACTAAAACAATTCTAAAGACTGGGTTAGACAATCCACGTGATATAGCTTTGTATGAAGAGAAGGGTTATGTGTATTTTACCGAACAAAAATATCATTACATTGGGCGCATCAACACAGATGGTACTGGAATGATATCCACACGAAACAAAAGGGAAGATATTCATGCAACAGGTCTTGCTGTAGATAAAATTGAGGACAGGATTTATTGGTGCGACGAAGAGTATTACAGTATCGAATCAACAGATTTAAATTTTAAAGACAAAAGAAAGATTGTGCAACAAACTGTGTACCGATTCGGTGTATTTTGGATAGTCAGAAACCATGGAAACGTAGTAAAACCTTTTGGTCTCACTATTCTTGGTGAAAAAATGTACTGGACAGACTCATATAAACGAGCAATATTCTCAGCAGATAAAAGAAGTGGTGGTAACATCGAATACATCACAGGTGGACTCGATCATCCAAGAGATATGCATGTTTACAGGAATTATTTGACAACAGGTGAGCTTGTATACATGTTAATTGAATGTGAAATAAAATTATATACTTATGATTGATTGCTGCATTAACTCATTTATTCACCCATCCATCCATCCATCTATCCATCCATTTATTCAATCATTAATTAATTCATTTATTCATTCATTCATTCATTCATTCATTCATTATTCATCCATTCATTCATTTATCATTTATTCATTCATTTGTTTATTTATTCACTTAATCTTCATTCATTCATTCACTCATTCATTCATTCATTTATTTTATTATTCATTCATTCATTTATTTATTAATTCATTCATTCATTCATTCATTCATTCATTCATTCATTCATTCATTCATTCATTCGTTCATTCGTTCATTCGTTCATTTGTTCATTTGTTCATTCGTTTATTGATTGATTGATTAATTGATCGATTCATTCATTCATTCATTCATTCATTCATTCATTCATTCATTCATTCATTCATTCATTCATTCATTCATTCATTCATTTATTCATGAATTAATTTATTCATTTAATCTCTAATTCGATCTGTTATTATTTTTTTATATCTTCTAGTGTATATTTCTTTAAACTAGAGTATCGAAAGGTCTACAAATTTTCTATATCTAAACAATTTATAAGACCTAACTATGCAAGATGCTCTCTAACCAATGCCTGCACATCCCGGTATTATACGTTCCTAAAAGATCCAGCAAAATGTCCACCAGGATACAAAGACACTGGTGTGGTAGACAATTGCGCCAACTGCTCGGATGTGGTAGGAGGAAGATTTAAATGTCCATGTACAAACTGGATGACATGCGCGCAAAGAGCTTATGCTACAGTACAAGGATGTCATCCAAAAAAACCATTCATGAGGTTTAAAGTGCGGCAGTGCGTCCAAGGTGATTGATTTTTTGTTGGATTTTACTGCTACAAATCTTTACACATAATTTATCGTGCATAACTGTCTATACTTATGCAATGTTTTTTACCCTCAAAATTTTTTTTTAATTAAATAAGTTTCGCAAATTCTTTGGCAAAATCTTTTTAAATTTTAGAGGTAAAGCCGGGGGTATGTCCATATAAAGCAAAAGCAATATGTGTTGCCGATAACGATCAATGTAAAAATGACGATGAGTGCAAGGGCAGCAAAAAATGTTGTCAAGCTGAATGCGGGAGAGTATGCTCTGATGTTATCCAGAAAACTGGTGAGTTTATTTATATTTCCTTTCTCACTTCTCTTACTTCTATTTGATCTTTATTTTTATCTCTATACTTTAACCCGTCAAATATCCGTCGCACCGAAGTTGATAAAAATAATAAAAAATATATTTATTATTTTTTGCTGGAAGATTTCGTGCGTTGCTTAAAATGATCCGGTTATGAGCGACACACAGATAACGGCTATTATTATATAGAAGATTTAATAACTGTATTTTGTCTGTTTTTTCTAACCGGCTGCCCCGAAGCTTTATTTTATCCCCCCGTTTGAGTAATTTTATTACTTCATGTTAACAGGCGGACAAAACAAAATACCAATGCGGGAAAAAAATATGAGGACAGGCGAATCCGTGAATTTTTATAGTTATATAGATTAATTATCCGACGTCTTTTTTTTCAAAATGTCAGTGCACAGCTTTATTCCGGATCTCCCGCAGAGTAATGTAATTATTTCATGCTAACAGGAAAAAAAGTTGCACGATATAGCGGAGTCTAGGTAACTAAGCTTTCTTCGAGGATATCACATTTACGAAAGCATACAGTCAACTGAATGGGCCAGAGCAAACCCCTAATACCAATCCGGCCATTAACAAAAAATAATTTCTCAGAGCAAGCCCCGAACTAAAATCAGCTGATGAACATAATGCCAGTGTTGTCACATCTTACCCTCTTTCGTGGTAATAGAGTTAATTATATATGTTTAGATGAGTTAGGTCTTTTGTGCCCAAACAAATGACTTCATGATCATAATCACGTGAGTAAAGTAACCAATCAAAAAGCGTGGTCAGTACTCGGACCGCGGGATATTCGTTTGCGACCCAGCGTAATCTTTTTTACTTCAACTTTTGTTGATGTAACAGTGGTAAAGAAAATTTTGCTGGGTCTCCTGGCCAGAGATACAGTGACATAAAAAAAGAACGACAGTCGAATTCTTGTCAATCTTTTGACAGGCAGACAGCTAGTTTCTTACAGCGTAAAGCATAGTGCTTAGCTAATAGAGTATCTATTTAACTATACTAATAGACAAACCCGTAGATGTTGCTCGATTTACAACCAGTTTTAAGCAACTAAAGCGTTACAACCATTTAAAAAGACAACTACATAGAATAACGATAATAGCACAAAATAATCATTGAATAATGCTGGTTAAAAAAAACTATAAAGGTATATTTAAATTAACTTATTTATTTTCTTGCTGGTCCACAGCACATTTTTACAGGATGCGGCCTGGAGAAGCAGACCTAAATTGAAAAGGCAAAATGCCCTAAAAGCGAGGCTGCTGACGCTAGAGAATATTACATGCTGTGTTTTCTTGCATATGCTTTAAAAATATTTTTTATCCTAATCTCATATATATACACATACACAATAAATTCACACAAAGCATCCTTAATTACTTATTATTTGTTATATTTATTTTCTGATAGATCATCCGTGTACAATTAATAATGGTGGATGTAGCCATTTTTGTCTTGCTAAGTCGAATTCATACGAATGCACATGTCCAGATGGTATGGGACTGGACCCGACTGGAATGAACTGCAGTAGATTAAACGGTACGAGCATAGTTCACAAATTTTAAAATCTGTACAGGCATAAGTTTACGCTTTTAACGACATATTTTACGAGGTTAGCGACAATGCAATTATATTTTGCGAGTTAGCGACAATGCGCGGTCATATTATGCGAATTTAACGACAGTACAGCAATGCCAAAAAAATACAAACTGGTTGTGTTTTTGTTTTAGAAACTCTTACTGAAGATGTGTGTGCACTTCCAAAAGACAGTGGTCCCTGTCATTCGTACGCATCAATAAGGAGATGGTATTTTAACTCAAAAACAAAGAAATGTGAGCAATTCAAATATGGCGGTTGTGGTGGAAACGAAAATAACTTTGACAGCCAAGTACTTTGCGAACACGCATGCGCAGGTACGTAAGGCCAAGGAAACCTTTTTTGTTCTTGATACGGTGCATCAATCTGACATTATCACAAGCCATATTTACTTGGAAAACACACATGGAATTCCCTTAAAAACATAATTCGACGAAAGTTAAAATTATTTAAAGTTACACTGCAATATTTTTGCTTCTTTTTTTATTAAAATTATCGAAAAGAAATTTCTAGAACTAAACGTTTTAAAATAGAAAAACTGAAAATAATTATGCAAATAGACTAACGAAGAAATGCCGGTGAGATTTTGCTCTAAATTGACCGCTAAAAAAGGATTTTAAAGGCTAAAAAATTTTATATATATTAATATCGATCCTACTGAGTTACTTTTTTGTAGGTGAATGCCCATCTGTCAGTGCAAATCCGAAATGTGAGGTGGTTGCACAACAAAACCAGTGTACACTGACGTCACCATGTAAAGGGAAACAGCTTTGTTGTGGTCTACAGTCTTGTAACAAGAAGACATGTCAAAACCCAGGTTAGCTTGACCTTATCTTGATCTATCCCCAATGGTGCCAATTTGGGGGGTCAAAAAAATTACATTTGCGAATGATTATTTCCAAACAAGTTTTGCGGGCATAAATCTTAGCGAATGAAGTGAAAATTTTATCAAATGTTGTTGGAAAAAAACTTATCCACAATGAAGCATTTTTTCAGAATGGTACTTTTAAAGATTCTCTGATTGTTTTATTTTTTCGTTTTATTTTTTCTTTGTGTAGATAAAATGTTTTTTTTTTTTAATTTAACACCAGTCACAGAAAACTTAATGGGTTTCAATGGTATATGATTCTCTGTACTTTCCAAAAATATTCCCCGGGTATATAATCTCAGAAATTTAGCCAAAATCCGCGAAAAGCAGCAAAAATAACACCCGCGAAACTTACTACTTTAGACTTATTATTAATTAATTAAAAGTTCGCTATAGTTGGTTTTGTAAGAGTCACTTTGTGTTATTAAATGTTTATCCTTCTTTTATTTAACCATAGTTCCTAAGCCTTTACCAAAGTGCTATCAACCAGCCGTCACTGGAAGATGTGAAGCGCACATCAAAAGTTGGTATTTTGATATCAAAACAAAACAATGCAAGGAATTCGTTTACGGCGGCTGTGATGGAAACGAGAACAGATTCGAAAACGAGTTATCTTGCTACAAAGCGTGTAGTAAGTACAGAACTTAAGTTACTTCTAGGATAAAGAGTAATTTATTTTGTATATCACTATCTCATCTCCAGAACTTCTTTTTTTCCTTTTGTTATGCGTTTCAATGCGGCGTCAGCCACATATCGAATAGCTCAAAGAAGGCAGGAAATGGAAATTATTCTTAGTTGCCCATGAAATAACAAAGAAGAACAAAGATATTTCTGTGTGTTATACATATGTCTAGTACTCTACAAAACTAAATAAGTAACGACACTTTCTCTATGTTGGTTGATTTTTTCAGCCTATATTGTTTGCCAACAACCGAAAAAAGTGGGTCCATGCAAGGGACATCGCAGAAGATACTATTACAACAATAAAAGCCAGAAATGTGAATCGTTTACTTGGGGAGGTTGCTTATCGAACGACAACAATTTCAATTCGTCAGCTCATTGTGTCTCGTACTGTATGAAAGGTGAGCTGGACAATAATCTTGATGTTTATTAGAATAAATTCAAAACACACTTTAAAATATTTAGAACTGTAGGTAGCTATGATTTAAAAACAGTCCAAAGCAACCATGATGCATTGGAATAATAGTGTCCTGGGTATAAAATAAATAAGAAAAATTCTTTTTTAGCAGGAAGGTTGGAAAAGATGTTATCTGTTATTTAATTTATAATTTTAAGTGTTTTGACATCACCATAGATACTCCTGGCGGCTGTCAATCAAGCCCATGTAAAAATGGCGGCACGTGTAGTGAGGCTGGTAGATTTGGGTTTAACTTTAAGTGCGCGTGCTCAAAGAAGTGGGTTGGAAAGACATGTACTTTGAACGCAGGTAATATTTTTCTTATTTTTCTTTTTCTAATTTTCGCAAGATGTAAAAACTAATATATACTTCAGAAGAGAATATGAGCGTCATGTATTTACGGTTGGTGATTTAACTTTTAGAGAAAGGAAAAGTGATCGTGAATTTCAGGAAAACGGATCCTAAGTCAAGCGTAAGTACTTTTGCATCGAATCTGCTGATTTCTTTTCTGTTTCTTCGACTGTAGTTACTTCATTCAAACAGTAATGAAAGAAATAGCTCTTAGTTAATATTTGTTTTGGTAAACAAAAGTCTTGTATTTAAAATAACCCATTAATGCAACGTCCTTTGTTACACGATGCATTGTTTTTGAAACAAACACTTAAGGAACCTAACATGGCTTTTTGCACCTATTACCACGCCTAAATAAATGTGATTTATTAAAATAATCATAAATCATTTTTAGTCTCACTTCCAATCACGTGCCTTGTTTGCACGAGTGTAGCTTTTATATTTCCTGGTAATTGATAGGGTTTTGCGTAGTATGTAGAAGCTTTCACGCATGAAGAAGATAAAATATTCTTTCTAAGCAATCACGTGAACGTTAAAGAAGCTAATTTAAATTCTCCTTGTTATGTTTAGATAAGCAAAAAAGCTCTGGCAAGAAGTATTGCGAACCGTTTCTCTGCGTATTGCATGCTCAAATCGTGCTCATTCACTTCCAAAGAACATTCTAGAACGTAAGTTAATAAAAAAGAAAAGTAGTAATCATTTTTTCCAAACATAACATTAGCAATTACTCATTGAATTTCATCACATATTTTTTTAGACGCCGAACATCCGTTGCCATTCCTGTCTTTTTTGCGACAGACATTGTTTTTTATGAATACAAAGACATAAAAAATAAAGTTTCTGCTGAAATATTGATCTTAAGACCGAATTGGTTCGCAATGCCA
Organism: Hydractinia symbiolongicarpus; assembly: GCF_029227915.1. Taxonomy (NCBI): domain Eukaryota; kingdom Metazoa; phylum Cnidaria; class Hydrozoa; order Anthoathecata; family Hydractiniidae; genus Hydractinia; species Hydractinia symbiolongicarpus. The sequence continues at coordinate 25,438,664 of NC_079879.1, forward strand.
ATAGATGGTTACTTATCTCGCTATTCGGTTCAGGCTGGCTTCAAAGAATACGGAGAAGCTATTGCAACACCTCTTAAACTGAAGTATACTGGCACCTCTATCCCAAATTCTGCACCACAAACAAAGAAGAAGACGAGCAAAAAATCAACCATGAAAGTGTTGACCATACTTTTTATTGTCTTCATTTTGGTCGTGCTTATTGCTTCTTTGATCTGGTATATTAAAAAGAAGTAAGTCAATGCTATATGGGTGGCTGTATTCGCCGTAAATGCGAGAAAAATGGCAAAAATACATTTAAACGAAGACTCTAAGGCTTTAATCGTAAAATGTAGATAGACTTAATAAGACAAACGCTATCGTTGCAGCATTAGTCTTATTAAGCTTAGTAAAAAATAATCTTTGTTGAAGTTTACATTGCTGTGGATCCAGTTTTTAATGTCTAATTGATTTTTTTTAACAGGAAATCAAAACCACCACCGCCCAACAACGAACCTGCCAGCGCAAGAAGCAACTCTGGTGTTCATTGGTCGTTTGAAAACGAACTTTATAACGATGTAGCTGCTTCAACTGTGTCGTTACCACCGAGATACAACGAGACCAACGATCTCCAAACAAACCCTACTTCTAATACAGCTGGTGCGACTGGTGGCGGAATTACTGACGAAAAGGCAAATTTGGGTAATGATTGGGTTAAATTCGACAGTGAGGAAAAACCACCAATCACGACGTTTGTAGAAGCACGACTCGCTGACCCATACAATATTGAAGACGTGCTTAGCGATCCGCCACCAGATTACAGCTCCCGGGCGGCAACTCCAGCTTTAAATCATCAAGAGGAATCATTAACCCGGTTAGGGGAATTACCACCTTACGCAAGTCAACCGAGCTTACAAGATCTACCCGGAGAGCAGCCGATTGTTATGGGCTTGAGTTTGCCAAGGTCCGAAAATGATTCAGAGACTGTTACTCAACTGAGACACAATGATGTATCAGGCAACTCAGATGCATAACTTGGATAACAGTGTATTCAACAAGGCTGCTTCTTACGTTTGATAGACAAGCTTTTTAAAAGTGGAAGGATTAATTTATTGCACGTGTTTTTATAAGAAACCAGTACTTGAAACCTGTCTGTATATTTTTACCTATTTAATTTATTTAGTATTAACATATAGTAACTATAAGAAGTTAAAGCGTTGTAGACGGCGCTGGCTGGAGTGTGCCATGAACGGCGTTTTGGTGTGAGTATGATTGAAAAATGTGTCATTTGCTACAATAACAGAAAAATATATTTGAGGTTGGGTAAAAAAGCAAAAGATATATTACTAGTCGCAAAGAAAGCTTAGCCGTTGTCCAGAAAACTTATTTACATATACTATAGATGACTTGATATAAGCTTTGTTTAGATTTTCTTCAGCAGGCAAATACTTTTTTTTAACCAATCAGATCTTCTAAAAAGAATTATTAGCCAATTGAATTGTTTTATTTTGCCTGCCAAAAAAATAAACACAAAAAAATTTATCAAGATAGCAAGTCATCTAGTCCTTTTATTTATTTGAAGAAAAAAAGAAAGATGTTAAAAAGTGACGAGTCGTCAAAAAAACGTTTTTAAGCTTTGGGATTAATTTTTTTTCGCTCGTTTCAATGGGGAACTTAAAATTAGGCAGGAGACCCAGTTTAGCTAAAATTCCAGTGAATTTTGATGAAAAAAAATAGGCTTACATGACATCCTCGTCACCAAGGTTAGTTGCGTGATGTAAAAGCAAGAACCCCTGGGGACGAGGTTGATAACATATTCGAATTAAAACTCCTGGGTAGAAAAACGTTTTTGTTGTTGTACTTTTTGTTTATTACTCTTGTAAATAAATTTACTCACTATTTTATTACTATTAATTTGTTACAAGTCTTTCTTTTAGTATGAATAACATTGTGGTGAATTTCTGCACGACAAAAGGAATTTAAAATTCGTTTTAATGATTTAAAAATCAATCTCAATTTTGGGTTTTGAGGCCAATGGAGGATTTTTCATTCTCATCCCCAGAGCTCTTTAAGCTTCGAGGAGTATTTCAAAGAGATGCTATGTTAATCAAAGCAAATATTACAGGAAACCAATGTTCTTTTCCGTTACTTGCATAGATTTAAGAGGAACATTAAATTCTCCATGTTCATTATACTTTTTTGAACTGTAGTAGAATGTGTAGTAAGTACTAAAATACAACTATTTTTTGCAGTGCCCTTTCCGCTGGTTATTTATGATATCCAACGGAACCATGATAATTTCCTAACACTAAATATTATCACCGTAATGCAATACTTTGGTTCTACCAAAAATAAAATTGCTATATTAGCAACAAAATGTTGGAGAATTTAAAACAATCTTTATGTGGCGCCATTGAGATTTTCCAATGTACATATCAGCCACCATATTGTTTACCTATCACAGCGGTGCTGCTTTTCCTGAAAAATTAGTATTTTGCAGAATAAAATGGTCACGGAACTGACGCTATGAAAGAGTGTACTCAGACGGAAGTAGAATTTTATGTGACAAAAATTAACATTTTATGTCGCCATGCCCGCTAAAAAACAGGACTTTTACACAAGCGCTCACGACTCAATGCGATTTTTTGCCTTGGTTCATATGACTTTGCACTAGACAGTCAGTTCACAGCTTCGTTTTTATATTACATTCTCCTAATAATAAAAAACTTCAAGGAAAAAAATTAACTTTTTTAGCTGCATGGATTACATTAAAATTTCTTTAGATTCATTAAAATAATATACAACATAAAGCTCATCCAGAGTTTCTTTATTTCCCTATATAGCTTAAAGTACTGTTCCATCTTCTTTTTATTGCTTCCGTGCTGTGCTCACAATGATACTTGGTCTGTCGATATGGGTCACTTTTGAAAGTTTATGGAGTATCCACCAGTATTGGGATCCTGCGTCATTTTGAAGTTATCTGTTGACAATCCAAACGGATTCAAGCACATGTTCCCAAGCTCTTTCAGTTTACCTGGAAAAAAAAAGCGCAATAATCACGCGAAATTAAATTTCTCGCAAAATTATGGATTCCAAATTTGCTTGGTAGCCTGTGTCACAACAAATAAAACATCGAGTTGTAACACTCTACTTACTAAACATTTCTGCTTTAAGTTTCTCGTTTCTTTCGTTTATTTGTTCCGGAAGACGCTAAAAATATAAGGTTTTAAAAAAGGTTTAAAAAGATAAGGAAATGTTCATGAAGGATAAAAGTTTTTTTAAAAACCTACACAAACTTACCAATGCTGCTTCACCTGCTTGTTGACAGGATTTGTCGTATGTTAATATTTCCTTATAATCTAAAAAACATCATGTTCTAATAGCGTATTTTCCTCTCAAAATTTGACAACAAACTATGGGGAGTCAAACACAAATACAAAACAAACAAACATGGGAAAAATGCAACAGAAATAAATCAGTGTCAAACGAAATGAACATTCGCACGGTTCTATGTGAATTACGTAAAAATTCCCAGCTGTAAAAGTAATAGGCTCTTGACAATCCAATTATTTAATATGGTCTGTTTTTATAAAACTAGTGACGGCAAAATGTTTTACAATAATTAACACAATGGAGTTGCGAAGAATGATGTAAAAAATCGTACCTTGCAAAGCATCCTCCAATCTGTCAACAGCTTCAAACATTTGTGCACGACGTAATCTCGCTTTTGTGTAGTATGAATCGTGCTCCAATGCTAAAATCGTAAAAAAAGTCTGATGGAAAAAAACATCACTCAAACCAACCCTATTTGTATTCATTTATGCACAGAAAGAATAGCGTCACTTACTAACTTTTGCGTAAGATAAATAAATAATTATTTTGTTTACAGTGGAGACTCTCTAAAGACGACTGTTTTACAGGTCCTCAACCGGTTTCGAAATTTTATAACAGCTGAAGTCAAGGTTATAACCATTTTTTTAACAAGGCTCTTTTCAATGCATATGTAGACACAAGATTTATAATCAGAAACAAAATTAGGTAATGTAAAATACCCAAAAATTTAAACATAGGGGAAGTCAATTACAAAAAGCACAACACAGCATTTTACTACCAAGACATTACATTCTCTCCTGTGCCTAATCCTTAAAGGATGGGTCCAGCACATATGCAGGCAAAACCAGGCAAAAACAACCCCATGAATGAACCGTCAAAATTCCTGAGGATAGGTCAGTATTGAAAGCAGTCATATATTGTTAACAAACATGGTTTTCAGTTACCAATTCGCAGCTCAAGTTTCCAGCTGACAGTTTGTTGACTATAAAAAAGGTGTCTTTTTTAAAACAGACTGCCCTTTAGGGCCTCATAGTCCAAAGCATATTAATTTAAATTTTACCCCGTCATTTTTCTATCAAATCCTGGCTATTAATTTTTTAAAAGAGTTTTTAATTCCATAACTATTAAGTAACTATGGTCAACAAAAACAATTGTTACAATTGCTTGTAACTCCTAATTTCAACAGATAAAAAAGTGTAAAGATATTTCTTCCAAATCCCCAAACCACAACTACTAAATGTTTATTAACTTGGAGCAAATCTTCCTACTTCTTTGGATACTCCAAACTCCTTCTAATAGGACCCACAACAAAAGTAACTAACATAAGAATTCTTGAATATTTCTATTCATATTTTAAAGTTTTTTAGATTTGTCTCCAGGAAGTGATGAATATTAATGGTTTTTAAGGTAGCCTAGTCTTATTTCAAGATTTTTAAGTTGCGACAGACATACAGATTAAAGTGTCAGTAATAATAACTGCTATCCCGTGAAATGAACATACATAAAAATGCTAGAACAAAAGTAAGTAAATAAATATCAGATTTTCAGGTTAATTCCGGACAAATGCTCACGCAGGACTCGACAAAATGTCTGCATATATATCGGGTGAGTGTTTTATCGAAGAGTCTGCCTTAGAGAGGGCTTTTTGCTAAAGTCTCTTTAAAAACTTTTCAGGAACAAAAAAAAAACTGTCTGTTTTAAAGAGACATCCATTTAATAAGGGTTTCACTATTCTGTTTTTCACAAATAAGGAATGCAATGTTTTTGGACAGTTTTTTTCAATTTTTACATTCGAAAGAACTATTAATTTCTGTATAAGTAATCATGCACATTATCTTCCCAAGTGCTGCAAAGATGATGGATCGAGTGGGACTTGAACCCACGACCTCTCGCTATATATTTATTAATTTGTACACAAATTAATATGAAATATATTTTAGTGAGTCCGAAATGGATGATATAACTCACCTAATGTGCAATCTTGTATTGCCATTTCCTTTTGTTCCTAAAAATAAATACTAACAAATAATAATAAATAATAAACAATAACAGATAACAATAAATAATAAATAATAATAATAAATAATAAAAGATAGAATAAATAATAGATAACAGTTAGGTTGTTACATTACTGAAAAGAAAAATATAATATGGGGTGAAAAGTAATTGGGAGTGATATTTTTAGCAGGCTGGGTGGTGTCTTTTAAATGTAATAATTATATACAGTGCAGAGACTGAATATACCCGAAATAAACCTGATGTATAGATAGACTAACAATCAAGAATTTTTTCCCCACATTCTCTGTTTTCTAGTTATTTTGCCTGGGTTAAGGGGCAGAAGCAGGAATAGAGGGAAGTGCGGAAAACATCCCTTTCTGACCACAACAATACTCACCAATTTTACATAGGAAGCAGCTCTATTTGAATAAAGAATTGCTAAGGTTTTTGCATATGATTTAGGGCACATATCAACACCTTTCGAGTAGAGAGTGATTGCTTTTTCAAAATCTAAACACAGAAAAAAATATTCACACATAGTTCTTTCTTTGTGAACCTAGACATTTCTCCATATATAATAAATATAACACTTACTTGCTTCCATAAAAAGTTTATTTCCATTTTCTTTAAATTCCAAAGCATCTTCGTGTTTTTGCTAAAAATAAAGGAAACATTTTAACCATAGAAGACATACTCTATATGCCTTTTTTCTTTATCTATTTACAAATGCTGTTTAAACAATGGTAATTCAATTTTTTTTAAAAAAAAAAATTCCGTTTTATTAGTGCTTAGACAACAAAGACTTTCTTCAGAAACATCAAATTCTATAAAAACACCATTGCTCTAAACCTAGGTTCAAGTGCAAGTTTTTGTTTCGCGGCAAACAACACAAAATTTAAGGAAAATTGGTATGCTTTATACCTTTTTAACATCTTCAGTTAAAATCTCCTCAACCTCTGTTTCATCAGTATTTTTCTTTCCACTGTAATTTTCATAATCTTTCTTTGTTTTCTTTGCATTCACATTTTTATTTTCACAGGTCGTATTTACATTTTTATTTTCACAGGTCGTATTTAAATTTTTATTTTCACAGGTACTAGATGTCTTATTCTCTTCATCTTCAACATCTTCTATTTGAACTTTTTTTATATCTGGAAGCTCTGGTGAAGTACTGTGTTTATCTCCATCCTGCTGTTGTGTGTTACCTTCCATTTTGCATATTTTCTAGATTGCATAATGTACACAAATGACATAAAAAGTAAAATGCTAACAAAAACAATTTCATCCTTAGTTCTACGAAAGTAAAAGAACATCCAACATCAGACTAAATTTAGACCATTCTTATAACAATGTCATTTTTAAGGTTTTTATAAAAGAAGCACACAGATGAAAAAACTATGACACAATCAGGGAAAAAAACTCTGAAAGATGGTATTCTTAAACAACTTTCATAACTATATCAAAAAGGCTTTTTTAAGATATTCTAGGTTTTAAGCCACATAAAAGCCACATCTTAAATTTTTCAATGTATCTTAGACACACTGAATGTGACAAATTTTGTCCTCAAAAAAAAAACAGGCTTCAAAACTGAGCTATACTTACTAAACATTTGTCCTGTTGTTTTTGATTAATAAAATGCTTGTTTCCTGTGATGAAGGCCTTGTTATAAAAAAACTGGTTTCATAGATTTATTAACTAGTGGGTGAGCCACAAATCAAAAAGTGTTACTTGGAACAGATGTTATCTCATTCCCTCCTGCTTAAGAGGCCAAAATTAAAAAAAAATAACTCAAAGTTTTAATGGCACTAATTTTTATTTCAAGGGTCATTTTTGCAGTAATTTACTTGTAAAAAGTTTTGCTGGATTTTACTTTTTGTGAATAACTTAAAAATGTCACTTATTTGTTGCTTGTTGACCTGGGCAAAACTAAATTCACATGCTTGCTTGCTCAGTTAGGGAGGTGAGCAAATCAAATTAGGTAGCTATATACGTGTTTTTATAATCCCTGTTAGTTGTCTTCACATGTAATTCTGCACCCAATAAGTGATATATGGTTTTTCTGACAACAGCAATGCTGAAACAACACACTAAAAAAAACAATTGCTGTGAAATTTTAACACCTAATAACAATAATTTGGTGTTGACAGCTTCTCAACCGTTGATACTCAGCTATTGAGGTTAGGAAAAGGTTTGTAATATTAAAGGAATTCAAGGAGATCAGAATATTGTGATGTATAATAAAGGGAGCCATCACGGAAGAAATCTGGAGCGATTGAGCAAGATGGAGTGTTCTGGCACGAGTGACTAAAGCATCAATACACCTTTACGATAATTCAGGAAAACTAACACTCCATCGCAGCTTTTTTAGTGATCAGAGGAGGTAAACATCACACTTTTATAAGAGTTTATTAATGAGAAAACACGTTTTTTCATGATAAACTTTCTTGCCGCACTTTGTTTTTAATGAAAAAAACACATAAGTTGTATCTTATTATTATTATTAACGTTTCCTGAAAATTTGAAAGAAATTGATACAACAGAAGTTAAAAAAATGGAGAAAAAACGCTTTCGTCTCTAACAAAATCTCATAAAAACACGATTTTTACCTCCTTTTTTTCCGATATTGTAAAACGATGGAGAGCTGTAGGAACACATGTACAATTGAATTATCGTACAGGTGTATTGCATTGTAAGACAAAAACCATGTAGCTATGTGGAGTCCAATTTGAAGTCACCAACTAAGCAGAACTAAGTCCAGCATTTGTGCCAACTTATATCTTAAAATGCGAAATAACCATCCACTAACAATTGAGCAGTGTATGGAAAAAAGAGCATCTGTGCATTCAGTTGGTTGTGACGTTTTCCACAAATTGGCATATGATTATAATGTGGTATCAGTTCTGAATGGTGCAACGTTCATAAGAGCTGGTTAATCTATACTCTGAATGGTATTTCTTCAGACTACTATTTTTTAAACTAGCTATATCATCATAAAATAAAAACACAAGTTTTAGCCACAGGACAAAAACTTCTTTTTTTCCAGACTCACCTTTTTATTTTGATATTAATAAGCAACATGTTTTAAGACATTGATATTAAAAGATAAGTGGCAGGACTACTGATCAGGGGAAGAAAAAGATCCAGTAATGTCAGGAACGCGCCAGATGCAAGGACTTGAGATTGCGAAAATTAAAATTTTTCTGAGAATTTTCACACAGTTCAAGCTACCATATTTAACTAGAATGTTCTCCACCGTGGACCAAAGTACAAATTTATGGGTACATTAGGGGAGTGATCGCAGGGGCTACGCGGGAAAGTAGTCTGGAAGCACGTGTAAATGTTTTGATTTGAGTAATTTCATGAACAAGGAATTTCGATGGCTGCACTTCAATCAAACCAACAAATTTCCTTTGGTAATTTCATTTTATTAAAAATTATTATTATATTATTTCGTGCAATTTTTGTAGCCATATTTCTTTTAATGAATTTCATATTCAATGTTGATTAACATGCTATATATGTTTCTACTTTTAGCTGACAACATCGGAGAGCAAGGTTTTTTATCCTACTTATCCAGTTTAGGTGAGGTAAGAATGATTTACTACACAGTGCATCTTGTAAAAAAAAATTTTCTGGTAAGCAACATTTATCTTTTATTTTTTCAAACTGTTTCAAGTCTTCTTTAATAAATACAGTAAAACCTTTGTTTAGGGCCACCTCTATAAACAAGAATTTAGTTATATAATAACCCTCGCAGAAAACACCCATTCGATTTTAGTAGTAGTTAAACCTGTGATAGCGATTACCTCAAGGTTTGCTCTTTGTTGAAATACAACTGGCACAACCAAACAACTTTTTGTTTTGTGGTAATGTATTGTTAAACTTTGTATATTCTGCAATGTACAAGAAGCCAACTCACTATTTGTCATTAATTAGAGTTATCGTAACAAAGAAGAGTGTTATGACAGACAAGCATTAAGTCTAGAATGTGGTGGGAAACATGGCAGCATTATTAAGAAAATATCAAAGTAAGAAATGATTAGCTACCCTGCTAATTGACTAGCTACCCTGTTTTAATTAATTTTTTGTATGTAAATTATCTTCTCGAAGTGGGCTAAAAATCAAGAGTAAAAATAAATGCAGGGTAAATAAAGAATTTATGGTAGCTATACATTTTATATGATTTCGCATGTTGCTTAATCGAACACCTTAGATTCTAAGCATCTAATCATGTTAATTTGCAAGAATTTTTTGCACACTAATTTTCATGCAGAGACACTGCATAAACAATTGGTTGTGTGAAATGCTATTTTTTTGCATATTTGACTGTGTAAAAATTATGTCTAAAATATTTTTTTCAAAAGATGCACAAATTTAGTTTGTATAAAAAGGTTGAAAAATGAAATTTAAGATTTTTATCATTTTTTACATAAATTATAATATAAGCAGTGTTGGCTGGTGTATGTCCAAGATTGAAAAATATATTAAGCACTAATTAGCTCTGCAAACCTGTTAAGTTTGTAAAATATTTTTAAAGATGTGTAACATATTTGGGTGTGTTTTATTGTATTTTCCTGTAAGAAGTGCGCAAAAATGAAATGTGTGCTAAACCCAGCTGTGCAAGAATTAAAAAAACTTAAAACCTGCACAAAAAATTTTAAAATTCAGGTTTTCACAAATTCTGTCATAATGGGCACCTGTTTCAATAGCCAATATTTATGGTTCTCTTTAGCACCTGTTTGTTATAGAAATGTAATGCAATAAACGCACATTTCATGACTATGCAATAATGAAATATATATTACTGTTCTAGCTGAAAGTTTTTCATTAGATATTTTTGACAAAACTAATGAAAACAAACGAACTATGAACTCCGCAAAATTGGCATTCAGTTGGTCTGGCAAAGCCTGGGTGGATCCTGGGTAGTATTAAATTAATTAGCTTTTTAACAAATACACTTTTTTTCTAAACAACCTGATTTTAAAAAACACGAGGTACATTTAAGTATAATAATAGTTGCAAGTAAAGAAGAAGGATTTTTTTACAAGAAATTAATTTTTATCAATGTGACTTTAATTGGAACCAGTTGGAATTTTATTTGAGTGTAAAATAATTTGTAATTGTTTTTATTCTTAAAAAAAGTTTTTCATATTGTTTGTACCACCATTTAAAATTTTCACACTAAACGTTTTAGAGCAAAATAAAACTAGTACGAATTTTTAGGCCTAAATCTTAAGTACACAGATTATTGATAATTTTGTAAATAATGATTGTTTCATGGAATGGTTATGATATCGAAAAATTTGTGTTGAAATAACTGTTACATTTGAGTTTTGTTTTATTAAATTTTAGAAACCAAGCACAACGTTAAGAATATTCGACCGAGGGGTGAGTGCAGCACCAGGATGTAATTTAAAAATTGGAAATAGTGGCTGTGGGATCAAAATTGGAAATTTTATTAAAGGATCTCCCAGATGTAGTACAAAATGTGTCCCAGGGGAGATAATGGATTTATCTTCTCCAACGCTTTAAAACAGTTCAATTCCAGATTAAAGTAGCATCTGATAACCGTAATTCTATATCTTAAAGTTTTGCATGTTTTATTTCTACACCCACCACCATATATCATTTAAAAGATTATTTGGTTTAGAAATGAAATAATGTTGTGTGGTGTACTAGTGAAATTTTATTCCTTTAATAATTCCAAAAAGTAACATTGCTTATTGAATTGCTATATTTCTGAGCTAATAGCTTCATTACATTGGAAAATTTTGCGGTAAATTTCAATTAGGAAATAGCCACTGAGATTACTGGATTACACCCTGAGCAGAACCTATTTTTGCTCATATTTAGACATGTTGTATGTGTTTTAACATTGTTGTAGTGTGCGAGTCATTAAAAATCTTTTCTCTGCTCTTAAATAGAGAGCTTTATGTGCCATTGTTTTGCAAAACCACATTTTTTTTATTAAAGGAATATTACACGGTTCACAATGAGGATGCAAAATTTGCTGCCAAAGAATTTTTCAAAACTTATACTGTCATCAAAGAGCTTGGGAAAGGTTTGTGTACCATGCTAAATTCTTATGACATTTGACCTTTAAAGAAAAAGAAAAATAGTCTATTGTTTCAAATTCTAAATAGTTTAGCCCTGTGAATTCAGTTTTTCATTCTGTTCTGGCGATCTTATGCTAATACATTTAAGACAGCCACAGATAATCAGGATCTGAAAAATTTGTAAAACCTTGAGTAAACATTTAATTTCCATCATTTTGTAGAGAATAAACAAATATCTCTGAAAACACTTCTATCTACAATCTTAAACAAAAGTATTTAGACTATGGCATTTTTATTTTGTTATTTTCCACATATGTACAAAAGTGTGATTGTCAATGCTCTGTAGTTTGTAAACTTAAGAATTGTACAAGCACAGGCCAGGAGAACAGTGTTTCATATTTGCTGGGCGTATTCTGTTGTACGCCAGCACAACGAACTAATCCACATTGAGGTTACGAAGGTACTAAAATTCATAAAAATGACCATGTTGACATCAGCAACAGGACATTTAATGAATTTGGATTTAACCTAAGATCCTAAATTCTAAATACAAGCTGAGCATTGGCAAGTGCACTTTTCAAAATGCGAATGGGTGAATTTGAAATACCCTATGTGGTGGTAAACTTTGATCTGCTGTCTTGTCTTAACATATTTTGACCAGAATTGTAGTTATAATCCATTTCCTTGTTGTAAGTAGATGTTTCTAGTTTTTAAATACCTCCCTAGCATTCGTGTGATTCGTATAATATGGCACAAATCCTTAAAAACAGTCATAATGATGGAAAGAAACATTAAAGTTGTAAGTTGGTACGTTATACATGATTTTATTGGGTCATCTCAGTATCGCATATTTTTTATTTTTTAAGGAAGTACCAAGGTTCCATCCGTTGTGCTAAGTAAAATGAACTTTGAAACATTCCTTCGGGACTTATTGCTTACTTGGCAATATCGCGTGGAGCTGTACAGAAACAAAGCAAGCAAATCTAACCAATGGGAACTTATTGGAAAAGTAAGAAATTTTAATGCCAATTTGTCACTTCCTAAAGTAATTTGTACATCCTTGCTAAGGTGCATTGATTAAATAATAGTGTCACCTTACCTGATCATGTGTATGTAAATGCACATCAATTCAATTTCAGTTATATAATATATAGATTAAATGTTAAATGTTCTAAATTATAAATAAAAAGCTGCAGTGTTTACAAACTAGTCACATACTTTCAGTAACAATGTTTCAAAAAATGTAATAACAGGGCATCATATCTTTTTACGAGAAATGTCTGTATTTTTAAGATAGGAAGCTATAAAGATGGTAACACTTATTATATTAATTTAATTTCAATTTAATTTCTGTACCTTGTGATAAAAGGACTTGGAAGAGGTTATATCGATTTTAAATGAAAAAAGTCTGCAATTAATGTAATTTGTTTACTGCTTTACAGGGATCACCTGGAAACTTGCAACAATTTGAAGAAATTCTTTTCAACAATATTGACATGTCAGCATCTGCTATAGTAATGAGTCTTCGTCTTGCAAGTGATGCAAATGGACAAAGGGTTTGTTTAGTTTCAACATTTCTCAGTTTGTTGATTTTTGCCGTTTTCCTACTTGTAATTTTGTTGACCTACTGTAAAATAACCTGTATGCGTCCTTGTGTCCGTTACCAGTTTTTCTTAGAATTGAATCATTAGTTTTTTCTGTTTTTTTTGCACGAAGATAGATATAACAATAGACCCTCGAAAGTGACATAGTCAATTTGTTTAAAAAAAATCTTATCGGTTTAAATATGGAAGTTTTTTGTGCAAAATGAGCCAAAACTGGTCCAAAAATTTTTAGTTGATTTGAGTTGAGTTTTTCTGATGTTTTGCGCAATGAGAAGGAACAATAGACCTTCAAATGTGACTAAGTCAGTTTTCTGTGTAAAATCTTTACTGCTCAAAAATGGTAAATTTCTGTGTAAAATAAGCTAAAACATTCTAAAATATATGGTTTTTACGACATTTTAGGGGATTGCAGTAAAACAGTGATTCTCTGTGTCTGTACTTTTGTTCTAAAATATAACTGTTAACCCTTCTTGTCCCATTTCCGGACTAGTCTGGGATATTGCTACACTAAAATAATTCTGATCCCAGACAGGTCCAGGATTTTATTAGGACAACTTTGAACGGCCTTCACAGCCGCCCGGTATCTTTAAAATTAATAAGATCGATTTTTTAACATTAGAATAATTTATCTCTCATTTACGCCTGATCTGATGATTTTTAAATTATTATGCAGACTTACTTTTCAAAATTAAAACAAAGATGGCGACTGAATTAAGCGTTAGCTGTGGCTCTAGATCTTTGCCTTTTAGCAGCAGTAATGCTTTATTTGGCTTCTTTATCAATGAACTAAACCTTGAAGAGGATAGTGATGAGGATGTAGTAGCAAGTGGTGATCCAATTAACAGATTATTTGGCCAGAGTTATAGTGAAGACAGAGATTTTTTTGGATTTTCTGATGGTGAGGAAGAATGTGTTGATGAAAGTTCAACTGATAATGATGAATTAGCAGAACCTAGTTCGAAGAAAGCTAGAAAGGAACCAAGCCCTCCTAGTTGAAAAATGGGGCAATGGAAATCTGGTGACAAGAAGTTACGAGAGTTGCCCCATGTCAACACCAGCCGTATATTTATTGTACATACATATGATATCAGGACTCCCGATTTTCTCCTTAGTTTGACAATGCTTTTTCCTGGTATCACTAAGTTGGCAGTTGTAAGCAGTGGATAGCAATGTCACATGCTTACGGTCAATTTTAATTCTAATTCTTTAGAAATACACAGACTTTCTGGTAGACATTCAGGGCTTGAAATCCAACCCATTTCAGGGGAGTCTTTTCACACTCGCGTCAAATACATTGCGCCAGTCAACCGAGTCTTTTAAGAATCTCGTAAAAATAAGTAACAAGCGTTTAATTTTTTTGAATGTTATTTTTTTACTTCATGTTTAACAAAATTACATGATTAAACATATTAAAAATAATATAATCTCTGCTAAGTTTTTTTATATGAACCCAATACTTTTTACACATAGAATTACAGCATTTAACCTAATAAGTTTGACTAGAACATTTAGTAAATAAAGTAAATTAAAAATGCACAATAAAATATCCTTGAAAAAATCTAATTAGCTAAGCTTCATTCTAAGCTTTTTGCGAGAGTCCCTTGTGACTCCCATGACCCTGACTTATGCGAGTCTCAGCGCGAATCGGACTGGTGTCAGATTTCAAGCCCTGAGATTTCCATAGAAAAATATCTCAAGAAGCAAAAAATATCGAGTTAGTCGATCATGTCGTGTATATGTTTCCGCCAGAAGGGAAATGGATCAGCGAAATAATACTCCTAAGAGAAAACGACTGGGAAGAGAATCGTCTTATGAGTGTGACAATTGCTTTACTCCACTCTGTGTGGAACCTGTTTTATGACATGAATTGAATCACATTTTTAAAATAATATAATCTGAACAAAGAACCCAATACTTGTTACATATGGAAATACAGCAACCATCCACCAAAATATGTAAGCTAAAGGGGTTTATTTTAAGGAAAAACTAGAACTAACAGGTTGTTAAGCCAGGAGAAGTCAATTTAATCTCATCAGTTTTGGATCTTTTGTTCAACAAAATCAAAAGTAAAGACAGAACGATAGGTCAACAAAATCAAAAATAAAAACAGAACGATCTACTGTAAAAGAAACAAAAGAGTCTTAAAACAAAGTAAGTATAAAGTCAGTGTCACTCTTCATCACTGTCCGATAGCTGAAAACACAACAATTCTTCATCCAGCTTAGATTTCTTTGAAGGTGGTTCAACTTTAAGAACTTTGTTAATTCGTCGTTTGCTTAGTCCTCGATCGGACTCACCGTCTCCATCTATAAATCTCTCAGCTGTTTTCGTAATTAAATTTTCTCGATTACTTTTAGATTCGAGGCCTTCTTTTCGTGTGGCAACCATCAATAAATCCTTGATTGTGTCATGACCAAGGCTCCCACTCCAATCCGTAAGAATGCGCCTAACAGTGCTGAATCCACGTTCTACTATAGCGTTACTGAATGGGAAACATAAAAGCAATTCTACCATCAAAAATAAGTTTGAGTACACTTGATGTGTCTCAATATACGCATTCGCCCAAAATTCTGCAGGATCCTTTCTGCGCTGCGTTGCATCTTGGTATCGGAATTTGAAATCTTCAAACTCTTTAAGCAAATCAGCAACACAAGTTAATCCTGCCTTTTCTAAGGGTACCTATAAGGAAAAAATGTGATTTATTAAAAGGTGATATATTCCTTTGTTATTTATAGAAAAAGAAAAGAAGAAAATTGAACAAAACGAACCTTAAACTGGTTAAACAAGCTTTCAACATCACTCTTTCCAAAATTGACAAGGGCCAATGCCTGCTCTTGTTAATTGGCTGTTCCTGATTCAACAATCGACACCCAGTTTCTATTATTCATCCAAGATAATTTGCCAAAAATGCTGGATTCATCGGAGAATTCGGAAAATCTTTCACCAAGGCTTTCTAATAACGAAGATGATGCTAAAATTCTTCGCTGGCTAACTAAGTTGACTGCATCAGGTTTAACAGTGAAAACAAAATCTTCGTCGAAACTTTCAATTTTTTTTGTTAGTGGTGACTTAGCCATCAATTTGACTGCTCTGTAGCGGTCACAATCTTGCAGGGTGCCAGCTTGACGTGTCTTCCCACTTGGGGAATATCTTCTTCAAGAACTGCAGTAGCTGTTGCTAATTGATCGACAGATGTACTTTCCAAAATGCCAGGATCAGCTTGCATGGTTTTTAATTTCAAGCATAAACCCTGGACAATATTTGCAACATCCGATATCGACTTCCCGTTCTTACCAGTCTGTAATGCAAGGGAAGCCGATGACATCCAATCCAATATGTCAGCATAGGCATGACAATGCATATAAAACACAAAATTCAAAAAATAATTTCTCAACCAACCAGCGGATTCTTCACAGTTTTGAGTTTCTCGTTTGTCAGGAAAAAAAATGATGAGTGGTACCCAATTCATTCGCATCGCATAAAGAGCTGTTCTTTTATGCGCCACAAATCGAGTTCCAAATGGTTTCGGAATTGAAATTAAAACAAAGCCAATCTGCTCAGCCACTTTTTGCAGACCAGTCCATTCCTTGGAGCTATTTTGAAAGTGAAGGAAAAACAAAGTTAAAAATTCGTCTACGTCACCATAATGCTCATAGAGAGAGACACCACCAGCTAATTCGAGACGATGTGAGAAACAATAGACTTTCACTAACCACTCCGCTATGTGATTCCATTTAGCTAGCAACCCATTTCTACGTCCGAAGTTTACACTCGCTCCATCTGCTCCCGCGCCAATAATCTGCATAACATATTTCTTCATTTATAATTCCAAGTCTTCTAAAGGTTGTATCATCATTACTGGCAAATGTTGGGTTAAAAATCGTTATAAGCGACTTTAGCGTAGCGTGATATAAATTTGCTGCATTTACGGAAACATAAAGCTTCATAGTAACAAAATCGAATAGTTCAATCTTTGGCTTGCAATGGGGGGCTGTTCGAAGGTATAATAATTCACCCTCGTATGTTGGCTTTTTTTTAGCAGCCTGTGACCCATCAATGAGCCAACTACAGAAGTTGGACTCATCGGAGAATTCGGAAAATCTTTCACCAAGGCTTTCTAATAACGAAGATGATGCTAAAATTCTTCGCTGGCTAACTAAGTTGACTGCATCAGGTTTAACAGTGAAAACAAAATCTTCGTCGAAACTTTCAATTTTTTTTGTTAGTGGTGACTTAGCCATCAATTTGACTGCTCTGTAGCGGTCACAATCTTGCAGGGTGCCAGCTTGACGTGTCTTCCCACTTGGGGAATATCTTCTTCAAGAACTGCAGTAGCTGTTGCTAATTGATCGACAGATGTACTTTCCAAAATGCCAGGATCAGCTTGCATGGTTTTTAATTTCAAGCATAAACCCTGGACAATATTTGCAACATCCGATATCGACTTCCCGTTCTTACCAGTCTGTAATGCAAGGGAAGCCGATGACATCCAATCCAATATGTCAGCATAGGCATGACAATGCATATAAAACACAAAATTCAAAAAATAATTTCTCAACCAACCAGCGGATTCTTCACAGTTTTGAGTTTCTCGTTTGTCAGGAAAAAAAATGATGAGTGGTACCCAATTCATTCGCATCGCATAAAGAGCTGTTCTT
Source organism: Hydractinia symbiolongicarpus (assembly GCF_029227915.1). Lineage (NCBI taxonomy): Eukaryota > Metazoa > Cnidaria > Hydrozoa > Anthoathecata > Hydractiniidae > Hydractinia > Hydractinia symbiolongicarpus. The sequence goes on from NC_079879.1 coordinate 25,456,289, forward strand.
TTATGCGCCACAAATCGAGTTCCAAATGGTTTCGGAATTGAAATTAAAACAAAGCCAATCTGCTCAGCCACTTTTTGCAGACCAGTCCATTCCTTGGAGCTATTTTGAAAGTGAAGGAAAAACAAAGTTAAAAATTCGTCTACGTCACCATAATGCTCATAGAGAGAGACACCACCAGCTAATTCGAGACGATGTGAGAAACAATAGACTTTCACTAACCACTCCGCTATGTGATTCCATTTAGCTAGCAACCCATTTCTACGTCCGAAGTTTACACTCGCTCCATCTGCTCCCGCGCCAATAATCTGCATAACATATTTCTTCATTTATAATTCCAAGTCTTCTAAAGGTTGTATCATCATTACTGGCAAATGTTGGGTTAAAAATCGTTATAAGCGACTTTAGCGTAGCGTGATATAAATTTGCTGCATTTACGGAAACATAAAGCTTCATAGTAACAAAATCGAATAGTTCAATCTTTGGCTTGCAATGGGGGGCTGTTCGAAGGTATAATAATTCACCCTCGTATGTTGGCTTTTTTTTAGCAGCCTGTGACCCATCAATGAGCCAACTACAGAAGTTGGACTCATCGGAGAATTCGGAAAATCTTTCACCAAGGCTTTCTAATAACGAAGATGATGCTAAAATTCTTCGCTGGCTAACTAAGTTGACTGCATCAGGTTTAACAGTGAAAACAAAATCTTCGTCGAAACTTTCAATTTTTTTTGTTAGTGGTGACTTAGCCATCAATTTGACTGCTCTGTAGCGGTCACAATCTTGCAGGGTGCCAGCTTGACGTGTCTTCCCACTTGGGGAATATCTTCTTCAAGAACTGCAGTAGCTGTTGCTAATTGATCGACAGATGTACTTTCCAAAATGCCAGGATCAGCTTGCATGGTTTTTAATTTCAAGCATAAACCCTGGACAATATTTGCAACATCCGATATCGACTTCCCGTTCTTACCAGTCTGTAATGCAAGGGAAGCCGATGACATCCAATCCAATATGTCAGCATAGGCATGACAATGCATATAAAACACAAAATTCAAAAAATAATTTCTCAACCAACCAGCGGATTCTTCACAGTTTTGAGTTTCTCGTTTGTCAGGAAAAAAAATGATGAGTGGTACCCAATTCATTCGCATCGCATAAAGAGCTGTTCTTTTATGCGCCACAAATCGAGTTCCAAATGGTTTCGGAATTGAAATTAAAACAAAGCCAATCTGCTCAGCCACTTTTTGCAGACCAGTCCATTCCTTGGAGCTATTTTGAAAGTGAAGGAAAAACAAAGTTAAAAATTCGTCTACGTCACCATAATGCTCATAGAGAGAGACACCACCAGCTAATTCGAGACGATGTGAGAAACAATAGACTTTCACTAACCACTCCGCTATGTGATTCCATTTAGCTAGCAACCCATTTCTACGTCCGAAGTTTACACTCGCTCCATCTGCTCCCGCGCCAATAATCTGCATAACATATTTCTTCATTTATAATTCCAAGTCTTCTAAAGGTTGTATCATCATTACTGGCAAATGTTGGGTTAAAAATCGTTATAAGCGACTTTAGCGTAGCGTGATATAAATTTGCTGCATTTACGGAAACATAAAGCTTCATAGTAACAAAATCGAATAGTTCAATCTTTGGCTTGCAATGGGGGGCTGTTCGAAGGTATAATAATTCACCCTCGTATGTTGGCTTTTTTTTAGCAGCCTGTGACCCATCAATGAGCCAACTACAGAAGTTGGACTCATCGGAGAATTCGGAAAATCTTTCACCAAGGCTTTCTAATAACGAAGATGATGCTAAAATTCTTCGCTGGCTAACTAAGTTGACTGCATCAGGTTTAACAGTGAAAACAAAATCTTCGTCGAAACTTTCAATTTTTTTTGTTAGTGGTGACTTAGCCATCAATTTGACTGCTCTGTAGCGGTCACAATCTTGCAGGGTGCCAGCTTGACGTGTCTTCCCACTTGGGGAATATCTTCTTCAAGAACTGCAGTAGCTGTTGCTAATTGATCGACAGATGTACTTTCCAAAATGCCAGGATCAGCTTGCATGGTTTTTAATTTCAAGCATAAACCCTGGACAATATTTGCAACATCCGATATCGACTTCCCGTTCTTACCAGTCTGTAATGCAAGGGAAGCCGATGACATCCAATCCAATATGTCAGCATAGGCATGACAATGCATATAAAACACAAAATTCAAAAAATAATTTCTCAACCAACCAGCGGATTCTTCACAGTTTTGAGTTTCTCGTTTGTCAGGAAAAAAAATGATGAGTGGTACCCAATTCATTCGCATCGCATAAAGAGCTGTTTTTTTATGCGCCACAAATCGAGTTCCAAATGGTTTCGGAATTGAAATTAAAACAAAGCCAATCTGCTCAGCCACTTTTTGCAGACCAGTCCATTCCTTGGAGCTATTTTGAAAGTGAAGGAAAAACAAAGTTAAAAATTCGTCTACGTCACCATAATGCTCATAGAGAGAGACACCACCAGCTAATTCGAGACGATGTGAGAAACAATAGACTTTCACTAACCACTCCGCTATGTGATTCCATTTAGCTAGCAACCCATTTCTACGTCCGAAGTTTACACTCGCTCCATCTGCTCCCGCGCCAATAATCTGCATAACATATTTCTTCATTTATAATTCCAAGTCTTCTAAAGGTTGTATCATCATTACTGGCAAATGTTGGGTTAAAAATCGTTATAAGCGACTTTAGCGTAGCGTGATATAAATTTGCTGCATTTACGGAAACATAAAGCTTCATAGTAACAAAATCGAATAGTTCAATCTTTGGCTTGCAATGGGGGGCTGTTCGAAGGTATAATAATTCACCCTCGTATGTTGGCTTTTTTTTAGCAGCCTGTGACCCATCAATGAGCCAACTACAGAAGTTAGATTTGCCATTACTAACTTCTGTACGAATGTCGTTGCGCAATTCTTCCACAATTAAATGGATAAACAACTTGCAACTGTTATTATTGTTGTATGCCGTAGTTAAGTGCACTCCATTGTCATTGTTCAGTTCTATCAAATCTGCGAACTCAGTAAAAGGTTTTTCTTTCCTACCAATATGAAGAGCCCTACGAAAGAGTGGTGTTACAGCCTCTAACCCACGTTGCCTCAATGTCCCAAAAGAAATATCAATACTGCTCTGCTCTGAGATAGCAGATACACCAGTGTCTAGCTCTAGGCATTTTGTGTGGCCGCAGAGTTAAAGTGTCGTTCAAAATTAAACTTAAGCATCCAACTGGAACCCTGTATTCCATATTTAATTACATCATCACAAATTTTTCCTATATATAAATGTTTCACTCTGTCCACATTTTTTTTACAAATGTTACACTTCGTGGGAATCACAAATGTGCCATCCTCGTTATAAGTTGGTTCCAAATTGTTTAATCTTTCTGGCCATTTTAAAAATGCAATTTTTGATATCCTTTTTTTTGAAGTTGTTGCTTGCTCCATTTTCGATTATAAGATAAAGAATTTTTTGGCCTCGCAAACTGATGTTCCATTTCCATATTCGATTATTGTTATTATTTCAAAAGATGTTATTTTTAGCCACTATTGATATAAGGTTTTTCAACGTGCTTGGCTGTTAACATGCAGGTGACGAATGAATAACAAGGAGAAAAACCGTTTTTTAATATATACTTCTTTTTTTTTAAACACAAAAACATGATATATATATTTTTTCTATATTTAAAATTTGTTACATAGTATTGGTTCTTGGTCATTTTGTAAAATTCGGAACCTCGCGTCTCTGACAAAAGCAGCATCCAGGAATTCTACAAAAGTAAATCAGGTTATCAATTACACAAGTATTTGGCATTCAGAATGTTCTTATAAGCAGCTGTACAAGAAACATAATTCTACTTTCGAAAGTACATTAGGTTTTTCCCCTGAAAGTTAAACATTTTTTACACAACCCCAGGGTAATCTGCCGATTTCATCGCAGGATTTAACTTGGTAAGTCTGACCGTCGTAGGGCAGCAAAACATAGCGACGTTGGCATAATGTGCAAAATGGCGGATGGGACATTACTTACTATGCTTGGTTATTAAGTTTAAATAAAAGCTCTTTACTATCGCTTAATTGGTTATAACATACAACGAAACTAACTGAAAAGTAACTAAAATTAATGCACAATAAAATATGCTTGAATAAATCTAAATAGCTAAACCTTATTTTCTAAACTTTTAGCGTGAGTCCAAGTGGACTCGTGTCACCATGACTTACGCAAGTCCCAGCGCGAGTCTGACTCGCGGACTAGCGTCAGATTTCAAGCCCTGGAATTGTCTATTTCCGGAGTCAAACCAGGACTTAGCTGATATTATAAAAGTTATGAAAAATGTGTTTTTTTGCTAAAAAGGCTTGTGATCAGGGACATGATGTGATAAAAAAATGCCTGAACGTTTTCAGCAACGATTTAATGATGTACCTAAAGCGCAAAAAATATGTTAATTCATTTTCACTAAGAGCTTTTAATATTCCAGAATTTTTATTAAATTTTTATTAAATTTTATAAATTTAGTGGTTATATGTTTTAAAAATACGTTGACTATTATGTTGGCAAATGCTGAGTACCTTGGCTATTTACAAAAGCTGTTCTGTAGTTGGTAAAATTGTTAGAGTTAGTCAATAAGATAAGGTAAGATAGATCGATAGAACATTGTTTTCTTGCTCTGATAATTGTTTGAAAGAGATGTTCATAACCTACTTTGATGTATCAATGAAAGTATTTTCTACAACCACTTGTTTATAGATTTATTTAAGAACTTCTTGAGATATTTGGCTTTGCTCAATCTCATTTTCGATATTTGGTTGTAATAATTGCCCAACACTACTGCATGCATATTCCCGTTAATTCTGTTATTCTACTCTGCAGATTATTTCTCAAAACATGATTCAGATGAATTCTCTCCTGCAACAATTTCCGACTTGCAAAGAGTGTTGTCTGTTTGCAGTATAGACAAAGGTCTTTTAAAATATTTTCAATCTAGTTTTTTTAACACTAATGTCCCACAACGGTGTTAACTTATCAGTATCAGCATACAGCAAGTCAACACATACTGGTGAAAATCTTAACTACACATCTGATCACCAAATGTCCTGCAAAGAAATTGTAGTGTCCTCATTGCTGATAGAGTAGTCGATGTAGTCAGAAAGACAAAATATGTCTACAGAATCAATGAAATATTTTTTATGAAATCCAGTGTAAAGATTGTTTCGCTGTTTATTTCGGTGTAGTAAAACGTTTATGTTGGTGAAGCATAATCATCGCTACATTAAGTTTATAGAATTCCCAAGGAAAACTATATTACGAGACTCAGGAGAGGGGAATAAATTTCCCTATGCATTTTTTTCAGTTACATTCTAGAACATATAAGCTATTTAATATTGGGTTATAATGGAAAGAATATAATAATAAGAATAAGTCTTATACTGTTGACCAATAACAGACTTTTTAGTATCCTTATTTAATCTATTGCAAAAATTTTCACAGATATTAAAGTCTTCACCAGTATTTTCTCATGGATATCTAAAATTTAAGTGAGCTATTTGAATAAATGCACCATCTTGGTGTTTTTAAATCACTTGTAACATTGAAAAATATCTTTTTTAGGTTGTTGGTGCAGCTTTTGCAGATGCAGCTTTACAGATCTTTAATGTGTGTGAATTTTCAGACAACGATCAATTTTCTAATGTGGAAGTAAGTTTTTTTGTCTGAAAGGGTGAAAATAAGTGTTTACATTTATTATTATAAGATAACCTAGATATAATTGCAGAGAGAACTCTTACCCTTCAGTGTTTAAACTAAGGTTCAGTTTACAGTGAAACCTGTATAAGATGTCACTCTGGGAACTGGAAAGAAGTGGTCATCTTACGCAGGTGGTTATCTTAAAAAAGACCTCTTTTAGATAGCCAACCTTATTTTTTTCCTTTTAAGCATGATCACGTTGAATGTGAATTTAAAATTATGCAAGCTTTGTGATCTATAACAAGTTCTAATATAAATGTAACTGCTTTTCTCTGCTTTTGTTTCATGGTTGAAAAAAGTGGTCATTTGTTTTGTATTCATCATTCTGTCTACCAGATGAAAAATAACAATTCCTGGTCCTATTAAGCAGGAGGTCATTTTAAAGAATAGCAAATGACCATAAAATACATTTGAGGGCACCCAAAATGTGTTCATTTAAAACAAGTGGTTGTCTTATACAAGTGTTTGTCTTATACAAGTGGTTACTAGTAGGTTTGGCTTTATTAGGCTTTAATTTGAAACATCAGTGGTAAAATAATTAGTAAAAACTGCTTAAATTACGGTTCAAACGGTTAAGAAGACATTACGATTTGATATTGTTTTTGAATACAGGATTATTTTCAAAGAACTACTCACAAGCAATGATTTTCAGCCTTTTAATATTAGGCCCACATGCTTTAAACTTGTCAATACTAACTACAGACATAGGACTTATGATCTTGAGTTGTTTGTTTAGATCTGACTGTGATAATTTCTGCTGACAGCATGTCCCATTTTCTTGTTGTCCTGGAGTTTTGTGGGCCATCACGTTAATTCTTTTATAATTGTAGACAATGCAGAAACTGCGACTAGCTCATTTCGACGTTGCTAACCTGCCCTATAAATCTGCATTATATGTTTTAGGCGATTCTGTTTTGCCATTTTCAAAAATTAAAACTGCCATTTTCCATAACATTATGCACACCATTAATTTATTTTTAAGACACTGCTTATGCAGGTGGGTCCGAAAGAATGTCTGATTCAACGACAAGATTTAAGTGCAGAAGGCAGCAAGTTAAAGATTGTGTTGGAGAGATCTAATGTTTTGGTCACGGAAGCTAAAAAAGGTAGGGTTTATTCTCAGTTTTTACTTTCTGTTATGTCTTTAAAAAAAAGGAAATGTTACACATTGCAAACCACTCCTACTGTAGGAAGAATTGCATCTTAGAGTTTGTGTGTAAAAAAATAAAAGTTTTAAATATTACTTTCTAAAGATATAAACAAAAAGAACCAAAACAAAAAGAACCAAATATTTTTTTTGCTTTAATGAATGTTTGATTCCCTGACTCACTTTCTCTTATTTGTTTTCATTTGCAGCACAATTACTATTTTTGTTATAGCTGATTTCAGTTCAAAAGATGTTACTCAGGATTTGGATAGATTATTGAAATCAAATTCATGCGGCAGTGCAGCAAGACGTTAGTGTTCTGGATTTTATATATACTTTCATATAGATGTTCATATATATACTTTCATATATACCTTCATATATATACTCTCATATATACGTTTATATTAGATACTTTCATATATATGTTCATATATATGCTTTCATATATATGTTCATGTTTATACTTTCATACATACATAGATATATATATAAAACTTTTGAGCCAATTCGGTCATGTGTGTGTATTATATACTCTATTATAGAAACAAAAATAACTCACACACATAAATAACACACGGTATATATGTTCCTACATGTATTTTCATATAGCTACAAAAGGATTGTTTAGACCTTTGTTTCAAAACCTAAATTGGTTGTTTTTACAAAATGTAACACAAGTTAATCAATACTAAAAAAGCAGCATTAAAGTAAACTTAAATGCTGATTCCAGCACAGTGAACAGTGTTATTAAACCAATTTTTAATTTAGTCTCAACTTTAATTTTTTTTATATTTATTTAGGGGAGTTAGACCTGCCTCATGCAGTATCTTGTCTATCATCAATCATAAAGTATTTGGAGGTATATGTTTAATGTTTTTTTTTCTTGGTGTGAGGTATCTATATATATCAAAATTGTACAATTTTAACTAATTATTTCACTCATTTTTGGTTTTGTGGATTTTACTTAAAGTAATTGTCTGAACTTTTAAATCAATCAATATATAAACTAGTCAGAGAAGTTTGCGAAACACAAATGTGATTGATAAATCTCAGGTTCATTGCAGTTCTTTGAAAGCAAACAGTTTCTAGGAAAACTAAAATCCAAAAAAGAGTAGGCATGCACATGCAGTTATCATATTCACTTTCAAGTTTCCGAGTTACTAAAGAGATTATGCAGATTTTACATTGCAGCAAAAGAGTTTGTGTATGGTAATTTGATAATTATTTTGTGGAATTTTGCATTTTATTTACATTTTTAAGCTTCTGTCTGATGACTCAGCATTTCATCAGTACACATTAAAGTCGTTTGATTTAAGTCAGTACATGCGCCTTGATGCAGCAGCTGTTCGAGCATTAAACATACTGCCTTCATTGACTGATGGTAAGACTACATTTTTGTATTAAGCTAGAAGTGAAATTTTATATCTGTAAAAGGTATAAGATATTTGGATTACCATACATGATTGATAAGTTTCTAGTATCCATATCAATTTTGCAAAATAATAGGTCCTCCTTGAATAATCCCGCTTGGAGCATAACTTAATTTTGTAGCTCTTCAGGGCCACTCATAAAGTGATTTGTAACAGAAAGCTTCAAGTCAGAATTTTGAAGTAATGCTTCAATTTAGGGTTGGTTTCTTATAAGAAACATGCAGTCTTAAGGATTTCATTGTCTACAGTATCAAAATGTAATATCGTTTCCAAAATCAAACTGATCTATTAGAAATTGTGGCAAAAGCTGCTGTGACTGTTGCTGGGTATGATTGGAACTATTTTAATTAAAATTTCAGGAGGAAACAAGACTATGTGTCTGTCCGGTTTGTTAAACTTGTGTAAAACAACTCCTGGTCAACGTCTGCTTGGGCAGTGGGTAAAACAACCGTTAATGGATGCAAAAAAAATTGGTAATGTTTTAAACTTTACTTCAAAACTGTTTGGTTGTGCAATTGAAAAATCATTTTGTTTTTCAAATTTAGAGGAAAGACTTGATATTGTTGATATATTTTTCAACAATGATGATATACGACTTTCTGTGCAGGTAGTTTTAATGTCTTGCTTTTTAAGATGTAACAAATTATGTAAATATTTGCTGTTGCATAAGTATTTGTTTTTAATGTGTAGGATGGTTCACTAAGGCGAATACCAGATTTGTCTCGATTGTCCAAAAAATTTCAACAAAAGCGAGCCAACCTACAGGTATGTTAGAAGCTGTGTTCCATAATCTCATTATATGCATGATTTTTACATATTTATAAGTTTTTAAATTGAACCATCGAATAATGAACCATTTGTTGTGGTTATATTTAAAAATGGTTTCCATAATTATTAAAGCCAGTCATATGGAGGTAATTTGCTACCATGTCTAGTATATGTAACAAATTCACAACATTTTTTTAGGATTGCGTGCGTGTGTATCAAGCCATCAGACAATTGCCCCATCTACTGACAACACTAAAAAAGTATGATGGTGAACATAAGGTGATAATGGAGGAGGTGTTCTGTAAGCCATTTCAGGTAAGAACCTAACCGCTATCTTAAGCAACTTTGTCTTAGTATATTTCAGCTTTGAGGGAATGAAAAGAGGGGATACACAACTAAAATTCTATGCGTGTTTAATTTTTTTGTTTAATTTTGTCATTATTTATACATTCGTGAAATAGAAAGACGAAACTCTCAGCCAACTTCTTCTAAATGTCAATCACATTTTACATTCTTTTAACCTTTTTAAAACGCAGTTTTCTAAAAAAAAAAGCTTAGTGTACCCTAAAGTAGCTTGAAATGTGTTTAAAAGTGTCACCTTGATGCATATAAAATGTTTCTCAACACACATTTATTTCAGTCTAACTTTTTTTTTTCTTCGACATGTAAATAAACTTTCTATTGATTTCATATCTATTAAAAAATTAACAAGTCATTTATTGAATTTTTGTTGAAAATCAATCATGTTATGTTATAATTAGCATAATTTTAAATACCGAAATTTAAAAACTTACTGGAATTGTGACCCGGTAGCATAAACGTGCTTTAATACAATAGAATCAGTTGTGTCTTATTTCTTTTTCTTTCCTCTGAAATTTCTTTGTCTTCTGTGCAATTTAACTAAATTTGGTGCATTTGACTACATGTTTCCTGTTTCATTATTCGTAGAAGAACATTTTAACATATGCTTATATATTTTTTGTTTTTTTTTCAATTTGCGGTACACAATCTGCGAGCCTAAACGCCAATTATTCAAAGAAACGAAGTATCAATATTTCTACTTTTTGAAGCCCTAGATTATTTATAGGACGCTGTGAACGATTTCTCAAAATTTATGGAGTTAGTTGAAACTACTGTTGATTTGGATGAAGTCGAGAATCACGAGTATCTTATCAAAGCTGAGTTTGATGAGTCGCTTCAAGAATGTAAAGACAATTTGGATTATGTTGTTACACAATTGGAATCAGAGTTAAGCAAAGCAGCTCGAGATTTGGGATTGGAAAAGGGTAAAACGATCAAATTAGAATCGAACAGCCCACTGGGTCATTATTTTCGTGTCACCTTGAAGGTTAGTTTAATCATGTCTAGGTTATGACAAACATTTGTAAACTTTACAACAAATTCTAACCTGTTCTTTCTGTTTCTTAAACTTTTAACATTTTTATAAGAAAATGCCTTAAACATTATTTGTTTCAGTTGGTACCTATATGGAACATTCTGCAAAAGCTTGGGACATATATCTGAAAAATAACTTAAAACAATATGCTTGAATGATACTTCTTTTTGTGCTCTCATTCTGTTGAATTTTTGCTCTAGAGTTGTCAATCTACAAGAGCTTTAAGAAACTGCCGGGGATAGAGAGAAATGTTCTAAGGTGTTATTGTTACTAGTTTTCAGCAACTATAGCTTAATGTTTTTTACTTCTTTTATTTTTTAGGAGGAAAAAGCGCTACGCAATAACAAGAAGTACACTACCGTTGAGACGAGAAAAGATGGTGTAAGATTTGTAAACTCTTCTTTAAAATCACTTGGCATCGAATATAAATCTCATAAAGATACTTATTCTGAGTTGCAAACACAACTTGCGAATGAAGTTATTAAAATAGCAGGTGGGTGAGGTGAAATATGTTAATAAGTTGATTGCCTTTAATTAATCCTAGGATTGATTTACTGTCATTCCAAATAGCATATTGCAATTGAGTATGACTTTGTGAAACCACCATATAAATTATTGAATAGTTCTTCCTTGTCTTGAAAATAAGCAACATGATTGCTAATTGAATATAAGAAAGGACTATTAGTATTTCGATAGTGTCAATTAAAACTTTAGATAACAACAGAATCTATATTATAATACCCGTATACGTCTGTCCATCCGTCCGTCTGTCTGTCACGCAAAATGGTAGCTTAGCTGCACAGGTAGCTAGACGCACGCAATGCGGTTTAAAAAGGACGGGCGAACCCGTGGATTTTTCCACGGGCTAACGACTAGTTTATAATGGATGTTGATTGGCTACCAATGATAAGTTTTAGCTATTAAAACTTTTTTCTTTCTAGCTGGTTATTCGGATCCATTGCAAACGCTGAGTGATCAAATCGCTTACCTAGATGTCTTATTAAGGTAACGTCCAATTGAAAGAAATTTGTTAATCTATGTTTGCTTTCTCCATCTAGCTTTGCTTTAAGTTTTTTTGTCATGAAGATGACAACCATAATATTGCAGTTGTCTTGTTAAAGCACAAAAACAGTATCACCAATGATGTTTAATTATTTCGTAAATATTAGGAATTAAAGATCTCGTATAGTCAAACAGTATCAAAAAGCAGTCTTCTATATTTGGGCGTATCTGCTACCGCCCACCTATCCTTAAGAGGGGTAGAAAATGGTAGTGTGGGAAGTGTAATAGCTAAAATATACGAAGAATTTAATATCTCTATATTATATATATATCTCTATATTATATACGAAGAATTTAATATCTCTAGAGAAAAACAAACAAAACAACCGATTACATAGCTAATGTTTTTTTTTGACTTTTAAATGAAATGTCTTTCCAAAAACGTAAGATGCAAAGTATAAACTTTTCTAGCTTTGCTACAGTGGCGTCTCAAGCACCTACACCATACGTTCGCCCTGTGGTGCACCCAAAAGGTAAGCTCGTTAATTTTTATATTCTAACTAGAATATGTCGTCAGCAATAAAACATATTTGCCTTATGAGACTACATAGTCTGGCCATCTTTAAAAGAATTCCTGGAATTTGCAAAACAAAAACTTCTAGAAAATAATTTTTTGAACCAATTTTTTGTTCACACCTAGGTTCTCAAAGTCGTCAGGAAATTTATTTTTTTCTTTCAAATTTACATTTTGAAATTAAATGGTGACCCTGTTACATCAACGTAAACTGGATATAATTTTTTGTATGTGTTTAGGTAAAGGGAAAATTGTTTTGAAAGGATCAAGGCATCCTTGCTTAGAAGCTCAAGATGATGTCTCTTTCATTGCAAATGATGTTAGCCTAATAAAAGGTAATTGGACCAATCTTTTTGTTTGGAACAGTGATAAAGAGTAGTTTATTAGGATTGTTTGATTAGTTTCATGCGGATGAAAAATATAGAGCATAAAATCACACTATGATAAGGGATTGTAAGCGTTGTAGGCTCATATACACGAAAATTGCGAGTTGTGATTTCCCTTAGAACATATAGAAGAACCTATAGCGAACATTTTATCGAGATGTGCAGTTCTCTGGTACTGTGGATAAATATCACAACTTTGTGGTTATATAAGAAAAAAAAATCCCATTTTTCAGATATGTATAATATATACAATTAATTTTTTTCATAAAAAAGTTAATTCTGATATATATTTTTAACATTTTTGTAGCTAAATAATCTAAGAGATTTTAATATAAAAGGTTTCTAAAAGTTTTAAAACAATGTCGGTAAACTCGTATTCTATTTCTTTAAACTTTCATCTTTAACTGTTAATCTTTCAAAGGGCAAATTGAATAAAGTGAGATTGGACAGAAAAGCCACACTTCAAACAACTACGATGGTCTTCGTATTGATAGACAGATTGAGCAATACTTTATCTTTCTAGTTAAATGACTTTTATATCCGATGCATGCAGGCATGGAAGCTCCTAGTTAGAAACAGACACAAACAGAAAAAAAATCTTAGTAATCGAGGCAGTACATGTTATAGAGTAGATCAAGACAACACATGTTATGTGGTAGTCGAGCTTACTGAAGTTCTTCTAGATGTACTTTTCAAAATTTTTAATGTCTGCTGAGAAATAAGAAAGCAATCCTCTAACATAAAACCTTTGGGTAGTTTTTGTCTTTTCAGCCATTGTTTTGCTTTTATTTCAATCAACGCCCATTCATCGCGATGCTCGTTACAATAGATATGTAGCCAATTTAGTGCGATTGTTGTAGCCCAGACGCTTTCGTATACGTCACTGACCGGGTATAAATTCTCGTAATATTTACTCCCCTTTTTCAATACTGGATCTGCAAACGGGCAACTTTCCCGTAAGTGAGAAAAGTTTATTGCTAACACTTCGGCGAATAGGTGAGTCAAACTCCAGTTACCGTCTGAGATCATCAAGTCAACCATTTTCATGTAGAGTGTTTTGTCTTGGTATTTTGTTTGACTTGAGAAATTGTACGTGGACAAATTCTTGTTGTCTATTTTTTGCTGACTGTAGTAGGGTCGCTTTAGCGTAAGCTTGGTGTGCCATATTGTACTATCGGTACCGCTTTTTTCGCTATTGATCTCATATAAAGGTTGCTTGTCATGGAGATTTAACGCATCCACTGAGCGACGTAGATCATTATTAATGACAAATGGTTTGCGAGATAATGACGAGCAAAAACTACGGAAGATAGCAAAAATTCAATATTAAACAATGCTAAAAAAAGGTAGATGACCTTAAAAATTCGCAAATTATTCGGACGCTAATTAAATTTTCGAATTCTATTTTTCGTTGGGTATTTTTATTTATTTGATAAAAAAGTGTTTTATAAAATCCTTAATTGTGGCGATGTAACTTGCGCGAAATTTCCCCCCTCCTTATGGACTGTTTGTACAGAACTTGATGCAAACTCAATGTGAAATGCTATGTATTGTGAGATTTAATTTATTGATGTAATGTTGTATCTGCCACTCACTGTTTAAATCCATCCATCTAATTTACCATGTCACTGTCGTACACGTTTTTATATAAAAGAATCAGTCAAATCTGACCTGAGGCTGGCTATTCTTATTGTACGAACCTTTTGTCGTTCTTATTTAGTTTTTAATGGCAAACACACAACTTTCAAATTTAACCTCAAATTTCTTCGAGATTGATGTTTTAAATAAAAAATGGGTACTTTGTTGCTAGTAGAATTCTGTTGATGAACAATCAAGCCAAATTGAGTTTTTTTGTAGTTATTGTAGAAAAAAGTAAATGATCACAAGTAAAATCAGTTATTGGTAACTTGAAAGACAAGTGCAAGAGAATTCACATCATGTTCTACTTTTATGGCAATTTATTTAGCCTTGAGTTGTTCTCATTTTTTTTTAAAATAATGATTTAAACTTGAATCTGTTAAAATTTTGTTCTAATGTTTTTGCTGAATCTGAGGCTCCTGTTTTTATAAATTGTGTTTTAAAAAAACCTGTAGTTTTTTCATTCTCTTATTAAAATTGAAAGAACTTCCATCTTTTATTACCTAAGTTTGTGTTCGTTGTACTTCAGAACACTCAGTATTTCATTCTCTTTTGATTTGTCGTCAATGGTAACCACCGCTGTATATTTCGACATGATGTGTGCTGAACTGCTGACGTCACTAATCAAATTTTTGACGTAATTCCGACCACTGTTAACTAACATTTCATCCTGATCCATTTGGATTTCCAGATCTCGTATGATTGATTTTGCCGCTAGTTGATGCACGGTTGTTTCTGAAGGCGTGCTTTGTTTTGATTCACTGAAAACCAACTGGAACGGTATGATTCGCTTGAATGATCGTTTGCCAAATTGACCAGACAAGTAAATTAACGCATGACTGGGTAACAAGTGCAGATTGTCAACGTCACCGATTTCTGATTGGCCGATCTCAAACATTGATGAGGTACTTATTGTACGAGAATTCTCAATTCGCGGCCGATTTCGAATGTATCTTTGTCTCGATCTACCATACTTCTTACTCGATTCGCTTTTTCCCACATTCGTTGAGGGTGCTTCGCTTTGTGGCCATGTTGTGGAGACTAATACGGTTTCTCTTTGTTCTGAGTCCTTGCTTAGTTCAGTTTTGCTGGAGTTTTTAGTGTCGAAGTTTTCATCAAATCGTTTAATTTTTTCTTTTATTTTTAAATTCTTGTCTACTTTAAAATTAGTTTCACCTGATCTTTCTGTCACTGCAGTTGTTAGGGTTTTGACTTTGTCTATTATAGCATTCCACATGAATCGCGGTCGTATTTTCTTTTTATGTTGTTTTGTCTCGCTGATCGGTTTTTTACTTAAGTCTGGAATGCTTGCGAAATTTTGTGAGCGAGTTGGTTGCTTTGTGTCGACATTTTTCAAGCGATTTTCAGAGTCCACCCAATGCGTGTTTGTAGCTTCGTTAGCTTCTTGCTCGAAGTATCCGCTCGAGGATTTGGAAAACTGCCCACTCTTTTTGTGAGATATACAGTGCTCATCTTCCATGTCGCTTGTTCTTGGCTCAGATAGAGACCGATGTCCTATGCCACTGTCTCTGTGAGTTTCTTTCCATATAATTTTCTCTGACAAACATTTCCTCTGCTCCTGGTCTATTGTAGGCCAATTGCAATTAGTCATCTCCTCTTGTAGTCTCAACCAATCATCCAACTTGTGTCTTTTCTCTGTTGTTATGCTTTCCAATAGGCGCTCGATGACATCTTCATTTGACTGATCGAGTAAATGTGTGTTAGCATGCTCGTCGATAAGTGCTTGCGTTAACTTCTTTCTTGCTTTGAATTCTCTTTCCTTGTAAATTTTTTCGTTTGACGCTGACATGTTGGTATATCTGTCTTTCGTGTGATCACTGAACGTGAAGGTAACTGGGTCGTCGCTGTGCTTGGGTACATGTGGTGACCTAGCCTCGACGCTTCTGCACGAACTCAGTCTTGTTGGGTACCCTGGGAAAGCTAAGTGACTCCCGCTGCTCATATTTGAGCCTTGCGAATTCGAACTTCCTATACTCTCTCCTCCATCACTGCTTTTTTTCCGGCGATTGGTATGATATTTTGAGTAAAGCCTATCCACATCGTTGCTGTCAAAGGTCTCTTTTTTGTCGTTTACCAAATCAACCGCATTGTTTTCGGGAAACTTTGAAACTTTCCATGACTGCACCCTATCTAAGGAAGAACGTTTATTCCATCCAATTCTATGTTCTAACCGCGATACTTCTTCCTCAGTGAGGAAGACCTCGTTTTCATTTTCTTGCGTAGGAAGTTCGATGTGTTCTCTTAAGAAGCTTTGTGATATGTTGTTATTCCCTGGGGTGTTCTCTTCGGTCGTCTCATTGGTTAATAAATCATGGCTGGAGCATTGTTTTTCGACAAGTTCTTCAAACGGGTCGAAGTCATCGAACCAGAACTCTTTAACTGAACTCATCGAGCCACTAGGTTTTTCTCGATTATTTAATTCTGCTTCTTTATTCGCAAGTATGGCGTACAAGTTCATACGATCTCCAAGATATAAACACGATAGGTTTTCCGGCGTGTAAATAACGTCGTAAGCGTCGGGTAGAATCCAGGCTACTTTTAGGTTTGTAATAGCCGGCTGAATAGCTCTTTCAAGACATTCAATCACCTAAAGGTAAAGAGAAAAGAGGATATTGGTATGTTGTTGTGCTTTGATCGTTGCATTGTCCTATTACATCTGTTTATAATAAAATAAAATATTCAAAAGTAAAAATAAGTTTAAAAGACAAAAAATATATATAAAACTCTAGTGGGTGGAACCCGACACCCTGGGCGCAGGCTATTTTTTAAATGGAAACGTTTCCAAGACCAGACAAGTAATATCTCGGTATATTGAAACGATGAGAGCAGGTGTTCTATTTGGAGTATGCATACCTATACGGAATTAAACTACATGTCTGCTTCGTACAGGTATAGGTGAATAAATCAGGAGGAATACGGTGTTGAACTGGGTTTTAACCGTCGAGAAAACTTAGTTAACTAGGCTGGCAGAAGAAGAATAATGTGATGAATGAGTCGGAAAGAGTTCTTTGCGTTCTAAGGCAAACAGGAGAGAAGTAAAAGTATAAATCCTTCTTCACTTTTACATTTACAGTTGGATGGCTCTGTTAATCCAGTTTTTTTTAACATGTCTGAAACTAGTTAATAAAGCTTTATAAACACGATCTCTATTTGCGCTACTATCTAAACATTTTTTCTATAGTGAATTTGAAATAAACTTTCCCTTTTTACCTATCGTGTAAATCTTTTGGCACTCTGACAGCTATTACTACCTGTATTACTAATAACTAATATTTTAAACTTGAATATTTGCCCTGCGTACCAGGGCCAATCTTCTAGGTCCCCTGGATCTTCGACCCCACTTTCTTGTATTCCGCGCAAAGTAAGTTGCATTCACTAACCTTTTTGTGTGGTCGCTCTCCTTCACTGATGTTGTAGTGTTGTCCCTTGGTTACCGTTGCAATGCTTTCCAATGTTCTTTTTTTGTTTGACGAGCCGAAGTGGAATGTAAAACATCTAATGTAAGAAAATATATTAATAAAAGTGTTAGAATGAATGGATGAATGAGTGAATGAGTAAAGGAGTGTGCGAGTGAGTGAATGAGTGGATGAGTAAAATGATTGTGCGAGTGAGTAAATGAGTGGATGAATCGATGTGTAAATAGATCGAAAACAATTGATAGCAGTGCGAAGTGTACTGCATGTTCCGTGGAGAGGAGATCCATTTGTTTGGTTGTCGAATTTGTCTGCTCGGGATAAATTATTTCTTATCTAATCAGAGTAGAGATTTACAGATCTTTTATTGGTGCCAGTTATTGTATGTCTCGTTATATATTTGCCTAAGAGAATAGTATAAATATATGAAAGATAGTGATAAAAAATTTCACATCAAAAATGTCCCCACGATCTAAAATTATGTATCCTTAGAAATTAATTTTAGGCGTTCTTTTCTGACTTGCGAGGGAGAGTAAGTTGGGAAGACAGTAGTACTTCTGTCAGATATCAAATTTGGTTGAAAATTTGGTTCACGTATGGAAAAAGCAGTTTAAAACAAAAAAAATCTATGTTTCACCTCGCTATGTGATGCTTCCTCGAAACTTGCTCACTCAACTCATTTGAGTTGTTTATATTTCCGCTAGTCAAGATAAAAACTTGTCGGGGGATACTTCTCGCGTCCTCTTGTTGATACAGCCACGTGAACGCTTCCAATAGTGACGCGTTGTGATCGTGTGCTTTCAAAGAGCTTAGGAAAGCTAGTGCATTGTCTACATTTTCTTGCGAGTACTTTTGGCTTGTTGTGAAAAGAGTGTCATATGAAGAGGTCAGTACTAACAGATTAAAAAAGCAATTTGACGGCAGACATTTCAAAAGCAGCATGCATGATTCTAAAAATTGATTGGCTGAAGTGGCGTTAAGCGATGTACTAAAGTTTATCATGAGAATGAATTCACCAACTTGATTGGTGGAATTATCATGGAGTTCTTTTTCAAAGTTTGATATGTCAGGTGAATAGCTTAGCATGAGGATCGGATTGCTCATAATGTTACTGATGGGATTTTTTTCATTTTGTTTTTGATCCTCCGTCTTGGGTTCTTCTATGATAATATACGGCTCTCTTGGACGACATAGAAACATTAAAAGCTCAAAAATCGAATCTGTGGATGCAAAGTCATCGGGCAAAGAGACACGTAATTTGGAACCTGTTTGTGACAAGGGCGGTGCATCCACTTGTATTTGATGAGTGTTTGATTGCACCCCACATAATAAGCAGGGCGCTTCGATTAGAATTTCTAATTGAAAACTATAGCCAAGTGTGGATACAGCCTTATACGGCTCGTCGTTCCTGTCGTTTTCATATGTTGTTACTTTTGGCGAAAACGTTTGCGGCAATGTGTATCGCAGTGCATCTCCATAAAACAACACTCCCACTTCACAAACTGTAGTAACTTGTATCTCCACAATAATCCAAGGTGGAATTTTGCCTATTGACACATTGAATATCCCATCATGCATCTCTTCATCTCTGTGTAGTATCGTTTTCTCAATCAAATCTGAAGTGTGCTTGATGTCAGCAAAAATGTAATGCCCTTCTACAACAGCTTCAAACTCTGCTACAATGTGTGTGTGCTCCAGCGGAAACACAAACAATCCTTCGATCTCTTTCCTGTGGTCGTTGTAGTACGTCAAGAAGGCTGTCGTGCGGGCCGTGAATCCTTTAATCTCAGTGAAGACGGAAGACGATCTAAGAGGTAGTGACTTCTTTGTTTGTCGGTTAAGCAAGCCAGACATATCGAGTGTAATTTGCAAGCTGTATTATCATATGAAAACGCTGACATCAGCACTTCGCGCAGTCATAAATTTGAATAAAACTTCCAGTCACTGTCATAGAAATGCATTTTTTTCATATCGTGAAAAAGTTCTGAGATGTAAAGCTTTTGTTTTCTTTTCGACAGGAGATAGCGAGTGTATGTGAAATCACTATTACCAATTGCGTTCTTCATTTTCTTTTTCCATTTTGGTTGATTGTTAAAGTTACTTTCTTTGTTATTCTTTGTTATTTTTCAAAGTATTTATTCTTGATATGGCACCAAGAGAATAAGTTATAATTTTTTCCTGTACTCACACACGAGAAAGGAGATGCTATTTTCTTTTTTCATTAAGAGATAAAAGGAAAGAAATGGATTAGCCAATCGTTCCTTTATAATTCCGAAATTCCTAGCTGCAATTTCCTGTATCAATAAGGGGGCTAAGATAGATAGATATTTCCTCACTGTCCTATTTCTTTTTTTGTGGGATAAAAAAATGAGACTGTTATTTTTTTATGATTATGATTTTTATTTATAACAAATAATTTTGGGAAAAAATAATAATAAACAGAGAATGTAAATAATCCCTTCTCACCTGGAAAAATATCGCGTTACCCCCCTGATTTAATGGCTTTTAAAGCAGCTGCTATTTGTGATTGTAAATTTTCGAATTTGTTCTTATTGTGACGAAGTCTTGAATATATTAATGAGAGAAATGAAAGAAAAACAGAATATTTTTAAAATGAAGAGAAAACAAATTTTTTTTATTTTGAAAGCAGCTGGGATATGTTCTTCTTTTAGGTTTTTTTTGTTCAGGCGGATGTTGTGTAGATTGCAGAAAGATAAATTTCTTTCGCGCGATATTAACATAACTCGATATGATTGGAGAATTATTACGTCATCCATACTTTGTTATAAAATTTTAAAAGATCCCTGGGTCATTTTATATCCAGTTTGTAAAATCTGAGAGCTTCAAAGGTTTTGGCACGTCAAATAATTTATCATTTTGCTATTAACTGTTTTGGTGGAAGCGAAAAAAAGAAAATGAAAAAAACAAACACAATATTTTTTAATACTTTTTTATAGTTTTTTTTTACAGAAGCGAAAAGAAAGAAAATTAAGAGAATTTTTTTTGGCCGATATTCTTTAATAGTTTTTTATGCACGTTAAAAAAACGCATTGAATGACAAAAAGTCCCAAATTTTTTATTTTACATTCTTTAAATGTTTTTAAAACGAGTGAGCATGTTTGTTAAAAGGGTTTTAAAACTTTAGCAAATATAAAATAAGAAAAATATTAATTGGTAGAAAAGAAAAAATAATTCGTAAAATGCAAATCAATTTTTTAAAATTTTTCACAACCTACACTTGATACACTTAGATACCAAACCTCCTACAAAAGAATAGCGAATTTCATTTTGGTCTTTATTTATTTATTTATTTATTTATTTATTGTCAGCCTGAAATATTTTTCATTTGTTTCTATACTAGGAGCTTTTTTTTGTTTAAAAGTTGATTTACGTTTTGCGATCCAATTCATCAAAATACAAATTTTGAAGAATCTCAATATTTGATTCGGCGATTATTTCTGTCTTGAAAGATTATGTTTCCAATGAACGTGGCGTATTTTTAAGACAAATAAGAATCAGTAAAAATTTGATCATTTTCCAGTGTTATTGTTTTTGTGAAATTATTTCAATAAGAAGTGTAACAATTTTCAAGTGATATCTAGATAATTTTTACCAGGTTCTAAATGCAGAGTGTGAAAAAATTAATGGTAACAAGGATTGTACGGAACGGGGTAAAAGTTGCTGAAATTTCTCAATATACTCATTTTTTCCCCTTAATTTTTATCATTTATAGTGCTTTGTTTCTGCGTCAACGCATTGTGACCTTGAACGTATGTTAAGCAGAAATGTACTTTATTCCCACTCGCCCATTGTAAAAATAAACATTGAAATTAAAAGTTAAAAAAGCTCTTTCTAATTTTGATTGATTAACTAGATGTTTCTCTCTTATTTGATTGGTTAATTAATAACGTGTTAGATTTACATTTGATTTAGATGATCAAGAGTTTCTTATTATCACTGGGCCCAACATGGGTGGAAAGTCTACCTATATCCGACAGGTATATTTAATTGCGTAGACATATTGCTTTGCTCGTTTGACATAGCACTGTGCGCATGTTTTTATAAGAATAGCAAAATTCTAACCAGGCTGGCTATTGTTCTTAACAATAGACTTATTATTTATAACCTGAAATTTCCCGTTTTTTGGCTTTTTTTTTCTTCCTGAGAACAAAATCCACAAAAATGATTTCTATTGGTGGTTTTTGTAGCTAAATCAAATTTTGTTTAATAGTTGCGAAATGTAAACATTATTTTTGTTTTAAATTTAGGTTGGTCTTATCACTCTAATGGCGCAAATAGGTAGTTTTGTACCATGTGATCAAGCTGAAATAAGCATAGTGGATAGTATTTTAGCTCGAGTTGGTGCTGGCGATAGTCAGTTGAAAGGAGTATCTACATTCATGTCGGAAATGTTGGAGACAGCCTCCATATTGAGGGTATGTAGTTTTTTGTAATGTTTTAGGTACACACGAGGTTCACTTTGAGTCTCGTTGTGACGACTTGACATCCACGAGCTGAAATACTCGTGGTGTTCAAATAATAAGTCTTTTGGACAAACAGGAATATATATGTAAGCTGTCTTTAGAACAAGAATAACACGTCTTTTTTTATGAAATACTATATTTAAAAGAGAAAAGAGTATGAGCGCAAAACTTCATCTAGTTGAATTTGGTGACCTTGAAAACCTTAAAATCAGACTGGGGCGCAACTGAATCGACAAAAAATACAAAGAAGTCTGTAAAGGATCTCCGGTTATGGGTAAATTCCCAAACCCCCTCCCCCTGTCCCCTTTTGTCTCCAGTTTTGCTACCCCTTCTCCCCCTACCCCAAGGTGCAGACGTACTTTATGGATGACCCCTTAGTATCAATTATTCTCCCGAGAAGAACTTTAAACCTTGAATTATAAATACTTTAAAAATCATTTTGTCTAGTTATGATACATTGCCTCTTACTTTTCGCAGCTTTTTGAAAATAAATTAGGGAAAGAAATTATTGCTTTTAGAAATTTTGCGGAAGGCGTTATCGCGAATTTGAGTTCATTTCGCAAAATTAAAATAAAGCTGTCACGTCGCGAAAATATCTTTCGCGAAATTTAAGTAAAATTAGCAACTCACGAAAATATATTCCTCGAATTTTTTTTTCAAAATAAGAAGTGTTGTAATTAATACATATAAAAAACAAGGCTTTTGTTGATACATAACATCAATCAACAAAAGTCCTTTAGATTTTCTCAAAATTAACAATGCGAGAGATTTGAAGTAGTCTCAGCCCCCTCAAAAGTGTTATATTTGCTTAAATCGCTAAAATAACCTACGTGAAATCTGCCTTCTATTAAAAAAATCGAGGAAAATATTTTCCACTTAATTATTTTTTCCGTCTCGATTCGCGAAAATATCTTTTGCACGGATCATGATTTTTAGAAACACAAGTCGCGGAAATATATTAAGAGAAAATTTCTGTTCGGAAAAATTTGCTCCTTTTAGGTAATTAACTCCGCGTAGATTTAAAGGCCCGCCACTTTTTTTCATTACTTTTTGCGTAGTTGGTTTTTTTTTGTGCTTCGGAATCCTATAATAAAAGACCTTGAAAATCATCCCAAAAATATCGAAAAAAACACTGAAATTGGTAAACATGCTTTAGTCTAGGTTACGTTACTTAAATATTTGCAGTCGTAAAAACGTCTTGTTTTACATAATTTGCTGTTCTACTATTTCGACAGAAGAATTGTTGTTTTACTTCGTCTTTTTCACATTATTTTTGTTTACGTTGTCAATACATAGGCTGCTACAAAAGATTCGTTAATTATTATCGACGAACTTGGACGCGGTACATCCACCTATGATGGATTTGGTTTGGCATGGGCAATTTCAGAGTAAGCGAGTTGACTTTTTTTATCTTTGCGGGTTAGAGAACCAATTTGCACTTTAAATTTGTTGTTGCTGGCGGCTCTTTGTTTTTGTTTGTTTGTTTGCTTTTTTGTTTGTTTGTTTTACAAATTTTTTTTAAAAATATATATTTCTTTTTGCATACATCAGGCACATTTCGACGAGCATTAAGTCATTCTGCGTGTTTGCGACTCATTTTCACGAGTTGACATCACTTGCTGATGAAATATCAACAGTACGCAATTTCCATGTCACCGCTTTAACATCGAAAGAACAATTAACTCTATTGTATAAAGTTAAACCTGGTGTGTGTGACCAAAGCTTTGGTATACATGTCGCGGAAATAGCTCATTTCCCGAAACACGTGGTCGACTTTGCTAAAGAAAAGGCTAAGGAATTAGAGGACTTCCAAGTGTTATCTAATGACAAGGAGTGTGACCAGTGTGAGTTATGATTTTAGTGTGTCAGTGTGATACGAAATTAACTTATTGAAAGCATTGTGGGATTGTGTAACAATCAAACTTTCCCTGATCGTGTTATTTAGATGAAAGAGATAAGATCTTGTGGTTGTTTCTATGTTTCGAACAAAAATACCTTGAAGTAAATAATGCTTTATATATTTCCCCCTAAAATATATGTGAGTTTGTGTGAAATCAATGGAGTGCTTACATTTTTCACGAGATATTTACGCCACAAATGAACAGCAGATAAACTTACGTTTAAACACGCTGGAACAAGTTTGAAATTTTGTAAACACCGACTATATGGATTTTTTATTCGTTTTAGACAACGAAGCATTGTCCGGCGAACCAGATGCTAAGAAACGTCGCTCTGAGAAAAAGGTATAAGTGGATGGGGAAAAAATTAAATTGTTTTTATTAAGCTTTTGTCACGAGAAAAGCAGTCTTGTGAAACAAATCGAAATCTACCCCTGCTGTTCCAATCTGCACGTATATTAATTTTACCATGGAGGTTTTTTATACCTCCATAATTTTATCAAGTGAATAAAAAGAATAACATCGCGGAGAATAAATACCATGAAAATTGTTTCATTTTCTTGCTTCACAAAATTGAATCTTACCACATATCGAAATTCTTAATTACGCAAATTTAGTTTAAATAAATTAAGAACTAAAATTTTCGGCGGAAAAACTTTCGGACACAATTTTTTATTTTAGCGGAAAAATTTTGAACAGGATTTATAAAGTCAAAAAATGTATGGGTGAGTTTTCTGAACGAATTTTAACTAAATATCAAAAGCAATGATTACGGCAAATGACACAAAAAGAAGGGTAGAAGCATTTAAAGTGTACATATATTCAATCAAGATCTAAAAAAAGGTCTTTAGGGTTACAGATAGAGCCTCAGACAAATGTGAAAATAACGAAAATAATAATGATTTTCTGATTACCCTATATATAATTTTTATGCACTTGTCCTTTAAAAAAATTTAGAAAAACCAACATTTTCGGACGAATTTTTTTTGGCAGACAAATTTCGGACGAAAAAATTTTCGGACAAAAAAAAAATTCGAAAGTTTTTCCATCCGATAATTTTCGTTTCTAATGTAGAGCAAAAAGAAGAATCTTGTGAAGAAAATGTAGTTTGATTAATGAAGCTTGAACATGAGCGCCATGAAATGACATCGTTTATATATGTAATCTTGATTAATAAACGAACGAATCTTTCATTAAATGCTAATAACATGATTGCTCAGCACGTTTTTGTATGACCGTATATTTTGTATTTGTTATTTTGTATTTTATTTTTTTATTTTTATTAGGAAGGAGATGAGATAATCAGAAAATTTGTAGAAAAATTACGTTCCTTACATGAAGCTAAACTTAACGATGACGAACTGGTGAAGAGTGTAACTGCGATAAAAGAGGAAGTGTTAGCATGTGGAAACCAATACGTGATTGACATACTAAACAAGTAAACTCTAGTGGAAACCAGGTCTTGACTTTTTTCAAGCTTGTAATAATCGAACAATGGTGTATTTACGCCGACTTTGAAAGAGCGGATTGCATTAACTATTCTTAAGAAACACATAAGAAATGTCCTAAGCTTGGTTGGACGTGATGTAAATGTTTTGGTAAAAAAGAAGTATTTTTTATAGTGTGTTGATGCTGGATTGGACAAAAATAAGAGTTGTACACGCATTTTTTTAAAAAGAAACCAGTTTATAAGAAACTAGAGGCTAGAGCTTTCAAAAAATCAGAAACCTGTACAGGATATTTTTTTTTGAGTATAAGTCAATTAAGAAACTTGTGAAACTAAATTTTCCATAAAATAATATTTTTTTAAACGAAACAAGTCGATGGTAAGTTCATTCGATATCATGTTGTAGTATCATCACCTTTTTAAACTGTATAATCGCACGGTTTTCCAATCCTTGTTTTCATCCGATAGAACAATGGTAACAATAGTGGGGACAAGGTTATTGGATGCAATTTGAGTTTAAGAAAGCAAATAAACATGCAGTATTAAAATTTTCACAAAATTACCAAACTGCCAGTACCAGAGCCTTTCAATGGTTTCTTTAAAAAAATACGTGTAGTTATTTATTAGCAAACATAATTTTTGTTAGTGTCATTTTATTATGTTACGTAAAATTGAGTTTCATTTTAATTCAATACTTCAGTTTTTTGACTCCTTCAATTTAAATCGTGTTTTCAGCGGACATATTAGTTTACAGCGAAATTACGAAATTAAAAAATATTGCTGTTTTGTTATATTTTTATTCTATTTTTTTTCTTTAATTTAAAAATGTTATTGCAACGAAAGTGCCTCCATTTTTTTCTTGCGCATCTCGAATATATCTGGATTGACTTTTTTCCGATACTGATGTTAATTTTTTTACATCGCTACGTCAAATTGTTGTCGAGTGTAAAATTAAGGAGTTTTGGTTTAATAAAGTTTAACCGTGGATGTTAAAGATTGAAAAACCTTTTATCAGCTAGCTTGAAACGTACTAGTCAGTAAGAGTTGTGATTCTGAAATCCTTGAAGTGTAAATATTTGCAAGATAATAGTTTAAATTTCCTGTAGTGTTCAATTTTAGTTATTCAGACTGTTTTGGTTGCACGGAAAAATTTCCTTTGTATTCTTAAAATCTTGAAATACCTTTAGGGAAACAGTTTTGCTGGCAGAAATTATAACAGTACTCACTTTTATTCGCAAAATTAATTGCCGAAAATAAGAATTTAAAAATTAAATCGCAAATTTAAGCTCCACGAAATTTAGCAAAATTTGATGAATCGCAAAAATGATGAGTGAAGCGATGATCTTTTTTATTAACGTAAATTAAAATATTTCACGTAGTATATTTTTTGCAGAAACACTTTGTTACCAGATTCCTTTGGGAATATGCTCAATATGCAAACAAGATTAAAGTACCTCGATCCATGTTTTCAATCGTAAACATTATTTCGCCGTTTCTTTGTAAGAGCGAGCTACCAATCACAAAATAGTTCGCATTTTCGCAAAAACAAATAGCAAAAACATTTCAAAGTCCTTAAGAAGGTTAGTAAAATGTGCTGAAACATTCTTTTGTTTATCACTGTCATTGGGAAAAATTCAAAAATACAAAATGAAAGTAGTTAATTTCCCACAAAAAAACATTCGAGTTGCAAACATTAATTGAGCGTTTTTTTAAAAAGAATTACAAAACGTTTTGCTAATATGTCTTTAAAAACAGCCTAAAAGTACTACAATTAAAAGCATACCCTGTTAATCTTCAGTACTATTAATCTTTGATTTAGATTTTCAAAATGCTATATGCATTAACCTTTTTTGACGTTGTGTTGTCAATTGGGTGTGGAAGGGTGGGTTGATGTTGCCCGCGCCCTTATTCAAATTTGAAACTTTGTGATTATCAGTATTTTACGACTGGAATCCTTTTCCAAATATTTTGACTTCACCGTTTGATGACGTCACAAATTATGAGCCATTGCTCAAAACCGTCATATGAATTCTTTAGAATGAAAAATGCTACAAATTTCTGTTCTATTGGTCATATAAGATAATTTCAGAAAATCTTCGGCTGAGTTTTGCCACCTGTCCGTTTTCCCCGATTTTACGACTTTGATCTGATGTAAGAAATATATCGGATTTTTCAGGATTTTGACAATACTTATCCATTTTATGTGCGCAAATCGGAAGATATGTTTTGAACCATACAATTGTTCCAAGTTTGTCAAAACTCAAAGTCTGTTAAAAGTTATGAAACGCGGGTATATGCCCCTAGGATCATACCAAATAGGGTAATTGGTACCGGTCAAAAGTTAAGGACATCAAAGCACTGGGCCGTGGAAGGTGCACTGACGAACGTGTATCGACGTCTTTCAGGGTCTAAGTGTCATTTTTTATTTCAAATTTAATAAATTCTTTAGCCATAAAATCACCGGTTTATTCTCGTTACTTGAGTTGTTGTCTCGCTTACTTCTCATCCATTTATAAGTGTAACCCTAATAAAGTAGGAAGTTTTAAAAGCAGGGAAAGTCCTAAGATCAATAATGCTAAACGTCGATGTGTTATTTATTTATTATCTTATCTCAATTCCCTTACTTTACAACTACCTAGGACATTTCCTGCGCCTTTATAAAAAGTTTGCCTGTGTTTTGATAAAAATCTAAGCTTTTTCCAATGTTACGTTAGAACGCTATTCAAATGCTGATACATTTAGCCTCGATTCGCCAAAATTTATAAACGCGAAATAATTTCATTCGCAAAAGTTAATACTTACACGAAACATGAGTTCTCGGCAAGAATGTCTAGTCTCGATTTTTTACTTGGTAGTAAATGAATTTTTTTTATTATTTTTAGTAATGTTTTTTAGAATTGTAAATAAAAAAGAAATGAATGAACCGCCTTATGCTTATGTAAAATCAATCATCACAAATAGCTACGGAGGTTAGTATTTATTGTGTTTGTTAGGGAGCATAATTTTACAGTGTGGTAATTTCGTGCAGCAGAAATTGATCTATATTTACGCATTCAATGTGCTTCGTGCAGAGTAATATATGCTTCAACAGAAGTAAAATTTTACCGTTTATGTGTTTAGTGTTTGTGCACGGGCCGTTCCGTCAGAATATTATAGGCGTAGAAGAACCTGGGGATGAAGTTGCACAAATGTGTTAAAAAACTCATAGTGCTTCTAAAGACCTATCCTTCTTATTTGGGTTATCTAAAAAGATCTGTGGTAAAGATCTGATAGGTGGCCGTCTTACATAACGGAATATAAATCAAAGTAGTCGGTAGCCCGTGGAAAAATCTACGGGTTCGCCGGCTTTTTGTATATTGCATTTCGTGTTTCCATAGAACGACTATTTTCCCGCGCAAGGACAGAATACGGCGATTATTAATATAAAGAATTGTCATTAGCCTTAATCGACGGGAATTCCCCCGTCACAACAGCTTGGAGATTTCGTGCGTGGCTTAGCAGCACCCCGTTTTGGCTGACATACACACAAAGGTTTTTGTTACAGAGACTAGTCATTAGCATGTGGATAATTTACAAAGCGCCAGAACAAGTATAACTAATTCCTTTTAAGTTCGGGTTATATGCCAAGATATGTTATCATGAAAAAATTTCCCAGTAGCGCGATTAAGCGTGACTTGTTGTCAAAATCTGTTCTTTGCGTAGGAATGGAAAATACATGTTTTTATGTATATTTATACAAGAAGCTACTATTTTTATTATTATTTCCCAACAACACGGACAATCACTGTCTTCCCACGTTTGGATTTTGGCCGATGTTTTCAAAAATAACAAGTCCTTTTTATTAAAAACTAGACATTTAATATTTTGAAAATTAGGAAGCCTCGAAGGATATGCTAAGCTTAGCAGATTTTTTAAGTTAGTTTGGATCCATTTTTTTTCGCTTAAAAATCCTATAGGCGTTTGCTTTGCCATCTTTCAGCTAAATCAAAATTTTAATGCGCCGTGGTCACATTGGTAACTTTACAGAGCGCTAGAAAGCAGTATCAGGAGGCACTTGATGATAATAAATTAGTGTTCCAAAGATTTTATTGAGCAGGAGCAAACATAATTGCGCGCACTGCAAAGTATAGCCAATATAATACAGAAGCAAAGAAGACATAATTCTGTACACAATATAAAAATACACGATATGAGAATATGAATAATATGAATATAAGTATCTGGGAACAGTAATCGACAGCAAGTTAATGCTTAATGACAACTTCGACCGATCATATAAAAGCGCCAGCAGCCGTTTACGCCTACTACAAGGATTACGACCGTACCTTACCGCTGAAGCCGCACACAATATTTTCTCGATAATGATTGTACCTTTAATTACTTATAATAGTGCATTGAGAATACCTATCACAAATACACAGCTCAACAAATTAAAATCGGTTGAGAACCGTGCTAGATCGATTGTCCAGAGTGATAATATTCCATCCATCACAGGACTCGTCAACCGTAATATTTGTGTACTCGTTAAAAAGTGTCTACTAAATGAACTAACATCTGAACATTTTGACAATTATTTTGTCAGCCAACAACATGACAATAACACACGAAATAACGGCTGCATTATCAGGTTACCTCGGGTCAAACTAGAAATCGCCCGGCAGAGTTTCTATTTTGCAGGGTGTAAACTGTATAATTCACTGCCACTTGAAATTCGAAAAATCGATAAAATGTCTCTTCTTATGAAGGCGCTCAGAGGGTACTTCTCTTAATAGACGATACCAGCTATTGGGCGATGTGCACTCTCAGCGGCTATCTTAGTCACTGTGCCGTCCAGTCTGCTTCAAGTTTAGCTAAGTGGGATTAATGTTTTGAACTGTGCCATGTCTTATTTAGCTCCCACATGAAGTCACTTCACACCTTGTCTGCATACTGTTGCATTTCTAGTTGATCAATTTTTTGTTTGTTTTTATCGTTTTTACTGTTTTTACTGCTTTTTTCATTTTTATTCTCAGACAAGACGGACATTGATAGCAGTTTTTTTTTTGTATTTTTTTTGTAAAAACAGTATAGCACAAGTTGTTAAACCATGCTACTATAAAATGAAATATTGTCGATTGATATCTGACATAACCGCCAAAAAACATTGGTAAGTTAAGCATTTTTAAAATTAACCTTACAGTAACGCAATTTAGTATACGACAAACTTGTGTGCATTAAGTGATTTTAATGCACCTTCGACATTTTAGTGCACACTGGACAAGATCCTAATTTGCAGTGAGCAATTTTCTAGTACGCATAGCTTTAGTACGTACAGGGATTACAGTTGGATCACCTGGTTGTAACTATTACAAAGTCAAATTAAATTGCGGGAAAAAAAAGCGAGTTTACCCCTGTACGGGGTCCCTGGTTTTGATAACACTAATAAGGTTCTGTCTGCACTTTTTCAATGTTTTGTGGGTTTATTTCAGTTTTGTAAGATGTTTTAGTTGTGCCATTATTAAGTTTGTCTGTATAAAATTTCGGACAGGCTGATTTAAATTTTTTCGGGCAGCTACAATTTGAGCTAACAACTTTAAGATTGAAAGACACTTAAAGATTTTTTTTCAAGTTTACAGCCATTTTAAGAGCCCAACCCGCCAGTTACATCATGTTTGGATAACTTAACTTAGACTCCGCAGTTCTCAGCACTTGACTGGCTAAATATTTTATACATCTGTCTATACTAATACAACCTTTGTTATACTTTTAAAAAAAAATGTCGGAAACGAAACAAATGAATATAGGCATCTTCTATACACAAACATATAGCTATACACAGCGTATAACAAGATCTAATAAAGACACGAAACTTTCTCAACTTTTTAAACTCCCACTCAAACAGCTTTAATTTTCTATCTGTATAGCAGTTAGCTATGTTCTTATTGTATTCGCTAAGCTTGTTCAATAAGCATATTATATACATCTTAGCAAGGAAACCCTAGATAGATCTTATAATTAAATAGTTGCTTTCAGCCGCTATCAGCGTTACTTCTACATCCATTTAAATAACTATAGTTTATAAATGAAGCACTGAATTTGCAGAAGCTGAACTTTTGTATATACATTTTAGGTATCGCACACAAAATTCTATTACTTTTTCAGAAATGAAGCCAAATCAGGGAATCTACGAGAACTCCACAGGAAGTGATAAGAGTAAGTGGAGATTTTGTATTACGTAAAACTTGTGTATGGTTATGTACCACTGTGTATGATTATGCATGATTATGCATGATTGTCTATGATTATGCATGATTGTGTATGATTGTATATGATTATGCATGATTGTGTATGATTATGTACGACTGTGTATGATTATGTACGACTTTGTATGATTGTGTACCACTGTGTATGATTATACATGATTGTGCATGGTTTTGTGCATCTCGATGTATGATTTGAGATGTATCTTTTAAAGCATGCTGACTCGTTTGACTTTTTGAAATATTGTTTTTCACTTCATTTAAACCTGAATAATTCGAATTGCTTATTTTATTTTAATTAACTTTTATATTTCTTTTATTGACTATCTATCCTCCTAGCTTCAATCTATTCTTGGAGGAACTCCAAGATCTATTTAAATTCTGTTAAATCTACGAATAGTTATTACTACTTTGACTTACATTAAATATTCTCGTGTATCCCTTCTGATGTACTATCTGTTACTTCCAATTTAGGTCGCATACGGAACCGGCCTGGTGACAGAAAATCAAAACCAAAACAGCCCATGCTCCCACCAGCAGCAGTAGCCAAAAAACCACTGCCATTACTAAACAGACCGCAGTTGCCATTACCTATCCCAAATCCACGCCAAACACCAGTTCAACCTGGTAGGGCTAGCAGTTATCACCAAATTCTTGAAGATAGAAATAAAAAGAAGAAACTTTCTTCGAAAGAATTAAATTGTATTCCTAAAAAGGAAATAAATTACCGAACGATTGCAAGCAACAACGACACTGTTGATGAACCAATTTCATCTTCAGCTAGACGAGAAGAATCCCTGTATACAAATATATCGAGTGATGAAGACGAATATGATGACATCACCTCATTTATTTATCAAAATCAGCAGGATTTGTTATCTGCATCAACAGGTAGCTTACTATATATTTACCATATTTGCGTCTTAAAATGCAACCTAGGATGTAGTGTTGTGTGAGAGAATTTTCTGCTAGGATATATAATGATTTGATTCCTGTACATTCGATACAAAATTTAACAAAAAACAAAAATGTTGTATAGAAACTATGTAGACAAGTATTCTGAAAAAATATATTAATTTTCAGATGAAACAAATGATGAAACATATGATGATGTAATTTCTCTACATTCTAAGGAAGAACCAAACCAAAAAAATCCACTTTTATCAGAACTGATGGGGAAATGTAAGTTGAACAGTACTTGAATTACTAACTTAAATTTTCTATCCTAATGCCAATCATCAATCATTAATATCAAACTTGAAGTTCGAATGTAAAGGGGTTGTTTTATAAGGTAACTTGCTTTTAGTAGTAAAATTATTTTTAGAATTATATCGATAAGATATTGAGTTGTATATGATACTATAAAATTTTTTCGTACTGATAAAACTATTTTTATATTTTTAGTGCGTACAGGAAACAAAATACATTCATCGAGGACACAATGTATTCCAAATGCTTACGTTTTTGACATTAGTACCTCTCACACATCTCCTAAGCCACAGGCGGTTAATCAGGTAAATTAAAATCAATGCTTTCTGCTTAAATGACAAACATCTTGACCATATAAAGAGTTACTAATAAAAACTGTCGAAAAAGCCTAAATAAGAAAGGTATAGCAAATAACAATAATGCTCTGTATGCAGTTCTGCTTGAATATCAAGTCATGCTTTCTATTCATGGGAATTGTACGGGCCTCTACCGTAATAGGTATGCAGTTCTTAGAACTGCGCTAACAAACTACATATCCATTAGGGAGTTTAAGCTATGACACGAACTGGTGCTTATTCTTGCCCTATTGCGAATAAGAAAAATATGCTAATAAAAATACCATAAATTAATTTTTTTTTTTTACAGAACGAATATGAAAATAAAGAGCAGATGCAAGGTATGTTATTAAAACTTACTCTATTGTCATGTATATTATTTACTCTTCAAAGATATAACAAACTATAGCTTTAATTCTTTTCCCTCCACGAGAAAATCTTAACTATAGTTTCACTAAAAACCATAAGGAGAAGATATTAAAGACTTGCAGGAAAACGATAGCATGTAAAATTGACAGTCCCTCGAAAATTAAAGTTTGTACTTGTATATCTTAAAAACTTAGCAATGATAGTATTTATAACCCTCTTTTAGGAATTTTACCTCAATTTGAAGTTCTTTGGAACTATCCTTGGTTCAAAGGTAACGCGACCACTGAAGAAGCAGAAGACATGTTGTGTCAGCTGGGTGAGGTAAATATGTTTGCACTACTGAAGTACCAATTGTTGTGAGAAGTTTAGCGAAAGCTTTTGCCGGTAATAATATTTGTCGCGCAATTTTTTGCTTTACATTGAGCGATGAAAACACTAAATAGATTTTCTCTGCCTAAAGGTCGCCATTAGAATGCAGAAAGTGTTGTAAAACACGTCTTTGGCAATGTGTTTCTATTAAAGTCGCACTGATTCAACAGTTGCTCAACAATTTTAATGCTAATAAAAACCAAGCTTACCATTTTCTTGATGTTTTTTTAGATCTTTTAAAAGGTTCTTTAAAATTGTTGTGTACATTATTTAATTTTAAAAATGATAATTCCTCTAGTTTGATGTTTACAATCTTCCGCTAAGAGTCATTTTTACGCCAAGTTAAAAGAATTAACGTCATCTAGCGTAGGCGTAGTAAAGTCTAACATTTTAAAATTACATCTTTTTTAAGGAAGTGAATTGAAAATGTCAAAATCACAGTAGAATTTATTTACTTGTTTTAAATCTAGGAAGGGGCATTTCTTGTTGTGGTGCATAAGACGACTTTCAAATTTCTACTGCTTGTTTATCACAGAGGACAGATCGTACAACTTACGTAAGTATGTTTTGTTTCAGAGCAAAAATATTGGCTAAAAAGAAAATTGGTGATTTTATAAAATTTTGCCAACTTTTTGTAGCTAATTTTTTTTAATTGCTGTACGTCAAATTAAATTACCAATTTTTTTTTGTACTTACTTTTAAGAACGTTATTTGAAAGAATAAAATAATTTTAATGGAATACTTTTCTTATTTTGGCATCCTCGTTCTCAGTGATTGTTACCTGATGTCAAGGCCCTAGAGCTTACTTGAGGCGCCAGTCTCACTTAAAAGATTAATTATCTCTGGAGACGAGGTTGCTATTAGTCAAAAGTAATGATCAAAACACAAATAGTATTTTTGAATTCGGTTCCGCAAATTCTTGAGGGGGAGTGTTTTATAAATTTATATACTAATACTTTCTTCAGTTGATAGATTTTTTTTAGTGGTTGTAACATTCGAATTTATCTTTAGCATATCAAAAGACACAGATGAAAACTTTATCCTAGCTGATTTTTGTAATCAGGTAAAAAAATATTTGTTTTTAGAAGTAAGTAGTCATAGGGTATGGAAAAATTTACAGGTATACATACAAAATCATTTTATTGTTTTATAGAAGTTCAACTCTATCCCGGAGCTCATTTTGTTTCATCGCAAACACGCCATTAAATTGCATCGCTCGCTCGTTTTGCTGACGTTAACATAATTCTGTAAAAGTATATGCAGTGCCGAGGATGATTGCGTAAAATTCGAAGCTTCAATTCCATGGGAATACAAGTTTTTTTATATAAGAACTTCTAAATTTCAGCTGACGCTGCACTTATTTTAAAAACAGGCTGGAATGTTGCGGCTGTGCTTTGTACTCTTCGGCGAAATAAAAGTTATCTTTCGGTAAAAGGACACATAAATTGGGCGAAAGTGATTTTAGAATACATACATAGGTTAAAGATTTTTTTTAGAACCCTCTTTTGTGGTAATATTTCGTTGTTATGGTGGATAAATAAAGATAGAAAGGAAAAATAGTGTATTGAGTCACATCTTTCCATGATGTAACTCACTACACAATTTTTTTTGGATAAATTTGTAAATTATGTAAATTTATATAAAATGTAAAACCCCATCAGTATTATTTTTTCGCTTCTATTACCTTTTATTCCTAAGATTTTTTGAAAGAGGCGCTGGGAACGAGGTTTTCTCTTCATTTACTTGCATCGGGTGCTTTATTTAGAACTTTACAGTGCTTTTCTTTTCGTTTTCCGAAAATCCATTTTTTTTAATTCGGTTACCCACAAAATTATTAATGGAAATGTTATGAAAGGCTCAAACGTAGATTCTATATGTTACTTCAAAACCTTCTAAACTTGATAATCTATTTTTGGAGAACCTTCTTCCTCCAAGTTTAGGCCCACCCCTACACGTTGCATTTAATTGTTAACACAACGTACAGAAAAACGGGATTTTTATGTTCACTTTGATAAAATGACCCAAGACGTTTATTTATCGTACACAACGCCATAATTCTCGCGCCTGTCAGAAAATGATTCAAAAATTGGTAAATCCAGCCTGCTGCGATCTAATAAACGCATTACCTGCAAATCTTCAGGATCAAACACTTTAGAAATTTTTTATTGGAGTCAAGGAAAGCAAATATGCTTTCTAAGATATCTTAATTCTCCACGAGATGAATATGAAAGCAAAATAGGCACCCGAGAATTTCCCTTTTCCATGGTAATCTATAATTGATATATCAGGTTACTAAAATTACTGTCTCATCAAAATTACACCAGAGTCTATAAAATTGCCTTTAATCAGTTCGGCCTTTTCCTTTTTTATCATGTTATCTTCGAGTGATTACGTAGAATCTTACAGCAGACGAACCTATTTTATGCTTGATGCTGCGCATAAATTTCGTCCCGCTTGTTGGAGATTTGGTTACAGCGCAAATCTTTCCAGGATATTTTATAGTGACAACTGACAACTAGCTTTCAATTCTCCGATATCTTGTAACGATCCGAGTGTGTGATCAAACTGAATGATTTTTCTTGTTTGTTAGGTCGTAAAATTTTATTTCTGATAAAAAAGGGTATTTCTGATAAAAAAGGGTATTTCCCTTATTCGATTCGTGTATGCCAGCTTAACAATAGCCTAGTTAACTAATTTTTTTGAGGATATTTAATTCAGTTTCTTTCAAACGAAACCTTAAACTTAAACAAATGTCACGACAAATCCATAAAATTAAAATACACCTCACAGCAAACCCCGAATCAGAATCAACCAATAAGCACAAGCCGGTTTGGTCACATGCTGCCCTCTTAAATAATTATGATTGGTCTTCTGGGTAGTTTAACAAAGGAAAACCTATCTTTCAGTTATAAATTTGTTTGAAATATATCTCCCATATTTTTTTTAAGTTTCAGGAAATATTTATGGTGGCAGTAGGTAATGACACAACACAACACCACAGATAATAACAATGTCAGAAATAACGCATCTCAAATATGTACATCTTATAAGTGATTATGTTGAAAACCCTCAGTATTTTATTCTAAAATGTCAAAAAGTTGGCCTGTAAAAGTTAGCACAAATCAACAAAAATAAGTTCTTTACACATTTTAAATATTGTCTTTCCCATAAAAGCTTATACAAAAATATGAAAAAGCCATAGTTTAGAAAACATTAAATGTAAATCTTCAAAAATCAGTCATTTCAGTTGCATACCATTCTCTCCCACAAAAATTTACACAAATGTAAAAATCAGCCAGTTAAAGAATTTTTCTTTTTTAGTATGATGATCCGTACTACCCTTTATCAACAATTCTGAACCTAAATGACAAAAAATCAATAAGCAAAGAATAAACTTGAATTAAAAAAGATCATTATTTTGGAAACATTGTATACGGTTCGTAAACAAAAGTTTACACAAAATGTAGAACAGATTGGTTTTTGAGAAACACATCTAAATCAACAAAAATAATTATTTTTTCAAAAATTAAAAATAAGTTTTTGAAGGTAGCTATCTAGCTTGTTACATCATAATTCGTCCTCATAATAGAAGAGAAATTTGGAAACTATAGTAGTTAGCTATAGATAATTAAAAAAGGGAATAACAACAGAAGTCATAGGTTAGAGCTAGCCATGGGATGGGGAGCTGGACTTTGAGGCTAAGATTAGCTAGCTAACAGTAGATAAGACACCCAGTTAAATATAATTAAACTGGGAACACTTACCTAAAACTAAAGCTAGCTATTTATGCTTAGTAAAACACATATAAAGAGAAGCAATATTAATGTAAAATTAATAAGACTATAGCTACAGTTCAACAAACAAAAGTTTTCCGTTTTTTAGTCAGCCAACAGCTTTATGTAGCATTTTGAACTTTAGGACAATACATTAGTTACGCGCCAGGGCACATGAATTATGCAACAAACGTAAACAAATATGGCTACATACGCGGTAAAATATAAAACTGTGGCTTTTCCTGGGAAATGCTTGCTCCACCGACATAAAAAAACCAAACGTCTATAAATACCAAAGTTCTTACTATTTGTGATTTCAAATCCACTTTAAACTCTAGCCTTTGTTTCCTACTTCTAACTTTACTTTACATCTAGCTCCACTTCTCACTTCACTTTCCTACTTATTCACTCCTTCACTTGGACTCTTTTTTTTTTTTAAATATAAACCTATGCTTTTTTAAACCACCATTATTCCTTTTTCAAGGTAAAGGGATCGTTCTTCTGTGCTTTTTTTGGTGGCCTTTTATTTTCT
Source organism: Hydractinia symbiolongicarpus (assembly GCF_029227915.1). NCBI lineage: Eukaryota > Metazoa > Cnidaria > Hydrozoa > Anthoathecata > Hydractiniidae > Hydractinia > Hydractinia symbiolongicarpus. The sequence continues at coordinate 25,494,500 of NC_079879.1, forward strand.
ACTTCTAAATTTACTTTACATCTAGCTCCACGTAGCTCCACTTTCACTTCCAACTTCACTTTTCGACTTCTTCACTTGGACTTATTTCTTTTTAAATATGCTTTTTTGAACTACTTATTTTACTTTTTTCAAGATAGTTCTTTTGTGGGGTTTTTTGGTGGCGAGAGGACACCATTTTTCGAAAGTTAGCCGTTAAATTTATTTCAGCAAATCAAATTGAGTCGTTTTCATCACGTGATGTAAACAAAGTAAACACGCTAGCAAAATGGACATAATTTTTTCGGCGACTTCAAAGAGAATTTCGGCAACATCAAAGGAAAATGACGATATCAACTTTGCCTGTCACAGACACACGGAACTGGCGTATTATTATATAGATAGCTATATATTTGTAATATGTATAAAAAAGATACCAAACAGATAACTGAAATTACCAGATGAATTCTGAAAACTTTTGACCACAGCTGTCTTCTGTATTAGCTGAGATTTTAGATGTTGAAAAAAGAGGTTGTAGTTCTTTGTTATTTTGTTCATATGCATTAGGTAAAACTGCACCAGAAGCTCCTCTACCCTTCAGAATAGCAATTTGGTCCTCGATTATGGAATTAAGTAGGCTTACGACGATAACTATATTCTTTTTCTTTTTTACAGGGTATAAATACGGTAAAAGCTGATATATTAAAGATTTGGCATAGCCAGTAGGGAGAACACTGATAACATCTTTACCAATTAAAAGAAAATCAAGCGCTTTGACTTGTTTTGGTTTTAACAAAAACCCTTTTATTTTACATTCTTCCAAAGAGATTTAAATTCTGGTGAATAAATATGTTAAGTGTTCTATTTGTATTGCTGCGCTGAAGCAATCAACCTCATGAACTCGACGAGCTTGTCTGGTAGTTTGTCTCGCTCGCTTAAAATACGGCCGGTATTCGAGCAAACACCGCACATTTTGCGGTGTTTAAGATCGGCCAGTGCCGGGGCTATTTCTGTCTCGCCGTCCTTATATCAAAAAGAGAGAAAAGAGCCCTGGGATCGAGGTTGCATGCTGAGATACATTTCGCCGGCAAATTTGCCGTCCAATTCGCTTCGTGAACCTCCCTCTTAAAACTTACCTTGTAAATATTGTTGATAGACCTTTTTTGTGATGTTTTGAGCATTGTATTTTTAACGTGACTAACCCCCGATTTTCTGATTTCCCAATTTTCTGTTTTCCCGATATCTCTTACCTGGAAATTTGGAAAAACAAGATTATGGACGATTTTCGCTCTTGGAACATGTCGTACACTAACACTGGATACAGGTACTGATTACTGAAATAAATGAGTATAGTACATCATTCTCTTCATAAAGTAGACGTTCGGTATTTCATTCGTAAAATTATATTGCTATCTCTTTCGTTCGTTTAATATAATAATGCAGGTAAGTAAGAGCTTTTTTCTAAGCCTATGATATTCTGATGGAGCCGTCCCATCATATCATAGGCGTATAAAAGCCCTGGGGATGAGATTGTAGAACAGCCAAATTCAGAATTTATTGATCAAGGGGCTTCCCCTCCACTATGAAAAACCGCTGAATAAACCAAAATTAATGTATTAAAAGAACAAAATGATAGCTATAAATTTTTTAAATCCAACACCAAAAAATAAAATTCTTGCCTAAACGGTACTCAATCTTGATAAATTTGTTATCTTTTGGTTTGCGCTCGACACTTCAGCTATATATAAAAAGAAAAACTCGAGTAAGGTTTTAACGAAAAATGAGGACAATAAAAACAGCCCCATGCGTATAGAACCCATATTAGCAACAAGTTAGGAACAAATTTAGCTAACAAAAAAACAAAAAACAAAACAAAAAATAAGAACAAACAGCCTCATATCACATAAAAAAAGCGTGAAAATGTTTTTTATACATAAACTGGACCTGGAGTGTTTTATATATTACATTTAATAAGCTATTATATATTTATTAAAAGGAATATAACTAGTTTCGGTAACGTTTCAGGCTATCAGATCATAGTTAATAGAAAAACTTTCGGTAACGTTTCAGATCATAGTTAATAGAAAAACACTCTTTTTATATATTATATTTTATATATTTTATTACACTATTATATAAACAGGTAGTGTAAAAACGTTTTTGCAGTGAATAGTCGGAAGAGAAACAAGGTATGGAACACTTTTTAGATAAACATACATCAAAAGTTGAGTGTGCTAAAGTTGTGGTAAAAAAGTTTTAACTAGGCTTATGCTCCACTCTTTTTAATTGTACATACATTTTTCTTAACAAATTCTTTTTAAAAGAATCATCAAGGCTCAATTTAAGAAATATTTAAACAACAATTGTTAGGATGAAGTCATTCAGTGTTGTTGTAACAGAATAACAAAATTTTGCGTTTATTAGATATTAGCCTTTTCCTAATTTCGCGAGATTTGATATGGAATGGAGGCGGAAGAATAAGAAATATATGCATTTAACAAAGGGAAGTATTTAGGGTATTTCCCCCGTCTGTGAATTTACGAGCGAAGCTAGACCCACACAAATTTCATCAAGTAAAAATTAAGTAGAAATATGCTTTTGATAAAAGGAAGGATTCAAGTATTTCTCTCGTCTGTGAATTTATGAGCGAAACTAAATTCAAGTTTTTATCATAAAAAATAGGTGTATAGATTGCGTTCTAGGTAGGGTCCGGTTGCTTATTCGCCTATCTTAGCATTTTTAAGTTGTCAAGACGTATTTGGGATTATTTTGTGTTCTTTGTTTATTTTGCAGAATATAGAAGCAACAATCTGAACAGACTAGCGATACACAAGTACATATACGTGCGGAACATTTTTTCAAAACATATTAATTTAATCAATATTGTTGCTTGTGGTGCAAAAGTTTTCGTGAATGTATTACAAGCTGTTGCAAGCACATATAAGTTTTGTTTTGCAAAAGCTAATATCAAGTTTTTTAAAAAAATATGCTTTACGACACGGATTTATTTTTGCTGACTGGGGATAATTTTCGAATGCGTGTTGCTTAACACTTCGTGAGCGCAAAAAGTGTTATTTCTTCTTTTAAAGAAATACTAAACATACCGTTCTCCCCGTTTTTCTTTTGTCAGCAACCTTTAATATTCGTTATAATAACCACCACTGTTCTATTGTTTATCTTGCTGATGATGTAGCAATACACGCTTTTTTTAAAAGAATTTGGTTTTAAGAATTAGAATTTTGATTTTTTGTATAAAAAAGCGTGTATACCTTAAAGCATCACATTTTTGAAATCGTTTTCTCAATTTTTTTTTTCTTTTTTTAAATATCGTTGGTCACCCAAATTAGTTGCTTTCAATTTCCGCAGACTGAGTGGCTACTTCTTGTGTATTTTAACTCCTTAAGTTTTTATCGTGTCCAAAATGTTCATTTAGTGACTGGCCTTAAATAGTCTTTAAAATCTAGCATGACTTGCGGTCACAGAACAAGTAATATAAACCATTTTGTTTTTTTCCGAGTGTAAATTAAACAACAGAAATGGGTGTGTCACTATTGTGAACGTATTTTAGTTGCACCTTTTTTATAGCGAGATAGTTTATGCAGCTTCTGCATCTTCTTTACTTTAAAATGTACTTTATTAAAAACAAAATCTTTAATTAACAAAACCAAGTAAATTTCCTAAGCCCAAAATAGTGTCACATTTATAGTCCACTTAACTTGCTCTGCGATACCAGCGTGAAAAGCTGTAATGGCAGCTTCAAAATGTAAACAATTCGCTCGTCACGCAATGATAAAAAACAACATTTATCCTGTCTCAGCTGCATCCTAGTGATTAGTGTAGTTACCAATAAATAAATACGGACATTTCCAAGTCCGAATTCACTGCTGCACTACATACAAAGGGGTTTTTTATACTGCTGTTTTGTATGCATTCTTTTCATGAATTATATATACCTACCCTTATAGTGATATAATAGGGAAGGGTCATATATCGTTTTTTTAAAAGTTTTTCCCACGTTTGAGGGTGAGGGATTTTGACCAAGACGTTTATTAAAATATTGAATTTCCTTGTCAACAAGAACAACAACAAAATCGCAAGATAAGTAATAAATAGAAATTTTATTCAAAAACGATTCCACTAACAATAAGTTGAGGATAGTAAGTCTTATCTGCCTTGATTATTGTTACAAATATCTTGTGTGAACAGGGCGCACAAATACTTTGCACCCGCATCACAGGGACACAAGAAAGAGGCCAGAAAATGGTAGTTATATTTGCGTTTGCGAAATACCTAAAATTGGTGTGAAGATAAGAATTTAAAAGGACTAATAACAAAATCACAAATAATAATAATAATAATAACAAAACACACTGTGAAATGTGAAATAAACATTGTTTTGAACAGCAATAAAGCTCATTTTACACGACAAAAAAATTTGGGTTAATTTATGTGATAAAATACAAAAAAACTAAAAAAAGCTCCGGCTATTTAATAGAGGATATGCGGGATATTTATTTCGACTGCAAGAATGAAAGTTTATTCTGAATTTTTTTAGAAAGGCAATTAAAACGCAACATGAATAAACAAACGAACTCAGAGAATGTGAAACCCATGGCAGGGAACAATAAAAGTGAGTAAATCAGCTCTTTTTTTATATTAAACAAATTAAAAAATCCAAACCCGTTTTTAGCATTGAAGACAGTCATGTCTATAATAGAGACGATTTTTTATACCAGATACATATTAGAAGGTCAGCCATTTCAATATCAGAAAGTGTGAGGAAAAATTTATTTCGTCTAGTACTAAGTACTAATTCTGTAGTTTTTGTTTCTGGAAAGCATCAAAACTCAGTTATTCGTAGTATTTTACCTTTCCTATCTTTACGTGACTTCTTTAATAAGGCAATATCCTGGGATAAGAGCACATTAAAATCTTTTTTAATGTTTCATTTGAATGTTTCATTGAAGGTTATTATTACAGTCTTGCCCTTCGGAACCTGCAAGTTATACATCTTCCTCCTTATACCATTCTTGTAACATCTAATAACGAACTTTACATTTGCTGTCAGGGCAGCCCCCACCACCGCCACCAACGAAACCAACGAAGCTGGCAAGTTCTAAGTCACAACCACCCCCGACTGCATCTAAACCAAAGAAGCTATTACCAAACTCAACAGACACGCTAAAGCAACAATCGGCATCACCTGTAACTAAACCAAAGAGTAAGTCACCTACAGTAGCACTTAATAATCAATTTACACCGTCAAAACTTGCATTAAATTCAAAAAAAAATTATTCATCGCCAGAGACTAACCACCAGCTTCTGATACCACCAAAAGCAGCAGTAGACACAGAAGAGTTTCCACCCCCATCGGCAAAAAATCACTACACGGTTCTGGTAAGCATATACAGTAGAGTCTCCATAACTCGAACAGCCACGGGGAAAAGGAAATCGTTCGAGATATGGAGACATTCGAGTTGTAGAGGTTTTCAACTTTTAGCGCAATATCCTCCCTTTACGTGAACCAGCTGGATAAAAACGTTATATTTAATCTTAAGTCTAACTTTAAGGGGGCTATTAGGTTAATGAAAGTATTGTATTTTGTATTTGTTAAACTGCTTGTAAATCTTTTCTTTATTTTTTTTCCAAGTTGACAGGGTGCTTGGAGGAATTTTGAACTCTTTTGCCACATCCTTTGGCGCAGTACCCTTTTCCAACGCTTTAAGAGCTTTGTACTTGATTTTGCACGACTTATTGTCAATTCGACGCTTTGATCCTGCCACAGACGACATTGTTATGAGAGTGTCTTTCTTTTGAAATTCTTTAGATTTTCTCGAAAACGTTCGAAAAAGACGTTCGAAAGGTTTGGATGACGCATCATTAATCATTCGAATTAATAATAAGGCCTGCAAAACACGTATTAACAAGATTTTTAGACCCAATTTATCAGGAAAACTGTTCGAATTTTGATTATGATGTCAGAAAATTCGAGTTATGGAGAGAAAAGTCTCCAAGGGACAAAAAAATTTGTTCGAGTTAAGGGAAGATTCGAGTTATGGAGGTTCGAGTTGTAGAGGTTTTTTTATAAGAGTTTATTAGGAAATTTTCACGGTGCCAACGAATTTGTTCGAGTTAAGGAGAGATTCGAGTTATAGAGGTTCGAGTTATGGAGACTCTACTGTACTTCTGATGTTCGATTATACTTTTTAGAAAAGGCGAACAAAAAGCTATTTTGTGGCAGCCACAAAATCAATTTTAAGCGGTAGAACAAAAATTAAGGAATTTTCTATATCCCTAAATTTACTAAAATAACTGGAAATAAATAATACGTTTATTAGAGCAAATCTTTCAACGACGCATGCGCACAATAAAGAAAAAAAACAAACGTATCGTTTTTTGAATTTGACCAATCAGGACTCTTGATTTTCTTTTTTTTGCTGAATGAGCATTTATACATTTCATTTAAATGCAAGATGGTGTCGCAGCAGCAACAACAACAAAAAATCTCGCAGGATCTTATTTCAGTGTTTTGCAAGTTGCTAATCAATCACCATTTAAAATTGCAAGTAGTTCTTTTAGAAATGAACAAAATGAAGAGAAAAGGCTGGAAGAGAAATGATAGAAGAAATTACAAAATGAGGAGATAGAAAACAATGACGCTGGTGCTTGCGTGACAACCTTGCCCATCGAACGCGCAAATAAAAAGCGGAACTCGTTCGCGCATCATTTTTTTTTCATTGGAAATCTGGTTTAAACATCAAAAAATGATATCATTAACTCAAGATAATCCAAAATATTTTAATACAATCGTAGTGCCAGCAATTTTTTAACTCGCTAAGGGAGCCCGAAAAAAAACTCTTTTTGTGACAGCCACAACATAATTTGTAATCAAGGTAGCAAAAATTAAGGAACTTCTGTTTAAATACTAAATATTCATATTCTGTCCTAGAGACATTTTTCACAAAGTTTTTATGGTCATGTAGGGCAAAAAGAAGCAAGTTTGAGATGTACTTACCAATAAACACAGAAACAAGATATTTAATTCAAGATAGCCAAAAATATTCTACATACATATAATCGTAGTGCCAGCATTTTATAACCTTCGTTAAAGGCGGATTTCCACCAGTGCGAATCTTTCTATCGCTCTAAAATTACACAAAATTTTAGTGCGACAGGAGTTCTACGCTGCAAATGAGTTTCAGTGCGATAGCATGCCAATACAAATTATTTTTTGTGCGAAATTTTCTTATGTGAACACACACATTTCAAGATGGCAGACAGTTCAGAAGAAGAAGAAGCTGTAGATGCCTTAATAGTCATTAGAAGTATAAGGAAAAAGAGACGAAGAAAATCGCCATTTTCTTGGGTTCATCAAATTTATAGAGAAAGACAATTGAAAGGAGTGTATAATCAACTGCTTCAAGAAATGAAATTGCACGATAGAGAATTTTACTTTAGGTATCTAGTAAATTTTAGTTCCAAGTTTGCTTCCTTTTGATAGTTATGGAGAGCATTTCTATTATTTCTTTCTTTGAAACTTTATTTAATATTTTATTTCATAGATTTCTTCGAATGTCTCCTGATAGATTCGAACATTTATTGTCTCTGGTAGGTCCATCAATCCAAAAAAGAGACACAAATTTTCGAAATTCAATTCCTGCAGCTGAACGCTTGGCTCTTACTTTACGTTATCTTGCCTCAGGAGATTCTCAACAATCTCTATCATTCAACTTTCGCATTAGCGCGAGTGCTATTTCACGAATTCTGTCTGAAACAGCTGCAGCAATTTGGGAGAACCTAAGCGAATATGTAAGACCCCCTATGTCCAAAGAAGAGTGGTTAAGAATCGAAAATGAATTCCAAGACACGTGGAATTTCACACATTGTATAGGGGCAATCGATGGGAAACATATTGCCATGGAAAACCCTCCCAATTCAGGATCGCTCTATTACAATTACAAGGGGTTCTACAGCATCATACTGTTAGCAGTCTGTGATGCTAAGTACAACTTCATTCTCGTAGATGTAGGACAATATGGAAGTAACAACGGCTGTGGTGTCTTATCAAAGAGTCAAATTGGAATGCAACTGGAAAATCAATCCCTTCAAATCCCACCACCTCCGTCACTAGCTGGATGTAAATTTGACCCATTACCTTATTTTCTAGTTGGAGATGAAGCCTTCCCCTTAAAGAAAAATATGATGCGCCCATATCCTGGCAAGCTGAACGAGCCTGAGAGAGTATATAACTATCGCCTCTCTTGTGCCAGGCGTGTTATTGAAAACGCGTTCGGCTTATTGCGGGCTAGATGGAGAATATTTAGCCGCCCAATAAAAGCATCGGTAAAAATGTTGAAAATTTTACGCTCGGAGCAATTGCTTTACACAATTACTTACGCCAAACTGAAGCCGCAATGTATTGTCCAAATAGTTTTGTTGATAGTACAGACACGAATAGGGAGATTACGCCTGGGGAATGGAGAAGACAGGTGGGGCAGAACGAAGGATGTCTTTATGTCTTATGTAATGTACGGGGCTCCCGGCCAGAAAGAAGTGCTACAGAAATGCGGGAAGCAATCAAGGATTTTGTGAATAGTGAAGAGGGTGCTGTTGAATGGCAGTACCGACATGTAAGGCGTACATAAATATTTTGAAAAGACCTTTTACAATGTTGTATTTACAGTTTTGTTTTATGCAAAAAAAAACTATTGTTTTTCATTCAACAAATTTGTGTAATACCCTTTATGATCGGTTTTATCTTCATGCAATGGCTGCTGTTGCTGGTATACGGGGCTTCCATAGGCGTTGAAATGGAGAGAATTACCAAAACTAGGAGTTGAGGGTGGGGACATCATGTGTAGCTGTCGTTTAGGCTGCGACCCATTCCAAGCCTCCATTTGACATTCATAGATTGCGGTTTGAATTTTGTGCTTTAGCATAATCTTGCTTCGCCCAGATACTTGTCTTAATTCTTCAGCAACCATTTCCCCAAACAGGCCATCTGCGTCCTTTTTAGCACTACCACGTTGAGTTGCTTTCAATGCAAAAGCCTCGCCGATGCTCTTCAAAGCAAACGTTTCTGTTTCTTCTTTCGTACTCTTACGCCCGCTCCTCTTTGTTGAAGTAACAGATGGTGGATCAATAGTTGTCATCTTGGCCAAATTTGGTGATTTTGTAGCAGGGTCATTCTCGTTATTTAAATAATCTTCAACCACTGCCTCCGAATAAGAATCAATATCTTCCTCATCCTCCGGAGCCGCTATATTTGATTTTGTGTCTCTCATTTGATAATGCTTATCAAGCCAAGATAAAAAAGAGTATTCTTTCAAATCTTTGACACATGATTCAACGTCAGCCAAACCTGATCCCGATGCAGATTTCTTTTTTAGGTTATTCTTTTTCTTGCTGTATCTTTTTTTCAAGTTGTCCCATCTTCGAATAGCTTCACCTTAAAACAGTTGAATTTAAAAACATTTTTTTTCCAAATAAGTAATAGAACAAGCTGAATACGCTCAAGTTTTAACAGCGCAAAAATGTAGCGCATTGAACTGACAAACAAGGATAAACTTTACCCTCTTCACATCCTAACTCCTCCTCAACATTCTTCCAAGCATTTGCCACTCGATCTTTTTCTCGATACTCTTTGCAACTTTTGTCGTACAGACATGAAAAAATTCGAACAGCCTCTGCTAAATATTCATCTTCCCTTAAGTCGCACCTATTTGTTTTTCCCATTTTATAAATACTTTTTTTACAACACTGCTCGGTTCACAACACATATGAAACTATTTCTTGTACTCAACACGTGTAAGCATGTGCTGAAGTTAAATTTCAATAGAATCTATTCAATTTTTTTTAATGGACATTCGGTATTTCTTTGAAGTTGCACTTTTGGGCGAAAACTCAGAGCGATAAATATCAAAACTTTTTGATAATTGTCGCTCTGACTATCGCACTGAAATTGGGCGATAAGAGCAAAAAAAGTGTCGCTCTGCAATTTCCACTAGTGCGAAAAAAGATCAATGGGTCAAAAAAGCCAGAGCGATAAGAGAATTTGCACTGATGGAAATCCAGCTTAATACTTCTTGGAACTTTATAAACATCGGCCAGGGCTAATAATAATGTTTTTTTTGTAATTTGGTTCGCTATTTTACAACATACTTCCAGCTTCGAACAATAAAGTTTGTGGGCGCCAAATTTGATAAATACACAGACCGGGAATTTTCAACAACAAAACGAGCGTGCAAGATCGCGGTTTCGGCTTTATTTACAAATCTTTATTTTTTTATCTTATATCAACCTATGAATTAGTTCAGTAAGGTCAGGAATAAAAAAAAAATAATTTTGTCGTGTTATTCAACTAATAGATATTTTGATTTTTCACTTTTTTCTTCTTTATTATTTTTGATAAAACTGTGTGACCATGGACGCGCCATCACAACATAGAGAAAGATCTAATCATGTTCCTGAATCTAACCACCAGTTTGGCAAATGTGTGAAAATAATGAACCATATAACTCAACATTAGAGGATAAGAGTAAAAACTGGTACTTTGTAACTAACTTCTATAAACAGATGTTCTGGACATGATGAGCATGTGGTTGTTCTGCAAAGTTTTAGGCAAAAATTTATAAAAAAAAAACGTTTTTATTTAATTGAATTTCCGCGCCCGAAGGCGTAGGAAATTCTTTAAAACCGTCGTTTTTTTATTTCGGAGCATTTTTTGAGAAAAAATCGACCCTGGGATTTCACGTTGGTCCGTCACAGATGTAAACTTCGTACCCAAGCTCCTTAACTACTGGGAAGTCTAGTATTGACGCTTCAGGCCAAAATTTGTATTTGTTTTCGACAAAATTTGGCACAGTTAACAAAAAAGTATGCTGAACATAATGGTGACATAATAATTTTGATTTTTGTCACCTAAATGTCATTTTAGGCCAAAATTGGTCCAAAAATTAGAACTACTTTATTTTCAACAAAATTTGGAACACTTAACAAATAAAGTATGCTGAACATGATAGTGACATCAAAATTTTGATTTCTTTTCACCTAAATGTCATTTCAGGCCAAAATTGGTCCAAAAATTGAAACTACTTTATTTTTAACAAAATTTGGCACAGTAAACAATTAAAGTATGCTGAACATGATGGTGACATGAAAATTTTGATTTCTTGTTACCTAAATGTCATTTTAGGCCAAAGTTGGTCCAAAAATTAAAACTACTTTATTTTTGACAAATTTTGGCACAATTAACAAAAAAAGTATGGTGAACATGATGGTGACATGAAAATTTTGACTTCTTGTTACCTAAATGTCATTTTAGGCCAAAGTTGGTCCCAAAATTAAAACTACTTTATTTTTGACAAATTTTGGCACAATTAACAAAAAAAGTATGGTGAACATGATGGTGACATCAAAATTTTGGTTTTTTGCCACCTGAAATGTCATTTTAGGCCAAAGTTGGTCCAAAAATTAAAACTACTTTATTTTTGACAAATTTTGGCACAATTAACAAAAAAGTATGCTGAACCTAATGGTGACATCAAAATTTTGATTTTTGTCACCTAAATGCCATTTTAGGCCAAAATTAGTCCAAAAATTGAAATCACTTCATTTTCGGCTAAATCTGGCACAGTTAACAAATAAAGTATGCTGAAAATGATTATGGTACAAAAGTTTGATTTCTTCTTACCTAAATGTCATTTCAGGCCAAAATTTATCCAAAAATTAAAACTGCTTTATTTTCGACAAAAATTGACACAGTTAATAAAAAAAGTATGCTGAAAATGATGGTCACATCAAAATTTTGATTTTTTGTCAACTAATGCCGTTTAAGACCAAAAACGTTTCAATCGCAAGACTTTCAACCATGAATGATAGGCTGTATTTTTTGTTAGCAATTTCTTTTAAAATGTGAGTTTATTATGACACGTTTCGTTTTGTTTGCGTTTGTTGTAAGATATAATGTCACTGGTGTGCTTTATCTTCAGAGGTTCATGCACAGTTCATGCTTTATCTTCAGAGGTTCATGCAATGTTTGGCACAATAACACAACGAATTAGCAGGTTTTCATCAAATATTTTGGTAGCGCGCGGAAATTCTTAGAGCCCCCAGGGCTTCTTGTTAATTTTAAATTTATTCAGAAAGCTGGAGTAACCTTTTTTTTTCTTAATAGAAATCTTCATCAGATGGGTATGAAATGTTGAAAGAAGGTAGTTTATCTATTTATTAGTTTTTATTATATTAAATGACTTAATTAAATATTAATAAATATTAAAAATAAAAACATATTCATAAAATTTCGACTGTAAGCTACTCACTTTATTTTTACCACAGCAGGGAGATCAAGGGTCGAAACGTCGGGTTACGACATCATAAATAAAGCGATGAATGTCAGGCCGAGCGCTTAGGTGCAGGTGGGCCATGTCCGTAGAGGTTTTGAGCTTTTAGTGCAAGTAGCGGCGTGTCACAAATCCAGTGAAGCGCTTACAGCAATTAAGCCTTTCCAATGTTAAATATCAGGTTAAGCACTTAATCATGCCTTAGTGCAGGTACATAATATGTCGCAAATCCAGTGAATCGAGCCCAGCAATACAATGCTTATGAGTGTAATAATTTTTGAAAGAAACGTTATCGCATTTGCTACCGGGGTAACACAGGCGACAGTTGTGTGACAATCATTAGACAATTTTATTTTGCTTATTTGCTTTTTTCTTTATTTATCATTCGATTTAATTATTTTAATTAAAAGGCGGGAATAAACTAGTCAACACACAATCCATCTACGTAAATCCTTACATTTACTGTTCTTCTCTCATCATAAACTTATTTTGTTAATTTCTCCAAAAAGGCATTATTAATCGTCTGCAACTTTCTCAGTATACATATTTATAACAAAGAAACTGCATCAAGGGAATACTATAAGTTGACTTGACATGTCGCGTGTAGAAGAAAATATTTAAATTTAACTTTTGTGAAACTACGCGAAAAACTAAAAAACTTAAAACTTAACCATTCAGGCTGTGCACAAACATTTCGTGTGTCCGTAACACGACCTGTTCTTGCGTACAAACAAACAGGCGAAATGTGACTGTTATTAATGAGATTATCAACGACATAAATGTACAACTTAGCTAAATTTTTGTTGCATACCACATTGTTAACAAGATATGTCATTCAAGATCATAAAGAAAATTAATCTGTAAAATGGCGGCGGTATAAATAAAAATTTACAACATAATTAGAGTGAAACTTAATAGAGCTAATGAAAAACTTCTAATAGTTGGCACTTTTGTAACCGAAGACAAATTATTTTCATTTATACTCATTTTTTTAATTAGATAATGCGTATGAAATTATGCCAACAAAACAAAACGAATCATCAATCTATGACGTTCCTGTCCCTTCAGAATACGACGTACCATCTAACGGAGCTTCGTTGGATACATCACAAGGTAAAATTGATTCATTATTTATTTGACCTTGTCGATAAATTGAAATATAGCGATGGATTAATTTACTGGAACTTTAGTATGAAGACAAAAATTATGAAAAGAACAGTTTAAGAAGTTGTTACATATATTATTGCATTGCAATTGGAGGTAATTTTAATAGTTGGATTGTAAAGCCTAACATGATTAAAAATAACAGGGCTATATTCAAACCTTAATAGTTGGCCCTTTGTAACTAAATGTAATTTATTTCCTTTAATACTTGTTTTTCGTCGGAAATGGTCTGATGGAAATGGTAAAGTGTGAAATTTTAGTATTATGACAAAAAAAATAAGAAAAAGACAGTTTAATAGTCACTATTGAAGGTAATATTAAGTTGGAATTAGATTGCATTGAAGTATTGTTGCGCAGTTTATTTGTAACTATATAATGGCTGGATTTAAAGTTAGTTGGGCAGTAATAGAAGGGGGGAGGTTGTACAGTGGTGGCAGATAATGGGGAGAAATTTGCCACTTTATAACATATTCTTTTATTTCAGATGAAAATCCCTATGAAATCATTTGTGGATCAATTGCGTCAAATGCACAAACAGTGAAGGGTAGGAAATCAAGAATTTTATAAACTAGTCGGCCCGTGGATAACTAATCGGCCCGTGGAAAACTCTATAGATTTGCCCGTCTCTTTATACAGCATTACGTGCGTCTCGTCGTCATTGTGTCAATACTTTTGGTACCATTACAAAAGAATAAGTTAAGAAGAAATTGAGAATATAGCTAGATGTATAGATGTACACATTTTGACATGAAATTTTATGTTGTAGATCATTTTAAGATGAAAGCTGTGTTCATTTTTTCTTAAATTCAAAAATATTTGAACAAGTGCCTCTGTGCGCTTATTCGATAGGGACGCTCAAAAAAATAACAAAAAGGGTAGGCGCTCATTCGAGCGTGGACGCATCACACCCGGTCGAATTAAGAAATTATTTTGTATTTTATCTTTAATATTGCTTCGAAGTATGACTGAGTTATAAAGAAATGTGCACGTTTACAACATGTTTAAATCATTTCTAGGAATCCTACCTCAAAGCGAGGCTTTTCGAAATTATCCTTGGTTTGATGGTGAAGCAACGCCCGAAAAAGCACAAGATGAGTTAAAGCGACGAGATGAGGTATATATATATTTATGTCAGGTATTCTTATGCTTCTAAGAACGTTTCTAATGTTAATCTTAAAATGTTTATTAAAATATTTATATTATTTTTGGAACGACTGAGCATTAGGAAGTAGCCATTTTAGTTTACTTTTTTACTGCTTTGGATAATTCTAGACTGTTCTAATAATGGAATACCAAATCCCATCTTGCTACCTCCAGGTTGATATCAATTGTACGTAAAATTAGGAATAAAAAAGTTGCTTAAAATCCCAATGATTAAGTTTAAGAATTAAAAAGAGAATTAAAAACGTTACTTTCAAAGGGGCTACAACACGAGTTGTTGATTTTCGACATTAGTGACTTTGTTTTGATAAGAAAGCAAAAACAACACGAGTATTTGTTAAAAATGCCATGTTGGCAGTTATTACAATAAAAAGATTTTTAAATCATGGTTTTTGCATTTAAATCATTGTTAAGGCAAAGATAACAAAAGGGCTGTATTTTTATTATTTGTATTTTCAATTTTAAGTCAATCGCTAAAGTCAAAAATGAACAGCTTGTTTTGTAGTAACTTCGGGATGATAATGTTTAATGCATAATAAAAGTAAATTAAAGGCATAATAGGTATTAATTCTTCATTGTGTGTTTATTTTTAGGAAGGAGCTTTCATGGTGATTATAACGGATTCTGGTTACCTCATCCTTGCGTATCATAACCAAAGTATTATTCCACTTCTGTAAGATTGTTTTGTTTATTTCCATATTACTTAATGTAAATAGCATAGTACCAGCAGAGAGACAACTCAGAAAGTGCAGTAGAACATGACATGTCTTTAAGAAACTAGCCAGTGCTTCATGGATAAATCCACAGGCTAGCCTGTCTTTTGTATACCACGTTGCCTGTGTCTCGCTACTTGCGTTACAATTTCGCACAGAGACAGACAGACGATGGTTATTAATATAGAGATTCCGTTAGCCCGTGGAAAAATCTACAGGCTAAGGCACCCATCCTTCCTGAAGTAAAAAAAAATACCTTCCTATCATAGTTAATATTTATTACTTAAGCAGAGTACTTATTTTTACCCTTTTTACGTTGAGTTTAAAATCCCATCTGTCCCTTAAAAATTGAGTGTCTGCGACATTATTTTTTAAAAATACCGTAATTGGAATAAACATGGCCTGAACTGAGTCCGCTTGAAAATAACAGTTGTTTAGATAATTCAAATTGACATAGGTTTTACTAATGTCAACTGAGTCGCGTAACAAGCACGTCACGTTAATTTCGTGAAGCGATTGTAACTTTAAAAATATTCAAGTATAGTGTAGTTTTATTACAGTATGGGTGTAGCTTAAATTTAGTACGGCTAGAATGGAAAAGAAGCTTTTCTTAACTTTAGAAAATATCTTTCGAAGTTTATCTTTTAGCATAACAAAAGATGAAGCTGACGACTATATCCTTGGTAATTTTGTTAACCAGGTAAAATTACCATACTTATCTAAATTTGTTATTAGCCAATTTTAGCCTAAAATAGTGTTAAATTACAACCAGTTGAAAGGGTAATGACATCACTATGTTCGGTATGTTTTAATGGTCAATGTGACAGTCAAAATGTCAATAAACACTCACATACGACAATTTTGCAATTGCTGGTAAAAAAAAGGCTGTTAGGTAAAATGATTGTTTGAATACAGCTACAAATTTGCACAGGCTCCAGGTAACAGTTCAAGCAGTAATTAAAATAACAATCAACCTAAAGGCTTATTAAAAATGAAGTTGGCAGTCTTTAAACAGAAAACAAAAGTTTCTACATTTTTATCTAGAAATTCAACTCAATACCTGAGCTCATTGGTTTTTACCGTCGACATGCAATCCAGTTACCTGAACGACAAGTGTTACTTACAATACCAGAATCAATTTAATATTTAAAGAAGAATTTATATAGAATTTATATCCCAAGGAGCATTGTAAGCAAAGTGAAGCTTCAGTCAAAAGTGAATTTAAACACATGATTAATGCATTTACAAGTTTTGCTCTGTTAACGAAGTTTTATGATGATAAAGAGAAGAAAGGAGTATTGAAATTAGCTACATGCTAAAAAATGGATGTTGTTTAGCTATACGATTATCACAACAGCTCGATGTAACTCCTTGAAGAAATTCATTAGGCTGACTTCCCAAATTACAGCTCTTCCGTAACACATAGAAATTTCGTCTGTTTGATAAAATCTGAAAGGATTGATGCACGGATTTTCTATTTCTTTGCAAAAAGTCAAAAAAAATAAAAATATATATAATATGTAAATTGAGTAAATAGTTACGTAATTATATGTAATTATGTAATTATTTAAAAACAGGAAATAGTTAATTTTTATTGCAGTCCATTATGCCGTTCTTTTCTTATTCCTTTTGCAATGCTAAATCCTAAATTAACTAACCAGTTGTCGTCATTCGTAGCTTAGTTCTAAAACAAAATCCGTAAAAATCGAGTTCTATGGAAATTTTCTAAAATAAATCTGCGGCGTAACTCTTTGGAACAGAAAGAAATTATTAAAGAAACTAGACGGGGCACCCGGTGTCGAAACTACGGGTCAAGTCGCAAGTAACTGTGAGACTCGGTATTAAACAGTTGGTGGAGCGCTTAATAAGAGCCGTAAACTGTGACATACGATTAGGTGGAGTATTTTAGTACAGGTATGCAGTATGTCGGTGGTTCAGGTGTAATATATTTTTTAATAATAACCTTACTTACAACTTTAGCGGAAAAAAAAACACAGTTTACAACGCGTTGTTACCCTGTCATAGCGAAAAAAATCAGTCAATAAATAATATTTTATTTTGCGGAATAAGTCTATGTGGAAGTTTAAAAATTAACCATGACACCGGGCTGGGCACTTGTACACAGGTATAGATATACACCATGTCGCACATCCATAAAGGAGTAGTACCCTTTTCCGAAAAATCTTTATTCCAGTCTCGGTTTAAATGAAAACATAGAAAATAGTCTGGCGATACCCGATCTAGCTAAAACAATTACTCAGCAATTTTATTTTATAGAATAAGTTTTCATGACAGTAATAAAAGGTGCAGCTACCTAGCTAACTGCAATTAGCATAGGAATTATTGATTAAGAATTTTATCGTAGGCCAAACTGAATATGGCTACTTTCCCTTTTTAGTCTGAGCTAGATAGTCCAGCTTAACATAAAAGTATAATAATAATATAACAAACTGAATAGAACTTAAAAGGATAGGAATAAAAAAGGATAGCTATTGTTAGCTGGCTTTAGCAGGTTGCTGCCTCGAAAATCTATGTAATATATAAATGTTTTTTTTAATAACTCCTTTATACAGCATAAGCGTTTGATGGCTATGATACTTACTGAGTTTCATATTTATCTATTAGACACATGCGTGCCAAAGTTTCTCCTTTGTCAGGGGCTTTGATATTGGCTATTATTTGCAACTACCCCTAAAAATCTCTTGAAATCCTTATAATCAGGAAAATGCAAATGGCCGAAACAGAATAACTGCATTGTTGCATTGTTGCAAAATATATCATTATGAAGATTCTGTGATCCTGGGTTATCCCAAGACAAACATCGTGAGGAAGTAGCCTATCTGTATCCATTTCCGAAAAGAAATCACAATGTTGAACGAAATGTACCCTCCTTGCGAATATTTTAATCAACGTTAACTGAATTATATAAGACATAAATTTTACACACGGGAAAGAAACAAAGACAATTTTTTAATTTAATACTATAGTTGCATGCTTTCGCTGTCTTCAATTAAATTATATATTCTTTGTACATTCTGTGCTTCATAAAAAACTAACTAACTAATTAACGTAGCTTTAAAAACGTAAAAGGTGATGGCTTAACAGCTGGAATGCTCACCTTAAATTTTAAGGATAATGTAAATGTTTTTGTTGCAGCAGATGAAAGATGTCACTTCATGAGGACTATAAACTCATATTTATACATAGAAAGAGAGATTCATTCTAGAAATTTAAGCTATGGTAAAGCAATTGGTGTTACCAGCATTTTTATAAAACTATCTTGTGCTGATTTACGTTGGAATGAATTGGTCCTGTCTGTCCTACTTAGAACGATATGCGCAAAGCATCTTCAATATCGAGTAACATTTTCAGTATTTATTTTAAAGACATTGTAATAAATGTTTTCTTGGGGAAAATGACGTATTATGTCAGAGAATTACAGTTTTAGTTTAAAGATAGTCCTCACGTAAATTATTTTCTGTGAGTTATGGGTGTGCCAAAATTAAATAAAGAAAATATGCTAAGTATATTGATTTTGTAGATGTTATCATCAAAGCCATAAACCTGACTTGAGGAGAATTATTATATACCAACTAATTTTAACTATATTTATTCAACGGCAGCTGATTGTAAAAATTCCAAATTTTGCTTGTTTTAAAATTGCAATCATGTATCTATTGCATGGTAATGCGTGAAGACACCAACCCTTGACATACCGTGTTTGTCAAATCACAAAACTATTGTTACACGTGGACATGTAGTACATACCTGAGCAGCTGATGCAATAATGATTGTTTCAAAAAAATTGTATAGTAACAATTGATAGACTGCTGCTGATTGTGTAACCATACCCAAATTTTCTCAGGTTACTTCAGCACATAACTACTTTTATTTAGCATACTTTTTGAATTGAAAGAACCTTTATATATCCATATCTCTTTAATAATAGCCGTCATCTGTCTGTGTGTCCGCGAAAGGCGCGTCCTGTTACGGAAACACGAAATGTGATATATAAAGGACAGGCGACCCCGTGGATTTTTCCACTGGTTAACAACTTATTATATATTCTTCCATGGTATGCCTTGCTTAAAATGTGACAAATAGACATTGTTTACTTTTACAAAAGAATCTATTGATTTATTCAGAAATAATAAACTATTAATCTTTTATTTATTTTTACTATCTATGGCTGAATAATTAATAGGCGCAAATCTCTTTAAAATTATTTAACATATTAAATAATTGCAACTTCTCACAAATCTCAAGCCGACCCAATCTTAATCTATATTATTATGCCTGTATACGCATGTCTGTCTGTCTGTCTGTCTGTCTGTCTGTCTGTCTGTCTGTCTGTCTGTCTGTCTGTCTGTCTGTCTGTCTGTCTGTCTGTCTGTCTGTCTGTCTGTCTGTCTGTCTGTCTGTCTGTCTGTCTGTCTGTCTGTCTGTCTGTCTGTCTGTCTGTCTGTCTGTCTGTCTGTCTGTCTGTCTGTCTGTCTGTCTGTCTGTCTGTCTGTCTGTCTGTCTGTCTGTCTGTCTGTCTGTCTGTCTGTCTGTCTGTCTGTCTGTCTGTCTGTCTGTCTGTCTGTCTGTCTGTCTGTCTGTCTGTCTGTCTGTCTGTCTGTCTGTCTGTCTGTCTGTCTGTCTGTCTGTCTGTCTGTCTGTCTGTCTGTCTGTCATGCAAAATGGTAGCTTAGCTGCGCAATAGCGAGAAGCATGAAATGCGGTATAAAAAGGACGGGCGAACCCATGGATTTTACACGGGCTAACGACTAGTATACAATATTGTCTCTAAATGTTTACCTTGTTTTGCGAACTCCATTTAATGTGTGCGTTTTACTTCCCTAAATAATTAATTTTTAAGAAAAATAAGTTTTTAAAAATAAATACTGTATTTTTTATCTTAGATTACAAAACATGTACTTCCTATACTTGAACTACCCGTGTGTTAGATATACCGTACCTCCGTTGTCTAGAGATGTTAAAACAGTAGCCTAGAACTAGAATATTTGTATTTCGCATGTACTTACTCCCGATTTCTGCCAAATTAGCGATTTATTGTTTTACATAGAGAGCAAAAATACAGCAGGATGTGCGAGAAAGTTTACGAACGATGTGCGTTTTGTTGTTCTTTAGAATAGATATTTAAATAATTCAAACATGATCTGACTACTAAGAATCACATAAAAATAGAAATATTTTGTTACGCAAAATAATGCCTAAAATATTTTACCGTTATCAAAAATTAACGCAAATAATTGCTTCTTTTGTCATGCTAGGGATTAGAGGTCGAAAGAGCGAGAGCGAAAAGAATTCAACTGTGGTAAAATTAACGCGATTTTGTTGGAAAATATTAATACAACTCATAAAAGGTAAAAAATTTCACCTTAAATCGACTAATTTTTTTTAAAGGTTAGTAACCGTGCGCACTCATTCACCCTGTAGTAAAAAAAAGATTACTTATCTATCATAGTTAATATTTATTACTTAAGCAGAGGTCTTTTTTTACTCTTTCTGAGTCTTAAATCCCCCTTAAAAATTGAGTGTCTGCTGAGTTCCTGATTCTGCGACATTATTTTTTGAAAATACTGCAATAGGAATGAACATGGACTGAACTAAGTCTGGCTGAAAATAACAGTGGTTTAAATAAGTCAAATAGAAATTAATATAGTTTTTATTAATGTCAACTGAGTCGCGTAACAAGCACGTCACGTTAACTTTATGAAGCTATTGTAACTTTTAGAATAGTCAAGCATGGTATAGTTTCTTTACAGTACGAGTGTAGCTTAAATTTAGTACGGCTAGGACAGAAAAGAAGCTTTTCTCAACTTTAGGAAATATACATAGCTGAATATTTATCATAGCACATCCGTATTTCATTCTCAACAGAGAATGCTTCACCCCGATCAGATCTCTGATCATGATGGGCGAGTATAATGCGTGTAAGTCATATTGAAAGAGAACTACTTTGTTCATCATTAACATACTGCCTGGCAGTGAGCGGGATTCGATCCGCGGTCCCCAGAACTGGGAGCCGCAGACGAACCCACTACACTACGTGCCGCACGTACAGGGAGTTGCTCAAATCACACTTTTGGGGTTCAGGCGTAAACCCCACCGCTTCTCTAGAGATCCCCCGACACCCCCGTAAAATCAATGAAATCATAAATTATTATAAATGATAAATTCTGCTGACATCAGCAAAAACATCTGCGCATGCGCAAAAATCTGATAAATCTGACAGAATCCGACGGCATCATGCTGAACAAGGGAAATCCCCTAATTCAAAATTTTCTGTCCATCTAAAAAATTTATTGATAAATAAAATCTGTATATAATAAAAGAGACACGAGTTGGTTTAGAAATGCAATGACAAAATTATACGACACTGTATCAGCGCCAGTAGCGTCAACTCGCGATACTCTTGCCGATCGACTGCATAGTGTGCGAGATACTGTTACTTATTATTACAATAAAGTAAAGAAGCAAATTTCAATAAAGCCAACACTACATGATGAAATCGAAGCTGAGGCACAGGAAGACTATCATGATGCCGAAGACAACCAAGAAAACTACACTGGAGTTGAAGACATCCAACACATATTTGATGAACACGACATGAATATGTTGGAAGATGGAACTCGAGTCAAAACTTGGAGAATCAACAAGAATCTGAACCAACCGATAACAGATGCGATCATGCGAAAAATTACACCATACATAGATATGCGAGTAAATCTTGTTTACAGTTTCAGCTGCAACATTCACCAAGGTGGAGGTGGTGTATCTTTCTATCACAAAAGTAAGAGCTCCAAGTCTTTATCAAGCATCGCAGAGATTGAAGCATTCATAGAGGAATGTGAAATGAAGCGTCTGGATCTGGAGGATGGTGAGTTTTGGAGCAAGGCATATTTACCACCAGTCTGAACCATCGAGGCCCTAGGAGCATATGAAGGGAAAATCGTCTTCGATCATGTACAGATCAAGATCATAAGCACGCGTGAGCCTCTGTTGAGATGCGGACCCCTTTCAGACTGGCTGGGAAAGAAGAGATGTATCTACGCTATGGATGGTAAAGAGAGAACGGACAATCTATGCTTCTGGAGATGTTTAGCGGTAATAAATAGGGCTAACGTAGAACGTGGAACGCCTAACAAAGGAATCTCTTACATTGGGCCGAGAGTACTACGAGGACTCCAAGCTAAAGCGTAAGGATGTGCGCCCTACAAAGCTGGTGGATATGGAAGGTATTGTAAAGCACTTTAAAATCAACATCAAAATATATGAACCTAAATCAAACAAGGAGAAAGCACCATGGCGACTTATTTATGTTCAGAAGCAGCATAAGAAAGGGTTAGATGACATCACTATTAGATTGTTGGAAGGCCACTGCTTCTACATTAAAGATATCAAGGTGTTGAAAAAAAACAGGTCAGAGAAGATATTCTATGGTGAAGGTTATAGCTATGATGCATCTAAATGGTTAGAAGACATGTCGGGGGAAACAGGAAGACATATACATCATGCTTTATGTGGTCATGGTAGTGAACTTGTGATATGTGATGAAAAAGGGAAGGAGTGGAAAGTAGACGGTTATGATCCTATCATGAAGACCGTGTACGAGTACCACGAATGTTACTGGCACGGATGCCCCAGTCAGCCAGAGCCTTATACATAAATATGATACGCAGACAGGGATACAACCTCATCACAGTGTGGGGATGTGAAAATCCCTCCAAGATCAACCGACATAAAATTTATCAGGTATCCTCATTATATCGTGTTTGATTTCGAGGCGCTCTCGTCACCTCTGAATTACCACCAAACATCTGATTTGACATAACTTTCGAGACATATACTGTCGGTATTCACGATAGTTTGAATGACTACCCAACGTTCTTAGAAAATGAAGATCCTAAACTTTTATTGAAACTTTTTGTGGAAGAACTGAAAAAGAGACACGCTCTTATTGTGGCCGAAGTGGAAATAATGTACCCGAGACCTACAGATTTCGACATGCTTCCCAAAAATACCCAGGATGCGTGGAACGAATGGATGAAGCAGGTTGCTGTGATTGGGTTCAACAGTTGAAAATATGATCAAGCGCTACTTTATTGAGCAAATTGCGAAAAACGAAAGCGAAAGGTCAAGGTTGCAAAGAAAGACAACAATTATATGTTCGTGATAATATCAAATTTGAAATTTCTGGATATCAAAAACTTTCTTGCACCAGGGATGAGCTAAAAACGATGGTGCAAGTCTTTCGAATGTAAGCTAGAAAAGCTCGTGTTTCCATACGACTGGCTCTCTAGTTATGACAAGTTGAATCACGTTGGACTTGTCGCACACGAGGACTTCTATAACCGATTAAAGGATAAAAATACACTATCACCCGAGGAGTACGAATCCTTCTGCACATAATTCTATAATCGAGGCTGTGTCACAATGATGGACTGGTTAGGTGAATACAACATGGGCGACGTTGAACCCTTCATCGAAGCAGTTGATAAAACCAGACGTCAATATTACGGAGCTGATATCGACATTTTGAAAGATGCAGTTAGTATCCCGGGCATCTCGATGAGATATGTGCTGAACAAGTCGCTCCAGTTGAACCCAAAGTTCGAGCTCTATGCGCCTGGTGAACCTTGTAACCACAAGTTTAAAGAAGACTGCTACAGCAAGACCTGTAAAGGTTGCAAAGAGAAAGCCTGTACGGAATGTACGAAGAACGAGGCTTATGAGCTGCTACAAACGGGTATGTTAGGAGATCCGGCGATCGTATTTTGTAATTACCACGAGCGTGGTGTGACAGGGATCAGATCCTACATCTACACGAAGGCAAAACAGTGCAATACAATTTTGGGTTTAGATGCAAACATGTTGTAACCTAGCACACTGATATACGACTTTCCTTGTTGTAAAGAAAAATTAATCACGATTGCTGAGCCTAAGTCGCCGCAAAAAGTTGAGAAACTAACACGACGTGTGCAAGCAGGCTCCTTGTTTGGGTTTGTCCAAGTTGACATTGAAGTACCCGCGGATGAGAAATTGCATGAGAAATTCTCCGAGATGTCGCCTCTATTTGTGGTAAAGGAGATACCCGATTAAGCAATTCCGCAGCATATGCACGATTATTTAAAAGCAACAGGACGCAAGCGTGTTCACACGTAAGCTCCTTGGGGTGATGAAAGCAGAAAAGATCCTGCGCTATACACCTCTTCTAAAATGGTACCTTGATCATGGTTTACAAGTGACAGCTATCCACCAAATTCTCAAGTATAAGCGAGGTAAGCCATTTGATTGGTTTCCTGAGGAAATCGCGAATGCACGACGCGAAGCGGATAAATATCAGATAAAAAGATTTCGGGGGACACACCAAAATTTAAGGGTAATTCATTCTACGGGAAGATGATCGAAGATCTAGCAAGACATGTAAATACAATGTTCACGAGCAACGAAAAGAAGATTGATCAAGCGATCCATATCTCGAAGACTTGGAGCCGATAGGCGATGTTTATGAGATTAGAGAGGGCAAGCGCAAGCGTAGCATTGACAGAGCCTACCAATGTGGGATTGCAGTGTACCAACTTGCAAAACTTCGCATGCTTAAATTTTAATACGATTTCTTGGATAAGTATGTAGATCGTCAAGACTTCGAGTATATCTATATGGATACCGACTCTGCTTATTTTGGCATCTCTGGAGAAGAATTGCGAGATGTTCTGCGTTCTGAGCTGCTCGAGGAGTACGAAAAAGATGTGGAAAACTGGCTGGTGACGGACGATTACTCGAAACGCACCGGATGGTTATTCAAACTAGAATTTATAGGGTTTAGGATGGTTGCAGACACACCCAAGTGCTACTTCGTCGAAGGAAAAGAAGGCATCAAGTTTTGATGTAAAGTCAAAAAAACAAAACGAGATGATATGGCAACGATATATGAACGCGTTGAAAGAACATGTAGACACTGAAAAAAATACAGAGTTCAGAGTTTATGATCAAGGGATGGTCACATATGAGCAAAGTATGCTAGGGCTCTCAGCGTTCTACGATAAACGTCGCGTTTGAGAGGATAATGTGCATATGGTAGCTTTAGCGTTGTAATCGGTATATCTACACTACGAAGCACAACTGAGTCACCCCTCATCAGTATAAAGCGGTAAATACAAGATCAAACCTCATTTGTCTCATCTATTCAAAAATGTTTACAACATTTCTGAATAATCAAGGGTTTTCAGCGTTCTACGATAAACGTCGCGTTTGAGAGGATAATGTGCATATGGTAGCTTTAGCGTTGTAATCGGTATATCTACACTACGAAGGTTTGCCCGGTGATGCGTCGTTTGCCACACGTACAATACTCAAGGTAATACTGAATGGCTATATAAAACGTGAGAATATAGTAGAAATGTGGTACCAGGCTTAGCTCCTGGCTGAAAGGTAGGGATGCGCAGGCTAGAGCATGCCTTACCTGGAAGCGGCTGTCTAGCCCCAGTTTGTTGGTTGTATCATGCTGGGAAAAATTGTGCCAAAATGTCAGTGTGCAGGAACGGCCTCTGAAAGTTCACACTTAAAAAGGTGTGTTCGTTAATGCGTGGACCAGCACGACATTCTGTATAGAGTATCAAGACCAAGCACGGTAAGCCTGCAAAGCAGGACAGCACTAAAAAAACATCTCGGAGATGGAAAACCAAAGGTTCTGAGTGGAATACTCGCAGAACATATTTGATGTTGTTGATACTCCTGCAGAAGCCTTGCAACAGCCGGAAAAAGTAGATAAACGTCAAGCTTTGAGGGATGCTCTACGCAAAGGCAAAGGACATCTTTTACCGAAGAAGTGTACTGAGGGCTTCGTAGAAAAGGCGCCAAACGGTGCAACCGAAAAGGCATATGCGGAATATGTTCAACGTGAAAGTCATGAGAAGGGAGAAAAAACTACTAAAGTACTCTCTTCGCATGCAATTAGTTTGTACGCCAATATTGTAGGGAATGTTGTTCAAATTGATAGTGCTGAGGGTTTAAAGCGAGATATCGAGGAAGATCCAATTATCAAGGATAGTATGGCTGATTTGGGGATCCTCATCTACTCTGCCTTTGGTAAATTTCTAGCGCCCATTCTCGTTGCTGCTCATAGAATTAACTACACTCAGCTGTCCAAAAAAATATAAGCGGAGAAGATCTTAAAAAGAAGAAGAAGAAGATGGGGAACAATATTGTAAGAAGTAGAGGGCATAAAGCGATGGAGAGCCCTAGCTGAAGCTCTCCACCGCTGCATGTGCGCTAATTCTCGCCCCAGTTTTTATGACTGTATTGAGTTTTATGTTGAGTTCGTGTCGGTAGGAAGAGATTGAAGGATACATTTGTAATTCTTACCCTATCTTTAAGAATACGTTAAAAGTAGTTGTAGGGTTACATGAAGTATATGATCAATGTGGGGTTATGCCAAGTTTTGACACATTACTCAGTTATGGCTTAGCTGTGAATCGAAAAATTATAATCACTCCGCCTGCAGGTAGCTTTCCAGTCCATGTCTGTGAGTTAGAGCTAGGTGAAAAGTGTTTGAAATGTTTATATAAGAAAAATGATTTGAATTTTATCGAGAATAGTGTGAGTTGTGTGATTGAAATTTTATAGAGGTACATCTTCTATATAAGTGTAATAATAATAAATGAGCGACAGTACACAACAGGGTGCAGAACAGCATATAATTACAAAACCTATAAAGAATCCAGGTCGAGTAGCACAAGGTCATAATCTAGCAACACTTATGAAGAAGAAAGAATAACTGAGGCACTCTTCTTGGGACAGTTCAATACCAAGTACATCAAGTACCTTGTCAAGCCCATGATCAAGTTCTACCGCCATTTTATGAGCGATAGCAGTAACGGTAATTATTACAGTAGTTGTTGGTGTTTAGTGCAAATTTTTGAAGCAACAAAAACAGCAGCAGCATCAGGAAAAATCATCAGAGCAGCCGCCTCCTATTGAAAAAAAGTTCAACCTCAGAAAATAGATATTTTTAAAATGCCTTCTTCAACACTATAATAAATGACTTCCAATATAACACCACAAGAAAAAGAAATTATCGATATGCTCTATGAGACTTCACACTCGAGTATGCATTGGCAGGTAAGAGATTTTTATGGATTACACGACCCTCTGCAAAAATGGACATAACCGATATGTTGAAAATGACAGGGTACTTCGCAGCAGGGCGTGCAGGTCGAGAAATGGCTGTGAAAAAGGGGTGGATTTATCTTTTGGGTGAATTTACTTTTTTGGAACAATGTTTGCTTCCAAATAAGTAAATATAATAAACATGTCGACTATCGGCTTTCTTGTAGCCGTTTCAGCAATTAACGCATTAGCATTTAGCGGAAGTAATTACCTATTTAGGAAGCTTCCGGGTAATGGCGAAGAAGAGAGAAAGAGGCACGATAAGGCTATAGAGGAATTTCAGGCTGCGCAATCTCAGTGGGTGCGCGATAGACAAGCAAAAATGGACTGGAATAATAAACAACGAGAGCTGAAGAGGCAAGCAGGTGATGATTCGAAAGAAATTGAGATGAGTACGCGAGAATACTACATTGCTACAATTGATAAAGCCCCTAAGCTGTCTGATTTCTATGTCCCTTCCAAACATCAACAGGACGGTGAACTTACCTTCATTGTACCTAGCTCTTCCGGGGTGTGCAGCGTATAAATATTTGTAATAAAAAAGCACACATTTTAACATGTAATAAACATGTCAAAGTAAAGAAGTCACTAGCAAAACATATCGTTACAGAGGAAGATGCAGAAAAGTTGAGTAGCATTTACTATCAGCCTGAACATCTTTGGGTTGGTAGAAAATCCATCAAAATACGATAACGGTTCGGAATTTAAATCGGAAGTAACAAAACTTTTGGAAGGTAAAGGGGTGAGAATTTCTAGAACCACCACAAAGCATCATCACACCTTTACAGAGTTCGTTGAGTCGTATAACAAAGTGCTTGCAGAGGTCACTGAGGACCCAATTAGTATTGTTGGGTGAAAAACCTCAACAATAGTAAGGCTATAATGGTTGGAATGAAACCGTCAAAAGCTATCAAGTTGAAAGACGTACCACTTGTGAAAAGTGAAGAGTTCCACGTGGAAAAGCCACTACCAGAGGATGGTCTCTACTTCTATCTACTTCAACCTGGAGAAGAGCATGGAGACTAAAAAAGACGTGCAACCGATGCTTTTTGGAGCAAAAGGACGTATAGGCTGGATCGTATTGTAGCAGACCCTAATAGTCGTGTCTTGTATTATTTGAAAGAAGGGCCCAACCGTAGTTTTGTTGCAGAAGAATTAATGCTAGTACCAGAAGATGTCGAAATACCTCCAGAGCGTATCATGAAGTGGTGAAATGGTATGTTCCGCGTTGTTGTCATCTTTTAAGTCTCATGAGACTTACAAGAACCTACCTGTATATATTCCCTATACTCGCAGATAATCATAGGGGTGCAAGGTATAGAACGGATATCCATACACGATTCCTTTAATAACATTTGGCTCGTTATCGAGGTTGATGTCAACCAGTAGGCTATCTATGACTTTAATAAAATTTACATTTGGGTCGTTATCATTAAGGTTGATTTCAACCAGCAGACTTCTGAACCGGTCATAGCCGAGAATTTTCTTTGTCTTCAAATGTTCTGGAACATATTGGAGCGCTTCGGTTAGGATTCCGCTTATCTTTTCCAAATCAGCTAAATCTGATAACTTTAGTTGTTGATTTTTTATAACCTCATAACACATAACACCGTATTTGTTCACACCCGCACTAACCATATACCTAATCGTTTTATATCATTTTCTAACTCCATGTCGATCTCAAGTCTTGCGAATGTTGCCCATGCTTTTTTTCTTGCTGCTACTCTGTGTAAAAGCTGTTCATCTTCATCAATTGGATACTCAAATCATTCGTAGTATAATCCATTTCGAAATCTAAAATTTTCCAAGCATTGCGGGCAATAACCAGACACTGGCGCTGCTTTGATACAACATTATAACAAAGGTACAGAGGTATTGTAAAGATCCGTAAATTGTAATTGTACGTATGCTTCCATATTTGTTTTTATATTCCATTACTTTTTTCTACATCCATAGTGATTAAGTAATATTATTTATTTATTTTTTGGTAACTCGCAAAAAGTCACAAAATTATCGCCTGCTTACACCATATCGATACCGAACATCTCTTCGAAAAGTTCCCACGTATCTTTATCAGGCAGTGTACAGTGGTTCATGTAAAATTGTACGTGCCAAGGATATCTTCTTTGAATAGGCTCCGTGCATGTACGGCATTAGGATTGTCGCATTCAGGTTCTATTACTATCATATCAGGGTACCTTACTCTTAGAAGATTTATTCTCTTCGTGAGCTGTTTATGCTGAGATCGGATCATGTAGTGGTTATGTCTGCCAGTCATTCCATGCTCGTGAAGATCGTTCTTATCGACTACACATAGCACAGTATCTATAGGAATTCGATATGGAACATAGCGCGGTTGTAGTTGTTCGATCTCCTGGCGTAGCTCTACATTCTGCTCTCTTTCAACTTGAAGGTCATCTCCAAGGATTTCCTGAGCCGTATCTTTTTCTTTAACAATCCCAGCAAGTTTTCGCATTTCTCTAGGCAACACCTCTTCTACAACCCACTCCATAAATTGTTCTGCTTCAGGTTTACCACACCTTAAGAAGAAACAATAAAGTCCGGGTTCCGTCAGCAAAACTGTGTTTGGTTGGGTATACTCAGAGTTGAGGACACCCCCGAGACCAGTAATAGCGTCGCCTAGCTTTATACTTCTCAGGAACAAGTGGCTTTATTGCTTGTACCCCAGCCTTTCTTTATATCCTACACCTCTCCATACATCAGAGGTAACGATACATTGATCTTTATCCTGGACATAAAAGGATCGGACTTGTATTCCTTGGAAATAATCAACCATTACAAGATACATTCTTATCATGTTAATTTTTTTAAACCGAACATATTTTTTTCATGGATAGTCCAAGAAAAATTTTTTTTTTACATAAAGTAGAAAAGAGCTCAGGAAACCCAACGCGGCTGTCAAGGATAGAAAAATATCTGATTTGTTCTGGTGATTTTTAGGTCCAGATCAACACCCCAACCGTTGGGGGTTTTGAAATTCACTTCTTTTATGCATACAAACACCACTAAACTTAGTTGTTGATGTAGCTATATGCTTTAAACCGAGGGTTCCGCGGGTACACTGCTGAGTTGACATCAATGATCGTAGTTTTGTGGACCAAATCGATCCATAAAACCACCATTCGCTCGAGAATTCTATAACTCCTAGGGTGCTCCAACCTAATGTACAAGCAGGCATGTTTTGATTTTTTCAGTTGAGTTTTGATCTCTTCCCAAATGCTGATCATGTTGATTTCTTCATCAAGAAGCTTCATATCTGACCGTTCGTGTGGGTACCAGAGGAAGAGCTGCTTTTTTGTCTTCGAAGATTTTTCGGTAAAGCGGTATAAGACTTTAAAAGGAGCCACAAAGAGTGCTTTCTATGTCTGCCTAAAATCGCTATTTCAAGCAGAGATTGTCTTTTTATATCGAGATTCTCGTCTGCTATGCAGTCGTCGATAATGAACATAGTATCTTCGCCAGTTAGGAGTGACGATAGTTTTTCAATCCATTCAAAAATTTGATCCTTGGGGTAGATCAAAAATATATAATCATCTTTCCAAAACGGAGGATCTATCAAGGTAAATGCTGTTCCATTGTATAGTCGGGTAACGAATAACTATATTGTGAACATTTTTTTTGTATTCACCTTCTAGAAGACTTGTTGTGTTTTCCCACAAGACGTTGGTCCTGTAAAGATTGTAGTATGGGGCTCTAAAACAATGTCTATTTGAGCCATTTATTTAAAACTTTAATACTCGACGCTATGAAATCTACCATCCAGAATGCTCAGTTGGGCATCTTGGAGCAGATAGATATAACATTTAACATCCCCTGTTCCATCGGCTTTCTTCGTCATCTTAAGTGTGATACCGACCGACAATCTCTGTAAAGGTCTCCCAGTACCATGCAGATTATGATCAGGAGATGATCGAAAATCGATAAAAAGTGCATATCTCTCAGTCATGAATTGACCTATTGTTACCGTGGAATCATGCCGACCGAATAGATTCACAATTTGCTCAAATTGATCCTCCCCAAGCACTGCGTGCGAATATAGATCATTGGGTTCACCTTCAACAGTGATGGATATATTGTCGATCTTCGGATTGTAGAATACTTCGTTCAACCCAGAGTACGCTTTAACTTTTAACAGGTCTACGAACAGCAATAGGACACCTTTCAAACTTTTCGCAGGGGTATCAATTTGGAGATTATAGTTGGTATTCTCTTTTTTAATGGTGATCACCTTGCTTCGAAGTATTCTCTCAAAGGGTAGTGCTAATAAATTATAGCGTGATACCATAGCACTTGCAAGCCCGTCGTGGTTTACTTTATCAAACCCTAATTAATTATTGGTGATCTTGTAAGTAGTATCTGCCGCTTTTGCTGCAGTAGATCCATACGATGCAAAATGAATAACAAATTGTAACCTGTCGTGTAATCCAGGTTGGTAGAACAGTAAATATTTTGTCAATCAAACATCTTTCCCA
Source organism: Hydractinia symbiolongicarpus (assembly GCF_029227915.1). Taxonomy (NCBI): domain Eukaryota; kingdom Metazoa; phylum Cnidaria; class Hydrozoa; order Anthoathecata; family Hydractiniidae; genus Hydractinia; species Hydractinia symbiolongicarpus. Next base: position 25,526,525 of record NC_079879.1, read on the forward strand.
GAGGGATACAGAAAGTATTACCATAGGCTGCAGCGATCGCTTTTTCTTCGTCTTCGCTAGTTTTTACTTGCACGGATAGTACCATCTTTAGGTTTAATACCTCCTTGAATCAAGTTGTTTTCGCGCTCGAATTTAGATGCCCAGGCTCTTACCGATATTGGAAACAATAATACGCTTCGTGTTTGACCCAGCTAGTTCGAGATTTAACAAGAGTTTAAGGCTCCGAGGAAAAATGACATCATTCTGTCCCATATTTGTTACGTTGACATATTGATTGTAGATGGGACATGAATCACCTTTACACGCTGCTTTTACGCCCTAATTGCAAACATCGTTCTTAATTCTGCATAGGGATCGAGGGTTTTTCAAAATATGTTATTACTCATAGCTAGTTTATTATTAGATGATTTTTTGTTAAAATAAAATGGATAATCCAACATATAAAGGAGACGATTTTACACCTGAGGAAAATATCCCAGCCTGGCACTAGCTCGACGCAAACACCTAAATAAATAGAAATGCAGGAGGGCACCAAGCTAACTCGTCAGATGGAACGGGTCAAACAATCGAAGATCGACGCTCTTTATGACCATCTTGAGGAGACACTAACGCTATCGACTGCGAGACAATATCATGAATTTCGAGTGGAGGGGGATCGGCTTGTCTTTAAAGGTGTAGATATAACCGGCCTTGTGTATCAAAAAAGCGGGGAATTCCGATCAGTTGGTGCAATAACAACGAACCTGAAGGTCGGCCTTGTAAGGGATCTAGGCTTCACAACTTTTCAGCTGTTGGATTACTCATATCCACCATTGTGCAAGCCTCGACAGGAGGTGGAGCAGCAGCTGCTGCTGCAGCAGCGGGAAGCGGTAGTGCTAGTAAACGTTTTGTACGAAAACAACTTGAAAGACTTAGATTTTTTTTATAATACTTGGCAGGGATAGCACTACCTGGTATCATGGGGATGCGATAGTCTCCTTCTTCTTTAGAGTTGCTGCAAAAGTTGTCAAATTTGTGGCTAAGCATTTGTACATGGCAAAAGATCGTAAATAGAGTCGTGTGTGCAAAGCAAACACACACGAATGTTTCCTACTTTAACCAGATATAAGGGATGATGAGACCTATTCCGGTCGTAACCAAGACAGCCTTGTTATCTGCATGTTGCTCTGCTTCTATTGCCTCGTGCACCTGCGGGGCCGCTAGGTGATGTTTACGGATAACGTGGCTCACCTGTGGCGGGCAGCGTTTAGTTGAGGTCTCAACAGGCTGCTTCATCTTGTTTAGATTAGCTTGAACCCCAATGTTTGCCTTTGCAGGTGCAATCAAGACATTGTTATTATAACCCTCAATTTTACCAATACGAAGATTCATATTTGAGGGTAACATGTACACGCTGGGCATGACAGCAAAATTGACGGGAGTTTGCGCATAGTGGAACACCTTTTGGTAAAGTGTTATGCCTTACCCTACATTTTCTTCTCTCCGAACCATACTTTCAAACTTTTGTTGCAGAATTTGCCTCGCTGTATAATTGTCTGCGCCAGAACCTAGCAAGGATGCTTTTGCTTCCTCCTTTGTACAAGATCGAGGATCTAGCAGCTATTATCAACAAACAGGCTAATGGAAAGGCAGAGATTTTGTGTTGAATTATGGTTACTGCCGACTACTTGTAAATGACGGATTTAAAGTTGTTATTAACAGAACACTGCAAGAGCTCATGGGTTTGAATGATCCTATTGACGGAAAGAATTATACGAAAGGTGACTATGATGTATACTACAAGAGCGATGTATACATTCGGCTGAGACTAGTTTGCCCTCAGATTGATGAAGATAATTGTTTCCTTGATGGTAAAAAATCAAAGATTCTCGCGATGCTGCCCACCAAAGAGTTAAATGCTTGGGGAGATATGCTTACATGGAATTTCGAGACTCCGACATATCTTGCTCTGAAAGGATCGACAGACAGACTCGAATTCATGCTGAGTGACGATTATCACCCTGGAAAAAACGCATCTTTTACAGGATTCACGATGCAGTTGCTTATAGAATTATATAATGAAAGAACACGGATGATACTATGAAATTATATCCTACCTTACCGTCAAGCGCGCCTGAGGATGATGAAAGTCACGTCTACCGATTAAAAAAGATTGAAGAGATTGAACAATATTTACGCAAGGACATCGAGGAACGGGACGGACTTGCAAAAAAGTTCAAGATGCATGGCACCTGGGTTCGCTATTGTGACCATGGACTATTAAGTTTAAATGTATCACTACAGGAATTGGCATTGGTGCATCAGCCACGGGATTTGTAGCTCCCTTGTCTATTGCTATGGGAGGTATTGCATTAGCCATGGGAATAGGGCAGGCTGGCCTGAGGAATGCTTCAAAAATGTTAGGCGCAAAATCACAGAAACATGAAAGTATAAGGCTACTTGCTGAATAAAAGTTAAATTCTGTCGTTGATTTTATATCAAAGGCAATCGAAAATGGTGTTATCAGTGATTATGAGTTTAGCTTAATAATGCAGGAAAAACAGCGCTATATGGTATTAAAGGAACAGATAAGGCAAAGAGTTAAACGTATCGTCAATAATATCAATGAGCGGGGACGTGCTCAGCTAGTTGCAAAGGGCAGACAAGAAGGTCAAGAGGAAATTTAAAAAAAACTTCAATCTGTACAGATTGTCAGCGGTACTTAGATAAACCCCTACCTTATTTGATATAGGTAGAAGTATAGTTGAGAGGGGTACCCAATTGGGTACCCATATGATGTCTTGGGGTTTATAGGAAAATATTCCTACAAAACTACATGCGTTTATCATCGATTTCGCAACCGATTACAACACCAGTCTCCAAATCGATCAGTAGGTCTTCATTATGTACTATACGTCGCGATTTTTTAGCAAGTTGCTGTAAATATTTTTTAAGATGTTTTTCAAATATTTTTCAAGATGTTTTTTTTAAGGAATTATTCTGCCAGGAGGGGTCATGGCTTAGATGTTGATTTTACGCTACGCAAACTTAATAAGGGTCCGTGTTCTACCGAACAACTACCGAAAAACTGCTTGCCACATTCAATAGACCGCACAGCGTAACATCTCCCTACTTTCCCGTTAACCCGGTGCAATAATAACATTCACTCGCGCATATGTAATCGCCGCTGAGGGGAACTGAAATTCAGTCTTCCGCACAAGGTGCGAGGGTTATAACCACAAAGTTACATCGCCATAAACTAGACCACTAAAAAGTGAGTGCTTTACATGTTTAGCAGGAATTGAGGTCATAGGTTATCAAAACTGAAAAAAAGTCTTAACACAACAACATAAATAAAACTCTTACGATGTATGTTTGTAGCTAAAATCATAAAATTGGTTTGTCTAAATCTATACATGGAGAACATGATATACTTATCTTGATATACTTATCTCAACATGTAACGATTTATTAGAAACAAATATTACAAAAATTAAATGCGTTTATGTGACAAAAAAAAAATAGATGTCAAACCTCAACAACACATCATTCAAAATGATTGTTGTAAATCTAGCTCTAGTCGTTTAATGTTCCTTCGTGATAATTGGATGCCGCGAGAAACTGGCTCATTGGTTATCCGTAAAAATCACGCATCGTGATTGGTTCACTACACGTGAGCGTTTCCAACAAAGTCAGTAAAGATATGTGACATCTATGACTTGCAGCTGCAAGATTTGTGCGTGCATTAGCACGACCCGGGTTTGGCAGATGGACAACGGCTATTATACATATAGAGATATTTTTATGAAAAGGTTATGATGTGAGCAAAAACGATACCCATTTTGTGATGCGAAAGTCCATCTTTCAGTTTCGTTTCAAAGTCAGAGAAACTTCAAGTAGTTGGAAAGGTATGAAACAGAAATAAGAAGTATAAAATAAATATTAAACTAAATTATACAAAAATGTTCGGCCATTATAAGCAAAGTTATAGATAAACAGAGCAAAATAACCTGCTAAAAAAGCTGTTCAAATCCATTGTAAAATTCAACCCACCAACAGTACCAACAAGATAAACACAAAATGACGTTATTATGTATATTATTTCATCAAACGACAATTTTCTGTTGACATTAGTTACACACCTTTACATTAAGCCCTTGAGTTGTAAAACTAATTTAACAAACACCGGTAATTTGCCGCACTATAAATTTTGAAATTATTTTATTTGCGTGGTAGTTATTTCCAACAATTTCAATAAATGGTTCGTTTTGCATTCAACAATGTTTTCTTTCAAAACGATCATTACAATTGACTCAATTGAACATATAGTCTAGCGGTTTCCTGTGATTTCATCTTTTATCAGTGTTTTCATTTCTGGCAGCACGCTGTTGTATATGTTTCTGTTGTATATGTTTCTGTTGTTATGTTTTCTCCAATGTTAGTAGTATTAAAATTGTTACATGGTGTTTTTCATCACAACATGTGTTTGACAACATTGTTATGGTTAGGTAATAATTACTTGGAAATAGAGAAGTAGGGAGGAGTCAGACAAAGTATAGCTGATACATCTCTACTAAAAAAACAAACAAACGAAATACCGTAAGTACTTTCCCATCACTGAGAGTATAACAACTGATTTTTATGTTTTATTTTTACTCTGTTCGATGATCTAAGACGTAGAAGTATAGCTCTGCTCGTCAAAATGACGAGAACAACCTGGATAGCATTAAGCTTTTTTTTACTTGCTTTATTTTGGAATACAGGTAATGTGCTACTTCTATATCCTATCCCCTGTCAAATTACAACCTTTTTTTATTACGTTATGTAGCAAGTTTTTAGGTGTATGGATAGTTTTACTGATAGTTTTATCACTTTTTAAAATATTTTTCTTAGAATGCGCCTACAAATATTACGAATACCAAGATGATATTGAAGACGCAGTTAATGAAGCATTCAAGATTAATGACGACTACAATGATGAGGTTGATAACGTTAATGATGAGAATGATGAGGATGCTGACGACGACAAAGATGACGATGATGATGGTGCAGATGTTATCGATGACCAAGTTGTGCAAGGTAAAAATGATCTAAATTTTTTTTGGAGCAAAATTAATTTCGTGCCATTAACCCCAAGCTTCTCACGCTTAACCCTATCACTGAGGAGATTTGAAGTAAATACCATGTAACTGAAATGGCGTCATTTCTGATCCCAATGTTGTCACAATATTGTTCAATGATAATAATAATAATAATAATAAAAAGCCACAACCTGTAAATTAAAAACAACTAAGATCAGGTATATTTTGGTCTATTTCATACCATCTTGTCCCAAAGGTCTTTTTTAAAAAAAAGTAAAAATTGAGTGGTAAAACACAAGTTTGCTAAATTACAGTTTTTATACGCATATTTTATATGCCTTCTACAACAATAAGTTAATCCAAAATGTCAAAAAGAAGAAAGAAATAGCTTACAAAGACTATAAAATCGAAAACAACAAAGTAGATCTTTTGGTGTATTGAATGTGGCTATACGCACAAAACTTTATATTCATTAAATTTAAAAAAATGTTTGTGTTAACAATTCTAAATCAACAAAAGTCAGTTTTTCAGCATGCTGATTATGTCTTTGCCCAAAAACTCCTACACGAAAATGCCAAAACCACAATTTGGAACAAATTAAGTTTACATTTTAAAAATAAGAAATTTCTGCACTTTATTTTTAGAAATCTTTGCAGGAAAAGAACTCCGTAAACCAAAAAAAAATCAGGAAAATATTTAAAATTAGTTCTTTCGGTATATTGCATGTACCTTTTGCCACAGAAAATTAGCAGAAAAAACACACGAAATTTTTTTTGATCCCAATAACGTGATTAAAATTGATTGTTTTTATAATAAATATTTTTTTTTATCCAGTAAGTAAATCTACTGAGAATTAAGTCAGTATCTTCAGTAATACCTGAGAAATCTATTGTGTGTTGACATTTATTGTAAAATTAGGAAATTGAGCAATTTTAGGCATCTTTTTAGACGTCTTTTCTTAACCCAATGTCCTCATCAAATTATTTTTTTACCTGGAATCTGCGTGTATTTAGACTTTCTACAAGTATGCCTAGTCAAAACTGCAAAAAAATATGACGTCATTCTGGTGGAGTATTTCTCTCAAATCTATTTCGTAATCTATCCCTAGAACCCATATATGACCTTAGAAACCCCTTTGTAACCACCCACAAGGACGTCTAAAAAACGTCTAAAGACCCATGCATCGAAGTCTAGAAAACATCTAAATCTGGTCCATTTTGTCCGCTTTTAAGATGTCTTTCGCAAGACGCCCGTTAGACGTCGAGGAAAAGACGTTTTTAAAACGTCTTGTAATGGACGCACTTAAGACGTCTAAAAAGTGAACAAAATAGACTAGTTTTAGACGTTTTATGGACGTTTTTATTAAACCGTTTTAAAGACGACTAGAGTGAACGCTTTTGAACGTCGTAAAATGCTTCTTTTAGACGTCGAAACATAACTTGTGTTTTTTTTGTAAAAAATAAGCATAGTATTTTCCAAAAAAAATTTGAGAATATTGTATGGTTTTTATCCAGGATGATAAAAATATTCAAGAACCTGCTTGTAAAATAATATAATTTCCAAAAAAAAGTTTTATAAGAAAGTGTTATATAACATAAGGAACAGTTGTGTAAGAAAAAAATAACTAAGCCCAGAGTCAAATAATGATTGCAATAAATACCCAAACATTATCTAAACTTTAACTTTAACCTGTGTTTACGGTTTACAATCATATATACATCTTCTTCATATTGCTACATGAAGAAGATGCATAAAAAAATAACTTTCCAAATCTAAAGAGATTTATTTAAAATCTCCAAAACTATCTCTCACGGTATAAAAATGTATGCGAACCTACCGAAAATGTACAGTTTTTCTTCAAAGCCTTGTTGTTACGAAAGTCGTTGCTTTAATCACAAAAACATTGAATTAGGAAGTTAATAAAGTACTTAGACAGGCTTTGAACTTATATTTTACAAAAATAAATTTAAACTAAAGTATATAAGGTTTATATTTAGTGCAGTGTTTCTTGTTTAATTTTATTTCAAAAATGAATAAACAAAACAGATATCTCCAGGATAAACCACCGTCCAAGTTTTAATCAAAACACATCGAAAAAAAATTCTCGTTTGAAATTGATTTAAAGGACGTCTTACAAATGACATTTTTTGCTATACCTCTACAAGACGTCTAATAAACGTCTTTTTAAATACCTTTTAAATTCCGTCTTTTATAAAGCCAAGAAAGGACGTCTTTTAGACGTCGTAACTAAACACGATATAACTAGACGTCTAAAAGAGGTTTGGAAGACGGCTAGCAGCAACGTGTGCTTCAAAGACGTAAAATAGACTTAATTTAAACGTCCTTTAGACGTCTTGTGTCGGCTTGATAGTGACCAACATACATGCAATAAGTATTTTTATAACAAATACCACATCTTATATTAATGCCAGCACAAAATTTATTCCCCTGCTTACTTATTCAATACCCCTGATTTCTTTTTTATTACAACTAAGATGAAAGTTATAAATAAATATTGAGACAAGTAACAAAATTCTAGGCAGGAAAACATTCGATGGCGTCATCCGTCAGTACTCAAAATGTTTTGTATACTTGTTGCTTCTAAAGTGTAGAGATTGAAACGGTCAAAAAAATATATATAGAAGCATGTGCTTTTGACGATCAGTTAAGGTGAATGTATGATATAAGAGCCTAACAATTTTGCTGACGTCAGCAAAGATCGGTCAAGATACGAGAAATTGTTTTGAAAAATTTGTATGTTCGTTGTTTATTTTGTATAGAGCTTAAAACGCTGTTGTATATATAGCATCATATAGTTTGATGTAAATGTGCCCCATACCCCAGGTATAATAAGGGTTAGGAACTTGCAGTCTTCACCGTGCGACAATTAGTTTACATATCACTAGCAAGAAGAACTTCTCCAGCTTGAATGGATTAAAAGAGGGTCCTAAATACAATATCGCATAATTTACATGTAAAATACAAACGCGGAAAATTTTCAAAAGTCTGGGTAGTGAGAGGAAAACAATAAATTTAACATTAATAAATTATTTTTTAATACAAAAACCTTGAACAAGTGACTAACCAACTGGATACTTTAATCAAATATATAAACACGAGTACTTTTAGTCTCTTTCAATCTCTTAATAATCATTTCTCTTACCAATCACACTAATCTCCTCGTCAATCATATAATTATCGAGATGTTGATAGGAATTAAAATAAAAAAAGCAACTTCTGTTACCTTGTAATATTTGTTAGTATTGCCGAATAAACCTAAGTCAACAACCACAAAGAATGTAATCTATGCCTACCACTTATACTGAAGACGGGCAAAGGTTGTCTCCTCTTACCTCTTACCCAACTCAGCAATCTACAACAAACAGAATCTTGCAAAAAGCCATTTCCCTACTAAATAACCCAATAACCTGAAGCAATTTATCGTCTAGTTTCGACAAAAATATACAATCATCAGCCGACAATCACTTCCTTATTTCACCTTAAAGTAGAACACAAAAACACAATATATTCAAAAGGACTACTAAATTTCCACATTTAACACCGAACAAGGATCCCTCATAAACATTTTCAAATAAAAGATTTGAGAATGTTTTATCTATAAAGCCTGACATCCTCGGTAGCTCTAAATCAATCCACAACGCAAACTTACTCGAATAATAATCTCCCATATTCATTCCTCCCGACAATATTTCCTTTTGCACTTGCAAAATGTGTCTTCCCCCAATGTAGTAAAACAAAAATTCCAAACACTATCAGCCTTATATTTTATTCACCCAGATTTTTTTTATAATGTAAAGCAACCTTGATGTGATAGTGCATACCAATATTATTTCAATTACCATCTACATTATAAATATTTAAAATAAATATTTAAGACTTACCATAATGAATTTCCTTCCCACCTATTTGCTACGTATATAAATCCGTACACCTCACACCAGCAACTAAATTATCCCAACTATTTAACTTTTTCAATCTAAATGACAACAACCTAATACCATTAAACGTACAAAGTTTCACAGTCGTTTCCCTCAAATATTTAGACACAACGAAATCAGCATCAATACTGGCGCTATCACTTTACCTATCGAAGTTGACCCCCCAACAAGTTCCATAAGCTGACTAAATATATAAAATCCCGCCTTCAAGATTTTCTCTTTACCGCCTTAGGAAACCCTCTAATCCACAATAACACTATAACACTAAAAATAATTGCACTAACCAGCCTAACCCCAATATCATAGACATTCCTAATATAACATAATACAAACTTTATTAATATGCGTAATCCTCACATACATTTGCCTACCCTAAAAATAATTTCCCAAAAATCCAATCCCACCAACAAAGAACATAATCTCCCCAATCTTCTATTCCTTGCTAAGCACATAATAGTCACTCAACTTAGGTTCTGTCAAATCCGGCAAACTCACTTATAGCATTTTCCTTAAAAGTGTTACTAATCATGCAAATCCTATATCTAAATCTATCCCTGGTTTTCGTAGTCTCACCAAAGTCTTATTACGTCTAATCCTCTCCTCATCACTACCACTACGTTTTCTTGTGAACACACCACCACCACTAAACGCAGCAGCATTAACCACAGTCGAACCAATCATCATCGCTATCTCATTCGGCATTTACTTAAATCTAAAAATAATCGAATTCCACCACAAACCAAAAAAAACAACGCAGACTTCTCATTCTCATGCTCTCCCGAAATTCAAGGATCTATTTACCTTGGCCACGTGTTGACTACCAACAACATCAGCATAATGACGGACAGAAACAGCGCATATGTATGTAAAATAAACATGAAAACTATTAACCCTAATATTAGCCCCCCTCCTCATAGCAACCTCCGAAAGCAGAGTGTTATAAATATAATCCTCCACATCATCAAGTCTGACTAAAATATCTGACGGCAACATATTTATACCATAAACCACAGAAAAATCGACTTTACTACTGGAATATTATAACAAAATCTCATATTTTCTAATATCATCATCAACAATCAATCAACGACTCTCTTAACAATAACCTCAAGCTATTGTAGATAACCCCTCCTAGCATTCGAGTAATAATTACTTCTTTTCAGACCAACCAGACTAACGATGAACAAATAACAATATTTCAGAAATCAATGTTAAAGGATTTTTCGTCAAGCCCCTACTTTTATCAATTATCCACCGTAAATACAAATAATTCTCCAATCAATCACCCTGACCATTTTTATTCCAGTACATAAAACAACCCCTCAGAACCATATCTCACGTCCCTAACAGCATAATATGCAATACAAACACTATTATGACCTGACCAATTATTATAATATTGAAAAAATGCTCTTTCACCAGGGATCTTCTCCTGAAGAGATTGTATTATGATACATATAAAAAGTTTTTAACATCTCACTAACTTACTTTAAATGTCTGGCAGAAACACCTAAGCAGAAACAGGCACAATAAATAGCAAACTAAAGCTGAACAGACCAATGACAAAAATACCTATCATTGCTCAATAATGCCACATCCACACTATTTCTAATGACACCCTAGTGACAGGCACGTGTGATACTGAAAACATAATTCAGAAACACATTCAAAAACTCAGTATCAAAAAAGTCCTTGGACTTAACATATTTCCGACGTTTATGTAAATCGTTCACTTTTAACGCATAACCGCCAATTCTATTATCATTTCTATTCCCAATCGGATAAATCACACCGATTTTTATTTATAAATATTCGTTTTCTAGTGAGATAAAATATAAATATTTCCCCTATACCAGCAAATGTCGTCGTACATAAATAATCAGCAACGAACTTTGCAGTCTCTTTAGCAGCATTAAACACCCATGCCACAAAAGACCGAATAAAACTAGGAATTGTATCTCCTTCTCTCCAATTTTACCCAATAACCCAGACAAAGCTCCCGACTGTTTCCTAATCCACTTACTTGCACCTACCACCAGTATAAACACCACTACCGTTACCACCACCCTCCATAGCTAACACAATGGTTTAGAGGCAATGGTTATCCCATGCTCCCTTAACGTCTTTACAACGTCTTTACATTTTAGATACCTTAAACGACACCTTTAACGACACCTTAATCTTTGCAGCCTCACCAGACAACTTGCTCTTTAAAATTGATATTTCCTTGTTATGCATATCAGTTCACCCTGAAGCCTCTGTAGTCTATCCTTAACATACTGCCTTATCTCAAAATAATCATCACTCAACTCAATAATAATAATAGTTTTCTATTTTTGATACTCCACATAACATATTTCACTGAATCAGTCTTTAACTCAATTCTAATACCCTGCAACAACTTATCGAGACCAACAACCTCCCTTATTACTTGCTAAACTCAAGCGTCTGTCCTTCCGTAACAATGTTTCTCACATCTCCAGCATTTTTGACAATCTCATCCACAAACCCAACCAACTCATCACCCCAACTTATTTATTTCACCTGCGTTATCCTATCCACTATCTCTTGTATCTTAATTCCTTCCAACGAATTTTGCCTTGATTTAAATTCTTTGTCAATAACATCGAAGGGAAAACTTTCTAGCCACCCCTTAGTCAAGACCTGCAACAATTTTCTCAGAGCCTTCAATTGCCATCGTTATTTGTCAAATCTGCAGAACCCTGGACTTTATAAAACAACTTATTTCCTTTTATCTCAAAAACGATTGGCAATGGGAACGGAAGAATAATCCAACCCATATCTTTTTATAAACATCGCCTGTTTTATATCTATCCACTCCGGTTCTTTAGTATAGTACCCTGACATATTAATAATCGACGAGGAAGAGGAATTTTATTGTTATATCACGAGATTATTCAAAAACACTCCACATGCATCGAACGAGATGATTCAAAACAACATAGAACTCAGGGTATTATCAAAAGTTTCAATAGAACATTGGGGGAAACATTGTTCAGTTCTCAATATAGGAAAGAGATGAATGAGTTGCAGGATGTGCTTGATGGTATTAATAAGGATAAGACTAGATTATTAGAATAATATTACGATTAAGTTAGATAGTATTTATCAGGGTTTTTAAAGACCAAGGAAGCATAGTGAATTGTTATTGCAAGTGGGCAACTCTGTAAGATATTTGCATGGGATTGTAAGTTGGATGGTTGGAAGGAGAAGCTACTGATCCAAATAGGTACTAGTGTCAATCAACCGACGTTATTGTATTATTTGTATGGAGAGAAAAGATATTTTGTAATGGAGGAATTGCTGGTCGTTTATTTTTGCTTTAACTAGTTGTCGAAAACCAAATTATCGTTTATTATGTTTTTGTTTCGATTTTATTATGCAGGTAATTGCTTGTTATTTTATGCATTTAGCTGGTTAGGTCGTTGTAATTTGTTGGCAGTTAGTTTAATAACTAGTTGGGATCTTGCTAAATAGTGGATTGATTAGATGTTAAATGATTGAGTATGGTGAATTGAGGTGGTGGATTTTCAAATGTTTTTGGAATTTTTAGGATCTAATAAAAATAATGTATCGTTTTATTAATGTTGTTGGTTGTAAAAGTGGCGATATTTCTCTAAAACCTGAAAGATTGATTGCATGTTTTATTCGTTGTGTTACAACGCAATATCTAAGGAAGCATTTTGTATAAGGAATAGATTAAAACTTCTGTAATTTTCTTCACCAAGAAACAACGCCAACACCTTATCATTAATGATAAGCGAATCAGTATTTGTAGGTGTCAGTGATACAGAAGATGCCATATTTTCTGGTGAAAAATTCCTAAGCAAGCATTAACATTACATGCCTTGGCATGGTGCTCCCGAACTGGTAAAACACCTTTCTCAAGCTGCAGAAGCCATGCAGCATTTTCTTTTCACCCAGCATTGTTCCCATGTTGCGAAGAAATCAAAATTTGTCTATTAAGTGCCATATGTTGAAAATTTGAAGCACATCCTTACAACATAAGTTGATTTTCAATAAGCAGCAACTGTGAAAAATCACCAAATGGAAGGTCATTATTATACCTGTCTTGTAAAAGACGATTTATAGCAGAAAAAGCATGCTTGGGAATCATGGGGGCTTCGTCAAATAAACACAGACTCTTTAGTCGTTTTCTGTGGCATAAGGAGAAGCATGAAAATTAAAATCAGTAAGCGATTTACCGAATTGTCTAAGTGCGAAATAAATATCTTAAAGCACCCTGTACTCAGATAATTCCCTGTCCAATTGGCGATTTTAATCCTCCGACGTAAAGGCCAAGGCAAACCAGTCCAACTTTTCATCCAACACACTTCTTCCATGTTGGATGAAACGTTGGATAAAAAACTTTATTGTTGGATGAGGTAAGATTATAGGTTTGTGGACACTTCTTTCATCCAACATTTGAACGTTTGAAAGTTTGATCGTTCATTCATTCTTTAAAAACAAAATGGCGGATGACAAGAGGTCTGCAGTGCTTGTCAGATGACGAAAAGCCAAAACGTGGTGAAAAAATATTGATAAAGAGGGCAAAATGGATATTGTAATATTAATCATAAAGGAATTTAGAATCGAAGACAGGCTCAGATTCAGGGAATAGTTAAGAATTGATGTGAAAGAATAAGATGTTCCATTTGATTTCACCTGGTCAAATGAGTAACTGTGTTTTGCCCTGCTCTACCTGTAATTGCAAATGTTTCTTATTGACACACTTGAATTGTAAACATTCCATTGAAAAATTCAAGTGTTTTCAAACTGTTTTGAACGTACTAACGTTAGAAATTTACAGAGTTTGTAGATGTTGGAAATAACATGCTACCAAACCAATCCAACAACAAAATGATGCATTAAAAATGATAGTATTAGGCCAGTGTACTGGCAACTGGTTCATCACTCGGAAAAAACAAAGGGTAAGCCATTGGATCCAAGCTCGCAGACAATATGGACATATTTCGTAATTAATCTTCTCATAATAACATCCCTGTTTTCAGGAGGAGCTTCATCTTGGCCAACAAACACTGCAGCTACTTCGTAGTGATTTGGCAATTTATATCGTCTTTGATCGCTTACAACACTAATATACATGCGCACTTAAGACGAAGAACGATTTGCAACTGTTGCCTGATTTAACTCTTCAGCTTTAATCTCAGTCATGTATCTGTAGGCAGCAGCAAAAGGACTAACTCTATTCAACAAAATCTGAACTGTTTGCATCACCTCTAGTCTGCATCAGTTGTTTTCGGGACGTACCATTCTCTCGTTGAGCGCCCTACTTGCTTCATAAATATAAAGCTGAATAAAATTTGTAATTACGTAATGTTTAACAAATTACATTTATTTGCGCATTCTTTGCGAGTAAAAAAACACCTTTGGTAAGCCGAATTTCTTCTGGTTCGGATTTTCAGTCACAGACAAACTTGCCATATTAACATATATGAGACTAGTCGATTAAGCCATTGAAAAAAAACTATTTAAGCAAGAAATAAATAAAAGTTTGTCATTTAATTTGACTGGCGTCAGCAATGACCTGTCGATGAACAAAGAACTTGTTCCAGTATTGTGTAGAGCTAGTTACTTAACTAGTCACTTATACGCCTTAGGACAGCAAATGCATGAACCATAAGAAAGTGACTGGTGAGTTTGTGTCGTGGACAACCATGATCACTCACGCAAGGTGAACTTAACTTTACTTTAGATTCACCAGTTAGCTGGTGTCTGATTGCCGCAGACACCAGCTGTTGGGTGTTAGGGAACAAAACTTAAGTCGCTCCTTTACATCATCGATCTTTAAAATGTGGTATAGCACTGCCCACACAGATTTCTTCATTGCATAAATGTTATCTGTAATCTGCCTTATTGCCATTCCATAATAGTTTTGGAGTGTATTTATTGGTTTATCAGTTAGTCTTCCTTTTCACATAATTTTTCCTATCTGATAACACTGCACCTTTTTTATTTTGTCGTAAAGTCCTTAATCTATTCCCCATTCTTTTTTGCACATGTCCTACACATTCTTTTTTGTCAATAACAATATCTGCACCATATGGTTGTGTGGCAACTACTTCATTGAAAGAGAGGTATCACATCCCCAATGTACGATGTATATCTCAAATTGTTTTTTCGATGGAACGTCCAAACATCTTCACCTTCCATAGAGCCTGAAGATTTATCGTGATTTGCATTGCAAACATGATTGTTCTTCCAATCAAAATAACCAGGTTTGTTAGTTTTACCCTCCCCAGTAGTAACAAGCTTGACATTTTTTAGATAGTGTATGCGTGTCAATACATTTTCCATTATCTTTTGACATCAGGGTTACAACACCGTTCATTGATGCGTGTCTTCCTTTTTGCCATGTCAGTGCCAGTGAGATATTTTTGGAGATTTTTTTTCTTCGTTTCTTTAGCTGCAAGGAAACTACTTTCCTTAGCAGTATCTTCATATGCATTATGCAGTACATTGTTTATATTATTGCATATTATTGTACCACCTTAAAGAAAACATTTGTATCTCTTGTAAATGATCAATTTAATTTCTGTAAAAGAAATAATTGAAAATATCATATTAGGCGTGTTAGTAACAGAATTTAACCTGTATGGCCTGATATTAATAGGCTACTTCTGAGCCAACCCAAGCGTTTTAAAATAGATAGATCGATGACGCCATCAACATATACTTAAACTCTAGCATCTCTTCAACCTTTCGTCAAAAGCACACATTCCTATACATTTTCTTGATCAGAGCTTCAAGCTCTACATAATGGAGGCAACGATTAAACTGTTTTAAAAATAATTTCTTTTGTTTACTTTATTACAAAATGAGCCGTTTATTACATAATACGGCACAAACGGGTTCGGGTTTTCGAGATTATAATGTATACTAGTCTTTAGCCCGTGGAAAAATCCACGGTTTCGCCAGTCCTTTTTATACCGCATTGCGTGTGTCTCGCTACCTGCGCAGCTAAGCTACCATTTTGCGTGACAGACAGACGGACGGACGGACAGACGTATACGGGCATTATAATATAGATAGTCGTTAGCTCGTGGAAAAACCCACGGGGTCGCCCGTCCTATAAATTAACTCGTTGCAACAAAGGGGACAGAAATATATCGCATTTGGTATTGGTGCCCATTTTAAAAATTTCGTGTTTCCGTTACTGGACACGGCTTTCGCGGACACACAGACAGACGACGGCTATTATTAAAGAGATAATTATAAGGATATATCAAGAGAATATAATGCTCCAAAATTGTTTTTCAATTTTTTTGTTTGGCGCAATGACAATTTTTCAAGAGTTACAAAGCTTTTTAAAGCAAAACGTTTCGCCATATCTAAAAAAAGTCTGTTTTAATAAAGACAAAAAGTTGCATACTTTTACAAAAACGTCAAAAGGTTTTTACTTAATGCATACGTTAAAAAAATGGGGCTGAAATAGAACAGGTTCAATGTTTTCATGTTTTTAATTGTACAAGTGACGTGTAGAATACGTTTTATTAGCTACTTAGAAATTATACTTACAGTATACTTTTTAAAAGCCAGCCTTGAAAATTCTCAACTTTGTATAGATCTGTGTTCTAATTTTCTACCAACTGTGTTTACTTAGGTGATGATAAACCTAACTTTATCTTTCCTTCGTTAAAAATAGGAGAATAAAATGTTTCTTCAAATTACACCGATATTTTTATTGGCCATTCAATATACTTTTGCGTGACTTACCACATATTTTACGTTACGTAAATTTAACAAGGGTATACTTATCAAAGTACTCCACAAACGTTTATATTTTCAACATCGATATATTATTTTTGTTTGTATTGGGTGATTCTACTTTTTCCAAGAGGAACATAAACTATTTTGAAACTCCGCGCAATAAAGGTTCTGTTGTTCCTTTTAATGGTTTACGTGTATGTTCGTTCATAATATAAGTTCAGAAAAAAAGATAGGCGAAGCAAAGAGATTATGGGCGTTGAAAGTAGTTTACGATAAAAACGTGGCTGGGAGCTTTACCTTAACCGATATTGGTTGCGTCGTTTATTTTGGCAGTGTCTGCGAAATTTAATACGTACTAAAGATAACGAGGGGACGGTTGACGTGGATGTATCCTGAAAAACCTGCAATATTCTAACTCTTCTGTGCGCTACCCATACATGATCTTATTGAACACTCCAAATTGGTTTGACTGTTACAACCCAAGCATTTCTCTTTTTAGCTTTTCCCCTTTTTACAGGCCGTTGCTGAAAAGAAAGATTACCTGAAAAATCTTCTTATCCCATTTTAGACTTCAGGACATGGCAGTTACAGTGCCACCGAACCCATAATTGCAAAACTGGTATTTCTATACAGAGATACAATTATGACTTGTGGTGTTCCATTTGCTCCAAATCGGAATATAAAAAAAGATTTAGGACAACGAAAGCTCCAAGTGTTACTGCACAGAAACGAAGAAGACGATGTTCATCTTCTCATATTTGGGTTGGTATGAATTGTGAAAAAATTGAGAAACAAATAAGAAACAAAAGAAATGATGTGTATATAAAATAGTGTGAAAATATACTATTGTTAATAATGGAAACTTTTACAATCTCTAAACGTGGTTTTGGAGTACAGTCGACACTCGATATCCCGAACTCCGTTATCTCGAGCTTTAGCTGTCTCCAACTATTTTTCCGTACCCTTCAGCTCATTTTATCACTTTATCCTGAATTTACATTTGTGAATTTTTGGTAGTATTTTATGTTTTTTTTGCAGATAATAATTTGACTAATTCTCTTTAAAGCATTGTTTTTTCTTTTAGTAACAAATACATACTATTATGCTCAATCTTTTTTCTTTGCTCCTCGTTTTCAGCTAAGCAATCTAATCAAGAACGTAAACTGTCGTAAACAATTACGGCTTTTTGATATCTCAAACTTTAAAAGCCTTCGACGCTCGATATCTCGACTATTCTTTATCTCTAACTATCGATTATTCGAATTTTTCTTCTTCGGTCCCCTAACAGTTCAAGATATCGAGCGTCGACTGTTACTTACATTTTAAGCGAAGTGAAACATGAAGTAATGGCCGACTTCGAATCCTAGATAGAATAACAACACAAAATAAGAAAAAAATCGGACTGTTTTTACTTTTAAATTGAAAGAGAAATAGCAATATAAAGCGAGTTTACCATATATGCTACATAGCCATATTCTCTTTTATTGACATTTTTAGAAAAATTTTATTACTGTATTGGGCGGAAAAAAGCAAACAGATAAATTTATCAGTAAACATAAAAGAATCAATTGACTATTCTTTAAAAATGCGACAGAGGAATCTTTCTTTAAATTGTATTCATTGCGTGCGTTCTGTGAACGATATTTCAATTTGGGCAACATTTGTTGAGATCCTTGGTCAAAGAATATGTAGAAACTAGTCGGTGGCCCGTGACAAAACTCACGGGTGCGCCGTCCTTTTTATACCGCATTGCATGCGTCTCGCTACTTGCGCAGCTAAGCTACCATTTTGCGTGACAGACGGACGTATACGGGTATTATAATATAGACCAGTCATTAGTCCATGAGAAAATCCACGGGTTCGCCCGTTTTTTAAATTTACCCGTCCCAGCAGAGTGTTTCCGTAGCAAGTCTTTCTAAATGAGGGTGGGGGGGGGGGTCCGCGCAGAGACTGAAAAAAAAAGGCTATTATTAAAGAGATAGATGTGACTGCAAACTGAATGCTTAGCTCAAGTAACGCACAAGCGAATCAAGTTATAGGCAAACAACAAGGCTTTTTCGTCATCCAGCACAAAAGCTTTATTGATTTCCTTCACGCGAGGTGGAATCTTTAAAATCGCCTGGGAAAGAGGAAGGCAGTGAACGCCGAACAACGAATAAGAACAACGGTATTTAGGCTGAAACATTTAACATCAAATTTTAACCTTTAATTTCTATTTTCTCAAAAGCCAACAAGAATGCCTCTATTCATTGTTATCCAATTTTTTGACCAATCTTTATACAGATTGTAAGTAATCTGATTATGTTGGGCAGCTTACGAATAGATTGTATTCTTTGTGTGGCCAGAACTTTCTGTGGCCAAATGTTCGCCATCATTCTTGCTGATTGTAAAGTCACTGAGATAGCCACTGAAAAAATTATTTTATTTCTTTTATAGCTGGATTTAGCTGGATAAAAGTGAGAAATGTATTATTGGCTAGGTAGTTTTTACCTTACAACTTGACGGAAATACGGTGGCTTTCAAGTTAGCTTAGCATTGTTAATTTTAAAGGATTTTCGCACTTGTGCGGGAAAAATCAGAAAAATCGACAGGCAATAGACTTCGGTCCACCGTTTACCGCCTGCATTATTTTGCCTGCTGATTTTAGTAAGAGGTTTATAAAGCATAAACAGCATGCGTGTAGATAAAATCCGTCTATATTGCTCAAAAAAGCTCCCATTAACTTTAAAAATTTAACGACTATACTTTTTGGTTGTAGTAAAGCATCAATGTTTTATCTTAGAACCCTACAGGAACTTACGAAATCATAAAACTGCAGGCTTCATGTTAACATTACCTTGTCTATAATATTTGATGAAAATAGTAGACTTCTCAAAAGGGTTTCATATTTTCTTGATAAATATATAGTTAATCAAATCAAACAATTCTGTTTACTTCAAGGGTTGTCTTCTATTTTGCCAAGTCAAAAAGTAAAAGTAGTCAAATGCTGTTTGGCTTCAACAAAATTCTTAATCAATAATTCTTATGCTAAATGCAGTTAGGTAGGTATCCCTTTCATTACTGCCATGAAAACTTGATGAGTGATTGTTTTAGCTGGACGAGATAACGGCAGGTTGTTTTCTGTGTTTTTATTTAACTGGAAATTGCGATAAAGTTTTTTTTCAATCAGGAATAATGTAGGCAAGTCTAAGCGTGTACTATGATTAAGTCAATAGAATTTCTCTCAATATTTAAAGCGGACGATACGCCATCTATTTTTCAATCGCGTATACGCGAGTGTCAAGCCAAAGGGAATCACATCGCAAAGAGAAATTGGCAGTAGCTGCAAAAAAACAAAATGAAAATAAAAATCGAAAAGATAATAAAACGCGTGAAAAAAAGAATTGATTCGACAAACTATCAGAATAAACTATCGGAAAAGCGAGCATCCAACCTCGTCCTCCAGGGCATCTTGTATCTTTTCTGACCCCGGGACGGCGATACGAACAAGGCCCTGGAGGAGGCCTCGTCACGTGACCCTCCAATACACAGTTTTTCTGTTTGTAATATTTAATGAGATTTGTCTCAATTAACCAAAGTTTTATAGATAACCTTGCAGAGCTAAGCGAGATTGGCGTTTTACGTCACATTTACGTGCGGCGAGTTTGTTTTGATTTCTCTCATCGCAACACACAAACTTCTCGCATACTGCCCTTGATTGTTTTGTGTAAATGTATTAATATACAATAATGTTATTTAGGCTGCTGTTTATTTGAAGAAATTTAAGCAATTTAGTTATGTGTATTTCACTGAATTCGTTGACTAGCAAGCACTGGGTTGCGAAACTTGTAGTTGGGAGAAACTTGGAAATTGATAAATGATTTGCCCGTCTGACCATAGCACTTCGTTGGTTGTTTAAGGTTCAAATATGGCTACATAATTTTCAAATAGTTGTGTCAATCTAGGTGCCTGACTGAAAGTAGCTAGGCAGAAATTTTTTATTTTTTACTTAACAAGCTCACATTTTATTGCACACACAGATACCCAAAAACAAAGGTTTATGAATTTCCGCGCCCGAAGGCGTAGGAAATTCTTTAAAACCGTCGTTTTTTTCTTTCGGAGCATTTTTTGAGAAAAAATCGACCCTGGGATTTCACGTCGTTCAGGATAGTATTGGTATAACTGACAACTAACTAACCCTGTCCCAAATGGTCAATTGCGATGTCACAGTTTTAAACTTAAGCACTGGAAAGTCATCTAAATGACGTTTCAGGCCAAAATTGGTATTTGTTTTCGACAAAATTTGGCACAGTTAACAATAAAGTATGCTGAACATAATGGTCACATTATAATTTTGATTTTTGCCACCTTAAATGTCATTTTAGGCTAAAATTGGTCCAAAAATTTAAACTACTTTGTTTTCAACAAAATTTGGCACAGTTAACAAAAGAAGTATGCTGAACATAATGGTCACTTCAAAATTTTGATTTTTTGTTAACTAAATACCTTTTTGCAAGACCTTTAACCATGAATAATAGGCTGTATTTTTAGTTAGCAATTTCTTTTAAAACGTGAGTTTATTTTGACATGTTTCGTTTTGTTTGCGTTTGCTGTAAGACATAGTGTCACTTGTGTGCTTTATCTTCAGAGCTTCATGCACCAAACCTCTTCGAATGTTTGGCACGATAACACAACGAATTAGCTGGTTGTTATCAAATATTTTGGTAGCGAGCGGAAATTTTTAGAGCCCCCAGGGCTTCTTGTTTTGTTTAAAACATAAAGAATCCGAAAATTTTATCAAAAGCATTATGCTGGTTTGAAAATTGAAATCGACACTTAGTCAAAATTGATATGCTGTCAAAAATGACTTATCGGCGTCGCTAAATACGGCTAAGAAAGTACGATAATAATAGAACTATTTTTTGCTCAATTTCATCAAACCAACCTAAAACCATATCATACCAAATCTAAAGTCAATATTTTAATTTACTGAAGTTATGGGACGCTATATATACTATATACTCGGTTTAGACTTTTTTGTTATTTTTTTTATTTTCGCTGCTTTGTAATCAGTATTAAAACTCTTGAGATAATATATCACAGTGGTGAGCTGTTCAATATCTACCACTATCTTCAGTACATCCTGGATATAACCATATGCCAGATTGAGCGCTTAATGAAAGTGTGTATTAAAATTTGATTGAGTTAGATTTTCTGAAATTTCTTTATAGCGTTAAAAAATCTTCCTACCTTTTCTCTTCCTCAAAATGACTGTGTACTTTTTTTATGCCTTGCGTAAAATTATGTTTTATCGGATTGGTCTAAAAGTACTCCATAACTAGTTTCAAGTTAATAACTTTATTTTTTTACCGAAGTTATTGCACTTTGAATTTTCTTGAATTAGGCTGGGTAAACGTGCAGTCAATGATAAAATGGCTCCGACGGTTAACCTACTGGCTTTTTATATTTTTTATTGTAACCAAAGCATATAAGGTAATAAAACATGTCCACTAATAACAACCTGATATAATTTAAAACGTAATGATACATATATTTTGTAAAAAAAACACTGTTCAATATTTTCTGCAAAATTATTATTGGAAAAAAATTATTGGACGTGGGCGGTACTAGGTCTCACAGCTAGTAATTTTATGTAACGTCATTCTTTGCATAAAGCTGCAAATTAAACCTGGCCGTGTTGAGTTTCTTTCTTTTGTTCTTATCTTGATAGTTTGCTAGGTATAGTGTGCTAGCTAGCTACTTTTCTAGCTTTATTAAACATTCCCAGCTATTGAAATATTGTCATGTAAGCAGTATTACTTTATGATGTCTTATTTTATACTCTCAATGCTTAGTAACGCTTTTTATTAAATTTTTCACTTAAAAAAAAAACATGATACTGATACAGCCCCTCCGCCATTTTAATACGAACAGCTTCCTCTCCTCTTGTTCGTCACAGACTCGCCGCCTTGCCAAAATGTTTTGTATGACCCAATAATTATGTAGCCAATCAGGTGTTATATCGGACCAGCCACTTCCAGGGCCATGTTCGTATCGCCGTCCCGGAATCAGAAAAGATACAATATGCCCTGGGAACGAGGTTGGCGAGCAACGGACATATCAATAACAAAATTACATACAACCTTTTGAAGTTTTTGTAATCTTTTCATTTGTGCTTCACTCAGCGACATGGTAAAGTCGTTATTATCAATTTGAGAAAAAATTAAGGTTTCAATTAACTCTTTTCGTAGTCTGAAGCTTGTGAAGTTCGTAGCACAGATATTTTCCCATAACATTTTTTCAAAGTTTTGCCGATTTGTACGTTCCATTTAAAGTGTTCATCAATTGTTAGTCCCAATAGTGAACAAGTCTCAACACGATTAAGTGGAGTACTCCCTAGCTTGATCGTCGAACTGTGTTCATTAAAAATATGAATATTGGACAAGCGTTTGGTCGAAATCAACATGAATTTAGTTTTTGCTACATTAGCCGAAAGAGAATTTTCTTCGGCCCATTTGTCAAGCTCATTTAGTGTATAGTTAATGGAAATTTCTGTATTCACAATATTTGCAAGTTCACATGATCTATAAATCGTTGTATCATCTGCGTCCTGCAAATCATTGACGTATAAATTGAATAATATGGGGCCAAAGATTGAACCTTGCAGTACTCCGAATAATGATGGTAATTGATTTGAATTATTGCTATCAATTTGCACAAACTGTTGTCTATCCGAAAAATAAGATAGGGTCCAAGTAAGAAAATCTACAGAAAAACCTTGTGAAGTCATTTTCTTTGGTTTGTTGCAACAGATAGTATCAAAAGCCTTTGAGAAGTTTATCAAGACCATTAATATGACTTCATTGGCTTCTAAATTACTATACAGTAATTTACCTTGCAATCTTTATAGAAAGCCAAGAATAAGTACAAAAGGAGGCAGTCGGGATTAGGAAAGTCGGTAGACATAACAATTACTCTGATTTACTAAAATAACAGTATAAAATAAGACGGCGAACAATTGGTATCTTACGATGTAAAAGCACTCTTCACCAGTATTCCTGTAATGGATACGATAAATTACATATGCCACCAAATTTATGTGAAAAAGCCTTAAAACCAATGTGTAAGGAAAGCATATTTAAAAAATTACTTATCCGATTGTCATCTGATTGCATATTCACTGTAAATGGTCGCCTGATTGGACAAATAAATTGTCGCCCAATGGGGGAACCCATTTCCGTAACATTTTCGGGAATATACATGAATAAAATGGAATGTGACGCGGTGTTACTCATAAAACCAAACTTTTACAATCTTTTTGTCGATGACATATGTACTAAAAGAAAAAGAAATGAACATGAGATTCATTATATGAACCACTTAAGAGTTATCACCCAAATATTAAATTGACTGTCAAGAAGAACCCAACGAAATTTCTTGATACACACATTATTAGAAAAGGTAATACATTCGAAACAATGGTAGATGGAATAATTTCAACGAAAAGAAGGTGACTTTTTTCCTGAATGGTTGTTTGAAGAAAAGAAAATTTTTTTTTCACATTTTTTTTTCACATTTTTCACATTTCACTATTTTGAGAACAAAATAAAAAGGATGTTAAAAAAATTATTAACAAACTTAATGAGTTTACTGATAACCGTTTTATTTTTATTGTATTATAGTCAACAAAGAAAGTAAAATCTTTGTTTCCTTTAAAAAACAGAAAAAAAAAATATCCATCCTGTGGTATATACGAAGGAGTGTGCTCGTGTGGCGAGAATTACATTGGCGAAACAATCCGTAATGCAGAAATCCGTTGGAGAGAGCATGAATCAATGAAAGGAAAGTCAGAGCCAGCCGTGCATGTTGTTGCATATAGTGGTCACTGGTTTATGCGGAAAATAATTTCAAAAGCGCCTCGGGATTTTCTTAAAAGAAAAATTCTTGAAGCTTATTTTATACGGATACAGAACCCAACTTTAAATGAACAATCAGGCTCTAACATATTATTACTTTTTCATAATGGCATAACTTAAAAAGTATGATTTATGACAAATAGATTTTAGTGTTAACGAAATCCCCTAGACGACGTTTTCCTGATGATGTAAGTATACTTGAACACATATATTTTAAACATGTCGTATTAATATATATAAACTAACAATCAATCATAAATATTCACAGTTCAATTATTCTTTTGTGTCGAGATAGTCATTAAAGAGAAGTGCGCTATTCACCGTATGGATTAGGAATTAACTGTGACTTGGTTTGTGAGGTTATATGTATAGCGCGTTAAAGGAGTTTGTTTTAATTCGATTGTTCATCTGCGTGTTTACACGCATATGTTTGAATTGGGCGTCCTATTCTATGAAAGTTAAGTTTTAAGCTACCATTTTGAAGTTAGCAAAGTCATTCCAAGAACCATGTTTTTGAAAAGCGTAAGCTCTGCACAAGCCGGACATCGGCATCAGGAAAAAATTCTCACATGGGCGAATCCAAGTGTGGAAAATATAAGTAAGTATTTGCAAGTCAGAGCGTAGTTAGACTGGATGACTGTTCCTGCTTGCCACGTTGGTCGTGCTCATGTATCAACTATTATTTGCAACACTAGAAATACCTGTTTTGGTATCAAACAGTGAACCAGTGAACTAGTAAACTTGAAACTTTTGACATTTCATGTTGTTATCTTGTTTTCTTGAAAGGTATTTGTCTTCTTTTTATATAATTTTTTTTTTATAATTTCTCTGTGAGCGTATTCAAACAATCAATGCTTTGCGCACCACTATTTTCTTTGTTTGCATATGACATGTTTTAAATAGCATTGAGAAAAACTATGAAACTGTTGTGAATCAGACTTGTACGACAATGTTGATTTCTTGTGAAACTCCTTTTATATTTTGTAAGCGTTCATTATTAAAATAACTGAAGTGAGTTGTACTGATGAGTCTTGTGACTTATCTTGGTGTCTGTTGATATCTCCAATAGCACGGCATCCCTTTTGAGCCGAAAATAATGGAGCAGTAAAACGGTTTTTGAGAGTTTTTGTAAGGAGCATCCTGTCTATTGCTAGTGTAACAACGTTTGCGGTCCTCATCTGAGATTCACACCTTTGCTTCTTTGATCGATTTTCATACACTTGTGTTTTCGATTTTCTTAAAATAGTATGCATGCGCATTGACAACTTGCCTTCCAGAAGATGCTAAACGATGTTATAGTTCCCTTGAATTTCGATCCGAGGCTTTTTTCTTTTTTTGATATAAAGGGACGGCGTCCCGTTATAAAAAAGAGACAAAGAGCCCGGGGGTCGAGATTGTGTTCCATCTTTTCATCAAAGTTGAACGACTAACGCGAAGCGCACAATCTTTGAGTAGGCTAGAATATGTTATGATATTCGAAAAATTTTCATGGTCATCAAAATAACACTTCTAACCGCATTTCTAAACTCGTTTCTAGGGCTTCTTCTTCTTTTTGAACTGTTGGTGGCGGTTTAGGTTCCGTCCTAATGAAAAAACATAACAAGTGCTGGGAGGGACGATTATTCTCAAAAATTACTCTTTTCTTAGCCAAGAAGATTGATTTGATCCATTGTATCCTACGTACATTCATAAAATAATATGCACCCTAAATGCAAAAGGGTCTTCGTCTCATGAATGCTTTATATGCATTACATAATAAATTTTATATTACATGCCGCGCAAATGTCAAAGACGCATGTCTTCTTGTTTGACTTAATTTCAACTAATTTGTATTGAATTAACAAATATATATTACTCTAAAACTTATTCTCATTTAATTTCTATTAAGGTGTGATATTAACAAGCTTTTTTCTTTTGAAATAATTATCATCTCCCGCATAATTTAAATTAAACAATTATTATGAATTAGAAGACATGATCATATATATTATCTTGCAATAAATTGTTTCGCTTTAAAAATCATTTGGCGAGTATATAAAATTACAATGATTTATGCTCGGTTTATATGATAAACTAGTTATCGCACTTGCTATCAAAAAATATCGTCGTATTTTTTTCGTTTTTTAGTTCTCGTATATTTTACTCGCCTATGGCTCGTGCGTGAAATATTTTAACGAGAACATATAAAAACGATTTCCGATATTTTACTCGGCATTGTCCGATAACTACTACTTATAGATAGTTGGAAAAGTCTTATGATGGTAATACCCGAGTGGAAACCTTATCCCTATAAGCTTTCTTGCCTTCTTGTTAAATAAACTTTCATTACTACAAGAGCGAACATTAGATGGTAAATTATTAAAAATAATACCCTGATCTTGGAAAGTGTTTTTTCCACTATAGTCATATTGGCATACTTCCCAAGCACGTATCCGGTGGTACAATTTTGCACTTTTTGTAGTCTGTTTTGTAGATATTTCGGAATCTGGACGTAAACAACACTATAATGTTAAATGTAGCTATGTCAACGTAAATATTTACCTTGAGAGAATAAGCTAATTATTTACCTGGTGGTTTAAACACTTACCTTGGCTTTCAGTTCATGATAAGCATATTGAATGCACCTAGGTACCTTTCCACATGAAATGTGTGTGCAAGTTCTTTATAGCATTGTCTGGCTTATTTGCACGCATTCTTAAATTGAATATTTTTAGTCCAAAAGTTTAAAATTTAATAATTTGAAGAAGAAAATTCCAGACAAAAAGTCAACTGTTAAGTTAAGTAACAAGTAAGAAATTTATCGTAATTTATATAATAAGATACTTGAAAGAGTTTAGGAAACCTATTAAAAACAGGGTGTACATTATTTTTATCCAAAGATTCCTTCCCACAATCCATTCATTCAGAAAATTTAATGGGAAGTTTATTTAATGCAGTTTTACATATTCACCAGCCTGCAATCGTAGACAAAAATATTGAGACTAAGGCAGTTTTTTACTCATTATCCAAATATGGACAAAACAGTCAAACAGTCAATGCTCTGCAAACGGCAGGCTGCAAAGTCGCTACTTTTGCACACAAGTGGGCCAGGCAGAGAGCGTTGAAAAGTTGCTAGTCACATTCTTTAGCACGCCCGCACACCAAAATAATTCATGTCGGGGAGCACGAAAGCCCCGAAGTTTGTGATTAATGTCCTTGCTGACGTCAGCAACAATTAGCACATTTTAAGAATTTGGTATTTACCAAATAACCTAAGATCCGAAGTATGTCCTAAATTCACTCTGAACATTGACAAGTGAACATTGACAACTTAAAGATGTGTGAATCTAATATAGAATGAGCCTACGCAATTACTTGTGGTGGCGAACTTCGAAATTCGTTGTCTTGTCCCAACATATTGTGACCACGATTGTAGCCTGTACTTTGATTGTGGCTAAAAAATTAAATTTACACAAATTTTTATATATTAAGGTTTCCCCTAATAAATTAGTCACTTAACGAAGTGTACCACGTGAAGGTAAGCCATAGGTCTTCGCAGTTCATCAAAAATAGAAAAGATTTGAATGTCTAACACAACACTTTTATAATATGCATCTTTACACTACTTTTATAGGGTTTAAGGGAATACCAAATACTCAAAATAGTGAAACATTTTTTAAAGGAGAACTAACGATTATCAAAAAGTTGGGTTTAAATTGTTCATTGTTGTGTGAGTAAGAACATTGTAGTTATTTTTTTATATAATTTTGAGCCTTGGTTCTTGAGATATTTAAGGTAAAATGGGTTCTACGGGTCGATGAGGATTTTCCGTTAGCAAAAAATTACTTACGATACACAATTCATTTTGTTGAATTCACTTTACTAAATTTAAAAAAATTGATTGTGTATTGTTTTTTCTTTGTGAAATCCTTAAATCCTCAAAATTGAAATCGACAAAATGGAAAAATTGTCCGCTCTAATTATCTAGATAAATCCGACTGACTTCACCATAGTAGACATTTGATCACGGTTGATTTTCTCATTCTCAAGTGAAATGGTTTCTGTAAATGGGCTTAAAACTTGCTAAGGTGTTTTTAGGCTGGTCTGAGAGTCCATTAGCTATATATTCCATTATTCCATTCCACTTCTTAACCGAGGAAAGGGGAGGGGAGACGGGAGCTAACAACTATTATGCATATGCTGATAAAACGAAAATCATTTGAAAACGGAGAAAACGAAAACAGGACGCCGAGATGGTGTAGTGGTAGCGCATTCATAAGGTAGTCATAAGGTTTCAGGTTCGAGTCCTCCACCGCACTTTAAATGTACTGTTTTCAGCCCTTCCTGATTGAAAGTTAGCAGTATTTTGCGCCCTTCGGATCACCCTCAATTTATATAATAAAGACTGTCTAAAGTATACGAGAAAAAGTTAGTCGACTGACTACTGACGTCTGACCGCAGTGGTTATTTTCGCAAAAAGTATTTCTAATATTCGCAGATAATTAACCCGAAGGAATTCGGTAGCGTCCTGATGAAATCGGCCTTCTGAGAAATTATAACTAGCCTAAATAATTGGCAGTTAAGTAATTTTTCGGTCAATATTTTTGTCGGTGTTGATATTTCACGACAAGGATAGCCGCAAATTTATTACATTTCACCATTTTTGGTGCACCCACCACATGTCGGTGCGGTTGGAGGCCCTAGATTAATCTTAATATCATTTAATAAGACGAGTTTAAGTACAGCCACACTCTTGTTTACTTGCCTGTTTTCAATACCGCGTTGGTGAGTGAAAAAAATCGCCCCGCTTGTGCTTGTTCCAGTTTCTTTTCACTATACCTACTAAATAGTTCTACTTAACCCACATTTAGTCAGTACACATTTCCTTGACACAATCTAAGCCTTGAAAACAACTGCAATGGTATTATACTACGTAAAAGACCAGAAGCACATTTGAAGCATAATTGTTTAAGGTTATGCTAAAAATTTATTAATTTATACATATATTAGTGAGCTTACATAGTCTCTTAGGACACATGACTATTTAGGCGTTCGCGCGTTTTTGTATATCATTTTACATTACATCTTGAGACAGATGAGTTTACTCTCGGATGCGCTAAAAGAGAACCAAATTGAAAGAATTTGCAGAAATGTGGTAATGTTAAGCGTTTTGTATAACATGTTCTGAAGTTAGCGAAACATACTGGTTCGTGTTTAGTGAGTAATTTTTTGTTTAATTTGATTTATTTGCGTGAGTTATTAGTTTGTATACTACTTTTAAGTTTTGTGTATTTGTAGCACTAACACCGAATCTTATATATTAATTCCCTTGCGTGAGTAAAACTGTGAGTCCACGACACGGAAATCACGGGTCACTTTCTTATGACGTGGCTGTACGCTAAAATTTAACTAAAAAGATTAGGGATGTACTTCATAGAAATCGCACATAAGCTGTAAATATATAACCCGCTGTTAATAACGATATAAATATATATACCCTTATGCCAAAAAACTCTATGTTAGCATATATATATAGGTATCGCTACATATGAAACGGTATTAGATATTCAC
Organism: Hydractinia symbiolongicarpus; assembly: GCF_029227915.1. Taxonomy (NCBI): domain Eukaryota; kingdom Metazoa; phylum Cnidaria; class Hydrozoa; order Anthoathecata; family Hydractiniidae; genus Hydractinia; species Hydractinia symbiolongicarpus. The sequence goes on from NC_079879.1 coordinate 25,556,741, forward strand.
AAAGCATACGCACTGTTAAATGAAGTTCCAAGCATAAAACGGAAATTGTGTTTACGAAAAAGATGGCTGTTCTTTTTGAGTATTCTCTACCCTTTCATTCAAAATAAATCTTTAAAAAAACATTTGAAGAAGAGCATCGTTTTATAAATTAATCATAGCAAGGTTCTGTAAGGTTTTTTCATGTTTTATTTTCAGTTTTTATTATATTATTGTTGCCAGACATGTTTTATAGCTAGCATCATAAAAAGCCAACCACCACCAACAACTAGCTAGCTAGCTAGGAATATATATATATATATATATATGTAGCCATGTTCTTTATACCTAGCTAAGTCTCCAGTTTATATTTAAGTGACTAGCTATTAGCTGCTGTAGCTAGCTAATGCTAGCTTTAAACTAAAGATTCCCAGTATATATATTCCCACAAAACACATCAAACGTTATTAACCCTGAAAATTTTAAACATTTTCCTGGTTTTTTTTGGTTTGCGAAGTTCTTTTTCTCCAAATATTCTGAAAATAAAGTTCAGAAATTACTTATTTTTAAAATGTAAATTTAATTTGCTTCAAATTGTGGTTTTGACATTTTCATGTAAGAATTTGTGGGCAAAAACCTTAATCAGCATCCTAAAAGAACTGACTTTTCTTAATTTAGAATTACTAAACACAACCATTTTCTTACATTTAGTGTAAACTTTTGTGCGTATGGCTTATATTTAATACACCAAAAGAGCTATATACTTTGTTGATTTCAATTTTATACTCTTTGTAAGCTATTTTTTTCTTTTTTTTTGACATTTTGAATTAACTTATTGTTGTAGAAGGCACATAATATACATGCATATAAAAAATGGAATTTTGCAAATTTCTGTTTTACCACTCAATTTTTACATTTTATAAGTTATTAGGAACAGAATGGTATGAAATAGACCAAAATGCCTGATCTTAGTTGTTTTTAATTTACAGGCTGTGTCTGTAAAACTTTAAGGGGAACATTTGGTGGAAGACAATGGCATGACATATACTGATAGAACTGATTTTCGTTGTGTTAGATGTTATATCTGAACCTTTTTGACATTTTATGTTAATTTTGCGAGGAAGGACCATATATATATATATATACAGAAGAAGAATTCAATTTTACACCTTGCAAGCTTTGTTTTTCTATATTTTGTATAAATTCTTACTGGGGAGGACTCCGTGCAATATATCGAAATGACTGATCCTTCTCGATTTAAATTTGATGTGTTCTAAATCGTATATAGTTTTGGAAATTTTGTGTAAGATTTAATGGGTAAGGGCTAGATGCAATATGTCAAAAAAACTTTTTTTGTTGAATCAGAAGCACTCCCTACAACCATTCTTTTTTTTTACAGTTTGTGAAGCTTTTGTGAGGAAAGAGTGTATGCAATATTATCGAAATAACTGATTTTTGTTGCAAACTGTCTTTCTTAGGCATTTTGGATTAAAATATTGTTTTAGAGGGCATATGCAGTAGATATATGTACCGAAATAATTAAATTTTGCAAACTTTGATTTTGTCGTTACCTCTCATTTTTTACATTTTGATTAAACTTTTGTGGGAGACCGTCGGTATGCGAAGGACCAAAATAAGAGATTTTAGTATTATTTAGAATTTGTATTTTGTGTTGCAAAATTGGTGCAAAAATTGACATAAAATAAACTTATATACAGATTGATTGCTGTTGTTAACATGACTCATTATGACTTATATATATATTTTATGAAAATTTGTGACAGAATACTATGTGAGATTTGAAATTTTGTTTACTTTATTGATGGTAAAACAGCATGCAAATTGCTAAAAGGACTTTATTAATTTTAGATTTAAACACCGTTATTTTGTTGGCATTTTGTCTAAAGTTTGGTGAGGAAGGACCGTATGCAATATATCAAATAATTGCATTATAATTTATCCTTGCAAATCCCTTTTTAACACCTTAGATAAAAATTTCTACTTAGGCAAAATTTATTGTTTATTTTTCACATTTTGTGTCAACCTTTGGCAGGGTTTGCAATAAACTAACTGATTTTAACATATACAATGAGAGAGATTTGTGTTTGACATTGATCAGCTTTTTTGTATATATGTGGCGTTTTGAGTGATTTAAATTTTATGGGTGAGATGTATGTTGAAATGCTTTTAAAAACTTTTTTCCGAATAATTTTCGCATTTGTCAGATGGTCAGAGCAGTAATTTTAGTAGATTTAGATTTTAAATGTCACATATACACTGCAGTTGTTGGACACCTTCAATTTTTTTGGTCATTTATGTTGAAATGTAAACTTTATATATTTGCAGAGTTGCTTCGACTGCTCCAATAACTTTATGACTCTATGACTCTAAAATTTACAAGACGTTCTCCTATTTATATATTAAAGATAAGATACTTTAGAATGTTCTAGTATATTCCAGATGTTCTATATTTACTATTAGTAGTTTCTAGTATAGTTATCTTATTTCTGGAATATTCTCCAATGTCCCTTATATTTCTAGATAGTACACAAGGTTCTAGAATGTTCTTGCGGCAAGAGTGCCTATTTTCAACACTCCTCCTCACTCGCAGTCCGTAAGGTTCTTCAATCCGATCATCGTTCGCAACTTATCAAACTGTACTCGTCCGATTCCTTTCGTCATTATATCTGCGATCATATCTCCAATCATCTTGATAAATTCATCAATACGTTTTTGATTGTTTCCGGCCAGTATGATATCATCAACATATACAGCGATTATGAATGTTTCTTCATCTGTTTCAAGCGTGTATATACAAGGATCGTTGTTTGATTGTTTGAAGCCCATACTCTTTAGATGTTTGTCAAGTGCTTCGTTCCAACATCTAGATGATTGCTTCAATCCATAGATACTTTTCTTGAGTTTACAAACCAAGTGTTCCTTTCCTAGAATTTCAAATCCCTCTGGTTGTTTCATATATATGGTTTCGTTAAGTTCACCGTTCAAAAATGCAGTTCCAACGTCGAGTTGATGTAGGAGAAGTTCTTTCTTGACTGCCAATCCAATCAACGTTCGTATTGATTCGAATCTAACTACCGGAGAAGTTGTTTCGTCATAATCTTCTCCATATCTTTGATTGTATCCTTGTGCAACCAATCTTGCTTTGTATCGCTCCACATTCCCATCAGAGTCTTGTTTCTTTTTGTATACCCATTTGCTGCCAACAACTTTTCTGTTTGGAGGTAATTCAGTCAACTCCCATACTTCGTTTTTGTGTAGAGAATCCAATTCGGCTTCCATTGCTTGCATCCACTTGTCTGCATCATGTCCTTTGATTGCTTTAGAAAATGTATTTGGATCTTCTTCTTGAGTGATGTATACCCATTCTCCGTAACGATCAGGAGGCCGTCGTTCTCTTACTTGTCGCTCTTGCTCCTCCTGTATTTGATTATCTGTGTTTTCTTCACGAGGTTGTAATTCGATCTCTACTTTTGGTTCGTCTATGTCACGGTCGTCTTTCAATTCACCACAGATTTCATTGAATGTCACATTTCGGCTGTAAAAGACTCTCTTCTTGTCGTTGTCATATAGACGATATCCCTTGATTCCATCACCGTATCCAAGAAATACACTCTTCTTGGTTTTTGAATCAAGTTTCTTTCTTTCATCTTTTGGTACGTGAGCATACGCATCACATCCGAAAATTCGTAGATTTTCGACATTTGGTTTCTTTCCAGTTAATACTTCAAAGGGTGTCTTCCCTTTAACTGCTGTCGTTGGACATCGGTTACGAAGGTACGTTGCTGTAGCCAAGGCTTCGGCCCAAAATCGTTTTGGTAACTTTGAATCTGCTAACATTGATCTTACAGATTCCATGAGTGTTCTGTTCATCCTCTCTGCAACTCCATTTTGTTGCGGTGTTTTCGGAATTGTCAACTCATGATGAATACCTTCTTTCTTCAAATAGTCTTCGAACTCTTTGGATGTATATTCTCCACCATTGTCAGTTCTAAACGTTTTTATCTGAATTCCAGTCGATTTTTCCACAGTTGCTTTCCATTCTTTAAAATTCTCAAACACTTCACTTTTGTGTTTCATGACATATACCCATACGTATCTTGATTTATCGTCAATGAATGTAACAAAATATTCTGCACCACTAAGTGATTTTGTTTCTATCTTTCCACAAACGTCGCTATGGATTATACCAAGGAGATTTTTCGATCGATCTCCTCCTGTCTTCGGAAACGGTATTTTGCTTTGTTTCCCATCAATGCACGGTTCACAAAATGTCGGTTTCTTTGTTGCATCATAATCAAACCCTTTAACAAGTTTGTCCCTTGCCAATCGTTTAAGATTCTGCACACCGAGATGACCGTATCTTCTATGCCAAATTTCTTCCTTTGTTGTAGCGTTATTATCACATTTCATAACTGTGTGATTCTTCTTATTTCTCAATCCATTACAGTTGAGATGGTAAAGGTTGCCATGCTTTGTTGCTGTACCAATGATTCCGTGTTTCGCATCCACGATGTCACATTTGAAATCTTCAAACTGAAACTTCTTTCCATTTGTTGCAGCTTTTGATACACTAAGTAAATTGTACGAAAGTTGTGGTACAAATAAGACATCAGATAACTTGCATACAACGTTTCTGTTTTCTGAAATGTTCATTTCCAAGGTTACTGTTCCTTTTCCAATTGCTTGTACTGAATATCCATCACCGACAGTGATATCTTGTGGTATTTCAAGTGACGAAATTTCTTCGAACAATTCCTCTTCGTTACACATGTGACATGTTGCGCCTGAATCAACTATCCAGTTACTTTTTCCTTTGACTGCCAAAGTATTTTCAGCAACTAAACTGATGATTTCTTCACTATCATCTTCTTCTTCTTCAGCCGTACACACATTTTGCGGCTTCATTCGATTTTTACCGTACGTCGAAGGAGTCTGTCTCTCGAACTTCTTCGTTAATTCTTTGCAATATCGTTTCACATGACCAATCTTTCCACAGTGATAACATCTGGGTCCCTTTCTTGGCTTTCCATGATTCGATGTCATTGCTTTGACATTCGTTTCCAAAGTGTCCTTATCTTTCCGCTTGCTTTCCTCGTGTAACAATCGTTCAGTTACGACTTCAAGCTTCGGTACTTCAGCACTAGCCTCCAGAGCTGTAACTAGCATATCATACGAGTCTGGTAAGCTTGCTAACAAATGAACAACTTTACTTTCATCATCCAACGGGTCTCCAATAATTGCAAGTTCATCGAAAATTTCTGTCAAAGCTTTAACGTGCTTTTGAACAGATTGCTCATCTTTCAACTTCAAGTCATACAACTTCCTGCGTAGTGTCAATTTATTACTCCATGTCTTCTTTTGGAACTGGTCTGCCAACTTCTTCCAAACCTCAGTAGGATCTTCTGGATCTGGTCCAAGCAGATATAACAGCGTTGGTTCCACCGACAAAACAATCGTTGCTAACGCACGATCTCTACGCAAATTAAATTTCGGAATTTCTCTCTCTTCAGTTGGAGCATTTTCTCTTCCATCAACAATTCCCCAAAGTCCATCTTTGATTAACGCCATTCTACACTGTACCTTCCAGGTAGCATAGTTTGTTCCATTCAATGGTTTTATCAATATTTTGGTGCTTTCCATCGCCATTTGTTCCGTATTCAACTAATCCGGATAATCCGTTTCAGGTTTCCACAATACGATTTTTCGTGCGAACTTTACACCAATCGAAACCAAAATCAAAACAAACTCGTCGGACACACAAGATGGCTTCTTCTTCTTGAATATTATTTCTGTAAATATTCAATCTTCTTGGGCATAGACTGGGCCCATAACCTGTTGAAATGTAAACTTTATATATTTGCAGAGTTGCTTCGACTGCTCCAATAACTTTATGACTCTATGACTCTAAAATTTACAAGACGTTCTCCTATTTATATATTAAAGATAAGATACTTTAGAATGTTCTAGTATATTCCAGATGTTCTATATTTACTATTAGTAGTTTCTAGTATAGTTATCTTATTTCTGGAATATTCTCCAATGTCCCTTATATTTCTAGATAGTACACAAGGTTCTAGAATGTTCTTGCGGCAAGAGTGCCTATTTTCAACAATTTATATAATAATGCAGATGTAAGATGCGCACAGCTGTATTGTTTGTTTTTTGATGGACATATATCTGCTACATGAATTAAATGGAATACAGTGGATTCTTCCACGGGAAACAGCTAGTATACGATTAAAACGCAATCTTGCGTCCTCAAAATCTCAATTCTGCGTCAGTAAGAAAACTACTTAACGATGCGATATTCATTTATCGGTAGTTATAATATGTCATACCTAGACTCGTATTGAAATTAACTTGTTCAACGCATGCTGTATTGCATGACATCAATAAGATCCCTCCATGGCAGATGCTGTGCTCCATAAAGCCCGGAATATTTTTTTGATCATGGCAGCGAAGGTGTTATCCTAAGGAACCTAGGCACAAATATGGCACATCTTTTTATAAAAAGTCATCAATTTAAGGTCTAGATCCGCTACATACAATTCTTGCAATAATAAATTTAGGTTACGTGTTTTTATCGTGTTTTCAATTGGAGCTCAATTTTAATGGTACCCTAATGCATTTGAAAGCAGCAAAATAAGTGTTTCTGATACTTCAAAGAAGTTATTTATACTTCTTAAGAATTTGTCACAAACTGTGGATGCCTGGGTATAAATTTGTCTTTGACCTTCGTTTTAAAAGTAATGCTTATGAAACATCGAGAAATACCCAGTTTTTAAGTATTTAGAATCAAAATTACTTTTATTTTCAAAACATGTTTTTCAGGAACTTTCATGTAATAAGTTGTCAGTTGACCTACAGAAGATTTGTGCAATTTTTTTCATTTCACTGTAACTGTGATGGTTGTGGAAAAAATGTTTATCTGTTCTGTGATCCTATGAAAATAATCATGTTTTTTATTGAGGTCACTTTATGTTTATACATATAGATGTTGTAAAAAGATTATATTATTTTCATTGTATAGTTATTAAGTGGTTTTATAATCACCTGTATCTAATAAGCGTATGTCTCAATTAAAGTTAATTTATACACATCGTATTACATATAAGACGTTAGAAGACGATGTGTATGATATCTTTATAGAATGTCTCAGCAAAGAAGCATAGCAATAATTGGCTGTGGACCATGCGGAATGTCGATGCTATCTGCTTTTCGCCAGGCTGAAATAAACGGTGAAACAATACCTAATATCGTTTGCTTTGAAAAACAAAATGCCATAAGTGGTTTATGGAATTATAACTGGAAGCATGGTTTAGACGAGTTTGGTGAGTATGTCCATAACAGCATGTATCGCACGTTGTGGTCAAACGGGCCAAAAGAGTGCTTGGAAATGGCGGATTATTCATTTAAAGAGCATTTTAAAAAAGAAATACCATCTTATCCTCCAAGAGCTGTGTTGCAAGATTATATACTTGGTAAAGCGAAGAAACACAATATTTCCAAATTTGTCAAATTGAACACTGTCGTCAGATCTGTAAAGGAGAAAGAGGATAAGTTTATGCTGACATACGAGGATTTAGTAAACAAAAATGTTGCAGAGGAAGAATTTGATTACGTCATTGTGGCTACTGGTCATTTCTCAATACCACATATACCAAATTATCCTGGACTTGAGCAATTTCCTTGCAGAATTCTTCATAGTCATGATTTTAGAAATTCAGAAGAGTTTAAAGATCAAACCATTGTTTTTCTTGGCTCCAGTTACTCTGCAGAGGATATTGCTTTGCAGTGTTACAAATATGGAGCCAAAGAATGCATCATATCATATAGAGCCAAACCAATGGGTTTCAAGTGGCCTGAGGGAATAAAAGAAGTTCCACAACTTCAACGAGTTGAGGGGAATACCTTTTACTTCGCCGACGGTAGTTATGCCAGTGCCGATTGTTTGATTATGTGCACAGGATACCAACATTCTTATCCTTTTCTAAGTGAAAATATCAAGTTGTCTGCAACCAATCGCATTTATATTGATAAACTGTACAAGGGAATAATATTTGAGAAAAATCACAAAGTGATATATCTCGGAGCGCAAGATCAGTACTACACTTTCACAATGTTTGATGCTCAAGCTTTGTTTGCACGTGATTATGTACTTGGAAAGATCAAATTACCAAGCAGTCGAGAAATGAGAGCTGACATTGAGAAGTGGATGGACCGTTTCAATGACGTAACTACGCATTTCGAAGAGATAGATTTTCAAGGTGACTATATAAAAGATTTGATGAAGGTCAGTAACATCTTTTTTTTCTTACCTTAATTTTTTTTTTTTTTTTGGTTAGTTACTTTATTTCGATTTCTTTTTTTTTTTCAACTTCATTAAAAAACATGATGTAGTTTTTGGAAAACAGGAGAAGTAAAAAACATGTTTATAGTGTCAGCTACTATGAGTCAGTCTATGAGTCACCACGCGGCGCGTGGCCTAGTGGTTGTGAAGTTCGCCTTACAATCATAAAGTCCGTTGTTCGGTCTACAGTGGAGGCATGTTAAGCAAGTGCCTTTACCACAGCTACGGTTCAAGCCATGCTATGTGAGTGAAATTGGGTAGGCAATGCTTGTGAATACCTAATGTATAATTCAGAACACAGGACTTACATTGATAACAGTGTTTTCAACGTTAAAATGGCTCTATCCTGTATAAATATTCGGAATAATGATAATAAGAAGAACACCACAAGATGAAATTTTATTAATGACTTATTAAAAAATATATGTTTTCTTGTTTAAACCGAAACAGCAAAAAACAGTGCCATGAGTTTTTTTTCTTGGTTTGTGAGTCAGCTAACTTTAACAAAAAATAACACAACAGAACGTGTAAAAGATTCCTTCCAAACATCTTCCGTTGGTTAGAATTGAAGGTTAGAAGCAGAGGAAAAGAGCTAGCTGGATTTAATTGCTACTTTTATTTTTTAGTTCATAGACTATCCCCAACATGATATTGACAAGATGAATGAAATTTTTAAACAATGGAAAAGAGATAAGTACAAGGATATTTTGACATATCGAGATGTCAGTTTCGACTCCGTAATTACTGGCAAGCCCTCGCCTAAAATGAAGATCACTTGGTTAAAAGCAATGGATACTTCTCTTGACTGGTTTGTTAACAAAAGTCACGAATAATTGTCGATGATAAATAAAAGACTTTTAGTAACTGAACGCGTACTTCTCTTTGCGAAAATGTGTCAGACTTTAAATTTAAAAAAATTGCTGGTGATCACGAATTAGATATTAGTTAAATTTTTAGGAGATTTTTTACCAATTCAATTGATAATGTTAGTATATCTTTAGTACATGTACATCACTTGTGAGGAAATACTTTTATTCCAGCGAAAAAACCTACCATTGCGTACTGTGCCCCAAGACCTGCTCGTATTTTTCACGGAAAATATCCAAATTTCGTTGCGATGGTATTTCAGATTGTTTACAATGTTGCACATGAGACAGCAAGGTCAGCCAAAATTATTTTAAAATATGTAAAGGTTAGTTATTGTCTTTTCGCGCGATTCCTGAACAATATTTTGTGTCACTATGTCGGACTTTGTTCTATTTCGAGTAATTCTTATAATTTCTGGGCCAAATTTGCACTTTTTTACAATACTATAATTTCATTAATTAATTGAGAAGCTATTGTAAGCTAACAGCAGACTGACATCTGTGTTTTTATTTCTACCGATGAATTTTTAACTTTTACACAAACTTTAGACGCAAAATAGAAAATTGCGAGTAACAGATTTTGTGTGCTGTTTTTGGTGTTTTTATTTGAACGGATGTTGTGAGAAGGTTCTTTGTTGAACAATCATTCAACAGATGTGTGGTGTAACATATACTGGTACTATAAATCGCTTCACCCGCATGTGCAGACCGGTGTATTTGTACTTAAGCGGTCAAAAGGTCGGTCAAAGCCGTTTCTCTTATTATTAACAATAGTGTTTCGGCTATTCAATATGGCTGCATTCAGTTTTATTCGTACACTCCGAGAGTTAAGTTTTTCCAAAATTTCGCTAAAGCTGTGTATTTTGATATTTATTGAGCCGTAAATCGTCTAAATAACTCGCCAACCAAAATAATTGTCATATTATTCTTGACATCACTGATTTCACTTTGATGTGGTTGGAGGCCCTGTGGGCTATTTGAAATTCATCATTCGGTTGTGTAAATTCACCATTCAGTTGTGATAAGTCGTCATTGAGTCGTCAAAATTCATCATTTGTACATTTCAAATTCGCATATTTTTAAATTCCCAAAATTATCATTCGAGTATTTCAATTTTGCAAATCGAAATTCGCACATTTCGAATCTGAAGTGCAGAGAGCGGAGTATACGAAATGGAGGGTATATTGAGAAGTAGGGACTTACAATGTTGCGTTGATAAATTTAAGGAAGAACAAATGGAAGGTAGAGCACTATGTTAATATTATCGGAAGTGGTAGTAAATCTTGGGGTAAAGGCACTTGGAGTTCGGTATCGTTTAAGAGAGAGTGTCAACGAACTCATGAATTACCGTGTTATAGCGAAGTAATATCGTACTAACTTAAGGTTTGTATCTATAAGCCATAAATGATTCGGCCCTTTGACACTGTATATTCTTCGATGTCTCTTTTTTCGTCCTTTGAGAGCGGTTTTTTTACAATACAGGAATTCAGAAATAAACTTTCACACTTCGCTGTTGAGTTCTTCTGGGAAGTTCGTACTTGTTCATTCGGTGGTAGAGAGTTTTTTCAGAGACATTGGTCAAAACGTCTGAACCGTTCTTCTTCAATATTTTTTCCATTTTTGCCGCCATGTCGTTTTCTAGATGTCTATTTTTCGCGCGGTTTTACTTGTTTAACTCTCTTCTCCGCTCTTTTTTTTTGATGCGCGAATGATAATTTTGAGAATTTAAAATGTGCGAATGATAATCTTGCAAAATTAAAATTTTGCGAGTTTAAAAAGTGCGAATTTAGAATGTGCGAATGATGAATTTTCAAACCTAATGATAAATCTACATAACTGAATAATGAATTTTGACGTCTAAAGTATGACGTTTCATATGAAATGGAGTTAAATAACGAACTGATGGTAAACTAAAAATAAATTTCTTATTGCTTAGCCGGGACAAAAAATTGTCCCGGGACAAAAAATTTTCATAAAAACACAAAGTGATTTTTAGTATAATTATTAATGAGAGCGGGAACCCTCAAATGTCCCGTCCCAGTGTCACCAGAATTTTTAACTCCCCTAAATAACGATAAATAAACTAGTGAATTGTTACCCCCTAGAGTCAACATTTTCTAGGAAATATTTTGAATCCCATATATTTCTTTTTAGATAGAACGGTAGAAAGTCGGTTCAGTTACTAAATTTATATGACAAAATTTTTACCCGACTTTATTACCCGATCAAGAACTTTCCCCGAATTTTTTGCCTTAACTAAAAAAATAGTCAGCAAACGTTTTTTTTTTGCATTTTTGACTTAAATTTGTGCTTTGAACTGAAAATAAAAAATAGAAGGTTTAAAATGATTTGAAAGATCTAGTAGAATTTAACAATCTTCAAAGTTAATCGGCGGGAAGTGACAAAACTTGCTTTAAAAAACATATGACTACAGAATATGAACCAATAGATACCAATTTTTTTCTCGAAATCCTAGCAAAGTTACAAATTAAAAAAATAGGAAAGAATAAAAAGACTGTACCCGTAAGGTAAAGATCAGATGTGTTTTATTTATAAATGCTAAAAAACGTCAAAAATTGATAGAAATAGTAGAAAACGTAACAAAGGCTAAGATCAAAGTGAACAAGAAAACCAGTCGGTTTGAGCACACAATCAATTTTTTATATCAACCAAAATATGGCCATGAAAATCTGTCGATCCAAGAAAAAGAACACGTGCAGAAATATGAAATAGACTTCATAAGATAAACAATTATTAATATACTATAATAAATACAGCATTTTTTCTCATTATAACTCTATGTTATATTAGAAATAAATGAGCAGCAAAAACTTCTGTTCATTCCATGCATTCTTGCATTGGGCATTATGGTTAAATTTTAAAAGGTTTATATTATAAAATAATCAAATAGTTTATAAAACGACAAAAGTTAATTTCTAAATTTATAGCAAAGGTCACACCATCTCAACATCACTGTATAAGAACTACTCAAACCTTATTTTAATGGATTGATAGGTATATATATACCATTTGGGTATGGTACCACAAGAAGGAAATATAAACAACAGATCACCAGATTAGAGAAATCCAGTTAAAGAATTTCAATTTCAGTGCTATAATAAAAAAATAATCTATAAATAAGGAATTTACACTACATGGTCAATTTTTTCCGGTGGGATTGTCACATGGTACATTCTTCGGTTGAGAGAAAACACCCACGTTTCACGGTCAAACTCTCACAAAAGAAGCTTTGATTAAACAAGAACTACAAGTATCTGAATTAAAGTAAAGCTAAACTAGCAAAAACTCACCTAAAACTACACAATATGACAGGTTTGAAGTTAGAAAACAATGAATCTGTGAAAAATTCAGCACCTATGATGAAGAGGTGACTGGGTGAACGGTGTGTTTTCCCTGAAATCATATTGGCTACCGTGAAAAATACGAACTAACTTGGATTAAAAGTATCACGTGACATTTACCGATTAGTGAATGCCTGAGTAAGCGCAAAAAAGAAGATGTAAACCAAAACTTGTTTATAGCTATATACAATTCAAAAATATAGGTATCTATACACATGTATGGTTCCATTACTTCAAAATTTACCTAAATAAATCAGCAGCATTCTCTGGTGTTATTTCAATTTCACATCATACTTCAAATACATCAAGAGACAATCAATACACATCAAGAGACACTTATTACATGTCGCAACATTTTTTTTCTTGTATATAAACGAACGATATGCTGAAGGACTACCTGTTTTTTTGTAAAAATCCTGTGAACTGCACATCACGCCTGGATATCAAAGGGATGCCGAAACAATAGCAATTTGAATAGAATTTTAATGAGCACCAAGATGAGTTCAACCTGTGTCTCTATTTCTACCTCTATGATTAAAACAAGGTTTTGTAAACATTTTTGGTACAGGGAATGTAATACACTTCATTCAACATATAACAGATTTAATTGTGGAAACTGAAAACACAAACATGACTAGAAGCTATAAAGCAGCTAGCTAACTAAATAAACTTTTAGGAAAAAATAGAGTCTAAGAAAATAATATATGGCTATAGAACATACGCAAGAAAGTCAAAAAAAACAAGGCTAGCGAAGTTGTGAAGGTAAAGAAAGCATGATGTTGCTGTCAAACGTGGATCCGTATTTAGCTTTATAACTTGTATAGAGCTTCATGAAAATTCTCTATACTCGAACCATCCAATTTTTGTATCTGTATGTAAATATTCAGATCTGTTTTCCTGTATAGAAAGCACTTTTAAGTTTTCAGTTAGCTAGCTATTCATCCTCTTCTGTAACTCTGTGTAGACAGTAGATCTTGTAGCTATACAGAATAAAGCTATTCTTACAAGCCTTTATAACAGAGAAATATTTTAACTTTTTATCCTGATTGTGGTCAGCTATGATTCTAGACTGTTTTAAATCAGAAGATTTTTCCTCATCTGCCTTCAAATAAAAATTTACAACCAGTATCTATTTTATTTTGCGATAATGACAAACATTCTGGGCAATTTAAACCTAATCCCTTCAGTTTCTTTAAGTTTGAGTAAAGCTACGTTAAAGCGTTCTGCTCAATATTTTAAGCTAGGTTGTCATGCGTTATGATATCAAAGCAAAATAAAAAGAAAAGGAAACGTGTGTATCATCTCGAAGTTGTTCCTTTTGCATTAACCCAAACGTTAGTTAATCAATGTGGTACTTCTAGCACTAATGACGAGACTTCTTCCATTTGTAAAAAGCAAACCTTTAACTTTTAATCTTTTTCGTCAAAGGGATTTCTAAATCAAAACCTATTAAACCTAAACAAGTTTTATCTGCAGAGCATTGGTAGATTCATTCCCTTCAGGTTTTTTTAACGGTATTGGGAAATATAATGTAGGCACTCATATGAGCAACTTATTATAAACTGTACGTACGGTATAATTATTATGCATTTGCTAACTAGCATGTTACAGGCTAGTTATCAGTTCTCCTTGAGTGCCTAATTTTCCCAAAAAACTTTCTTAAACTAACCCAAAGTATTCAGTAATATTATTCTAAGATTTGTTATTATAAACTCTTTTAAACTCCAACCCCTACAAAATATCCTGTAACTTTACAATTTGAAAATTTATACTACATTCTCAACAACTTTCAAGAAAATAACATACAAATTTGTTACTGCTTAACAGGAAATCAAAATTTCCTTCACAAAAAATGATATTTATCAAATCAAATCCGAAAAATTGAATTGTGTTTTACTCTTTTTTGTTTCAACCTTTACATTCAGTTTCTCGTATTTGAAATTTCAAAAGTTGGTATGTTCAAATGTTTGGATTTGTGAAACAAAACATTGACCAATTGGTTTCTATAAAATTGCAACTATATAGACTTTCCATAAAGAAATTAAAATTTAAGAAATCGAACCAAAAAAGCATTATAAACGATTAAATTTGTCGAATTCAATAAGTCGAATTCGACACAGGTTTCGAAGTTGACAAAAATGAATTTGTCATAATGGATCATTAAGCAACCTGGTGTTAATTCAGTTTAATGGTAAAATTGTATTCCTGTTTCTCATTTTCGAAACATTCTTTGTTTTCAGATTAGCTGCTATCATCACATCCACCATCAGTGTTTTCAAAAACCCTTTAACAAGAGAGTAAATTTTGAAGGCCTAAAAACTGAAACATTCGAATGCTAATATGTATTTCTTGCTGAATTATTGAAACAATAAACGACCAGAGATAGCATCAGATTGGTAGCACAGTCGATATGTATTTCTTGCTGAATTAATAAAACATTGAACGACCAGAGATAGCATCGGATTGATAGCACAGTCGGTAGAGTAATCACCTGGCAAGCAAGAGGTCTCACTTGATCCATCATCTTCGCACGACTTGGGGAAATATTACAGGGTTACTTATAACAATTAAACTTGTTTAGAAGTTATTATATTCGAATCGTTTATACACAACAGGGTTTGTATCCTGGTATTTCCAGAATTTTGCAGATCAGTTTTGAAAATATCCAGTTTGATATAACTATTTTTTAGAATACTATGTGTCATTTTTTTCTTTTTTATTTATTTAGTTGTATTGTAACATTACCGGTTAGTTACAAAACAGTGAAACCGCTTTAGTTATCAACGTCTTATTTATCCATATATAGTCAATTTCAAATGTCAAACCGGTCTATTTTAACTACCTTAAGGGAAGAAATTATTTCTGGAAGAAATTTGTGCGGAATTTATCATTGCGGATGAGTGACCCACAAATGGCATATTTTGCGGAATAAATTATTGCGGATGCAAGAAATTTGGTAAATCGAAAGTCGGGTAAAACCTAATTTAGTACCTAAGTGAATGAAAAACATCCGATTTATGGAATATCATCTTTCTATTTTTCATCAAAATATAAAAAAAAGAATACTAAGCTGTAACAAATGTAAGATCAAATATCGTCACTGAAAATATCGAAAATATTTCTACATGGATCGTCAAGCTAAAGGGGCCTTTAGACGTAAAGGAAAGTCATCAGATCGATTCTTTACGCATAAAATATTTCGAAAAATTTGCGCAATTTATTTTTGCGGATTTAAGCAAAACCTGCAGAACTTAATTCCCAAAAAAAGGTTCCGTACAAATTTCTTTCGCAAATAATTTCCATATCCATTTGGTTCCGCGAAATATGCATCCGAAAATGCTGATTTTAAGGGCGTATCTTTTAGAATCTGTTAACTAGCTAAACCTAAAACATAACCACGTTTTTAGAATGATGTGAATACATTTTTATTTTACTGTTTCCAAGAAAATTTGTAACTAAAACTCAATACAGTTTACTAACGCTCAGTGGCACTCCATATTACTCTGATCAGTTCAAAAAGTTAAATTTAGCTTGCTGGTAGTGTGAGATGGCTCACATGAAATTTTAACATACATATGCTTTAGTATATTTAGATATGTGGTATGCAGCTGGGGGCACCATGTTTGTTTACCCTTTTTGAGTTTGGTCAGTGTGGACAGGAAGTCTTGGCCCCAGCTCCTTTTTGTTCTTATCTTCTTTGTTTTGTTTTGTGCTGCCCCTCCCCATTTTAATGTGGTTTAGAAATATGACTAATGTATTGACCTTAAATATAAGAAACTTTGTACAGTATACAAGGTTGGTTTCAATTGTGACACATAGAAGATATACATGTGAGATATACTTATTATCTGTTCGATTTTATTGCACATGTGATAGACCCCACCTAACAGTAGCTAGCTAGCCAAAGTAGCCAGAAACCTGGAGTACAAAAAAAAAGTAACATTGACTTTGGGAGAAAAGGGAATTGGAAATTTCAACATCAAGAGTAATAAAAAGGATGGATTTTTATAGCATTTCCACAAGTATTTTTTTCAGGGTTGTAGGTATAGCTTAGCTGCATGAGTAATCAACAAACCATTTTTCAACATTTGTTGCGTAAAATGATATTTAAAATTTTCAAACTATTGGCTGTTGTGATTATGAAACTGCTGCACTCCCTCTGTCACTACTCTCTCTTAATGACTGTCAATAATTGTACATTTGTATCAAGCATTGTGATGGTTAACCTTAAGGTTACTGTAAAGGAAAAAACTCACTTGATGAGTAGTCTCACAAAAACCCTTATAATTTATCAATACTTTTATATTTTTTCTCATTTTTTTTGTTTCTAAATGCTTGATGAAAGACTTATTTGATGGTGTTATTTTCTTGAGATGTTAATTTTCCAAAGAAAAATATAATGAAATAAACACACACCCTTTTTTTGCACCGTACGTTTTAAAATGGCTTCTTTTTCCGAACGCTGATCGCAGACTTCTTATTTTTGCACCATTACATTCAACAGAAATTAAATTCAAAAAAGTTGCCGGATTTTTTTTTCTAATACCGTCGTTATGAAATTATTTGTAATTATATATAATCACTAGTCGTTAGCCCGTGGAAAATCCACGGGTTCGCCCGTCCTTTTTATACTGCATTGCGTGCTTCTCGCTACTGCGCAGCTAAGCTACCATTTTGCGTGACAGACAGACAGACGTATACGGTTATTATAATACTAGCCGGGAAACCCGGCGTCGAAACGCCGGGTTAAGCCACAAATAAAGGTGTGATCCGGCATTGAACACTCTGTGGAGCGCTTAATAAGAGCCGTAAACTGTCCCACACAATCAGGTGGAGCGCTTTAGTACAGGTATACAGTATGTCGTTAATCTTTTGAAGCGCATACACCATTATAGTGTGCGACTGTAACATATTTTTCAAAAAATAACTTTCCCGCAACGATAACTGATATAAAAACAGAGTTTACAAAGTGTTGTTACTCCATCATAGCAAAAACAATCGTCAATTTTATTTCATTTCGCAGAATAACTTTTGCGCAAGTTAAAAAATTAATCGTGACACTGGGCTGAGCGCTTAGTACAGTTAAACCGTGTTGCACAGCGTATAGGAATAATACCCTTTTGAAAAAAACTTTCTCGCAGACTCTGTTTAAAAAAACACAACAGGGCTGTGCGGTTAGTCCAGGTAAACATTGTTGCACATCCGTACAGGTGTGATTACCGAGAAAGTTTGAAAATGAATTGTCACATTGGGTTGACCCCTTAGTACAGGTAAACCACGTTGTAAATGCGCATGGGCTTAACAGCCTTTACCAAAAACAACAGTCTGTTGTTAACACTGGGCTAACTGCTTAGTATAGTTAAACAGAGTTGAACAGGCGTATAGGCGTAATACCCCTTTCCAAAAATCTTCATTGCAACTTCGGTTTTAATTAAAACACTGGGAACAGCTCATTACCGGTTCAGCTAAAATAATCTGTCAGTCATTTTATTTGCACAAAAAGTTTTCAGGAAAAAATAACTTAGGTAACTGCATTTATAGCATAACACTTATTGTTTAACAATATTGTTGTAGCCAAACTGCATTTTTATACTCTTACTTCTAGCCAAAGATAGGAGCTAGCTAAATGGCTACAGTCTCAACACAAAAATAAATGGTGGAATAAGTAAGGTTCTAGCTAGCTAGCTAGCCTCAATCTTCGTTTCCTAGCCAAAAATCCTAAAACTGGTGCGTTTAAGATCTGTACGTGACTAAAAACATGACAATATATTTATCTTAACATTTTAGAACATACAAAAAACCAATATTACGAAAATAAAAAGCTTATAGAAGACACAAAGGTGAAACAGACTTATAAACAGCACTGAACTGACCTTCTTCTAAAAACTAAAATGGCCATCATGTTTCTTCGTTGGCATGTCTAGGCCGCGAAAGTCTTGATTGGTTTTTCAAAGAATCAGGCGTTTTGATTGGTAAACACGTGCGAGCGGTCAAAACAAAGTCAGTTAAACTGTCAGTAAAACCATCCTATTTGTTTTCGGTGGCTCCTGAGCGGAATCGGCGATAAAGGTCACGGGGGTAAATTATTATTAAAAAAGGCGCTTTTAAATAATGAATTCATTTTAATCACCTAATTTGTTTTTTAAATTAGAAGATTATCAATTAAATTAATTAAATTATGTAGGGAAATAAATTAATTTTTTGGGTTTTAGTTCAATTAATTATAAAGTTTTCTATTAAACAACCCCCTGTTTTCTAAAAATTCGCGGAAAGATCAAAGGAATATCGGTAACCCTTTTGAACAGACAGACAGACGACGGCTATTATTATAGAGATAGACTAGTCGTTAGCCCGTGGAAAAATTCATGGGTTCGCCCGTCCTTTATACTTACCCATTGCAACAAAGTGGATAAAAATATATCGCATTTGATATTCGTGTTTCCGTAACATCATTTTCTAACTCGGCGGCGGGGGCTCCGCGCAGAGACAGACAGACGGAATACGGCTATTATTAAGGAGATTCAAAATTCAAAATAATCCATTTTTTTTTATTTCTGTCGTCGTAATTCGCTAATCAGTAATTTATACACAAAAATGACAAACTTTTTATTAAAATTGCCCTTGATTCCTGCATAGATAAAATGGCTAATAAGACAAAAAAGGAAACATCTAATTTCAGTGCATGGAAAGAAAGCGTGTTAACGGCAGTAAAACAAAAAATTGAACTTCTTAAAAATAAATATCATCCAATGAAAACATATCCTGTCCTTCAAGACCCTGAGGTGTTATCTTACCTTAAAAATCTTCAGCAACACTATGTAATTGTTCCAATAGATAAGGCAGCTAATAACTTTGCATTTATATGCAAAAAATTCTACGTACCACGCCTACTAACTGAAGTAGGGATACATAGGGATACATACAGTGACACATACTCCCACGTTAACGATGCCAAGGAGAGCATCATCAATGAGAATATTAAACAATGCAAAAAAGTCGGTCTTGATGTATGGATGAGCAACGTACACTTCTAGGCTATTTAAATTGATATTTGCTCAATTTGAAAGCTTTCATAAAAAAAGCTATTTTTATTCTCATTTTAATAATTTTTGGGTGGTTCAAAATTCTTTTCCCACTATTGATAAAATTGATAAAATAAATACTCGAGGTCACGCGAAAAACATCCCCACATTTGATTTCAGCACTCTAAATACCAACATACCTCACAAACTTTTAATTCATGTATTATCACAGATAATTGATTTCGTTTTCGACTGTAAAAAGCAAAACAAACTGGGGTTCGCAAATACGTCCGTGTATTGGACAAACAAAGGCGTTAGCAATCAAATTTTTACCAAACAGGGTATAAGGACAATGTTTCATTTTTGATCTCTAAATGTTTCTTTGCCATCGGCAATCTCGTCTTTAAACAAGATATTGGCATCCCCATGGGTATTGACCCCGCCCCCTTTTGGGCCAACCTGTTCTTGTACTTCTATGAAAAACAATTTGTTCAAAAATTAATCTCTGAGAGTTCTCCCAGAGCATATAAATACAACAACACAGTACGATTTATTGATGATCTGCGTACAATAAATAATGTAGAAAATTTCCTAACATGTCACAACACCATTTACCCTCCAGAACTACACCTGAAAGTCGAACATCATTGAACCGAAGCTACATTTCTAGATTTAGATATTGAAATGAAAGACAACATTTTCATATATAAACTCTTCGACAAAAGAGATAAATTTCCATTCCGTATAGTACGCATGCCAGATCGGAAAAGCAATATACCATATCTACCTTTTATGGACCAATCTTTTCTGAATTTTTACGAATTGGCAGATGCTGCTTACTAGTCGAAGACTTAATTTCCCGAGCTTACATACTTTTTAATAGAATGATCAAACAAGGAGGAAATAAAAAAATGATCTCCAAACAAATTATTAAAGTACTGCTACAATAGCGTTTTTAATAAATATAGCAAAAACAGTGAAGAAATAATTGAATTATTATTAACTAAATATAAAGAACATAGTTTTGATACACGAATTTGTGTATATTGTGTTATCACTTTAATATATAAAGTCTTTGGATCCATTCACACACCATAAATATATTAAATATTTCACGGCAGGCCGTGTTTCATAATTCTTCATCTGCTGCTGGCTAGCTCATTTATATAGTTTTTTCAAAATCAAACCCTTTTTACCTGCTGGACAGTTATTCCTCCATCATATTATTTATACTTGCAACATTAATTTATTTTATGTGTTGTCTGTTACAGTTTCTTATTTATTTCAATACGCACTTAATGCTGGACATTCACGCTGCAGGTCAGGCTTGCTATGTCATTTATATTATTATTTATACTTTTATACTATTGTTTATACTAATGACACTATTATGCTGGACATTTTATATTACAAATCGCTTCATAGCTGGTTTTTACAAGTCGAGTTTGAAACTCGACTTGTAAAATTTTAAAAAACTTGTGTTTTTTATGTTTGTTAAATATTACACCATGTTTGTTCATTGTCCCCTATGTCTTCATTCTCGTTCAATGTCTCACTTGTTTTTTTGTTTTCGATTTACATGATTTAACGAGAAAGGTGAATGTGGTTTCTACGAAAATACGACAGCTATTATTGGAAAAGGGTAACGTATCACTTGTAGATGGTTTATTAAGAAAGTATGAAGAGATTGCTAAAGTTATACTAAAAAGTTAGAAGAAAAAGTTCGAAGCAGAGAATTAAAAAAGGAAAGTGTTTTTCAATGAAGTAAGTTAAATATAAAACTTGGTAAGTTCAATGGATATGATCATGGTGTTGATAATTATACATTCAGAGATAATTTTGAAAAGATTTACTCAAGGACAACCCCAAGACGTTTAATGTCAGATTTACTTAAAAATAATTATTTAGAGGATTCCCCATTGTCATTAGTGACTTCAGTCGACGATATCGAAGAGATATGGCAGCGATTACAAAGTGCGTATGGTGACCCCAAGATTATCCTAAATAAAAAGTTGCAGTGTTTGAAAAGTTTTGATTCAATTTGGAAGTACAAAGATTCTGAAAGGATTGTTGACTTACTGAGCAAAGTTATTAATTTAATAAGAGATTTAATGAAATTATGTAAGAAATTTATATAGTAGCAAAGCTGTAAAATGGCGATGCTTTAGATAAGTTATACCGAATTATGGGAGATAAAAAAAGGAAACGTGCGTTATACAGGTGACAGATATACGGATAATTGTGTTTTTTGTGGTGATACTGGCCATGTCGCGACATCTGGACTCAGAGGTATGAAAGTTATCCAGTATTTTACGTGTAAGATATTTGTTGAGATGACGCCAATGCAACGATTTGTGGAATTACGTAAGAAAGGTTTATGTTTCCAATGTTTGTTTCCGGGAGCTTCGATGCACGATGGAAAACACAAAGATGGCAAATGTCAAAGGGATTTTGTATGCCAGCATCCTTACCATTCTAAATATCCAACGAGAAAACACGTGCTAGTCTGTGATGAGCATAAAGATCATACTGAAAATAAGGAATTATTTCAGCAGTATAAAGGACGTTTTATAATAAAGCAGAGAGTCGATTTACCAAGCTTTTCAAAAGATTTAAAGTTATTATTTTATACATCTCACCACTCTAATAAAAAGAATGCTAAAGAAAGTTTAACGCAACAAGAAGAGACTGTAACTGGAAAAGGTTTTTATCAACTTCAAGTTATTAAAATTGATAACAATCAGTATACTGTTTTCTTTGATAGTGGTTGTGGAGATTTTGTTTCGAGAAGATCAGCAATAAACCAACTTGGAACGAAAGCTGTTGTTGAACACTGTGGTCCAATCAATTTAGAAGGAGTTGGCGGAATTGTTACACAGTCAACTCATGGAATTTATACAGTGAAGTTTCCGTTATCTAATGGAAAATCAGCCAATATGATAGGAGTATGTCTAGATCAAATCACTGCTACGTTTCCACACTACCCGTTTGAAGAAGTTGAATCGGAAATAAAACAAGCGCATCGATTGAAATATGGAAGTGACTATCAATCAAGCTACCATAAAGCGTCGGTGGAGAGATCGATTTTATGATAGGTATTAAATATTTACCATCCAAAACCTGTATTTCAATTACCGTCAGGCTTAACCATTTATGAGTCTGTTTTTGAGAGTGCTAATGGCGGATCTGAAGTTATGTGACCCACACAAGGTATTTTCGTCAATTGAAAAACAATTTCGCTCAAGCCAAATTCACCAATCTACATTCCTTTCAAATCAGTTGGATCTGTATCGAAGTGGTTATCAAGTAAACCCGACTTGTCTTTACTTGGATATGAGGTATTCAATTTTGATCTTTATGCGATAATTACACAGTCGAAAATTCCCTCTTTGTATCAAGGCAAGGTAAACTGTTTTTAAAAGCTGAGGAGACTGGAAGTGAGATAACGTATAGGTGTGTTGTGTGGTGTGTATCAAATCTAAATCGAAATTACAATCCTTGGGTCATGTAGAATTCGTGAAGAATTTAACCGATCAGCAACAAAGAATGTTTGAAGAATCAAACGTAAAAAACTACATTCCATGGCGAGCAGTTTGGAAGGGAAGCTCAGTAACAACTCCTTGCAAACTAGTGTTTGATGCATCACAAGTAACTGATTCAGGGTACAGCTTGAACGACTTGCTAGCTAAGGAAACAACATGAATAAGTTACTTCTTAAAAACCAGATCCTTATGTAATTTGTTTTCTTGCTTACATGAAATCTTGAAAATTAATCTTGCAGAATTGTTCAAATTGTTTATTTACAGAAAATAATCTCCATGGAATTCTTCCATGAAGTCGATTTGTGAAAATATAAAACCAAAATTTTGTTTTTGACCTCACAAAAAAAATTATTGTTTTCAATTATTAAAGTTCGACATGACAAGAATTTTGTGGACAAAATTTTACAGAAATTTCTCTTTTTCTAAGCAGTACGCCAGTAACCATTTTGTGATTTTTTCAAGCAACGATTTTTAAATTGTTTTGTGAAGTGTTTCTGTCAAGGAAAAATTTGTTTTTGACCGAGCAAAATCACTGGACAATTCATTTGCCTGAAAAAAATACCAAGATGGGAACCCTCTAAATACAAAACTTAAGAATTACGATATCATCCCTTTTGTCAACCTTATATTTTGGAATTTTAATTAAATTTTTTTACCAAATACAATCTACAATAGAGGCTTAAAATATGACACAAATAAGCAAAAAAATTCGAAAGAAAGTTTAAATATATATATTTACAAATAATTTCAAAACTATGCTCACTTAAAAAAAAATAAACGAGATAAGGCACCCACAAGGTCAACTCAACTACTATTTTAAAACCACTGTTAGTAAGAGCCTGGGTAATGTTATTTTCACAGATGTTATTTAAAAGATAAGGTACACTCAATAACTGGATACACAGGACATATATCAGCAATATCACCAATTTTGGTAAACAGCTTGTTTAGAACAAGTCAACCAGCCAACTAGCTAGCTAATCATATCATTGCTTTTAAAGCTAGCTAATACCTAGCTCATTTAACACCAAGAATAATAAACAAAAGCATTAGAACGGCTCAGTGATGCATGCTATTATCCCATATTATCACCAAATGTTAATAACATTCTGTTTGACAAATTAATTTTGCAAATACTGGAAGTAAACAAACCATATCTGCACTACTTCGCTGCAAACTAAAAGTTTACTCATAACTAATCTCGTTTTCATGATATTTGTTATTTTGGTATGTACATTCCACGGAACGAAAATGGATATGGAAATAGGAAATATGGAAATCCATTGACCGGTTTTATTTTACTTCATGATATGTTTTGTTTTTATCACAAGAAAAAGCTGCAATTTTCCAATGTTATACGATTGGCTATTTTTACAGCGTACTAACTGTCGATTTCATTTTATTGTTTAGAGCCTTGTATTTTATCTTGATTAGCTTATTTTATTTACATAAAATTATTTGTTTTAATACAAGTTGTGTTTTTGATTAATCAGAAGTTGAGTTCTTTAACAAAAAAGCATTTCATCGTGAGTAATTTCTTCCTTTTTTCGCCCAATGGAATATTTTATGTTTGACGATAGGAAATTTAATAAATTTGTAATTTTCATTAAACCAAGCTCATAAAAAATCCTTACATCACTACGTGTTGCCAACATTACAAATGATACTCCAGCTTATTAATCCAAAATAGCCCTTGAAAACATGTTATTACTATACTAATTAAGATTTGGGATACTCGAGTATTTGTTTACCCTATATATAGGTTTTTAAGGTCTACTTCGAATTTTTGAACCTCTTAGGCTAATGACGGAAATCTTAAAGCCGCAGGGCGTCTTGTTGTGTATATCTTCGATTTCTTAGAGTGTATTTTTAGTACATCTAACAAGAGCGCAAGCGTTAAACTGCCATTCATGTACAGTTTTAATGTTTTTAAGTTTTGAATATTAAATGTATGTTTTGCTCTAAGATTTGGAAATAATGACTGTGTGATATAAATCTAGAATGTCTCAGCAAAGGAGCATAGCGATAATTGGCTGTGGACCATGCGGGATGTCGATGCTATCTGCTTTTCGCCAGGCTGAAATAAACGGTGAAACAATACCTCATATCTTTTGCTTTGAAAAACAAAATGCCATAAGTGGTTTATGGAATTATAACTGGAAGCATGGTTTAGACGAGTTTGGTGAGTATGTCCATAACAGCATGTATCGCACGTTGTGGTCAAACGCGCCAAAAGAATGCTTGGGAATGGCGGACTATTCATTTGAAGAGCATTTTAAAAAAGAAATACCATCTTATCCTCCAAGAGCTGTATTGCAAGATTATATACTTGGTAAAGCGAAGAAACACAATATTTCCAAATTTGTCAAATTGAACACTGTCGTCAGATCTGTAAAGGAGAAAGAAGATAAGTTTATGCTGACATACGAGGATTTAGTAAACAGAAATGTTGCAGAGGAAAAATTTGATCACGTCATTGTGGCTACTGGTCATTTCTCAATACCACATATACCAAGTTATCCTGGAGTTGAGCAATTTCCTGGTAGAGTTCTCCATAGTCATGATTTCAGAAATGCAGAAGAGTTTAAAGATCAAACCATTGTTTTGCTTGGGTCCAGTTTCTCTGCAGAGGATATTGCTTTGCAATGTTACAAATATGGAGCTAAAGAATGCATAATATCATACAGAGCAAAACCAATGGGTTTTCAGTGGCCTGAGGGAATAAAAGAAGTTCCACAACTGCAACAAATTAAGGGGAATACCTTTTACTTCGCCGACGGTAGCCATGCCAGTGCCGAATGTTTGATTATGTGCACAGGATACTAACATTCTTATCCTTAAGTGAAAATATCAAGTTGTCTACCACCAATCGCCTTATTTGAGAACAATCACAAAGTGATATATCTCGGAGCGCAAAATCAGTACTACACTTTCCCAATGTTTGATGCTCAAGCTTTGTTTGCACGTGATTATGTGCTTGGAAAGATCAAATTACCAAGCACTCAAGAAATGAGGGCTGACATTCAGGAGTGGATGGCCCGTTTGAATAATTTAACTACGTCTACTGAAGGGATAGATTTTCAGAGTGATTATATTAAAGATTTAGTGAAGGTTAGTAGCGCCAGTTTTTATTCTAAATTTTAAAATATTTTTGTATTGGCTATCTTCACTTCTGTTATATATTTGCTATAAAATTTGGACATCAAAAATGAAATGCTTGCCAATTTTTATTGTTTCTTTGATTGATTTCTTTATTATTTAAGAAAAAATAAAAAACGAGTTTAAAAAATTTAGAATATTTATTAGTTCACCTTTCAACGATCAATAAGATATTAAGTTTTCACGGTTATTAAGAATTAGTATTTTTACTTTTTTATTTTTTATGGGTGTTATTTTTATCTTTATCATTTAGTTCATAGTATATCCCCAGCATGATATTGACAAAGTGAGTGACATTTTCAAAGAATGGGAAAAGGTAAGGGTATTTTGACATATCGAGATGTCAATTTCGACTCCGTAATTACTGGCAAACCCTCGCCTAAAATGAAGATCCCCGGGTTAAAATCAATGGATACTTCTCTTGACTGGTTCGTCAACAAAAGTCACGAATAATTATGGAGGTTAAATAAACAATACGGAAAAGATGAACAGACCTGAATTAAAAAATATGTAATTTACAAATGAGAACTACAGGAAATTAAAAATTAAAGAAAAATTGGTTATTATTTATAGTCAATGTAAATATAGAAACAAGTAACCCTCGCAATTTTAATACTCGGCCCGGGTGGAGTCAGTTATCTTAAAAAGGGAACTGCAAGACAAAATACTACGTCATATTATCTAATCACCCGTTTTTCCAGTATGAAACAACATTCTGTTTGTTGATAAAAATCTGGTCTTGACAAGTTGAGCTTTAGTTAATAGTTAGTTTTTAACAATTAAATAATTGGTTATTTGCTCTTTCCTTAAATATTGAATTTTTCGCCTTAAACACTACATCAATAAATAAGCAAACTGAAACAATTATTTTATGACGGAATTGTATAACAGTGTTTATCTTTCTGTCATCTCTTCTGTTTTCTTTGTTAGTTTTAACATAATTTTTGATGTGCGAAGTAAAAAGAGAATTGTTTTATCTGCAGCAGTCGTTACATCATGATAAACAAATTGTCGTGTAACATTGGAAGCTTTAAATAACGTGGAGAGAGCTTAAGCTGGATTTTCATTCAACAGTAAAACGGAACGGAGCAGACAAGAAAAATACTCAAATTTGATTGGCTATCTGCTAATTATTTTTTTCTTCCGTTTTTGTCCAGAAGAAAAGTTGAAACAATTTTAACTTTTAGTTTAGATCACAACAAAACGGATTGAAACGGACAATTTTACCAACCAATCAGATTTTAGAAATCACAATTGTCCGTTCCGTTCCGATTTGTTTCATTTCGTTTTTGAGTGGAAGACTAAGTTCTTGAAAACGCTTATAACCTTTCATATAATTATAATTGTTTATGCATGTTGTTGTTGTTGTTGTTTTGTTAATAATTCAAAACTTCTGTTAAATCTTTTTATGTATTTCTTATTTCGTTTCCAAAATTTCTTACAATTGTTGTTCCTATTCACTTTCGGCACGTTTTTAAATATAGACCAATGAACGTTTTAGCCTAAAGAACACTTGTGGAAAAATTATTTTATATCCCAAATGGAAATGCTTAAGCACCCATATTGGAAGTTAGAAAAATTTATCGCTCCTCTAGCCTTTACAGTTGTCGCGCAAGATTTAGCTGAACAGGTAAGCTCTTTTTGTCCGAATTTTTTCACTTAGGGGCAAATGTATCGACTGCAGATACCCCTGACTTGCGATGAAATGATTTATAAAATTCTCTCGAGTCTCCAGTAGTGCCCCCCCTCCGCACTGTTAAATTTTTCCAACCAGCACGATTTTATTCCACACCCCCTACCAATAAGAGTCAATTTCTGTGGGACTGTAATAACATTTTAAGGTTCAAAATTTAATAACGGCGCACTTATGGCCAATTTAATAATATTTAAATAAATTAACGGCGGAGTTATGGCCTATTTGATAATATTCAAATATATATATCAGAGAATATTAAGTATATCTGATATTAGATATAAGATGAAAATTTTAAAGTTTCGTTGCAATTTTGTATATAGGTGGATGTACCATGATGGTCACACAAGTTTCTTTTCAATTTTCTGTCAGTATGCAGTGTACTATTGAATGTAAAGGAAAAATATTTGAGTTTTTGCACCATTATGTTTGAACGATTGAAGAAGTTGTTTTCACTGATTGTAAAGGTTTTAATGTTTCGAATAAACCCTAACCCGTGTATTAAAAATGAAACTCCCTTTCACCCTGTTATTCCATATTTCAGAAATTGTCCAACCTCCCCCTTACTATCGGGGATGCGAGAGTACTTAATACACTATTTTTAGGCTTTGAATAGGAGTTTGGCGTCTTCAACAAACGCGGTGGTAGAACTAGCAAGTTTTGGGATAGCATTCAAAATATTACAACTTTTTACTGGCGCTGTTGAAGATTTGAAATATGTTAGTGTTGTCTTGTTGAGATGTCAAAAAGATCGGAAGAAAATCATCTTGTTTTCCATTCTTTTTACTTTCATGTCATTCATTACAATGATTGTTGTCGGTAACTCTTTATGTTAACTAACAGTTTTGTTGCTGTACTACGAATAATTACCAACCTCGATTCTAGAGCTTTTTGTTTCTTTTTACGCTAACAGTTACATTTCTTATATACAAGAACAATTTTTAAAGCCTTCACACTGAAAAATGACTCGCAACCTCGTTCCCGTGGCCTTTTTTGCTTGTTCGATTTAAACGGTCTTTCTCTGTACCGTCTACGATGTTAAATAATGGAGGTGAAGGCCCTGGGAATGAGGTTGACATCACAGTTATCAAGGCAATATTATCTTCTTAAGATGTGATTAGACACCATTCTCGACCCCAGAGCTCTTTGAGATAAACTCGATACTTTCGAGGTTTTAATCTCAAAGAGCTCTGGAGACAAGAATTATTAGACACTAATCAAATCTTTTCGAGATCATATTATCTTCAGAGAGTTGTATCATTCGTATTGACTTCAGTACTTGGTAGAATGTCAAGTTCCCTAAAATTACGTGTACCGATTGTTCTCAACACAGGTCAGCTTGTAAATGAGCTGGCACAGTTTTGATTCGTTTAGGTATTCCGAATTAATATAATCACCCCAAAAAATAATAGGACATTTTTTGAAAATAGATAATCCGAAAAAATTCAGTAGTGACCAAAGTCATGTTATTGTGAGAGGGTCATATCACTTCAGGAAGATAATATTGTCGGAACAAAAGTATTAAACTTAACGCAGATACTCTCTCTTCGAAAAGTGCTGAAAAAACAAAAATAAGTGAGTCAAATTAGTAATGTGAATACGCGTTAGCAAAGCCCTCTGCACTCTCATAATATTAGTAGTTAAAAGTTAATAATTCCTGACTGCAATAAAAAACATGAAGCAGGTTTCTGATTTAGATAACTAGAAGTAACTAAGAATCGTTGTTTTAGGTTTTACGCCTCTCGGTAATGTAATTATAACCGATCTTCATGGTGTTTCTGAAGAAGTGACAAAAACTGCAACTAAAATGATATATATGTTTTCTGTGTACCCTTTCCTTGATGCTCTGGTAAGTTTTGGTATAATTGAAATTTGTCCACACGTTTTTTTCATTCATTAATTCATTCATTCATTCGTCATTCATTCATTCATTCATTCATTCATTCATTCATCCAGCCATCCAGTCATTCATTCATCCATTTATTCATTAATTCATTCAATTATTCATTTATTCTTTTATCCATTCATTCATTCATTCTTTCATTCATCCATTCATTCATTCGTCATTCATTCATTAATCCAGCCATCTAGTTATCCATTCAGCCATTTAACCAGCTCTACCTTTTATTATTTAGGCTTGGATCCACACTGGGATTCTTATTAAACACAAGTACAGTTTTGTATGTGGTATCTCCTCTATCTCTGACGTCACTGTTCAGGTTGAAATTTATCACACGTTTACTCATCCATCTCTGGACTTCCAAATAAACATGTATTTTATTTACTTATTTATTACCAAGGTTGTTACTGTTGTAGCCATTCTCCAAACCAACTTTAATGACGTCATCTATATTCCACTGATAGCTATTTATGCTGGTGTTATTACGAGACTGGCAGTGCTTCTAGTTGCGTATTATAAATATGTTAATCACGTGATACCTGAAGAAGAGCATGATGCTGAGGTTAGTGCAAGTATTTCATGTTGTTCATAGGGATGTCATGCTTGTCTATATCCACTTTGCTTTTATAAGCACAGTTGTGTTTCAAAGCAACGTTTTGTGAGCAACTTGAGTTTGAAGTCATCTAAAAGAACAGTAAGCCAAAACCGAGGCAATGTTTAAAAACAAGAAAAACAGTAGAAGTTTAGAAACACGGATATAAAAAAAAACAATACAGTTCCTAAATCTTGCAGAGTCATACCTTATTATAAGAGTTTCATAAAAAAGTGAATCATTCTGAAGTATGATTTCAATTAGCGCACCAGAATAATTAAGCAAAAAAAATTGTCTTCGCAAGTGAACAGTTAGCATGCAACAAAGAAGCAAATGTTAAGATTACATAAAAGAGAAAATTAAGAAAATTAGGCCACGACTGAAAAGTTTGTGCTGCTTATAAAAAGCGTGTCCTTTGTAGTTGATGAAGTATTTATATTATGTGAATTAAACTAAGAATTTTAGCATTTTTTTATTTGGTTAAAAAGTCCAATTATCCTGTAACAGAAAAAAAATTAGAAAGCTCTTTCTGAATGCAAAGAAAACAAAAATACCTCACCGTTAACGAGTCAACATATAAGTTATGTTATCTTTTACTGTATCAATAGATGTCTCGGTTAACTTTCAAGAATATATTAAACATCTGGACACCACTGATGACATTCCGTTTGTGTCAACGCGTCAGCCGTCCGCTGATTAACCTTTTTGTCGCAAGGGACAGACGTGATGGTTTTACACAACAAAATGGAACACAGGTGATGGATTAAATGTTTTTACCAATAAATGTTCGTGTTCAATTCAGTTGTTTACATGTTGAATATACTTATCCTGAACTTTTATCATAGGCGCTGGCAGTTCTTTCCGTTATCTGGCCACTGTGTCAAATTCCTTATCGTTGGTTGGACGAAGTGAAGGTGTTGGAATCAACTTTTGCTAAGGTGAGTATTAAACATTACCTTAATAAATTCATTCACGTGTTCAATCTTTACAAAAATAGTAACTTTTGTATTACACAGAACATTACAGGCTAAAACTTGCACAAAGCTTTTTGGTTTATTTTTTTCATCCTGATTTTTTAAAATGAAGCAGTTTTTATTTTCGATCAAATCAAGTTAAATTTTATACCGTTATAATATATCCCGCGTCATTCCATCTTTTTAATCGATGAACTGGCAAAATTGCATGAAGTCGGCAGAGTAAAGTACTGACTCTTCAAAATTTTTGAGTACATTTGATTTCTCGTGTTTCGAGAAGTTGCCTTACATGACGCTTTGCACAAATGGTAAAACAAAGAAAAATCTTTTTTCAAGAAATTTTAATGACGTCATATAAACAAAACTGAGGTTACCCGCGCTTTTCGAAAGCTTAATTTGCTCACTATAATATTGACCCGCGTGAAATACGTATAAAGCGCGTATTAGGTGTTTTAATTTCTAGGAAAGGTAAAAAGGAAAAAAGGTGAAGAAGAAATAAATGATTTTTCGACTATGTAAAAATTTAGAATTGTTTTGTTTAGACATCTGAAGAAACCAACGATTCGAAATCAGTAAAAAGAATCAGAAGTTTTGGATTCTTTCAGTTCTTAATATCTTCTTTGGTATGTATCAAACTTTCTTCCTTTTAAGCTTGGTTTCTAGAGTCTTTTTTTTCACTGTCGTCGCACTTATTAATCTGAGAACGAGGTTTACTTAAAAGGGAATGATTCAAAGAAACGATATTGACACACAATGTGGACTTAAAATGCAATATATTTCATGAAGTTAAGATCAAAGATAATAACATAAGACAGTTTATTTTCTACTTTAACTACATTTACAAGAATCTAGTTTAAAAAGAAATAAAAAAATAATCGTGATTAACATCAATATACTAAATAAAAACGCTGACTAATCTAAATCAACTATATAAATCGCGTGTCGTTTTCTATAGTTTCGTGTAAGTGTAGAGAAAGTTCGGGCAACTCGAAGAAGACTTCATGTGAGTCTTGTCACAAAGCTTATTGAAAGATTTGGCTTTATCTTCAGATATTAAAAAACTGAATTCGAGATAAAGGCTGGCAATTATGATTCTTGACTGAATTATTGATCCTGTCAAGTAAAATTTCATCTTCGTCCGTAAAGGACAGAAAGGTGTCGATAAATCGTGGTCTGCGTGTTTAAATTTTTTTTATTAAATTCCTCCACTGACCGTCAAACATTCCAGTACGTAATTTTTCTTACAATTTTTATCTAGATCGCTGTAACAATGTTTTGGATTCCTGGTGCTGCGAATTTTTTTCTTAAAAATATTATAAGTGTCGACGACGAATTTGTTTCTCGTTGTATCGTACCGCTGAAAATACTAGCAATCATCCCCCTACCTGGTAACCTATAGCTGTTTTCAGGTATATCATAAATAATTACCGCTCAAATTTGAATATATATGTTATTTTACACAGTTATCTTTCGCACGTTATCAACTGGTTGGTTACTTCATGTGAAACGCACCTCTGCGTTGTATCCTAGTGTGATTGGTAAACTTGGTTTAACACTTATTATGTTGGTGTTGCTTCCGAGAGCGGGGTAATTACGTAATTTTATTTTATTCCGTACAATACATTATTCATCATTTTGTTTAATGTAAGAGACATTAAAAAAAGCTTCGCATCAAATGTCATGCTCGCTCTCATAGTTCTTTTTAATAAAAAACACGGCCACCTTAAAACAACGCTGTTTACTAAGACCGCATTCCTCCCGTGTTTTTCAGGGAAGAACACTTAAGGACTTCAGTCCAAAAGTTTAAATTTTTTATTGCTCCATGGATTTTTATGTAAAACATTAAAATCGAAAACTGTACCTTATTTTTCATCAGTTTTGTCATCAGTACAGTGTGTTAGTTACAAATTGTTGGTCATTTTCTTTACTTCAGTCTACATGGTGCTGTGATGGGGTCTACTGCACTGGTCACTGCAGCTATGTTGGAAGCAGGGCTGGTTGTTCTAGCTGCAGGCTATGTGAAAATAAAAAGGGTAAGCTATAGAAAATGCTCTCTTTAACTCAAATCCACTCTTTGACGCCTCTACAATAAACGTCCCTTGTATAATAAACACCCTTACACACGACCCGTTGTTATAAACGCGCCCTTAGTATGAAATCAGAAGGGGCGCTACTTGAAAATAGAAATGATATTCCTTCATTTTTGACTTTATTTCCAAAGTAAACGCCAACTAACTAACCTTAACATATGTTGTTTCTTTCTAGCGGAGAAAAGAAAAACAGTGCAAATCAACAGAGTTGACCGAGTAAGCAATAAGTTTTAAAACAATTTCGTTTTTTAATACCCCCGAACAGTAATTAAATTTCTTAATTTTTATCTTAGAGATGAACTTAAAGATGAAAACACGCCCATTATCCAGTACACAAGCGCCTTGTAAAACAAAACGCTTCGACAAGGTCCACGTGATGCTGAAATTGTGACGTATTTTATGTGCACAGCCAGAAAACGCTTCTTCTTTGTTTTCTGCGAGAAGTAAAGAGATTTCTGGAAATCTTTATTTTTTTTTTTTAAACTGGTTATGGAGTAAACAAACCGTAAAAATGAAATAACTGTGCCTTGGAATGGTCAAGATTCAAGACAGTTTGGCCACAGATTTAAAATTTTACAATTTTAGGAGATTTTAAGAGGTTCTGGGGTCAAAATTTAGGAGAAAACACCAAAAACACCATAACTAAGGAGATTTTGAGAAAAGTAAACAGGAACTTTCATTCGAACTGCCCTCACAAACACACTAGTTAAGCTTTTTTAAAAAAAGAGGCAATAAAAACTAACTAATTGAAAAAAGTACATTTTAGGAAATATTAAGAGGAATCAATATTTAAGGTTAAAAATTTAAGAGATTTTATAGGTGGTCCACATTTTTTAGGCTGTTTAGAAGGTTGGCACCCTCCGAAGCTTTTATTTACTATTACAAATGTTTTAAACTAGCTGTACATGGATATACATTATGATTTTTTGGCTGCACGTATTGAAAATGGTATAATTTTTTTCCTGAACAATAAAACATTAAGTCGCTTCAGCGATATTTTTTGGGTCCTCCGATAGATCGTTTTATTTCTTTAAATGCTAAACACATCAAGGTTTGATGTACCATTCAGAATTTTTCACACCAGTTTTAATTTTGTGCATCTTTTCGAGGTGCAATAGGTGGAAGACACGTTAGCCTTAATATGACAATTATTTAGGCAGCAGCTAGAACAATTTAGCAATATAAATTCTTTGTGGAAACTTTAAAAAACTGGTTACAAGTATTATTGTAGTTAGCTTTTTATTATAGTGAATGAAAATAAAATAAAGGAAAAATATTTACATGTCTTTATTAGCTACCAATGAATATAAAGCTATAATAATATTTACACCAAGTAAGCAGCTACCAAAAAATAATATTACTGGTTCTAACAGCGATCTTGTGGTAGGTTTATCAGGAAACAACATTAGCAACAGTACGGACAATGTTTGATGACCATCCAGAAAAAAACATGGCACCATGTTTAAAATAGCTAAAGCGGACGAGATGGAAAGCAAGTACATAGATAAAATTTTTAAATGATCGGGCATGCTAATAAGAGAAAATATATATTTTGGTATGTAGTTTGACATTTTCACGGAAGAGATCAATTCAAATGGGTCACCAACAAACAAGATGTCTTGACCCTTTCCATGTGTTACTCTCACAACGCGAGTTGTGTTTCTTGTTAATGGCTTCAAACATAACATATTCTTTTCATACGCTTTGGTGCAGTCTCGATTTCCCAGACACTTTTGTTTAAGCGACATTGTTGTTCTCGCAGGTAAACAAGCATGTTCAGTAAATTTGGTGATGTAATTACCCGAAGTTCGAATTAAAGAATTTACGTTTTGTAATTTAAATTGTCGTTTTTTTGATATACTCAACAACTTGGAGCGATCATAGTAAAAACAAAATCGATATGAGCTAGTGTGGTTACAACAATCAGGTTCGTTGAAATTTGTAATAAGTGAAGGTAATGAAGTGTTGTGCAATTTGACGTGAAATTCGGAGTTGCAGTATCCGTCCACTGGATTCATTCGAATGGATTGACAACAAGTATACCAATCGTTCAAGTTTTGAATTTTGCAATGGTTTATCGACGTCACGACGTCTCCGACTGGAAGGTTTGCAACGATGGATGAATCCTAAACAAAAATATTGATAAATTATGAGAGACAGCTTTTATGTACATATATCACTCGAGATTTATAATTCTGATCGTGTTGCGGGATACTTTCCTCAGTGACATAAATTTAGGGCCTATTAATAAATTTGGCCAAATTTAAAAAGGTCAAATTTTCTGTTTCCTAGCTTCCACACTGAACTTCATTTTTGGTGAGCTGTCCGAATTTTTTGCTAATTCCAAAATCAAATTGATGAATGGTCCAAATTATATAATGGTCAACAAAAATTGGCTTCAAGTTTAGACCGATAAGGTGTGTCAGGTGTTCTCTATGTACACAAAAGGAGGATTATAGTTTACCTGTGATATCCACGTGACTACAACGCCTTCGTTGAGGGTGTAAAACGGGCGTAACATATACGGAAGGCTGGATGAAAACAACAAAGCAGCAATGGCTAACACGAAGTTGTGCCATACCCCAGCAGTGAAAATACGCAACTTTCGTACAGGAGTAGCAATCTCAAGCTGGTCAGTGTTCAACTCTACAAACGCTCCTGGGTAGACGAAGAGAACAAACAAACCAAAGCTGAGAACTCGCACATTTTCCCTAAATAAAAACATACTGATATGGTACTAATTGTTGTGGGTAGTTAGTCCAGTTTTTGCGGATTATAGCCAGATGCACTAAGTAATCGCGAATTATTCTTAAGGATGTTCCGAAAAAACCAATGATTCGTTTAATTTTTAAATTAAAAAAAATAATTAGTTAAAGTACCTATTTTTACTTAAAAACGAAATAATGAATAACAAGCGCTGAACTCCATGATCGCCTACCTCACAGCAGCGATAGCATGTCCAATCTCATGAAATGCACCAGCCACTATTAACGTGATGACGTAATAAAGGGCTTGGTTCCAGGGTAAATTCATCCCTGGCATCTAAAAACAAGAGATGTGCGAATCAAACACAGTGGGAGTAGCTACCATGATAAGAAGAAAACAGCTACTGAAACGCACCACTGGCTGTAACACTTGCTCTGGTTTTGATTCATTAAGTGACCTAAACAACATCCAACTCAGCAGTATGACGGAAATCACCATGGAAACGCTTCCAAAAATGGCACCGATATTAAACCAGATGAGTAAAAAGTCAGGATTAAGTCGACCAATTTGAACGAACATTCTGTTAAACATTTCTGTTTGCCACCTGATGTGCACTGTGGAAACAGCGAGTCCATTCTCTCTTAAATATTCACCGTAACGTAAGCCATATTTTCTTGATCTCTGATAAACAAAAAAAAACATAGCGCTTAACAATGTGAGCATCACGAAATTAGTAAAGTTGGTGCTGTACCAGTATTTATAGTTTCTGGTGTTAAGGATAGAGTAATCACAGAAAGGCGTACAGAAAACAAAAAAGAATTATGCTTTGTATTTCATATCGCACTGGTCCTAAAAATGATAAAATATGTCCTTAAACTATTTTTAACCTCAAATTTACTTCTGTTAAAATAAATTAGAACATGATTCTGTATTCCTGTTTGCCTCAAGCGACTAACATATTCTTGATTTTGTAACACATTCTATACCTTTAATATAGTATCAACCAAGTAGGCAATTAACCAGAATACAATGATCACAATGAATCCAGATGAGAGAATCTCCATTTTATCAATCCAATGGTTCTAAAAGTGTAATTACACCTTAAATACGTTTGATAACGCATTTTTTTTATTTTTAAAATAAGCTTTATAAGACAACCAGGGTGGGATTTTAGGTTAAAAACAATCAGGAATTAAATTTTGAGGTGATCAATTTTTGCGGGAATTAAATTTTGCAGGAATTAATTATAATTTTCTTACCACTTTCTTGTTTTCGATTTGTTTGATGTGTCGTCATGGTTTTCTTTAATTTCCACAACAAGGAATGCTAAAACAAATCAAAACCATATATCAAAAAATTAATCTTCTTCATCTATATGTTGATTTTTATGTTTGCTTTTAAAAATAAGACATGGGACCGTAAACTGAAAAAACAGTTTGGGTGGCAATAATCTACTGGACATTACAGCGCTTACTTAGAAACCATAATGTTAATTTCATTTTAATGCATATGTCGTTTATTTAAGTAGATTATGGAAAGATGTGTCATACCTTCGTGAGGATAACCATTGGACTTATATTCTTTACATTTTTACTTTCTAAACAAACAGACATTGAGTTTTAGTATAATAGTTTAACAATGGAACAACAAGTCACAAGGTTGTCATTGTTATAAAGTCGAAATTGTAGAAATTGAGATTTTGATGCCTTCTTTAAAGATTTGAAAAGATTGAAGGAATTAGCAAACTTCTGGAAAATACAATGACTAGAAAATACTTTGGGGATCACAAACACCAAGCAAGCATACGTTAAAAATAGTTTTAAATACTCAAAGTTAAGAGGAGATTCCCAGAGAATTAAATTTTCAGAAGATGTGTTAGCTCCCTCTTAAGAATTCTTTTGTGTGGTTTTCTACAATCAGAATACTAAAAGACTTATCTCAAAATAAAGATAGTGTGAATCCAGTTTAAACAATTAGCGTGACATAACTATACAACTGACAATAATTGCAAATAACAAAGTACAATGTGAAGTGATTATTCTATTAATATAAATCTAAACATTTTAGTATACATATTCTACAAAATGTGGTTTCAATTTTTTAAAATATAATAGCTTGTACAAAACGATTATTGTTTTTGTCAAAACAGCAATCAGGAAAGAAGTGTTTGGGAAAAGTGTGAACTTCGTTTTTTTGTTCAAAATTATTTTACAAATATGATTTTTATACTCTCGCTATAACGAACTTAAAAAATAAAGTGTACATCAGGACATCAAATGTTTCTCATATAATTTACTAAGAATTTAAAATACAGATCACATGACCAGCATATCATACAGTTAAAATATACAGCCAAACTTGCCATGGTAAAAATTTCTTTCCAAAAAAAATCACTTGTCTAAAAACGTTGATGCTTTTGTGACGTCAATAAGCACAAACAAAAACGATGTTTCTTTTTCGAAACGTTTTTCCACCCTCAAATTTGACTGTACAGACTGCGAAAATACTGTATATTTTATTTGAAATAATTAGAGAACTCCTACACAGAAAACTTACTCTACTCATTGCAAAGCTATAATAGTTCTTAAATACAAAAATACTTTTAAGAAAGACGGATTAGGTATACATCTACCGTCATCATTTCACATGTTACGATTCTTTTCCTGTCAGAAGTTTGACAAAAACAAGCAGCCCTTTTTTGTTTTTAGAACGAAAAAAACAAAACAAAACAACCTTTCAAAACTATAGCAAAATGCTCGATCATTTTCGAGAGTATTTCTTCCATTACTTTCTTTAAACTGTACAGTTAATACAAAGTCATTTAAATTTCCTCTTAAAACGTGTATATGCTCAGAGTTTCAAAAAATTAATTCTGGCTAATTCTTTTAGCTCCCTACTTTATATGAACAAGTTGAACTAACTCGATTTATAAATATCATGTAACATTTAAATTGCTACAAATTTATATTTCCATTCTTATAAGAACTCATGACGTCGCATCCTCAATCATTCTATTCGACAAGCCATCAGTATTTGAGTTTCCAATTGGTTCAGAATCGACATGCATTGTTTCATCAATATTACTTTCTTGCAAATCGTTTGTAGTTCTTTCATTCTTGCTGTTGTCTGCAAGCGTTTTCTCTGTACTGTTTTCTTGGTTTGATTCTTTTATGTTTTTATGTGTTATATGGTCTGTGATGTTTTCTTGACTCGATTGTTCCATACTTTCTTGTTTCGACTGATCAAAGACATTTTCATGGTTTAATTTTTCTGAGATATAACCTTGGTCCGATTGTTCTGTGATGTTTTCATGGTCACATTGTTCTCTTACATTTTCTTGGTTTGTTTGTTCTCTGACATTTTCATGGTTTAATTGGTCTGGGATGCTCTCTTGTTTTGATTGATTAGTGATGTCTTCATAATTCGACTGTTCTATCATGTTTTCTTGCCTCGATTGTTCTACGATGTTTTTATGATTTAATTGGTCTGTTACATTTTCTTTGTCCAATCGGTCAGTGATGCTTTCTCTGCTTGAGTCTTGCTGAGCTTTACCTGCATTTTCGTTTGTTATAAAATTTACATTATTCTGCAGATGGGCAGCAGTTGGTAGGGTAGTATCACTGGCAGTGTTATCAACCATTGAATGTCCAACACCAGAAAATGCAACAACGTTTGACTTTGTGGACATGGAATGAGATAAAGTACTGAACAAGCTTGATTGTGACTCTGTCTGGACCGTATGCATGGAGACTTTTTTATTTTTAACTTCAGTTTGCTTTTCAGCAAGTATTAACTGTTCTGGAGTTAACTCCTGAACATGCACGTGTGTCTCTCCAAGACACAAAAAGAGTTCATCCGATTGTTCGTGATAAGAAAAAATTTTATTTGGAAAATATGGTAACGATATGTGTTGATTATTCTTGAGAAAACCAAGATCTTTTACAGCTTGCTTATAAAATATGCCATTGGGTTGAAACAAACTGCGCTGAGTACATGCCCAGTCCCATAAATTGACATTTTGTAACAAGCTTGAAAAAAAAGATGAGAACATATCTGGCTCTATGTCTTCATTAGCAGATGTTTCAGTTGAGGTTTCTACAGTTGTTGTTTCGTTCAGAAGGTCCACTTCCATTTTAACACTTTCAGCTGTGTCAACTTTTTGTTCTTTCATCCCATGTACAGTAAGCCTTTCACCTGGTTTCATACTAAATAATGTTGATGACTCAGACGGAATTTGTAACGTTTTAGGTGGGAATCCATATTTAATAATCTGTTCTTGTTTTGGTACATAAAACTTCTCTTCAATAAAACTTTGTAAGTCAGCATACATTGTGTCTTCTCTCAGTGTAAAAACTTCACTTGTTCTTGAATTTGCAAGTGAAATACGAATTTTGGGTACCCTTGGTAAGGCCTTCTTTGTTTCTTGTTGCATACCTGACTTTTCCTCCGGGAGTTTCTTAGTGTGTTCTTCCCCATGCAATAACTGTTTTAAGGGGGATGTACTTGACCTTTTCTGCTTGAGTGACGCACCATGCTCAATTTTTTTCTTCAAAATTTTTTCACTTAAGCTAGTATTTAATTCTTCTTTGTGCAATGTTTTAGATTTTGCTCCGGTCAAAATAATTTTAGTTGGAGTTGGTGGTACTTCTGCTGGTATGGAGGTTTTATTTTTCTCCTCTGACTTTTTTGATAAAGTTACTCTCAATATTTGATCAACAACTTTCTGAACCAAACGTTCACTGCCAAACTCGCCAGGAAAGTGTTTTTGTACAACATTCTGTGCAAGTTCGTATACATTAGAATTAAGAGATTTGTTTGATTCATCTTGGAACCAATACACAAAATCAGACTTTGTTTCGTTATTCCATTCCAGCAAAACAGGTATATTTGTTGGCAAATTATCATATTCTTTGCCATCCCAGTAATGTTTAAATCCACAATTGCATTTACTTTGCTTTGAAGCTGGTGTCAACAGTTGATCACCATTGAAATATACAAGACTGCCATCAGCTTTTAACATGCGCATGCTTCCCTGGCAATGTTTACATCTTAAAGTGTCAACGTTTTGAACAAACATCAGTCTGTCTTTTGCAGCATTATAAGAACAAGTAATATTATTATGATGGGGAAATTTGTACTTGTAGCCATCTTTTAAAGTGCCATGTGTTTTTTTCGCAATTTCATACAATTCTCCGTCTAAAATAACATCAAAATATGGAACTCAATAGTAATGTATAGCAATAATTTAAAGCTGCTCTCAACTCCATAAAACTTGCAAATTGATTTCACCTATTAATTTTTAGACAAATAATTCATCTTTATTACCCTGACCCTTTCTACATTTCAACTTGCATTCTTAATTTGCTATATGCTGAGGTTAGGTGAAGGTTTAAAACATAATTTAGCACACATTTTTATAAACGGGCAAGATCATTTTCTTCAATTCTCAGGTTCATCTCAGAGTGTTACTTCTTTGTTAATGCCAACATTCTGAAAACACTATTTTGCATTTTTTAATGCTGTTTAGGCTTCATCTGCCAAGTAGAGATTCAAGAGCAATGTTAAAAATGGTGTTTAACAATTTTAAAACTAATCTGAAAATTATTTTAGTACTTGTCCGAACATTACTCCTTAATTTTCTATTAGTATGTCAGTTTTTAAAAAAGAAAAAAAAAATGCTCCAGCCCCATAAATATTAAAGAACAGTCTCAATGACAGAAGCTGTGAAAAGTAACCATTGAAGTTATTTTTAAATTTTCTAAACAGGAGCAGCAAGCCCTAAAATTTAACTGGGATTCTACCAATAAACTTTATTAAATCTATTTCATTATTTATATTCTTCGAATTATTTCTCATTATTTCCCTGTTTTTTTTTTCTTTCCTTTTTTTAAAATCAAACAACTTTAAAAGAAAAAAGTTTATATTTTTATATTAGTGTTCTCATTTTTTGATAGGTAACTGCTGAAAATAAGTTAAACAGCATCAAGCAAGGTTTTTAACATACTGCTATATAAAATTGTAATAAAAAGAAATACAGCATAAGTAAAGTTTTAGTAAAATAGCATTTAATGTCCATACTCTTACCCTTTTTTAAAACTTATATTTCACATTTGTAGAAATTCATTAACATTAAAAGTTATTTAAATTACATATATATTTTTTACCTGGTTCAAGCCAAGAAAGTTGACAAGGATTAGCTTCTTCAAAAACAACTTTGCATAACAAACATCTGTACAATCTCTCTTCCTTAACAATACTTCGAGCTGTTTCAGTGACTACCTCTGTAGTGACTTGTATCGCACTATTTGGTTGAATAATATATTGATAGACATCTTGAACTACAATTGGAGCAACACCATTCAATACAGTGAAGTGTTTTTCCATTGCTGTAGCTAGTTTTGTTAAATATTGTTCAGTTAAAGCTTTTCCACCACCAATGATACATGACCCACTATCGAAATCAATATACTGTGTTAAAAGTTCCTGTGGTAAACCCCAAAGTTTTGGTAACATGTAATTCGGTATTTTAGGCAATGGCTTCTCCTTGATCCCAACAAGTGGAACAAAATGATTTCGACCTTTACTACTCCATGCAATTACAATTGGTTTGTGCAGGGTTTTTTCTTTGTTTTGACATTTTTCAACAGGAGTTAATGCTGGGACAAACATGGCAGCATAGTCACCTTTTGATTGCATACCTTCTAAGCTATCAAGAAGAAGAATTGGCCGATGCAATACATTTGCAAGTCCGAATATGTGTATATTTCGTAATCCAAAGACCTCTCCTGTTGCAGGAAGATAATTAGGGTCTGCTTCCCTGATTATACTATCCCAGTCTGAATCTTCAAAGAAATCTGATAGAAGATTTTTGTAATCATCCTTACGCAAAATTAAATGATCCTTTAAATTCTTCATTAACGGATGCCAAAACAGTTCGTGTCCTACTAATGCCCTTGAGACAGCATGTAATAAACAATGTCCATCCCCATCAGCATGAATTGGAACAATCCTTTCCTCATTATCATTCACATTGGAAATTTCTTTTAACGTGTCAGCCAGATACTCAGCAGACACGTCACGTCCGTATCCGGATATAAGCAACTTTTTTTCCTCAATTCGAAATGCATAATCCGCTAAATGTGAACAGTCAAAAGTATCACCTTGCCCCATTGTCTCTAATAACCTAACTTGTTGTGTAGACTTATCTAAACCATACCTAGTTAACAAAGGTGATATTAATTTGCTGCCATAATTAGACAAACCTTTCACTTTAATGGAGTCATTGTTCCTTTTATATGACACAGGTAAAGCCTTAACTAACATGCTTTGAAGCAAATTTTGTATAGCTAATGTTGGATTTGTAACTGGCTTCACATCAATCAGGTTTTTGGGATAGTGATCCTGCGAGCAACCAGTG
The DNA here is from genome assembly GCF_029227915.1 of Hydractinia symbiolongicarpus. Lineage (NCBI taxonomy): Eukaryota > Metazoa > Cnidaria > Hydrozoa > Anthoathecata > Hydractiniidae > Hydractinia > Hydractinia symbiolongicarpus. The sequence goes on from NC_079879.1 coordinate 25,600,411, forward strand.
CATTCAACTAATGACTCCACATCTGATGCAAAATAGAGTTGCTTTCCACAATCTGAATTAGGACAAAAACCAGTTAGAACTTGCATATTTGGTTTTATACCTAAAATATATTTTAAAGTATGGAATTTTATCTTTGAAACATCTCCATACTAGAAAAAATTAAAAGTCAATGTAGTTCTTAAAGTTTTAAAAAGTGTGATATAAAATTTAGGATCACATAGTTATATCAAAACCCTTTACAGACAAAATTTCTCCTATAGAAAATGATTATTTGGAACAATAGACACAGTGAAAAAGGTAAATTCTTGCACATGCTAATCCCAGAAAGAAAAAGAAAGTACTCTATATTATCTTAAGTTATTTAAAACATATAGGTACAAACAAGATTTATAAATGTCACATCATCAAAAATGTTTGCACAATTCATTGGAACTTCTAGTCAGCATTTTTTAACGTAATTGTTAAATATGACATATTGCATTCCAGTTCGTGTTATAAACACCAATTGTTCAGCAGTAGTGACATTGCTAAGTTGTTGGCTAAGTGTTTTAAAATCCTGAAGATGGTGGGGCACTGCCAGGTGGCATTGGTGAGCCACCTTGAAATTGACTGTCAGGTAATGTTGATTGTGACATCCGCTGTTGCATTAACATATTTTGAATCATTTCAGCAGATGGAGCTGCAGACATCCCACCTTGAATCATATTAGACATTAATGCAGATTGCGTTAAACCAGGCATCATGTTTGGAGGTATCATGTTAGAACGTGGCATATTTGCATTTAACATGTTTGGCATAGCCATACCCTGTTGTCCATAAGAGCCCAACATAGCTACCCGAGCATGGTTCATGTTGGTAGTCGTCATCATAGTTGGATTACTGATTTTTTGGCTATTAGTTGCATTGCCTGGACTTTGAATTGAAAGATTTGTGGATGAAATTGCTGCAGGATTTGCATTTGTATTATTACTTTCAGCAGTAGATGATGAGTCGATACTTGATGTAGGAGCACTAGAAGAGGTAGAATTGTTCGTAACAGAGCTACTACTAGTATTGGCTACAGAAGCAGAAAGATTAGCAGTACCATTGCTATTTGAGTTTTGGATGAGATTTTGGAATGCAGTATTTGGAGGTGTTGTGCTATTATTTTTCTGCTGCATCTGTTGCATTTGCTGTTGTTGTTGCAGCATTTGTTGCTGTTGAAGTTTCTGTTGTTGCTGCTGTTGTTGGATTTGCTGTTGCAAGTGCTGAGACTGTGATGTTTGTTGCTGCTGCTGGGAAGGAGTAACTGGTTGTTGTTGTTGTTGTTGCTGCATCACAGTTTGGGGATGTTGCTGAAACTGTTGATTTGTTTGCTGTGGTTGATGAGAGGATTGTGTTGCTGAAGTAACTGCTTGTGAATTCTGAGTTTGGTTTTGTTGTTGAGCTTGCTGCTGATTTAACGTAGAATCAGCAAGTGTGGCTAAAAAGATTAAGTTTCTGTGTAAAAGTTGCTGATACTGAGCACACTCTCTAGCTTTCCCTTGATTTTGATATTCCATAATGGCTTGAATAAGTTGAGTGTTTTCATCCAACATCTTTTGAACAGATGCTTGTGTAATTGGTTCCCTTCTGCCAGCAGCATTTCCAGCAAATGCAGAAGACATATTTACTGTTAATACCTAAAATAAAAAACCTAATAAGATTTTAGAGCAGTTAATGCATACTTAAATATAAAAAAGGACTAAGGTTTGAAAACTAAAATGGGTCTAAGACATTCAACTTTGTTCTCACAATCTTTTCAAATTAAATAAGTTGCATAATTTATGTAATCCAAGTAATCCAATATATTATATATAACACTTGTAATGTTGTAATTTAGCTTAACATGTTTTTGTCATGTTAGCATGGGTCAGACAAAGTATAACAATGACCTTCTTTTAATCGATGTACTAGACTGTTAGATATATAACCTCAAATTCCCTCTTAGCTGATTTGTCTTCATACTATTTTTCTTGGAACTATTAATAAGAGATATATGTATTCAAACTTAATCAATGTAGAGATATGGTTTTATTCAATAATAATTAAAATTTAATAAGCTAACCTGGTGATCTGTGTATTTGTTTGCGATAAAATTTTGTGAGAATCCTAAAAGCTTGTTTCTTAAGATTTGTCTATGTATACATGACAGGATAATTCATGCAGCATGGAAATCTTGTGTAAATCTCATAAATAGTTCGTTTAAACTCTTAAAACAAGCAATTAATTAGGAAAATATAACATAATAGGACATTATTGACAAATAAACACTATTGTTACAAGTTACTCTTGTTTATGATATACAATTATCACGAGATTTAAACATGTTTACCTTCATAGCCTGCCAATGCATTGGCTATTAGGGTGTTGTTGTTCCAAGAAAAATTTAAAGAAATATATGTTGATAGTAGATGACAAACTAAGACATTTAAGAATATTTTTACATTTCATGTACGATGTTTAACTAAACATAATAGTTTAGCTAAACATAAACGTACATGAAATGTAAATATAGTTTTATTCTCTCTTTCGTGCTGTTACCTGAAAGTGTTCCATACTCACCTTTAGTAGTAGCAAATGTTTGCAGTCAAAATGTAACAGTGGGAACTTTAATTATGCCCATTTAGAGCAAAAAATGATAACAACAAACTAAATATAGTAAAGATTTGAAAAATTGGAACCAAATACTTACTTAATAAAAAAAGTCTCTAAATTATAATTGGCTGATTAAAACATTTTCAAGGCATGCTACTAATAATGGCGGCTTAACTTATTCCGTGAAATTAACGAGACAAGAAATTAATGTGAATTAAATTAACAGTCATAATATTAACGCGGTTCAATGAAATTGAATTGGGCAGTTTGGAAATAAAATTTTTCGTTGTTTGGAAAGACAATGTTAAAAATTTAAAAATTTAAAGAAAAGGTGCTTTCAGTTAATTTTCTGTATGATGATTATGCAAAAGCTATTTTAAAAAAGATCGCTAAAAAACACAACACCGTTGAGCTATCGTCCGATGAGAAGGAAATAGGAGAAACTTCGTAAAAAAAATTGTATTATGTTTTTTAGGCTTTTATATATATATATTGTAAAAAAGTTACCAAATTAACAGTATTTTAATTAAAGAGTCATGAAATTAACAGTCTTTAACTTAACACTGCATTTAATTAACAGTCACTAAATTAATGCAAATTTTGAAAAACCGCATTAATTTCATGATTTGTTAATTTCATGGAATAAATTAATTGTATACTAGTTCATAATTTATTGGTTTGAACAGTTTATCACATGAAAACGCTTCTTAACACATGAAAACAACATATATTGTTCACACTGGGTAAAAAGAAATAAAGTTTTGATTATGTAGTTCCCTAAAGCTTAGAAACAGTAATAAAAAACTTTTGTCAGACCCTATACCACTTGTCCCTCAAGATTTATGTGGTTTAAAGTTTGCAGAAATAAAAAAACTGAAACAGTTTCCATACAGTATCAATGATCATAATTCTTAAAGTTTTACTACAATTGTGGACAAAATATAACGAAACAGGGCACTTAATTTTGAATTTAGCTTCCACAAGTGACCACATTAGTTGTTTCATATTAGAGTTATGCATTTCAAACTACCAAAGTTTCACATCTAACTAAGAAGTTAAGACCTCAGGTTATTTGGTTACATACTCTTGAAATATGCTAACTGTTGCTGGCGTCAAATGGACCATTATTCCCAAATTTCGCGAATTTTGTGGGTCACGAATTGCATTATTTTGTTGTACATGCCTGCTAAAGAATGTCACTAGCGAAACTCTCTATAGCTAGCAACCTGACCTAGGAATGCCAAGTTAGCGACTCAAAAAGGTCGCCAATTGACCCTTTTGTCCCTGTTTCAAAAAAGACTAAAAAACTGTTTTTGTTTTATTTGTCCATGATTGTAAATAATATAGCAGCTACAGCTAGAGCCAGCTAAAAGCTAAGTTGGCTACTGATAAGTTTTTCTCCTGCTTTTGCTTTAGAAAAATGCATGATGAAGGATTTAAACAATTAAATGATCTTCACCATCACGACGCTACTTCACTTTCTCTTTTAAGCTACCAAATTTCCAGGGCTAATTTTCCGCTTTGAGTGCGCGATAGACACAAAACCCGAAATGGTTAACCAGAACCCGAAATGAGCTATTGTTACACACGGATTTCACACGAACACGTGTGGGTTGTTGTTTCGTAAAGGTAAGTCGCCCCACACTTTAACACAGGTTTCACCCCGTTAACGTGTGCTCCACATAAAAACAGTTACCCCAAACCTCGCCCCCTCCTTTAAAGTGCGGAGTCATTAAGTAAGCGTGAAGGAGACGAAAGTGTGGAGCGACTGTTTGCGGGTGGAGCAACTGTTTCCTAAAAAACAACAACGATGCTGCGATTCTCTCCCCTCCGCGCATAATCTATCGCTACCATAGGGAAGATATTAAAAAAATCACGAAAACAGGAAAAAATGATGATTATCAAGCAGTTAGTTTGAAATATTATCTTTTGCGTTTTATGATACGGTGTATTTTACTTCTTAGGTCAAAACGACCAGACGCGAGAAGTGTTGGCATGCGAAATCTAGTTCAAAAATGGCTTTCAGTTTTTATGCGTAGGCGCCGCCGATGTGCTTTTGTAATATAATATTTTGCGACAGCCTAGTCGAAACATAAATCTGGAAACGAATTATATCACAATGGTAGCTCAGCCGAGGTAAACAAAGCTAATATTTTTAGCTCTTAGGTGTTAGCCAGGACGCGCATCGGCTAGGTATGAGACAAAGAGTAATTGAAACGAACACTGTATCCTGCATATTGTACTACTTTATAAGGGCGTTTTCTTCTTGTCTGTTACGGCGGAAAAAACACAGATAAAGCAGAGCAAAAGACGTCAATTTTAGGTTGTTTCTTTTGAAAAATTTTTTTTGTTTTTTGAAAATCAGAACATTTTTATCGAGATGTTCGTCACAGTCGTAAAAAAGTTTTACGAGTTCGTTACTTTACCTGTTCCTAAAAACAAAGTGTCCATTGCAAATGCAAGGTGGTGTCCCGTTCGTGAAAGTGAAATAATAAGGAAAAAACAAAAAGCATCTCTTATCTACTTCCAGGAGTTTGATGTTATGTTTACTCAATAGCGTAATTTTGTCATAACGTCGAAGAAAAATGCTAGAAAATTTCGTAGTTAATAGAAGCCGAAGTGTTGACTATTAAGAGAACAAAATAAAATTCACGAAATTAAAGTTTTCTATTTACGTGATAAAATGTAACTATCGACTTAGATATACCAGGAGCCGTTGCCTTTTTTACATTTTTGACCCAGACAAACATTTCGTCCAGCGCCATTATGGAACAATCTTTCAAGGCTGTGTGAAGACACATATAAATAAGTACACGAAACCTTTACCAAAAACTTAGCTAATGTTCTCAAAAATTTGATCTCGCATGGCAAAATTCTTTCTATTTATGGGCATCCGTTAATCTGCAGTAATGTTTAACCTATCAACATTTGGAAACTATTTTTAGACGTGTTTATTCAATTCTCTGTGGAAAAAATATGTGCGAAACTAGATTTCGCGTAATTTATTTTGCAATAAAAAAATAGGAAATGTTTTGGAAAAAAAAGCTTACTGCATAAAAGATTTTATTGAGCTACAGTGTACTTATTAAAAGATCAACTTTTTGGAATTTTGGAATTTCTGGAAATTTGACATGGTTGTACTGAAATCTCAGACCATCCTGGCAAATCCGAAATGGGACCTACAGTTTTGGTTACCATAAGATTACCATAAGCAGTTTTGATAGACGGTAACGTTCTTCCTTATAGGACCATTCTAGTCCTTTGTGTTGTTTTTGTAATTATTTTTTGGGGGGAAATAACCAAAAATATAATTTTTTTTACTAAAACAGATTTTATATCGCAAGATATAACATGTAGCAAAAAGAACTTGAAAAACAGGCGAAAAGTTTTTCTTCTTGATATTACTTTCCACATTAAAGACGAATGGGAAACAAACCAAAATATTGTTAAACATTTAAGTCCTCTTGGAAAACAATGAGCACCAGAAGAATCGAAATTTTTTCACCATTAAAAATCATTTTTCCCTTGCAGTAACCTTGAGGGAAAATTTCGTAAAAAGAAACTTTCAAGGTCGTGCGTCTGATTTTAATGTTTGCCAAGCATCCTGATCAATGTAATGTGTTTAAAAATTTCTTTAGTATTTAAAATGAAAACATTTTGTTTACTTTATTTTTATTCAAAATGACCAACAGTAAGAAAATAAATATAACAAGACTAAAAGTTAAAATGGAGAAAAAATTAAAGCCATTCCATGGGTCTATATTTGAAAAATCGTCGATGGCTACATTTGCGATTTCCTAAGTGATTTCAACACGTTTTACTGGGATAAAATATAAGCCTCAACAATTTCTTCTTTCGTTTCAAAAATTTGATACTAAAAGAATGAGAAAGCGGAGAAAAACAAAGCCATTTAAGAAACTCAAAATTTGAGTAAAATATACAAATACTGCAGCATGATGACCGAACTTGCAAATAAGCTCTTATGTTCATGCATTTCTAGCTGGAAAAAAGTGACTCAATTTGAAAAAAATAGTTTCGCGCCTATTGTGTAAACAAAAATGAAAATATAAACACAAGCAATACCTATATAATGCACGAAAACGACAATTACCTCATAAGTACTAATTTCCGCTCGTATTCATTTTCGCGCAATGACAATATGAAGGTTTTCTGCAAGTGTTAATTTTCGCAAGAGCTTAACTTTCGGAGCAAACAATAAAGAAAAAAATAGGGTTTTATAAAGACAAATGTGTATTTATAACTCCTTTCCGCAATCGGCCGTATAATTACTTTTGCGCATAAATCATGTGCTGAATTCCGTCTATCAACAAACTTCTTTGCCCAAAGGCGCGAAAATTAGTACGCGCTAATAATATAATATGAATAAGGTATAAACATGAAAAAATGTCACATTCTGAAATTTATTTTACATTCTTTGTGTTATCATTTTGTGGCTCATAATTTACCAAGATTTTACCTATTAAATACTTTTCGTTTCTAATCCTCTCGTACAAAGCTTTAAACTGTTTCCCTTGAAAGATAATGATAGCAGCAAGAAGTATAATGCACATCATTACAGGATACACGCGTCGCAAACACAGCAATGAATTGTCTTCAGAGACTCCTAGCCACGGAAGAACGCCCGCAGTGACGACATATGGAATGGTTATCGCCAACATCAACGTGTTAATCACTGGGTAAAATATTGTGCTCATTATAAACGTTAAATCGATGTTTGCAAACCCATTGCGGTAAGCTCTATCTATAGCATTTTGTAACCACCAATTGGGGCCGACCATAATGAGTGCGCACATGATCTTTAAATGGAGCACACCTAACGCCCAATCCTGCCATATGTATATAACCGGGGTTTGGTCGTATGGAACACGTAGAGGAATCACTACAACGAGTTCAAAAATAATACCAAGAAGGAACGGCGTGATACCAAATAAAGCGAGAGTACCTAGTATAACTTTTGAAACTATTGAAAGAAGCCATTTCGCCTTTCTGTATACCGTGCTAAAACCAACTGGATACCATGAAGAGACAGCAACTAATATTCTTAAAGTTAACCAAATCACATAGAAACCAACAGCTGCGGTATATAATTCATGAACGACAGTATCACCAAACACCAATGCAAGAAGGTTTCGTCCAATTATAACTGGCAAGGTGAACGCCATTACTGCAGCCATTATGAATGATACCATGACAATCATAATAAACATGCATACTCTGATTTTAAAGTATTGAGAACGATGGTATGATCGCACTATCGGAGAACCCACCCCTTCAAGTGCATTCTCGAGAGGTAATCCTTTGGGTAAAGGACCTTTTTGCCACCTGCCCATTGCATCCACATACACAATCTGATAAGCATTCACTGTTTTTAAATCAACATCTCCAATAATGTATGAACGCATATCTAGAACCTTTGAAACAACGCGTGTCCAAAGCCGAATAAAATCTTTAAGCCACTTTCGTGCATGGCCTTGTTCAAGAAAAGCAGGCAAAACAACTTGTAATAACAATAACTCAAGCGACATTTCACTGATAGGTGCATCAATATTCAACGAAACGTTGAATGGTATAAATCCTGATGAGAATAACTTTATCAGTTGAACTGGAATCCACACTACCACCAAAACAGTACTTCCAAAGACAATTAAAGACAACGCGAATCTCCTTGCGTGGCGAAACACACTTAACTGAATCATCTCCTTTACAGGATGAAATTGAGGATCGTTAATATTTCTTAAAAACCATAACACACCAGGTCTCAATATTTCTCGCAACAAGATGATAAATGATGCAAAATAAAACACATACAACATCCCAACAAGCCAGTGAAGGAAAGTAGCAGTCACAGGTGCATATTCTAAACTGTCTTTTCTATCCTGAAGAGAAATTGCAAACAGTGGCAGTGAACATATGTCAAGCCACCAGCCACAAACAAGTGGGAAAAAGCCAATTTCTACCACAATTAGTATAGCTACTTTCAGTACGATATAGCACTTTGCAATTGTCTTCCTCAACCTTCTGAATGAGGTAAAACCGAGCAGGTAATGAAGCAAAACCATACTGATAGTAATAACGAAATATCCAATAAGTAACATTACTGCTCCATCTAAAGTATTTCCACTGAGCTTCTTACTTCCAAATAAAATAGTCATAAATAAAAGCCCAATATGATAAGGACAAAATGCAAACACAAGGATGAATGATGTATTTAAGGATATTATCCAGAAAACGTGTTCCAAAAATACGAATGAGCCGTCCAAGCCCAAAAACCTCTCCCACGTTAAATCTTCCATGATGGCATCAGGATTCCATCCACCATCATTGTCGTGATTATTTTCTGCATTGTGTTCAGCAACATCAGGCATATTATCACCAATGTCGTTAGCAACTCCTGCATGATCTTCATCATCAGCTACCAAGTTTTCTTGAGGTGGCCCCTGAGGCTGTTCTGGCCTGTTGCCAAAAAGATTTCGGATTATAGCAATAAAGCGAAATCCTTGTACTTCTGGGTCTTGATCGTTTAGCCAGTTGGGTACACCATGCACCACGACTTGTTCTCTAAGCCATAACAGCATTATAAAACCACCAATAGATACTGAGACCACTAATGCTCCAAACACACAATCCATAAAAATACTTTCAAGTGTCAACATATCATATGGCAATGTCAGTAGTGACTTTACTGAACCAGAAAATAAACATTTGTAAATTCTATAAGCAATCAGAGGTACCACCCCTAACCATAGAATTATGACAAGGGTGTAATGCAACCAATATTGTAATGCTTTCATAATGTTCTTCCAGAAACCATGAAGTATTTCAAGAACTGGAATTGATTTCGGCATGTCAGGTGAGTATACAGCTTTAAAGGTAAATTTATGTGCACATAATTCGCAATATTCTTTTTTACTGTGATCTAACCACTGCATTAAGAGCCATTTTCTGTAAGAATCAGGCAATACTCAATAAGGAAAGGAAGTGAGGTTTCCAAAATTACTAGATTTTTACTTATGTTAAAGATACTATGGTTTTAGGAATTTTTTGAAAATTTTGTTCGATTTCGGTTATCGGTTAAGATTTTATGGCCCCTTAAATATTTGCTATTTTTGGGCCTTTTTGGGCCATTTTTAAGGAATTTCTGGGTTCCATGTTTGAAATTATATAAATTATAAAATTAGTTAGCAGTCACTTTGATTTCATATGGATTCTGTTGTAGTCCATAAGTTCTATGGATCGTGTACCAGTTTTGCAGAATTTTTTACCTAAACTGTTTTTTTCGAAAGTTTGAAGGTCATTGATGGAAACCACATACGATTTCAATGCTTAGTTTAATGTTTTCTCTGTACAAAAGTAAGCACTTTACCCAATGCCATTCAGATTCCCACATTGCTGTATAAGGTGTAACCAAATTTGGGCCTCAAAAGCAGGGAAAATTGGTCAATTTTTAGGAAAAAAGGTCCGAGAGGTGGTTTTGAGCTATAATTTTTAGCTAAATGTGAAAAAAATTCTGCAAAACTGGTACACGATCCATAGAACTTATGGACTACAACAGAATCCATATGAAATCAAAGTGACTGCTAACTAATTTTATAATTTATATAATTTCAAACATAGAACCCAGAAATTCCTTAAAAATGGCCCAAAAAGGCCCAAAAATAGCAAATATTTAATGGGCCATAAAATCTTAACCGATAACCGAAATCGAACAAAATTTTCAAAAAATATCTAAAACCATAGTAACTTTAACATAAGTAAAAATCTAGTAATTTTGGAAACCTTACTTCCTCTGAGTGCCTGACTGTTACAGAAAATGGCTCTTAAGCAGTCCTGATGTATAAACTTTATACTCCCAGTACATATGCAAGGGTAATGCAATGGGTTGTTTGGGGTTGCTTCCATCCTGCAAACTCTGCATACGTCTGATTCATCATGATGTAGATATTCGTGTTCTGTTAAAGAAATATCTTCTTCTGGCGAGTTATCTTGCATTTGTGCATTTTCTTGTGCAAGAACATCCATTATTCTAATAAATCTATTTTAGTTGGGCAACCTAGAAAAAATACAAACATGTACTTATTAAGTTTTGTTAATGTCATTCAAGGTTAACGTTATGTTTGTAAAAAGTAGTTAATTAAATAAACTGTTGGAGCTGGTTATTGAATTTTACTACCAGATTTTATAATGACAAAATTTTAAAAAGGCAAAATTGCTTTATCCCTAAAAAGGACCTGTTAAAAATGTAAAAATCAACAGATTCATTTGAGATTAAACTTTAGGCAGAAGTGACAATTAAACTGATAAAACACTATAATTAGCGAACAGGCATTTGGGCAATCATAAATTGAACTGAAAAAACCTTCTTTTTTCTCTGCCTTTGTATAACATCTGTATTACGCGAACATCTTAATTATGTGATTTCAATTTTATCACCAACATTCTCTTTTTACTGGCAACTCTGGATGACTTGATGTGAAATCCTGAGACTTACATCTAGGGTCTACCATATTACCAATTTCATCAGCAACAAAACTTGTGCACTTTGCAAAACAGACAGCTAGGTGCAGCTCATTGTTGAGAAAATTTACGGGCCGTGGGGAATGACAATTTAATCTGTTGTTATCGTTATCATTAAAATTGGTAATGTCTGCTCTTAAACAAGAAAGATATAGCTAGCTAGCTATATTAACCTTATATTCCTTAAAATCTATAAATTACCACAAAGATTCAATTTGGCTATGTGGTCCTTCTTTTCTTGACTGTCAGAATGCGTGCACATATACGGAACATTGTAAACATTCGTAACTCATCTAATGGCTAACATTTATTTCCTTTTGCTTTATTATATAATGTATAATGTTAATAATAAGGGGAATATTAAAAAAACTAAAAAAATCTGTCCCCTTCTTACCCCCTCCCTAGACTAAAACAGAACCTACAGTCAGGGATAACCGCAAATTTAGGCTATCACGCCAAATTAAGATAGTAGCTTAGTTAGGAGATTTTCCATAGACTAGTTAGGAGATCATCTCCTATTTAGGAGATGTGTTTTCTTCTTTTCTGATTATCTCGAAAACCACGTCTGGTCGCGCCAACTTCTTTCGGAGTTTTGTTGCTCATTACATCATCATGTTGAAAATATGCACGCGGGAAATTTAGCCTTTTTTCAGGAGCAACCGTGGCCGTAACACAAAGAAGCCGTAACACAGCGCATGATGCGTTCTTAATCAAAACAAACTAAACGCTAAATCTTCTGACAGCGCAAATAATAAAGAAAAATATATTTGGACCATCAAAAGGGGGTTCTATAGAATGTTTGTAGCTAATAAAATCATTGTGATTATGCAACAGAACAGCAATAGGCAGCAAAAACCATGTTGATAGCCTAATTAGGAGAGATAAATCGCCTAAATAGGCTATCGCAGACTAATTAGACTAATATAGCCTAATTTGCGGTTATCCCTGACTGACCTGGCTAGCTAGCCAGCTGGGCTAGCTAAAATATTTTAGCTGGAAACAAAGTTGAAAATGCGTGAATGTGACATAGAAATAGCCCATGCAATCATTTGTGGTAACAAACTTTAAGCTGTTTTGTCTTTAATATATACTTCTAACAAAAAGAGAAATTTATTTCCATATTTTTACCTGAAAAAGAGAAACCTGGTCAATTATCCAGCGGACATCTTGATTTGTTTTTAACACCGGGTGTGAATATGACGTAAAATGTAAAATGTATCACCAAGTTAGCCGCTGATCAAAAAACACGAGAAAGACTAACCTCTTTCCCAGGCTTCTTTTCTCCTTCTTTTATCAGACAACTGTTGCGTTTTTATCCTTCCAAAGGGCGGGATTCTGTTGCATTGTGAGGAATTTCCGACCCTCTAGCCGCTCTTCTTTCCAACCAACCCACCTATAAAAAATTTACTTTTTACTGAGAAACAACCAGCAACAACAATGTCAATGTGGTGAAATATCATACACTTTCAAGCATTTCCAATCCTTTTCTACTTGTGTTTCAAAAAAAAACATTTTGCCTTTATTATGAACTTCACCGCTTCAACGGTTTCAAGAGTCAATGTACGAGGACGAGGGGATTTTGAGGATATTTTATGAAAATAATAATTTTCACATTCTATGTTATTTTCATCATTTTAAAACTAAAAGACAGCGTGGCTTATATTGTGTGTTCTTGTATTTGCAAACACGATTTAGCGTATCTGCTTATATATACAATTTGCAGTGATGGTTTTGTTTGTTGAGATTTCTTTGTGGACTAACCAGATTTAAGTCTTTCCTTTTTAACTTCTTTTAACAACTTAGTGTGAAACAGCATAAGATTTTTCGTCTGTTTCTTTTGATTTTGTTTACAAAAAGCAGGTTATCAAAAAGAAGTACTCGACTCAAGAGGGTTCAAGTTCGACTTGATGACACTACTTGTCATTTTATAGCTTGTTCTATCGCATTAGTATTAAGGTTAGATTTCTCATTTAAACTGTCTTACATACAAATCTTTCTGGTTTCAATGTTGTCGAATTGGCGCACACAATGCCCAATCTCAATAGTAAGGAATTTACAATTCTACCAAGATCTTTCGGGTAAAAATGACAGAAAAGGCAACCTGTTCTTAGGGTTTGTTAGGTTATTTTGTTTTGGGACGGAACCTTCTGCTACAATAGAAAAAATTAACAGGCCTTGGGTACGAGGTTGAGAAGGATGCATAAGAAAGTTTACCGATAAATATCCGGTTAACAGAATTGATTTAGCTCATTCTTGACCCCAAAGCTCTTTGAGATAAACTCTCAAAGAGCTCTGGGGACGGGAATAGATTTAGCTCGCAATATATGCTGTGATGTGACTCTCTTGATAAATTCTATCTGTCCCAGACTTAAGGTGGCTCACCAATAAAAAATTTTTCTTCTTTAAATCATACAATTTGTTATATATTTGTGTTTTCTAATGAATATTGAATAAAATAAAAGCAAAAACAGGTGTTTCGTGACGAGAATCTTGCTAAATCTGCCATTTTCTAAAAAAATCTTCAAATCACCATATTTTTAAAACTACACTAAATTAAAGCTTCATTTTTGGCCAAATGACTCATACATACATTATGCAGGTCCTGTACTAAAATGGTTATGTAAGTCAAACCGGATTTTGAAATTTTTATTTTTTTAAGTCCAAAAGTTGAATTTTGGGGGGTAGGCTAAAAAATTTGTAACTAAAATCAGAGTAGCACTGTAAATATAATCCTTTTTTGGTTGTATTTTAGTACAGGACCTAGATCATGGAGTATTGAAAAAGTCCTGAAAATTTGAAGTAAAAAGCTCAAGGCATTCAAAAGTTATCTTCGTTCAAATTTAGTAAAGTATGCAAAAATGTACAAATGCGATAATAAGCAAAATAAATAAAAATGTCCAAAATACATCAAAAGTTGCCAGATTTATAAGATTCCCCTCCTTCAAGTTTTTTCTCTTTGTCCACCCAACCTTTTCCAATAGCTCTCAATTTTCTTCTTCTATTTTTAACCTTTAAAGTGTCTTTTCTAGCCATATTCGACAAGCGGGCTTTATCCTTACGAGATGACGACAAAATGGTTTTAGCGCCAATTTCAAGATTCAAAAAATTCAAGACTCTTTTAACACCAGCTGTTCCCTCATTAAAATGCAATACGGCAGAATTGACTCCCATTTCGAAAGAAGATTTATGTAAGAATATATTTTTGGGACACCTTGACCAAATTACATTATTAAGACTCTCATTAGCGTTCTGTGTCTTTCCATGGGTACACCTTTTTAAAATTTTATCATCGCTTAATTCCTCAAAGTCTTTCCTTACAATATTGTATATCCAAATTGGCAAGTTTACTTTTGGTCTGTAGGAATTGTCAACTGATGCTCTTTCTGACTTTTTCCACTTACACCAGCTATTAGGACCAGTTGGGCAAAGTATGTGACGACGAGTTGTGTCAGGGAAATCAGTACAATGGTACAAAACTGCTCGAATGTTTTTTTTCATTTGGTACACTTTTTCTTTATCATTTAACGACTTTAAAGCTGTTGTTTGACGTATGGCCATACCAAAATAATTTTGCATGGCATTAACTGCAACTTCAGTTAGTTTGCCATGGCCTGTCAGCTTCATCCCATTATGTTTTTCCTTGCGTCGGTTGCGTAGTCTGGTTCCAATACGTTTTTGTATATGACCAACACACTCTAGTTTCTCGGGTTCTATGCCTTATGCTTCATATGGTTTGCTAGCAACAACATTACCATACGACGAAGAGTCACCATCTCCCAAATAATATTTATAAATTAGATCGTTTTTTTTCAACAGAGCGGTTGAAAATCTTTACTGCCCCAGAACCTTCCATTGCACCTGATGATGTTGTATGGTTTAAGGAGC
This sequence comes from Hydractinia symbiolongicarpus, assembly GCF_029227915.1. Lineage (NCBI taxonomy): Eukaryota > Metazoa > Cnidaria > Hydrozoa > Anthoathecata > Hydractiniidae > Hydractinia > Hydractinia symbiolongicarpus. The sequence goes on from NC_079879.1 coordinate 25,615,447, forward strand.
AAATGTGGTTGGCTTTCCATGCCTGATAACCAGGCTTACTTTCATTCTTATGCCACATTTATATCGCCAAACAAATATCGCCTCTGCAATATTTGCTGAAAACTTCAAAATCTAAAAACTTTCCTTCGCTGATTGTAGCAACTACATCTTTTCTTCTGACACTTAGACCGGCGCTGGAAACGACTGACTGGACTAGTTGAATGGAACCTACTAAAGTTAAGTGTTCACTAATCGATTTTCACAACTATTTTTATTACTATCGCCGGAAAATTCACGACGAAAAGTATATTGGAGAGAAACCTCGATGTCATCATGGCCTGTATGTAGCGTTTCTTGATGAGGATGAAACGCATACGCGACGGCGCAAAAAATGATATAGTTATATCTTCGCATAGGCCGTCTTGGATATCAAAAAAGCAAAAAATACCATGGGAACGAAGTTGCCATACAGATGACAGACATTAAAAAAAAGAGCAGGGGGTTGTACAACCCCTCGCCGTTGGCACCTCGCGTAGAGACTTTTATCTACATTGGCTTGGCATGGTAGTTGGAAGCGCTAAATGCTCAAAAAATAAACGAGCAGAAGCGTGTGATGTGATGTGTTGATTTGAAGGAAAACTACCTCTCAAATCCTGCCAGCGCTGGTTTACGTTTAGATTTACGTGATATTTTACCCAGTATGCACAACTCTTCTTTTTTTCATCTGTGTGATTTGTAATAAAAAAGGATTTTTTTTGCTATCAAGCTAGCTAGCTAACCCATTCTTGCGTTTTTTTCTCTTATATTGACGACCAGGCTAGCTAGCTGCTTTGCATGCAAATGTCACTTAGATAAAAAGCTTCTGATCACTGAAAATTGCAGCATAGGACGACTTAGTTATGTAGGCTCTATCTCCTTAAAGTTTGACATAAGAAATAATGAGAGTAGCAAAATAATTCTTTTTACAGCTAAAGAATTTGGATATTTTGCAAAATACCCTACTTATTTTGCTCATACCAGCAGAATAAATGGGGATATTTATTATGCCAGCACTAACTTCTGGCAGACTAAACTAGGGTATTTCTTGTGCCATTGGGTAGCTAGCTAACTACTGGCAGAAATACTTCAGAGAATTATTCTGCTAATAGTATAGGACTTTTTTTGGTGACTGGTAACTTTAGCAGAATATTTGAGGTATTTATACAGCAGTATATTAAGATTTACTCTGCCAGCAGTATAAATAGGGTCATTTATTCTGACTGCAATATAATGAGGGCTATTCATTTTGACAGCAGTATGCCAAAATACTTGGGCCTAAGTATTTTGCCATTGTATGTGGGGGCATAAGTTTATAATTGGAGGCATTTATTCTGCCTACAGTACCACTGCTGGCAATGTATTAGGGTCATTTGTTCTTCTGGTAGTAAGTACTGACAGTATATATAGGAATACCTTTCTCTGACAGTTTCTACCGGCAAAATAAATAGGGATCAACTACCAGCAGAATAAATCAAACTGGTAAAATGAAAATGATATTTCTGGAAAATAAATGAAAGCAGTTAATTTTAAATATGCTTGTTTCAAGTTCCACCACAGTAAATTTTGAGCTATTTCATATGAATTAAATTTAAGCTTTAAATTTGTGATTATGCTAAGAGAGGAAAAAAAAATCAAAATTATTAAAATGGTGCATTTAGGTCACAAATAGGCATAACAGCTGGACAATATTTTGCCTAATATATAACTTGAGTATGAGTCAAAATTGTGCAATATGTGTTTTAGTTTGCCCTGCAAAACTGCATGAACTCAGGATTTCTGGTGCTAGATTTTCCCTAAATATAGCATATAACTGTGATGTTCTAACTCCACGGTCAGCCTTTTCTTATTAATTTTGTTTGTGACAGCGAAAGATTGCCAGCATATAGTAGGTATTGAATGCCAAATTTGATAAGAAGTTGAACATTGCACCACACCTATAGGTGCACAGTTAAAATTTTACTTAAAAATATCTTTTGAAGGTAACAAAACAACAGAAAAAATGCTGACATTTTTTGTATATTTTAATGCAAATAACCAACATGACTTGTACTTGTTTCATTGTAAACAAACATGCAAAAAAAAACCTTAGGCTAAAGACAAATTTTAAAGAAAGTTGCTTTGCTCTTGTTGGCTGCATACATGATAAATTATATAAATATAGTCTTTCTTCCAAAAGAAACATAAAATGGATTACAAAGAAGAGCAAACTGGAGAGTTTGAAGCATTAGAAGCTATTTTCTCAGAGGAACTTACAGGTAATACTATGTATATACTTTTAGTAGTGGATGCTGTATTATAATGTGCAGAAGATAGTGACCTCTCATTTTGTTTTCATTCTACATTCTCATGTTCTGAATGAAATCTTTCCACCCACATTTTACATAATGCCAACTTTCATTAGTACTATTTCCGGAAAATTACAATAATCTGTCTATAAATGTTATTGTCATTTTTGTTGTCAGAATTTATCTATGTTGCAATCACTGTATGGTCTTGTGCATTGAAGGTGCATTAATTTAAGGAGGAGATATTAGTGCACCATTAATATGGCTTCCATTTTTTTCAGTGTTAACCACAGATCCATATTCCTTTAAAGTGGCTATTAGATGTTCAAATGAAGATACGCGAGATGAGCATAAAGTTGTTGGTATAACGGTTTATGCATATAAATAAGTTTTATGTAAAAATTTAGTTCAAGGCGCTTGACATAATTTTTTGTTAAAGATGTTTTATGTACATAAAAATACAATATAGTACAAGATAGTATAGATTTACAAGAATATAATTCTGTTACATGCTCCATAAACTCCTACTTTAATCAGCAAAAACAAGAAAAAGTTTCACCAATTTCCTTGAAGTCTATCCACTAAAATTTCAAATTGGGCAAAATTGGAAATATGCATAAATTTATGTGAAAAAATTATTCTATTCACAACAGTTTCTGGAAATGAAACAATGAATGTAAATTCATTTTCAACATTTTTCTTAGCAAAAAATTTGAGCACTTAACAAATTACAATATCAGCAAATCTTTATCTTGCAAAAACTGTCCAATTTCATAGCGTGAAAATTTTTCTAGTGATAATTTCTTAATATGTGGATATCATTGAAGTTAACTTAACGAGTTTAGGACTCTATTACATTTATGTAAGACATAATCTTTGCATCACTTGTGAAGTTAATGTGTAAGACTAATTCCACTGATATAAAATATATAAATCTTTTTTTTTTAGTATTTGCAGATCTAAAGTTTACATATGTAGATGAGTATCCTGATCAAAAGCCTATCATAGAAATTGAGAACACATCAGAAAACTTGACAGAAGACAGAATTAATGCGTTACAGTCTCTGCTCGAAGAACAGGTAATTCCTTCACATCTTTTACAAACGAATTGAATAGATTTCATTGGAAAAAGTCTGGGATAGACAAGAAATTTCAAGTCTATTTTTAGGAATGCCAAGGGGGGGAAACAAGATTGTCAGATGGTATACAGTTAACCGTGGTAATAAACAATGTTGTATGACACTTGACTGGCATTGGGGTTTAGCAAACTGCTGTAAATTTAGCCAAGATCGGCGGTTGGCACTCCTTGGTTGAGGTGCTTCCCTCCGAGTTTCCCATACTATACAGACCAGATGGAAGCTGCTACGTGTAGACCTGAATGTCAAATCAGACCAAATGTTGAATCGGTGCCATAACACTCGGGAAAATCGTTCAGATTCGGCAAAGCACTCAGAAGGAGAGACTAAAACAAAACTTTAATAGACAAGTGAAAACGGAACCCAATTGCTAAGATTCAAGACAGCGTGGCGCTGAGTGTACAAATTTCCTCTAAGAAAAGCGCCAATTTTTTCAATGTGTAAAACTGCCAGATCAAAAACCTTAGTAAATCCAAAATTCCGAATAAAGTATTTCCCCACATTTTTTTTCTGTTGAAATGAACAAAATCTTACAAAAAATTTTTGTATCTCGAAACATTAAAATTCTTGTTTTTTATTTTGTTGAATTTATTCCATTGTATATTTTCTTGTAGTAATTAAGGGGATTTACTAAAATTTAATGTTCCCCTTACGAAAATTCTTCACATAAGATCAAACTAAAGAAACTTGTATTTATTTAGGCAGAGGAGAATATCGGAATGGTGATGATATTTACACTCGTCTCGACAGCACAAGAACAGTTAAATAATATAATTGAGGATATAAAACAAGAAATACAAGATGAAAAAGATCGCGCAAAACTCGAACAACAACGTCTAGATGAAATTAAAGTAAGTATCTTCTTGTTTTATTTATTTCATGAGCAAGCGAGTTGGTAGAACGTGAGGTAGTGATTTAACTCAAAACTTAAGTAATTTAAAAAAATAAGTTCTATACAATGAAAGATCTTTTTTCTCGTATGAATAGTACATTTAAAGAGTGAAAAGTTCATGTGCAAAGCTAAAATCTTGTAAAATTTAAATATTATGGTTAGCAACTTCGAAGCTGAAATCAAAACTTGCCTTTAGTAACTGAGGCTTAGATAAAAATGAAATCGTTGTGCAACCAAAAAATTGTACCATTGGATATTATTAAACATTTGAGAATAGAGCTGGATTTCCCGTTTAGTTTTATTTGTGGAAAACATCTAATTGATTGATAACTTTCTCTTTCTCTCTTCATGCAGTACTAACATGAACCAAAAAGGTCATGAAGCAACGAATAATTAGCAGAAATTATCAAATTGCATTATTATTGCTCTGTTTAAGGTAGCCTTTTTACATGCATGTTGAAAGCTGTTGCGCATGTGCAATTTATACAATCCTGATATGAAAAACTGTATGTACAACAAAATTTCATTGTGGTTTTAATTCTTATTTCGAGTGAATATCATATCGAGTCCATAAAAAGGCTACCTAAGCGCGAATCTCCACAGGGCGATTTTTACGACGATCGTCATCAATATTCGAATTTGATTAGTCGCGATTTTCGTCATGACGAAAAGTTAAATTTGTTTCTACTTTACGTCACAAAAATCGTCGCGAATATCCTCCAGTGGAGATTCGGCTTAGGAATAGTTATTCTGATATTTTTACGCGTATTTGTTTTGCTCTTTCTTTTTTCATATAGTATAAAGGAACGCCGGTAACGTTAGAAAACTTCTTAGCGTGGAAAATAAAATTTGACCAAGAGATGATTGCATGTGGGAAAAGAAAACAGCAAGACGAAAATAAACTTAAAAAATTGACTGGCAAACAATTATTTGAAAGAGACTCCACGTTAAATGAATCTGATATTCAGTTTATAAGTGAAGCTGGTGTCAAAGTCGACGAATCGTTATTTCAAGACCTAGATGATTTGGACTTAGATGAAGACTTCGATGAATAAAAATAATGTCAGAATGAAATATTGCTGTTCTAATTTTTAAATAAGATTTTATACTTAGTTTAGTGTGAGCTCTCCAACACGTTAATTGTACAGCCTTTTGCGGTCTTAAAAAAAAAGATAGATGCGAACTGCGCAACATATTTTTGCGATTGGAAAATGTCGCGGAAAAAATGCGAAACTGATGTATTTATTTGGAAGGCTTTTTTCCGAAAAAGAGTTAGCTTAATTTTGATTTGATTATTTTGCGAAGAAAAATAATCGCAGAAAGAAGTGTATTCAAGAACGTAAAGTATATCACGATATAATATCAAATCCTGAATAAAATGCATTATTTAAACACTATCGTCTTCTACTTTTTTCGCGTAAAAATGTGCGAATTAAAAGCACAAAAGAAATTCCCGATAAAATTTGTTCAGCAAACTTTTCTTCCTTAGGTATGTCAAGTCTTTTTCGTTGGTATCTCCGGAACGTCTCATTTTCCTACTGTCTGATTTGTCTGACGCAAACGAACGTATTAGAGAAAATCCCAATAAAGGTTAAATTCACACACAATGAGCACAAAGCCAGTGTGGTAACATTCTACCCGCTTAAATAATACAATAATTAAATATATTTGTTCGAGTGATTGCGTCCATTCGCCAAAAACTAAGGATTTTCTGATAATGTTCGCGTGAGCAATAAACAATAGAAGTAACCTAGTAGAATAGAAATAGAGAAGTAACGAGCAGTAACTATTCATAAAGGGCGGCCAGTATTCTGACAGTAGGATATCACAGGCGTGCAAGACTGTTTAGTCCCCAGGGGTAGAGAACAGTTTTCTGAAAGAAGACGAAGTCTTTTTTTTCCGTTCAAAGTCGAAATAGTCTAAACATCTGAACGTGATATTTGGTAAAATTTTGTCCAACTAACTTGTATGCTAAATTTTCAAAAGTCATTTAGAACGGTAAGATAAATCTTCAATTCCAGAATCAGATCATCAAAACTAAATGAAAACATATTTTGGAATAAATTAATTTCTTTCATATATTACACTATTTAACATATTTAAAAAAAATGATTAAAAATGAAAGTAACCAAACTCGTTTTTAGGAAAGTATGCTATGTTTTTAGACTTCAAAAATTTCGGGAAAATTATTTAATTAATCAAAATTATAATGTGCCCTGGGAATAAGGTTGATCCTAAGAAGAAACTATTTATAGAAGATTTTAGCATAGACACGCTTTAAAATAAAATTTTTAAATTTTACTAAACTTGAAGAGGTATTAATTCGAAACATTGCATATTAAGATGCACATGAACAAAACAGACATTATATAGATGCATATGTATAGTATATTAAGCGAGTATCATTTCTTCCAAGTCGTCGTCTCCAAAATGGTCAGGCGTCTTTAACGGCGACCTTCTACTTTGATGGACGTGTTTCGTACGATTGTTAGAGTTTTTCCGGTTAAATGTCGGTTGATAAGCCGACACATTATCATTTTCATCTTCATCAGAACTGAAAACAATGTTGTTTTTATTTTTATTATGATTTTTATTTTGTTTCGAGTCCTCTTTAAAGGGATCGTCAAATAAATCAAACGGCGAATTATTGTTGATTTTATGATTTCTAAGACGTGGACTATCAACTCCAGTCGGTGAATACGTCGCATTTAACCCTTCATCATTATACAAATCCCGACGACGAGTTTTTTTGTCGTCCGCAAATATCGAATCGTTCGTCGAAACTTTTTTAACGCTATTCCGTGCGTGACGACGATTTCTACCGGATGGCGACCCTAACGTTAATTCGTCGCTATCTTTTGTATTACGTCGTTTTATAACGGGCGAATTTTCGTCAGAATGCGCAGGTAGCCCTCGATGAAGATTTTGGTCAGTTCGTTTAAATTCCCAGGAATTTTGGCGGTTAGATTTAGTATTGAATATATCATCATCTGTACTTTTACGTCTCACAGCAGGAGGCGCTTGTTTGGTATCTCCGCTAAAATCAAACGGCTCGTGTGACAAAAAGTCGCCTTCGGTTTTGTATCTTTCTTGTGTGGTACTTTCAAGAAAAATTGGCTTCTTTTTCGGCTTCTTATATTCGTTCGGTTCTTCGTAACTATACCCATTCTCCTCTGTGATATTGTCGGGATTTTCACCTCGATCGATAGCCTGCATCCTCGCTAACAGGATTTCTTTTTTCTTTCGTTTTTCTAACATTTCCTGTTTCTTCCTTTTAAAATCTTCGTCTTGTCCATCGCGTTCTTCCAAGGCTTTCTGACGGTGCTCCTGTTCTTTTTCGTTTTGTTTCCTCATATCATCAAGCAGTTTGCGTTCTTGTTCTTCCCTTCTCAATCGCAACTCTTCTTCCCTCGCGGCTTGCTCCTCCCTTTCTTTTCTTTTGCGCTCTTCTTCAATTTTCGCGATACGCCTCTCAAGTTCCCTCTCTGCTTCTTGTCGTCGACGTTCTTCTTCTGCTTTCTCAGACTCCTCTCGCCTCTTCATCTCAGCTAACTTTTGATCGATTTCTTCCAACCGTCTATCTTCACTGTCTCGCTTTGAGTTAGTATAAAAAAAGTCTTCGTCCTGCATTTCTTCTATCTCGTCTTCCTCGTATTTCTTTTTAAGCTCGCCAACTAGCGTTTCAACGGCCTTTGTTTCCGGCATTGGTGCATTTTTAACTTCATTTTCTTGTGTCGGAGAAGCGGCTGGACTATTTTCTTGTCTTGGAGAAGCAACTGGACTATCTTTTTCAGCATCGAAAGAAACCATTTTAGTTCGTGGGCTAGCACTCCCCCTGTTACGTTTTTCAGTGGAAGCCTTTTTTACAGATTCGGCGTACACGCTACCTTGTTCTTCTTGATGTCTTCTGATGGCTGCAGGGACAGAATCATCGGGACCAAACAAAGTATGTTCACTATCCTTACTGCCGCGCCGTTGAAGCCGCTGCGAATAAATGTTTGTAATTTCTAACGCTTTCTCCTTATCCTTAAAAATAACATTTAAACGGATCAGGAAAATCTAGCCATCGTACTTAACAGGAGTTAAAAAAGGGCTTGTAAAAAATAATTAGAAAATCACCTTTAAGCGGCGTAACAAATCTTTTTGTTCTTGTTCCAGTCTTTTCATTTCATCAACAGCTTTCTTGTATTTTTCATTCTTCTCCTTTAACTCTCTCGCTCGAACCTTTTCATGCAACTGGACAGCGCGAGTGAGTTCCTACAGTAAAACACACGTCAAAACAAGTTCACAGAGCAAGCATGCAAACCTTACTTATTAGAGGAAACAATTTGCAAAACAACTTTTTAAGTAACTCTATTTTTCATTCCGGCTTGAGTTGATAAAAATAAAAGTTAAATTTAACAAATTGTTAGCTTGACACTTTCATGTTAGTTATTAGAACTCACGAAAGGTGTAATACATCATATTAATACCAAAGATACAGGTCTTTTTGAAATTTAATATTTTAGAAATTAGGACACTGAACGTGATGAGATGTCTGAAAACAATAATTTTTGTTCTATGGACAAAAGGAAACAACGAGGGGATAAAATTAAACTGGATTATTATATGATTATACAAACTTTGGATTTAATAACAGGCTCTTTTAAAATAGCAAATACAATAATGATATTGGTTACAGTGATTCACGCCAAATAAAACGACAGGAGAAAGAGGGAGAGATAATGTACTTCATTGCATAGGGTATTAGGAGCAGTATGAAACTGTTTCAGAAAATTTCAGCTAGGGCTCAGAAAAGTGAACTAGGAATGAAAGTATGTGTGTAACTAGACAGGATGAAAATTTGGAAAGTTAAGCATGGGGTCATTAAAAAAATTCACAAAATTATGCGGAGCCCAACTCAGACTTTAACCTGGACATTCTAACAATCAATCAATTTTATAAAACTTTCAGAATGAAAAGTATTTTAAGGAAATTGTTAATAAGGTCTTTAAATCATCCTTCTGATTAATTTCGGAATTCGGGATGATATTCAGATGAGGAGACAGCCTTTATAAAATTCATAATTCATAATTTTTTTTATTGTTTTTACTTTTCTTAATAAAAAGAAAAGTGTCTAATTTCGGAGGCCGTGTTAATACAGAAATTGGGTTGTTTGTAAAAAAACATGTAGTTTTAAACATTACCGCTATTTTCTTGTTCTTTTCTTCCATGGCTGTCTCCATTTCTTCTAATTTCTTGCTAAGTGTATTTCTCTCGGCTAGATTTTTTTCCTTCGCCATTTTTTCATACTTTCTTAATTTCTCTTTTGTTTTGTACAATTCATCTTCTCGCTTTTTTAAATCTTGCTTAGCTTTGTCTCCAACTTCCTTCTGTTTTCTGAACTTTTCTTGCATCATAAACATCTCGCTGCTATGTTTCTTTAAAAGCGATGGCAGCTCAGCTTCAGCGTTATCAAGTTTGCGAATCTCTCGATCTTGAAGTCGTGCGGCTCTTTTTAAGTCTCGATTTTCGATAGTTAAAGTTTCGATTTGGTGCTGCAGATCGTGTATGATGTTATGCAGTGCCTTCGATTTGTTTCGATTTGCAGACAACACTCTGTTGACCACAACGCCGCGATCTTCGTTACTGCGAGTTCTACCAGAATTACCACGACCCCTCCCTTGACCTGTAGTTAAAAAAACTGAATTGATAATCATGCGTTATAGTTTCAGAAACTTTCTTCTTGAAATATTTTCTTCTGATATATTAAAAGACGCTGAGATACTCAGCGAGCTAGAAACAATTTTTTTTTATCTGACACACATATAGCAGCACAGAGATCACCAGTATATAATTGTTTCTCTCATCACTCAAAACCATCAAAATCAGATCTCTCAGCATCTTCTTTCAAATCAGTCTGAATCACAACGCTTGTGTCTAGTTTGATTTGTGAATTTTAGGTCTAATACTGACAGATGAAAGAGAATACATCAGTTTCAAACATCCTAGAGAGTTTAGTTTGTTATGACAACTCCACACCACAATCGTTAAAAGTGACCACATCGGGAAAGGACACATAACGTAGATCAAAAATAGGCCACTATTTTGTAACATTTTCACTTGAAGTTAAATAGAATCTGAAATATCTTACTTGGATGGATTTTATTTTATCATGATTTGGTTGTAACCACAATTTAGACACACTTTTTACATTGTTTTGTGATTGTAACTGCTTGCTATGCCTAATTTTTATTGTACACTTTTTCATAATGGTATATATATGTACACTATAGGGTAAAAACTGCATTTTCATAACAAAAGGACACATCTCCAATCATTTGTATTGATGTTTTGAGCTACATTTTTAAAAAACTATAGACAGAAAAAGTTAAATATATAGAACTTAGAGAATGTGACACGTATCCCTTTGTTACTAATTAAATGTTTAAGCTAATGTTATTAATTGTGATCTTCTATTTTTGGGGTTAAACTATATGTTTAATGACACTACACGACTGAAAAACATTTACAGGCTTAGAAATTTATGCAAACCTATGCTGCTTTCATTTTATAACGTTCATAGAAAGTGGAAAACATTTTCTTTACAAACCTTTTCTTGGAGGCTGTGAGACAGTTCTTCTTTGTGCTTGAATTTGATTCAAGTTATTTGTTTTTTTTACAGGTTTATTACTATTATTCTTTTTTGATGTGTTATTTGTTTTCGGGGGCGGTGGTACAGGGTCCTTATCATCATCTGTATCTTCATACTCATCACAAGAGCTTTCATAAGAATCTTTATTCAAATATCTTGAACTGCTCCTTCCTGAGGGACTGTTATAGCTTGAACTTGAATGATCAAGTTTGTCATCACTAGTTCTTTTCGAGTTTTTGTTTTTATTTTGTTTATTAGGTTTGCTTACGTGGTTGGAATCATCTTTATGTCGTGGTGTTGGTTCATCATCAGAAAATTCACTATCATAATTATATTTATCACGTTCATTTGAAGTTTTCTTTGGATCATCGTCATCATCACTATGAGAACTCTCATACAAGTTGTCATTTTTGCCAGCAAAATCAAACTGCGAATCAGACATCATTGGGTTTGTTTATTTCACTATAAGCAGATTTTATATGGTTAGTTGTGTTTTAGTTGAACTTCTCAAATACATCTTAATATAAAACATGAAACCGTTTCCCACTATCAAACATTGTAAACTGTTTTGTTACTAAATACAAAATTGACTTTTTTGTTACTAAGGTGATGATAAAATTTTGTTGAATAATTTATTATCTTTAAATGATGTTTAATATATATTTGTATTTCGGATATAAATATTTCAATAAAGATTTATACACCAACTTTAAGTAATTTTTGTTGAAAAACACAGTCAGTTTTAATTAATGCACATTATAAGAAAGATGTATAGAAAAAATAATTAATTTATATAGCATATTAAATAATTTGATTACAAAGGAAACATATATCACTTCATTTTTTTCAGCATAAAGGTTCAAACACACTATCATTTTTGAAATCACTGTTATTGCACAGTTATTGAGCATGAATAATGATAAATAAAAATTTACTTAATGTTTTTTAGATAGATAGATGTGCATATTTTACATGGCTAGCCTCACAAATATCGAGGGATATACCCTGTCTATTATTTCCAGGAGGGGCCATGGCGTAGATGGAGAGTCCTAGAGTATTTAATGCTCATTTTGAGCTACGCAGACCCAATTAGAGCCCGCGCTCTATTAGACAACTCCCGGCAACATCCAACGGCCCACACAGTGTGCCATCTTCCCAATTTCCCTCACATGGCTTGGTTAACCCGGGGCTATGGTAACATTCACTCGCCCATGTTGAATCACCGTCAAGAGGAATCGAACCCCGGTCTCCCGCACAGAGTACGAGAGCTATAACCACTAATCTACGGCGCCACGAACCAATGATTTACCAATGATTATTAAAAAGGAGAAGTTAAACTTTTTATAAATTTTCATTTTGATACTTATTGGTAGTACAAGATTTTTTTTGTCACTATTTTGAGCAAGGACTACCATTTTTATTAAACGTTAATTGATAACTAATCAGTAACAATGACTGTTAAACAGACAAGATAGATATTGATGGTATAGTTTTGCCTTAAAATAGCTACCATATTTCAAAATTAAACAACAAACTGTCAAACAACATGATAGCTAACAATGATTGCAAAAAAATAGTGCAATTGAGCCTCAACACCCGTACATAGTGATTTGCCAATTCCCAGATTTCCTTGGCTTTGCTCAAACTTAAGCTATTACATTTAATCTACTGCTGTTTTTAATTGATAGATACAATTTATTTTAAACACAAAATCAATGGCAAACAACCAGAAAAGGTCTGTAGGTAGGTAGGTAGGTAGGTAGGTAGGTAGGTAGGTAGGTAGGTAGGTAGCTAATGCTAATTTTGAGCTACGCAGACCCAGTTAGGGCCCACGCTCTACTTGACAACTCCCGGCAACATCCATTGCCCACACAGTGTGCCATCTCCCCAATTTCCCTTACATGGCTTGGGTTAACCCCGGGGTTATGGTAACATTCACTCGCCTATGTTGAATCGCCATCAAGAGGAATCGAACCCTGGTCTCCCGCACAGAGTATGAGAGCTATAACTACTAATCTACGGCACCACAATAACCACTAATCAACGGCGCCACATGCTAAAAATCAGGCTTCTGTACCAGTAAACTTTTATTTACTTAAAGTTGAAAAGTAACTAGAATACTTTACAGTGACATATACTCCCCCCTCTCCAGGTATTTTTCAAAAAATATACGAATGAAGATTATTAAGTGTTGAAACTGTGTGACTTTTTGTACCTCAGGAATTGTATTGTCAAAAATAAATTTTTAATAATTTTTGTAATGCCCCTGATTGCAACAAAAAAAATTTGGGGTCATATATATTGGTCCAAAGAATTTTTTTTTAATTATTTATTTATCCTCTTATGTGCATGCAAATTATTATGTCTATAGCTCTTTCGGTTTAGAAGAAAGATAATTTATGGACAACTGATACCAAATAAGTTGTTTTAAATTTATTAGAAAACCCTACTCATACCGTATTGCGTGTTCATTTATCAAACTGCCCGACTTTTTCATACTTAGAGACAGTTTCAGGTAAAAAAAGAATATGAACTCAAAATGCCACTGAACCCTTTGGTTTGTCATGACTGTTTAGAAACTAAAATTTTGTTGATTTTGTAGAGGCATTGGTTTATCCTTTATGTTGTCTGTTACATGCAAAATCTAAAAAACAAAAGATATTTCAAAGTAATTGCTTAAATTTCCAATTCTTTTTGTATCTCTTTACAATTTTGGAACTAACATATCAAAATGAAACAACAAAAAATATTTGCTGAAGCTGCTGTAAACGGCATCCGGGTATTTGTATACAACGATGAAGATACAGATGACGACACTGATGATAAAAATGATCTGATTGATCTAAATGCAAATCAAAATGAAGGTACCCCAGTTTTTAATTAATTTGCCTTATTTATGCTTATTGTTTCAGAAAATAAAAATAGAAATAAAAGTAATACTGCATTATCAATATTTGCAATCTGCAGGCATTCTCTAAACCTCTGGCACAGCTTGTATATCTGCTTTACTGCAGCTTTTTTAATTGTACTTTTAAACTTCCAAATCCAGATGAAGTTCACAATGAGTCTTACTTAAAGCAATGTATCATAACAGAGGGCACTGATGGTAAAAACAGTGAAAACTATAGCGATGATGAAGATGAAGAACCCAATCCTTATCTGCGTTATCCAAATTAAATTCTTGTTAATCAAAGAAAATTTTATTTCATAAATTCTGCCTTTGATGAATCAATTTAACAACCAGTGCATCATCATCATCATTCTTGGCTTAACGTCCGTTTTCCATGCTAGCATGGGTTGGACGGGGTATATTAATGACCCTCTTCCAATCTGATCTAGACTGTGCTAGATCTAAACTCACTTTTTAACTCAATTTTCTTTGAACATGATATTTCTAGTAACTGTCCAAGAAATATTGCATAACTTCTTTTTCTAGGACACAAAATTTAAAAAGAAAACACTTTGAGGCTCAAGAAATGTCAGGTGTTATCAAAACAACAGAAAGATAACTACTCCTTGTAATTATTTTAAAGGAAACTACAGTCAGTTAGATATAATCCTAGTAGAGCAAAAATGTGATAATTTCTTAACAAATCTAAAACAGGACATTTCCCTAATTGGAAATGAGTGTGATTATGACATTTCAATAATTTTTGTTTGTTAAGAATTTATCGGTATATATAAATATTTTTTTAATTGTGTCCTAAAAATCTTTTTAGTAAAAATTCCATTCCATGAAAACAAAAACATAACCAAAGAAATGATAATTCTTTTTATCAAAATCATGTACCGCAACAAGTGCCTATTTTTTCTGACAAGTTATATAAAAAAACAATAAAAACCAAGGAAGACGTCTTATAGATAAAAGATGTCTTTCTAAAGATGCATTTAAAGGGTTTTTAGTCACTTCTACATCTGTAAAAGGTCTAAAAGACGTCTTTAAAAAGGCACATCATAAAAGAATTTCTTAAAAACATCTAATAGACTTCTTTGGAAAGACGTCTTTTAAAAGATAGATAGATAGATAGATGTGCATATTTTACATGGCTAGCCTCACAAATATCGAGGGATATACCCTGTCTATTATTTCCAGGAGGGGCCATGGCGTAGATGGAGAGTCCTAGAGTATTTAATGCTCATTTTGAGCTACGCAGACCCAATTAGAGCCCGCGCTCTACTAGACAACTCCCGCAACATCCAACGGCCCACACAGTGTGCCATCTTCCCAATTTCCCTCACATGGCTTGGGTTAACCCGGGGCTATGGTAACATTCACTCGCCCATGTTGAATCGCCGTCAAGAGGAATCGAACCCCGGTCTCCCGCACAGAGTACGAGAGCCATAACCACTAATCTACGGCGCCACAAATGCTAAGAGATGCCTAAGAGATCTTTCGAAATGCATTTTAAAAAAAGGCCTCTGTTAGACGCTTAAACAGATGCATTATAGAACAAATCAGTGCTAAAAAGGACGTCTTTTAGAAATGCGGAAGATGTCTAAAAGAGTCTTTTAGAGCTCTTTGTGTGTTTTTTCCAACAATTAAAATTAGTTCTTTCATACCTATTTGTAAAGTAGTTGTTCAGTAATTTAGTAAAGGTTCAACTACATTTTAAATATCTAACATCTTTTTCCACTTCTTAGACAATGTTCCCTAAATCGAAGCTTAAAAACCAACTCATTATTATTGCAGTAAGTGCGCCTTTTGGGCTATGTTGGTCAATCAAAAAGAAAAAGGTTAAGTGGTGCTAAGTCTTTTTATGGTCCTAAAAATAAATTTAATTTTTCTGCTCGGAAAGACTCATATTTGCAAACAACAAGGAAAGGGGGATGAGAACATGAAATGTTTTGGATGGTGGCCCTATTTTCATATCTATTTATCTCAGAGGTGTTTGTCTAGAAATAAATAGCTAGCTTTATCAGATGTTTATTTGTTACTTAGTGGAAGATAACTCTAAAAAAAATCACGAAAAAGTACAACAACAAAATAAAGCCTGTTGACAGTACAAACTCTTGGCTTGTAAACTTTATCGCAGCTGCAGTCACCATATTGTTTTGAAAATAAACTTAACCGTTGCGAGGTAGTAGCATGGGTTCTAATCTTTTATGCTCTCCGTTGCTACAAAAGTTATATATGTTCAAACACTAGCATCGGCAACAAAACAAAACAAAAAATCGATAAAATATATAATTAATATTGAAGACATGATACGACAAAAATAAGAACATATATGTTGTAATAAAACCAGTAAAAATTTAGATTTATCATTAAGTCGAGGTGGAGACGGCACGCCAGCCGCGGGTTTCCAATATTTTGAAATGGCTACTCAGCGATTTTGAGACATGCCATTTCTATGGGAAAACTCTAATAACAAGTGCCAGGTCGGAGGTTCATAAAAAACAATATTTTGGACGAGTTTGCGCGAGTTGTTCCGAATATCTAACAGACTATGGCCCTACGGCTTGAACACCCACGCGGGAATGGAATAAAACACTTTCTTTTTTTTTTCTTTTTTTTCTTAAGAGATAAGATAAAGTTACAACAAAGACTTAACACTTTTACACTTTTTGCAATACCAATTTTGGTTGGATTTCTTAAAAACGCTGTTTGGTATGTTTTCACACATTTCGTGAAACCATTTTTCGCACTTGTCACACTGCGCCATCCTTTCATTTCCAAAAATACCACGACACACGCAATAAAGTTCCAAAACCAAACATTTAAGTTTGCAACGCAATATTCGTTTTGATGATTTTGGAAAGGGTGACATTGATTGCACGTTAATGCACTCCAAAAAGTGCTTTCTCAGGAGTGCATCGTCGTATGTTACCTCTTCCGGATTTTCTCCAAATGCCAGCGAGGTTGCACAAGCGATGGCAAATAAGCCGCAGTCAACACCATTCCGTTGCTGTTGCATTGGAAGGATGTTAACATACAGCTGAGAATCGTGGTGGAAACAGAAGTCAGTAATTTGTTTCAAAGAATGGTTATTCACTGTGCCATTATTTAAACTGTCGTATAACAGGACATTTTCGTTGTTTGATTTCTGCTTGTCCATGTTAGTAGTACAAATCCAGTGAAGCTGACCAGTATGCAAAATTTGGATAAATCTTTGGTCAGGCTTCACTGATTTAAATTCGCCAGTAGGTCCAACCACTGTGTCCTGAAGTCCACCAATTTCGGGAAACTGTTTTTGAAGCAAACGCTGCGCAGTTTCGATCGATTCATCGGTTAGCATATGGTTGTTGATAATTTTGTCCATTTCACGCGAAGTCAACAATTGTTTTTTACTCGGTAACTGGCCCGAGACAACGTCTGTTTTTCCTGTTTTCTCGGGTGAGATCAAATTAATGACAGGTGGAGATTGAGGCGGAGTTACAGTATTACAATCTATTACATTGTCGATAAACTCCTCTACAATAATCGCGTCCTGTTTCGGCTTGTTTGCTGGCAAATTGATGATATTGCTTACATCAGCTTCTGCTTTTTTAAAATTATCCTTTCCGACACCTACACGTCCAACGTAGCGTTCTTTTTTGCGAGGTAATGGAATTTTATCAAACTTTCGCCCAGAATTTGGCTTGACCACTCTCACTTCCAGACCATAATCCTGGGGAGCTTCATCTTTCATCCCTAGCACGAGATCTTTCAGAGAAATCTCTAAGTCTTCCAGTGCATCAAAATCATTAACTAAGAATGTCAACGATCTTATTTGTGACAATAACTCGCGACATGAGGCTGCTTTGCTTTTCTTAGGGTACACGCGCTTTTCAATTTTGTGGAATTCCATATCCTCACATGTTAGCGTTTCACCACTAGGGTGACGTTGTTCTTCTTCCACTGCACCCACATACAAAGCAGAATCTGTATTGAAGTATGGCGATGACTTGTACTGTTCGGGGAAGTCATTCCAGCCTTTTCCATATACACTCATCACGGCAAACATATGTTTACATGGCAAGAACTTTTTTTTCCACTCAAAACATCCGCAACTTGGCCATTCATCTTCACTTCCAAACGATACTATATACACCTCTCCCTTCTCTGAACTTTTTACAGAATATAGATTCTTAATTTTCTGCAGCCACTCAGTTTTTATGCTTTTGCATAAATCAAGTTTCTCAACGCAATGCTTGACAAATTTAGGCGGCCTGTCGTGAATCCATTTCGGTAGCAGGGTGTTATATTTTCTGTATTTACTGTTGAAGCGTGTGTTTTTTTCAACATATCTAGAAAAAGATCATTATTTTAATCTAATTAAGAGTATTTTTCATCATGGATACTTCATTGAATACAATTACCTCCTGTATTTCTCGGGAAAGAACTGTTCAACCAAAACCGTTACCATCCCACTTAATGAATTGTCTTTGTACTGATTCAAAAATTCATGCTTTAGGTCTTTGTTTTGTCTCTCTACGCCGTTGTTTGTATTGACAACCACTTCCAACAAGTTTTTCCGAAATGCATAAACCCAACGCTGTATAAAAAATTAAAAATTATGAAAAATATAGAAAATATAGAAAAAAAGATAAAAGAAATTATGGTAGTTACGCACTTTGTGACAAGGCAACCAAGTAGTGGAAATCCATCTTCGGAATTTGTTACTGTTCTCAGCAAGCCAGATACTGCTTTCTTTTAACAATTCGACATGATGTTTGTACATTTGTTCGGATTCTGAGCTAGCGATATTTCTCAGCAATGTCAGTGCATCTGATTTCTGTGATCTCAGACCGTTAGCAGTTGCGGATAGCCATCTGTCCCATGCTTGCTCACGATGGAAGTCACACAGCAACACGATAACACCTAAAAATGTTACGTTGTCATTACTACAGTCGATTTAACATGACAAACAGAAATAGAAGAGATATTGAAACCTGAAAAAGTTTGCTCAGCTGAAATGATCTCCTCCTCACAATTGTCAACCATGAATATCTTTGGTTCGACAGATTTATTCCAATTTTTAAACATCATCAGCGCTTCTGTTATAGATTTTGTAGTTTCATCTTGAACTACAAATGAGCCAACCACTTGGTAATCTACGTTTGTCTTGACAGCGATGAAGAAAAGAGGCAACGAGTACTTTGTGGTCTTATACGTAGCATCAAGAAGACAGACACGATCTCCGTACATTTCGTAGAGTCTTCTTTGATTCGAGGTTTGATGGACGAATAATAGTCTGCTAGATGTTGTTGATAAATTGGATGCTTTTACTTCTTCTTTATTGTCTTTGTTATGATTTTGCTGTGTGTTTTCAAGTATTTCACCATAACCTCTAAAAAAGAAGTTGTCGGTAGGTGCTTGCTTTTTCCATTGTTCTATTTTCAATGCTAAGTTTTCTTGATCGATTTTTGATAAACGTAACTTTGTTGTGCTTATGTACATGTGGTTTGTGATGTCACGTCGTGTGGGAAAAAATCTTCTGTTTGTTGGTGAAGGAAGCATTTTATCACAAAACAACTCATTTTGAACATATATCTTTATGTGTCTTTCCATCTCTTTTACTTGCCTTACTCCTTGACCAACGAGTGCGTGAATTTTCGTTGTTATTCTTGAATCGACTTGTTGACTGATACCACCGCGCTAAAACGATTTCAAGTTTAATATTATTGCAATAGCGTCCTTGGTGTATTTTATACGTTACACTATATTATATTGACAATACCTCTCCTTGCAAATGGTCTGCGTGACAATCTAATATTTTTATCCAAATTTTTCTGTTGGTCTTCACTTGGGATTTATTAGCTGCCCAGTCATTTTTCAACTTTTTGGCGCAGTTTTTCTTCTTCCATTCAGTAAACTTGTCTATCTAAATAAACAATAAAATAATATTAGAACGGTGTTATCCTATATCCAATAAAATAATATTAGAACGGTGTTATCCTATAGCATTTACGGGTAATTTTGAATGGAAAAATATTATTTCACCTTGTAATCTGGAAAGGAAATAATATCTCGAAGGATAATTTTCGCTGGACAATCCATTTTTTTGGATACTTGTGCTAAGAAGCGCGAGGCTCCGATTGAATGATCATTCTTATTCTATAAATAAGAATAGTGTACTTGTTAATTCGATTTCTGTCATCGTGATACCAACAGAGAGAATTTTTTTAAATAAATATTCTGGAAATAAATATTTTACAAATTGTGTGTCCAAGAAACAAGTTATAAAAGCTGACCTGTAACTTATTTTCTTTTCTTTTTTTCTTGTGAGAAGCATTCCTATCAGTACCATGGGCGCAATCAAGGCTTTTTGTTCCAACAACTATAAACGGTACCCCTTCGAACATTATTTGAGAGATGGCAGATTTTTTGTCTTCAAACAAAATACACTTTCCTTTTAATTCAATTTCTAAAAATTTATTTGGATAACTTATTTCCACACTTAAATTAAAATTTAATTTAAATCACATTTTATGTAGCTATATTCTATTAAATATTTAGTCAAAACTTACTGTCTTCACCGAAAGCTACATCCTTAAAGTAGTTAGAATACGATGTTCCGGTTTCTATTTCATGTTGCTGAATTATTTCTTTAGCTTCTCGTAAGGAGTCTACACATTCTGTCCAACTTTCTAAAGAAGTAAAGTTTCATTGCTTAGGAGAAATGTCTTACGACGGTATAACATACACGTTTTTGTAAAGACAATGAAATGATGTTAAAACTTCATTAATTTGTGACCAAATCGTAGCTATTGCAAACAAGTAAAAATTGTTAGTAAAATAATACGTTTTCTTTGCACTTTTTCTACAATCTCTGGGGGTTTTTCCACTTCCATATCAGATTTACTTTCATGTTTTTGCTCCACTATTCTTTCTATAAAACAAAAGGATTGTTATTTTAAGCATTATTTTAACAAAAGGATTATTGCAATTAAAACATCATGAATAATTAATTTATTTTATAGATTTACCAAGTTTCCTTTTTCGAGATTGCGCATGATTTTTTTGTATTTTTAAAATTTCATCTCTATAATAAATAAATAAAATGCGCACTATAACTACTGTAGAAGAAATTTAATAATGTATAAATACAAAAATAAAAAATATATTTCTTTACATCGCATCAGATTTAAAGAACGAATCATCTTCTTCGTCACTTGAAAATAGTCCTTTTCCATCATATTCTACAACACGAGTATATCAAAATTGATTTTTTTTCACGATAAACAGAAATAAAAATGAAATAAAAAAACAGTGAATTCACCTATTTTAAAATCGCTTGAATCAATCTTTGCTTGGTCTTTTTCCATGATAATAGATCATAGATTAAAAATTATAACGCAAGTAATTTTGAAGAAACCAATGCGTTCGAGAAAACCAAGAGAAACCGAACCTCGTGCGCAGTTTTTTCGCGCGTCTCATGAATCATCGAGACAAGAATGGCCTCCGTATGTCAGCTACTCGAATTTCTAAAGTTAGTCGCCGAGCAAAATAGGACCTCCGACCTGGCACTTGTTATTAGAGTTTTCCATTTCTATGCGCCAGTGAATCTGTGAATCTGTTGTATTTTTGTGTTGGCAGCAGCTCCATTACCTAGAGATAGATATGTATAATTTACATGGCTATCCTCACAAATATTGTAGGATATACCTTGCCTATTATGTCCCGGAGGGGCCATGGCTTAGATGGAAAGTATTAAATGCTCATTTTCACCTCTGTAGACCCAATTATTAGGGTCGGCAGTCTACCACACCAAACAAAACAATCATCCTGTAGCATCCAGCAGGCTACGCAGTGTGCCATCTCCCCAATTTCCCTCACGTAGCTTGAGTTAACCCAGGGATATGGTAACATTGACTCGCCCATATTGAATCAATAAACTCTAAGTTGTGACACTGTTTCTGACCCAACTACTAACATGGAACTCCGAACCAACTTTTAGATGTCAGACTGGCCTGTCCTAACAAGACAGGTTGGTGCATTTGCAGTTGGGATGGCCCATTTATTCAGCCTAACAAATTTATGTAACTCGTCTTAACTGTGTCATCAGATGGAAGAACAGACCCAACTGTACATAAGAAGTCTTGAATTTTGAAATGGTGTGTCATAATATAGGGCAGGCCCAACTATTGACAAAGGACACTTGTGCTTCTGAAAGATGGGACAGGTCTAACCATTATCAAGCAACTCTCATGCTTTTAAAAAACTGTCATAAGATGGGACAGTCCTACAGACAGGCAAGTCTAGGGACTCCCAGACTAAAGTTAAACCTTGTAAGATGGGCTGGACCCAAGAACTGACACACTGTTTTGAATTTAAAAATATTGAAGACAAGCCAGGCTCAACTGTGGACAAGTTCAGTGTCTATAAGGAGAGAACTAAAGAGGGTAAAATTTCTGGAGGAATAGAATAAATCATGAATTCTCAAAATATAATCTATTACAAATAGAGCTAAATTTGTGATCAATACAAATAATATCCATGTCCTAAATTTTTCTGTCTTAAAAGTTGAAAAATCGCAGACATAAATTGATAAACAGGGATTAGTAGCTCAGTCGATTGAGCGTTTGACTCATATCCATGTGGTTGTTTGTTTTGATCCCCACGTAGGATGTTGTCTAGTTGGGCGGAAAAATTTTAGAAGGTTTTTGTAGCTCAAATGGGAGCTATATACACTCTAGAACTGCCTTCTTGGTTCTTAGAAAAATTTAAATTGCTCGAAATTGGTAAGACTGATTACATAAAATATAAAACTGCATTTTTAACGCTATGTTGCGAGTTGATCCTAGCCCGTCAATTAACAGGGCAGTGTGTCAAAAGATGGACCAAAAAATAGAATGTCTCATCTATATTTATATGATTTAGGTTGGGTCACCAAGCACTACTAAAAGTATGGTGTCACCTATGAATATATTTTACTAGCTCACCATCCTCTAAGGGTAATGTCGGTACTCAAGCTGTCAATCAAGCAGGAGTTTTATATATCCTATATTTGAAGTTATATTACATTGATAATGTGATTTTTTTTTTATTTTGTGTGGCTGCTGAATAATGCTCTGTAATTGACTTTATTCTCAATGTTCTGTCAGGTGTTTGTTTACAGCATACTGTCATGTTTAAACTTTACTAAAGAATCCCTATTTCTGATATCCGCATGCTAGGACCTTTGTTACGAAGATATCATTGATAATATCTTCGATGAAATCAAGATATCATCGAAGATATCAAATTACCTTTAAAAGTTGTCTTTGTATCTATCTTTGTTTGACTTTATTTGTCTAGCTAAATTGTAAGTGTTTTGTATATATAAAAATTCTGTTGCATTTGTACCATGGAACTGAAAAAATATGATGAAAAATTCTCAAAGAATTATGTAGATACATTGTCTAATTAGCCAATGATAATCTATCTAGGCAAATTTTTTTAGTTTCTGCCATTTTAAAAAATCCTTGCTAATTTATTAGACTAATTTACGTCATTAGTTAGCTCTAAACTGTTTTCTTGTGCCAGGGTCCGAATTAGAAAAGTAAAGTCGGTTCACAAAAATTTTGGCGCTCTGTAATGAAGTAAACCACCAGCTAGATGTGGCCTGGGAATGCCTTAGATCAATTACCATTTTTCTATTGCCGTTCTTCGTTCTTAAGTTTTAAAAATGCGATCTAAATAAGCTTTTCTATCTTTGTTCTTAAGTTCTTAAAGTGCAATCTAAAACAGCATTTTTATCGCCGCTTTTCGTTCTTAAGTTTTTAAAATTCGATTTAAAAAGGCTTTTTTATCACCATTCTTCGTTCTTAAACTTTTAAAATGCGATATGAAAAAGCATTTCTATCGCCACTCAAAAATGTTTGATTCGCAATTTTATCATTTTCTTCATAAATTCGCAAAAATGGCATTTTGATATAATGTATACTTATTGTGAACAAAGTTACTTTTTGACAAGTATTCTTTTTAAGGAAAAGACAGGGCAGTGACTTTGTGACTTATTTCAAAATATTCATAACATTAATAAGAAAACTTTAAAATGAATATGAAATTCGAAAAGAAACGGGAAGGTTTGGATTTGGTTTTCATACATAGGTTGTTAAACACACCTGAAAAGAATTTATTTATTCCAAGCATTTTTACTCTTACTATTATGATATTTTTTAGAAATATAAATTATGTTTAACATGCAAATCGATCCTGAAAAGATTGTAGAGTTTTCTATCCAGGTATTACTTTCATTCTAAATTTAGTTTTCTATAAAACATTGAAGTTACAACAGCCATGCACTGTAGGAGTATATTTAATTGAATCTCTTTCTGTGTTATATTCTATAGGGCGGCACGCCTTACTATCGGGTTCGATGGCATGATGCATGGGTAGAGGAAGAATCTCTTTCACACACGTGGCAACATTTGATTGATAACTTTTGGAAGATTCAATCAGAACAACACAGCACTACAAAGTATGCGCAAAACACAAACAAATTATTGCCCAACTTTTCCAGTCTTTTGTCTAATAGTTGCATCACACAAGATGATAACCAACATTCCATGAATAGTAATCTTACTGAGTTAAGAAGTACTACTGTTCATCCAACAACTGCAACCACACTCTCTTTCAATAGCAGTTTCCATTACCCACAGGATAGCAGTCATCACGAGCAAAATAATGGACTTATTCAGTTTAACAATGACAGTCGCAACTTAACTCAGCACATATCTGGGAATGAGCAGTTCACAAAAACACCCCCTGCGATACTTGGTAACAACGATGTTTTTCGTCATCAGTCGAGTATTGAATACACACAACCGTTTCCACTTTCTGTACCAGACTTTACTCTCATGCCTGAGCGAACTGCACAAATGAAAGGTATCTCGTTTTCCTGCATCTTTTAATGTTTTATTCTCACAAATTCAACTAATTTCTTTTACTGGGTTTTGCTATACTTCTGCAAAATCTGCCGTTTGGATTAAATTAATTAAGCATTAAATTGGTTAGTTATTCAACCACTTATAAAAAAAGACAACTGTTTAGATAAAACAATATAACAATCCTGTTCAATCATTGAACAAGAACAAGCACAAAGAGAATCGCAACGAACAAAAAAGTATTTTAATTCTAAAGTTTTACTCGAAACGAAAATCTTCTTGTAGATTTGTCTCCAGAGGGTTACCCGTGGTATGTCTGAATATTTTGAAATTTGTATCTATTTGCAGATTCGTTGAAGGAGAAAGTTACCCAAAAATCACATTGTGTGAAGAAAGTAGCCAGCAAAGCACGTGTTGTTCGTAAAATTAAACCAACTTTACAAGCTGACGTGAGTAGCTGTAGCGATAATGTTATATGTAGCGACTGCGGGAGAGACTTTTCTCGTACTGTGAAGCCAAAGAAGAGATTACGTGAACATGTCCGCCGAATGCATTTAAAGAACGGAAAGTTCAAATGCTTGCAATGCCCAAAAACGTTTGTATGTCAGCAAGGCTTAAGAGATCACGAACCAGTTCATAGTAAGGAGCGGAAACATAGCTGCTCCTATTGCAACGAAACTTTCTTGAGGCTATCTCATTTATATATCCATTTACGAACACACGAAGAAGAGAAGAATTTTCGTTGCGAAGCTTGTTTTGGCACGTTTAACGTACAATCTGAACTTAAAGATCATTGTGACAGCAAACACAGCAGTGTTTCGGCTAACGTGAAGTGCGGAGTTTGTAAACAAAACCTTTACTCAGCGCAGTCCGTTTACTCACATAGCTTAAGACACTCCGGTACTCGCAATTTTAAATGCGACGTTTGCGGCTCGACATTTAAACGTAAACAAATATTAGACCAACATAAAAAACGGCACGAAACTAACGTGACGTCACAATCTTTTCAGTGCGACGTTTGCAAGAAGGAACTCACTACTAAGTCGTCTTTACGGGAGCATATGTTCTTAGTACATAAAAAGTCTTTGGAAGAAACTGATCACAAGTGTGAAGTGTGTGGGAAATGTTTTCGTAACTGGGCCAATTATCGACGTCACGTTCAGCTGCATCCAAAGCTGTTGGATAATTCCACTATCGCGCTGGCACAGGAAAAAGATGTTCTAAACACACTTGGTGCGAACAATTTAAGTTCGCATCGCTTCAAATGCAACATTTGTTCCCAAGAATTCGATACGACGAAGTTGATGCTAGAACATTTGAAAGAACATCAAGCAACTCCTAACACGGAAGTCGCAACTGGCGCAGGGAGTGTTGAAGGCCTGGCTTGTTCTGTTTGTTTAAAAGCTTTCACTAACCGGAAGTATCTCAGGAGCCATATGCAAATTCATAAATCCATTGAACTGAAGTGTGACGTATGTGGTATGTTGTTTAAAAGAAAAGACACGTTACGCATGCACAAGAAGAGACATATAGAGAGAAACGAAACAGCAAGCACTCTTACAAGCAAATCAGGTGAAATGTACAACGTCCGTAGAGAGTTAAGGGATAAAATCGGTAAAGCTGATCAAGATGGGCGTGTCTCTTGTCCATATTGTAAAAAGGTATTCAACACACGCAAGTTGCTGTTGGCGCATATTGTACTGCATGGCGATGTTTTTCATTCGTGTGATATATGCGGTAAAAGTTACAAACAGAAAAGCTGCTTAAATAAACATCGGAAAACCCATGTGAACAAAGCGACGAAAGCTAGTCGAGTAACGAAACAGAGGAACGTAGTAAATCATATAACCAAACTTAACCAATCGCGTTTAACTCGAAAAAAGCGAGACGAAGTTGTCGAGGAATCTTCAAACTTTGTAGGCGAAGCTAGATTAACACAAGTTTCTGACGAACATTTAAAAAATTCAGACCAACAAGGAGTTGTTAAGGAAGACAACGTGTCAAGTGAAATCAACCTTACAACTGACAAAAGTGAGTCTCACGAGGAGGATAACTCCATGTTTTTTTGTATAACGTGTGACAAAGTATTTCCCACGAAAAAACAATTGAAAAGTCATCAACTATCTCATAGCGATACTATACACAATTGCACAGTATGTGGAAAAACTTATCTCCGCCGAAACTTCTTGAGTAAACATATGATAAAAGTTCACGGTAGCCAAAAATTGGACAGCCAAGTAAGTGCAAGTGTGACGGAGGATTGTAATAACGAACTGGTTACAAATGCAGTAAAAATTATCATAGAAACACAATGCTCAAAATCATAAGAAGATCGTAAAGTATGCTTTAAATTTTTGGCTTCCAGAAATTTTTGCGAATTTTGCAAAGTTGTCATTTATGCAAGGAAATTAAGCTTATGCGAAAAAAAGCTTTATCTGTAATCAGTTTTTAATTTTATAATGAAAGCAATAACAATTTTCTTGTTTTTAAAGATTTTTTGATAATTTAATTGTCTTTATATTAAAGTTTAATGATTTGCAAAAATAAATTCTCGTTTAATCTTTTAAATTATTTACCATAATTATTATATGTTATAGCTTTGCTAGACGTCTCTAATAAAAAACGCTTATGTCAGCAAAAATAACTTTAATAACAAGCCGTAGATTCCACCGCCACCTCTTCTTTAATTTGGGGAACAGTCTGGACAGTTGAATTTCTGTGAAACAAAAAATTTGAGTTTCAAAGTTATTTTGGTGAAAACAAAGAAACCGGTAATTTTTCGTTTTTGAGAAACCGTTATATATCATTTCTCTTATCAAGTGACTAAGCACCAAGTCTAAAAAGTAAAGAGAATAATTTGCGTCCAGACGGTTTAATAACTCGCGATATTATTTTGATAAGAACTGAGATTTCTATCACAACCTAAGCAATTGTATTGCAACTGGCCAGTGCAAAAATTCGAAAAAGTTCAGTAATCAAGGCTGCAATTCAGATAGTATAACAAGCAATTTGCAAAGCAGTAGAAACAACTTCAAGGCAAAAATTGTTGGCTGTAGAAATAACTGCGGAATAGGACCTAAAGAATTGGGCAAAATGTGGAGTAAAAAAAATGGGAGTGCAAATTTCCTAATTTCCAAAAAAAATTTGGAACTTAGGGAGATAAAAGAATGCGAAATAGTAACCCCAAATAAATGAATATTTCGTTTATATCAAATTGCAAAAAATTGCGAATTCCCGTCCTTTTTTTAAAAAATAAAATTTACATATTACGAGGCAAATTCGCAAACATTAAGGCTGCATTCTTTTCTTCCGAAATCAGATTTCTTTTTTCTCTTAAAGGTAAAGTATCTGTGATTTTTCCCCAACGTAACATTTAGGTTCGAAAATGTTAAGCATGCGCCGAGACTTTAACCATTACGATTAGCAACTTCTCGGCAACTTCAAGGTGAAAATTAGAATTTTCTTCGTGTAACAAAAAACAATGTAAAGTAAAACTAAAATGTTTAATTCTTTGTTTATTACCCTTTTCTTCCAAAATCTATATTATAATGCCCGTATACGTCTGTCCGCCTGTCTGTCTGTCACGCAAAATGGTAGCTTAGCTGTGACGGGTGAACCCGTGGATTTTTCCACGGGCTAACGACTAGTCTATATTATACCCGTATACGTCTGTCTGTCTGTCACGCAAAATGGTAGCTTAGCTGTGCGATAGCGAGAAGCACGCAATGCGGTAAAAAGGTCGGGCGAACCCGTGGATTTTCTACGGGCTAACGACTAGTTTATATGTATTTATGTATATTTATTTGTAAAAACCATTTGATATATACGTTTGTTAGTCACTTTATTTTGTTCTTTTTGTGTTTAAACTCGTCATTTTTTATCTTCTTACCATAACAGAATATTTTTTCTTGACCAAATTTTGCGAATACTTTGCCAAACTGACAGTCTATAATTATAATAGTTTGCAAAATTTAGCACAAAAAACATAATTAATGCTAGCCACGATAATGACGCCAAGCTGTGTTAATGACAAAATACTTCTTTGCTATACCTTAAGAAAAGATGAAGGATCATAAATAGCACATATTTTGTTGAAATGAACCTTAAGAGTACTTTTAACCCCGCTCCTCTGATTGTTAACGCTTTTCATGCCACAGGCGGCGCAAAAATGCCTCACCTGAAATACTTTCGTCGTTAACATTAGAATCGTTAACCCAATGACTCGGATTCTTTCTACAGCTAGTTTTTTATCATTTTGGAATAAACGGACCAAAAAAATTTGAAAAAGCAGGTTCATGCTACGCCCATTTTTAAAAACTCCATCTAGTATTTTTTAATATATTAGTAATTTTCTACATTAAAGTTTTTATGCAATGTCCATATGTTAGAAATACTGCAAAAAAGCTTACGAAAATGTCTTTTATATCTAAAGTACCTTTTTAACCAAAATATTCAATATATGAACGCTATGTTTTATTGCTGGTGTATCAATATGTTCAGACTTTTTGCAAATTGGCATCCCAATAAGTTAGTGGATTATAATTATGGCTAAAATGTTACTCAAAGTATCAGAATAATACTTAATAAGGCATGATGCTCAATTGTCATGCGAGTCTCTATTTATCACCTATACTTCTATCTACTGACTACCCAACCTTGTCCCCAGGGTTTTTTGCCTTCATAATATAAGAGTAGACGGCGAAAAATTTCGCTGTCCTCTCTCAAATCTAAAAGACAAAAAACCTCGGGACGAGGGTGCTGAATACTAAACCCGGTTATAATGGACATAAAATACCGCGAAAATTAATTTCCCCCAAAATAGAACTCTTTTAATTCACAAAAACCAATTCTGCGAAAATTAGGTAGAGGTTTTTCTCATTTCTTTATTTACACTTCATTAATGTCACTTTTTTGAGGTTACTGGAGATATTGACACGGGTTGTTACGAATTTCTTGTATACCGACCAACTAAAATGTGGAACACTATCACCTTTTTGATTTTCAATAAGAGTTATAATTTTGTGAATATTTTCCTCCAGAAAGTCTTTATTTAAACAAATTTAAAGAAATTTGTATAAAAATCTATTTCTATTTAGTGTATTCTAATCTTTATTAAATGTCACCTCTGTGTTAATCTACACAAAGTGTAGAAAAAAACTTTTGTTTGGACCCCAGGTAAAAGAAAAAGTGTTTGAGATGACCTTTAATTATTCTCTATGTCCTGTCTGCTAACATCAAAAAGAAGAAACCGCGACTGTCTAAGACAAAATAATTCACAATAATAAAGCGAAAGTGAATTTATCATTCAAATGAACGCTCGTTGAAAATGAGTGAAGTTGTTATCAAAATTAAAATAAATGACGCCTTAAAAAATTTGTTTGCATACCATAAGACGAGTGTCACAAATGTCATTCTTTGAATATCTCATTTTGTAAATTAAAATTTGCCGCCTCTAAGTTTAAAAAACAACTGATAATGCATCATTTTATAACCACGCCTATCGTGACTAGACCTCCAACTCTCTGTAACATAACCCTTAATTCATCCTCTTCCTCAGCCTGATGTCAAAGCCCCTAGCGCTTACTTTGACGGCAAACAAGTCGCCAGCATCAATGTCCAAAAGGTGAAAACGCCTGAGGACAAGGTTGCTTTAATTAGCTAACGTTTTTTAATCATGAGTAGGCAAAAAATTTAACTTAATTATTATCATAAAAGTTTGTTTCTACATATAACGGAAAAGTTGCCTATGGGAAAAGTATAACCCCCCGCAGTAATGTCGACCCTCTGATTTTTATAAATAGAATTCGTACTTTGCACAAATCAAACAAACAAATAGTCACAGCACCACATTATTGTTACGTCTGTAGAACGCTTCTTCGCAGGTGTAGATGTATAATTAACATAATTCCGAAAGTTTGTGTACAGAGCATTCTGATGTGAGAATTAAATTTTGACATACTACTTCACCAAGACCTTTGATAAGGTACATGCATGCTGGTGGCTTTTTGGTGATCAAAGTTTTTCTCTCTCTATTGAAGCCTATTGAAAAACATTTCTAACGATGCATATGGAATCTTACTCAAATCTTTACAAGCAGCTTATTCTTTCATCAAATGAAGCCGAATTGCATAAAAACTGCTTTGTTCTGCAATCAGTTTGTCGAAAATAAATGTTTAATCAGAATTCTTTTTATAAACTTTTGTTTATGTACTTAAGCAGATGTATTTTTTTATAACACACGAAAAATGAAATTTTGTTGCTGAGAGATGTCGAGAGTTATTAGCATATCAATCAAACGAAAAGTAAAAAAACCACACACAGTATACTAGACTCGCAGAACCTAACTTCAAACCCCAACCCACAAAATCACTCCAGCAATGGAGGGTGAACATGGGATTAAAGTTGGTTGAAACAAAGATGATATTCACTTTGTTTATATTTGGCAAAGTCCAAATAAGGACGCAAATTGTGTAATACTTATTTATATGCAAGAATCAATGTGCTCTTTCTTACTATATCAACAATTTACTATAGTGTTTATGTCAAAACAAACACATTGGCTTCCTGACGTAATCTCAGTTGTTATTTCAAGAGCCGTTTTAGATCCTTAAGCTCCCAGCAAAACGTCGGCGCTCAATGTACTCAATTTCCATTACATTAAAGATGTCTGCGTTTCCTGAATTTTTATTGGTTGTAAAAAAATGTCCTGCCAAATACAAGCGTTGTGGCATTAAAAACATTTAATGCGCATGTCTGGACGATAAACGTTGGAAGCTTTGCCAAAGCCAGATTATGAGAAGCAGTCAGAAGTCCTTCCTAGAACATTAAATTCTGATAGCTAATAAAAATGTTTATTTTAGCTTATTGGAAGGGTTCTTGTTTGGCTTTGCACTAGAAATGTCGTTTCAGTAACAAGTACAAAAGCTGTAGTACGTCATACTTATTTAGGCAAAAAAAATAAATTCTGTAGGATTTGCTAGGAGAAAAATAATTAAGCCAACTAAATATAAGTTTGTCATCTCTATGGCAACGATGTGTATGGTAGGAAACAGATTGCAAGTTTTAGAGTCATCATTAGCATGTGTAAGCGATGTGGCTGATACATCCGCCTCTTTTTCACAATCCAATCATAAAAACTCATTTTTCTAAAAAACTTTATTCACACATGTTAAAATATATCTTACTAATTATAAATAACAAAAAGAGAAACACAAAAACAATACTTTGAACATCAGATGCAATCAGGATGTGACACCTTTCGCCATGTTTAAAACTGTGAAGCAGAAAACAGTGTTACAATACTTTTTTTCAGTTGAAACACAAAATCGAACCTCCTCTTCAACACTTTTGATATTCATTTAAGCTTCAAGTGGTGGGAAATATGAAGGATGAGCTGAATCACAGTAAGTTTCCAAAAACAGTAAAACTTTTAACTTGCGCATAACGTAACACAAAATTAATTTTTGACGACAAACTTTCAATTGGTTGCGGACAAAAACAAAACAAAATATGTTCATTTTAAGCTCAAGTACGAGTTCTTAGCCAGTTATTAAAAAGAAAATACTTAAGGTGTTCAACAACATGAAAATAGCACTATAGCACTGCTATCTATAGGACGGGATTTTAAAAATCTAATAAAAAATTAACGTATAAAACAGGTTATTTTAGGCTATAGCCTTTGATCATCATTTGAGCGATGCGAACGAGTTGAAATACTTTTTGGAGAACCTGGCTGGTTGCCATGACTACTCCTTGGCAATGTCCCGTTGTTATATTGTGATGAATGCTGCGAAACAGAGCGCTGGTCAGATGAACTCCTTGAATAATTTTTTGAGGGTGGAGGGTTTGAAATTTCATCCCGCGTATTGTAAGCTGGTATATAATTATGATTGGTGGGATCGTATTGGCTGTTCACATCTGAATCAAAGTTCGAGATGGGAGTAACTGTATAACCCCTAGATACACTGTCAATTTTAGCGTGTGAAATAGGTACATTGTGCGCCTGCATGAAGCCGGTTGATGTTTGTTGTGTTGGAAAGAAAAATCTGGTTGGAGGTGGCATATACACATGCTGTTGTTGATTCATGTGGTTACTGCTACCGTGAAGCGTCGTGACTGCTGTTGACGGTACCCCAGACGGTGGATTGATACCATCACTTGACGACCGGCGATTTTGGCGTTGTTGTTGATGCGACTGCTGCTTGTAGAGTTTCTTTCTTTCTTCTGGATCATCGCGTCCCGTTTTTTTCGCGTAAAATCTTCTCCAAGAATTTAGAGTTTTTGAAGTCCATATCCACACTCCGCTAGTCACACCTACGACCAGTAACATAAAGTAACGCAGGAAGAAAAGTTCAGGTTTGGGTAAGATATCATCTGTGCAATTTCGGTTGGTTAAACACACAAATATATTTTCTGTTTTCTCCTCCATTTTTTTTAAGCGGTTATACTCGTGTAGAAAACAGCCAACAACAACCGAAGCTGGCACAGAATACAAGACCGAAAATACTCCAATACGCAACACTAACCGCTCGAATTTATTCGTATTTCTCTCCCTGCGAAGCTCTTTCCGTATTTTCACCAACGCCACAAATCCCATGCACAAAAATAAAGTTCCAATCAATAAATAAATCAGCAGAGGAAGTGCGACAAAAAGTAGTAAGTCTTTACTGTTGGAGTTGCCGATGTAACACAGTCCAGACAGTTTGTCGGCGTCAACTTTTCTGGTTACCAAGGCAACAATGGTTTGAATAGTCGGTACCGTCCAGGATATGGCATGAAAAAGCGACGAATATTTCTCAATAGCTTCATGACCCCACTTTAAAGCCGACGATAAAAACCATGTCAGAGATAAAATTACCCACCAAAGCGCAGACGCCATCCCAAAAAAATAAAGAAAGAAAAACACCAACGTACAGGATGTAACAGACATTCCTTCGATGACCACGTGCTTGCCATTCTCAGAGTTTTCACAGATAATGTTTTTGTACCCGCCAAAAGCACGAATTAAATAACCAATCGAGTAGAGGTTATAACAAAACGATAAAAATATGATCGGTCTCTCGGGATATTTGAATCGTTTGTGATCGATTAAAAACGTAGTGACAGTAAGAGCTGTCGAGAGAAAACAAATAATGCCCCATGTTGAGATCCACACTGTGGCAAATTTTACGTCAGCCGACGTGAATGGCTCGTGGTTTTCACATTTTGGTGCGCAATACTCTTTTTTATCTTTCTTGATGTACACTGACTCTGGATCCATACTACATATCGTTCTAAACTTTAGATTTTTACCGCCAAACACTTTCACGAATACATTCCAATTACTTGTCTTTTTCAACGACGACAGCCAATCGATTCCCTTCGGAAATTTTTCAATTATCTGAACCCATGTCGGTTTTGTTGTTAAACTTAAAGCTTTTGTTGTTTTCCTTGATATTTTTGTTGGCTTGGTTGGTTTTGAGTCGGGTGGGCTTCCGCACAACGCATTGTCGTCCATACTTGATAAAAAATCGCATCTTAACACCTCTGGCCATTCGAAACGATATTTTTTCATTAAAGGTTCGCATCCATCTCGAGCCGCTTCACAAACATGTCGGCAGGGATATACCGGCGTCGGAGTGTTGTCGATAGTATGACAAATTGGTAAAAACATGTTACATATAAAAAACTTGAAGTTTTCATAACATTTCACCGAAAATAACGGCGAAAATTCACTAACACGTCGTGTCGCTTCATCCATTTTGTCGACATTCATTTTGACGTTTGGCATTAACGTCATGTTGTAGTTTATATCACTGCATAACTCAACTTCCAATTTTACGCATTTTCCTTCATCGATAAGTAACGATAACACGCTAATGTCACTATAAATTGATACGATAACAACGACGGTTACAAAGTTGGCCAACATGGCGGCGATAAAAGTTGGTTGTACCTTACA
The DNA here is from genome assembly GCF_029227915.1 of Hydractinia symbiolongicarpus. Lineage (NCBI taxonomy): Eukaryota > Metazoa > Cnidaria > Hydrozoa > Anthoathecata > Hydractiniidae > Hydractinia > Hydractinia symbiolongicarpus. Next base: position 25,650,143 of record NC_079879.1, read on the forward strand.
GAAAGCTTTTTTATGCGCTCTTTTCAAATCGGAATTGATGAATAATTCGATGAAGGATAATTTGTTTGCTTACGTTAACTAACAGCAGGATATCAACACAACCATACATAAGATATTTCTAAAAAAAACCGACCAAAGAACATGTTAAATATTTACAAAAACAGTAAATGCACATGTTAAATTAATTATATTTTCAACTTCAAGCAAGAAAAAACTTTTCACCGTAAACACTACTTGAAAGTTGCAAATATTATTTCATTAATAATAAAAAAAAATCTATTCGCTTATGTCTTATAGTCTACATTCAAATTTGTAAATAAAAATAGAGTCAAATTAATTGACAACTTTAATGACAATCAGTGACGTCACAACCGCTAGAGCTGAATGACACAAATTTCGTCATGAAGACTCTAAAATTTATAAAATACACGTTCATTTAATAAAAACTTACTTTGAACTTCGTTTTCTGTTTATCACAGACCTACATACACTACTGCTATCGTCGAACCCCTATGTGGATATTACTTTTTTTTCTTTAATAAAGTTTTTCTTTCTTTTATGAACAGAAAAGCATCTGCAAGCTCGATAACAATCGGAAGGAACAATACGTATTGTTATGTTAATTTTAAGGTTGAAGAAAAGTTGTGAATAAAAGGCGAGCATTTTATCGTTGTGTTGTTAAACGTTCAGGCTAATGATTGTTGTGTTTATGAGGGGGTGTCCCAATGTTGATATTTCGAAGCAAGCCACAATTAGAAGTAATTAAAATATTGCACGCGTAAAAAAAAATGTGGCAGTTGGGAAATCAAAAAAATTGGAGAACAATTTGCACATCAAATATCTTTCACATTTTTTAGGATTATCTGTTTTGTTTGTATTGACGGAAATACTTTGTTTGTAATAAAATCAAGTTTTTTAAAAAAAAATTTCCAGAAAAAAAAACATATTCGTGCTAAAGTAAATTTCTTATTATTTCCTTCGCGCCATTTTCCTTTTTGAGAAAGTCATACAAGAGCAGATATCTTTATTTACAACCTCGATCCCAGGACCTCTTGCTGTCGTTCTAATGTCAGAAAATATACAAGATGCTCGGTGAACGAGCATGGTTTATATGAACATGTAAAATGTGATTTTGAGAAGCGAGTCTAATTATACAGGCCCAGTTCTTTTAAAAGACCTTTAGAACATAGAAGTTTTTAACCTAACCAGTTCTCGCTAAATAAATAAATTCGTAAGAAACAAGGATTTCTTACCTTCGAAATATAGCGAACTACTTTTTTGTACTGTAGACACCGTGTTATGAAGCAATTAGTCAAGAAGAAATAACGTACTCAAAGTTCAGTTACAAGCAATTAGCGGAATCTTCTTAACTGTTTTAAAATCCCTTTAATTTTAATTCTTCTTTATCTGTCTATAATTGGAGATGTAATCCCATTTTTATATGTGTTTTTAGAAACAAACAAGACAAATGGATTACAGTCTTATAAAGTTGAGTTACATGACCAATAGTGTAATTGTGTGCCGAAATATAGTGATTTGTAAATCTTTCAGGATAATGCAATCCTAAAATGTGGAAAAATGTTTAACTTGCCGCGAGCTTGGATTATCGGAAACCAGCCGAATATGGTTTCATTCAAAAGTTACAGCTGGCTACGTGAAGTCTACGGCTGCTGAAAAGCATGGTTCCTGCAGGACCTAAATTCAACTTGTACATCCTTAGCATAAATTAGCAATTTGGCAGTCATTTGGAAAGGACGATATCGTTGTGGAGATTTCATGCTCATGTTACACAGATATAAGGACAAAGTGAGGATGCGGTGTACATAAAAAATCGAGGTTTCTTTCTCGACGACCAAGCTGATTACAATCATTTTATTTTGTTAAAAAACAAGAAACAAAAGTTGTATAAAAAAGTTCTGCCTGGTCGTCGTAGCAACTTCTATAATGTTGTCGCCATGAAAATCAAGAAAAAACACCGCCTGATAAATCTTTAATCACTTTCTTATATAGCGAATCAAAATCAAAAAATAACCACCCTAGTTCCCCTGTCCCTAAAAAAAGCTCTACTCGCGTTTTCAAAGCCGGTGACTAATCATTAAAGCCAACTAAAGAGGGGGATGACCAGTTGCAACGAATAAATACAAATCACAATTTCGCTTTATTGTTTTTCAAAAAAATCTAAAAATTTTTTTTTGTTTGTTATGGGTCCACAACCATTTCTCAACATCCTCCACGTATGCACGTACGCCTTTAGCCTTGCACTGATGTAGCAATATCCTATCCTAGTAATCTTGTGGGGCCCCATCAGTATATTAGATTAAAACGATTAAAATTCTTACGAAAATAACATTATTGAAATTAGAAAAAACTATGTAAAGTACATTAATGGCATGTGTGTATCTGACGTTATATTGTTGTTTTTCGTTGCCACAGATTATCTGGTCGGCGCGTTGAATAATTAAACCTCCGACAAACCAAAAGTATGTAAACAAACAGTATAACACGTTAGTTATTACAGGAAATTAACGGATTATAAAATTGACGCGTAATAGAAAATCACTATTAACCCTATTATACCTGAGCTTTTTTGGCCCTTGCAACCCTGGGGGGGGGGGGGGGGCACAAAGTGTCCGCGGGCCATAAATCCTGAACCACTTGTGCTTAAGTGATGAAACTTGGCTCAATTGGAGAATGTCTTAGTACAAACTCAATCCAGGTAAAAAAATAATTTGATGACGTCATAGGGATTAGAAATGACGTCACACATGTGAAAAATGATCATTTTCCCAATTTTTCAGTACGTTTTAATTTCTCGCGTGTTACTAATGATGTCCTTGATTCTTGGTAGATTTGTGGAATGAATACCAGACCAAAATATGTGATTCACATGAAAAAAGTAATTATAATGACGCCATTGGGGTAAAAAATGACGTCATTTCGGCAAAAAAATTTTATTTTAACGATAAAGATAAAAAGACCCGTTCTACCAGAAATATTGATACTCATGTCATTAAACTTGGCATATATGTAGAACAGGACATTTAAAGATAATCGAGGTAAGGAAAACAATATAATGACGTCATGGGGATCCGAAATGACGTCAATTTGCTGGATCGATATTTCCTTCAAATTTGGTCTGCTTTTGTCCCTAGTAACCATATATCACCTTAGCAACACCTTGGTTACCACGTAGTAACCAACATACATGTAATAAATAATTATATACCCAATACAACATCTTATAACATTCTTACATGAATGTCAACGGTTTTCAAAATTCCAAAAAAATTAACCCCGTCCAAAAAAGCAATACCCCCAGCAAAGCACAAATTTTTTTTTTTCATTAGAAGCAATAATAAAATTTTAGCACTTAATCACAAATGTATCTAAAGTTATGCCTAGTCATAAAGAGCAACGTGAAGAAATATCGATAGATGCTTTTGATAGGAAGTTCAGCAAAAATTTCTGCCTAAGATTCGTTGTTAACTAGTAAGCATATTGGAGAGAGAAAAATACTAATCAGGAAATTTTAAATCTTTTATATGTTTAAGAGTTTGCACAGAAGTCTTAGCCTGTGACTTCGTACATGTTCCAAGTTGGACATAACAGACTTTACAGTTTTGCAGATCTTGTTACGAAAAATTAAAAAATAAGACTTCAAATTTTTCTGTCTAAAAGGAAAAGATTTTTTATCTTGCTATTTTTGTGTAAAAAAGAAAACAAAGTTCATCCAAGATTATAGTGGAAATTTTCCTAATGTTGCATGAAAATACAATACATCAAACACAAGACAACGATAAAATTCGAGAAATAACAATTTTTAGGGAGTTTTGAAGTGTGGGAACTCTGTCACGTAGAAGACGAACAACTTGAAAAACTTAAACGTAGTATGAAAAATACAGAACAAAAAGCTCCAAAGTGCAGGTATATAACAAAAATATATTCACTAAAATTATAAAATTACATTTCTATTTTCTCAACACCATATTATGTGCTTTTCGCACAATAGCGCTGTGTCGCTTTGATGTCGTAGCAAATTCAGCAACGCCAGCCTAAACAACAGTACATAATCGAAACTTATTTTCAATATTTATCAGTAAACATTTTAATTGTTAAAGTTAGTATAAAAATCTAAAAAATCCACGAAAAGATAAATTTGGGAAAAATATTGTGCTGATTGCAAAGTAGAAATTATTTAAATCATTGTAAAATTTTCAAAATCGCTTATAAGCCGTTTAGCCCAGCAGTACGGGAAAATAGCGACCGTGGTTGTGACGTCATGGACCGAACGCTGTGAGGTCCATGCAAACAACCGAGGTCACGATCAAAGTTGTGTACGAAAAAAAATTAAATATTTTTTAAACCAAATTTTAAAATCCTGAAATCTGAAATCACAGAAATTTTCATGTAAACATCGCTTGTATTTTAAGGTTGCACTAAAATAAAATTTATTAAAAACACATCAAAATTAACCCTGTTCTTCAACGAGAAAACACTTACAAGAGGCGAATCCACAAACAATTTGTTTTCTTTGGCTAGCAGTTTCTTTCTTCCTTTCTTCTTCGTAACATTTAACGATGAAACATCTTAAACAAAAACAGTTACGAAACATATTCTTTTTTTATTTCTCCACGCAAATGAAAACAAAGAAATAAAAATAATTTTTTAAATTATATTTCTGAAACATAAGTCTGTCTGTAAATCAAAACTGATAAAAATTTATACAAGAATATTTCGCAGGGTGGCCACAGAAATTTTAAAACAGATTCTACGACGAATAAAGCTAAGTCCAAAATTGCTTGACAATATCAAATACCACGTCTTCTAGAATTTGCTATATTTGTGACTACCCTATATTGACGTGACGTCACACTTTTTGCACGGATATTTTTTCACACTTCACGCATAAATATTGAAACATTTATCGCAAAATTCGCATAGTGACGAGTTTAAGCATATTTATTGGATGTTTATGTTTAAATATAAAAAATTACAAATTAAAAAACTACAACTACAAAATAAAAGTAAAATTATGGATGTTCATTATCTTTCTTCGTTATATAAGGTTTGTAACTTTCGTTTAGCATCCACAGTCAATCTTTTAAAGTTGGTCAAGCGCACATTATCATGCAGAATCTGTTTTAGAAGTATTCGATCATGCACGGGATGACCATCTTTTTTGTAAACCTTCCATACTTTGGAATATCCACCTTGCCAACGTTCAAAAGTAAAATGGCTACCGTCAACATCCACAACTTTGCCAATAATTGGCGTCTCGTCCGACTCTTCGCTTCTCAATGCAACAAAGTTACCAACAACGATATTAATCTAAAGAAATTGAATATTATAATAACAATGTGAAATTATTTGCTTATTGAAAGGCGAGTTTCATCTATCAATTCATCGTGTGCGATTTATATCTCTATAACCATATCGGATTTCCGAAACTGCGGCCAGGAATGTTTTAATTAAAAACGAGCCTTACACACTCAAACAACTTATTCGAAATCTAAAACAAACATAACATACACACTTGCTAGGTGCTATTCAAAGCAACTGATCTTAAACAGCCCCTAGCATTGCATTTTTACAAAGACCACAAAACAATAATAAATAACAAGTATAAATCACTAACCTTGTTGTCACAAAATACTTCCTCGTTTTCTTCAACTATCGAATGGAAAGGAGATAACGCCACACTAACAGAACAGACGAATGATTCTTCTTCCGCACTTGGTAACTCGATATCTTGCGGCGCACCTTAAAATAAAGGAAAAGTTTAAATCTATATAATCTTTGATCAAAATCCCAAACTATTCAATCCTTTTTTAAGAACTCGATATATTATAAGGATCTAAACTTTTCCTTTCTTTAAGAAAAGCCGTACGCCCGGCAAAAAAAAAATAATTTACGCGCACTTTACGCGAACATAATATACATTGCGTCCTATTGTCATATTCATGTAGGTAATTGGATTAACAAGGTCTAACTCACCAGAATCACTATGCGTTAAATCAGTGACATTTTTTACACTTTTTACCTAAAAAAAAATAAGTTTCCTATTACCGTATCAGTCAAACAGTTGCAAACCGCAAATCTTTTAAAAGATAATGCAAGGTTTTCACAAACAAAATCTCAAAAACGAAATTCATGGCAATACTCTGACAAGTTCCAATAATTTTTTGATACCATGATTTAATTCATCAACTCGTTTATTTTTTCATTCAACTATTTCTTGGACAGACGATTTGTGTGTATTTTAAAACTACATAGTACGTGTGAACCGAAAAAAAAAAACATTTTTAAAATTTTCTGATTTGCAGGTCAGCTGTAACCCTGTACTGAAAATAAACTCTCATTGTACGTACGTTTAATGTGTCGTCAACCTTTGTCGCCCTAAAAATATACAAATAAAAATAAAATGTGCCATAAGAAAATTATTCACAGGGTTGCCAGTGACTTTGTTGAATGAAATTTTCTGTCCATCTGTTAAATTTGATAACCCTGGCACTGTGAGAAACGCTATGTACAGTTAAAAGAAGCATCAACATCATCACTAAACAATTTATAGTATCAATAACAAAATCAGACATATACCTTCGTGTTGATTTTCTGTATGGAGTTGCCTGCAACAACAACAACAAAACAATAATAAAAATATTCAATACATAAAAAAAATAAACACAAATTTTTTTACAAGATTACAACATTCCTACCGGTATTTTCCTTAACTTTGCTGGCGTAAAGTCCTAAACCAGAAAAACAGTTAATCAATAAAGTACAAAGACAATTTAAAAGAGAAGCTCAGGTTTCAGAACGTATTGGTTAATGACGCCATCTGAAAAACTTACACTCTCTGGTTAATGACGCCATCTGAAAACCTCACACATCTTCTTAATTATTTTTTAAAAGCACACGATCGTATGTTTTTGATCGGCGTTTTAAGCTCTACACAACACAAGCAAAAAGTTTTTTTGTTTGTACATAGAGGGGTCATTGTTTAAACTGAAATATGTTTCCTACTGTTCATTCGCTGAATTCAATTCTTCCATAGACTTGCAGTTGGTTACAAAAAAACGCAGCAACTTCATTTAAAATTAGCTGGGCTTAAAAAATATCTTACTGGATCATCTTGGTCAGAGGGCGTGTTGGGAGAATCTGTAATATTATGTATTTCCAGCAATGGCCTTTTTGCAGGTTTCACTGCTTGTCTTCGCAGTTCATCCAGCGCCGCCCTCTTCTCATCTAACGCCGCCCTCTTCTCGAGTGTTACTTTCTCTAATTCCTTTTCTTTTACAGCCAGCATCTCTTTTAAATTTTTACTTTCTTCAGTGCACAAAACAATTTGTTCATCTTGCAGCGCATGCTCACTTTTATATTTATTCATCTCTTTATCTTTTTGAGTGATTTGATTCTGCAAACATTCTACCTCGCTCTTCAACGTGCTTACTTCTGCAGTTTCACTGGAATCCGCTTTTAAAGAATCAATGATAGCTTGTGATTCTGTTCGTTCTTGTTCCAAGCGATGTATTGTTTTGAAGTGATCTGCGAAAGATACCAATGCAGTTAAAAAACACCCTTATGTCTATTGCAAATAAAATAGGTTTAATCCTCAATAAGGGAGAACGTTTTTCACGAGGTACAACTAGAAAATCGATTTTTATCTGTTACAGAAGTATCTGGAACGTTTTCAAACAAGACAAAAAGCAACTTCTTTTTTTAAGAAATGGGACCAGCGTGAACCAGTTTTCTACCCTGCTCACAAAAATGCCAGATTATAGTGCAATAAAATATTAGAACCACAAACCGGCTTTTTCCTTTTCCGACAACTCCAATTCTCGTTCTAATTTATGCACTTGATTTCGACAGTCTTCTTTTTCTTTTTTTAACTCGTTCAATTCATTTAATTTGTCAATTAATTTGTTGTTTGTGTCTTTTTCTTTTTTCTCTTCTTCTTTCAGTTGTGTCTCTAATTTCTGTACTCGATCATCTAATTTCTGAGTTTGCTCGGCCAACACTGCTTTCAAGCTTTCCTCTAAATCACATTTCTCTTTAAAAAGTTCTTGAAGTTCAGATTTGTCTTTTCTCTCTAAAATAACATGAATTACAAATTGCAAGTATTTGGGAGTTTACGTTGTCTGGTCCGCATACAGTCCACACTCGAACTCTCAGGGGACCGGGAAGAAAGTCCGAGTTATTAAAAGTTGAGTTTCTGAGAGTTGGGTGAAAATTACACTATTCTTAAACATTTATTCAAACATTCAAATCTTTGAAATCGTTCAGTAAGTCGGCACATTTTTCTTACCTGATTCATACTTCATAGTTAACTTGTCGATCTTAGATTGTGCATCGCGCAAGGACTTCTTTAACTCCCAATTCTAAAATTTCAAATAATCAACGCGTTTTAGTAATTTCGACACACGGTAAAAAATGTTAAACGTTTCTATAGTAAAGACATTGATTTTTACGCGAATATTTAAAAAAATACTAAAATAAAAATTTCTAAAAATTCTATCAGAAAATAAGATAAAACAAAATGAAATTTAGTATTGATACAAGTTTATGGTAAGGATTTTGAAAATTACATTTAGTTTCTTTGCAAAAGTTAAGAAAAAGCTATGGCACATTGAAGAAAACATTTTTGAGGAAGGTGTAAAACAGATTTTGTGTTGTTTACTTGGCATTCCAGGTTCTCCAATAATATTTCCTTTTTTTTGGGACTTTTTAAAACTAAAAATAATTTAATAAAATAAATAATTAAATAAAATCACCTCTTCCTGCAAATCATCACTCGTGCTAGTGAGGCGTTCAATTGAAGCTTTATACGAATCGGATATGTCTTCTGTTGCTTTCAATCGTGACTGACGGCGAGCTTCCAGTTCTTTCGTCAGTCTTACAGTTTTTTCCTCTGCGTTCTTTTGCTGATATGACAATTTCTATTAAATAAAGTGGTTGTGCAAAAAAAAAACCAAAAAAAAACCAAATAAATAAATAAAAGAAGATACATCTTACACAAAAAAGTTATTTAGTAATACAGTCTTCCTCACTTTCTGTTTAAAAACAAACTTGAAGTAAACTTGAAGGTAATTGGACAGTTTTCGGGGAGATTTTAATACTAAATCTGAGGTGCAATAAGATTGTAAATTTTTCTAAGATTTTTATTTGTATTTACCCAGGTATTAAAGAGTAAGATACTTTTATAACGTAAGAACACAACAAAGATGTGTTCCACCAGTTTATAGACACGTATGTACTGGAGGTTAGGGTAAAAAAAATAATTTACGACAAAGATGAATATAAATTGGAGATATTCCAAATCAAGTTTTTAAAAAGAAAAACACAAATTGCTTTCATTTTTTAAACTTGTAAAGAGGCGTAGTAACCCTGTAATAGAAAGGCTAACAGAAAAATTCTACCTCAATTATGCTTTCTTTATCGTCACATTTCATTTTTAATTCATTTACTTTATCTTTATAATTCTCCAAGTCAGTATTTTTAATTTGCAAGCTTTCGGTAAGTTCTTTGTTGTTTTGCTGTAGAGTATCTAGCTTGTTTTTTACGCTGTTTAAATCGTTCTCCATACTCGACAATTTCTCTTCATAACTACGCACTTCACCGCGTACGTCACTCTTTTCTCTTTTCAGCTCCGTCAATTGATTTTGCTTTTCTTTAAGCAGAGATTGCTGCTGTTCCATTTTGCTACCGAACACTTCAGTTTGTATTTTCAATTCATTTTTGAGCTCATTCAAAGTCGCCTGAGTTTGCTCCTCCTTCTTCATCCATGTAGTGAGTTCATCCTCTAATGCAAAGCCGTTTTCTTTCTGATTTTCCAACTGAAATTCCAGCTCACTTATAACTGTTTTATATTTAGAACATTCATCTTGTACGTCATTCACTTTTTGTTTCAACAAATCCCTTTCAGCAATCAGCTCATTCATTCCTGTTTTTTTCTCATACGCACATAATTTAGTCTCTAGCTGTTGTATACGATTAACTTTTGTTACAACCAAATTAGTTTTCTTCTCTAAAGCCTTGCTTGTCTCGTCTAAAAGTTTTTCCAGCTTTTTAATTGTGTTTGTTTGATTCAGTTTTGTTGCCGGTGAGAATGGACTCCTCGCAGGCGAGTTGTGTTTCTTAATAGGCGTGGTAAACTGCTTCAAAGCATCCACACTTTTATTTTCAACAGGATGTTTCAATTCCGCAGCAGCTTCGTAACATTGTAGCTGCTTCTCCAGCCTAATGACTTTCTCGCTGTACTCTTTAACTTTCCCCTCAGCAGTTTCAACGTTTTCTTTTAATTGCACAACCTCATTAACTGGTTCTTCCTTGCAAACAACATCTGTTTCTTCTTTGTAAATATTTGGTAATGAAAGCTGCTCTTTCAGCGATTTGACTTGCCCATTCAACTGTTCAATGATGCTTTCGTTTTCATTTAAGACAACTTGATGCTCTTTATATAATGCTTCGTATTTTTCGAGTTTGATCGACAACTCATCATTTTCAAATTGAATCGTTTTGCAGTTATCTTCACTGATTTTTAACTTAGCACATAATTCTTCGCTTTCAGATTTAAGTTTAGTTAATAAAGCATCACCTTCTTTCAGTTTTGTTGCATTATCTACGTTTTCTTTTGACAATGTTTCGTTCTTTTCTTTTGCTAAGTTGTACCACTCTTCGCTTCTTGATGCCAATTTAACCAATTCGGCATTTTCAGCTAAAAAAAATAAAGCATTCTGTCTAACTCACAACTCTTTGCAGGCTGTTTAATCACGATAAAATATATTAGGGTAATAGATTGGTGAAAACATTTTAGCAGGGAGAAACCAGCTGGTTTTACAGTGATAGTTGTTTGTTGTGAATTTCAATTCAGACAGGGGTCATTCAAAACCATCAAATAATCCAACAGAATTGTATTTCATTATAACAAATGTTTTACACACGCGAAAAAAAATTATTAAAAAAATTTACATTAAATATTTCATAATATGCAGGTTGTTTACCAAAATTTGATTAAGGTGCTATTTATATTATAATACACACAAAATACAGACAAAGATATAAACAACTGGAAGGTATAAAACTTTTTTGAATTGTTAAGAAGTCATTATTGTTTTCACTATGTACGCTATTGTTAAGTATCACGTGGTTTTTCTTGAATAGCAGCCAAAACACGAGGCTATTGCAAATGAGAGAAGCAAGCAAGCTGGGAAGTGACAGATTACATCCCCATAAAAAATAAAAATACGAACAAGGTAATATAACCACAGTAAAACACCAAACACAGTGTGCTTCTCAAAACTCAATTAAAAGAAAAATATCGGTTGCAGGATTGGGTTTGTAACAAAAACGCAAATTTACACCGCCGTTGTTTTAGGTGTTTTAATGCGTAAGCTATATTTACCTTTCTGAACTTCTGTTATTTTTTCTAATTCCTTTATTCTTTTGTCTCTGTTGTCTAGCTTTATTCTTGCTACTTCCAATTCCTTTATCGTCGACTCAAGAAGTTGCTGGAGTTCCTCAATCGATTTCTCCTGAACAAAAAAAATATTGTACGATATAGCAATATTATGGGCACTGCAGTAATTTTTCGCACTCAACTAATAAACTTAACTCAAAAGACTTTTTTGTTAAGATATTCGTTCTGCGAAAATAATCACCTGTTCATTGGATTGTTCATCCTCTTCTAAAGCTTCTCGCAACTTATCAATCTCATCATCTTTATCTTGCAGTTTCTGCTGCATATTCCTCATGTTATCATTTTGCAAATTTAAAGTCTCCTTTGCTTCGTCCAGATCACTTTTCAAATCTTCAATTAATTTAGAGTGGTTTTCTGGAGTATTTGACTTCTTTAGGAAATTACGTTCCGATTCCAACTCAGCCACTCTTGCTTGAAGGGTTAAGATCGCTTCGTCCCTTTCCTGCAATTTAAATCAATACTACCGTTTTAAATTACTTCAAGCAACAGACGTATAGAAGAAAAAGGTTTTAGTAGGACATTCTAAAAGTTGCATCCATATAACAAACACCAAAAATTGTATCTAAAACCTATACATTTTCACATCGCTTTATTGGTTATTAAGTCAACTAGCAAATACTGCGTTAAATCATAAACTTTCGTGGTCACAAATTTTCGCAAATTTTTATTAATTTTTGGAAAAATTGATCACGAATTCCGAAACGACTTATTCGCAAAAGATTTTTCTGGAAAACGTAAATAATAATAAAAATAGGGCCCTATCTGGTTTAAAGTTGACGCTTGAGTTTTTTATATTCCTTCATTTGCGAAAGATAATGCCTAGTCCACGAAACTAAAATTTAAAGATTTCGTGATAGTTTATGGTCTTCTAAAGTACCTTCACTTTGCTTTTCTCTGCATGCAGTAAAACGCTAGACACATATGATTCATCATAACTTTCTTCAGTTTTCTTTCTTTTCCTCTGTCTGTTTACAGTTTTAGTAAGCAAATCAAGACGTTTTTCCATAGTTTCTTCCAAGTTTTGCTTTTGTTCCATCATCTGAGCGCTGAAAAATATGCAAGACTTTTAATAAATTCGTGTAACAAACAGATTAAGTCAACTTTAAGCATTAGGAACGTAGTTTAATAACGTACTTATGTGAACTTTCAATTTCAACAATAAGTTCATTCATTTCCATACTGACTTCCTTACGAATAGTTTTCTCTAACTGGGCTTTATCTCGTCGTTCGGCTTTTACTTTTTCACGAAGCTCTGCAACAATCGTCGTTAGTTCCTAAATATTTTTATAAGTACAGAAGAATTACATGTGTGGATATAAATTTAAGTACCAATCTACCAAATGTTTGCACCCAACTCTCCAATGTCGACGCACCCTTAAAACGTATCATTTGTCCACTTTACTTTTGCATTATGGCATGAAAACCTTCCAAGCACTTTTAATTTTTGCGAATTTAAATGGGAACTAATTAGAGACACACAAAAATGAACAAAAGTTTTAAAATATACCTCATAGGAGAACGCTGTTGGATCTTCCAAGGTTCGTTTTTTACTAGCAGTTGCTGGAGTAATGATACACAACGGTGGTCTTTTATAACTGGGTGTTGCAGGAACTTTTGGTAAAGGAGGTGCTTTCCATAATTCTGTGGCACGTTCTGCTTTCATTTTGATCTGATAAACAATGTACAATAAAAAAAATAATTCCTAGCCCGTCTAACTTTGTGCACATATTTTTTGCACACTATTTGTGCAATGTTAACTTTTGCCCAACAAAACAAAATTTTATAGATACAATTTTATTAAGAATTATTAAGCTTATTTAAAAAAATGTTTGTGTTTTTTTAAAAAAATGCGAAATTAGACAATATTTTCATACATTCCCAAAAAAATTTAAACTAGATTTCTAACTTTCACTAACCCTACAAATAAGCTAACTCTTCAGTAACAAAAATGGGACTGGGTGCCAAAAAGCAATATTTTCATGGCAATACTTATTGAATAATTTCTAAATGATTTGCACTCTCTTAACACTAGATGTTTTACAAAGATATTAACAATATTGTTGCTTAGCCTCAGTAAATCCTTCTGTTTTTTTTGTGTTGTGTAACCTAATTAACACCACTATATACTGCCTAAGCTTGTCTTTTGTTGCATTCCTAGGTAAACATGAGGACATCTCATCTGATCCATATGGCTCACAATGCAGCGTTAAATTCTTTAATTTGCTTCTCAAATAAGCGTGACATAAGCCTGATTTCATTGACTTATAAAAAAACCATGTATTTTGTCAATGAGCTTCTTTTTTAAAAATATAGTGGTGCTTTCTTATAGTAAATATGGTATTTTAATTCATTTTGAAGCAAACCTTTACGAATTTGCACACACTATCATTTTTTGGCATATCCACGTTTTATTTTTGTTAAAATCAATATTTACCTGTTTTGCAATAGCAGAGAATTTCATCACATGATATGTCTCATCAAATAACGAAGCACATTGGCTTACATTCACAATCATTGAGGCTTTCCCTTTCCCAAGAAAAAAACTTTGAAACAGTCGAGTCAATTTGCTTTCCCGAAAAGGGACAATAGTTGGATGATTGCTAAAGAAAAACGCTTGCAAAATAAAAAGAAACAATACAAGAGGTTATATATACATACAGGCTGTGTAACAGTTGTCTTATACTACATTGTTAACAATCAAACACTTACGGATGAAGTTGGTTATAACGCAAGGTGCTGATACATTTTCCAAGTGTCATAATAGAGGTGTTGATATTACTGGCTTCTTTGAGCTGCTCTCCATCAGCCTTGGTTTTACAATATCTCTCTGAACCGGCAAGATCCACAATTGAGAGTCTGCATTAAACAGATTTAAATAATGGAATAGTAAAAAATAGATACAGAAAAGTTATTTCTGAAGAGTTTTTCCCCCTTTTTGCAACTTTTCAGGAGTAAATTTCCATTTCTAGATCTTTCATGTTTCCTAAAATAGTGACGTCTCCTTTATTTTTTTTAAAATAATACCTGCTTATTCTGGCTACGTGAGGCTCATCAACATCCACAATCTTTAACAATTTAATTGTAAAAATGCAGTGACTAAAAACAAAAAAATGATAAAAACATTAGGATAACCAGGAAACTATAGAAGGAAAATATTTCGGTAGATTCACGACGGTTTCGAAGTAGAATTATAAAGTCAGTTCACTAGACACTCTTTGTAGCTGGGCGCATTGTAAGTCACTTATCATCGATGCCTTATCAATAGTTATTTTGTTATTTTCGCTGTAAAATGATTCGCTAAGACGACATTTCTATTAATTCTAGGGTATATTTTAGGAAAATAAGCATGAACTGAACAGTAGATTTTTTAGACCAATGTAAATAGGACTTATTGACTAATTTTTTTCACTTACCTTCTACTTGACATCTGGTTCAATTTTGTGGCAGCCATGTGCCTGTTTCTCTGTCCCAGACGTAATACCTGAAAGCAAAATGAAAGGGTTGTCTGGAATTTTTTCTTTTATGCCATAATGTTTTTTATAGAAAATGATAATTCCAAAAAGTAACAAGTAAACATTTTATGTTAATCAACTTGCAAATTTTTAGAATAAAATCTAACTAATGCGTTTCTTTGATAGAAATGAAAACAAGAAGCAATTCGTTCAAGGCACTTTGAAGGAAGAATGAGTGTCAAATGTTTGAATTGCTAAGTGTTGAGTTTCTGTTACCTTGTATGCTTCATCTGATGAAGTAACAAAAACTTCAGTTAAACCTAAAAAAAATGACAAAGATTGGTTGTCACTCTTGTGGCATAGTTAATTGTTTATTAATTAGCACACTAAATTGATAACAAACCTTTTACATATGGTTTTCCCATTTTATCATCGCCCAGCTTTAACGTTGCACGTTTCTTTCCTTTGCCAATCGGAGTAAGATCAAGTAAGTCGTACATTAGTTCATTATAAATCTCCATGAAAGAAACCCACATCCCAAATTTAACATTTCCTTGCTGTTCAACATTAATAGTAGTTGAATCTGCTATGCGTTGTTTAATTTCTTCTACTATATCTGCAGCTAAGAAAAGAAAGCAAAAACGTTGCTAATTAATTCCAATTAATAGACATTAAAGATTCCCAGTACTTGATATTCATAATAAAGGGAAAAATTGATATTATATAACTTAAAACCATTCAACTTATATAATAATTATTAGCCAGTTCCATTTAAGGATACAGTAAACCCTGTTGATACACTCATATCTCCAAGTCATAAAAAATTTACTTTTTTGAAAGTGTATTAATATAAGGAATTTCCAAGAAGAAAAAAAATCTGAACTGCATTATTTTTTTCCACCGAATAATCTATATTATAATACCCGTATACGCCTGTCTGTCATACAAAACCACTAGTAGCAAGACACACACAATGTGGTATAAAAAGAAGGGGAGAACCGGTTGATTTTTCAACAGGCCACTGAGTATAAAGGGGATTTATAAAAGATTTATAAAGGTGTGAACAAAAATCCTAAATGTGCAAGATCCTTGTTTCATTGATTTATTAATTGTAATTGTAATTTTTATCTTAGAACAAAACATTTTACAGAAAAAAGATTTCTCAATAACATTTTTGAAAAAATGTATATGAAAGAGTTACGTAGGGTAATGAGTAAAGGGTGCAGTGCCCTCATATTTTTCCATGGATTTCGTAATTTTCAGTAACCTAACGGGTATTGGCCTGAATTTGTATTGTAAACTTTTAAAATATAAGAGTAGCAAAATTTGTCACATTAAATGTCATTTGACATGGCTCAGAAAGACTTAGAGGATAAATATTTTTTTCCGGAAATTAGGACAAAACACAAAAAAGAAGTTATGAAATTTAAAGTAGAACACATGGGAACCTAGTCCTCATACATTGTTAAAGTTAACACTGAAGCATTACATAATTTATAAAGATTAAGCACATCTCCATTCAAATTGAAACAAATTATAAGCATTTACAAAATTGTTTGAACTCCATGATCCTCATATTTTAAACAAAATTTACATCACTTTTAATATCATTTACAGGCTTTTTCATAAAACAAAGGTGAAAAGAAGGTTTGAAATGATTGTTTTTAATTTTAACCTGTAAACATAAAAATGATATGAAGTCAGTGGACTAAAAATTTGAAACAATTATTTTTAAAAAAAACTTTTATATTCATAGAGATTGTTTCAAAAACAATTTAATGAATTGAAACAAGACAATCCATAAGTGTATTAATCACAATAAGTCTTTGATTATATTCTAAAGATATAATACCCACCATCTATATGATTTAGACTTGCAGACTTTTGAATTATGGATATATCTTGCAATGTGCAATTACTGGAAGCATTAGATACATTTGTTTTTGTTGTGCTGTTCAAAAGTTTGAAAACAGACAGGTCAATGTTCTAAAATAATAAAAGAATGTCAAAAAAAATTGTAAACAAAACAATTTTTAAACCAATCCAA
This sequence comes from Hydractinia symbiolongicarpus, assembly GCF_029227915.1. NCBI lineage: Eukaryota > Metazoa > Cnidaria > Hydrozoa > Anthoathecata > Hydractiniidae > Hydractinia > Hydractinia symbiolongicarpus. Next base: position 25,667,118 of record NC_079879.1, read on the forward strand.
TGAAAAATAAAGCACATATTTCCTTTATAAAACTGACATTAAATTTTATCTGTTGTATAAAAGTTAACATTTTTAGGGTAATAAATACAAACTTAGGGGCTGTACTTATCAGGTAAGTTGGCTCAGTTAACCAGGCTGATAGTATTTTGTTCATCTAAGGCCTGGGCAAAGCAGGCTAGTTCGCTTTTCATACACGGGCTTTTTTATAAGGTTTTCTGAACCAGGATAAAAGCTAAACAAGGAAGCAGCAGGGCCAGCTTGTCTCCCTCTGAACAGACACTCAAAATAACCAGAACAAGAAAGAAAATGTCTGGAATTTGAGTCGAAAATGTCAGAAATTTAAGTCAAAAATGCTAGAAATGCGAGGTAAATAACTAGTGGAGAGAGAAGATGCATTTGGGATATTTCAAAACTTCCTGAGGTTCCTGGTGGAGTAGACAGCAGTAAAAATGAAAAACATACCTCCTTGTCATTAGCATGAAATATGGCATTGCGGATGTTATCTTCTCTGTTTTCCTCCTGTTCACTTAAACGTATAATATCATGGCAGTGTTTAGGTTTTAAATTTGCACGAGTGTAAAGCTTCTTAGATACACTATTAAATATTACATCCAATGCCCTTGGCAAAATGCCACCATCTTTTGGTGACCCTTGTATAGTGTATGTCTAAAATAAAGTGAATGAAGTGAATGAAAATTTACGCATTATTTCTTTTATCAACGAGGTCCTGCGAAGGGGGTCCTAGCATATTTAAAGTTTCTGTTTAAGCTACGAAAGCTGTGCAAGCACAACAATCACACAACTAATTGATTCATACTTTTAATAGTCTCTAAATAACTTGACAAAGGTTTGCACCCTTGGCCTTCTGAACAGGAAGCTAATGAAAAATATTTTAGAAGTGAAATACGATTCAGTTCCTTGGTGGTGCATAAAATATAGTTAAACTTTCTTTCTCTTATAACAAAGTACCAAATTGAATTTTAATAATGCCAAAAAGGATAAAAAAATGCTTTTTTCTAGGCTTTTGGCTTGGTCACTCTCCCAAATTAGTAATGACCTGCTATGATGATTGCATGCCAATATTATGTTAAGGTGTGCAAAAAAGCATAATAGGCCACAATTATCTAATCTTTTCTCCCTCTCCGTTTATGTATAGAATTTTCAGAGTGGAAATTCTGTTGAATATTGACGTGAGCTTCTTCCGAAATTTCAGTTTGAATTAAAAGCATGACCTTGCAGTGTCATTGTTATTTTGATTGGCTTTACTTTCTGAAAATGTCAGTAATTCCCGTCAACCCTAAGTACTTACCAACATAATTGCTGAAGTATTTCTAAATTAGATAAGCTTGCGTTGTCAATTATTTGCTAACGGTAAAATTGTACAAAACATAATAACAACGAAATAACAACGGAAAATAAATTATATTTCATAGAGCAAAGCTGCATTGTCTTCTACTGCAATGAATGAAACATTGTAACTATTAAAAGCTCAAAGCCAAAATTCATTTGACAAATACTTGCTTTAACATAATTAATACAGTTTATAACCATTGGGTTAAATTAAATAATTAGAAAATTAAAATTTATTCAAATAAACGTTGTTTATTTTGTTATTGAAAGTTAATAATATTTATTTTTGCATTTGAACTATGTTTTATTTATTACGAATGAAATTAGCAAGTTTGCCGACATGTTTTTTGTAAGTTCAGAAAAATTTTGTGGGCTTGAGTATCAAAATTGCCACTGTGTCCTAATGAAAACCGAAATTGCACTTTTTCTAGCACACCACACAAGATAGCACCTTAAATAATTCAGCCGTTTTTAAGGAGGTGTGTGCATGTGGCTGCACTTCATTCCTGACCAGGCCTGGGGCTTTTAGTTCTCTTTTAGAAATTCAGGCACTAATATTATTTTACCTTTCCAGAGTTAGTTACTCCATATGTAAACACTAAGCCATTCTGACCATCTAAAATGTCTTTGACAAATGGTAACATAGTTTCGTCAAAAAATTCCTTTTGTTGTGTATTGTCTTGAAAAACGTGTGTAAATGAAAACTCATAGCTTTGGTTAGACAAGCCACGAGTACTTGATTTGAAAGAGAATGAGTCTGTTGGAGCATGAAGCTCGACTGATTCATAGTTTTTCGACTTGATGCAACCTATAAATCACAAAACAATTATATAATTAACAAGAAACCTTGATGGTTTGAAACACTCGTCGTTTCTGTATATGTGCATGTTAATGAGTATTCTATTACTTATATTTTGCGAAATAGTGACAAAATTTGCTAAATGGACATATAGCTTTACGGCCGTAGTTCAGCGGGCGCGGGTTCAACTACCAAGTGAAAAGTTTTGTTCATCGGACGGACGATCATATATATTGCGCAATATCCTCAGATTGCTCAGAGCGCGCGTTCAAATACCCATGAACCGGCTTCGCAGCTGTGCGGTTCGTTAAGCACGGTCTCACATCTCCGTAACACGTGACTATCCACACATAACTGTCTCACACTACGTTTCCCCGAGGCGACTATCCATACATCACCGCTGTCTTCGTGCTACACTTTCCTAAGGCTGAGAACGTTTCAATGCGTTGTTTTCACGACACATCGTGATCGAGATTTTCGAAAGAAAAATGATTTCAGAAATTTCAAAACAAAATGCGCATACCCGAAACTTTCTCACACCAATGTGTCATGGATTAGGCAATAGAAATAATTAAGCGAGTAACTTATTGCATCAACCAATCACAAGACTTGAAAACTTATCCGCGTAGAAAGATTTACCCATGGTTTCACAAATCGATTATAAATTTCATGATTAGTACGCAAATAATTTTGAGTCATAAATATTGTTTCGAATAATGCATTAATACATAAAAAATTAATACAAACATTGTTCCGCTGACGTTTTCACGAAGTAGCAACCTGCTCCACAAGATTGTTCTATAACATTCTGCATGTCAATCGTATATGTCCCAGCATAGAACGTAATGCGTTTTCTTTCTATTATAAGATTAGGCAAGTCTGCATGTGAGTCGTATATGTCCCAGCATAAACATGATCAAGGATAGCACCAGCTAGATGAGTAGGTCCTGGTACAATTTGTGTATAATCATTCATGATATCTGCTAATTCTGGCTGGTCAGCTTGGGCATTTATATTGAAATCTTCAAGTATAACATGTATGTCAGAACTTGCAATTTTCCTTGACAGCATGTTGTAAAATGTCTGCAGATGACTGTTAACTTTTCTGTAAATAACCATGACATTAAGAACATCAAATGAAAAGGACGGTTTGCGAAGTGAAACAGAACTGACCCCAGGATTATCATGAACATTATGAACCAATATATGCTTTCGAAAACACAATGAACTGTTTCTGAATTCATTTGTCCATGAGCTAAGAAGTAATGTTCATCACCCAAAAGAGCTGACGTAATACTCAGGAAACTTATAGCAATTTGAAAACGATCAATATTGATGTTGGTAACTCATAACATGCCAAGGGTCTGTTGAAATTTGACTGCTTAAAATTAGCATCACCATGTTCTAAGATGTTATCTAAATCAAATGACTAAATCAAATGATATTCAAAAAGAAATTCTTTTGAGTTGGGACCAACATATAGCTAGAAGAGCATTGCACATACACTGAATACCAGCAGTTTCACCAAACTTTTTGTCGCCTTGATTAAATGACCCATTAACTGATTTAATATGGTAAGCCGGACCTGGATTAGATTCAATATCCCCGCACAAAAATAATAGAAGTTTGTGCAAGAAAGAAGATATCGTAAAAACATGGCAGAAAAACATAATTAGCTAGTTACATGAAATAAAATAATACACTAAGGCAATGGATTGATGAATAATATTCAGCACGACGTACCTTGGTACTTAAAGCAGCTTCCCCAGGTATTGAAAGTCTTCTCGATCTAGCAGTTTTAAATTTCAGTGATTGAAGGTAGACTTTGCAGAACAACAACACACTAGGCACACTTTGTACAACAACAGTAGGTCTAGCAAGATAGCAGATTGCAATAAAGCAAGATAAATATTCCAGCGATACTTTATTTATATTCCGCTACTATTTTTTAAAAGAACTTAGTAGAAATGTGAAAACACAGCTAAGAGTGCCTTGATTCTCAGCGGGCAGTGCGCATGCTTTACTTCAGCGGTAGCAATGCATAAACGACTGGTCTGTTGTTTGCAAAATACGGGTTAAGACACGCACAACGTGATAAGAAGTGGGAAATAGGGTCGCGGAAAAAAAGAAAAATTATGGTGCGGGGGAGCAGGTAAGTTACGATATTCGGTCAGATCGCATGTCACTTTTGGTCGCACAAGCCGAAACCAATACACTCCTGTCCTCCAGGACGAGTGTAATAAAGGATAAAATAACAAAGAAAAAAATTAAACAAAATTATTAAAAATTACCTTGATTTTCTTTAGCACTTATCTCTTTGGCAGTAAAAGGCCTAATTCTTAAAAATACTTTCATAGGCTCCTTTCTTTGACGTATGTTAGGTATTTCTTTTTCGCCATTTGTGCTTTCACCTTCATCATCAGAAGCTAATAAATATACAAAAATAAATAAAACAAATTATATAACAAAAAAACAAAAACAATGTTCTTATTATTGACCTCAATCAATATGGAATCAAAAGTTTTATTTGTAGTACAAAGAATTGTTTTCAAAAACTAGTTGCGCAAATGAGGAATTTAAAGAAGATTTCAACGGTTAAAAAATTGCCTTAAGAGAATTAATTTTTTCGAGAATTAATTTTCGTGAGGTTGACATGTCCTAATACTTTGCAAGTATTAAATTTGGTGATGATGACATGTTTCCAATTTATTCGGGGTTTGAGACATAAATTTAAGGTTTAGATTTACATATAAATTATATGTATATATTAGGTAAATAAAACAAAAAATATATATATAAAGTTTTAAAAAAAGAAAAAAGAAATTAAATTCTACAGGAAATTTTTTTTCAAAGAATCCATTCTTAAATGCTATTAAATTTTACGTTTTTTAAAAAGCAATTCAAAATTCAAAATCAGGCCCACTAGTGGCATAAGCCTAATTTTCACGCCTGCTGTTTCGTTGTGCCTACTTTTGTCACAAACTAATATGGTGAAAAACAACTGTTTAAGCCTGGTTCCTACTGGTCACATAAACATAAATATTGGCACAAGCATGAGAAAATACCTGTGTTAACATTGGCTACATAAGCATAAAAACTATTAATGTAAATGACACAAGATATCAAACTTCTTGATATTCTGATGTCAGGATTTCAGCATATTTTTTTGCAGGGGGAACCAAAAAAACATAAACATAATCATTTTTTTCACAAAACCTTTAAGAACTTTAGCTAATGGTTAAATGATTGGAACTGTATATTCGTACGCACTTTAATATGACACAAAGTGCGTATTAATAGTGCGTAGCGCTATTCATACGTAGAAAAAAGGAAAAAGAATCCTAACCCTAACCCTAAAGCACTTTACGTACGAATAGCAGATGAACATATACATACGCAAAAATGGGCAAAAGTGCGTACGAATATACACTACGTAAATGATTTTACATGCATCCGTGTGTGTATATCTATGAAAATTGCCATGAAATATTTAACTTAAAATAAAAAAATATTTAACCAATTTTTAAAAAATGTTCTGACTAATGCATTTCTTTTCTTAATACTATATGTTTTTTACTTTTTTCATGCCATAACAATGCTTAAAAAAAAAAAAATGTCCTCTCTCTCGTCTTCTGCTAAATGTTATGTTTATGTTAGATGGGACAGTATTATGCTTATGCTTATTTTTTAAGGCATATATAGCTATATTTATGTATTCATGTACTACTCATGCATGTCTTTTATGCTTATGCTTAGGTCACAGTCTGAAACAGGCTTTAGAATTTACATAATTCTTATATATCAGGAAAACAAATGAAAAATTATGGGTTAGATAAACACTTTAAACCAGAAAATTAAGGGTATAATTTCACACGTATGGGATAAGAGGCTAGGGTAAGGTGTTAGGTAACTTACTAAAGTCGGAAATGTGCTAATAAGCGTTATGCGTATGATAAAAAAACATTTAAAATATTCTTGGCTTGTCCTACGCTACGAGAAATCATTCACGTTATTAAAAGATAGGGGATTGAAGGAGTAATGGAACGATTGTGACCCCCAAATTTCGTGGCCAGATGTTTTAAACTTCTCTACTGGCCATTAGGTGAGCTTAAAAAAGAAAGGGAATGAAGAAAGGGAGAAAGAGAGAGGGATCATTAGGCTGTTGGCCAGTGATGGTTGTGAGGGTTTTTAAAGGTAAAACAGACTAAAAAATGTTGAAACGAGACAAATACTATGGGTTGGCAACGTACCGGAAAATAACTTTTTCGCCAAAGTATCCATGACTGCGACCTACCATTGATTTAGATGTTAGAGCAGTAAACTTTTCCCACCAAAATATTGCTGTTTTTAAACTAAATTTAAACGGACGCAATATTGAAGATTTTGGCGCTTTTGTGCTGGCCGCATTTGCGTATAATAAAGAAAATTTATACAACATCTAATTTGTTTAGGTAAGTGCGGCAGACCTTCGCGGTCGTTGCGAAGTTCACATTGACATGCGGTCCAGTTTATATATTTTACATCGACCGTGTTGTCGATGTTATCGTCTGCATTATCAAAATAGAGAGGAATGCCTCGCTTTGTTGATATTCGACTCTGCTGCTCGTCGGCGAATATCACAAGCTCGACTGAATTATTACGGATATTCAATTTTACCTTATTTGCTTAATTTGTTCAGTGATCACTGCTGCTGTCTTTTTTTTCCTAATCTGCTTGGAGGTGCCGAAGGATATGCGCCCGGAGTTCGTCTAAAGGACGGGAAAATAAAACACAAATTGCGAAAAATAATTTGTTAGCCAAAATATTTTTACAGATGCACCTTTCGAAACAGACGCGTTGGTTAAAAAAAACAACAATTATCTTCATCCCCAAGGTTTCTTGCCTAGAGCCATTGTCAAGAGGCGGCTGCCAAGTGTATTATAAAGGCTTGATGCCCTGGGAATGAAGGTGGACAATATTACCAATACCGTTTGCGTAAATATTACGTCAAAATAAATCGGTACTAGAAATACAAGAAATCAAAAAACAATTTGGGAACAAGAGAATATCAAGTTTGCACACGAGTATTTTTCGATAAAAATCGTCACTTTTGTTTTCTTCAGTACTTTTCTATGTACACGGTAAAAAAAACACTTAAAAAACACCAGAGTTTGTTTTTACGTGAGTATTCTAATACACAGGTAAAATCTTCGTCATTCTACATGCATTCTGCAACCTGTCAAGAATTACGTAGAAATTGATAATAGGTTTGTATAAAAATTAAAGAAAAATAACCGTAAGCAAGAGGAAAATGTACCAAAACATTGACGTTTTTGTCGTCTCATTAAAAAGGTAAACAAGTCTCATAAAAAGCAAAAAATAAATACAAATATATATAACCTATAATCTATAAAATATGGTTTAAAAATCACTTGATAAGCGGCTCATTTAAAAAGTTTTTAAAGTTGCTGACAACAAATTTTGACGCTTCCAAACTAATACTTTTATCAAAGAAAATTGGACCACGGCCTTCCATCGTAGCCAGAAAAGATTTGTGTAGCTTCTTCGCGATCGGCACAAAATGCTAGAAGAGTAAACAGAAATTATAGAAACAATACATTAGTGAGATTGTGGTACTGGTAAGATAGCACATTAGCTTTCTAAGTGTTGCAGTCGTGTGGGACTTTAACCTACGATCTCTCGCTTGCTGGGCGACTAACATGTTGTACAAGAGGCGAGGATACTACCTCCTTGCCACATACTACAAAAATGTGCAAATACCAACAAAATATTAGGATAGAAATTCAGTAAGGTAGTCAAGAGAGAACTCGTGGACTTCCACTGTCTTTGTAACACTTTTGACTATTATCAACTATATGATTTTATGGCTGTGCAGAACGAACAACCAGTTTTCCAAATCAAAAATCAGCTATTGGACCACACTTCTCTATAGTATGTGGCAATGCTTAGAATAAAGACCTTTGTGTTTTATATCGTGTAAATCCAAAAAAGAAATTTCAAAGCAAATCAGATAAATTCATCGCACAAAGATTCATTGTACATCGAAAATCAAGGGTTGTGTAGTCGCCATGCCCAGCATCACGGGTATGTAGAAACGCTAATGAAGGGGAAGAAAAAGCAACCGTTAGCATGGAATCCCTAAGTACATTAAAACTTCCTGTTACTTATTTGCTGTTTTTAGTTCTTCAATTTTGTTTTCTATGTCTTTTGTGTTCTAAAGTTTTTAAAATCTGTGCGTAAATTTTCATGCCAGTTCTTTAGCTGTGACTTTTTTTACTTTCTGTTTATCTACAATTTTTTATTGTTGAACTGAGTTTTGAATAGATGTTTAATTAAACGTTCACTTTGGAAAAAGAAACAGACCGGAACAGACAATTTTAGTAGCCAGCCAGATCAAAAAATCACAATTTCGTGACCCCGCCACCTTTCGTTCTTGAACTCGGCTTTCCTAACTTTAATGTCTTACCTCTTTTTGAATAATCCCTTTCTTCATAAAAGCTGTCAGTTCGGCACATATCGTCTTTCTGATGTATTTTTCTGCTTCCACTTCATTTTCAGTGTCTGGATAATCCTTAATTAGAACGTTTCTTTTTGTAGGAACATTAACAATAACAGGTAAATCAGTTACACTTGCGCTTTCTTCTGTCATATCAAATGGTTTCGGTGTCGGACATATCGTCATTGTCATGTTACTGAAGCATGCCACGTCATACAAGGGAGCATCTGGTACAGCAATTGTTCGCTTCTTTTTAACCGGCGGTGCCAGCGAAGGGGGGTGATCGTTGCTAGGTAGGGATTGATGCGATGTCCATCGATAAACACTGGCGTGAGAAACAACGATTCGCTAAAAAAACAATAAATGCATGCAAGATGTGAATCTATATTATGCTCAACACCCAATTCCCTCTTCACTGGATTATTCTTATTTTACAGAAAAAATTAAAAAATTAGTTTGAAAAACAATGATTTGAGCAAGAGGCTCTTCCTATTTTTTGTCAAAATTTGAGGTTCGTGCTCTATCAAATTGCTTTTATAAAACAAAACGGTTAAAGGACCAACCAACGAACCTGTTCACTTTTTTCAATAATTTCCAACGGTGGAGTTAATTCAGCAGCAAAAGCAATCAGGTCCTGATAAGTTCTCTCTTTACTTGCTTTAAACTCGACTAAATCCTGATCATGCGAAGGTACCACGGTAAATTCAAACGGGCTGAATGAATCCATCATGTCGATGCTCTTAGCGAGTAGCTCTTCGTAGGCGGGATCCATGCGAAGGTCTTTAAAATGTTGCTCGACAAGCAACCGGATTTCTACACGGCTCAAGTCAGTTGACAATAAAATTTGGTACGGCCGATCTTTGTCGTAGGTGTGTCCATAAGCCTTAATAGCTATGCCTTTGTGAAACATTTCGAGTGCTTCAGGATTATGATCGTTTAACGCTAAACAATTCACGTAAGCTTTCACTGTCCGTCTGTGGACATCGAGTTTTAACTTGTTTATCTCGCTAGACACTTTGAGTGCTTCTTCTGGTAAGTTTAATTCGCAGAAGCTAGTACACACCTCGTTTATGAGCTTTGTCTTTACAGGAATCGACATGGTTGCATGCACATTTAAAAATGTATCCCAAGCTTCGACTGCCATTCGAATTTGCAGCAAACCTTCGATTAAACGGCCCGCGCGGTTATTTCGCTCAGAAAGTTCGTTTTCGTCAAGTTCCCCACTCTCTGGAACTCCGTACTGACAATGTTTTAAAACATGATATCCACTGTCAATTTTGTTGTTACGGATACAAACATCAGAGCATAAATTCGCGATCGAACATACACTCATGTCTTCGTTAGTTTCCATCATGGTTCCAAACTGCCCACCGCTGTGCGAATATGATATCAAATGTTCATGACAGGTATGCAGTATTGTGTATGCTTCGGAAAAACTCTCTCGATTGTGTAAGTACCTAATTACACGAACTGCAAGACGGCCTGATGCCAAAGATACATCTTCGGGTAGCTCAATATCATTTCCTGCGTTGGTATATGTTTGCATAAGCAATCTAATAAATATATTAAACTTATATCCAGGTCGTTCATTGTTAGTTAGACCGAGAAATAAACCATTTAAAACGATGTTGTTATTTGCTGCATCCATTGACACCGCTTCCATATATAACTCCTTGAACTTGGAGCTATCTTCGCCATTTTCCTGGAATGAAAAAGAAAAAATGATAACTACAATGATCCCCGAAAATAATTTCTGTAATACTAAAGAAATGTAATAAGCAATTAAAATATTTTCAATGAAAATACAGAGTATTTAAGAATTAAGGATAAGAATTAAAAAAATTTTTAGCGTTATGAAAGTGTAGGAACAAAAGAAATCTGTTTTAATTAAAGATAACGTCCCCCTCACATTAAGTTCAGCGGATATTCTCAATAGTTCGCGATGCGCTGTTGCTAGAACTTGCTCTTGATTGAACACACTACTATTAGAATCTAAAAAGAAAAATTAGAAAAAAATCACTGGATTGAGAAATACACAATCAGTTTAAATGTAAGAAATCAAGATTTGATTAGCTAAATGTACTGTTCTTGTGGAACTCAATTAACTTCGTATTAATTCAACAGGATACCTGCGCTAGATCTGTCGTCATCACAAGATTTTTGAAACGTCTCAGAAAATTGAAACTTGCTAAATAATAGAAAATAGCATTGTAAACAAACTGATGATAATACACATTACTGACGTTTCATAGGACGTATGCAAGATGAGAACAGGCTAGCACCTTCGCAAGTAAGAAGTGTTCACTTTTTTTCCACAAACACATTGGTGTTCAGGTCGCGGATATATCTCGCGCATTTTGGTGTACACAAATATAGAAGCCTCCGTGTTTGCGGTCCATTCTTCTAGTATAAGTACAACCCGTCGCAATTCCTTCTGAGACAACATATAACTTCGATCTAAACACTAAAAGAAGGAAAGCGTCCATATAGAACCCAGGGGTAAGAAAATGACCATGTACAGAGTTAATTTTTGTGACGAGTGTCGATACAAACCTTTTTTACTAAATCTAAAATGTCGGGAAATCTTCTTTTTGCAATTAAAAGATTTAAAACTTGACTGATTCTTCTTTCTTCAGGCTGAAATAAGTACATAAATAAATTCTAGTTAGTTATGTACGAAAGCATCTACAGATTTTAATAACAATAAGCAAAACAATATAAACCGGTACCGGGATCTTCGTTGAAAGAAGACATAACACCATTTTGTGATGAACTTTGTCTGGTCCAGTTTCAAGGGCGTCTGCAAGAGTTGAAGCAAACCAGTCTGGTATGGTTAAATCAGCCGGTACAATACCCTGTTCTGTTATCTCATTATAACGAGTCACAAATAGATCGTATTTCTTGTTAGCACATACCATGTTCAATACACGAAGTATGCTCTGGAATAAAAAGCATTCTTTCAACGTTGCTTGATTTTTTTAAAAAATGAATATTCTCATTTTTAATAGAAAAAGCATTTGTTACCTCCTCCGTTAGTTGAATCGAAGCCTTGCGCATCAAAAGATAAATCTTCTCTACTACATCAAAACATTGTCCACCATTTTTGCAGAGACTGACCACTGCTTCATTAAATGACTAAACACAAATAATTTTGTAGAAATAGATAAATTCCCCTTGAAGATATTCAACAATTTGATCAAGATTGAGTAACACTTTAGTATGTGATTATACAGTGTAATCATCTATTCGCACATGGTTTCAAGCTCCTGCAAAAACTCGAAAAATAACAAAACGTTCTCCTTAAAATTGTAGAAATACAATCAAGGTGTGTTCAGAATTCAAACTTTTAAAGAAAATTCATACTTGATAAGACAAATAGGCTCAAAACAGACAAGGGATATTAGCCATTTTAATAATCACAGAATATTTAAAAGTTTCGTTTGCCTGGATACCTTGGGATTAGCACGTCTAAACTTAACTCTAACCTGAGTTCAGCCTCACATTTTTTACGAGTGTCTTGCGTACTAAATTGTGCACAAAACTCCCCATTGATATACTTCAGGGAAAGTTAAAAAAAATCTTACTTGAGAGGAAGATGAGCAAAGAGATAATGGCATTCTTTCCAGAAGTGAAATCGCTGCAACAACATTTGTATTCGTTTGTATGGAAAGCAAAAGTTTCTCTAAAGTGATCACTGGCACAACATTGAAGTCAACCCATGCATTCAGCAGTTCAGTCAGTTGGCCAATGTTACAACATGGTGTGAACAATCTAAAGAAGAAAGGTCGAGTTATCCACAATTAAATTGTAAGAGGGGTTGTTCACAATTAAGTTGTATGAAGGTGAGTTGTTCACAAAGAAGTTCTTGCTTACTTCAAAAACGTTTTTCTTGCATCGTTGGATAGCACCAAACTTCCATCAATTAATTTCTAGTAGAGAAAGTAACAAGCTACTGCGAGAAAGACAAGTTATGCAAATATAGAAAAGCCAAAAATTTGTGCAAAAAATTTCCTAATTCTATGAGATTTTGGGGGGCTAGGACTTAGGTTGTTAAGGTTAGAGAGTTGTTGGTGCTCAAGCTGCTTACTGTGTGCTAATATGTTACTTCTTGTCAGAGGAATGGGAATGGATGTGAGGCCTGAAGGTTCTTAAAATTTTCTAACATCGAAGTAGTTAGTTATAAAGATCTTTCTCACCTTACATATACATGTTAATGTTTCAGCTTTTATTTTTGGACTTAACACAGATATCTCGATTTCAACGAAAAATTTATCCAACAATCTATTAAAAATATTTTAGAATTAATTTTTTATAGGTTCGGCTGGAACTTTAAATACAGCATCAACTTAATAACACTACCTTTCCGAATTAACAAAATAGTTTTTGACATAATCCCATATCTTCAAAACACTAAAAGACAATATAATTTTATTATTAGCAGGAAAGATTCGCATTTTATTACAAATATCTTTAAGAGAATTTCTATGCTTAATTCATTCTATTTTTCTTTACAGAAAAGTTTGTAATCTTTGAGATCAAATTAGACATCACTGAAATAAAATTTAAGCATAGAAACTTCTTTTACTCACAATCCTCTCTTGTCTGTACATAAGAATAATAATTTTTCCATATCGTTGCTATCAATTCTGTTACGATCAAAAGTTGTTAGCAGTTCTTGCAACACATCAACAGCACTACAAACAAATTAAAGAAATCTCAAACTCCATTTCTATTTACTATTACATCTACAAAAATTATTCTTTGACTACAAAATTTATTCATTACGATTGTTACCTTGGATAGTCTCCTAGTTCATAATGGGACTGTTATCAATAAGTGTCCTCCATAGGTAGTTTTAGTAAATTTAAAGCTCCCATTTGAGCTGCAGGAGCCATGCAAGCACAGTACTTAGTTAACTAGACAACAGCCTAAATCATCAACCCCCTTCTTATGTTGAACAATGCACAAAAAGAACCAATTCACACTTAAATATTATCTAGCTTGACTCAGCGGGAAGTTAAGACTGGCACTGATGATCTGTATATAATTTCTTTTACTTGTAATCTTAATTCCCACCTCATAAAATAGATGTAAGACTTCTTACTTATTTATACGTCCAACATTTGCCAGTACTTGTGCGTGAACAAACAAATCTTCCCATTTTAGTTTTAGCATTGCACGTTTCATCTCCACCAGTTGTGTTGCAATCTGAAAAAAGGAGCAACTTCAAGGTTGTATGGTGAAATCCATTACATATTGTGCAATAATATGAAACAAAACAAAAAAGTTAATATTGTTTTTGAGGTTTCTTACCATGTAAGCATGTAAAAGAAGCTATTACTAATAGTGTCAATTTTTATAGGCAACTAAAAAAAACGTTTCCAAACTTACCTCAGCATTATCATGATTGGTGTTTTCTTTTATGCACAATAAGGTATGTTCGATTCCATGCCGAAATTTACTTTCATCTATCTTTTGGTAAGACGGTGAATTGCCTGACGTACGGTCCCTGATCTGTTGAATAATCAACCATGCTCGATCTAACAATAAAAAAATATAGATATAACTAGGTAAACATAAACAAACAAACAAATAGAAATAACAGGGAGCGTTAATAATCTCACCGATGTTCGTAAGGTACTGCAGCTCTTCAAGCAGTTCTAAATAGTAAGTATAGAGGTAACCGGTAGGATTAAAGATTTCTGATTCAGCAGTCAGAGTTTAACTGAGAGTGAAAAAATATTGTGACCCTATTATCCTAAAATGTATTGTCCTGTTTGACCTACCAAATTTGAATGGATTTTAGAATTAATTTTATCTTTGTTTAATTTTAAAAAATTGAAAAATTTAATGAAATCATGTTTAAAACTAGCACTTAAAAAGGAAAAACGACAAATACAATTCAAAGAAGATTTAATGAACTGGAAATTTTAAAGACTAAGCTAAGCTGATTCATACCATTTGCATTTCTGTTATTAAACTGGTGAAGAGGTGTAACTGAAGGCCTAAAAATACAAAGAGGGCAAAACAACATGTTAAATGCAACACATTTATTTTAGATCAAGTAGACATAGCTATCTTAGTTTCACCGCACTAACAGAGGGTTCATGCAGGGAAGCAAAGAATAAAAAAGTAAAAACTGGGAGAAAAAATGAATGTTCATAAAAATTGCTTGGAAAGTCTTAAAATTTGAATAAAACACTTCACAACTGATATAAACACCCACCCACAGAATAATGACATTATTTTATGCTAAAATGCTGGTAAAAATGCACAAAAAATCGCTGCATATAATCTGGACAACAGGTGAAAATATGAGGAGCAGTGGACCCATGGATTCCTTCACAGGTTTAGGATATACCAATGCAAGAGATATATACATACTACAGGAAAATTTCAGTGAATTTTCTGCAGGCTAACAACTATATATTTAATAACATAGGTCATTAATGCACCACAATAACTGTGTATCTTTTAAAAAATTGTAACTTATACCTCAATCCACCATTGCTTTCCGACACCTTTCTTCCTTTATTCTGTTCTGCTGCATGAGTCTGATGTGAATTGTTCTACAAATAATTAGTACAGTTGACTTAATTGTTTAATTTTTAGTCATTTTTCGACTAAAAATTATAGACATTTTTTATGTAACACACCA
This sequence comes from Hydractinia symbiolongicarpus, assembly GCF_029227915.1. NCBI lineage: Eukaryota > Metazoa > Cnidaria > Hydrozoa > Anthoathecata > Hydractiniidae > Hydractinia > Hydractinia symbiolongicarpus. The sequence goes on from NC_079879.1 coordinate 25,682,421, forward strand.
ATATACTAAATTAATAATTTATATAATATATAATTATATACCACTACTGAGAAAGGTTTGACTCCAGCATTAACACCTCGTTTCATGTGATTATAACTGCACTTCTTTTTACTACAACGACCAAGCTGCCAATACTCAAAGCAATAACCTTTAGGACAATCAAATGGTGCAGAGATGTGTTTAGTTGGACTTCCTGCTCCCTTATTTTTGGCTTCATGGTCACTATGTCTGTATTGGTCATTTTGCTTATACGCAAGCTTCTAAAGGGGTAATAAATTATTAAGTCAATACATTAACAAAACACAAAACAATTTATTTAGTTAGTGACCTAATACCTTTATTCCCTTGGGGGAACTGAACAGAAATAATTGTGTGTTTATTAGTTAAGAAACTTTTTAAAAGCCTTATTATAACTTTGAACAACTACAATCATCAATGGTTTCTGTTATTAACATCTAAACTCATGAATCCAAAAAATTACAGGTCCACGATAATCACAATTTCAGGTCAATTCAGGTGGGACACCACTATGTCAGGTTAGGAAAGGATGAACAAAAATATGTATTCCTTCTGTACTTTTGTAACTGATACTGGAGTTTATCTCCACAACTGCTAAAACAGTGACTTCTTGAAAATGCCCACATTTGTCCCATGGCCAGTCATAACATAAAATAGGCAGATTAAGGTTACTGTAAAGGAAAAAACTCACTTGATGAGTAGTCTCAGAAAAACCCTTATAATTTATCAATACTTTTACATTTTTTTAAATTTTTTTTTGTTTCTGAATGCTTGATGAAAAACTTTTTTGATGGTGTTATTTTCGTGAGATGTTAATTTTCCAAAAAGAAAATATAATGAATTAAACACACACCATTTTTTTTTTCACCGTACGTTTTAAAATCTCTTCTTTTTCCAAAAGCGTGGTCGCAGACGTCTCGTTTTTGCACTATTACATCCAGCATAAATTAAATTTAAAAAGGTTCCCTGTTTTTTTTTTGTAACAAAAAAATGCTTATTTTTTTCTTTCTGTCGTCATAATTCGCTAATCAGTAATTTATACAAAAAAATCCAGGAACCTTTTGTGCATAAATTTTTCAGCTTTCCATTACCGAAAATTTCAATGAGCCAATTGGAAGCTTTCGGAAAAAGACGAGATATTTGTTTTTAAAGATTTTTGTAGGTGTTTTGAAAATGTGTGAACTGAGTATGCAGAAAGATGATGAAAGTGTGAACTTTTTCTTTATGCTGAATATTCGTGCACGCATTCAGAATTATTAACAGACAGAAGTCAGGGTTACAAGAGAAAGCTTATATGCATACTCCTTAACTTTGATTTTTTTTAATGATTTTTTATATGACAACATTTATATATATATATATATATATATATCGATGGTGAAAGTAAACTATGTAAAAATATTATTATGCATATATTTATACGGTAGTTTCATATCATGTATAATGTTTACAAAAAATATGCGTGACTCATTTTGCACATATTTTCTCGAAGGTGTGAAGGATATAACACCTCTGAAAAGGCTCTTTCCAGAAAAAAGGGATGTTCCAAATATTTTCATGGAATATTAAATATGTCATTCGACATATGGAATATTAAATATGTCATGAATTTTTTGCAAAAAACCTAAAAAAAAAAATTGTTTCCTTTACAGTAACCTTAATCTAGAATACTTTTACTATAATTCCCGTACCAGTCTGTCTGTCACGCAAAATGATACCGCAAGTAGCAAGATGCATGCAATGTGATACAAAAAAGAGAGGTGAACCCGTGGATCTTTCCATAGACCAATGACTAGTAATATTTATATTATCCACAATAGCAGAAAGAACCTTGATAAAAGCTGTGAAAGATTTTTCATAATAATTTATCTTATTTAGAACCGTAATAAAAATTATTTCCGAGGTTGCTAAGTAATATAGCTTAATTAATGAATAGACCTGAATGCTAAAAACATTTAAACACATTGACAAACTTCCCGTCTTCATTCAACAAATTTAATTACCCAGGCACACTGAACATAGGTATTTGTAAAGGAAACTATAAAGAACTATAAAGGAAACTATACTATGAATGACTGGTTACACTTTTTAAATAGGATATATTTTACTTGATTTGAACATGGGTATAGAACAGTTCCTTCAGTTACACAACTTTTTTTCACACAGAAACAAGGTTTGATAAGCAAAAACAAACTTACATTAGCATTTGAGTTTTTGCGTTCGTGTTTCATCTGACATGGCTTAGGATTATTGCAAACTCCCAAATACCAAAACGATTGACAAATTCCAGCAGGGACGGTATTATCACGCTTCCGATTATAATCATTTCTAACATTTAACTTAGGAATTTTATCTATGCACATCGGTTTAACAAAAGCTTGTCGCTGCCCAATATGTGTGTTATTTTTATAATTTCTTTGTCTCGTTTGATTAAGCAAGGGGATTGATGCGATGATGGGATTCACTGGAGGGGTTGGCAATATAAAAGATTGATTTATTATTTTAAGCAACTCTAAATTAGCGATGGGTTGGGTTAACAGACTTGGTATTTTATCTCTGGGAAGAGGCGCTTTAAATTGATCAGAATATCTATCCTTCCAGTTATTAACTTTACTGTATGGCTCGGTAAGATCTTCATTTTTTCTAAAATTAAAATAATATAAATTGTTTATAGACACTATCATTCACAACTTCTAACTATTCTTGTAGTTCATACAAGCATGTTTACCTTTTTAAGCCAGTTGACAGATTTTCTGGAGGTTTTGTGGAACTAAATGTAATTATATGGAATAAAAAAATGATTTGCTGTTAAATAATGTGATAGTAAAGTCTTCATCATTTAAAACATGCAGTCATTTTACCTAGTATTGACTTGGGTGTTTGTAGTTTTAGCATCAGTAGACTGAATATCGTCTTCATTAAACTCGTCATCAAATGCTGCAAGTGACACCAAATCAAAGTTACAACTAGTATCTATATCCCCATTAAACATGCTGTTATTATTTTGGTCGTTTTTATCAATTGGTTCAAAATCATTGCTTGTAGTTATAGGTTCAAAAGTGTTGTTTATATTTATTGGTTGAAAACTATCGTTCCTTTCTATTGGATCGTAACTATTGTTTGAATTTATTGGCTCAAAATCATTATTTGTATTTATTGGGTGAAAATCACTTGTTTGTTTAAAATCATCATTCACTCCCTGGTTGCTCTTATCACCATATAATAATGCATCTTCATTGATGTTATGGCTGGTTACAGAAATGTCATCTGTCTCACCAAGTAGTTGCGCTTCTGTGGAAAGGTCACAAGAAAAAGTATCAAATTCATTTGTAGCAATTTCATTTGGTGCGTTTGGAGTATCAGTTTCTTTGATATCACTGACAATGTCTGGGACAAAAGAGCTTTCAATCTCAGCCGTTGGAGTAGTATTTCCAAAAACATTATTGTTTTCAAGTGTAGTGTTTTTTCGTTTATTTAAGAAACATCGTAGATCTAAATTTGGAAGTGGTTCGATGGCAACCTTGCATGATGGACTAAAACCAAAATTAAAAGTTAAAGAGCATTTTTATTGTAGAAATACAAATATATTTCAGTAGAACTACAATGCGAAAAGAGTAATTTATTAAACAAAACATAGTCTTTACTAAAGATAATAATAACATATTATCAGCCTAACTTTATCAAGAAAAAAATAGCAAAAAAACAATTTTAAGGATGTTGTATAAAATCTGGCTAAAATTTTGGCTTCATACAATCAGTCCTTATTTGCTTCTTCATAAATAACATGTAACTAAAATACTTTTAGTGTTTTTTTAATTATGAATTAAAAAATAATTGATCCTTTAAAAAATTACTGAAATTAGGTAAGTTTAACCTTGTGATTTAACAGGGGTGCACATGGTGAAATGCAGAAATATAATTAGCCGCAGTAAATTTATCCTTGTGATTTAACAGGGGTGCACTTTGTGAAATGCAGAAATACAATTAGCTGCAGTATGACTTTATTGCACAATGAACAAGAGTTCATAACTATACTTACAGTTCTTTCTTCACTTTAACAGACATTTTTGCTAAAATCAAAGAAGTATAATACAATGCTAAAAAATATAGCTATACTAAAGTAGAATTTGACATACATAACAAGATGGGGCAAATGCTTGCTTTTACATACATGCACATGATAATACAAATTCATAACATTTCAGAAACTAGGTGTTAATACTAACATTATTTTGAAATTCCTTTGAGATGCTTGTATTGTGATGTAAGGATGAAATTGATTGTGCAATATTGACAAATTTTAATGATTTCTATAAACTGTCATTAAAGGAAATAGAATAAGTTGCATGAATATTTGAACATGTTCTGATCTTTAGTTTTCAATAGAACGTTCAGGATAATGTTTTCTATATCTTCCAGTTTTAACAATAAAATAGGTACCTCAAAAAAAATTGCCCATCAATAAGAAAATCACACCCAAGCAATAATTTAAACTGGGCGAGCAATCTGAATAAATAGAATAAGTTTATAAACGCATATTTGGGGGAGAAATTAATGGTTCAGCTAGTTTCTCATTTGTCGAAGAGAGTCTTTGCGTGAGCAAGAGCAATTGCTCTCCCCTTATTGATAGGCCTGAATAATGCGTCTTTTAAGAGCATCAACAACAAATTTCTCATAGCAAGGGCGAGTGTTTAAAATCAACAGATTTTCCTGTTATTTGTCATAACAAAGCAGGTCTTTCCTGTTTACTATCAGAAAACTTAGAGCAGAACCTATGGAAAGTCTTGTTTTGACGAACCGCTCATTAGAAGTTAAGAAGTCTCTGTAATTTTTCATCTAAACTTTTCACTGATTTTAATCGTTAAGGTTAGAATTTGCAGAAACCACACAAGCGCTGCAAAAGCACTGAAACTTAACCCAAACTGAGTAAGGGGGCAGTAACCCTTTTTTAGCTTTCCAAATAAATAGCTGAATTATTTACTCAGTGTATAAAACATACGATTTTTTTACTATTTCCTAAAAATATAGGTCTTTAATATATATCATAATAAAATGATTTTAACTAACAACAAAATTGCTGAGTCAGCAGAAATTTCTATTTAAAATGTATCATAAACAAGAAAAAATCGGCTTCTACGAGCTCCAACTTTTTACAATCTGGTTATTTTTCATCAGCTTCAAATGAAACTTTGGTAACCCTATTGAAAGGGTGTGCAGAGTTTTTTTGTTCATTTATATTTGTTTAACAATAGCCTTTTGTTGTTTCCAAAAGATTCTTTTTTAGCATCCCCTGCTGCATTGAATGCTGGTAAAAGAAAAATATTGCGAATAAAAAGATTTCCGCACACCATATCATGGCTGCATGGTTCACCAAGCATGTCTGAAAATCTTAAAGAAAATGAAAACACTATCGAAAGTTTAAGCTAGTGCAGTATAGCATAATGAAGATTGTCTTAAATATCTACATAGCCACCTTTGTTGTTATTTACGTTTCTCTTTGATAATTACGTCATTTCTTTCTGTACATTTTAGCAAGCGCGTAGACAGTAAACTATATTCGGCAGAACTAATTAATTATACATGATTTTAATTTAAAGAGAAATTGTTAAAGCTGGATATTTTTGGTGAAAGACAATAGTATTTTAGCTATAAAAACGTGACAAGTGTGTTATACCAGAAAAAATATGTATAATAGTCTGAAAATAACCTTTCGTAACTAATTATGTAAAAAAGGGTTACTGCCACCTTGAAATACACCCATAACTTCAGGTGTTTAGGATGTGTATATGCAGGGTGCAGGATGTTTATATATACACAAGCTCAGTTTATATCCAACAAAAACTTGTATGTTGTAGCATTGTGGAAATATATCTTACTTTCTTACTGTTTATTTTTGCCTCTTCCACTTTGCACACGTGGGAAGGAAAACATTTTTTGTATAAACAATTATCCTTTTGAAAAGCGATCATTAAAAAAATAGTGTGTTTCAGCATAAAAATAAAATTTACCAGTAATATTTAGTTAAAACGGTTCCATCATAATAAAATTAATATCAACACCAATTTCTTTGATTGCGATTGAAACAACGTGCGCAAACCTAGCCTGCCATTTTTACACGGCCGTCGTAACTTTGGTTTGCAGCTTTTTACAGCCTGGTTTTTACACACACATGCAATTCTTGCTGCAATAACGTCAATATATATATTAGAAGGTAATAGTACTCTTATGCTCATAGTTTATCTTTGTATCTGTATTAATTGGTTAATTTCACCATTATATTTATTTCTGGAAATAACAGTGATTATTGGGTCGTAAATTGAAACCAGTTTATTTTTGGGAGAGACTCATACCGTAATGATCCAAACAAGCGCCCAGGGCTTTTTTGCATTAGCGCTTAATCGAGGGGGCGCTTAATCGCGGGAGGATCATTTCGGCATTTGAGTTGGTCCTATACCTGAAATGTAAAAAAATGGGATTTACTGCATTGTGTGCTTTTATTTTTTGACTGAATGTACTATTACATGTATAAAATACAATAAAAAGTTAAAAAATAATTTTTTAAGGGTGAATATATATAGTCAATATATACTAAGTTTTATGCCAAATAACAAGAGGAAAAGACGTTGCTAAGGCTGTATCCAAGGAGAATTTTTGATTTTTGAAAACTACTACTAATTTTTGATAACGAAATTGAGCAATTTCCGGGTTTTTTCATAAAAACGAACTATGCCACTGTTTTCTACGCATACCAAAATGTATAAAAACGATAAAATTAAAAAAAATGATTCTTTTGTGATTTTCAGGTATAGGACCACCTTGAGCAACCGAAACACGGAGTCTAAAAAAAATGAACGACTTACATATTTTTGACTATGAAAACCCCGTTGTGTTTAAATATGGTTTAAAGGCTAAATTTAGGCCTCTGTCAAAAATCCAAATTATTTTCCTATTTGTTTCACTTTAAAAATTTTCCGTGAAACGGAACAGACAGAAGGATCAGATAAGCTTCTGAGATAAATTGATTACATCACGTGAGTGGAAACTTTTCGGTTTTTTTTCGGAAAGTAGAACTTTTTCTTTGCAATCTTTGCGGAAACAACAGGTAGAAAATTAGAGCTTGATTATATGAGGCGAGTTGGCTCAGTGTTGGCTCGCATGATAAAATTAAACAGCTCAGCATAATGGCAGATGAGATCACTACCAAAAAATATTTGACATTATATGAAGATCTGAACATCATAAGCTCTCTGGTGAATCTTGAGGTTCCTTGTGTGCTGCACGTTCGGAAAACTTCTAGCCCCTTTGATGGTAGTGGGGCACACGCTTAACCACGCAGGGTTGTCCAAGAAGAAGAAGGAAATACCGAGGCAGAGAAAAATGGGGAATTGCCAATCAAAAATACCTAACTGATTTCGCAAAATGTTGGTTGTCAAGGAGCAGATGTGAAAAGGTAAGCATTTTAGGGAACCTTTTCTTCTTGAAATAAAGAGCGATGGTACACAACAGGGAGTAGATTCGCCACAAGTTAGCGAAACTGATGAAGAAGGAGGAACTGCAACAGAACTGAGGCTCTACAGAGTCATCGCGTGATACCTCTACTGTGCACATCAACAGTCTAACAATATGACTCCGGCGTATCTCATTGCTGGAAATGCTTCCGTTGTAGTCGCGAAAGGTGTTTGTTGATATATCCGCTGGGGCTAGTTTAGCGCCTGTCAAACCGATTGAGGGCAGTCAGCAGGCTGCACGCTCCGAGCCAGGAGTGAGTTTATCATGACATAGAAGGGAAAAACGTTTCTATATTTATTTTATAATAAACATGAGTTCTAAAGAGTATCAGCAGCTTTACTATAGTCACCCCTCTGGGAATGACAAAAGTACTAGGCGTCAGCAAATCTAGTGTTAAAATGGGCTTTAAAGATGGGATAATGCCTGCTGGTTGGGCAATATTCTTTAGCGACTATGCAATCAAACAAGATTGGTATAATTGTACGCTGATGCCTAAATAAATATGGCATTTTTAACAACCGCTATATTACAGAATAAAGTTTACTAGCAATGGCGAGAGGTACCTTAATATCGGGACAGGCATTTCCTATCGGGAATAACCTGATTGACATGACCATGTCAAGTGATCACGGCGAGGTTGAAAGAGAAATACATGATATTACTGTCAAACAACCACAAGCAGCTTAGGCACAATGAGTGCAAGATCGACAGGGTAAAATTGACTGGTATAATCATTAAAGAGAACTAAAAAAAACAGGTAGGATCCTCAATAAATTCGATGATGGCGTGCGACAATACTATATAGCTACAGAGAACAAGACTCCAAGTTCACAGAGAACAAGGCTCCTCTAAAGATCACCCTAGTGAAGATCAGAAGAACGATGAACTCACGTTTATCTTAGGATTTTTGGTTCTTTTAGGATACGCTGCGTACAAGTATATTTTGAGTATGCATAAGACACTGTTTTCTCATATTATAAAGACATGCAAAAATCCAAGTCGCACACTGCGCTATACCATATCTGAGCAAGAACCAAAGCAACTGAGTGGCACATACTACCAGTATGAACATCTATAGACTGGGTGAAAAATCATCAAATTACTAGCTGCAGGCAGTAAAATGCCACGAAAGAATATCTCCTTAGTTGGCCTATTTTCGCATACTTGATGCCCAAAAATGATTGAGTGCTCTTATTCAAGATAACCAAGCCTAAGGAAATGCACTAATTTGACTTGTATATGCCGCACAATACGCTGTAAGGAAACACCCATAAGTATATACTAACAGGTATCGACCCTTGAAAAAGACGAAGGCTGCAGACGTCGCAGAAATGATCACAAGATTTCTTTTTACATTCCTGGCAAACACAAAAAACAACTGCTTTTTTGGTAAACATTGGTATTTCGCACTGCCTGAGATCTGTTTCGCACTGGCTGAAATCTTCAAGATCCGTCGTGAATAATGTACAAGTTTGAGTAATACAAGTAAAGTTTACAACGAGAACGTCGACGTGAGATCATTGCACAAAAAACGATTACTTTTATTGTAATCGCCTCCTACTTCAGGATAAAAACCACCGTACTCTGTAATAGCCAAACTAGAGGTTCTTATGTTTTTCTCGGTTGGGGAAACCTTTGAGATTGCTGCTCAATGACGACGTAAGCAATTACTAACATAGTTCCCTATTTAACAATGTTTAGACAGAATAATAGATATTGAATTATTGTTGATTGTTGCTTCATTCTTTATCTGCAAGGTTTATTTTGGGAGATGTTTTATGCTTTTGAATTGATTAGCTGGCTTCTTGCTTTGAGGTCAACATAATATATAAAAGAGAGAAAACAATTGTTAAGTGCGTCTTATTATTAAAGTTAACGATAACAGCTTGTCGCGAGAGAGAAAGAACTGTATTGAACTGTTGAAAATATATTAAACGCGCTTCTAACAGCGCATACGCGTAATTTACACACTGATTGCAGTGAAGAATCTCAAAAGAAACTTTGTTTCCCTAAATCCTTGAAATCAGGAAACATCGCATCTACAAAGCAGTACCCTAAGGGTCCAATGTGATAACCGATCTGAGTTCAAGTCAGATGACATAAAACTTCCAGAAGGTAAAAGTTGGCAGATAAACCGAGCAACAACCAAGTACCACGATACAGCGTTCGTACAGTCGTCCTTGCAGAGAGATTCCTCAATCTAAAGGACTCAGAGGGGTTACTCGCCGACAAGGATAGTACAACATGGGTGAATTACTTATACTCTGCTGTGAACAACACCAAGATGATCAAGTTCGACAAAGTTCCGCTTGCGAAGAGTGAAGAGTAACAGTACAGGTTCTGAGCGTAGCTTTGTTTGAAACGAGTCCCCTAAGATCACGTCAAAGCGTGGTTTTCATGTCTTTGTGTATCGTTGCAATATGAGAAATTCCCACTTATCTTTCTAGATTAGCCCGTTTCATCGTACAAAATATTAATGGTTTCAGCAGAGAAGCAGACTGCGCTAGTAGGGATATCGCTTCTTCCTGGCTGACGATGTATGGGTGGGCACACGGCTTTGCCCAATCACAATCACGATCACCATCACTACCGCTACTACGCCTAAAATTAGTCACATTGTCAGCCTGGTAACGTTAGTCTTTGGCACATCTTCTCACAGACGGCGTATTACTCTTCTGTTATGCAGGTTTAATTGGTAGAGTCGAACATGACTATCACCACTTCGCTTAAACAACTTGACGTGAAGAACATAACTTGTCCGGCGCACTCCACAGGAGTACAGTCTTGTAGATTCCTTGTGCTTTTAGGATCAACGAACGGAAGTAGGAAGCCTTTCAAACTCATGCACGGTGTCAATGTATCTTCTTTCGTCATGGCGAACCTACTATACCTCGATATCATGGTTCACCCTATTAAATTCCAATGCAATGTTGTTGACCCTATAGGTAACGTCAGCGGTGTACTACAAACTGCCAGTTTATCGAGTAGCCCTAGTTCCCTCTAGGGATGCAGAAGGTATTCCCATAGGACGCGACCACCTTTTTCTTCTCGTCTGAACCAGTCAGATCACTAGCTTTAAATTGCAGGCCTCGGATCGTTCAGTCGTTAGGGTTAATCCTCTTAAGTATCAGATTGTTCTCAAGCTTAAACTTGGGGAGTCAGAGGTTCCTGTATGTGGCTTAGGATGTTATAAATGCTCGGCGCCTTGTTACCGTTAAGTGTAATCCGCAGATTCTTTACAAGAGCCAATATTGATCACAATGGTACGCTTGGTGTTAGTGCCTGTTAGCTCAATGTTGAAAAGCGCGTGGATGTGGCAGAAAAGATGACGTAATTCTGATCCATGTTGGGGACGACTACGTATAAATCTTCACTCTTGTTAATGGTAGACGGGATGTGAATCACTCTAACCTTTTGTCTCATACCTTTAAGCATCATCACAGTCTTGAACTCCTCATACCGAGATAGGATTTTTCCAAATATGTTGTTGTTTATGTTTGTTATAGGGGGGAATCCAGTTAATCCTCGCTCAGCAACAATTCATTTTTAAAATCCTTATACTGACAGTCCAAAACATGTACCTGAGGGTAGTAGTTTTTACCTTGCACATACACGATGAAATAGCCAGGATGGCACTGGCTTGCCAGGGCTCGTCGTAGGGTACTGGCATACCATGGAATTTGGTTGTGATTCTGTTCTTGTAGCATTTGAGTTTAGCGTTCACGTAACGGTCCTTTTTCAATTTCTCAGATATCAAGCCTACTATCAAACCACCTCCTAAGCATACTACACCTCCTACACCACATACACATCCTAATCATAGTATACAGGCTATACCATATACACCCCCCAGTCATGCCATACCACCCACGCCTCCTGATTACACTACATCGCCTGAACAACCCCCACAAAACCAACATGAAGATACCAAGACTGATTGATCACGACGGGGGTAAGCGTCATCATAGCCTACATCTGGCTCAAGTAACCTATTTTCTCTTTCCAACATATAGCACGACAAACCATGGCCATGTGCTTGGCTGCATATTCGACAACTGTTGCCGCTACCCTGAGATAGAAGGATACAACCGTACCGATGATACCAGGCAATGCAGCACCAGCCTCACCCGCCAGATACTTGAGAAACTTTCCAATCCTTTCAAGCTGCTTTTCTACAAACCCTTTTCCACCACCCGCCGCGGCATTTCCTCATGCAGCAGATGCTGCAGTATAACCTCCTGTGACGAATAGCACGATAGTGGAAACCAATAGGCCAATTGCCGACACGATACTAGCTATAGTTATACCCTGTTCCCTGAACAAAACCTTAAGCTTCTCCAGCAAAGGCATGTCATCTCCGGCAATTTTCATCAACTCAGCCTTGATATTCTTCAGATGCTTAAAAATTTCAGAGGAAAGTAGACCATGTCTACCCATTGCGACCTTCCTATCCGTCTTCAATTTATCAATATCCTTCTCAAGATTGGTGATTTCTCTATCCCTTTGCCCCCCCCAGCCTTCTGCTTCTTGAGTTGTTTCAACTTGGCTTCCTTTGTTCTGATATCACTATCATATAAAATAATCTTACCCTTCAATTCTTTAATGTTATTTTGTAAGGTTTTAATTTCGAGCTTTATCTTTCTCATATCAACATCCTCGATGGCAGCGTCGTCGATAAACAAAGTATCGACAAGACCCTGCACATCATATGCAAAATTTTGAATACTGTCTATTGTTTTCATCTGGATTGTTTCACTCTCCTCCTTCTCTTTACCCTCCTCATCTTCACCCTTATTCAACACAAGGACATCAACTTCATTCGCGAGGTTCTGGGCCCTTGCTTTACCCCCTTTGTTGGGCGTGGTGATATACTCTTTAAAGCCCATATCCCGCACGAAATCTGTTCCAAATTTCTTAAAATGGTACTGGCAGCTAGTAAACCCACACCCCTACTCTTTAATATAAAACCACTAATATCTACACTCATATAGAAAAGACGTTTCCCTTCCAAATGAAAATCATTATAGGGGATCACATGGACGGTCCCCACACTCGTACAGATCGTCGACCCTCATTTGTACCAGCGTCCTGCCCGTATCAATACCCGTAGTCGTGGTGTCTCCATGCTGTTGTTGTCCCAACGTTGATGGGAGTTGCTGCGTTGATGGAAGTTTCTGTGCAGTATCTTTATGTTCATCCCCACCACCCTTATCATCCCTATCAAGATTATCAGCCATTTATTTAGAAGAATTCTTATATATATATAATAAACATGAGTGCATTCGGAGACAAAATCAACCCCTATGCGGAGACGAAGCAGCTCTTTGGTATTAAAGGACGGCAACAGAGGATTCAGATAAGCCATATTCCCTCAACCATCAATCAAAACGAATACCTCTATGTTGATATCCCAAACATGTCCCAGAATGATGTTATCTTTCCCGGTAGTCTCAAGCTTTTATTTGATCTTACACTGACGGGGACTTATACAAAGCGTGCGATCGTGTCGAATATAGGCAAAAGTCTGGTGAAGAATCTACGCATTACTTTGAACGGCAACGAGGTACAGAATATTGGCGACTACAATACCCTGGCAGTGGATATCGAAATTTGATCGTGACAATACCCTCTTTTAGAGGGTATTAATCCTAATGAAGGAACTATCAGGGCCTTACAGGTCAATGCTAGTGACCACGTTGGGACCGATGAGGAAAAGGCCATTGTTGCGGCGTATGGCAACACTTTCTGCGTCCCCTTGGGCAAGATGTTTGAACTGACGAGGGACATACCCTTTTATCCAGCGGGCTTATATGACAGATTGCAGTTTGTTCTATATTTCGTACCTCATAGCGACGTCATCAAAGATGCAGGGACAGCAGCCTAAGGAAGCACGGCAGCTAAGGGAGCTGATGCTATGTACAAGATCACCAACATCAAGCTGGAGTTTGACAAGATTACCCATGAAGGTCTCGTGAGTGCCATGATGTCAGGATATGCAAGATTGGCCCTGCCCTACGAACGCATACTCCGTAGCAAGGTTGTCACCATGAAAAAGGTAGATACCTCATACAATCTCCAAATCGACACCCCCGCGAAAATTCTCAAGGGTGTTTTGCTACTCTTTGTAGATCCCGAAGGGAAGTGAAGCCATATGCTGGTGTAAACGGGGTCTTTTACAGATCTTTGAAGACCAGCGCGTCACCGTTAAGGGCGAGCCTAATGAACTGTATAGCCATGTCATGCTTCCCAAAAACCACCTCGAGCAAGTCGCGAATCTTTTCGGTAGCCATGACTAGAATGTGACCATTGGCCAATTCTTCAACGAAAGGTACGCCCTTTCGTTCGACTTCCGAGCAAGCCCGGACAATACCCTATATGGCTATGGCAACGTCTAAGTGTTGGCATCACGTTGTACATTACTGAAAAGGCCGACAGAACTGGGGATTTTAGGTGCTACGTGTACCTTATGCAGGACGCGCAGTTGAATATACTTGATGGTAGGTTTCACTCAGTGGAGTATTAGTGACCACCAAAAATCGAGGCCCAGTTTTCTGAGGGGATGACATGGGGCAACCATGGAGAGTGGCACATTGATCACAAGGTACCGCTCAGTTATCGAAAACATACTCCACTGATTGCCGAGGTGGAGAAAAGGCTGTATTACACCAATTCCCAACCTATGTGGGCAGGTGAGAACATTGCAAAAGGCAACCGTTTCGTCTCAGAATAAAATGGCTACTCTTATGATCATAGTGAGAGGGGCGCTAATCAACGCCCTAGCATTTTCCAGCACCAACTTTCTATTTAGAAAGCTCTCGGGACACGGCGAGGCGGAGAGGAAAAGACACGACGAAGCTATGGAAAAGCTCAATGCAGCTCAGGCCCAGTGGATACGTGATAGGCGAGACAAGTTGGACTGTTTTAACGAACAGCGGGAAATGCAACTAAAGGCTGGTAACAGCCTTCGTTAATTGGATGACGATATGTACCAATACTACATTGCTTCAGACAAAAAGGCCCTGCAATTGAAAGATTTTTACGTACTCTCCAAAAAACAAGAAGATGGTGAACTCACGTTCATCCTTGGCTCCCTATCCCTGCTAGGCTTTGTTGCTTACAAGTATCTGTAAGAACGTTTTCTGACATATAATAAACATGTCAGAAAAATCACCACATGTTGTTACAGAAGAGGAGGCGGAAAATCTAAGCCAAATTTACTATACTAGTCGTTAGCCCATGGGAAATCCACGGGTTCGCCCGTTTTATACCGCATTGCGTGCTTCTCGCTATTGCGAAGCTAAGCTACCTTTTTGCGTGACAGACAGACGTATACGGGTATTACAATATAGATGCCAGAACATCTCTGGACTGGGCGAAAAGCTATTAGATTACTCGCTGCAGGACCCGGTATATTCAAAAAGAAGGCCAGTCACTGGCTGAGTAGGCAACTCTTGTGGCTACAACACATCAAGGGCCCTAAAAAGATCGATTATCCTCATTTTACCGTTACGAGGCCTAACGAGATGCATCAGTTTGATCTACTGTACATGTCTCATCATCGTTTGTGTGGTAATACATATAAGTATATTCTCACGGGGATTGACGTTGCCTCGAGATACAAGGTGGCCAGACCCCTGAGAACGAAAAAAGCCAGCGAGGTCGCGGAGATTATCAAGGATATCTACAAAGCGGGACCTTTACTATACCCTAAAATCATCTAATGTGACAATGGTTTTGAGTTCAAGTCAGATGTAACGAAGCTGCTAGAAGGCAAAGGTGTGGATATTGAACGGGCCACTACCAAGTATCATCATACGTTCACGACCTTCGTAGAGTAGTACAACAAGGTACTTGCTGAAAGACTCTTCAAGCCTCAGAATGCGCAAGAGCTTGTCTCTAGGGAGCCTAGTACCATTTGGTTCAAGCACCTGTACACTATCCTGAAAAATCTCAATAATACCAAGACTGCCATGATTTAGATGAAACCTAACAAGGCGGTCAAGCTCGAGGATGTACCGCTTGTGAAACGTCAGCAATATCCCGAGGAAAGACCCCTACCTGAGGATGGGTTGTATTTGTATTTGCTACAACCCGGGGAAGAACATTGGGACTCGAAAAGACGCGCCACTGACGCTTTCTGGAGTAGGAAAATGTATAGGTTGGATCGTATCGTAGCAGGTAGCAGCGTTTTATGCTACCCAAAGGACGGTCCCGAAAGGAGCTTCGTTTTGGAGGAACTCATGCAGATACCAGAGGATGTTCAGGTGACTCCGGAACATGTGAAGGATTGGTAAAGAGTAATTTCAGAAGCACCCCTAAAGGTCTATCTTCCAACTCCTTACTCGGATCTCTTACATACAGCAAAGGAGGCTCGGTATAGAACGGGTACCCATAAACAATGCCTTTGATGACATCAGGTTCATTTTGAAGATCAATATCAACCAATCGTCTATCCGGTATAGGAAAATTGAGGATATTGCCTATTGTTTCTATGTCAGCCAAATCCGATAGCTTCAAGTCCCTATCCTTGATAACCTCGTAACAAAGTGTGCCATAGTTGTTCTTTTTAGCCGCAACGATGTAGAGCCCTAGGGTTTGAATATCGGCCTCGAGATCCTCGTCGATTGCGCTCCTTGCGAGTGTTGCCAATGCCTTCCTACTTGACCATACCCTGTTTAAAAGCTCTAGGTTGCTAGGATATTCAAAGCCTTCATAGTATTCTCCATTTCGATACCTAAAATTTTCTAGGCAGGTAGGGCAATAGCCAGTCACCCACCCTGCCTTTATGCAGCATCGCAGGACAGGTACGCGGAAATCGTAATCCTTTGTAAATCGCTGTTTTTGCGCATATGGTTCCATCTTTTGATATTTCGATAGCTTTTAACATACTGGTCAAAATTGATATCACATAGGGTGGGGTTGGAAACCTTACCAAGGGGGCCATGGGTAGTGAAAATTGTGTTTGGTTGGGTGTACGCAGATCTAGGTACACCCTCAGGACCGGTTCCGCAAGCTCTAGGAGACGTTCATGCGTGTAATGTTCACCAAGCCTAAAATGTCTCACACGCTCCGGGTTTACCTCGATATATCCACGTTCTCGAAGCCAGTTGTAGTGTACAATAGCATTTGGGGTCTCTGCTAGTACGACAATCTCCCCCCTGGGGTAGTCAACAAGCTTATTCCGAATCTTTTGCGCTACATACCCCTGTTGACCAGAAATGGCAAGGTATTGGAATGAATAGTCGTTGTTCTTCTGGGTAATTACCATACTGCTATCCTTTCCAGGATCTTCGAGGTGGGGCACGGCACGTTCCTGTAGATCCTCCATTTCATCCCTCAACACCACGAGCTGTTTGTCTCTATCGTCTAAGTCATCCTCAAGGAGCGCCATGTCAATATCCTTATCCTCAAGAGCTTGACGTTGCTCCTGGAGTTCATCCTGTAATTTCTCAACACCTTTTTGAGCTAACCATTTGATTGGTTTTACTGCCTTGGGTTTCCTAGAACGGTGTGTAATTTCAAGGACCCCGTCCAACGTGACAAATACACCATGTCGTTTTTCCTCCTCCTGGCATACCTGAACAAGTGTAGTCGCCGACTACACTTGGCATACCCGCTATTTCTCCTCTTGATATTGTCATATGGCGATCAAGACCATTTGGAATACACAGGAATCTCTCGAGATCAGCACATTTGAACAGGGGCTGATTTTGTTTATCAAACAAGATCTCAATCGATCCTGCCGGTATTGCCTTGAATAAGGCAAACTGTGAAGACATTTTCTATATACCAATGCTTGGCCAGAAGTTTTCACCGTGGTCACTCAGAATTTTTCAAGTCCTAGGGTGCTCCAATCTCTAGGCATGCAGGCATGCATGCTTGGATTTGTTTAGATCATCCTTGATCCTTCGTCTCTTCGTCTATCATTTCAATATCCGAGCGTTCATTAGGGTACCACAAATACAGGGCCTTCTTCTGCCTCCTCAGATTCTTGGGGAGAGATGTATATGACTGCGTTAAGAGCCATAAACTATGTTTTCTGTGCCTACCACTGACGGCAAGCTCAAGTAGGGGTCTGTCTCCGTTTGTCGAGGTGTTCGTTAGCAATGCAGTCGTCAACTATGAAGAGACTCTCCTCACCGGCCAACAATGGGGACAACTTTGTTATCCATTCAAAAAGAAGATCTACCTCGTGTTCGATAACATGGTCCTTGCATTTGGTGTGCCGCTTCCCCTTCGCCTTAGCCAGGCAACTTATACAACTCTTCGTTCAACTATAACCCCTAATCTTAAACTTGTCAAGTGTTAGGACGCATTTGCATCCCTTACAACGTTTGGCTTCCATTTACTATCCAGATAGTCGCCTTGTGCATTGCCTTAGCAACATCGGCAAGCGTCGGCTGCCTGCCAGTTTCTATATATTTAAACGGTACCTTGTGGTGTATGTGAATGAATTCGTAGTCTTCCCATGTTATACCCTCATGTAGGGGCTGATTGCCGGGGCTTACGTGCCGCCCTTTTGACATTTTCTTCTTATCGAGGCACCAGATGCATGTCCTTGTTAATTGACCATTTCGTTTGATCTTGAAATTGTTCAAAGAAAGATAGTGTTTGCATCTCTAACACTCGGTTCCCTCCATATTGATTTCTATTTGCCTCTACGACAAATAGTAACTTTAACATGCGCTCATTTTGGGGGTATCAGTGATTTTTTGTACCAGTCCTGTTTGATCGCGTATTCGTCGAATAGAATCGCTGCCGTCATATAGCCGGCGAGCTTCAGGCTGTCCTCCAGACTGTCCCAAAGCCTTCTTTGCACCCATAGCTATCAGGATTGTATAGGATACCAGCCTGACTGATTCCCATAAGGAGTCAATAACCATGGTTTCCTTCGGGCTAATGTTGCTGTCCATGTGAGCCTTGCTTGTTGCCATTTATTAAGTATCATTTTTTTGAAAATTCAATGCATCTTTAATATTTCGATATTTGGTTGAGTTTTACCATGTTTGCCCTGCTGAGGCTCTGGCGTGAGGTTTTAAGATTCATTTTTACCTCCGCCAAACCTGTACCATATGCCAACTCCTATTGCCAATATGGCCAGCGTACCGACTCCATAGATCTGAACCGGCTGTACGGAACTGGTCCCAGAAGAGGTTTTGACTGCAGGCTTTACAGTATCCTCTTTTTGCTTCATTTCTTCCTTTCTTCTCTTCATCAGTGCTGCCTATTTGTGTCCTTGGGCCACACGCCCCGGGTGTTTTGCTGGTTTCGTGATGACTCTCTCTTCTTGTTTTTGTTCTTCTTCGCTCATGTATATTATAGCACCGTCAGAGGCTCTTCTTCGCTAGTCCCCGCATCCTCCTTTTTCTTAGACATATATTGGGCGGTATGCCGTCCCACCAGGAGTTGGGGAAGGCATCTGCCGATGGTGCAGTACACCAGAATACCGAGATCTGTCATGAAATCCTTAATGATGGGGTCCTCTTCGATATCCTTGCACAATTCGTCAACACTGTCAATATCTACAATATTCCCAATCAGGTTCGCATAGAGGCTGATCACATGGGTAGTCAACGCCTCGGCAGTCTTCTCACCTTTCTCTTGAAGCTCACGTTGTACGTACTCAGTGTGCACATTGTCGATAGCCTCATCTGGAGCCTTGTCGACAAACCCTTGTGTGCATTTTTGGGGTAGGAGATGACCCTTGCCTTTCCTCGGGGCTTCCTTAAGGACCTGGCGTTTATCGATGGGTTTCTCTATCTGCTCATATTCCGCAGAGGCATTGTCGAACACTCTTGTGATATCAGACATCTTTATTAGAAGTCGTTTATAACGAAAAAGAACATAAGCGGTCATAGCATATGGTAGAAATATAGCAATATACAAACACACCTCTATTTTATTCCCCTGCATGCAGCAGGCGGTAATGGCCCCTGGCAAGCGTTGTAATTTGTTCAGGCTGTACAAGCCTTTTCTCGTCCGCCCTGTTAAGAGCTAACTTCGATACCTCTTGGGTATATACCTGGTGGTTCTTGCTTTGAATCAAGACCTGACTCTTGTAGATACCGACGCCCTCTTCCCGACACCGTCGATAGTCGTCGAATGTGATGGACTTTTTGGTCACGCATATCTTTACGCCCTTGGCTTTGCGATCACCACCTCTTTCGTGAGGCTCTTGTAGGCATAGAGCTTGGCCATAAGTGTGATAAACTCGGTCATGATCTTGCTATCCAATTCGTCTTTTATCAAGGCAACGACCTTTTTGTTCCTACCCACTGGGAGAGGCCTATCATCGTCCTTACTATATTCCGATGTATCGAAACGTGTCTCGACATCCTGCGCGATATCGCACTTAAAGTCCTCTGTTCGAATATGGTAAGCTGTCCGTGTCCATGTAACAGAGCCGCAGTTTGGAACCATATTTGGGCCGCATATAGTCGTGGTGAAACTCGTACATGACCACCTTTGACAGGTCCAGGATGGCCTGGCCTATATACACCGGCTTGTTCATTTTGACCTCCGTTTTACCCATTTCAACGCCTAGGACGTGCTTACTGAGCCGGCTTCCACCCTTGAAATTTGGCTTCATCACGAGTTTCGTGGACCATCGTGGACCGTCGTGCGTTCTGGTAGGAATGGCAGCTCAATATATTTGTCGTGCAGCCTCTCCGGATATTTTTTAATTTGCCTTTATGATGACTCAACCTCTGAATAGTACTGATCTCCCATGTACTTGTTATTAGCCTTGACATACCGGTGTACGGCCTGGGTTATACCTCTTTGGATACCCATCTCGAACATCAGGAGCATATCGGGGTCTGTGAGGAGCTCTAACCTGATTCCGGTATACTTGAGTGCTGCCTTCCAGGTCAGGCCGGGTGCACTGTAAAAGTGCGCAGGTTCAAGCGTATAATTTGTCAACTATACCTCCCGAAACGTTTCAAATACGTCGGCCAATAGCAGGACGTCTGTAGCGAGGCATCGTGGTAGTCGCCCATGGTGACTACATCACCCTCTGGGTAATAACATTCCATATCTTTTTGCGTATGCACATTCATTGTTGCTGATCCCCTTCATATTCAGCTTGCTGTAGAATCCCTCCTTAGGTGGTAGCTCCGGCTCTTCGAATTTTTGCCAATCATCCATATATTCGTATGGATAAAAACCTTTTCTGCGCATGAGTTGAAACTTGTCATCATTGTTGAATAACCAGCCGAGATGTTTGCACTGTTCATCGGCAAGATTACCGGCCAATTTGTCTAATGATGATGGCATTAATCGGCAAGAGTCGATGAACCTGATTTCTATGGTCTTATACGTCTCGCCATGGCCATATCCGAGACCTGCAAGCGGTACCTTGATTTTAACATTAAAACTGATGTATTTCTCAGTATTTTCAGCGATGCACCAAATGTCCTGGGTGTCATACTTTTCACCAAATTCTCCAATGAAGAGATGTGCGTCGTACCCGAAGAGATTATGGAAGATGACGGGAATATGACCAGGTATTTTGTATTTAAGGTTGCACCGGTTTGCGCTGCACCTCTATACAGCCCCGTATAATGGCAATGGTTTTGAACCTTGTGGCTATTCTCGCAGTCGTCAAAGGGTTTCATGCAGATTTGGCATTTCGATGTGCACCACCACGATGGTACGTGCTTACTCAGCTTTTTGGTTTTTGTACCCCTTGTATCTTCCACCGGGATTACCAGACTCTCACAATCTGCATATATGGCAAAGAGTACCTTGAATTGTTAATGACCATCTCTTTAGTATAGCCATTTCTCGGCCTCTGTTGGCATTGTGATTTCAACAGCCTCGTGGTCTTTGCAATAGTCATGGTGTTTGTCCCTCGATTCAACTGTGGGAAAGGCCTGTAGGAAGTTCAGCCAGAAGTGCATCGCATTCCTATTTTTCGATGTCTCTTTCCCCAATAGTCGCAATAGGCTTTTGACGGCCGTATAGTGGGCCTTTTTATCATCCGTGATAAGCAGCTGGTTCACCTGTTTCATACGTCCGCTGTGCTCTGATCACCTCAGAATATTGATCTTCTTTCCCGTTATGTATATTCACCGCAATGTTCTTATTATTCCTCTCTAACTTGTATACGCTCTTGATGCTTGTCGGAAACTCTATACCCTTCCAATTATAGAGGTCTACGTATGGTCTCAGCTTAGTAATTCTTTGTGGATCTTTTTCAATCTCTTCATGGTGTAGGGATGCGATGACGCCCCATTTAAAACACTCCTCATCTTCATTTTTTGGGTTAATGATGGCCTTTTCTGAGGCTATCCATTTGGGTAGCTCCATATACGATTAACTCCTTGTTAACCGCAACTTATGGAAGTCTACATCAAGGTATAGGATTCGACTAATCGTAAAGCCACTTTGGGGTAGCGCTGGTTGCTCCACGTGGGTCTTGATTTGTGCAAACATCATGTCCAGCACGTCGTCTACATCGCTACCCTGGAAGACTGAGGCCATATTACTATTGAAGGCCTTCTTTACCTCAATTTACTTGTCGTTGGCCTCCTCCGGGTTTGTTTTCTTCTTCCACATGATCCATAGGGACAACTGTATCTCTGCTGAGCCCATATTCTCTACCTGGTCCTCAATCAATGTTTTTACGTTAGTTTGCACCATCCCCATATACCCGTCTACGTTGGTTCTCCCTATACCTGGAATGCGGAAACTTCGAAATGTCTCGTGGAGGGCACGCTTATGTTCCTGGGGGGTATAGTCTTGCCCCGGCCAATCATATAGATTTTTGATATCCTCTAGATAGTCTTTTTCAGCTTCTTTTTCTACCTCGTCATGAAGCGTAGGTTTCGTGTTGGCCGTCCTATTATAGAGGCCTATCACATTACGCTTGAAAGCTGCATGGTTCTCTTGACCCCCTCCTTTATAGGCTTGGGAACGGCGTCCACAAGCCAGCTGTACCACCCTTTCATCTTATCCCCGACAATCGAACGATGTTTAGACAGTTCCTGTTGTTCAAAGAGATCCATCTCGGATGGGGGCAATACCCAATTATGCTATTCCCTGATTTTGCCCCCGATAGTTGGACGGGCCTTTGCCATCTCCTGTCTCTCAAAAATGACCATATCCTCTGGAGCCTGTAATACCCGGTTAAACCACGACCTTTTGCAATATCTTGTAATTGTTTTACGGTGTATGTATTCATTTCTTTATTGTAAGAGTTTTCCTTTGTCAGATGATTTTATTTTTTCTCAACTAACGCGTCTTGACTGCGCATGCGTTGATTATTAGCATCCTATAGAGGGAATCCCCCCTACTATGTGCGCTAGAATTTTTGACTCATTTGCAGTATTGATGACGTCAGCACTCTCTAGGGACTCAACACTACCTATTAGGGATTTACCCTTGAATTCCATAGCTAAGCACCGCATGGTACTGGATTTGTTGTGGTTGGCTGTGACGTGTGTGCGTGAAGGAACATTTCTCTATCTCTTGGTTTTACCAGGATGATGTTCAACAGACAACATGAACCCGAGCATGTCTGTCGAACCTATAGGTACGTCAAAATTCCAGGTTGCTGCCAAGGTTGCTTTCTTTGTAATGCCATTATCTTCGACTTCTTATCATTCAAAGGCAGTGGTGCAGTTGGGGGCAGACAAGTCGTAGTCGACGGTAGACGTCTGTGTTGTACCTACCGTCGTAGTTTCCCTTGGTGAAATGCTTTTAGTAGGTTTAGAGAGCCTCATAAGCTCCATTAACTCGGTGTAGATGACTACTGTTTGATTTTTTGCAACACGGAGTCTGCAGAACCCGTGTTTAGGTACAAAGCTCGTGACCTTTCCGTTGACTTCCTTATTGGTATACGCCGCTATATCCTCGGTCCCGTACAACCCGTTTAAGAATCTTGGCGGTTAGCATATTTGTCCGAATGAGGATTAATCCTCTACTGCTTTATTGTTTACCTTTTAACAAAATTTTAACCCAACTTGCACGAATGTGTGTTTTTCCATGCTTTTGTTTTGTCCTCCGGAAAAAAACGATCCCATTTGTGAAATGTTTACACGAAGCAAGTTGCGATGTGTTCATACATGAAGTTCTAAGTATAGTTTTATTTCCTCGGACTAACCTTCTTAAAACATTTTTTATTTGTATTGCCTTACGGTGTACTGTTTGCTGTGAGGCCGGGCTTGAAAAAGGTTAAAAAAAGAGAAAATTCTGAAATAGTTAATAGTTATGGTTCAAACCGTCTGTGACCCGAGAGGTGAGGTTAAAATTCCAAATGCTCGATTTTTTATATTTCATAGCAGCATTCATTATCTACTAGCTAGCTAGTTAATGAATGTTGCGACTTACCAGCTCGCTAGCTAGCTATAACTAGCTGAGTTGTTGACTTTTTGAGTTTAAAAGCTGCTCTTAAGCTGCTAGCTAGAAGTTACTTTTGCTAGCTAGCTATCTATGACTAGCTAGATATCTTAACTAGAAAAGGTCACTAGTGTCTGATTTAACAAAGACAGAGGAAGACATAGCTGCATCAGGTTAATTATTTTTATTAAATTAAGATTCCTCTAGTCAATCAAATTTAAATGCATTTTGATTGCCTTGGCTTCTCCTCAGTAAAAACACACATATTATATAATGGAGAATATTGTATTATGAAATAACTTGTAACATACATTATTTGCATGGAATGCAATTTGTAAATTTATGGAATGGATTAGGATGCCAAGTAGGAAAGGTCACTAATGCAAGACCCAGAGAACTGCCAGTCAATAGAGCACTTTTCCCCGATTTGGAGACTCTCTCCTGATCTGGAGAAATCTCCTGACCAGGAGACTGCACAAAAAGATTTTGTGCAGTTTCTCCTGATCGGGAGACTACAGACTTTGCAGAAGTCTCCCGATTAAGAGACTGATACACTGATCAGGAGATTATTTTTCATGAGGCTCTTCTTTTTAGTTTTGTGCGCGCACTCCGGATTTTGTGCAGTTTAAAAGTTGGTTACATGAAATCATAATAAAATTTTGCACTGATTCACCACAGTTTATACTAAAAACTTTCACGCAGTATCTTTTAATAGAGAAGACTGCAAAACAAATATGGCCAACATTGAGTGAAATTTTTTTTATGCATTCGCTTTCACTTTTACAAGCTCTGCGATGCTAGCTAGGGAGTTTTCTAATGTTGTTGTCACTGTATCTAAAAAAAACAAAGAAGATATCATATCGAAAATGTATGGTTCTACAACTTCTCAACCTTGCCCTCAGCGTTTCTGGAACTTCAATTTAAATCAGCGTCGTAAACGAGGTTGACAACTTCCAGATCGATCCATCCCGATCGAGATTACCAGTATCAGCGCAGTCTCCCGATCAGGAGATTTCTCCCAATCAGGAGAGAGTCTCCCGATCAGGAGAGAGTCTCCAAATCAGGAAAAAGTGCCCTATAATCTTAACATAGAAGTTCCAGTAATCTTAACATAAAAATCACAGAAAAATGCTTGCCCAACGCTGGTAATTACCTATTATTTATTTATTTACCTTACGCATGAAGGATGTTTTATTTCTCTTTACATTTTCATTCATTAAGGTACACTTTCACTATAAACAGATAATCACATGGAGCATATTTGTACACAATAAACACGTGTAATCAAATCTCATAACCTAAAGGTGCACATGTTGGTCCATGTATTGGCTCAGTGTGTGTTGATAGTAACTCATAATAATATTAAGTATTATGCACAGGCATCTTTCCAAATCTTTGTCTAACGGCCTGACATGCCTATCTGTTCAAAGGCAAATGTGGAAATAGAAATGAACTACTGCACCCACCACTGGTCAAAAACCTTACAACTCCTGTAGCAAAAATGGTTTTTAAGGAAACCATGTTGCTAAAGCCAGTGCAGCCACATTTTTCGCTCGGGCGAAATTATCAATGGACGAATGGGAGCTTGATCATCTGCCTGCAGTGCTCGGCCTTTTGAATGCTGCTCTCCCTCACAACTTTTATATCCAGTGAGAAATTTGAGTAATTGAAGATACTGCTCATTAGCAGAATATTTAAGGCCACAACTACTGTCAGTCAACAATTTTTTTGTTATGCAGCTAAATGAATATTTAGCTCATGTTCATTGTGGTGACTATATAAATTTCATTAGTTTTAGTGATTGCTAGCACTTTTAAACAATAGCTTGTATGTTACATTACAGACTATTGTTATGGTCTGTGCACGATGATAACAATAGATAGAAATTAAATTTATATGTGAAGAAAAGATATGCAAGAGATGTGCATATTTTACACAGCTCGCCTCACAAATATTGAGGATTTGTGTCGAGGGATATACCCTATCTATTATTTCCAGAAGGGGCCATGGCTTAGATGGGGAGTACTAGAGTATTCAATGCTCATTTTGAGCAGACAACTTGTGCAGCATGCAGCGGCCCACACAGTGTGCAATCTCATGGCTTAGGTTAACTCAGGACTATGGTAATATTGACCCTACCATATAGAATTGCCACCAAGGGGAATCAAACTCCTGGTCTTACACACAAAGTGCAAGAGTTATAACCACTAAGCTACATCACCACAAGAAACATGTAAACAAGTTGTTAACCCAAAGTCTCAAAGTCTGGGTTGAACACATTAATACAGGGTAAAATGTGTCACACATCCAGGTATCCAGTCAACAGTAAATCGATTGGAGCTGGAAAAGTTTGTGTGTCAGAGATACTGTATTGTTTAGTACCAGAATTTATACCATCTTTAATTATAGGGGTAAATTTATGGACATAATCTGTCTTGTTAATAATAGAGTCTTTCAAGTCACCAAAATATTGGCATTAGGATGAAAAACAGAACATATATATATATATAACATGTATATGTAGATACCATGTCTTCTAACAGTAGTAAACATTCAATCAACTAAAAATAAAAATTTCAATTATATGAAAATTTTCGAACCAATCAAAACATTTGTTCTTCTCTAAAGGATCTAAACATTGTTGTTTGTCTGATGGAGTGGTTGTGCTTGTTGTAAGATTAAACAAGGAATTGTTAAAATTACCATCAGAAATAATTAAAGAAGTTGTAGCAGCATCAAATGAAATTGTTTTTTTAAAAGATTTTTTAAGAGAGTTGATGGATGATTCATTTTATTTTATTCTTGTTTTAAAGATGTAAGACATTTAGAAATGTTGAGTTTTCTCAGCTGTTTGTAGCTTTTGAGGGAGTCTATATTTTTGTGGCCACTATGTCACGCAACACAACCTCTCGAAGGTAATAATTCCATATTTTGTATTTATAGCTTTCAAATTTCATAAAAGTTTGATTAATGTTTTTGTTCATATTTTAGCTTCCCACTCAAAAAATAGTGCCTGGTCAAGTGATTTATATAGGTCAATGAAAACATTGTTTTATAAAGAAAACATATAAAGAAGGTACTTAAGTCTGTAGTATAACAATCTTTCCGTTCTTTCTATTTGTCTTTAATTTTCTAAATTTTTTTAGTGGTTAAGTCAATTTGTTGGCAAAAAATAATTATTTGCACATGCTGATGTTACTAAACTGCTCAATTAACACAAATTAAATGAAATTAAATATTTATTATTATTATTATTATTATTATTATTATTATTATTATTATTATTATTATTATTATTATTATTATTATTATTATTATTATTATTATTATTATTATTATTATTATTATTATTATTATTATTATTATTATTATTATCTTATATATTAATTCCCTTGCGTGACTAAAACTGTGAGTCCACGACACGGAAATCACGGGTTACTTTCTTATGACGTGGTTGTACGCTAAAATTTAACTAAAAAAATTAGGGATGTACTTCATAGAAATCGCACATAAGGTGTAAATATATAACCCGCTGCTAATAACGATATAAATATATATACCCTTATGCCAAAAAATCTATATGAGCATATATATATATATAGGTATCGCTACATATCAAACGGTATTAGATATTCACAAAGCATACGGACTGTTAAATGAAGTTCCTAGCATAAAACGGAAATTGTGTTTACGAAAAAGATGGCTGTTCTTTTTACTATTCTCTACTCTTTCATTCAAAATAAATCTTTAAAAAAACATTTGAAGAAGAGCATGGTTTTATAAATTAATCATAGCAAGGTTCTGTAAGGTTTTTTCATGTTTTATTTTCAGTTTTGATTATATTATTGTTGCCAGACAAGTTTTATAGCTAGCATCATAAAAAGCCAACCACCACCAACAACTAGCTAGCTAGCTAGGAATATATATATATATATGTAGCCATGTTCTTTATACCTAGCTAAGTCTCCAGTTTATATTTAAGTGACTAGCTATTAGCTGCTGTAGCTAGCTAATGCTAGCTTTAAACTAAAGATTCCCAGTATATATATTCCCACAAAACACATCAAACGTTATTAACCCTGAAAATTTTAAACATTTTCCTGGGTTTTTTTTGGTTTGCGAAGTTCTTTTCCTCCAAAATAAAGTTCAGAAATTACTTATTTTTAAAATGTAAATTTAATTTGTTTCAAATTGTGGGCAAAAACCTTAATCAGCATGCTAAAAGAACTGACTTTTCTTAATTTAGAATTACTAAACACAACCATTTTCTTACAATTAGTGTAAACTTTTGTGCGTATGGCTTATATTTAATACACCAAAAGAGCTACTTTGTTGATTTCAATTTTATACTCTTTGTAAGCTATTTTTTTCTTCTTTTTGACATTTCTGTTTTACCACTCAATTTTTACATTTTATAAGTTATTTGGAACAGAATGGTATGAAATAGACCAAAATACCTGATCTTAGTTGTTTTTAATTTACAGGCTGTGTCTGTGAAACTTTAAGGGGAACATTTGGTGGAAGACAATGGCATGACATATACTGATAGAACTGATTTTTGTTGTGTTAGATGTTATATTGAACCTTTTTGACATTTTATGTTAATTTTGCGAGGAAGGACCATATATATATACACAGAAGAGAATTCAATTTTACACCTTGCAAGCTTTGTTTTTCTATATTTTGTATAAATTCTTACTGGGGAGGACTCCGTGCAATATATCGAAATGACTGATCCTTCTCGATTTAAATTTGATGTGTTCTAAATCGTATATATATAGTTTTGGAAATTTTGTGTAAGATTTAATGGGTAAGGGCTAGATGCAATATGTCAAAAAAACTTTTTTTGTTGAATCAGAAGCACTCCCTACAACCATTCTTTTTTTTACAGTTTGTGAAGCTTTTGTGAGGAAAGAGTGTATGCAATATTATCGAAATAACTGATTTTTGTTGCAAACTGTTTTTCTTTGGCATTTTGGATTAAAATATTGTTTTAGAGGGCATATGCAGTAGATATATGTACTGAAATAGTTAAATTTTGCAAACTTTGATTTTGTCGTTACCTCTCATTTTTTACATTTTGATTAAACTTTTGTGGGAGACCGTCGGTATGCGAAGGACCAAAATAAGAGATTTTAGTATTATTTAGAATTTGTATTTTGTGTTGCAAAATTGGTGCAAAAATTGACATAAAATGAACTTATATACAGATTGATTGCTGTTGTTTAACATGACTCATTATGACTTATATATATATTTTATGAAAATTTGTGACAGAATACTATGTGAGATTTGAAATTTTGTTTACTTTATTGATGGTAAAACAGCATGCAAATTGCTAAAAGGACTTTATTAATTTTAGGTTTAAACACCGTTATTTTGTTGGCATTTTGTCTAAAGTTTGGTGAGGAGGGACTGTATGCAATATATCAAATGTTTTATTGCATTATAATTTGTCCTTGCAAATCCCTTTTTTTACACCTTAGATAAAAAATTCTGTCAGAGGCACAATTTATTGTTTATTTTTCACATTGTGTGTCAACCTTTGGCAGGGTTTGCAATAAACTAACTGATTTTACCATATACAATGAGAGAGATTTGTGTTTGACATAGATCAGCTTTTTTGTATATATGTGGCGTTTTAAGTGATTTAAATTTTATGGGTGAGATGTATGTTGAAATGCTTTTGGAAACTTCTTTCCGAATAATTTTCGCATTTGTCAGATGGTCAGAGCAAGTAATTTTAGTAGATTTAGATTTTAAATGTCACATAAATACTGCAGTTGTTGAAAACCTTTAATTTTTTTGGTCATTTATATAATAATGCAGATGTAAGATGCGCACTGCTGTATTGTTTGTTTTTTGATGGACATATATCTGCTACATAAATTAAATGGAATACAGTGGATTCTTCCACGGGAAACAGCTAGTTATTATTATTATTATTATTATTATTATTATTATTATTATTATTAGGATGTTCCTATTTGAAAACAGGATAGCCTGACATCCTATGTATAACGACAACCGGCAGGCGTTGGATCAATTATATTATTGTTGTTGCGCGAAATTTATATTATTGAGATTAGATCCAATAAAAAAAATTATTATTTTATTCCAAACAATATTGATTTCCTCTAACTTAAAAATAGTGATAATAATTGATTCAATAATTATTATTGGTAATACGTTGATCCAATTATTATTTCCAACCGCGGAAACAAATTGCCGTTTGACGATATCGGATAGCCTGCCATCTCTAATTTTTTTCACATATGGCAAGAGAAAATGTTTACTGTATTGGGTATCAGCAGTTTTGCGCCGGAATCGTGGAAAAGTCTTTTGCAAGTCAATAGACAGGGAAAGTCTTTGTTAGCCCCTTGATTATTGTTTTCTTGCGCTTTAGGTCTATGAAACCTATGTTTTTATAAAATTACCGATCAATTATATCTTGTGTATTTTTTAATGCAACGATGCGTTTCCTTTTTATTAGGACGCTGACCCACCCCTGTGTAAAAACCCGCATGAATTTGCCCTTCACATATATATCCCTGCATTTTATGCTTGCTTGTCCGCCTGTCATCATGAACAAAGAAATTACTGATCGGATAGTCTAAAATAACGCAGTGGTGCAACCGTTTCTAACACAGATAGACAACGTATATTATTGTTATAGAGAGGATTTCGGTTTGGCGATTAATGATTTTCCATTTTACTAAGGCCCAGTATAAACGACTTATTTTCAAGTTAAGGAGAGAAAATGTTCCCAAGTACTACAGGAACGAGAAACCGTTCGAAATATTCTGTTCAATTATGAAGACTTCAATTGACAAGATACTTATCCTATTTGGTATGGAAAGTCGCCGCGCCGGAATTATTTACATCAGTAACTGCTGCCTGAGGAGGAGAGGATGAAATTACTTTTTGGAGTAGAAAAAACCTGTACGAACATACTTTGGAGAACAAAAAAAAATCATTTTGCTGGCCACAGCACTGACATAATTATTAGTGTACAATGACGAAATTTACATTTTCACCGGAGGAGATTAATATAAAAGAGTAAATCATTGGGAATTTTTAACCATGGGCTTCTTAGCTTTGCTGGATGTGAGCAAGCTGTTACTGTTTGTAGTTGCTAGCATTACATTTTCTTATCGATAATCGACATTCGTTGTTGGAATTTTATTTCACAGTTTTCATCAAAAAGGTGAAGAGCTAAATTATATTAAAAGTGAAGAAGTTTTAAAACGATGTTAAAATAGCGGAAGGTATAACTAAACATTGAAATTTTAGGGAAATTCCTTTGAATCAATAAGATTGACGCAGTATCAAGTATCAAATAGCATTATCAAAAACAAACTATAAGCATAAATAAACTATAAAGCTATATGTATTATGAAATTCACCCTTTTTTTCTTTGTAGATTTTTCTCTCGTAATTTATTCGAGTGCGCAACTGAACGAAGGTGTACTTCTCGAACAACCCACATGATTCTAGATGAGTCCTCACTCTGTTTTCATCTAAGCTTCCACCTTTAATTAGTTCTTTTCCATGCATTAAAATTAATTTTAAATCATGTTTCGGAAACAGTGATTTTCGCTTCATGGCACACGGTGGTGTTTTTCGGTACGCAACTTGTCATAAACCTGTCTAGGTGACGCAGTTAGAGTTGGTACAGCTGCGCATTTTTGTTTTACCTCCGACGAACTCACATCATTATTGACAGGAAACACCTCTTTCAGCTCTTTAATCTCTTGTTCTGACCACACTTTTCTTTTGCTTTCTTGTCTAGCTGCTTCGTTTGACTTGTCAGCTTGGAAAAGTTCTTTAACTGCTGTTGACCCAACCAAGGAAGACTTCTCCATATTTCTTAGGAAATAGTGTTCCTCTGCTGTCCTCATGCTGTGTGTCATCAACGTGGCGGCATCTTTTAAATTACAGCTTTCCGATTCTCTTAATGCTGTGCTAACAGACTTCCGAATTATATTTGCTGAAAGATTTTTTGGAGGACATTTATCATTAAAATTACCAACTCTGTCCCACTGAGGATGAAGACGTTTACTAATGTCCTCAGGTGACACTTTCTTTCCTGACCAACTCAAAA
Organism: Hydractinia symbiolongicarpus; assembly: GCF_029227915.1. Classification (NCBI taxonomy): domain Eukaryota; kingdom Metazoa; phylum Cnidaria; class Hydrozoa; order Anthoathecata; family Hydractiniidae; genus Hydractinia; species Hydractinia symbiolongicarpus. Next base: position 25,714,393 of record NC_079879.1, read on the forward strand.
ATACATACTCGCATTTTGGTGAAGTTTGTGGTCTGGCAAATTTCACGTATGTTGTCAAGAAATCAAATTCTTCTTCATTAAGGATAATTTTAGCTGGGCCATAGGTGTCAAGTGTTTTATGGTCCCAAACATTTATTACACATTTTCCATCAAGCTTCGCTGCCCTATAATATTCATTCATTGTGAGGTTGGCCGTCACACCAGATCAATCACAGCATATAAATAATCTCTTCGGCGCAATACTCCGTCTGAGTTAGATTATATCCTATGTCTTCCTTTAAAAGTTTTAGTATGGCTTCACCCTTTTTTGCTCCCTTGTTACTGTTAAGGTATCTTCCTACTTGCTCCTGATCAATGAGCATTTCTCGGTCGTCTGTCATCTGCTCAAATTTTACCAATTTCTCTTGCACTTTAAAAATTTTTCTCCACTACCGCAATTTTGAAATAAACGTTGTAATGTCTTGATGACTGCTGTTCATTACTTCTTTTTCCTCAGCGATAAAAATTTGCAAAAGTCTATTAGACTATATAAATACTTTTTGATACTGGTTGTTTTTTTCCGTTTCTTGACAGTGCTTTGTAATGTATTTATCCCGAAAATCATTACCTCCATTTCTAAAAACGACGCTTAGGTCATCCTTTACTTCCATAACACGAAATATACGTCGTATTTCAATCGCAGTCAGGTAAACTGCCCTACGTTTTCTCTGTCTATCAGGGCCGATCCTATAACATATGAAGTCTGTAACCAAAGTTTTCACGTTACTAGCAAGGTTATATATTACAGATTCGTTCTTTTCATCAACAGGCTCAAATTCACTTTCCTCACTTTCACTTTCCTTACCAAAAGAACTAGATTCGTTTGTGGTGTTGCATGCAGTGTTTTCAACAACGATCATTATTCACTGGAATCTGAACAGATTGCACGAAACATTCCTCTACGTCATTTTCGTTCGCCTTTTGTTGTAACTGTTTAATAGGTGCAGTTGAAGTTGATACAGTGCTTTCCAATGTTCTATTTAAAAATACTTTGCCTTGTATAAAAGGGGCGTCTACCTTGGGTGCCTGTTTCAGCAAATGATAATATAAAGGACCTTTTGGGATATTGTGTTGTTTCATGACGTGATCAGGTAGGTTTGTCCTCACCATCATGCAATTTTTAACAAAACACATTCTCTTGCGATGATAGTTCGGAGTTTTTTTATCAATTTTACTTAATTTTTCGTTGCCTGTTATTGGTGTGCTACTAAAAAACTGACTAGAGGCTGGTGCAGCACTTTCCCAGCTCCACTTATGCTTTTGCCTTAAATGTCTTGTGATGTAAGTCTGTTCAACATCACACACAGGGCATTTAAACTTTCGATTGGTCCTTCTTCACTACCTGTTTTATTCTGTTCTCTCTTTTTTCTTCTTTTGACCCAAGCAGCAGCTCAATATTGTTATGAGTATAAGATTTACTTGAATCGTCATAAACCTTGGTATTACAAAAAACGATTTGAGAATTCTTCTTAGTGGTATCTTCGTTAGAGTTTCTAGCCTGCAATTTTCCTTTCTTTGAATCAGTAACTGCAAAGTCGACCTAGATATTGATGACATTATTATTTTAAGACTTGTCAAGCACCCATACCAACGTCTTTAATAAGCGACTATAGGAAAGGCGCAATCTTCAATAAGCGTCATAATTTTCTGAGTACACATTTTTTTCGCTCCTGACCATTATGATTCGATTGGATTGACTTACAAGTGAATTTTTGGTTACCGTAATGCTTCGAATATATTGTCCTCTTCCCTCGAATAGACGCTCTCCTTTTCAGTCATTTTTCAAATAAACGCCCCCTCTACTAGACACCCCCTCTAACATAAGCCCCTCCCTCATAAGGGGGCGTTTACTCGAGACGATAGTAAAAGTATATGAAAAAATCAATAACTGTTATCGTTTTGGTATTTTATTTGAAATGAAATTTTATTGGTTCTATTCTAATATAAAAATTTCATAAATACAACTAAATACAATCTCTCATATTTGATACATCGGTAAAATAAGGAAATTTTCTATAAATAACAGCTGCTGCATCCCGTTTCAATATGGAACCAAAGCGTGTGAGAGAATGGAAAAATGATATTAAGCAAATTAACTTAACAAAATTGAACAAGCTAGGTCTTGAAGGTGGAGGGAGAAAATGCGTAGATGAAAATTGGACGCAGTAGCCGCTTTTTGTTTTTTTTAATTTTTCTTGAACTTCTAAACTGAGCTTCAAAGGCTTTAAATAATTAGAACTTTTCCGCCATGGTAAATACTTTCCTTTATCACCGTAATCGTATCGAAGCTCTTCGTTTACGTCGACATCTTTACTTGCGACTAAGCATATCTGTGGCATTTCACCATCATGCTTTATTACCATTCGACAGTTCGAAAAACATTGCGGTGAGTCGTTGACGTATCTTGCCATGCAGTTAGAATTTGTCGCATTGACGCAAAGTTTATTATTTTTGTCAGAGAAATAAAAAAGGTATCTGGATGAAATATTTTCTCCGTACTCTTTTGCGAGATCATCTGCTTCCGTCGCACTAACTAAACTTCCTTTGTAGCTGAGCAAAGCATCTCCGTTTTTGAACCACTTTGTTGCAAAGACACCATAGCCTGATAAAAAGAATTAAAAAATTAGTAAACAGCTTCTATACCAGATCAATAGATATAATCTTGCGTATCATAATTCCTCAATTTTGTAGATATTTGCTAAAAATAATAAACTTAATCGACTGCCTGAGGTTGATCCGTCACCAGTCGGTTAGGGCGCAATATTTTCCTCGATATCATTCCGATTTTTTCGTATGGTGTGAAATTTTCGTGCCATTTTATCTATTGTTTTCGCGGTCAAAACAACGGTACTCTTTGGATTAGAGAAGTCATTTTCACTCACTCAGCATGAATGTTTGAGATAAATATTTCCATCAGTTGCTACCTAGGGACGATTTCTCGTCGATGATGATTAGTTGTTATCGGCGAAAGTAACACAGTTGGGCAAGTTCACGCGTGTCGGTTGCTATTGATTGACATATTAACTCATTCTATTTAAACAAAGGCGGTCGCATATAGTTACTAGTACCGTGACACCGTATTAGTAACTATATTGATACTTTTGATATTTATATTTAGCGCCATAATTGAGCCTTTTATTAGAGCGCGATTTTGTTAAAAAAATTAAAAATTTATGCGCCTTTTTAATAAGATATAGCGTTTATTTGGTGCATTGTTTGCTTGGCTGAAAATTAAAAAAAATCCACAAAATCCTTAACGTCCTTGGCGTGAATAAGAGATAAAAAAATAAGGCTTAATTATAGAACTCCAACGACGAAAATCATTGTTATATCAAAACATTCGAAACAGATACACGGGTCTTTTAAAGAATGGGCGTGGCATACCACCGACTGGAAAGTTTTTAAACTTTTTTGGGTCGGCTACTAATTGTTACTAAGTTAAAGTATGTCCGAAGGTCATTTCCCCCTCCTTTCCCTCTTCCCATCTCCTGTCTGACCTGAATAATGTTAAAGAAAAAATCAAATATTAAATACTCACCGATTACTGTGTCGATTTGATGCAAAGTAAATCCGTGGCCATCTTCAAGGGCTTCCTCCCAATCGCGTACCAAAAATCGATTATCCTGCATGAACATGAATTATTATGTTTTTTACTTTTCCATATAAAGCCTAGAACATTTTCAACATACCTTCGGTATTTTATATTCCTTTTATTTTCAAGGTTACCTCTGTGTAATTTTACAGACTTTAAAAACTGGATGATGACACAATGGTTACTTAGATGTATATAATTTTATTACCTTTTTCCACTTAGGAGGTTTTGAGGTAAACAACCAAAGATCATATTAAAATACCTTGTGTATCAATGTAATGTGCAGTAAAAGTATATAATAGTAACTCTTGGAGCAACATATATTGCGGGAGTAAATTCCTACACACGGGTGAGAACGCAGTGACTTTGGGTTGGTAATTATTTGCATAATTAGAATGTAAGATATTATAACTTACACGGTTTCTGAGTGTATATGCTTTCTTTTCAGTATCCATTGTGTTCGTTTACAAAGTCAAGGTGATAAAAGAAGAAGATGCAGAGTAATTATTTGGGTTGACAGGCTAATCCGTTGAACTTTCCAGAGCCTGAGATTTTTTCGCGGATTGTTGTTATATCTCGGCAAACTCGTACCCAGACTGATAAACTTTAATCTTAATAATAAAATCGGATAGTCTGACATCTTCACGCACATTGCTCTTTTGACTCGACAAACTCGTACCCAGACTGATAAACTTTAATCTTATTAATAAAATCGGATAGCTTGGCATCTTCACGCAAATTGCTCTTTTGACTCGACAAATTCGTACCCAGACTGATAAACTTTTAATCTTAATAATAAAATCGGATAGCCTGGCATCTTCACGCAAATTGCTCTTTTGACTCGACAAACTCGTACCCAAACTGATAAACTTTTAATCTTAATAATAAAATCGGATAGTCTGACATCTTCACGCACATTGCTCTTTTGACTCGACAAACTCGTACCCAGACTGATAAACTTTTAATCTTAATAATAAAATCGGATAGTCTGACATCTTCACGCACATTGCTCTTTTGACTCGACAAACTCGTACCCAGACTGATAAACTTTAATCTTATTAATAAAATCGGATAGCTTGGCATCTTCACGCAAATTGCTCTTTTGACTCGACAAATTCGTACCCAGACTGATAAACTTTTAATCTTATTAATAAAATCGGATAGCCTTGGCATCTTCACGCAAATTGCTCTTTTGACTCGATAAACTCGTACCCAAACTGATAAACTTTTAATCTTAATAATAAAATCGGATAGTCTGACATCTTCACGCACATTCCTCATTTGACTCGACAAACTCGTACCCAGACTGATAAACTTTAATCTTATTAATAAAATCGGATAGCTTGGCATCTTCACGCAAATTGCTCTTTTGACTCGACAAATTCGTACCCAGACTGATAAACTTTTAATCTTAATAATAAAATCGGATAGCCTTGGCATCTTCACGCAAATTGCTCTTTTGACTCGACAAACTCGTACCCAAACTGATAAACTTTAATCTTATTAATAAAATCGGATAGCTTGGCATCTTCACGCAAATTGCTCTTTTGACTCGACAAATTCGTACCCAGACTGATAAACTTTTAATCTTAATAATAAAATCGGATAGCCTGGCATCTTCACGCAAATTGCTCTTTTGACTCCACAAACTCGTACCCAGACTGATAAACTTTTAATCTTAATAATAAAATCGGATAGCCTGGCATCTTCACGCAAATTGCTCTTTTGACTCGACAAACTCGTACCCAGACTGATAAACTTTAATCTTATTAATAAAATCGGATAGCTTGGCATCTTCACGCAAATTGCTCTTTTGACTCGACAAATTCGTACCCAGACTGATAAACTTTTAATCTTAATAATAAAATCGGATAGCCTTGGCATCTTCACGCAAATTGCTCTTTTGACTCGACAAACTCGTACCCAAACTGATAAACTTTTAATCTTAATAATAAAATCGGATAGTCTGACATCTTCACGCACATTGCTCATTTGACTCGACAAACTCGTACCCAGACTGATAAACTTTTAATCTTAATAATAAAATCGGATAGTCTGACATCTTCACGCACATTGCTCTTTTGACTCGACAAACTCGTACCCAGACTGATAAACTTTAATCTTATTAATAAAATCGGATAGCCTGGCATCTTCACGCAAATTGCTCTTTTGACTCGACAAATTCGTACCCAGACTGATAAACTATTAATCTTAATAATAAAATCGGATAGCCTGGCATCTTCACGCAAATTGCTCTTTTGACTCGACAAACACGTACCCAGACTGATAAAGTTTTAATCTTAATAATAAAATCGGATAGTCTGACATCTTCACGCACATTGCTCTTTTGACTCGACAAACTCGTACCCAGACTGATGAACTTTTAATCTTAATAATAAAATCGGATAGTCTGACATCTTCACGCACATTGCTCTTTTGACTCGACAAACTCGTACCCAGACTGATAAACTTTTAATCTTAATAATAAAATCGGATAGCCTGGCATCTTCACGCAAATTGCTCTTTTGACTCCACAAACTCGTACCCAGACTGATAAACTTTTAATCTTAATAATAAAATCGGATAGTCTGACATCTTCACGCACATTGCTCTTTTGACTCGACAAACTCGTACCCAGACTGATAAACTTTTAATCTTAATAATAAAATCGGATAGTCTGACATCTTCCCGCACATTGCTCTTTTGACTCGACAAACTCGTACCCAGACTGATAAACTTTTAATTTTAATAATAAAATCGGATAGTCTGACATCTTCACGCACATTGTTCTTTTGACTCGACAAACTCGTACCCAGACTGATAAACTTTTAATCTTAATAATAAAATCGGATAGCCTGGCATCTACACGCACATTGTTCTTTTGACTCGACAAATTCGTACCCAGACTGATAAACTTTTAATCTTAATAATAAAATCGAATAGCTTGACATCTTTTGCCACATTAATCTTATATCTCCACATCAGATTCACTAAGATTAAAATTCGGGCAATGGCTTTAATGTCCCACTATAAAGTATAATTTATAATTCCCCCGGTACAGGTTAAAAGCCTCACAGACTTTCTGTGCTCTCAGGCTATGCATCTTACAAATAAATGCACACGTAGACACACAAAGACACAAAATACTTCTTACTCAAAAATACTGTGCTTTCACTTTACTTCTAAAACGTTGATGATGGTAATGTACTTTCAAAATATCAATAATATTTAATTTTACGCCAATATCGTGATCACTGTTTGCCTTTTATAAACATCCCCCAATATCAATTACAATTTTTCACTACGCTGTCGTTGGGTCATCTAAAGTATCTGGTCAAGTTTTATTGTTTTTCATCATATAGTAGTTTTAACATTTAATCCTTTTATTGTATATATCGATCGTTATTTATGAGTATATAAAGTTTGTAATTATAAATTTGTAACTTGGTTTGGTGGTCATTTTTACCTATTAGATATTATCCTATCGAAATGGTCTCCAGTCTATTAGGACAAATAAATAAATGAATATTTACTTACTTACTTAATTCAGGATAGTCTGGTATTTACACTAAATTCCCTTTTAATCTTAATACTAAAATCGGATAGCCTGACATATTTTTTAATATTTCTCTCATAACTCAACAAACTCGGTACACAGACCTACAATGTTTTATTATTTCTAACAGATTTGTGTTTCCATTATCAAAAAGTGAAGAAGAGCCCTGGGGAGGAGGTTGACATTTTGTGTTGTGATTAGCAGTATGATTTTACTAATTTTGCGTTAACGCGGCGAGTTGCCGTAATTGATCACCGCGGTTAAAATAGAAAATAAAATATGATAATGCTATGGCCGCGAATTTTGCAAACTAGAGACTTTTGATTTCGATGATTGAATTTGTTTCATCTACAAATATTGAGAAAATATTATAGTTGTTTATATCTAGGTCTCAATATTTTGTATAGCTACATTATATGTTATTTAACTATTATATGTTTCGCTACTGCGGTTATCATTTTGCGTGACAAACAGACGTATACAGCTATTATAAAGAAGCAGGGGAGCTTTAAACGCCGGGATCAGCCACAAGTAGCTGTGTGACACTTCGTGGAACGCCCAGTAAAGTACTTAATAAGACCCGCAGAGTTGAGCGCTTCAGTATAGGAATGAAGTAAAGCACACACAAAATTATGGTGTTTTATTCTCCCACAATTTTAGCTGAAATAAAAACACAGTTTACAACCCGTTGGTACACCGTCATGGAAAAAACAGTTGACCAACCTTTTATATTTTTCAGAATATACTCAAAGCTGAGCAGTTAGGTAAAAAAAGAGGTAAAAAATGCCGCGCATAAAATTTATCGCAACTTCGGTTAAATAGAAACACAGGAAATAGCCTGTCGTTAACAATGGGATGAGCGCTTGGTACAGGTATACTGTCTCGAACATGCTATATGCAAAATATATACCATTTTCCAAAAAATTATATCCTAACAGCCCGTCGTTGCTCCGTCTAGCTAAAAAATCACTCAGCAATTTTTCTTTGTGGAATATATTTTCATGACTGTTATAAAAGTTGTAGTTACTTAACGTGGCTACGTGCCTCAGCTTTTCACATGCCTACATGCCTTAATTTTTGTGTGATAATTCTTTTTGTTGGATACTCCTCGTTGTTGCTAAAGAATCCAGTAGTAGGCGTTGTTAGTCTACTCTGAGTCAATGGAAAATCACGTGTTTTTTGTTGTTGTTGATACTTCAATGGGACCTTCACAATCTTTTTAAAAGCCTTGAACAGCAAAATTTCAACGCCTTAATTTTAAAAGGATTCATCTTTCGCAAAAATTATTTCCCTTAATTTCCCAATTATTTCGAATCGTGAAGGTTTATTAATGAAATCCCAATTACCGCAGAAGCACTAGGGCACGTAAGTACATAAAGTACGTTGCGAAAATAAGGCGCGTAGACACATAAAGCACGTAACCACGAGGGCACGTAAGGCACGTAATTTAGCAGACCCTGTACATGGCTAGAGAACGAGATGATATACAATCCCGATCGATATTAATACTTTTTTTCCGGTCCTTTTAGTCATCGCAATCTCTTGTAGGCAAAATTATGTTATACATCTGGAACTCCGTTATCTCAAATTTTCGTTTTGTGGAACTATTTTTCCGGTCCTTTCAGCTCACAGGACGTATATTTATAACAGTATTTTTTACTGATATACTCATCCTGTATATAAATTCAGAAATAAAAATAATAATAATAATAATCATTTTATTACGAACTGGATATAGCCTAGAGAAAGCAGAGTAATACTTTAAGCTTTTTTGGAAAGAAGTAAGTTTAGTAACAATCACATACTACTATCAATATATATATATATATATATTTCTTTTTTCTGTTCCTCGTTTTCGGCTAAACGAGTATTTTATCTCGAACTTCAGAAGGTCTTCGACGCTCGATAACTCGACTATCCTTTATCTCAAACTTTCGACGTCCTAAACTTTTTTATCAGTTCCCTGAGAGTTTGGGTCGACCGTATTTATTTTAACACGTGGTATTAAGAAGAAAAAAAGTACAAAAGGAGATCGACAAACCTGACACCACCACTTTCAAACCAAAATGGCCTTCGTTACATGTTTTCGTTTTTTTCTTTTTCTTTTGATTCTACCTTAATTCTGTAAACAAAATCCGCAAAAATCGCGTTCTGCGGAAATTTTCCGAAATAAAGCTGCGGCGCATCTTTTTCGAACAAAATACGACTATTATTAAAGAGACTAGTCGTTAGCCCGTGGAAAAATCCACATGTCCGTCCGTCCTTTAAATTTACCAATCCCGACACATTGGATAAAATTTATCGCATTTGATATTCGTGTTTCCGTAGCACGATTTTCTAACTCAGCGGAGCGTTTGAGCAGAGACAGACAAATTACGGCTAGACTAGTCAGTCCTCAACACAATGTTTTCGTGTGGACAGACAGACCCTTATTAAGATAGGGAGCATAGACTTACAGCCTTTGATCTGAAAAGTAATAGTCACCATGAATTGAATTGTAGTCTGTAATAAAAGGCATTAAACATATTCGTAACATGTCGGGATCACCATTTAACCTAAAAATATGCTGACAAGCTTAACTGATCTGAAAGTTTTTTAGAAATTATGCACTGGCACTAAACAAATAATTTTGTTACATTAGTTGTATATATTCTGTTTGTACTCAAATTATTCATTTTTGATTTTTACGAATTAGAGCCCCGGAATCTCAATCATTACGATATGATCACCACGCTTTAACTGATGGAATTTTTTGTCCGTATTTTATATACATGTTGACCATTTCAGTTAAGTGCAAAGAAGTTATTTCATATTAAAAGAAATTCCGTAATGCTACATCTGGTGTGCGTCACCGAGTAACATAGTTTCATTTTTGTCAGGCAACCCAAAATTCTCTGTTTACACGTCCTTGCCACGCCAAAAAATTGCATTACATTGCGTTGTAAAAACATAAATAAAAGTGCCAATTTTCCGAAATTTTAAAGACGTACAAACTGTCTAACAAACTAAAGTTTTACACAAAAATCTTCAAATATAGCTACTGAAATTCACAAAACTAAAAAGCATTAAAGAAATCAAAAATCTACTGTTTCTTAGACTGTTTTGGTTTCGCCATCATTATTTTTCACTCGCTAGAAGTCGTAGTTTTTTCTTGACGTCACGTGGTTTATGCTTACCGAACACGGCGTCCTTTTAAGAAAAATTTAGGTTAGGCAGAGAAATCTTATAATTTTTACAACCCTGGGTTTTGGGTTGTGAAACGGTCCCGACTCTGGTACAGACCTGTTCAACTGGTCTGTACCAGAGTGATGCTCGTATCACCGTCTGAATGTTAGAAAAAATACAGATGCCCTGCTTGATTTTTTCACAAACTCGTAGCCAGACCGATAACATGTTAATCTTAGTAATAAAGGTGGATAGCGTAACATCTTTTCACGCATTGATTCTATATCTCTGCAGAAGAGTCGTGCCCAGACATTATGAATTCTATTTTAAATAACTCCTTTGGTGCATTACTCTTATAACTTGACAAACTCGTACCCAGACCGACGACATTTTAATCCTAGTAATAAATTCGGATAGCCTGACATTTTTTCGCACATTGCTTATATATCTCAGTAAACTCGTACCCCAACCGACATAATTCAATTTTAAGTAATAAATTCGGATAGCCTGACATCTTTTCGCATATTACTCTTATAACTCGACAAACTCGTACCCAGACCGACGATATTTTAATCCTAGTAATAAATTCGGATAGCCTGACATTTTTTCGCACATTGCTTATATATCTCAGTAAACTCGTACCCCAACCGACATAATTCAATTTTAAGTAATAAATTCGGATAGCCTGACATCTTTTCGCATATTAATCTTACAACTCGACACACTCGTACCCAGACCGATAACATTTTCAACTCACCAATAAATTCGGATAGCCCGCTATGTTTTTGCACATTGCTTTTATAACTCAGCAAACTCGTACCCTGACTGTTTTGCTAATATAATTGAAAACTAGTACCCAGGCTGACATTGTTTCAATCTCTGTAATAAAACGCCAGTTCCGTGTGTCTGTCTGTCATTTTTGCAAAGTGGATTATTATATTCACTACTTTCTTTGATAAAGTCTATAAAACATCACCTATAAATTTGTTCTGTAAAGTACTAAACTTTGATGTTAACATAATGTTGACGTCAAAGGAAAGTATATTAATTAATGAAGCAATTACATTCCACCTAAAACTTTAAGGCCAAATAACTTGGAAATTTTTCACCGCGTGGGTAACTAAGGACCACCTTGGAGCAATTTGGGTAAGTTTCCCAAGCCTGGGTCCCCAATCCGTTTCGGAAGAGACGGGTCGATGACGTCATCAGAAAATATACAAATTTCTTAAAATAATTTTTTGCATATTTGTTCGTTTTTGCTGAGGTCAGCAAAATGTTTAAACCCTCATATCTCCTTAAGTGTTTGTCCAAAACAAATGATCCTATACATTATTTAAATCAGCTATTCAAGCTCTACACCATAAAGGCAACAAGTAAACAAATTTCCAAGAAAAAACATTTTGTCTCTTGACAGATCCTAGCTGACGTCATCAAAATTTAAATAACGGTCCCATTTTCGTTATCCTGTCTAAGTGGATTTTTCCACAGGCTTTATCGACTAGTTCAAATACTAATTTTAGACCTTCTTGTTTTTTAATGATGTTGGAAGACCTGCAAAATTTTGTATATAGTCTGTATATTATATTACAGAGGCCTGTATATTATTATACAGACCACTGCTTTTAACAAACAATAAAAAGTTCTATCGGGAGTGTGATATAAAGATAAATAATCATTCCGTTACAGTGATAAAAGTTCAATAAACTATAAAAATATTGTAAGAGTTTTTTCTTTATTCTCTTCTTCTTTTGCAGATATGACTTTCTCGTAAAACAGCATTAAGTTTTTCTAAAATATAAAATCATCTATCAAAATCTGGACAAAACTAAACACTATGCAGTGACGCACTTTGTATGTTTCATGGTGTCATATAAAAGAGTTTTGATAAATTAGCGTGTTGTAATATATTTATACGTTATACATACCTTGAACCTATAAATTAGATCCATTTCTTTAAATTTATAAATTACATCGGTATACTTGTGCTGTCATTAGAGAGCTTCAATTTACACTAAGGTGCCACCATTTACCTGGATACATAAACATGTGCTAAAAAATCACATTGAAATGTGATTAAACATTGTTTTTAACTACTCCACAAAGCAGTTTGTGTACACTCTTACACAGGTGCAGTAGGTGAAAAAAAAGTTACTCCATACCTGAAATATCGATAATCCCCAGATTGCACATATTCTTGCCTTTTTCATTTCAGTGCTTCCCATCAGGTAATATTATGAACTCTAAAGTGAAATTGTTTAGAAATATGAGAGGTTTAAAAAAATTTTTAACCATGCTTTCACAGAAAATTGCCCACAATTAAGGACACTATCAATCCAATTTAACAATTTAATTTTCAAATTGTCAGTTTTCTTAATCATTGCTTAGTGTGATATATACAACTACCTTTTTGCTCATTAAAAGAAAACATGCATCCAATTTTTAGATAAACAGTGTTGATGAGAAAATTTGAAAAATTAGATTGATCGTGTAATACTCCGAAGTTTTGTGAAGAAACACTGCTACACATACAATAATAGGAAAGATACGCATAAAGAATTTCAGAAATTACTTATACACACTTTTTTGTAATAAATCATTTTTTAAGAATATATATATATATATATATATATATAAGCAATTTATAAGTATTTGTAAGTTCTTGTTAGATTATCTAGGTAGAATTTTCCAGACACTTTTCAAATATTTGCAATAATTTTTTTACAATGCACTACAAGAATATGTTAAAAAAATAATTCGAAATAAGAAAATTCTAGCAGTTTTCCAAGTGAAAGGACAAAAAAATTTCAAACTTAAACAATTACTAATAAAACCTTAACAAAACACCCTGCTTTTCTACCAGTAGAAGAAATAGTACTAGCAGATCCTATATTATGCGTAATCAAAGCTTATCAAGGTCTATAATTACTGGACAAACTTTCCATAATTTATAAACAGACACAAAATGATAATATTTTAACAATATCTACAAAGTTTCTGTTACTGTTTTACTGTCACAGTATATACAAATTGTTTTGACAAAGTAAAACATTTTATCACTTAAATTACAACTGAGTTAAAACTTTTATCCCAAAGTAAAAGAAATTAAGAATGTAGTAAAAAAATTGACAAGAAGAATTCTCAAAAAAATTAAGAATATTTTGCCTATGCTTAGTTTAAATATATCTGGAACTTCATCGCAAACTGCGTTTTGACAAGCTTTAGAATAATCTCTTTTTCACAATTAAACGATATAGGTCATATATGTGATTGAGCATCCTGAGACTCATTTCCTAAACATGAATATATATCAAAAATATAACTTCAGCAAACAGACAAATAGTGAACTATTTTTCTTATGTGGTGCTTTAGGAGCATTGTAACAGAATTAGTGTAACAGAATTAGTTTAGAAATTTAGGCATATTTAAAGAGGCAGACAAGATAACTGGCACATGATAGTCAAAGCCCTGAATAACATATTATCGTAATTATATTTATTGTGAATCATATAGCTATAGTTTCAAAAGTATGAAATGATTTAAGATAATGCTTAGCTAGCTATCTAGATTCGTGGATGTGCAGGTTAGAATTTTCTAATTTTTCCAGATCAGTCATGAAAAAGAACAGCTAGCTAAAGCTACAGAGCACACCTTTCGACTTGCTAACCTTGTTTAATAAAGTTAAATTTCTCTAAAGCACAGGGCTGTGCTATCTAGCTACAGACAAGAGGGTCATTATTAGCTATATATTTATTTTTTAAACAATTGTCAAGTTATCACAACACCAGGCACCTATAAAGTTACACACTCAAACTAACATAGCAATAAGTCTTGTATTTTTAACTTCAATGTAGCTAGCTATATATATTTAATAGTACCATAACAACAACTCAATATGTATGTTTAGATAATCACGTAATTAGGACTAATACAGCTATTAGTTTAGAAAAACTTTAGTCTCCGTATAACCTATATGATTAGCTAGCTAATCATATAGGTTATACTTAGCTTATTAAACAAGCATCCTCTTACAGAGATGGTCCGCCAGACTGTCAACCATTATTAAACACAAGTGGAAATGTTAACGGCGGCCGACAAGGATGGCAGGCTATCCTATGAAGATGGCAGGCTATCCTATGAAGATGGCAGGCTATCCTATGAGATGGCAGGCTATCCTACGAGATGGCAGGCTATCCTATGAAGATGGCAGGCTATCCGAAAAAGATGTCAGGCTATCCTAAATCCAATTAGGAACATCCTTATTATTATTATTATTATTATTATTATTATTATTATTATTATTATTATTATTATTATTATTATTATTATTATTATTATTATTATTATTATTATTATTATTATTATTATTATTATTATTATTATTATTATTATTATTATTATATTATTATTATTATTATTATTATTATTATTATTATTATTATTATTATTATTATTATTATTATTATTAGATATGGCTCACAATCCAATTAAGTCTTCCGAGCTTCACCACAAATTGTCAGCATGAGTACAAGTATTTCCTTTCAAACTCACTGTTGCAGTACTATTTAAAGATTGCTGGATTGTTTCTACATTACCGACCCTTTTAATGTTTCAGAAACATTAAGATATCATTGTCAAGAAGTATCAACTACTCGCAATTTATAGATGTTTAGATGTTTTGTATTTTTTCAGGAAGGTTACGGCTGTGGTTTACTTAATGCTACATTTGCCCAACTTTGACAGTAGGTACACCGACCTTGGGACAACACCTGCAAAAATATTTTAAGTGATAATGGATGATTAATTGCCAGATTTTATTTTATCCTGCTATTGAATTTGTCAGCGTCCTAATATCACTGGAAGATTTGAAGGATTAATTTTTAAACAGTTTAGTCTAAACAGGTATAATGAAGAAATACATGTAAAATTTACATAAATGAAGTTCTGAAATCCCCACTAAACCCCAGAATAGGTTTTTGAAGATAAGCCACCAGATTTTTACTTAGGATTTTTAAAAAGGTACAAAATATTATCTCTGCTTGCAAAACTGCTTTATACCTTGAAATCTGGCATTGGTTTAACCCTTAACATCTATATGTACCTTGTCTAGGTCACTAGAGTTGGTGGTTAACCACTTCTCTCCCTTACAATCAGGTAATCGGTATTTTATAACCTGGAAGAATTTCCACCATAAATAAATATATAAAAAATATATAAATAAAGTCATAAAGGGAACCTGAGGTATAAAATGGATATTGGACTTATATTATAGAGCTTAAAAAGTTGGTTAACAAGTCCTTTTAACTTTTTTTTGATTGGCAATTTATCAATGTATTTATTCCAAACTTTAATTAAATTTTAAGAAATAGTAGTGTTATCTTGTTTGACATGAGATTATCTTTTTGACAGATTTACTGATGAATAGATTCATTAAATATTAAAGTCATTTGATACTGTTCTTTCATGATACAAAATGTGTACAAATGTTGAAATCTGAGTTGATACTCTGTGTGTTAAATGTGAGAATGTTTTCAATTATTCATCCCTGTAGTAATGGTTGCAAGTAAATCTTTCGTTATCAATTTGCAGCATAAAAATTTTAAAGCAGTGAAATAGTTTTTTTTTTGCTCCAAACATAACCTGAAAAGTAATTTAGTTATATGTATGTTTACTTGATTTATTTATTTGCTGTAGTTTTTTCTTATTATGACTATGTAAAAATTCTTCGCAGTATGCTTTATTGTGTGTATTTGCTTCTGTTAGTTGTGTGGATTACTACTTATGGGAAAGTATGTTTTCAATGAACGAACAATGTGATCAACTTTAAAGTTATGGTCTTCTTTTAAGAGTCCTTGAACTGATGAATGATTAAAAACAAGTTAAAACATAACTGTATGTCCAGTATTAGTAATTTAAAAATGATCAAGAAAAGTACAGAAAGAGAACAGGCTTTCAAAAAACAATATGGTAATTTATTGATTTTAAAACAGAAACGCTGTATAAATGTGACACATGGTAGTAACAGACTTGTAACTTAAGTCGAATTAATTTTTTTCCCTTGTTTTATGATTAGCCTCATTCTTGTGTTTAGTAAGATCAGCATATCTTTAATATTGTGGACACTTTGGACAAATGACAACATGTTTTTGAGTAGAACAATACGCCTTAATTAGATTCCACCCTCAACAATTAGTTTCCATGTGAAATAAGAGAAATTATTTTCTGTGAAGGATTCATTACTACAAGCTAAAAAAGTTGAAGCATGTTAGTCTATTCTATTGAGAGTTGTATTGTATTGTAATAAGAGATCTTTTTGCTACATTCCATCAATTTTTTTGGTAAAGACATAATACTTACTTCAAAAAAATTAAATATACACTTTTTTGTGTTTGTGTGGACAATGATGAATAGATTATGTAAATGCTGACATTCTGTTTTTCCCTTCTGACCGTCATTTTATTTTTACCTTTGTTCTTGATGCAGTTTTGGAATATATTGGCATCAATCATATTTATTGTTTTTTTGTATTATGAATGATGTCATCAGAAATTATTTAGACAAAGGACCACAATATAAGTTTTTTTGTTTGACAGCAGAAATATATATTTTTTAAAGATTTAAACTTATCTACTGTTTTTATTTTCATTGTTTTTTTTGCATTTTCCATTGTTTGATTTCAAAGTCTTTCGTTATTAATTTTTTTTAAATTTTTTTCCACGTGATTAAACATTGTGATTATTATAGTGATGTGTTAAAATAACAAGATGATACAACATCACTTCATAAGGTTTGTCACTAGTTGAGGACATGAAGACAAAAGAAGAGGTAGCAAGAACTTACGATAAAGATGGCTACAAACTTCGAGCTGGTTGCCTCTGTTATAAAGATGAAAGTGAGAAAGAGGTTTGTGTGCGCGTTTGTTATGTGCTTATATGTTTGTACATATCATTGTATGTCAGAAGAGATTGATACAATGTTGTTTTTTGTTAGATTTTATTAGTCACGAGTTCTCGTTATCATGACCGTTGGGTGGTTCCAGCAGGTGGAATTGATCCAGGTGAAACCCCGTGTGATGCAGCTGTTAGGGAGGTATTTGAAGAGGTAGGTTTTTAGTGAAGTATTTCTTGTCGTTGTTGTTGTTTGTTGCTGTGTGTTGTGATTGTTTGTTGTTGTTGTCTTTGTGTAAAAGCAATAAGAATGTTCATTTATTTTGTTTTGTTAATTTAACTAAAATCAATACACATTTTTAGGCTGGTGTGAAGGGCAGTGTGGGTGCCTTTCTGGGCATCTTTCAGGTTTGTTGATTTTTTTTGTTTGCTTGATACTTAAAATCGTTCAATATTTTCTTTAAAGTTTTTTTAAATATTTCAGAACGATAAAAGAAAAAGTCGGACATATGTGTATTCAATGGTTGTGAAGGATATGTTGAAACCAATTGGTAAAATATTTTTATTACACACTTGATAAATTTGTTTACAAACTGGATTTTCAGGTTAACAAAAAATTGACAAAAATGTCGCGTGCTTTGTGTGGCAAGAAGGGTTTTGCAATACATTTTTTGATATCATTTATCACGTGTAATACAATCCTATCACGTGTTATATAAATGTAAACTTCAAACTGTTTCCACCAATCACAAGGTTGTATTAAGAATATTCACGTCGCTAGAACATGAAATTGAATGTTTATTTTTCGTGCTTGTTATTTATATTTCTCTATTATGTCATGTCTTCAGTTAGCCGATAAGAATGGTTGTTAAACTTCACCTAGAAAACCTGAACTATTTGTATTCCTTTAACTTCTACTTAGTTTTGTCCACATTTAGAGTGCAAAGAAAGAAAGTGGTTTATCGTGAAAGATGCATTATTTATGTTAAATCACCGCCCCGTTCAACAGACCTACATAACAACCGCTATTGACAAGAAAGTATCCAACACTGTCTTGACATCCTCACAGAAGAAAGTTCTTGGAAATCTTCTGGGGTAAAAAATATTCGCAATCAAAACTTTTCTATTCAACAGGGTAAAAATCGCCATTTAAAGGTGGTTTACGTTAAACAGTCTGTCGTCGTTAAAGTTTTATTCAAAATAACTGACTTAAAGATATATGTCGACTTATTGTTTATCAAAATATACCATGCGGTGTACTTATGACAAAATAATTATTACCCATTAAGTTATTATATAATAAAATCGGGAAATAACCCTGTTTAATTATGCCATAGCGCATTTGTTTAGCTGAATGTTTCTAAGGTTAGGTCTTGGTGGTGTGTTTTTATTTTTACTTAGTAATTAAGAACGCCATCTTGAGTTTTGATTTGGTTAACTTTTCATTGCGTGGCCGAGACAAACGCGAGTCGTGCTTTCTGAGTTGCGTTGTTTCTCGTTTTCTTAAAACAATTGTTAATGTGATAAAAACGATAATGTATATAGATTTACTTAAATTTACTTTTGTATTTATTTATAGTAAACGAAATTGCAGCAAATAGTCTGTTGCTTCTTTCATATTTTGAAGTACTTTTTTTTTGTAGTTTGCATTACAAGAATTTCTTGTCTAGAAACTCTTAACAATGGCTAAACTTTGTAAAAAACCCGTCTTGTTTAAAATAGTTATGGTGGAACTTTCCTTTAGCTGACATTCCCTAAAGACGATCACACTTTACTGGCGTAACCATTACAGCTAAGATTTATGCTTTGCATTTTTTGTTTCTAATTTTACTTATTTCTATTTTTTTATAATCTTTCAAAATAGTTCTCTTTTTTTCATCCAATGGATTTTGCCTTGATACTCAAGCAATAAGTAATTTCCATCCGTATCAGCCAAGCTTGTAAAGCATAGAAGAATTTTAGGTCGAACCTCTTCGAGGCGAACATGACTATTGTGATCATATCTCGTAATATGGTTTCGGCTGCGGCAGAAAATAAAATTATAAAATCATGTACTACTTTTAACTTTGCGTACGAAATATTAGCTCGTTTGATAAATCTTTCAGGGAGTTATTTAAATCTGGTCCGATATTTTTGATTACTGCCAGCAAAGGCGGAATACATCAAACGAAACTTGATGTATTCTCCATCTGTGAAACCAAAATTGATGACACCATCACTGACAATGACGTTAAAATTGATGGCTATGTTTGTTATAGGAATGATCGGAATAGACGAGGTGGAGGTGTTCTAATTTTTGTTAATGAAAACTTGGATAGCCACCTTTTGAAACACCTTTACTTCGAAAATGTTGAATCACTATGGGTGAAAGTGTGCCTGAAAAAAACTAAACCTATTTACGTGTGTGGGGTTTACAGGCCACCTGGAGGTAGTGATTAGCAGAGTACCGAAAACCTGTGTACTTATTTTAAACAGTGTTTTAACAAGTTTTTATCTTGGGAGATTTTAACTGTAACATGCTTTCAAAATATGCTCTTTCCTCCAAAATAAAGGAATTATGCTCCACTCTTTTCCTAAAACAACATATAACGGAGCCAACTCGTGTTACTGAAAATAGTAGCACTCTTATAGACTTATAGACTAACAGTTCTTGTATTTCTAAAACTGGTGTCATGGATTTAGGCATCAGTGATCACAATTTAGTTTATGTGATCAGAAAATTCAAAAGGCCAAAATTTGAACCTAAAACATGCAAGGTTCGTAGCTACAAGAACTTCAGTGAAGAAGCTTTTCTGAAGGACCTCAGGAATTTAGACTGGTCATATTTTAATAATTATGATGACCTTGATGAAGCATGTGAGAAACTGAATAAAAATGTTAAAACAGTGGCTGACAAACATGCCCCTTTCAAAACACATAGATTTTCTGGCCGTGTTGAGGCATGGGTCACTGATGAATTAATAATAGCCATCAAAGAAAGAGACTTCTTGAAACGGAAAGCATCAAAAACAAAATCCATCATAGACTGGGAAGCTTTCAAACAAAAAAGGAACCAGGTAATAGGTCTCAAAAATCGACTTAAAAACGAGTACTATAATGACGTTTTGCAGGACTTTCAAAAACGGCCAAAACAACTTTGGAAAACCCTAAAATAACTGGTTCCTGATAAGTCAGGCAATACTACCTCGATAAAACGAGTAGTCCAAAACGATGGTACAGAAACTTCTCACCCAAAAGAAATTTCCAACACATTCAATTCATTTTTTGTCAGTGTTGGTGCCAAACTAGCCTCTAAATTTTCTTCTGACACTACTAATGTTAATCCACCTGTTAGCGGACACGATTTTCGGTGGGCTCGTATTGAGACCAAAAGTGTCAAAAAAATAATTAGTTCACTAAAACTTAATAAAGCTACAGGCTTGGACGGAATTGGTTCACGACTGCTAAAAGCAGGTTCGTCAGTTTTAAGTATTTATTTATCAAGTCTTTTCAACAAATCTTTATTTACTGGTTATGTACCTAAATGTTGGAGACTAAAAGGGTCTCGCCTATTTTTTAAAGTGGCAATAAAACAGATCCTACTAATTATCGGCCTATCTCCATTTTGCCAATTCCTATGAAAATTTTTGAAAAGTTAGTGCATGAGCAAATGTCTCATTTTATTTCTCTTTTCCACAGAAACTGCAGTAGTCAATGTCTCTGATTTTATTCTTACTGAGCTCGACCAACATAACTTTGTTTGTGCTGTGCTCATTGACCTTAAAAAAGCTTTTGACACTGTTGATCATAAAATTTTGTTAAAAAAACTATGGTGTTTTGGCATCAGAGATGCTGCCTTTGACTGGTTCGAGTCCTACTTAACGGGCCGAATGCAGCTGACTCTTGTAAACGACACAGGATCAGATCTGCTTCATGAAGACGCTTTTGGGGTGCCGCAGGGATCTGTGTTGAGGCCCCTGCTCTTTCTTTTGTATATTGATGACTTAAAATCTGTCATCAATTCAAACTACCACCATCTATATGCAGATGATACAATAATTATTTCGTCTCATAAAAACTTGGATACCCTTGTCTCCCAGGTTGAGTTAGAACTTTCGCAAGTCGACCTCTGGCTGAATAATAACAAAATGACTATTAATACGGACAAAACTGAAACAATCTTTTTCGGCAACCACAGCCAGTTAAAAAAAGTTGAGAACAAAACTATCAACTATATGGGTATTCCTTTGAAGAGGAGCGAAAAAGTTAAATATCTTGGGGTAACATTTGATCAAAAAATGCAATGGGAAAAGCACATTAATGACATAAATAGAAAAATACTAATTAAATATTCTAAACTTAGAACCATTGCATCCTGTTGAACACCTCACACAAAAAACCTTCTAATTAATGCACTTGTCATGTCATATTTCAACTACTGCTCCTCGGCATGGGCTTGTGCCACCCAAGGTAGATTGGGAAAACTAGAAAAACGATTAAAATGTGTCCGTACCTTTCTTGGGAAAGAGAGGGAATATTCAATGAATAATTTACTCATCAAAAACGATGCCATATTAGTTTTCAAAGCCATGAATCACATTGCTCCTGATTACATGCGCTCAAAATTCCTTTTGACAAAAAACTGTCATAATCATCAAACAAGAGGAGCTTCAAAAAACAGGTTCACACTTCCCTTGGTCAACACGGAATTTGGCAAAAAAGCCTTCCCATTTAGAGCTGCAAAAGTGTGGAATAATCTTCCAGACCAAGTGACCTGTGATGGAAGTCTGCTTTCGTTTAAGACTTCCATCTCTAATGTATTTGGCAAATTCTAATGGAGATCACTTTTTAACTTTTTAATTTTTGTTTTTTATTCTTTTTCTTTTCAATTTTCACAGATTATAAATGTTACTATGTTTGATTGAGCTGAGGCAGTCTAAGGTTTATCATTTTTTGTTTCTTTTTTGTTCTAGTGGCCCCCAGTGGAAACAATCCACTAACTATAGGTTTTTGTGATTTTCTGGGCTAGCCACTTTAAATATTTATTATTATTATTATTATTTATCTTTAAAAATCGCCTGAGGAGATAGATAGATTGATAGATAGATAGATAGATAGAGACAGGGCAGCTAGGCTGGACGCCGCTACATTATTGTGTCCTTGCTAAAGCCTCAAAAAATTTCTATTTTCCTGCAAGCCAATGAAGATGCTTCATTTTAATCTTTGCCAATTTGATAACCAATCTGAACAGTTTGTGTACTCTTCATGGCCAGAACATTTTGTGTACGGCCATGAAGAATTGGGTCTTTTTAACACCTGTTAATTTTGTTAAATTTAGTAAGGCTGTTTGTCTTGATGCAGAAATCAAGACATTTGGTCTAGAAATCTGTTTGCTGTCTTAGGTGTCAAAAGTGACGAAGAGACCTGGGGACAGGTGATGTTCAAATTTTAAGCTATAAGCTTAAATAACATACGCATGTAGCGCTGTTTGGCTTGGGAGTTTCTTTCTCGAAAATTATTTTAAAATCTCTAATCAAGGCTAAAGCGATTGTTTCAAGCAAAGAAATGTCGACAGCTTGGGTCGAAAACGGAAATCACTTCTTCCAATCTGCTTGTGCCACACACTACACATTGCCATCATGTCAATAATAATGTTTCATGTTGTGTTACTTCCTTACCGTATTTATTGAGCATACCATATTTTGTATCAAATGTAGTTTGCTAATCTCTCCACAAGGATATTAAACAAACCCCTCGCACACGAAAGCTTAGACACAAACGAATGTGTCAAGCAAATCCTACCTAGTTTGAATCCGTCAGAGTAAACACAAAATAATTTCCCAAAGCAAATTTCCGGAATATGGAATCACAGTCCCGATATTTACTTGTACACGCATCTAAGTAAGTGATTACGTAGTGAATCAAAGTTATTTTCAGTCTATTTCAACGCACAAAGGCATTGTTAAGACTTAGAGACAATTTTAAAGAAACAATTAAATCTCACAGCCCAGGGATTCTATTTCTATTGCCGGCAATTCAATATGGGTAAGTGAATGTTACCATAGCCTCGGATTAACTTACGCCGTGTGCAGGAAATTGGGGAGTTATCACACCTTGTGGGTTGTTAGATGTTGCAGGAAATTGGCTGGTAGAGCGCAGATCCTAATCGGGTTTGTGCAGCCCTCGAGACCCTCCTGGAAAAAAATCCAGTGTATATTCCTTGAGGCTTGACCATGTAAATTATGCACATCTGTAGTAAACAAATAACATCACACAGGAATTCATCTATACAGAAGTAACTAATCAAAAAGTGCTGACTGCAGAAGATTTGTTTCTGACCCAGCATAGTTTTTCTTACAACTATTCCATTGGTCTCCCGGCTAAATCAAATGCAGCTATTTAAAAAAACTCTATACAACAAACTTTTTACAGAGCTCCAAGATACAAAACTGGTGCTATGCCATAACCAAAAATTATATGTATTTTTAAAGATATATATAAACTACCTGCAACATAGATGCAGGCTTTTTATGAAAAATACTTACAAGACCACATTTTTTTAGCATATCTGGCTAATGCAAGACTTATAAAATTATGTACAAAGCTTATTTTATGATTAAAGTGGTTGCAATACTTCCTACTGCCTTAGATGTAGCTAATGGCTGCTTCAATCATCGCAATGTATCTTTTTTACTGCTCAAAAAGCAGAAACATGGTGAAACATTACCAAAGAGCAATGAAAGTTTGTTCTTAGAAACATTTTCTAGCTTTTGTAGTTTTGAGGGTTTTTTTGTATTTAATGAATGATCACAAGTAACTACACAAGTTTTGGTTCTTGTGAACTACACAAGTATGTAGATACTAAAAGTAGCAGCAGTAACCAACAGTAACCAGCAGTATTTCGAAGTAACCACCAGAGAACCACCAGCATTATTAAGTAACCACCAGAGAACCAGCTGTTTTTTTAAGTAACCACAAGAGAACCAGCAGTTATTATTAATTTACTCCAGATAAGGCAGCAACATCGGCGCAAAGGTGTTGTGATTTTTATGCACAACACTTTATGACCTTAAAACTACAAAATGTGATAAATAAAAGGGCACCTAGTTACCAAGGCTTTTTTCTGATACTTTATGCTCTTGGTAACCAGCTACTTTTAAGTTGTTTTTGCTAGGTTCAGTAAATGAATTTCGCGAAGATTAATTTTCGAAAATATGAATAAAATTCACAGAATTTGCGATAATTAACCAACTAAGTTATTTATTTCGCCTAAAGGCAATAATGGAAACAAGAAGAACAGAACGAAAATAGTGTTTTCGGGATTAAAGTTCATTCTTTAAAATAAAATGTAACACGTTTCAAGGAAAAAACGTTCATATAGAAAGCTTATTTTTTTTACTTAAACAGAAACCATGTGAAAAAAACCCGTATATTTTCTGCTGGAAGCCACGATGTTTCTCCACAACATTTATTAATTTATTCGAACTTTACTTTGTCTACCAAAAGAAAAAATGTCTCGTTTTGGACTCTCCTCCGTAAAGTGTTTTATTAGGTTTACAACACACAAATTGCAAATGAAAATCCTTTGGTTAAATACATAATCTGATTAGGCAGAATAATTTTTTAGGGAGCATTGAAAAATAAACTTAATGTGTGTGATGTGTGTAATCGCTGCGAAAAATAAACTTAAATTTGATATGGATTCCTCAACAGTGGAAAAATGGCAGTAGAGGCATCTCTCACACTCGATGACTTCAAATTGTGCAGTTTATTAATTCATTCAATTCATTTGAACTTTAACGTCTACCACAAGAAAACAATGTCTCCTTTTGGACTCTCATCCGTATAGTGTTTTTCCTTATATTTGGTTTACAATTAAGATATTAGTTTGTTATTTATAATATATATTTTTTTTGTTAATTCCTGCGTGTGGTTTTAAAAGACTTGTGTCTCAACTGTTTCATAAAGCCCGAGTCACACCAGACATAAACATTTCAGAAAAATAAGTCATGAACTGTTGTGTACATTATAAAATGTTTCAGTTTTCTTGTGGCCACTTAAAAAATTGCTGGTTCTCCGTTGGTTAATTCAAAATACAGGTGGTTCTCTGATGGTTACTTCAAAATACTGCTGGTTAATGCTGGCTCCCACTTTTATTAAAAGTGACACAAGTAATCTTTGTCTTCACATGCTGTTTGGATAAACTATCTTTATTATAATTGACACATATACAGTACTGTGAAAAGGTTTGTTAACATCATGTTCGTGTAACAAGCGTGGTGCACACGAACCACGATAAAATCGTGGTCTTTATGTATAACAAACATTCAAACATTCTATCGTGGCCACCACGCTAATATTATTATCCCACGATTATTTTCGCGAGCTCCACGATTTTTATATCTAGTATAATTTAATTTTTTTTCTTTTCAAAAAAGTCTATCATTAAAGTTAATTTGTTTGTTTCAGGTTTTATCAAGCTAAAAAAGCATATTCGTAGTTTTTGCTTGGTGTATAATTTTTTGTCATGTACGCAATTGCATTTTTACGAAATGTCATTTGTCTAGAAAAGTTAAATTTGTCTGCGCCGATAGAAATGCTTTTTTAGATTGCATTTTAAAAGTTTAAAAACGAAAAACGGGATAGAAATGTTTTTTTAGATTGCATTTTAAAAGTTTAGAAACGAAAAACAGCGATAGAAATGTTTTTTTAGATCGAATTTTAAAAGTTTATAAAGGAAAAGCGGGCGATAGAAATGTTTTTTAAGATCGCATTTTAAAAGTTTAAAAACAAAAAGCGGCAATAGAAATGTTTTTTAAGATCGCATTTTAAAAGTTTAAAAACGAAAAGCGACGATAGAAATGTTTTTTAAGATCGCATTTTAAAAGTTTAAAAACGAATAGTGGCGATAGAAATGTTTTTTAAGATCGCATTTTGATTCACGAACGATTAAAATC
This sequence comes from Hydractinia symbiolongicarpus, assembly GCF_029227915.1. NCBI lineage: Eukaryota > Metazoa > Cnidaria > Hydrozoa > Anthoathecata > Hydractiniidae > Hydractinia > Hydractinia symbiolongicarpus. Next base: position 25,740,565 of record NC_079879.1, read on the forward strand.
TATTATATGACAAGCTTTATGACAACGAATTAAAACAACAAGTGTTAATTTATTTTTTTGCTCTTGGGTTTTGATTTAATTGATAAACTAATACGGTCTTTGTTGTTTTACAATAGAAGTTATCTATCGTGGACACCACAGTGTAATGTTTAATTTTTGTTCGTGTAGTCCACAAAACATGATCGTGAGGTCCACGATTGTTAAAAAAATACACATCATGGGCTATCGCGGTTCGTGCGTAACATGAAATAAACACGAACCACGATGTTAACAAACCTTTTCACAGTACTATAGTGTAGTGTAGGTTTTATCAGCAGCTTAATTATTTGGGACAAGATCACATCAAACTTACTGCCACAATCAAATCCTACTTACTGCCGCCAGTATTTAGGAAGAAGTCATTATCTACAGACAACCGATCGTTTGCTGAAATTAACCAGCTTGTTATTACATGATTTGTATGATGTAAACAACAAGTAAAAAAGAAGGAAAGGAAAAAGTGAACATACGCAAAACAAAAAGTCCCACTCATCTTGTTTTTTTATTATTACTTGACCTCCCTGTTAGGGTGAAGATAATATTGGGAGGAGATATTTATCTTCAGATGTACAACCTTTTTTAATTTTGTAGGAAAACATTCTACTTGAGATAATGAAGCAAAAGGTAAAGCAAAGAAATTCCTTCAAAAAAGGTGACCAATGTGTTCAAAATCCAGATACAAGAAAATTCCGAAATCAAGTAAAGAAGAACGTTTTTACTCACAAAAAATCACAAACTGGTAAGTTCAAATTGTTTTTCTTTTATTGAGATAAATGTTAACAATGTATTTATTGATACACACTAAATTTAAATATTAGCATCTGACTTTTTCCATCGACGGTGGATTTCAATCTAAAATATATAAAGAGAAGTAGTGACAGCTGATACTAACAAAGAACAACAATCAGATTACACTTGATACCTACTGTAACAAACTGACATATCCCTTACACCTTAGTTTGTTTTAGCTAAGTTGAGTACATTTTCATTAAACTTGTGAAACACTATTCAAGTCACATCCTATGTTAAAGTTGTGTATTACTACACAACAACGGCAAATTTTTAGATTCCCATGGCTGGGGTCCATTTGTTATATACTCTTTCTTTAACAAGTGCAGTAACTGCAATTGTTGCACCTGTTTTCCCATTTTGTGTAGTTTCAGTGCAAAAAAGAATGTTAACTCTAGCTAAACTGTTTTAGAGCAGAGTGAATAGTGCACTTGTTTCATCAGAAAGATTTGTAACTTACATTTGACAGTCAAAACTCTATTCCATCAATTGCACGTGATTTTCTATTTCTTTAGTTCAAACCAAGCACCATTATGAAAAAATAATTAATTATCGAGGTTTCTCAACAACAAACACTAATTATTCATAAAATGTAAACAAAAAGGATAGCCTGCAAAAGTAAACAAAAAAACAAAAGTAAAGTTGCATATATGTCGCATAATTAAAATCAACAGCACGTTTGAGTTTTTCATTTCTTTGGTAAAACGAGTGCAACTGGTGCAACAAATGAAAAGATATGCTTTTCTGTCACCAAGCGAATAGACCTAAGCTTTTTATTTTGCTGAGAAAAAATATTGATATATATATAATTTCAGTCAATGGTAACGGGTACAAAGGCTCCAAAGTTTGCGGTTCACTGGTTAAATTGTTAAATAGTCCCTGGTTTTTGTAAGCCTCAAATTTTACGTAATTGAGACAATTTTGAATTGAGCATGTGGACATATAAGTTGCATTATTTAAGATGCACTTTTCTTTAAGCTAGAACTTTTTTTTCTTTGTAAACCTGTTTTAAGTTATGCTGCTGCTCAAATAAAGGCTATGGATGTTATTTATAAATTTATGATAATTACACTTGCTGTTTCTGTTGTAGGTTTAACCTTGGCTGCGTTGGAAAAGCATAATGAAAAAGTAGAGGATGAGTTAGATATTGGTGATTTGGCAATTAGTGAAAAAACTGGAACATCAGTACAGTCTAAAGCTTTTTCTATCAGTGGATTAACAGATTGTTCCAACATGACTTTTAGCAAAGTAATGGATCATTGGAATTCAGGAAATATTATTGATCAAGAGGTTAGTAAATTGTATAACAATTATCTAAACTTCACACAGGTTTGCAAAAATATATTAAATAATTAATTGTCTTCATTAGTAGTCAGTAAAACATGCATATTATAAGAGAATATTGTATTATAAATTATAAAAAAAGTGTAAAAGTTTGCACTACTTGTTATTACTATTACAAAGCATATTCCACCTTGTAGTAGTTCAAGGTTGTTTTGTCAGAAAATTTAAGATGTTAGGGATTAAATTATGTGCACCGATAAATGTCTATACAATGAACATCATTATTTTGTTTTAACATGTCTTTTAGAAATGTGCAATTCTTGCTGCTGTTACAGAGGTAAGTTTTAATGTATTTGTTGCCTTGTGTGTAAATGCATTCTTTTTATTAGAATACTCATTCCTAATTGATAGAGGGCTACCCTGACTGTTAGCTCTTATTTTATTGGAGAGTATTAAATGAGTGCCTTTCTCAAACATGTCTTTTTCATATTTTCAATAAAGAGTGCTGATTCTATAAAAAGGTGGTCACTCTGTGTGGAGACAACAGTTTTCAGACAAATTAAAATTTCTTAATTTGAAGTTTTCTTATTTTGTTTTCTTTCTTTAGAAAAAAGCTTTTAGTAATCTTATTTATTGTAATGAAGCAAATGGAATAAATTAATAGTGTGGAGATGTATATATATATATATCATTATGTAGTGTGTATAGGTTGAACTTTTAGGATTTAAACTTTCTTTATAGGTTATCCGTTCAAAGGGTGGTTCAGAAACTGAATCAGAGTATTTTGCTGCTCTAGTAAGGACTAACTTTTTCTGCCTTTAGCTTACAACAAATGTCATTTAAGGAAATGAATTTGCTTTGGAGAAAATAACCATCTAAATATAATTAAAACAGTTGAAATTTAGAGAAATAATCTCATATTGAAGAAGAACTACTTTGTTCATCACTAACATACTGCCTGGCAGGATTTGATCTGCGGTCCCCAGAACTTAGAGCCACAGACAAACCCACTACACTATGTGCAGCAAAATGTTAGTGATACACTCAGATAGTTTATCCAGATGGTGTGTTCATAGGTGAATTCAAAAAATCTTGATTAATTGTTTTATTTATATTATATTTTTGTTTCAAATTTTGTGTTTCTGTAATGCAGAAAAAATTACCAGCTGTTATATTCAAATAAAAAACACAAATGTAAAGTCCAAAAATGAAATTTACCATTATTTTCAGTTATCAGAAAAATATTAAAACACTTTGTAAATTTTACTGTCTATTTGTGCTATATTATATGTAAAGCCATTGAGTAGATCAACACCAACAGGTAAGTATATATAAAACTTCTTAATAAACCTTTCCAATGTTTAAATGATCAGATTGCCTTCTAAAAATTTTCGTTACTTAATTGATGTAACATTATCACTATTCTAGACAAACATTGTTGTTTTTTAAAAAAATTTGCAAACTGTTTTTAATAGATGACTGTTCTTGAAGCAAGTAAAGACAATGAAAATTCCATCGTAGCCATTTTGTATCTCCTGAATCTAGTTATCAAAAGGTAGTTGCTTATTATCTTGCAAACTCCTACTTAACGTAGAAGTTGATGTCAGTTATTTCCATCCTTGTTTGACTTCGTTTTTTCTACTCCCATGATAATTGGCTTTTTGTCATAGTTTTTTAAGTTTTTTTTACTTATAGCTTCTTCTATTTTAGAATTCCAACTACTTTACTGAAAGCTAGATTCTCTGAAGTGTCAAAGTTGTTGTTGCAAGTGTTAGAAAAGTATTCTGTTGATGGGAAAACATCACTTGTGGCTTGTGTATGTATAACAAATAATTTGTTGTGCTTCTTACATTAACTTATTTATCTCATCATTGAAATAAGAATAAGATAATATGGTACTGAATATTTTTGTTGTTGTTGTTATTGCTTCTTTGTAACTTTGTTGGAAAACTTGTTTCTCTGTTTTTCCAGGCCACTTTTAATGTCCACTTATTTTAGGCCCCAATATCCATTTATTTTAGGCCCTGGACTGTTTAACAACTACTTTGTCAGCACAAGAGTCAGCTGTGTGGATGGAATCTTCAACTCAGCATTGTTTTCAAATCATGTTAAGGTTCACAACTCATTCTAAACCTAAGGTAGGCTTTGTCATATTTCCAGCAATCCCTGTTTTTTAGGCATCAAGATTGAAGCTATAAAAATCTTGATTTAGATTCGCAAGCTGGCTCACAATTCAGTGAAGAACATAACAAAGATCAATCTGATAAACCATCAAAATCATCCAATTGGAACAGCTATCACAAAATTTTGTGTTCATATATTAGCACAACATACATCAGGTTTTCAAAATGTTTTTTCTCTTCTCTGTAAATTGACTTCGGTCATCAACTTTACTCATGTGCAATTCTAAAAACCTTAGTTGCTACTATTCTGTTTTGATTTTTAGAAAATGCAGCAATTTCTCACCACGTTTTAAATTTGTTGAAACTGTGCATTCAGTACTTGGGAGCAGAGGTATTTGATTCATTTATTTTTAAATTTTAATTAAGGGTAAGTTAACCCTGTTTTTGTTGTCTTGCTTAACCCTAATCCCTTAATTAAAACTGCATGTAAACAAATACTTTGTTCCTTGTGCTTATCATTCATATTTCATACAGTTTAAAATTCTTTTTAGAGTTTAAAAGAAATTTGTGAAGCCATATTACGTATGCTAACAATTAATAACCCAGTAAGTATTTTCAGACTATAACATATATAATTAGCACTGTACACCAATCCTTTGTGAAACATATAACATGCAAGAAGTTGTGCGCTCCAAATTGCGAGTTCTGTGTTACTGCCAATAAGGATTAATACAATGAATGGAATGAAACTATATATGCTTTTGAATATTTTATATTTTATTTTTGTATGAAGCTTGTCAACTATGAGCAAACAGCAGTAATTGTCAAAATCATTCCATGTGTATAGAAGCTTACTAATGTCTACTGGTAAATAAGAAAATCATTAGTACAATATTATTTAAATAATAAGATCGCATAATATTTTCTGTTAGCATGCCCAGTTTTTTTCTACACAATTGTGTAATACAAGCTTTACCAAGCTTGACTTCTTTTTTTTTTGTAACCTGTTTTCTCGAAACTTTATTCACAGAGCGTATTAACACAATGGTTAGTTTCTGTTTAAAACCACACAAAAATTTTTAAGTCACAGTGAGCATGATAGTCTTAAATATTATTTGTTTTCATGGTTTAAATGAAGTTCCATTTTTAAAAAATAAAAAATTAATTTTCTTTTAGATTATAAAAACAAATTCCATGCAAACACTGCATGCTTTGTGCACTGCTAACCCGCCTGAAGAAAACTTTTCTGCGGAGTTAAATGCTAAGCTAATATCTGTAAGTGTGAGAAGATCTTCCTTGATTTATAAATGTATTTTTATTCTATGCTAGACAAGACTGATGGTGCAGTTCTTTTTAAGGGAGAGGTTTAAGATAGCACGTAGTACACCCCCATACACATACAAAACGATAGATACCACATGCAAAACGTTTAGGGAGTTAACCAATGTAGCAGGCCTAAAACACTTGATATGGCTGTACTTGTGTTAAAATCTTAATAAAAGAATCCGGTGTTATATTAGTTTAGTTTTTTGTAGGTAACTGCATATGCAATATATATGTATATACATATTTTTTTTGTTAGGCTTTGTATGATTTCCAACCCAGCATCAATGATCCACACGTTACTAATGCTTGGCTTGCACTCATGTTGGCTGCACATTCAAATCTGTCATTGTAAGAAAATAAATTATTTTACTGCATGTTATACTTTGATAATCTTGTATTAATACTGATTTTTATTTGACTAGAATAAATGAGAAATCATGCTTGAAGCTTTTACCAAGATTTTATGGCACTGCAATGACCTACTTTACGTCTGATCACCGTGAAGTAACAAAAGCAGCCGCTGACATCATGAAGGTATGCAATAACAAAGTTATACAAGAACAGACGTAGGATGTGTTTTTTTGTTAATTTTTAATTTTTCTTTACTCAGGAAACAAGTGAAAAATGCTTAGAACCAATAATGGACACTATTGAAGAAGACATCAAAATAAAAGATTCGTCATTCTGCAAAATATTCAAATTAATAGAATCTGGTCTGCGTTATAAGTACCAACCAGTGTGGGATATAGTGCTGCAGTCGTTACAGTATTTATATTCAAAATTTGGAAAACAGTGTGCCTCTGTTATGATTAACAGTGTAACCAGTCTAATAGACCTGCATGCTAGCCCTGCATTTCCTTTCATGTCTAGTTTAAATAGAGCTATAGGAGCTGCTTTCAAGACTTTTGGACCTCAGATGATTTTAAACGAGAGACCATTAAAACTTGTGAGACAAGAGTAAGTAGATTATTTGTGTATTTTTCGTGTATCAAACATGAATGAAACTTTTTATCTATTCTGAGCATATTTCAGCGACCAATGCGACTTCCCACTTGCTTGGCTGCTTCCTGTTATGAAGGATTGTATCCAAAACACACAGCTGGCTTTCTTTATCTCCTACTTTCTTCCTATGGCGGCTACATTGAGAGGCAAAGGTCTGTTTTGTTTTTGTCGTAGTTTCTGTGCTATCATGAAACCTAGATGATTGTAGTATGACTTTTGGTTTCAGCATTAAAGTGTAGAGAGTCGAAGCAAGACTTAGAAGCTAAAGTGTATGAAACGCTAGTTACTCAGGTAGGTACCAAGACGCGGTTTATACCAATCAAATACGAACTTATCACTCACCTTCACATGGATTTGACATTTATTTTGCTGGTGTAAACAAGTAAAAATTGGCAAGATAATAGGAAACACGGTTAGAGAAATATTACAGGCATATTGATGAAAAAGCTTATTTTTATTATTATTAAAGATTCAAATTCCTTTTTACATAAAAACGACAGACAAAAGTGAAATATATGGATGATATAAGAATTTCACATGATTACTATGTCTCACCAAAATAACATGCCTGAAGATTTTTCTGTGAAGACATATGAGTTAGAAATTTCATAAACTTTCTTTTATGGGTTAATAAGGATGAAAAAAATGGTGTGCTCTGTTAAGACACACATTTTTTATACACAACGATCAAACACAGTTAAAATAGTTGTGCTTTTTTATGTTTTGAATGTTCTGCTTTTTTAGATTTGGGCTTTATTACCTGGATTTTGCACCAATCCCACCGATTTGAAAGAGGTAAATGGATGATTGAACAAACGATTTGTTGTTGTTGTTATTGTTAAGTTTCTTGTCTCTGGTCATGATATGTTTGTACTATAATGAATATGAATATATATATATTTTTTTAGTCTTTTAAAAGTATTGCGAAAATCTTGGGAACGGCATTGATGGAAAGAAATGATCTGCGACCTCTGGTATTGCAAGCCTTAAGAACATTAATTAACAGGACGCTTGATGGTGAGTTATGCTCGCACGAACTTACGTATCTAATGTAATAAACGATTTGCTTTTAAAAGTAAATTTTTTTAATTGCGAGTTCTAAATTTGAAATGCGAAACTTACACTTGTGTTTTGTTTTTCAGAAGAGGAGTTAACAGTTATTGGAAAGTTTGCAAAGAATTACATGCCTATTCTATTTAATTTGTACACCTCCAACGATGAGAACTGTAAAGCCATATCACTGTCCATTCTTGAAACAATCAAAGCATTTCTTGTTGTTGCAGAATCCACAGTAAGTGTGCAAATAATTTTTATTGATTAAAACATCACAACTAAATAAAGATAAATTACATTATTCACATTAGTTTTTTTGCGTATTAATTTATGCGCAGTAAGAAAAATGATTTTGCGAAAAATAATTTTTGCGCAGTACATACGTACGTAATTCGCGCGCGTGATAATTTTTCGCATAAGTTCGAACTTTTGCACTAATAGAAGATACTAAAATTTAGGACTAAAAAATAATATGGATGCGTTTCTCTTATGTAAACTATAGAATCGTGATATATCATAAGGAATTTTTGCGCACTAACTAACTTTCTTGCGTGAACTTACAAAAGTTGATACACGTTAAAATAAGTACAAGATACCTCGTGCTGCTCACCTTCTCGATGTTTTTAGGTCTGCAGCTTCTTTTCACTTGTACTGTAGCTTTTTTACCTCCTGTAATAGGATTTTATATAGCCGATCTCAAAGTGAGATTATTCAGTACTTGTGTTAAGTCAACTTTGCTACGCAAAATGGTGCCTGCTGTTGATGGTTAGTACTTGGTGTCTGTTTACACATTACAAAAATGTAGTCCACTTATATGAATTGTATCTTTCGGTTTAGCTTGTACAAACATTCGTAAAGAAGATATTTGAAAAACTTAAAGAAGAAGACTCTGCAGAGAAAAGGTTTCATTTTATTTGCAGGTTGTAAACACACCTGAGGCATTGTTAGGTGATTTCCAACACCAACCTTTTCTTTGTTGTGCGTGTATAGGCATCTTTTGATGGATTTAGCAGTATGTATGGTGAAGTACTCAACAGAGGAACAAGTACGAGGTTTATACCAGCTTGTCACTGGTCACGTGCAGGTAAGCTTGAAGTTTATTGGTTGAGAAAAGGTCTTAATACTATATAAAATAATTTTTATTTTTTTGTTCGAAAAGGACAAGGATAAAAGCATGCAAAAGAAGGCTTATCGTATACTGGAAGAAATCTGCTCCAGTAATTCTGAAAGTTGTAAAAATTTGGTGGAAGAAAAATTTGACGAGTTAAAGTCAGTGTTGGTGGATTCGTTATCAAGTGCAGTTCCGTCTTCAAAAGCTGTGAGTTTTTAAAAAATGACGAGGAATATTCTCTGTATGTGTTTCAGCTATAACTGAAGTGTTATTTGACTTTTTAGCCACGTCTTGGTTGCATTTCTTCTCTTGTGAAGAAGTTATCAAATGAGAATAAAGATTTCTTACAAGTAATTATACCTGAGGTAAAACCATTGTATATTTTTTGAGCTGTTTGTTTATTTGTTATTCTGTTGATTTCAAACGAACCCGGATGGGTGCCTGTCGTAACTGATAAAACTTTTATTTCTATTTACAGGTCATTTTATGCACCAAAGAAATTGGTGTTAAAGCCAAAACAGCTGCTTTTGATTTGTTGGTTGATATTGGATCATCATATGTTTTTTTGAGTACTCTACCCAAAGAAGGTAGGTAAAGACAGCTTTTATCACCTCACTCTGCTCCTGCTCAAATTGGTGTACCAACAATTTAAGCAGAGCGCATAATATATTTTCTTCGAATAACTGATTTTTTTTTCAATGTTTAGAGTGTATTGAGCAGTATTTCCATTTCGTTATGGCTGGCTTGGCTGGCTCCCCTCACATGATCAGTGCAACGCTACTGGCTTTCACGAAACTTGTTTTTGAATACAGATGTAAGTATTTCCGCTACGTTTTGTCATGTAACGAATGTAAAGAATGGCGGTTTAATGTTAGTATTCGATATATGATGCAAGGATGGGGATGTGTTGTTACTTTGAAGCTTGTGTGTACTAGCTACTTTTCTTATATATTTTAGATTGCATATCAGCGAAGCTAGTCGCTACATTGCTCGATGCTGCTATAACATTATTGAAATCAAAAACAAGAGAGGTCATCAAATCCTGTTTACTTTTCATCAGGGTGAGTATGATGATTAATTTTGTCGGAACAGACTTGATGCTGTTTTGTAATTTAGTAATGTAGTTTATCTTGTTTGTTTGTTTTTTAGGCCGTTGTCAAAATCCTAGATGCAAATGAACTATCTGGACACTTAGAGAGCTTGGTAAATCCTTATTTTGTTTAGACAGCTTGGATATATTTTTACTAACTACAGAATACTTTGATAATGTGTTTTTAGATCAAGAACTTGTTTGTGTGGAACACGCAGAATAGCAGTGCTTACAGACAACAAATCAGACGAATCCTCGAAAAACTCGACAAAAAATGCGGGTAAATAAATTTATTATTGTGTGGCCGTTGTTGGTTTTGTTGTTGTTGTTGTCGTCTTTTTTGTTGTTGTCGTCTTCCTTGTTGTTATTGTTGTCGTTGTCGTTGTTGTTGTTGTCGTTAGAATATTGTTGTTAAAATCGTTGTCGTTGTTGACGGTGTCACGTTGTTGTAGTTCTAGTTGTCGTTGTTGACGTTGTCACGTTGTTATTTCGTTGTCGTTGTTATTGTTTTCGTTGTTGTTGTCGTTGTCGTTATTGTGGTTGTTATTTCGTTGTCGTTGTTATTATTTTCGTTGTTGTTGTCGTTATCGTTATTGTGGTTAGCATCGTTGTCGTTGTTGTTGTTGTTGTTATTGGTATTAGCATCGTTGTCGTTGTTTTCGTTGTTACGTCGTCTTCGTTATTGTTGATTTTGTGGTTGATGTTGTTGTCGTTTGTATTCTGGGTTTGTTGCGTTCTTCTGTCACGCATATATGTATTTTATCTGTCAAGTTATCATCTGGTGAAGTCTCTTGTTCCAAACGAGCACAAACGATTTATCGTTCAAATTCACAAAACAATTGAAAGAACAAAAAGACAAAGAGAGGCATATCGGAACTCTGTAAGTTCATCATTTCATCTTTTTTTTTGAAAATTGTAATCCTTCTCGCCACCATTTTATATTACGTTCATGTTTTGTTTGTATTGTTTGTTTGTTTTTCTTGCTTCCTTCCAATCTAAGTAGTTTTTCTAAATTTTTAGCAAGTAGAATTGTAGAGATACAGTTTAGGGATACTGTAAGATCTTTGAGTATGATTGTATAGTCGCGAAATTCCCTGAGAGGTCTGTATTAACATTAGAAAAATAACTCTGAAGAGTCTGAGGACGAAACTACAAAAGAAACCACGTGGGATGATGTACTTGCAGATTCAGACGAAGAAGAAAACGAAGACAAGAAGAAAATAAAACAACAAGAAAAAAAACAGAAGAAATCTAAGGTAAGAAAAGTTCACAAAAGATTCTCTCAAAATTTTCACAAAGATTCTCTTACGATATAAACCTTATTTTTTATCAGCATGCTAAAACATGGATTGTGGAGAACGAAGAAGGGGTTGACTTACTTGATCCGACAGTTGCTAAAAATATTGTTGGTAAGTACACTGAAAGAGACGTCATATTTCTCAGCGCAGCACGATTTCGAAGTTTGATTATCATGCTATTCTCTTTTATAATCATTATCTCCGTAAATAAATGTAAATCTGGCGTCTTCTCCGTTAAAATTGATTTGCAACTTTGTATGACTGACAATTTACATGAACCATTCTTTTTTTCAGCAACAAAACCAAAGCATAAAAAGATGATCAAACATGATTTTTCATTCTCTTCGGATGGTAAAATCGTCGTCAAAGATGAAGAAGAGGAAATCGAGAACAATGGTGAAGCAGCATTAGATGTTGGAGAAAAAGATATTTTAGGAGGTTTGTGGGATTTGATATATCCTCCACGCGGTTTATTTGTACTGCGCAGATAAGGACTCACAAACATGTAGTTACAGACCATTGAACTTTTTTGCTTCTTAACGAGGTTAATTTACGCAGTGAAATCTTTCTTGGTTTTTTTGTTAAGATTATTTTTGTGAGAAAGATATTAAGTAAATTACAGAAAACACAATTGTGTATGATATCCAAAACTATATGTCAAAGAAAAGTTATTTTATTCCTCATTTTCTCGAATTTCGCAAATACAGTATTATAAAATTTTTCGGGAGATTAATTTTTGCTTTCCTATTGTCATTATTTTCCGCTAGTTGTTGTACGTGACTTTCCCCTAGTTGTTGTACGCGACTTTCCGCTAGTTGTTGTGCAAATTTATAACAACCTTTTTTTAGGATATGACAAGACACCAAAGCAGATGAAACTGGGTAAAAGAAAGCGTATGGAAGATATGCCAGAAGACGAGAACGTGTTTCAAAAGTACGAACATGGTGGAGTTGGTATTCATCGACATCGAGATACAGATGATTCTGGTAAAAAGAAGTTAGGAGCAGATTACAAAGCTAAGGTTTGTTTCTTCAGCACGGTTTATAAACGGTCGGATAATTCATTTTATCGTTCTATGAATTTATTTTGAGATATAACTTTTTGTTCACGACGTAAATATTAAAGAAATTGGGTAAAACAAAAATTTATATTATTATTAAAATTGAACCATATGTTCATCTTATTGTCAGAAGAATATTTAATGTGAAAGTAACATCTCGTCGTTCATTACTATTGTTGAACAACTTGAAGTACCCAAATTTGATCATCCACACATAGTCGCCATCATGGATTGATAAACAGACTCTATGTCTTTGCGAGAGAAAAAAATGAAGATGATTTCTGAGATTGACAAGCAGAATTTTATATTTTTCTTTAATCTATTTTAATTGTAGAAAGCTGGAGGTGATATGAAGCTGAAAGGGAAGCCTGACCCGTACGCTTATATTCCACTCGATCGACAAAAGTTAAATAAAAGGTAATTAATGAAGTTTTGAATTTTTTTTTCTAATGAAAACAAAGTAATTTTATAATGACTGGTTAAATACTCCAACTTTTCTTTAAAGAGGCCGCGTTTACATGAAACTCGAAGTGAAGTAGCTAGAACCGGTTTAAGTTTACATTTCTTCAGCTGAAGTAATACTCACTTCAAATGAATTTCGGTCATAATAAAATTTCCACTAGGTGCGAGATCTTTACCTGGACAAATTACACCCTTTACGCCGAAATTAGACATGAGTAAAACATGTAAACAGTCGCACTTTTAACTGCAGTGTGGGAATTTTATTTTCGCCCTAATTTCACTCCCGTCATATAAACAGCCTCAAGATTGATATTTTTTTATTTACAGAAAAAAGGCGAAACTTTCTGGTCAATTTCATGGAATGGTTAAGGCGACCAGGAAAGGAGCTGCAGCTGCTAATAAATACAAAAAGAAAAGAAAGTGAAAGTATTTTGTAAACGTTGTTTTTACTTGAAATATTTTTTACATACAAGAGTTGTCATTTAATACATAACTAGAATTATAATTTAGAATGCTAGCTGTAACTACGTGTTTCAGTGTACAGTGTACATTTGCCTGGAATTTGCGATATTAATTTTATTACATCAAGTAAAAAAAAAAAATTTCAAAAAAATTAAATTTCAGGACAGTTACTTCGCGAGAATTAAAAATTACTTCGCGAGAATTAAAAAGCAAAATAGGAATTTAGTTACATTTTTTCTGTATTAAAAGTGTCCGCTATTTTTTTTTTCTTTTTTTCTTTTTTTTTTTTTTTAAGAAAAAAGGTTTCGCAACAAAAAATTTAAAAATGGCAGTCATTTGCAAAATTTTCCATATTTTCGGCGAAAATTAGCTTCCTCGAAATTTTGCGAAAATTCACAAAACCGATTTTTCTTTCGATTATATATAAACGATATAAAAATTTGACAAGTGTGTTTTATCGTATAAGAAGTAACAAATGAAGCAGAAACCCGACCTACGCTTTTTACAAACATTGTGTTAGAACAAAAGTAGACTTTCTGCCTCATCACACTTACTAATAATCTAGAATTGTCATACACTATCTTTTTCCATAATTGTATCACTGTGAGACGAGAGCTCTTGTAAAATTTTTGCATCTGAACATTTTAATTGTAGCCGGAAATTTTTGCAGTTTAAGCCTTCTTTAGATTTTTCACAGGGATAATTTCGCGGATTAGCCTATATTTATGATTATCTAACACTCAAATTTATGACTGTTGTGTGAGAATTCTAGATTTAATAATCCTACGTGCCTTACCCCTTTTAAATTTTTAAAATACATAGTATTTTTAACTAAGAACCCCACCTCTAAACTAAGCAGGCTGTGGTTGGCAGTCAACTATAATTGCATTTGTCATTGTGATCCTCGAGCTTGTTAGTTGGTTGCGCTGTACCTAATTTTTTACCGGCAGTTTTGGCATCTTAAACTCTACCCTGCTCCTCGGATCGTGTTTCTCAGCAATGAACATAATTTTTTTCTTTCGAAAGCCACTTTGGTGCTGATACATGTTGCTTTTGAGAAGTTCAACTGGGAGGGATAGATGTGAGCCCTAAAAGCTGCTAAATTGGCTTGTTTATTAAAAATTAAACTTCTAAACTTTCATGTCTCATTTTATTTACAAAGTTCGTATATTCGGTTGCTTAACCATAATCTAACAAAGTTAAAAATTCTACAAAACCATCCTTCTTTAAAATATATTATTTGTCATCATTAAAAATAATAAAAAATTATTTCCAACCATACCACGATTTTACAAAGTCTCTTCGCTTCTACTAGTTTTAAGGTCAAATCCTGCTTTCTAGACTCTGTACGACTTCTGTTATATGTAGGTAAATTTTTAAATGTTTTAATTCTATCCCCTGCCATAACACTTAGGCGGCGTTTAAATGAATTTCAGTTCGCGCTAATTAAATCACCTTGGTCTCTGTTGAGAAGCGTTGTATTGTCTACATGATGCGAGTAAAAACCTAACGTAAACACACCGAAATAAGTGCTACTGCACATACGCAGTTATTACTTGGTTGGTGTAAGAGACGTCTACGGTCTAAAATTTTACTTCAATTAAGACGAAGGAAACTTTCAACTCCACCTTAAAATTAAAAAAATATATACCATAATATTGATCTTTGATGTATAAATATATCTGAAAATAAATAGATGACACAATAAAGGCACTCTAAAATTTATACATAAAAATATTACAAAAATATACACATAATATATTACTATATAGTGAAATCTCATAAGGAAAATTTGTTCAATAAGAAAAGTTAGAGATAAATGAAAAAATAACAAATGACAAAAGAAACAAAGGCGATGTTCTATGAAGACATTAAGATAGAGACAGCCCACTGCATATTTCTTTAACTTTATTTACATAAAAAAACAACATAACTTTCATCCAAATCTTTTATTTATCAGCACACAACAACATCCGCCATTATTTTTGGAGGTGGGCTTTCAACCCTAGGTCTTTCTTTCTCCATTTTTTTCAAAATGGTAGCAGTGCCAGCATTTCGTGGTAACCGTGGGTTTACAACATTTTTTACCGTTCTCTTAATAACATCCGATTTCGGATCACAGGCATACTCAATCTTGGGAAACATCATTACATGTGTGGTTGTCGGAAGTGGAGCTGTAATACGGTTCAAAACTGAAGCATCTTTTAATGGTTTGCCTAAAAAAAATTAAAATCGTTATTTACTGGTAAAATAATAATGAAAAGGATAGAGAGATTTCCTGAAGCTAGCAATCTGCGCAATTCTGGGCCAAAAGATATATTCGCGAAACTCAACACCTGTGCCAGTTTGCTTTGCTAAATAATAATTTTGGGCCTTTTTGATAGAAATTGGAATGATAAACAAAAAAGTATATAATGACTGACATCAAAATTTTATATTTTGTAATCTTGATACAATTTTAGGCCAAAATCACTCCAAAAATTAATAATGCATTGTTTTCTACATGATTTGGCACACATTACAAAAATAAACCTGCTAAATATATTGGTGCATTAAAAATATCGTTTTAAGGCGAAAAATTGTCTTCGTGTTAACAAAAATTTGGCATAGTATGGAAAAAAATAGTAAGGATAATAATCAAGATGTTGATTTTGTGTCGCGTATACCATTAATACCATTTTAGACCAAATAGGAAAAAATTTCATGTTTTCACTCAACTAGTGGAATGATTTGCGACCAACAATCCGAGTTAATATTCTCTAATTTTCAAATTTTGCTATTTTTCTCTAAAGATACAGCAACGCATTAATTCTCTTGAAATTTTGTTTTCATAGAAGTTAACGGTTTCTGGTTTTCATTTTTACAGTATTCAGATTGAAGAAGAATAAACAAGAGGTATTTAGAAAATGAACCTCTTAACTATTTACCTTTTTCAGATTGTTCAAACTCTTTCAACGATTTTGCTGTCAATCGATTACCAGATTTCTTACCCTCTTCTAAGACCTCTAACTGACCACGTTTAAATTGATCTAAGTTCTTTTTCTCAGACATACGAGCGCTTTTATCAAACCGAGATGTCGACTTTCCACAAGTACTGCTTTTTTGTAAATTTTGACTTTTGCGAGCAATGTTAAAATGCACGCTTGTTACTTTTGAAAGGCTTGGTTTAGATTCTCTGTTTGTGTTCTGCTCTAAACCTAAGAAAAATATAATAAATACGTACAAAATATTGAATAAGAATTTCTTGCGTTCGTTTTCCTCTAAAGCTAACAAACAGATTATAAACAGGAAAAAAAGAAATGACGAATTTCAATTTGCAGACAAAAATATTCTACATAAACAGACTTACTGCATTCAAATAACTGACTTGTTTTGCGGTTGTTGTTGTTGTTGTTGTTGGATGAAGGCACCGCTATATGTAAGAATGCATATCTTATTAGCAATACATCCTGCGTAAAATTTGGTCTTTCAAATTATTCACAATAAGGAGATATTAACAAAATAACGTATACTTTTTGCGAGCAAAAAAAAAAAACAAAAAAAAAACGCTGAATTTAGTCCTACTAAATCAAGTAATAATGGTTAGCTCGCTTTTATTCAATTATATATGTAAAAAGTAATTTCTCTAGTTTCCTTTGTGACAAATATGTTTAAAAGTTATCTACCTGCGAAAGTAATATTCGGAACATAAAAACAAACTTTTTTCCTCCTCTTTACTTACCATCCAAAGTAAATATCGACTTGAAGGATTTTCTTGCCACTGAAATGTCCGAAGTATTGTCACCAAGAGGTTTGTCTTTTAATAAATCTAACTTGTTTGATTCTGGAACGTCTTGTAGAGATATTCCTTCCTTCTTCATTCTTGCTTCCAACGACTTCAATTCAGTTTGAGCAATATATTTCGAGTAAGCGAACGAAGTGGTCAAGTGATCATTCTCTGCGTCGGCGTTCGATTCAATCGTCTTCGTCATGTAACTGAAATAGATATAGTATTTCAATCTGTTTTATTGGTCGAGATCTGACGTAATTCTAAACATTTCTATTGATTTCGCTGTACCTTCAAATGAGTTTATTCGGTGTCCAAATCACACTAACTACACATTAAAAGAAGCTACAATCTTTTAATTTTAAAAAAAATAAGCACAACTCTTTGACTGATAGCCTTGTGGTAGAGCGCTTGCTTACGGCGATAAAGCCCCTGGGTTCAATCTCCGGCTGAGTCATACTAGAGACTATAAAAGTGTGAATCGATCCTTTCTCCTTAGCGTTAGGAATGAGAACAAGATTGACATCTCAGGAAGTTGTCTAGTAGAGCTATTGCTGTGTTTGCACGCCGTCCGTAGCAGAAATTAGAGTTTAAAATGCACACGAACCCCTTTCGTTGATCGCAATACCAAAAGGAGCTAAGGACGCTACAATGAGTAGACAATTGTATTGAGGAATGTGTCTCTAAGGAAAAGCATAGAATATTTAATAATAATTATAATAATAATAACCCACCTAATCAAATCAGCAGGTTTTGATCTTTCTTTCGGTATATATTCTCGCTTCTTCTTCTTTTCATTTATCAACTTCGACAATCTTCTTCGCTCGATTAGCATTTTCTTTCTTGTGATGTCATCAGCATGCTGTTTTTGTAAATGTTGTAATGATTGAGCTGGACTTACTCCATCGTCTAATTGCGAGCGAAAGATGCTATACTCCTTCCAAAAATTATACAACAGCCTAAACACAGTCGCCTAAAAACATAATTAAAGTTTGATTGTATATACTTGCAAAAATATGAAAAAAGCATCCTGAAAAAAAAATATATATGTAATAATAATAACTTTATTACCTGGGCTTCGCGAAACAAGTAGGGGCCACGCTGGGGCGGTCTTCCGCAAGCCTTGTCGTACAACCTCTCCGCTATTTCAATTGGTATGTCAACTTGTAACTCAGGTGGGAGGGATGATTTTATAAAAACATCAATGATAGTTTGTATTTTTCGTTTGATAAGCTTCCCTTCCACATGGTTGTGGCACAGCTCCTGAAAAAATCATAACTATTAAGTATCAGTGCTTGCAACTACAACTGTCGCGACACGACAAAAAAATGCCTTTGCTTTCCTTTTCATCCCTTCCCTTTCTTGCTTGCCATTTTTTTTTCATTTCCCATCTAGCGCTACATCCAATTTAAAAAAAAATCGTCTAACTTACCTTATATTTTTGCACTTCCAACCAAAAGTTTAAATTGTTTTCCATCATGTCACCATGGATACTGATAAATCTTCGAAAAACTTCACGTTCACCAGGATCAGATAAAGCTTTGCGAAGCGCTGCTACATCACGACCTCCTGCGTTCCAACGGCTATTCAACAACTGAAAAAATAACAAATTTTTATTAAGAAGTACAAATTATGAAAAAAGGGATTTTTAGACAAATGGCCCAACACTCATCAATGGTGAAAGAAAAAAATGCTTTGATAAACCCCCAAGCCCCTAAACTACCGCCCAGGAGTTTAATTGATGCATTAAATTGTACACAGTTAATTAAGGAGAACTACACTCACTCTCCATGCTTGTTCACTGCGTTGTAATTTTTTCTTCATAACTAAATCTTCAACAAGTTCAGCGACACAACTTTTCTTTTTCTTTCTTTCTTTATACTCCTTCGTTTCTTTGTACAACTTCATCCATCTTCGTTCAACACGACCGCGCGCGTATTTTTGAGTTTCAAGAATAACTGGACTACTTGGACGGGAAGGGAGAACCTTTACACCACCTGCGAGCTCTAAAATCTAAAATAAAATAAAAAGTTCATATCACCCCCTAACAGTATCTGCTATAGTACCTGCAAGGTAGAAGGTACAAGAACTGTCACAGTTTCACAGTTTCATACAGATTTTACACCCCACTCATCATTCTCTTTTGCACTTTTTATTAATCAGAACCAGGAAAAGTATTATTCAGGGAGAAAAGATCATGCTTAATTTCATTCAAAATATTCAGCGATAGCTTGTTTCGTCTCGAGCGAGCGTATTCTTGCTAAAGGTTATGGCATACTGAATTTTTAGTGATCTTCAAAACTGTATTTTTTAAGTACTCGAGTCGATTTCAAGATAAATAATTTTTAAAAGGATAATTTTACCTGTTTAATAGCTTCTTTTGAAGCTGGTGAATTGCTACCGAAAAAATAACTTTTGTTCAACCACTTCTCGCGAATTTCGATACATAATCTATCTCGTTCTTCTTGTTCTTTGGCGGTAGTCGGTTGTGGTAAGCGTCTGAACAACTCCATGTCCGTCCACGCTGTTAAATCAACGATACCTTAAAAACAGAAAAATAAAAAAATCCATTATTTCAATAAATAAGTAATTACTTTAGCAAACAACAAAATGTCGGACAAAAGTGACAAAATGATGTATTAGAAGACTCATTTAAAGTCATTAAAAAAACGTAAACAGGAATTTTCAAAAATGAACGAAAGTGACAAATTTTTCTCTAGGTGGCGAATAAAATGTTAACACGTCACCTTGTCTGTGCCTGGATTCCAAAAAAGATTGAAAATATTCGAGCTCGGTTTTATTTTTTAGCAGGCTTTCAAAGTCAACACCATCTTGAGAGGTAGGAAATGGAGTGTCGACTTCATCAGGGGATATTTTGTCCTCCTCCTCATCACAACTTGTGACACTGGCATCAACAAGTTCGTCTGACGTCGAGTTATCCTCGTAACGCCATTTTTTATTTACTTCGATGTACTTTAACTCCTCTTCTGGTTTCAACTTAAATATTAAAAAATATAACTTAATTATCCACATAACATATAGGCTAGTCTCTATATTCATACCCGTATTTTGTCTGTGCCTATATTGATACCCGTATTTTGGCTGTCTGTTCAAAATATAGCTTTTATTCCCGTGATTTTTCCGTAAACTTTTAGAAACCAGGGGGCTATCAAATCGAGAATTTACAAATTTGAATTACAATCCACCCTATAACATAGTAATGACACCCATCCAAGCAAATTTCATTACTTCTTGGTAACAGGAGGGCAGGGATGTGCGAAATAGCGATGCAGGAAATACGTACGACGGGCGAAAATTTGAGGACCAGCGAACCTCTGGATTTTTTCACGGGCTAACGATAAGTTGGTTTTCACGCTTTAGGACACTCTTTCTTTTACTAGTTAGACCTGATAATGACTTAAACTAACAATCATCCATTTACAACCTTCCTTTTATGCTCATTAATAATATTTACCTGCCTATAGTTTAGCCTCTCTTTGATGCTTAACTGTAAGCACGGTTGAATAAGGATATCTAGCGCTCGTTGCTCAACACAATCAAACAAATCTTCGTATGGCGGATCCAACTGTTGAAATATCTTTGTTTGAACATCCACAGAACACTGCAAATCATGTTCGCTTTTTGATGTCACATACACCGTGTAAATATACTGAACAGAAAAATTAATTTACTTTGCAACGAAGGGGGCAGTTAAAAGGGTCTTGGGAAACTTTCATTGTCAATGAGATTTTTTTAGATAATGCTCTAAAGAAATATTTTCAATGAATCAATCGCTTTTATTATTAAATCTGGAAGTTATTCCGTTGTTTATTAAAAACATTACTAAAGAAGGGCTTTTGTTACAAATTTAAACTGACAAATTGAAATTTGAAAGAAATATCGTCGCAAATAACCCTGAAAATCTGAAAAAGGGAGTTGCAAGTTAATCAGAAATTGAAAAGAAGAATCAGTGTGGAAAAATTCACTTACATTAGCTTTTCTTTTCACACAGAGAGGAGTAAAAACATCTGCAAAAAAGTGCTCAGTATACTCCTGCAACGCATGCCAAAACATATAACAGTCAAGCCAAAGCTAAAACAAACATAAACATTTTTTAAGAAATATTATTTCACATTCTCATAAAACCTTCTTAAACATGCGCATACTTTCACATTTTGCTGTTCCAGATATTTCAGGAAATAATTGCCAGTGTGTTTCTCATGTAACAAAACATCTACAAGAAAATCCATTTTTTTATCGTATTCTGTACTTCCGTTTAGATCTTCGTCCTCTTTAAAATTTGGTGTGCTAAACAAAGCATATATATAGTTAAGTCAAAGCGGTTTTACATTGTGAAATTTATTTTAACGTTTGCCGTTATACGGATCAAATGGGACAGCATTACAGCGATAAAAATACGGCGTCATTAAACATTGGTACAATGCAACAAGCTATTAAAGAAATATGACATTAATTAAGCTTTGTAGATCAGTATTTTGACTATCTTATACCAGCTGCAGAAGTAAGAATGTTAGTCACGTTATTTCCTTGCCGCAAAAAAAACAACAAATGATGGCACTTGCAACGGCATTGCTAAACGTCGTTAACTTTCATGGCTGAATTATTGACATAAAGGTTGTCATTGCTACAACTGCAGAATGTTTTTTAAAGACAAAAAAAACAAGCAGAAATTAATTGATTGAGTAAAAGATACATACCTTTTTATATTCGATGCAGTCGAACTAAATGTTGGAATAGGTTGTATATAAAGACGAAAATTACTCTTGTGGTCATAATTTGAAGCATCATTATGAAAATACTTCGGCACGGGTGGTTTGAATCCGAAACCTCCGTCATGAAAACTTGATACAAGCTATGAAACATAAAAACAATTTCTCATCTGTTTTAACAACGTACCAAACAAAAAAGAATTACACTATTTACTTGTAACTGCTCGCTACCAGCGTTTGTTTGATTGGTTGATTTTGCTGACATCAGACGAGGGTAAGCAGATTTTACGCGCAGCATCTTTCTTGTGATACCGCTATCCAATCTTTCCACTTGATCTGTACAGAATATTCCAGAATCCGAATCAGTAAAGGAACCATTTAAACTGATCTAAATGTGAATCAAGATTCTGATGAAACCGTGTTTATAGACACACCTCATATTCACCGTGTTTTCAGAATAAAGAAAATAGTGTCCAGTGATAGCAAGCACGAAATTTCCATGAATTACAACCACAACACAAGCCTAAAATGTATTTTTAACTGTACCTTGCTTTCAGTTTTCAAGTGATTTACGCATGACATCGGTCTTTGAGCAAGCCTGTCACGTGACTCACGTCGCATTCGTTCATGATAACACAACTCATTATAATATTTCTTCTTTTCTTGATATTGATGATATGTGAAGCGTGGACACCTGTAACAAGATTTGGCCGAATGTTACACATCGTATGTGTACTGTACGTATGCACACTATACCTATACTATATGTATGCATACTGTACCTATACTATATGCATGCATACTGTACCTTACTATATGTATGCACACTGGACCTATACTATATGTATGCAATGTACCTATACTATATGTATGCATACTGTACCTATACTATATGTATGCACACTGTACCTATACTATATGTATGCATATGTACCTATACTATATGTATGCATACTGAACCTGTACTATATGTATGCATATGTACCTATACTATATGCATGCATACTGTACCTTACTATATGTATGCACACTAAACCTATACTATATGTATGCAATGTACCTATACTATATGTATGCATACTGTACCTATACTATATGTATGCACACTGTACCTATACTATATGTATGCATATGTACCTATACTATATGTATGCATACTGAACCTGTACTATATGTATGCATACTGTACCTATACTATATGTATGCATACTGTACCTATACTATATGTATGCATATGTACCTATACTATATGTATGCATACTGTACCTATACTATATGTATGCATACTGTACCTACTATATGTATGCATACTGTACCTGTACTATATGTATGCATATGTACCTATACTATATGTATGCATACTGAACCTGTACTATATGTATGCATACTGTACCTATACTATATGTATGCATACTGTACCTATACTATATGTATGCATATGTACCTATACTATATGTATGCATACTGTACCTATACTATATGTATGCATACTGTACCTGTACTATATGTATGCACACTATACCTATACTATATGTATGCATATGTACCTATACTATATGTATGCATATAGTACCTGTACTATATGTATGCATACTGTAGCTATACTATATTAGCGACTTTTCTTAGTTACTTTTGCACACTACATAAAGAAAATCTGAAAGATGAATATTGAAATTTTGCAGCATACATTTACTTTCCATGCTTAGGTTAGATTATTGTGCGTAGTTGCTCACGCTATTCAAAAGATTACATTGTATTTTAGTGGCACGTGACCTTGTGGTTACGGAGTTCGTTTCGTAATCACAAGGTCCGTGGTTCGGTTCACTAGGCATGTTTAGGAAGTGTCTTACCACAGCTAAGGGTTAACCCATGCCATGTGAAGGAAATTGGGTAGGTTATAGCGGTATGTATTTAATGTATACATTTAGAACACATGACCCATATCAATAACAGTGTTTCCAACACTGAAGTGGCTATACCTTGCATAAATATTCGGGATAATAATATTTGTATTTCACTTAATCCTAGGGCATTAATTTTCATAAAATTATTTCAAAATTATCACATTACTCAAAACATTATTCTCATATGATGATAGCAACTACATAATCAAGAATAAGATGGTAACAGTACTTACCAGTATTTCAAAAGTGGATCAACAATTTTTTTTCTTATGAAAATCAACCTCTCCATACTAATCTCTGTAACATCAGTAAGTCCCCAACTTTTTCGAATCGCAGTAGGGACTTCATAAGGTGCTCCAGAACGTATAAATCGATCTTTCAAATTTCTCAACATTCTTTAACATGCAAAATATTGTTATCAGTTCGTATAAATTTTATAAGGCAGGTCACAAGGTCATGAACATGGTCTTTTGACAGGGTCTGACAATCCTGAATTTTTTTTGACCAGCAACAGTAACGATACATTAAAACTGTGAAAATACTTAAACAAAACACCAAAAGCATTTAAGTGTATACAAAGCCTACCCTAGACATTTTTACAAAAATACTTTCTTTTTCTTTTCATACCTTGCGATTTTTTCCTTTTTGTCATATTACATATTTTTCGGAATCCTAAACCTTTGAACAGGTTGCCTGCTACAATATTTTTCATTCTTCAAGCTCTTTCATACATAATTAGCTGGGTTTTTTCAAATTTAGCTGTAATTTTTTGTCACATTTCAGAATTCTTAAGCACACTAGCTAAGGAAAACCTTAAGCACAATCAGGACGAAAGTTAAAAAGCTAAAAAAGTGGAATTGCCAAACATTTATTGCATGGGAAAGGGAGTATTAACAAGATTCAATTTTCAGGTTCAGGACACAATCTGTCAATTTATACAAGACAAATAGCAGATACCTTTCTCTCTCTACTTGATCTAAATGTCTTGCTCTTTCAACATCTAACCAAAGCAACAAATTCTTTTCGCCAGGTGTTCCAAATAAAAATTCTTTAAACGCATCCAAGCCTTGCTTACATGATAAATTCAGAGGAAAACACAAGGGATATTTAAAAATACTTGCAGATAATTCATCAGATATCTTTTTTTCTAAGAAGAATGAGCAAATGTAAAATGTCGGTACTGTCAGAAATCAAATTATTAGAATCTTCATAGTAAATCACAAACAATGTTAAGAAGACAAGTGACTAACCATATTGAGTGTTGTGACGCTGATCTACAGCCAGCAATATTTCAGTGATATGTGCATCATCACAATCACTCAACACTTCACCCTGTTGTTCTGTCATACAAGATTTTACATCTTCCACTGATCTCCTATAAGTTAATTTATTCATAAAGTACTCAATCTTTTCTGCACTAAAGCCTCGGTTAGTTTCATATATCAAAGGATTTAGATTGTCGTCAGGAAAAAAAAAGCAGTTGTCATTAATTTGAACGGAAATGTCACAGCTGGCAATGTTGGATGGTGTTGCTTCAACTACTATTTCATTATTGTCAAGTCTAATGCCACTAGAAGATTCAAGCGGCTTATTGTCTTCATCGAATTGTCCACCATAATGTTCATTATACACTCCATTATACTCTCCATCCTCTTCTTCATCATATTCGGAATCTTTTTCTTCATCTACTTCTTCGACAAAACCTAAATCTGAATGTTGCCTGGCGAAATGTGGTTTAATACAGTATTTCTTTTTCCAGCTATCTATTGTCTCATCTACATACTTCCTCACGTCAGGTTTTATTTGTCTAACATTTTCGATTTTACTATTACCATCTTGGTTGCATTCTTCAACTTTCTTACCATCAAATACTTCGGATTCATTTTGTGTTATCCCTTCACTTAGTGAGTTTACATACAACTTCTGTTGCCACTTGGGTAAATTACTGATATCTTTACCATCTACATATGATGGTATTGTTAGTGACGCAGTCTCATCAGTAGTAGAGTTTGTATCAGCACACGATATAGCTGATCTCTCTGATGGGCTTGAACAATAGCTAAGTCCATCTTCACAAGCTGTGTATCCATCGCTTAGCAGCTTGTTTAAAAAAGCAACCTAAACGAAAAGGTAGAACAAATAATGACTACAAATTGTAGCTTTAAAACTGTAAAATAAAAATTTAAATAAAATAAAAAGAAATTGAAGTTAAAATAAACTGCTTACTTGTGACTCTGATAATAACTTTGAAAGCTTAAAATCAGCATATATTTCACTTTTTAAAAACAATGGGAAACGATTTTTTTTAACCCAATCCAAACCTTGCTGTTTGTCAAGAAACTAAAAAAAGGAACGTTAGAAGGGTTATTATGTCAGTACATGTAAAGATTTGGTAGTTTCTAGAGCATAGCCTGTAAGTATTGTATTTTGGCATGTTTTTGTATGGTGTAGCAGTGTAGCAATCAGAATCTCATTGCTATTACTTGCAAACATCGAAATCATTGATGTAGAGGGCAATCCTTTGTTGCTTGTGTAGAAACACGTTGTAAATGTAAAGCAATAATTTGTCTTATAACTTATTTCATTATCAGGATTGTTGCAGCAAGTTTGAGGTTAAAAAAGATTTGTAAACAATTATCAATGTAACTTGTGGGTAATGTAATGTGGGTAATGGGTAATATCAATGTAAATTATGCTAGTCTGTCAAATAAACTGCTGATATTTAAAACAACAAGCTGTTCACCATTTAACACAATGGGAAAATTCTACCTTCACATAGTAGCTTATTCTACTTCTGTTTTCATCTGTGTCACTCTTCGAAATGCTTTTTAACGAAGCTACCTGTTTTCCATCATTATCATTGACAAGAATATTTTTGAATTCTTCAAAACAACTACTAAATACGTTGTAAGTGAGACGTTGTGAAAAAGCCTGAAATAAAACGAGGTAAAATATATTTTCACATGTAGAGGGAATAAAGTCATTCACAAATCGAGGTTACGGTTTCACTTACTGGGAGAGATAGGAAATTGTTGAAATATTGTACGAAAACCAGATCCTCTGACAAAAAATACTCCTAAATTATATTAGAAAAATGTTAGTAATAAATTATATAATAAGTAATCAAGTATCTGGAGTACTCATTTAAAATATTTGTTTTCTATTTTCCTTCTTAATTTCTAGAATTCTTTAATATCAACATTATTAAGAAATGGTAAAAAAAAATAGAAAACAAGAAATTTTAGATAGAAACTCTCCACTAACTAGTCATCACTATTTTAAAAGACAAATATAAACCTTTTCTATGGAATTTCAGAGAGTGAATTAAAAAAACCTGCTTTTGAATTACTGGTGTCCTTTTTTTAAACTACAAAATGTTAAAAAATTGGCGTTCAACTAAGCCACAGGGAGTTTAAGAGCAGTGTAATATTAAATCTTATTGGGGAAGGCATACAAGACAAGGTGTTAAATCAGCTATCTATGATAATACTCGCTGTCTGTCTGTATGTCAAAGTATACCAAGATTCTTCTCAAAGAAAACAGAAGGTTTTGCTATTGACAACACTATTATAATCAAATGTATTCTCATAGCAATAACCTCAGTCCAAATAAGTTTTAATACTTTATGCTAACAGGTGGGCAAGAAAAACAGAATTTTGTGACAAATACTCTGCAACCAGGGCTGTGAGTTGTCTGCTATGGCAGATGTGTAGGAAAGATGCATTAAAAATGTGCTAAGTCACAGTTTCTGCAATGTCTGCATTGTGGAACAATTAATGCGATAGCCCACAAAAGATCCAGGAATAGACAAAATAAGACATGCCGATTGCAGCAAGAATTATTACAGTTTGAAGTTTCAGACCTAACCAAGTAATCTAAGATCCTAAGTCCTAAGTTTGTTGTAAATATTGACAAGTGAACTTTGACAAGTTCAAAGTGTGCAAGTATTATATTGACACGCCCTAAATCATTCCTTGTGGGTAAGATCTTTGAAATTAAGCCTTTATTCCAATAATATTTGAAATAAGATTGTAGTTAATGGTACTGACACAGGTCGAAAATAAAGAAAAATCATTGTACAAAAAACATACCAAACTATCTTCTGTTACTTCCACATCTAAAGTAAAAGGGTTAAAAAGATTATAAAATAAAGATAAGATAAATTAAAAATATACAATTATTGCAAAATTTCTCACCCAATGCTAAATTTTTGGTTTCATTTTGCTTCATATTTTGATCTAGTTCTGAACATTTTCCAATATGACACACTTTTCTCGCAATTTGATAATAAATTACATAGTCTAAATTATATAGTCACAATTACATCTTCCATCAATACTTTCTTGTATGCAAGTTCTCCTTTAACATGTTACAGTACTTGTAACTCGTGTTGGCGAAATTTTGCTGACATGGTTTTTGAATTGAACAAAACACGTTGGTAAACTTACTACTTCAGTCAGTAATTTATGTTTCCACACATTATATAGCATTAAAAGCGCTCTCATTTCACATATCATTTTGCTCTCAATGTAGTTTTAATTTTAGGGAAATGTTTCCTCTTGCTCGTGAAATGTGAATTTTTATCTTTAGCTACCGAAGTTACAATTTTTTTATTGGAAAGAAGCATTATTTATCTTAATAAACTATAAAATAATATCCAATTTAAAAACATTAGTTTAAAAGTATAATTAAATATTACAAGTTCAGTGCAGAAAAAACAGCATTTAATTAAATAAATTTCAGTGTTTTCCTTGATGAATTAATTTAACCACAAATGGTTACAAATTGTTTTCAATGTTTTTTTTATTTTTTTGTTTTCATGTGTGATCGCAAAAGCCATAAGAACTTCTTATGTGCGATTTTACTGCATCAAATAATTGCTGACATGAGCTCGTAAACTTTAAAAGTATGCCGAGTGTCAATAAGAATTGCGAAGGCTGCAGTACATGTTATGGAATCTTACACACCTACTAATCCTTCATGTAATTGTATGGCTGTCAAAAAAGCTAAAAACTTCTGAAAAGAAAAACTAAAAAACTTCTGAAAAGAAAAACGGAACAAGAGATTTATGGTTTGTGATAGAGCTGTTGATGTATTTGATGAACAGACTTGAAATCATTTAAAACTTTAACGGAGCAATTATGATGGAGTAGATAAAAAACCTTGATGAAACAAGGAGGAATATTCTATAAAACCAACATGTTACGTCCTTTTTTATTTTAAAATAAGATGGCATATAATTTTTACCTGCGTCCTATACTACTTTAAATAACAGTTCTTAAAAAAGTAAAAAAAAAATAAAAATAACTATGGATATCAATGATCGAATTAAGGGATCACTAACGGTGATGTGTAAGTACATGTTAAAATTCTTTCAAAATACAATCCCATGATGATTGTTTTCTCAGTTAACATGAATAAGCCAACAATCATCTTCTAAGATAAAGATATTAATTTATTCCCTGGATATGTTATCCATTGTCTATACAAAGGATAGAAACTTCCCAATGTCACAAAGATTGACCTTCGGCCATTCAGACAAGATAAACAAGAGTTTGAATAAAAAAAAATAATTGATCAAATTTAAATACCAAATTTAAAATAAAAAAGTTCAAATATTAAGTATAAAAATAGAAAGCAATCCTTAATAACTAAACAGTAACGTGCATATAAAACTTGCATCGTAAACATGATAATTTCTTTAAAAAATATGTATATACAAACATAATCAAGAATAAAATATGATGTCAAAGAGTTACCTGTTAAATCAGCTAACCATCAGCTGAATTAGACTGGGAGTAAAATTTAATAAAAAATTAACTTTTGCTGGAATACGATTAAATCATGAAAGTTTAAGAAGTCATTTTTAACTTTGGTTACAGTGATTTCTATGTGAATTCTTTCATATTCATTTAGAATTATTTAAAACAACGTTATCAGTTCCTCTCCCCTCAATTTTAAGTAAAATATTCTAACGATTAGTGTCAGGGAGCTTGGTTTATAATTATTTTTGTGTTCATATTAATTTAAAATAAAACACACACAAAAATTCTTGCTTTTATATCAATGTTGGCCTAACAAAATATCAGTGATGTTAACACTAAGGTAAATTAAACTGCCAAAATTATCATCACAACTTAAATAAATTAATAACAAAATTCTCCATTACTTCCTGAAAGAATGATTCGATGTAAAAACAGTGCTTATAACACAGTAACAATGTCATAACAGTACCAATATTGCCAATTTAATTCTAATAATATTTTTTTTTGTTTTTTTTGAACTTCACATATTATTTTAAACTTTTAAATATTGTTTATAAAGTCTACAGCTCTTTATTATTTATCCAAGATTGACATGGCTGCAAGCACAATACAACAAAGTGTTGTTCAGCCACAACATTGTCATCAGGAGATTAAATTTATTGTGGTATCACCAAAAAAGTGTGATACCAATAAATAAATAGAAATCTGCTCTGCCTAATTCCAATTCTAATTTATAAATTCTTGCTTGCATTGTAAGAGGGTTAAAAACGTTTTTTAGCTGAAGCAAAAAAAGACAAAAAAATAACAAATCAAATCTATAGCATTTTTTAAGCTTATTGTTAGGTTATCTCATCACCTTATCTACAAGTAAATCAGAAAATTTAGCTTTATGAAAAAAAACCCTGCAATATATACATATTTACCTCTTAAAGAAATTAACTATAAAACATATAGTACAACAGCTTAAGTAACCCGTACAATTTAACTGTGTAAATATAATAAACTAAATGTGTCAATATTTCGTAAGGCAGATTGATACTATAAAAATATTGGTTGTAAAAATAAAAAAGATTTAAAGAATATTATTTCATGCTATCTATATTTTCCCCCAAATAAAATATTGTTAACAATTGCATTTCTTTTTACTATTTTTTTATGAAGCATTATCAACTATGGTTATCATTAAGTTCTTCTGTGGCCATACATAAAAACGTGGTAACGCCACCTAAAAAAATTAACTCTATTCTCTATAAACAATTACTTAAATTGTAGGATCAAAGAAAGATGAAAATTTAACCCTATTATACCTGGGGGGCACAAAGTGCCCGCAGCCTTTTTGACTAGGCATAACTTTGAATACACATGTGATTAAGTGCTAAAATTTTGTGACTATTCGAAAAACCGTTGACATTCATGTAAGAATGTTTTAAAATGTCGTATTGGGTATATAAATATTTATTACATGTATGTTTGTTACTAAGTAGTAACCAAGGTGTTGCTAAGGTGATATATGGTTACTAGGGACAAAAGGCAGACCAGATTTGAATTAAATATCGATCCAGCAAATTGACATCATTTCAGATCCCAATGTTGTCATTATATTGTCTTACTTCCCTTGATTATCTTAAAATGCCCTGTTCTACATATCTGCAAAGTTTAATGACATGAGCATTCATATTTCTGGTAGAATGGGTCTTTTTATCTTTATCGTTAAAATAAGATAGTTTCTTGACAAAATGATGTCATTTTTTATTTCAATTACGTAATTAAAAATACTGTTTTCATGTGAAACACATATTTTGGTATTCATTCCACAAATCTATCAAGAATTAAGGCCGTATCATTAGTAACAAGCGAGAAATCATAACGTACTGAAACATTGGGAAAATGACCATTTATCATATGTGTGACGTCATTTCTAATCCCTATGACGTCATCAAATTATTTTTTTAACCTGGATTGAGTTTGTACTGAGACATTTTCCAAGGCATGTTTCATCACTTAAGTACAAGTGGTTCAGCAGGGTTACAAGCACCAAAAAAGCTCAGGTATAATAGGGTTAAAGAGAATAAAAATAAAAATGCTTTCATAAAATTACGCACCTCATCAGGTTGTTGAAGATCATCAAAATCATGTGCTAAAGTTTCCAAAAAATCATCTGGTATTAAAACCTATAAAAGAACAGAAACAATCTTCAAAAACAAGCTTTAACTGATATATCCAATGTGAACAGCACCAAAGTAAAAAATTTGGGGGACAATGGGGACAATGCTGGTAAAATTGCGATATGCGACAGACATTTTAATATACAACATATCTGGTAGGTAACAAAAATATTTCGTTTTCACAATGATCTGAATTTAAAATTTCATTGATTTACCTTTAGTTGTTAAAAAAAGATTATTTTTCCATAAGCTGTGGTACAAAGTCTTAAAAATTAAAAACATAAAACAAATGACATGCTTACTTGTAACCATGACCGGAGAGCAGCGTAAGGATATTTCTCATCCACACTTGTACCAGTGATATCGGTAGAGACAAAAGTTATAGCACTGTCTGAAGACGCGCTTTTAAATGTGAAGTGTCTTCCATGAGCTAACCTCCCTCTGCAAAAGAAATCATAATATTTTCCAACATCTGTGAGTGGCTAAAATATCAACAAATTTAGTTAGCTTACCTGATAGCCAAAGGAAGCATTGCAGCCGCTTCAAGATTGAATCTCAACTGTAGGCCTTCAACGATGGGTCTGGCTCGAAGAAGGTCACTGACGGAGCTGTAATTTGACATGCGACTTGCAGAGTTCATGTCCTCATGCTCTGCTACTTCACTACGATAACTGTAAAAAAGGAAAAAATAGTTTAAAAGATAAAAGATAATATATAACATTAGACTTCCCAGTTGACCACACCACAAACATCACCGACTTCTTAAAAAATTAACAGGTTAGAATAGAAATGCTTACTTGGCTAAAGAACTTCGAATTCTCACAGACAAGCTTGAACTTGAGGGGTCGCTGTGACAGTTAATAGCTTTTGATGCAGAGCTTCGGATAGTTTCTTTACTGCATTCACCCCACCAACATTTCGCACTTACCCCACTAAGATTGGACCCATCTTGATCTATACCAATCTCAACTAACTCCTAACATTAAAAGCAAAGAAAGTATTGTAATGGAGGAGCATATGGTTATGTGTTTATCTTACATATTACATACCCTGAAATTTGTATTCATTTGAAATATGCTCTTGCTTCGCTTTACATCTGTTACCAGCCATTGCCCACCAGCACTAAGGAAAATTTTAAATTCTTTACCTACATCATTTAATTTATTTATTTTGAGGAAATATTAGCCTAAACATTTGTTTTACTAAAAATAATAAAGAATGTGTATTTAGAAGCAAAGAAGAATTACTAACACTGGTATTTGTCTTAACAAATTCAAAACAGCAGGACCATTCCACTGTTGAGCAGCTTGGAGTTCTTCTGTGCAAACACCAACAATCTTATTAGAAAAAATGTGTTATTTAATCTGTATGATAGCAGAAAACATTCAACCCATGGAAAAAAATTTCAAGTTCACCTGTACAAAGTTTACGAAACCAAATGGGGTGATAGTCTGTGATAACTGAGGGTCTTCTGTGATTAACATTTGTTGGATGAAACTGTTTTGTAAATCAAGTGGTACATGCCAAGATACATGATCACCACCACATAACACAGCATCTAAAAAAATCATTAACAAATAGCCCACTGTATCTAATATTTCCTTACACACATTCTTCAAAAAGGTTAGCAATGTTTTCATGAGAAACTAATGTAGAGTAATAGCTAAAGAATAATAGATTTTCTACAACACAATGATGTTTTTAAACTGTATTTAGAAATTTATATACTGTTTGTTTGAGGCTAAAAATAACTTGGTAAAAGGTGGAAAAAACTAATGTCATCTTCCATGTGGGTAACTAGAAAGCACATGGAAGCAAAATGGGTTCAAAATCGAACCAATTTTCTAAAGCTGGGTCAACATGCCTATTTTAAAGCAGACATGTTAATGGAAAACGATGAAATGAAATGAAATTATTCGCAAAGACGTGACTGAGAATACCATAGAAAAGCATACATACACAAAACGAAAGTTTTTTTTTTCAGATGGTCATTTCTTTTCGTAAAGGAAATATAATTTATTTTTAAAAGTTATAATCAAGAGGATGATAAAAACATTCACTCTTAACTCTTATTCAATTTAAGGTGTGAAAAACCGATCAGAAAAAAAGTTAGTTATTTGGATAAAGTCAATATTTCCCTTTGAAAAATAAATAAATAGTTTCACCACTGGAAAGATCGTCGTTTCTTTACTATAAATGGCTAATAAAAAAAATCCATTTTTTGATGCAGTAAAGGTATACCGTGACCTTAATTGTTAAAAAAACATAATATTTACCCTTGTTTTCTTAAAGAGTTAGTTGAAATCTAACCTGTTGTGAAATTATTATAAAAATCATTTACATTCGCAGTTCCCTTTTTAATCAAATATACACACCTGACTGAAAAACATATTTAGCAAGGTTTTGCATGAGTTCTGCTGGCCACGTTGGAGGTACATGTTCGTCTGGTGCTCTCCTCAAACGAAAAGTCAATTCAAACCCATATCCACTGGGCCCATCATCTCGTGTCACACTGTACATTATAAAGATAATAAATTAAGTATGTTAGTATTAACTGAGAATTTTTAATTAGGTTTTAAATTTAGATGACAAACTTTTAATGTTAGTTCAATGTAATGTGTGTGTACATTACATTAATTTATCACCTGTGAACACGCCCATCTCCATGTAAATCTGAAAGTCCACAGCTGATGTAGTGCCAGTGTGGTGGAATGCCTTTTCTTGGATCACCATCATTAGCAAACATGCTAACATAATCTAAAGGATCTGGACCATTTAACCTGATAGAAGATGTGAAGAATATTAACTGCTGATACTAGCTTAAAGTTATTAATAAGAAGATAAAAACTAACAACACATGGTTAAGTATATAAACACATACAAAATCCTGCAAGTCAAGTGAAATCCACTAGATATTAGTTAGGAATATACTGAATCTCACTAAAGGATTTAAAAAAACATAACAATCGCATACCAATATTTCACCAAAGCTGTAACTTGCAATGGATTATGTTGATTGGGGTAAATTCTTCTAAGTTCTGAATATATGCAGTGTAAGCCAGGTGGTGTCACAGACGCAGGATGACTCATACTTATAAATTGAGATTTTTATCACTATATATACAAAAAGGGCATTTTTTAACTGGATTGTGTTGTGCAGAATAATTAAACATGAAATTTATGATTTCGAGATAGTAAGAATAGATAAATTTTGAGTCATGGAGTTGGGTAGTTAGGCAGTTGCCGAGGAAAGAGCTGAAGAGTTGCTAAATTTCAGGCTATTGAAGTTGCAAGTTAAATTTGCTCTCTTCTGTAGAGCCTATTACTTTTTCATACCTTTTTAACTTAGGTGAGATTGTGTCAGAAAGGGATTGATAATAATTACAGGTTTAATGATGGCACTTTTAACCAAGATTTTTGTTTTTTTAAAAAAAAAAGTTTAAAAGTTTAAAAGTTTAAAAAAGAATAAGCAGCGTTATGAATTGTACAACCTGCATGCTTTGATTGTTCGACAACGTTCTATGTTTTTTAAAAAACAAGAATTGTCAATCAAACTATGGCAATAATTATATTAGAGTTATTGTGTAATTGTGACCATATGGCAAATTAAAATATGACTGCAAATAGAAATAAAAAAAAGTAAAAATGATGTCATAAATTATATAAACAACGGCAATAAGTTATGTTAGCCATTGTGGAGGAAAACCATATATTTATTTTCCATAATAACTAACATCAAAATAGTTTATTTAAGTAAGTAAGAGTTTATTTGCTGAGAACATAACTAATTACAAAAACAAAATGTTCTATAGGAAAAGGAACTTAAACTAGACAAATTGCTAAAACTTTAAACAAGCTGGACCATCACACTAGTTAAATAACTAAATCTAAGGAGATGGCCACCATTATATGTTTAGAATTTTCCATTATAAATAAATAAATATAAATTTTTTGTTTGTTTTCTTTAAGAAAATTAACTACACACTGTAACTAGGATTTTTTTATCTGTTTAGAGTATTATCATAAGTTAGTTAGGAATATTAATGAGGAGGGAATTTTTGCAGAGTGATTTTATTTTAGATCTTGATAGTGAAGAAATGTCTTGTCTAAGGAAAAGAGATTGAAAGAAGTTCCAGGCTAGTATATATTGATATAAAGTAGAATTGGTACCAAAGAAAAAGTTCTAACAAGGGGTTTGTCTAAAAGTTTAATAGAAGATCCTCTGGTATTGTAAGTATCTGGGCGAAACGCTAGACTGAAAAGACTATTTATGTCAAGTGGAGAGGTTTTGTTCAAGATTTGGTGAACTAGAGTTACATTAAAGATTTTGGTGGTATCAAAAATATCAAGAAGGTTAAGTTGCTTTAGTAGAGGTTTGGAGGGTTGATTAAGGTCGGCAAAGGTCATGAGCCTGACCGCTATTTTTTAAAGTTTAAAGATTCGATCAGTATGGATGTTATGGGTTAGACATCAAACTTGGGAGGAATAAGAAGCGTGAGAAAAAAATAAAGAGGAGTAGATAGATAGAGAGGAGTATCTTTAAGGGAACATAATGACGGAGTTTAGAAATTGCTTCATTACTTCTGGAAAGTTTGGTAGATAAGATTTTTATATGAAATGACCAATTAAAGTGAGAGTCGATAATAACCCCAAGACACTTAACACAAGTGGAAAAGGATATTTTTTTGCCATTTAGTTTAAGTCTAACATCATAGCTGATTGATTTATTGGGATGCCTGAAAAGAATAACATCGGTTTTGGCAATGTTAAGTGCAATTTTATTTACATTTAACCAATGCCATAGAAATGTTAGATCAATATTTACCCTTTTCTTAATGGTTTTCATACTGGGACTAGAGCATAATAGACTGGTGTCATCTGCAAAGTGAAAAACATCACCATAGTAAATTCCGTTTAGGAGGTCATTAATATAAATCATATAATATAAATGATATAAATCATTATGTACTAAGAACAAGCTAGTATAAAGTAACAAAATAACGTTAGAAAAGAATTAAAAGCGAAAAAAAATACTCATATGCATAAGAACACGCCAATATTGTCACTAAAGGTCTTCCCATGTGCATTTTCACAACATGCCTACAATTATTAATTTATAGATCTATGATACAAAAAAAATACAACACAACTATACAATTTTAAAAAATGTGCTCACTTAAAATTTTGATGCTAGGCTTTTAGACTTGGTGGACTTGAATAAGTGGGCCGAAATAGGTTCGGATTTCAAGCCATGGCACTAATTATTATAAATAATGATGATTAAGAAATAGGATATTTAGGATATTTATATGTTCTATTCAGTAGCGTTTTAGTGGTTTTTTAATTCAAAATTTATATATAAAAACTTACTACAATATTTTTAAAGGGAAGCCAAGGTATAAAATAATGCTGAACTAAGATTATAGAGCTTAAAAAGTTGGTTAACAAGCCTTTGTAAATTTTTTAAAAAGCTCTTTTTGTTCTGAAGATATTCGCAATTAAAAAATTTTAGATTTAATTATGTTGCATAAATTATGATGTCATATTTAAGCAATAGCAATTTTTGACATTTTCTGTCATCAGTAATTTTAGACGGAGAGTTACTTCTTTTCTTGACTAGCAGTCTTGTCAATTGAGGTAAAAACTTGAGCTTAGATCTAACTGTGGAGATCATTTTGGAAGAGAGTTATTAATATGTCCTGTCCAACACATGGTAGCATAGAAAACGGGCATTAACCCAAGAATGATGATGACAATAATGCTTATTAGTTTAGCTATTTTTGTATATCAATATTATACTTCTGTAAAACAACACATTGTCAATATTGTCATTACATTATGACATTTTTACAAAGTGGATAGTAGTTAGGCTTAACTCATCTTATGACAAAGTTTTGGAAATTGTGATAGTCCCTTATTAGTTGTGCCTGTTCCATCTTATGACCTTTGCCTATAATAGTTAAGATAAGATCTTGACCGTTTAGAAAGGAATAATATGAGAATGGTTAGGTGGATGTGTAATGCCAGTCTGAGAGACAGAAAGAGTTCAGATGAGCTAAGAAGCAGGCTAAGTCTCTGTAGAATTAAAGATGTTATCCAGATAAGAAGATTGAATTGGCTGGGGCACTTGGAAAGAATGGAGGAGGATAATTGGGTAAGAAAGTGTAGAGACTTGATAGTTCCTGGGGCAAAGCCCAGAGGCAGACCGAGAAAGACTTGGCAGGAGGTTATATGGACAGACTTGATAGAGAGGAAGTTGAGTTTAGATCTAACACAGTCTAGATCAGATTGGAAGAGGGTCATTAATATACCCCGTCCAACCCATGCTAGCATGGAAAACGGACGTTAAGCCGAGAATGATGATGATGATGATGTCCAATCTTATGACAAGTTTTTGATAGTGCAAGAGTCATTTTCAGAAACTTTGCCTATCTTATCTTGAGGCAATTATGTACAATTGTCCGAGGTTGGATGAAGGCTGTAAAGCACTGACCTGTCTTTTGACAGGCTGTCCTGTCTAGACGATCAATCCCTCTCACACACTGAAGGTCATGTTACCTAGCTAGAACTAAGCTAGTTATTTTGTTATTTTATTTTTTGATGTGATCAAACAATCAAAAAAGATTTTTTAATAAAAATCACACAAAATAAATTTCTGTGAGCATTTTATTCTCCCCTAAATTCATAATTTTATCAGAGTATTTGAATTTTAAAAAATTAGCTAGCTAGCTCGTCGTAGCTTATCTAGCTAAATTCTAACAAAAATTTACCAGCTATAATTTTTAATGTTTTAAGAAACTAACACCAAAAGATGAACACGTTTTAAGAACGTGAAAAACAAGAGAAAACATAGCTAGATCATCCATCCATAATGTAGCATTTTATCCTGGCACCTATGGAAAACTTTGTTTGTTGATTTGATAATATTGCATGTTTACAGAAATAGGGACCACAAAAACCTGCATATTGCAGCAATAAATTGACAATCCTCTTTTGTTTTTGTCGTTTGTTCTGTATTTTAAATACGGTCTGCAATTTAAATGATACGGGAAATAAATATTAAACATGGCGGAGATAGTAGCGCAGTCGTCAGGAGATCCACAAAAGACAATCGATGATGTTGTTAACAATGTTAAATCCGAAGGCCTTTTTGACCAGTTTAGAAAAGAGTGCTTGGAGGAGTTTGAAAATATGGTACTGCTGTTTCACTGAATATTATTGCCAGCTACAGTAAGGCATGCACCCAGAGGGGGAGGAGTGATGGTGGCTGCTTACTACTAAAGCTTTCCGTTTACCTGTTTTTAGGAAACATATCACCAGTTGAAGCAGAGAGTAGAAAATCATGTTACCTCCTTCTTATCCAAACATAAGTACCATGATGGCCTACAAAAGAACTTGTTAAGAAATAACCTCAGAACTCACATTAGCAAGTATAAACTTTCTTTGTGTTACTGTTTGTGTTTGTGTTTATAACTAAGTGAACAATATCTAGCTAGCTAGCCAGCTACCCGGTAACTGGTAAAAAAAACAGGAATAAACATTCCTCACCACTATTTTAAAGTAATCAACTAGAGAACTGACCAAATCTTTTACTAGCACCAGAAGTAAACATGGTAGCTAGAGAGTAACCAGCCAGGAGGTATCCGTTAAGATGAACCACTTGTAATTTCCCAAAGTTTTAATTGTAATAATTCAATGACCAAAAAAAAACTGTATCAGTCTGAAATGCTTCAAACTTGTATGCTTTAATTATTATTGTTATTATTATTACATGTTGAAGTGTTATACCTAATGTTGTGATTTTATGTACATACAGGCAAAAAATATAAACAACAAACCGCAGTGATCAGTAAAGTCAAGTTAAAAAAACAACTTACACTGAAATACACAAAAAAATGAAAAGGCATTTTCATTTTATCTAGTAAATTGGTATCTAATTACTGCATATTTAAAGATGATGCTTGCTGTCTGGTGGTTTTCTGTTGATCACATCAGAATAGTCATGGTTACTGCTATTTCCAGTTACTATCTTTAACTACAGTAGCTAAAATCTATAAGAAACAATAACATTTAGTTCTGTGTATTTTGAGCAGTTATTTTATTTGTTTTAATTTATGCTTTGTTTATAGGTCCGATATTCTTCTCAATAGTATCCAGCAACTGGTTGATGAAGTGTTGAGTTTGAAAGGCCACAGTTTTTGCCTAAAAATTGATAAGGAAGTTGATAAATATTTGAATAAAGATGAATCTATTGTTAAAACTAGTCAAGATTGTTCATCTAAAACTGAAGAAAAGGAAGAATGTACAGAAGAGGTTCCCATCCAAGACGTGGGAGCCAGTAAAGAAAAAGGAAATAGAGATATCATGACGGAAGTCACTGAAATTGAAGAAGTTGAAATGGAAATAAATGATAACCCAAGTAATATTGAGTCTGAAGAGCATAATCCTTCAAATAGTAATCCAGAAATATTTGAAGTATCACTAGAATCAAAAAAAGATTCAATGGCCGCTGAAAGTCAGAAGTTAGATAATCCTGATAAAAATATCGAAAATAAAGACGAAAATAAAAAGACCCTTGATGAATTAAACGCAACTACAAAAAATACTGAAGAAAATTCCGACATTACCCATGTGATTTCAGAGGAAGAACCAAGTCATGACATACAAGACGTTGAACAAAAAATTGTTTGTGGTATAACTAAGAGCAACAAAAGTACAGATATTGATGAAAATGTTGACGCGAAGAATGGTGACGGTAGTGCCGTCGGCAAAGTTATGGATTGCGAAGAAAACGAAAAAGATGAACTTGCTGATATGAACTTAACCAAACAATTTAAAGAAAATAAAGTTATTGAAACAACAAATGAAATTAATGAATTTACAGGCCATATACCGCCTCTTATAACTGAACCGATATCTGATGACTCAGCAAGTAACCATAGTTCATTCACTGAAGAAACAAAAGCATTAGGCGAAGTAGAGCAGAGAAGAAAGTCGAATCGAGTACGCAGCCTACCCCTAAAACTTCGACAAAATGAAAGTAAGACTGCGTCAGATGATAATGATTCAATTTCTAGTAATGACACGGAAGTAAAAACTACTAATGAAAGCTCGTCAACACAACGCCATGGAAGACATAAACGCAAGCGTTCCCAACACCCAGATGACAGCCGCGATTCGTACGATGCGCTTGAGAAACGATCATCTAGGGGGAAGCCACTTCCTGATTCAGATAAGCACAAGAAAGCAAAAAAGCGAGATCGTTCTGTGGGAGAGATTGAAGAGGCTTCGCGTAGTGGGGGCAGAAAAACTAAAAAAAAGGATTTGTCATCTGATCATCCAGATTCCGTAAGCCAAAGGGAAGACATAGTCGCGTCACCGGTTAATACTCCTGATGACAATGCGAACAAAAGGACGAGAAGGCCAATTAAACAACGGCGATGTTACTCGCCTTCTTGAGTTTTACATTCATATAAAGTTTGAAGAAACCGTCAAAGATTAAGAACGTCTTGTTACACTTCTAGCTGAATTGGAGCAGATATTTCGGCGGGATTGATTGATTTAGTATCGAAAGTTTTTGCGGTTTTATAAATATAAATCATTTCCTGGAATTTATTTTCGGCTCGATAACAAGTCATTTTTAAAAGAAAGTAAAAAACAAGTTAAGCTTTTTTGTTCAGTCAACAAAAATTTATCGATGCTTACCCGCAATTAGTGAGGAGATGAAGTAATGGAATAAATTGTCACGAGAATTAAATTTCACTAATTTTTGTGCTTTTCAAGAAAGCTTTAATTACCACTCCCGTTAACGAAAATGTGTCTTTGTTAATTCTGTCATTCCTCATTCGTATAAATTATTCGGAAATTCAATTTCTCAAGGCTTACTAAGATAATAAGTCCTTGTGTTTACGTAAAATCACAAAGTTCACCTCCAACACTTTATTTCTATATCTTAATTACAGAAATAATTTTGATAAAATTAAGCCTTATTTTCATGTTATAATTTCTTAACTGTCCCCCCTCCCCGCCAAAGTCAATGTTACTGAAGAACTTTTTGGGGGGAGGGGGCTTAAAATGAAATTCCCAATATAGTTTTTTTCAGGGTTTGTGTGAATTTTATTTATTTTTTTAAATTCCCCTTCGTTAACAATGTATTTTTTAAGAAAAAACAGACACCGTTTTAGAGCTTAGGATGCCCAGAACACTAATGTTTTAGTTTTGTCTCAACATTCAAAAATGCTTGTAAGGTACAAGCCTAAAACGTAGAGGTGTGAGCGAAATTTATCTTTTTTGTCAAGTTAACAGTTTCAATTTTTTATTTAAAATAAATACTCTATGAATTTTAAGCTTTCCAATGATAGAAATATGAAAAATGTGACAAAAATACGGATTTGGTATTTAATGGTACACAATGTTGGGTATCGTTGACTAGCTCAATTCACTCTTTCTAATACATACGAATTAATTTTATTGACACCCTAGTCCTCAGTAGTTACTCTCGACTTTTCAAATCATATAAAACGTTGCACTGTTTTTTCGCATGTATTTAAGTTTGGCGCAAGCAAAATTATAACCTTTAAATTCTCTTTCTTATGAATATGTAAAGGATTTAATTTTCTCAAATTTCAGGACTTTTTGTCAATTAAGCGAAAGTTAGTTCCCGCGAAATTTTATTGGAAAACTCGATTATTTGTGAACATTAATTAAAACGAACTTTAGATTTTTCTTTCTTTTTGAAAAACGATTTACACTAATTTCATCTTCAACAGTCTAAATTTTAATGTATCCTATCGTAATTCTGCAATTTAATGCGGCCAAAAAATAATAATTTTAGGCAAAAATTTTATCGCAATTAGAGGGAAAAAATAACTATTTATTTATTTATTAATTTATTTTTATTATTTATGCAATTTTTTGTCTTGTTTTTGCCACTCAAACTTCTCAATCTCTTTATGATGCATTTAAAAAAATAGTTTTTCATTGCAAATTTTAGAAGGTAAACTAGGCTGGTAACTATGAATTACCTTGCTTAACGTCCACTAAGTATCTTCTCGGTCCATTTACTTTGATATTTTAAAATAGAGGATGTTAGTTTAAATAAGAACTTACGTGTCCAACCGTTTTTTTATCATTTTTAACTGCAATGGTGTATTCGTCTTAACGAGCGCTGCAGGTCTTGTCCGGGACAAAATTAACTTTGCTCCAACTTCAGCATTCCATTGAGCTTAATTTTTTTTAACAAAGACCTGTTGAGATTCTTTTCCACCCACGCACTAAATAAGAGAAAAACCAAAAAATTAACAATATTAACTGTAAAAAATTCCTATTAAGCAAAAGTAATTCTCGCGAAATATTATGACTTCCCAGCTTTGCAAAAATTAAAATTTATTCTTAAACAAATTCTCGTGGAAATTAATTCCCTAAATGTAATTGTTTTGAAACCGAATTCCCGATCTGATATTCTTATAAAAAGTATTCTTGTAAAAGAAAAATCGTATACTTTAAAGGAGAATTGAGGTCAAGAAACAACATAAGTTTAAAATGAGAGTTTTATCTTCCCCGAATGTATTGGTGCACATAAAAATTCTTAGATATCTACTTATAGCCCTACATAAGCAGTTTTTCAAAGTCACGTGATTAAAAATGTGACGTCACTAGTGCAAGACTAGACTAGTTTCAAAGCCGCATGTTTAAACATTCATTTAG
This sequence comes from Hydractinia symbiolongicarpus, assembly GCF_029227915.1. Taxonomy (NCBI): domain Eukaryota; kingdom Metazoa; phylum Cnidaria; class Hydrozoa; order Anthoathecata; family Hydractiniidae; genus Hydractinia; species Hydractinia symbiolongicarpus. The sequence goes on from NC_079879.1 coordinate 25,783,700, forward strand.
TGGTGGCGACTCCTTTGATGATACTTGCGAAGATAGCTCTGGTAGTTCCGTTGGTAGTAATAAAGATTATTTGTGTGGATATGTTGCAAATCCCGAATATAGCATAGAAGAACTGAAGAAAAGAAATTTTTCTTCTAGCAGTGACAATAGCGACGATAAAGACGTGTTTAACTCAAGTAGGACAGAAAATTGGAATTTGTGCCAATTTACGTTCTGTGCGATTATGCCGACATTTATAGAATGAAAAAAATACTGCATAGAACATAAAACTTTACTTGGTGATAAACTTGATTCTGGATGCATAATAAAACATCGCAACTTTGACACATTATGCCTCAATATATCCGTTCTGGAAACTTCTTTCATCAGAAACCGTCGACATAAAAATAAATTCCCCGTAGTAAAAAAAATGAATTCAAGCTTAATTGAAATGGTCGGATTTTTTTTTCGAAATTAGGAGTACTCTTGTACTCTTTCAATACAGCTAAGTCTCTCTAATTCGAATCTCTATATTTCGAATATTTCTATATTTCGAACGAGTGATCAGTCACCGCGAATTTTTCTTAAGAGTATAAAAATTTGAACAATTTCAAAATCTCAATTCTAAACTTTTTATAATTGGAACAGTTTTTAGTCTCTTCAGCACGATTCTCTCCCTAATTCGAATTTAAAAAAAAGCACTTAGTGATGCTACTTGTATTGCCGAAAGAGATCGTCTCTCCAATGTAAAGCAATCAAATATTTAACAATTTTTCAATTAAAGTTTCTTTTTTGTGTAAACTATAAAAATAAAGATTGAATGTAACTTGAATTATGTTTTCTTGATTTTAACAGAAATTTATCTCTGATATTCAAATTTTCACTATCTGAAGCTAAAAGTTCGAATTAGAGACTTTCTGTAATTCGAATCTCTCTATAATTCGAACAAAAATTTTTCCCCGTGGCAATTCGAATTAGAAAACACAGTCAACTGTAAACACATTTGACTTTGTGTTTTGTGCGCTTTAACCTCTCTCGCACTTGTGATATTATCACTAAATGACTTTGTAACCTCTATCTCTCAAAAATTGATATTGTATAACTTTTAGGGAACTTTTTTATTTTAATGGTATGAATAAAATTATAAAAAAAAATCAAAAAAGTCAATTTTGACCTCAATTCTCCTAAGTGAATAAACTTTCATGAATAAAAATAATTAGCGATAAATAACTTTCGCAAATGATCATTTCAATGATAGGCATAGGTGTTGTTGTTATATGTTCAGAGGTGTAAAAACATGTAAAGTTACCATAAAATGAAACAAAAAAAAACAACAGGATTTTGAATCGATTCAGTTTTTACCCATTATTACACGAAACCTAGGATGAAAGTGATGTATAATGATTTATTTTTTTACTTAACAGAAGGAATTTCAGAATATAAATAAAAGTTCATGAGTATTAGCTTTCGCGATTAGCCTATTTCAATACATTTTCAAAGAAAAAAATTCGTGATTTAGCCTTTTTTAAAAGATATTTCGCGCGGCCTATATTTCGCAAATTCGGCTAAAATTCGCGAAATTTCTCATGCGTAACTGTCTTAATTTAAATTAGTCTATTTCAACAATGCTACAGGAAATAACCTTTGCAATTGGGCCTTTTTAAAATTATTTACGGTGTCAAACTCGCTGAGTTTCTTTCGTAAACGTTTTGTGTTTTGTGTCCGTGGTAATCTTCATAAATCAAGAAAAAATTTCGCATTATATACGAATTGAAAAAATATCTAAAAAAATTAAACTGAAGTTCTTAATAATTTTTTTGTGATTATATCCATAAAAATTTAAACAAAGAATTTGCAATTCACGTTTAATCTTTAATCTTTTTCCCATCCTCTTTGTTGTTGCCAACAAGCACCAGGCTTCTTTATTTCAAGGAATTTGGTGCAAGACTTGTTTTCCTTTTTTCTTTTAACGGTGTATTTTCTTTAATTTTTGGAATTGCGCAAAATCATAAAAAACGTAAACCTCATACAAACAATAATTTACTAAAATTTTTAGGTCTGAGATATAGGAAAAAAGGAGAAATTATAAAATTTATGCTTCTATAAATTTTATAAAAATATGGAATAAAATAGAGTAGATCATACAGAATAAAGAATAAAGTACAACTATTGTATTCAGGATATAAAACGGTAAAAAAACAAGTTACAATTTGTTTATTTTTCACAGTAAACTAATGAATTTATATAACAAAGGGAATGATTGCTTTTCTTTTACGCGGGTACTCTTTGAATTCTCTTCTGTAATTTTTATGCTTTTTAATTGCCCAAAGAACCATCTGAAAACAACCAGCAAATGTAAATACACCAGACATTACTGTCTGGGTAAGAACAGTAAACCAAAACCATGAACCAATTTCATATGTGTAGTTCGGGCATGAAACTAGATTCAACAACCATGTAAAGGGGTTTGACGTTGGCATGGGAATTTTTCTTTCCTTTGTTCCTTCAGGTCTTAAATTTCGCAGGGCAACATGAATGGAATAATTACCAAGTTGGCAAAAAATAAAACCAGCTAGGCTGGCATAAACTTGCAAATCACCAAAAGATGCTGGGGTGTATAAGGGATGGTTGATAAAATAGGCAATGAAACATGTAAAACCCCAATAGTAAATAGAATTCTTGAAAAGATTCATTATGGGCATTGTACCATTGGAAAATCGGTGAATAAAATGTGTTTCTGCAAGCCTTTTACCATAATGAAAAACATAGCATGCACACGCAATATGAACATATGGGTGGATTGCCTTCGCATTAGCTCCAGAGCCATAAATAAAGCTTGGCCGTGCATAAAACAGAGGATACAGGAAAAAAGGTCCAGCATATTCTGTGAGAAATACTGTTTTCCAACCAATTTGTGGACCCAAGTCTTTAAAGTAAAGCCTTGCAGTGTTGTCAAACTCCAATGACCGCAGTGTTGCATCATTGCTTAGAATTTTTCCACGGGGCTCTTTTCTGTATGCTTGTCTTGAGGGATAAAGCTTTGGCTTAACTTTTTCATAGGCTATCTTAATTTCTTCAATTGTGGTATAAATCGAGGCATCTTCTAAGGTGTGTAATACTTCTTTTGTGCGAGCACTTATGATTTCCACCTAAACAAAAAATGGCAAACCATAATCCTAACATTACGGTTACTGCAACGCATCGTCTTACAGTATTTAATTTCAATCTTACCTTCATCTTTCGATTTTCTGCGCTGTGCACCTTGTTGGTTCGAGCCTGCAGGCAACACAGAAAGGGCCTGTAATTTGCTGACATCAACAAAATATATAAATCCGTTTCTCACTCTCTAAATTTTGAGCATCGTTAAATTCTCACTTTATTGCTTAGTAAAAGCGCTCATTATTTTAGTTTGCGGACGAAACTAATATGGCATCGTCAAAGTGTAGATCGTAATAAGCTTCTTTATGATTATGTTACACTTTCATGTAATCACTCCTTTTTCCCTCAATACTATTTAGAATTTCCATAATTTACCACGCCATGCATTCTTTGCTTTTCAATTAAAAAGCATATCTAGCTACCTTTTGACTGATTTGCTGGCAACTAAAGAAGCAGTTGGCAGCAGAGAACAGATTATTCAAACCTAAAAGATTTAAAAATAGAGACATCACTTTTCAGAATCTGACATTTTTTCTTATTCGTCTAGCTAATATGGGCATTAAGTATTACCTGGAACTTACTTAGATTAATACAATTTATCTAGAGCAGCTTACCTATGCTAGCTAAATATATTTCATATCCTTAGGTAAAGATAGATGTGCATATTTTACATGGCTAGCCCCACAAATATCGAGGGATATAACCTGTCTATTATTTCCAGGAGGGGCCATGGCATAGATGGAGAGTCCTAGAGTATTTAATGCTCATTTTGAGCTACACAGGACCAATTAGGGCCCGCACTCTACTATACAACTCCTGGCAACATACAACGGCCCACACAGTGTGCCATCTCTCCAATTTCTCTCACATGGCTTGGGTTAACCCGGGGCTATGGTAACATTCACTCACCATGTCAAATCGCCGTCAAGAGGAATCGTACGCACCGTACGAGAGCTATAACCACTAATCTACGGCGCCACAAACTGCAGTGAAGAGGCTTTTCTGAAGGACCTCAGGAATTTAGACTGTTCATATTTTAATATGGTACGATGACCTTGATGAAGCATGTGGGAAACTAAATAAAAATGTAAAAACAGTGGCTGATAAAAATGCCCCTTTTAAAACACATAGATTTTCTGGTCTGTTGAGGCATGGGTCACTGATGAATTAATAATAGCCATCAAAGAAAGGGACTTCTTAAAACGAAAAGCATCAAAAACAAAATCCATCATAGACTGGGATGCTTTCAAACAAGAAAGGAACCAGGTAATAGGTCTCAAAAATTTGACTTAAAAACGAGTACTATAATATATGAGTAATATATGAGTACTATAATATATATACGAGTACTATAATATATATCATAGTATATGATATGTTGGGCAGTGAAGGGGGTGTTGGTAGAAGTGTTACTTGCAGGATAGGTTCTGCTTGGAAAAAGTTCAGAGAGTTACTTCCTTTGTTGACTAGCAGAGTCCTGTCAATTGAGGTAAAAGGTAGGTTGTATGAGGCCTGTGTAAGAAGTGTTATGTTGTACGGTAGTTAGACATGGGCAGTGAAGCAGGAAGATCTTGACCGTTTAGATAGGAATGATACAAGAATGGTTAGGTGGATGTGTAACGCCAGTCTGAGAGACAGAAAGAGTTCAGATGAGCTAAGAAGCAGGCTAAGTCTCCGTAGAATTAAAGATGTTATCCAGATAAGAAGATTGAATTGGCTGGGGCACTTGGAAAAAATGGAGGATGATAATTGGGTAAGAAAGTGTAGAGACTTGATAGTTCCTGGGGCAAAGCCCAGAGGCAGACCGATAAAGACTTGGCAGGAGGTTATAAGGACAGACTTGATACAGAGGAAGTTGAGTTTAGATCTAACACAGTCTAGATCAGATTGGAAGAGGGTCATTAATAAACCCTGTCCAACCCATGCTAGCATGGAAAACGGACGTTAAGCCGAGAATGATGATGATGATGATAATGACGTTTTGCAGCACTTTCAAAAACGGCCAAAACAGTCTTGAAAAACCCTTAAAAAAACTGGTTCCTGATAAGTCAGGCAATACTACCTCGATAAAACAAGTAGTCCAAAATGATGGTACAGAAACTTCTCACCTAAATGAAATTTCCAACACATTCAATTCATTTTTTGTCAGTGTTGGTGAACTAGCCTCAAAATTTTCTTCTGACACTACTACTAATAATTTTTGGTAGGCTCCTATTGAGAACAAAAGTGTGCCGAAAAAACAATAGTTCACTAAAACTTAATAAAGCTATAGGCTTGGACGGAATTGGTCAGTTTTTAGTATTTTTTATCAAGTCTTCAACAAATCTTTATTTACTGGTTATGTACCTAAATGTTGGAAGACTAAAAGGGTCTCGCTGAATTGAACCCTGGTCTCCCGCACAAAGTATGAGAGTGATAACCACTAAACTACGGTGCAGTTTTGAAGAAACTGCAGTAGTCAATGTCTCTGATTTTATTCTTACTGAGCTCCACCAAAAAAACTTTGTTTGTGCTGTGCTTATTGACTTACTACTACTAATAATTTTTGGTAGGCTCCTATTGAGAACAAAAGTGTGCCGAAAAAACAATAGTTCACTAAAACTTAATAAAGCTATAGGCTTGGACGGAATTGGTCAGTTTTTAGTATTTTTTATCAAGTCTTCAACAAATCTTTATTTACTGGTTATGTACCTAAATGTTGGAAGACTAAAAGGGTCTCGCTGAATTGAACCCTGGTCTCCCGCACAAAGTATGAGAGTGATAACCACTAAACTACGGTGCAGTTTTGAAGAAACTGCAGTAGTCAATGTCTCTGATTTTATTCTTACTGAGCTCCACCAAAAAAACTTTGTTTGTGCTGTGCTTATTGACCTTATAAAAGCTTTTGACACTGTTGATCATAATTTTTTTTAAAAAAAACTATATGGTGTTTTGGCATCAGAGATGCTGCCTTTGACTGGTTCGAGTCCTACTTAACAGGCTGAATGCAGCTGACTCTTGTAAACAACACAGGATCAGATCTGCTTCATGAAGACGCTTTGGGGTGCCGCAGGGATCTGTGTTGGGGCCCCTGCTCTTTCTTTTGTATATTGATGACTTAAAATCTGTCATCAATTCAAACTACCACCATCTATATGCAGATGATAAAATAATTACTTCATCCCATGAAAACTTGGATACCCTTCTTGAAACTGAAACAATCTTTTCGGCAACCACAGCCAGTTAAAAAAAGTTGAGAACAAAACTATCAACTATATGGGCATTCCTTTGAAAAGGAACGAAAAAATTAAATATTTTGGAGTAACATTTGATCAAAAATTGCAATGGGAAGAGCACATTGATAGCATCAATAGAAAAGTACTAATTAAATATTCTAATATTAGAACCATTGCATCCTGTTTAACCCCTCACACAAAAAACCTTTTAGTTAATGCACTTGTCATGCCATATTTCAACTACTGCTCCTCTGCATGGGTTTGTGCCACCCAAGGTAGATTGGGGAAACTAGAAAAACAATTAAAATGTATCCATACCTTTCTTAGGAAAGAGAGGGTATATTCACTGAATAATTTACTCATTAAAAACAATGCTATATTTTTTTTCCAAGTCATGAATAACATTGCTCCTGATTACATGCACTCAAAATTCCTTTTGGCAAAAAAATGTCATAATCATCAAACAAGAGGAGCTTCGAAAAACAGGTTCACACTTCCCTTAGTCAACACGGAATTTGGCAAAAAAGCCTTCCCATTTAGAGCTGCAGAAGTGTGAAATAATCTTTCAGACCAAGTGACCTGTAATGGAAGTCTGCTTTCGTTTAAGACTTCCATCTCTAATGTATTTAGCAAATTCTATTGGAGATCACTTTTTAACTTTTTAATTACTGTTTTTTATTCTTCTTTTTTTTTTAATTTTCACAGATTATAAATTTTCAGGAACGAGATTTTTAAACGTAAAACGATTCTCAATAAAATGTGTTTTTTTAACCTTTTATAAAATTTTATTTCCAAGGCTGAATAACCGACCTACTAACTGAACTACTAGACTAATAAGAAAGACTAGAAAGAACAAAATAAGAACAAACTAAAGAGGGCTTAAAAACTAAATGGCCAGGACCTGTTAAGATTCGACTGGCTTCTAAAAAAAGCTCCTATAAAAATTCAAATTTTAACTCTGTTGTCCAAACCATAGTGCACAGACTTTGGTAGTATTATATACCCATCCCATATTTGGTATTGTAGTCTTCTGGAGTTTATAACTTCAGAATCAGACAGTATAGGATAAGAGCTTGACATCTCAAGAATGTAGAAAAGCAGAAGTATTATGCAAAAAGTCATTTAAATTACTCGATTTCAAGATTTTTTGATTTGCTAAGGTTTCTTCTGCCAAGGTTTTTTTCTTTGACCGAATTTAGTGTAACTTTTAAGCCCTTTATTTAGATTTATTATTTAAAAACAGATTTTAGAAAGTAAAAATGGCTGCAAATGAATTGGATGACTGGTCTACAAAGGAAAAGTTTGTACTGGCATGCTGTGTGACAAGAAGCGGAGATCAAAACTGGTAATTAAGTTAATTGATTAACATAGTATATTTTTTATTCGAGCAAGCGACTCTCTCAGTCTTAACTTCCTTATCTCTAATAGCTGAAATAATGTTGCAAAAATGAGATATATAAGTTTATTTTGATCTTGTGTTGTAAAAATATTTCTTATATATCGTCAAAACAAAGTTTAAATTTTAAATTTAAATTTTAAATTAAAACATAATATTTTTTTGTTACTGATTATCTTCCTTTTATTGTGATGAAACAAAGTCACTTTTCTGCTTTAAAAAATATAAGCCATAAAAAAAGTTACGATTGCTACAACACAAGCTAGTCGTTGACGTCATTTAAAAGATAATGCTGAAAGACTCTTCGCAAAACTACACAAAGAAATAACACAAACTGTGCCAAGGTCGAATTTCTCAAATTTTTTTTTGTGCACACTCTACTTTACTTATAAGAAATTAATAATTATTATTATTATTTAAACAGTTGTATATTTTAATTTGCCATTGTAAATATTTTATACTAAACCCACTTTTGTATTCTAGGGTATCTGTAAGTCGTACAATGCGATTGATTCTTGAGGCATGTGAAGAAGAAAAGAAAAGACCTGCTGATTGGTTTTCCCAAAAGGTAATTTAGTCCTAGATGATGTATAATCCCTTAGCTGCAGATATTTAGGTGAAATATTCATGCATGTTCTTAAAGTAAATAAGATGCTCCAATCTTGGACAAACACATATGGACAATTTTATTGTATTTTATAGTAATTTTCGAAAGTATCTAATAGTATAACACATTATGTTATTCTGCTTATTATAATTATAATTATAATTAATGCAATTCTTTCATATTAATTTTCACATTAAAATATCTCTGATAGGAAGAGTAAAATTCATGATTTAAGTTTACTGCTCTCTTTATTTTGTGTATAAAGTAGAAATCCAGATTAATATGAAGACATATGCTATCATTTACTTTTTAATTTAATACAACTAAAATTCATATTACATTTTTCTCTTTAGAATTTTGCAATCAAGTATAATGAATTGTTAAACACTGCCTCAGTAGCCAAGTAAGGGCTTTTTCTTCTTTCGGTGAAAATCACTCACCAGTCACCTTGTGTAGTGCGTTTCCTCCAGTTCTGGAGCTTGTTGGTTCAATTCATGGCTGATTTTTGCCAGAGACTAAAAGTGTGAATTGTCCTTTCTGCTTAACATTCAGCATGAGAATGGGATTGATATTTGAGGTGGTTGTGTAGCTGAGCAGCAGTTGTGTTTGTATGCCTTATGTATAGCTCAAATGGAAGCATTAAATGCGCTAGGACCCCTTTACATTTCCTTTGATAACAATATCATTAGGAATTAAAGAGGCTACCCTGAGTAAATAATATTAATAATAATTATAATAATGGGAATGAAATGGGAGTGAAATAAAGGTTTAAACCATTTTGTTTTTGTTAAGACGAAAAGTTAGAGGTGCATCGTCAGAATCGGGAAATGTTGGTGAGTTCATATTAACTATTTTCTTTATGTGCCAAAGTTATGTTCAGCATGTTTACTTGTTATTTAATATTTTATTTAATGAGCGTATCATAATGGTGGCTGTCCGTACAGACGTGTTTTCTGTGTTAAATTTTTTGTTGCTGTTGTTTTTGGCATTAGTCAACAATGTTTCCTGTAATAGTTGTGGGAAAACTATCAGAGGAAATCAAACATCAGAGAAATGTTATACGTGTAAAAATTTATCTCACTTGAAATGTTTAAATGATAAATTTGTTTGTGATGAAGAGAGATTTTTCTGTGTTGACTGTACTCCTGCTGATCCTAAATATATCATAAATTCACTTGATCCTGAAATTTCTGGATTTATTGGTAAGAAAGGATTTAAAATCATGCACCAAAATATTAATTGGATCGAAGAAAAGTTACATCACATAAAATCATTCTTGTTAGATACCAAAAACTCTGTTCATATTATCAGTTTCTCCGAAACTCACACAAACAACACTGTTACAGATGCACAATTAAAGATTCCGGGGTACACACTCGAACGAAAAGACCGTGTAATTGTTGAAGGCCATGGAGGAGTTTCACTCTATATTCGGGACGATCTGAACTACAACAGGAGAGATGATTTAGAAATTGAAGGAATTGAATTTCTATGGATTGAATTCTTCCCCAAAAAATCGAAACCGTTGCTCATTTCTTCATGCTACCGACCCCCTGATAACTCAAAATACCTCGACAGAAACTTTGTTGAAAAATTTAACAATATTTTGGATGCGATTACAGCAGAGAACAAAGAAACGATTATGTGCGGGGACTTTAACTGCAATTATAAGGTCCCCGGAGACCATTGCGACTTGAGAGATCTTGTAAAACTGCACGGTTTCAGTCAGTTAATAAAGTCATACACGCGAATAACAAAGAACAGTAAAACACTTATCGATTTGTTCTATACGACAAACAAAATAGTAATTACCAATACATTGGTGCACACAAATTCTGTAAGTGATCATGGTTTAATTGGCATCAATAGAAAAATGAACTGTAAACGCTATCAACCAAAAAGAATAACGGCGCGTGATTACTCTCGATACAACAAAGAAGACTTACAGAACGAACTTCGTAACATACCTTGGGAAAACTGTTTAGCTGTCAATTTCAACAAAGGCTGGGATTTATTCAAAAATTACGTCACATCTACCATCAACAAACATTCACCACTGAAGGAGAAAAATGTTCGGGGGAAAGCCTAGTCCCTGGTTGACACGAGAAATACGTCAGTTGATGCACATAAGAGATTATCAACTACGCCGCTTTAAACAAACTAGCCTTGATGCTCATTGGGACAATTATAAGAAACTCAGAAATACTGTAACAAAAAAGATACGTGCTGCAAAAGCAAACCACATCAGAAATGTATTTAAGCAATCCACTGACAAACCTAGCGACTTCTGGAAGCAAATCAAAAACTGCTATCCTACTAAGGGTACATGTGCTCCAAGTAAATTTTTCAAAATCAATGGGGAAAATGTATCGAATCCCAAATGTATATCAAATTTTTACGAAAGTCGGATCCAAATTAATGAACTGTAAAACCATTAATTACACATAGAAAATGTTTGACCATCGGGACCCCCTGAAGGATATAAACCGAACTAATGCAACATTTAAGTTTAAAGAATTAACAGTCCGAGAAACATTAAAAATCTTAGAATCGACAAATGCATCGAAAGCGGCAGGTCTGGACACATCACCTGCAAGAATTGTAAAGGATATTGCTCCCGTAATTGCAGCACCACTTACGTTCTTAATAAATGCAAGCTTGTTATCTGGCACCTTTCCAACATCAGAGAAAACTGCAAAAATTAACCCTGTGTTTAAAAATGGAGATCGCAGTAATATTGATAATTACCGTCCAATCTCTGTGCTCAACATCCTGTCGAAGACCATCGAAAGAGTTGTTTATAACCAACTAGCTGACTACCTGGAGGAAAACTTCTTCCTGAGCAAACACCAGTATGGCTTCCGCCGGAAAAGATCGACTAGTGATGCAGTTACCAAACTTACAAATAACATCCGCTAAAACATGGACAAAGGCAAAGTAACAGGTGCCCTGTTTATGGACCTGAGAAAAGCATTTGACACTGTTAACCACAGTTGTTTACTTTACAAACTTCCTTACTATGGCATACTTGGTAAAGAGGTTGATTGGATATCTAGCTACTTGTTTCACCGAAGCCAAATCGTTAACGTTGATGGAGTACTTTCTGAGAAGGAGTTTGTTACCCATGGTGTACCCCAAGGTTCGATATTGGGACCTCTGCTATTTGTCCTTCTTATAAACGACCTTCCGATCCAGCTAAATTACTGCAACGTATTAATGTATGCTGATGACACAGTGATTTATTTTTCACACAAATCGCTAACTGAGATCGAAAAATGTATAAACTCAGATGCTGAAAAAGTGTTCAGATGGATGCAAGATAACTGTCTTATCCTAAACCCAAAAAAAGGAAAAACAGAATTTGTAACATTTACTTCTCGATCACGTAACACCCAGATCAATATGACAATCAATAACAATGAAATCCACCAGCCTGCGTTCTACGAATATCTTGGTGTAATCATGGATAGCCATCTAAACTTGAGCTCTCACCTTCAACGAATGTACAGGCGGGTTAGTTCAAGGCTCAAAATGCTCAAGAAAGTAAGACATAACATTTCACCAATTGTTGCTGAGAAGATATTCACGTCAATGATTCAACCTCTAATTTTCTACTGCTACCCTGTTTATGGTGGCATGAACGATACATGGCGATTGAAATTCGAATCGTTATTTCTGAAAGCAAAATTCATTGTCAAAAATCGTAAAAAATGGCCAACTTTCACAATACGACTGAAAAGAAAAATTGTTATTGACGTCTTCAAATCATTACATTTCGAAACTGATGGGAAATATGTTATGATCAACCACTCGATAAACACTCGAGGAAAGAACTGTTCACTTCGGCTCCCATCAATTAAATCTGAAACTGGGAGGAAATTATCATATTATCAGGGAGCAGCTATTTTTAACTTCCTACCTGTTAGTATTAGGAAAGAAACTAATTTTAATTTATTTAAAAAACTAATAAACAATTATGATTTTTAAACTTTTCTGGTTCATCCACGATGTGGGAGGGAACGGTTGACGCCATCGACACAAACAATACAATTTCCACGTCCTCTCACTGCCAAATGTATGGATTGTGTGATGACGTCATCCGTCGTTTCTTACATCGTGTTTCTTGATATACCTGAAAATTTTTCGCACAAAGTCTTTCACAATATTTTTAATTTTCTCATATATGGTTCTCAATGTTTATTCTCTTAAATTTTTCAATATCCGCGAATTTTTATTTCTCTCCGTTTAATCTTACTTCGAAAATTTTATATTTTGTTATTTTTGTTTTACACAGGTCTCTCATTGATAACAGTAACATTTACATATATCTTGTATATATTATACTGACGTAGATAAACCTGTATAAAGATGAATAATAATAATAATAATAATAATAATTGCAAACTAGAAACTCCTGCTGAACAAATCCTACGGAAATTAACCTTTGAAAGAATTGAGGAATTGGATCGTGTTATAAAAGCTGAAAGAGAAAGATATAAGTAAGTGATCTGTAATTTGTAGGGAGGGTGTGGAATTAAAATTAGCAGAATGGGCAAATTTTATGGAATTTTTAACATTGGAGAGTGGGGTAATGAAAACAGCAATTTTCTATAGTAGCCTTGTTTGTCCATCATTTTCACACATAGCCTTTATTTTTGTTAAAAATATAGAGCAAATTGGAAAGGTTTTGTTTACATTTTAGAAAATTGAAAAGTGATATTCATAAAATTCAAAGTGGAAAGCTTGATGATGAACTTCCTAGGATATTGCAAGCAATGCAAAGGTATGAAATTTTTAAATTTTGTTTCATTAACTAATTTTAGTACATAATTTTTAACAGGTTATAATACTGCTTTTTATGTAAGTCCGTCCAGAGTTCCTTTTTTACTAGAAATTATTTTATTATTTTTGATCAAGAATTCATAGAGCACAGAACAATTTTCAGGACAATGTTTAATTATAGTTAAGGTATGCTAAGTGTGTTCTTCTAAAAAACGATACAATGCTATTCTGGGATGGATAATTGATCATTTTTATATGAAAAAGCTTACCAGATATGACTTTTCTGAATTGAGCTTCAATATTATGCTTAATGTTTGGCTTTTTAGTAAATCTGAACCTGGATATGCTTAAAATCGTTCACCTTTAAAAAAAAATATACTTTAAAAATTTGGTATAACTATCTTACTTTTTTTCAATAGTGATGAAAATGTGCAGTTAGAACAACTAATTAAGGAAGATCCTCCACTTGAAGAACTAAGTGTAAAAACTACATTACAAGCAGCGAGTGGTAATTTATGTTTATTTTTGTTTGTCTGATGTTGCTACATTATTTGTTGCTGTCCTTACCCTGCTTCAAATTTTCTTTATTTTAGCTGTTTCTTCATCTCCAGCATCACAGAACACACCGTCTAGACCTCAAAGAGCAGCAAAAGAAACTGAAAAGTAGGTTGCTTTGATGTTGTATTTTATTTTTTAGTGGTATTATACGTATTTCAGGAGTATTTTTAAACTAAGTGGCATTATTTTTGGCATGATATTTAGGTGATATTTAGGTTTTCGTGGTCACATTTTGATGGTTCTGTAAATTCCTAAATTTTTGCATTTTACTAATCTAATAAGATATATCTATGAATGTGTGTATTAACGTATGTACGAAACATCATGGGGGTGAAATCTTAATTCATAAAGCTCTGCTTTTTTCATATGCTTTGTTATATTTTGGCTTTAGTATGTCAATAATACAGGTTGCTGTTGATCTATTAACACTTTGAACAATGTGTATTAAAAAAACTAAACTTCTTATTTTCAGATTTAAAAGTTACATTGAGCAACGACAAAAACACAATGCTAAATACCACCATAATCCTACCACTACTTCAACATCAACTGCTGTAACATCAACTGTAGTATCATCGTCAGTTTCCTCAAATATTACGACTTCTGCTGATGTTTCCTTATATGCAACCACTGTTGGCCCTAGTCCTGCACAAGTTCAAAATATGACAGTAAAACATGATTCCATGGGAAGTATTGTTCAACCTCGTGGGTTGTTAATTACTAAACCTGAGCAACAACAACAAAATGTGAATGTATCTGTTCCTTCAACACCAGTACGGACAGCTGCTGCAGAAGCTAAAGAGAAGTCATTTCTTTCCAACCTTCTATCATCACCAGCCTCGGAAATTAAAGCTCAGGCACAACATATAAATAACACTTTAAAGGTAGGTTTTTTGTTGTCCAAATATATTCATTGGTAAGCTTTTTGGTACAAATATATGATTAACAGGGAATTTGTTTATGTTACATTTTCTTTACACGTTATTTCTTGAGGCAATATTGGTTTTTGTTCTTGACTCGATACATTTGAGCATTCGATTTAATGTCTTGTGGTTGAATCTGATTTCACCATTTATCAAATATAAAAAAATTATTTCTATTTTTTTTAGGAACCTATTAAAAGTAAGTAAATAATATTAATATTTTTTGTTACTGGTTTAACTCTTTGGAATATTAAATATCCACTTAGCTCACTTGGTAAATCTATGTATTATATACCTGCTGTTAATTTGTGGTCTGTTTAGACCCTCACCATGTCACAAAAGAGTCATATGAAGCGTATAAAAAAGCACAACCTGCGGATACAAAGGGACCTGGAACTGCACCTATGCTCTCAAAGTTGTTGGAAGCAAATAATGCACCTCCATCTGTAACGGTACCTAGCAATAATGTTAAGCTGCCAACGCCTCAGGTAAATTTTTATCGCTAAAATTTTACCTAGTAAAAATAAAACTTACTTTCTGGTTGTTAATATTTTTTGTTGACCTAATTTTTTGTTGATGTTATTTACTAAACACCATAGCTTTAAATTAGGTGTGGTATCACTTATATTTTGTGTACTTTATTTTTTTCCATGCAGGCTGCAGCAAAATCAGTTTCGGCAAAAGGTACATTAAACGAACCTATAAAAACAGCTCCATCCAAATCTGAACAAATAACACCAGTCACGTTGCAAACGTCAGTACCACCATTAAAAACAAACACACCAAGGTCGGTAACGAAAAAAAATGAATCTGAGGTTAAGCAAACAGACTCTAAGGTCTCTCCTAGTTTGGCTGCAGATGTTAAAAGTGAAGTAAAGCCTTCACCAGAAACCAAAGTTACCCCCACGCCTAAAATTGCCCCTCTAAACGAACCCATAAACAGCAAATCATCAAAAAGAAAATTGTCTGAAACAAAATCCGAAGAGAAAAAAGAACTTGCTAAAACAGAATTAGTTGAAAAAGAACTGATTAAAAAGGAGCCAATTAAAAAAGAGCCGGTTAAAAAAGAGCCAGTTAAAAAGGAATCAGTTAAAAAAGAACCGATAAAAGAGGAACCTCAGGAAGAAGCTCCACCAATCTCCAAAACAGAAGAGGTAAAACCGGATGCAGGAGCAGAAACCAATGTTAAAACACAAGAAGTGGTTAAAAAGGGTCGAACTCCAAGTAAAACTGGTAAATCTTTAATAATTCTTGGGTTTGTTTTTGATTTGTTTCACTATTGTTTGACGTAAACGTTCTCTTGTCTTTGTAGAACCTTTGACAATCGAAGTGAATGAATCAGCAAAAAAAAAGGTCAGTACAACTGCGCTATCATGTTTTCATTCACACAACATTATACTTAAAGCAACCCTGAAAATTTTAAAATAGAACTGTTATTTTTATGCTTTATCTTAAAAAGTAGTGATTTTTTAGAATTGATTTAATTTTCTTTGTTTTTTTAAAAAATAATAAGTCGTGTCTATTCCCCCTGTAAGGACAAAAAAATTCCATGTTATTAGTGACAACAAAAATTCAATTTGCAAATACATCAAATACATGCATCCTCGGAATCTATTATTACAATATAGAATAATACTGATACCTAAAATTCTTCCAAATCAAATATGCGTTTAAATGCTGATCCAAAACCAGTATAAAAATTACAGTCATTGAGTAACAGTATCATATATTGTAAAACTTTCAGAACGATACCGTATCAGTGGATAGCACTCCAGAAGAACCACCTCCAAAAAAGAGAGTAGTTGAACAAATAGCTGTATCTGATCACTTAGAGTTACCCCTAGCAACCTCGCCCAAAAACAAAAAGAAAAAAGGTGATTTGTTTTAATTTTGTAGTATTTAACACTAACTACACTTTTTGGAAAGCAGTGGAACTGCTCTTGCTAAAAATCCATTTAAGTATGTGAAACATTTGACTGTACTAAATAGTTAAAAAATTCTTAGTGTGCCAACATTTTTTATGTTTTAGGTCGAGCTGGACGTGGAAGAAAAAAAACTTTATCAGGTTCACTGAAGGTTGACATTGTGGTAGGTGCCATAAAGTGATAGCGCACTTAAATATGACCTAGCCATGCTTTGTCTATTTTTAAATCATTTTTAATTTACATAAGGTGTGTGAAATATCTTTTCAGTGTATATTTTCTTTCCTTGTAACGATATAAATCTTTTTAAAATTTTGTTAGAGTGAAGAAGATTTAGAGCGAAGCGAAGAAGCGGAGCCTGATGTATCAGCTGACTTGAAGGACAGTGAACTAGACACTACGGATGATTCAATTGATCGGAAAGTTAAAACACCATTAACACCCTCCATTCCATCACCAGCAAGTCCAGCTCTTAGCACGGGAAGGTATAGCAAACTGTATTGTTTAGTCCTTGAGATGTCTATAATATCTCTTATCCATGCGATGATGAGAAAATTGTGTTAATTTTATCACAAGTAACATTTTTTTTAGTTGCAACTACAAATTTTTTGATTTAGCAACTGTGATCCAGAAACAGCACAACAACAAAGAGCATGGCGGAAGAGTATCATGCTAGTATGGAAGGCTGCGGCTAGCCATAAGTACGTATGTTTTTCTGGATGAATGGTATTATGCATCTGTAGGTTCTGCAAATAAGTTTGGGAGGTTTTTCTTAACAAAAACTTCTGAGAAAACTGTAACAATCAAGAAACCATTTGATAGCTAAATATTGTATTTTGTCAGTTCATAAAGTTATTTGAAGAAATATTTTATTTGATCGTTTACTTGATGCAATCTGTCTAATTCGGAACTCCTTAATTCGAAAACCTTCATAATTCGATCGTTTACCAGATACAAATTCTCTAATTCGAATTTGCGTAATTCGAAAACATCTTTAATTTATTTAATTACAAAATCACTGTGAAATTTAAGAAACTCTCTTCTTAATCTCTGCAATTGGATTACATTTATAATTTATACTTTTATTTTCTTTTTGTAAAATTCAAATCAAAAAGATTGTACTGTATGTTTTATATTTTCTGCGGAATTTTTAAAAAGAATGCTTATGTCTTTATGTCGCGTCTCAAAGGTTTGAGACATTAGCTTGATGGCACTAATATAAAGAAATTGTAGACCTGAACAGCTTTTCTCCAACCTGTTTAGTAAAACTGTCGAATGCTACTCTGTTTTGTTTTCCACCTGAAACACAGTTGCGTTTTATATACCGTGCTGATTTTAGATACGCTAATGTTTTTCTGCATCCAGTCACAGATGAAGAGGCTCCTGGTTATTCGTCCATTATTTTCAGGTATATGCCACGTGATCATGTCACTTGATTATTTTAATCGAAGGTCGTGTCTCTAATTTGTCTTTATTATGTTTTTAAAAAATTATTTTTTAGACCGATGGATTTGTCGTTGATCAAGAAAAATATTGAAACTGGCGTAAGTATTGCGTTCCTTTTTGTTCTCTAAATAAAGAAAAGAGAAAGGAAACTGAATCAGGACGATTTAAACATCTTAGAAAGTTTTAGATGTCAAATATACAGGAATGATGTAGGGTAAAAGGGTGAAAAGGCGTTTAAAATAGTGAATATACTGGGAAAGTGTTCTGGAAGTCGCCAAAATAAAGAAAACCGTAAGCCAGCTTGTTTTTCATCGTAATCGAATAATACACTGTTTTCGCCGTTAATACATGATTTTGAAGTTGAAAAAACTAAAAAAGAAATAAATGTTAAATGGGGTGATGATCAGAATTAGCCGAAGGGTGGAGAGGAAAAATTATTTATTAACTCTTGTTACTATGGTGATTTTGGTCCTGTTTAGGTCATCCATACGACGACAGAATTTCAGCGTGATATTATGTTGATGTTTCAAAACGCTCTCATGTATAACCGAAAAGAACACGACGTGTAAGTATGCAATTACTTCAGTTCTCCTCCCTATATGATAAAGTGAAAAAAATCTCAAAGTTAACCCTGGGGGTGGGGAGCGCAAAGTGCCCGCGGGTCATAAATCCTGACCACTTATGCTTAAGTGATGCAAGTTGGCACAGTTGTAGAACGTCTTAGTACAAACTCATTCCAGACTCTTTATTCAAAAAAGGCAGGAAATTCCAGGAAATTGAATTTTTTCACCCACATTTTTTTTCTTAAATCTGTAATAAAATTACGGAAAAGTCACCAAATTTCAACAATGCTATCCAAAACAAATTACATTTGCTGCGAGCACTTTGTGCCCTTCCCACCAAAGTATCATAGGGTTAATAACTTTTTTTGTAAGAGAACGAAAAGTCTGTCATCTGTCTCTATTGCCTAACCTCTATGTAATTCGACCTTGTCCGAAGGTTTATTTCGAAATAGATTTTATGCGTGCTCTGGATGTCTTAAATTCCTGTTTGTTTTGAAAAGTGTTCTGTTAAGTGATTTAGCTTTTGGCGATGGAACAGTTTTTCAAGGAGCTCTTTATGAACACATTCAACTCAAGTATGTTTGTGAGGCTAAGCACTCTCAAACTTTCTCTTCATGACTTATTACTAAATTGATTTCTTGGCTAAGTGGGAGCCATAAATATTTTTTCCGCTCTTCCTGTTTACACTTCCCTTTTCTACATTCCACGTCCTGGCCACACCTTCCATTAAATAAATTAATTTTTTGTTTTAGGTACCGTATGGCACAGGAAATGCGTGATGACGTCATGGAACAAATCCAGGTCAGAAAATTTCAAATTTTAGTGTTGTTTAGCAATCTGCCCCCACCCAACCACCCACCCACCCTCCTTTTGTTATAAAAATGATTCTGCTCTCACATTCAGAAAATTTTAACCTTTGCGAGCACATATAATCTAAGCCTCGTGTTGGTTATAAACTTGTTTCTTATAAGAAAAAAAACGTATCTCGTAAACAAACAAATAATTGAATGAGTGACAGATACTTAGTACTATCATGATGAATAATTTGATTTCAAAATGACGATATAAACAACAGCAAATCTAGCAATTAGTAGGATTGACGATGACGTAAATGCTGGTTGTAGATTTCATCTGTTGACAACAACACGGCATTAAATTTGTTAGTTTTTTGCATGAGCACGCCTTGCTACGGGATGTGATCACTGGTTCAAACACTTCATTGAAGCACTTTGTTTGTTTGTAAATGCTATTAGTCATACGGTGTAATCGCATTCACGCGATTGCTTTTGATAAACAACCGAGTAAATGGCGCCATACAAAAGTTTTAATTCAGTATTTTTTCCTTTTTTTCATTGTTTGTCAGATTATCACATTTTTCGGATTAATTAATACTTTTATATTTCAAAAAGGTGTTTTTTACAACAGTTCTACAATTAAAAACACTTCGAATAATCCAAACTGCAGGTTACACCGTTGCTGTTGTGCGGTAACGCTAGAGAATGCCACTAGCAAATTTTAAATATATACTGTTCTCCTGGAGTACGTGCGCGCGCCATTTGACCATTTTGACATGTTAAATAAAAATATTAAAGCGCAAGCCAGGTACAGCTGTAACTTCTGTATCTAAGAATTGTATAGACTTTAAGAACCTATCATGTTTTATCCTCTAATAAATGTCACCACGAGGGCGTAATGAAAGTGCAATAATTATTTCAGCTTTTAACCAAACCTGAATCGAGAGATGCAAAACAAAAATAGAATGTCACTGAAGTATTACTGTTAGTTTGGCGGCAATCAGCAGAACAAAGCTGTCAGACCAAAATAATTTAAGTGATAAGGGGTTATTTTTTTAAAAATAAATATGTACATAACTGTGTTGTTGTTTTTTTTGTTTTTTTGTTTGTTTTTTTGTTTGTTTTTTCTGGTGTGCCGTGTAACTCAAATACATCTGATATAACTGTTAGACTGAATACTTGATTGCGTCGAGGGCGTCGAGTACCACTTTATGTACTTTCGAGTTATGCTAGACTCCCTGCTGCAATATATTTCATCTGCTTTACAATATTTATTTATTTTTTTAATTGTTGTTGTTATTTGTTTTAGTCCTTCATCTCAACGCAGTTGATGGTGCAAACCACTGAACGCGATTCAAAATTTTTACGTGGGAAAATCGACGGTAATTGTTTCGCTTCTACCCTTTTTTTTCACGAACTTAAGAGCGTTTTAACTGCAATACTTGCACTTTTGTGGTATTGTAAGATGATACAAACGCAGGTAAACAAATAAACACTTCCATTGAGTAGTATAAGCACCAACCACTACACTCTGCACAAACCACCGCACAGAACGCAAACCGTTTTTTTTCTTTTAGTTTTCCTGTTCTCTTTGTCTGTTTATTATAATCCGTTCAAGCTGCAAATATCCATAGGAAAGTAGAGAATGTCCTTTTTTTTCATAATCACAAAATCGTGATAACGTGCGGGCAAATATCGGGTGCTTAATACGGTTCTCCTTTGTGGATGCTTTTCTATGCTTATCCAAGTAAATGCCGTTTGGAAATCAGAGAGTGTCGTAGCATGTTATTTGTCCTGACTTTATAGGCATAGTGATTAGCTTATAAGAAAAATTTTTCTTTCGCACTGATTGAGTTCCACATGTAAATAATTTGCTTTTAATTATTTATAGCCCCTGGCCACACGCGGCAATCATCGAAATCTGGCTTTACGTTTCTTTCATTGTAAGATCTACTGCACATTGTGTGTCCGCTGATTGTCACAAAATGACGAGGGTTCTTCCTTATATAAACAAATGATCTGTGCATGGCGCATCCAACCAAAGAGAAAGACAATGCAACAATACATAGTAATTTAAGACTGATTAATTAAGAAAGAAAAAAATATGATAATGAAATTTTGTGTTTTTTTTACAGTGATATTTGAAGTACCCGTCGAAAAGGTTTGACTTGCGTTGCTGTCTGTCCTTTCATCTAAATGTTTTTAATATCTCGCATTTTGCGTGTTTTATTCGGTGAAAGAAAATTGTTTAATTCATTTTTCACTTTAAACCTTAGAATACGAACCTGTATTTGAAATACCTTTTTTTGGCCAAAAAAATATTAACTGGCAAAGGGAAACACCTAAATGGTTCATCTTTAGATAGGCTAACTCAATCTCTTTGTAGAGCACTTGTCATAACCTAGTCCTCAAAAGTTATTGGTTTTAAACTGTGAGGCTCATCTTCGTGATTCGTCGTCTAATTTTTAATGGTGGTTAGAAAGCTGTAAGGGGAAATCAGAAATCATTTCCTAACCACAAGCTACCCAATTCATCAACTCACTCTCCAGTCTGTCAAATCAGTGAAATCTAAACAAAGCTAATTACTGCACTTTGCTCTCTTACGTTTTTTTTTGTTCCGACAACGAGCTGAAGGTTAATTTTAAATGGTGTGGTTGTGCTCCGATCACTGTCTTGTATGTGGAATTGATTGTTGATTACTGTTGTTGTGATTGTCCACTTGTCAATCTATTTACAAACTGTTGAAAGTTTTGACAGTAATGCGGAAACATTACCTCAACTTCTCTTCTTCTGTTTCTATAAGGTTACACAGGATGTACCGAAACGTGTTCTTTTTCAACGCATGACGTTCCTTATTAATTAGATATAGTCTTTATCTCGCTTATAATAATGTGTGACCATTTCCTTAAGATCGTGAATGTGTCAGCTTGACTACAAGAATCAAAGGTGCTTGGTAGGTTCATGTTTTGTTTTAGCTCCTGCGCACGCGTATGAGACAGCTGTTTGGTAACTAATTGCTTCATTGCACTAAGATTGAAGTTAAAAACGAACGTGTCGTTTTATGAGATATTACAGCTTGTTACTCTAGTCTCGATTTCTTCATGCTGATTTACATATATCTAGACTTGCTTACACCAACACAAAAACTCGCTTGCACAAGCGCAAAGAACAGGTTCTCTCGATGCTTGTAATTTAGCATGCGAACTGCCTTCACAAACAAATTACGATACAACAACAGCCAAGAAATGATTAAAATCACTGACCGTTAAATTGTTTTTTCTTTTGTTGGAAATATAACGCGCCGGAAATTATTCATTTTAAAGGCGAGGGAGATGCCCGAAATAGAAGTGGTGCTTCGCGAGTTGTTTTTATGTGTGTTAATGTGAGTAAATAAGAGGTTTAAAATGTTTGCGAGAAATATCTTGAATATCTAGCATTGGTGGCGGGGAATATCCTTCCGACTAATAACATGCTAAAATTTGCTAACAACTTGCACAATATGGCTTCTTCTTTCAGATTCAAACATCACAACAGGAAATGCCCAAATCTTAGTGAGTCTAATGAATGGACATGTTTTTCTTTAATCGCGCAACTGCAGTAAATTACACGTACATACAAGCTATTCTAATTGTGCAAACAATTTTTGAAAATTAAAATTAACATCGAAATTATTCTGGAAAATAGCCCTAATGTTTTTTACAAAAACGTGACAGCTTACGTGGAAAAAAACGTGACACCTTACGTGGAAAAAAACGTGACACCTTACGTGGAAAAAAACGTGACACCTTACGTGGAAAAAAACGTGACACCTTACGTGACCAACTGCATCTTGATTCAGATTGTCAGGCGCCTGTAATTAAAGTGGAACACTAAGAAGTTATTATCAGTACCATTGTTAACACAAACCAATTGCAACAAACCTATGAAAGGGCGTGCATGTTTACCTTCAGGTACGTGATGTGTTCGTTAATTATATCTAAATATAGAGGAACTGGATTCTTGTTAAGGAATTGAGGAACTGACGGCAACATGGAATAATAGATGTTCTTTCATTTCTCTTCTTATCTTAACTATTTTTAGCTTTTCTGCTTAATTTAAAATCGCTTTTCCGCATTGACATGTTGACATTACAAGAATTTACGAGCGTACCTACAAAAGTAAAGGTAATAATTGTAGACAAGTCGTGCGGTTACTGAAAATATGCTGACGAAATGTAAATTTTGTTTTCTGATTTCTTAAATGTGATTAGTTCACATAGTGACACAGGGAGCTCATTGCGCCACTCCAAGGTTCGTAATTCACAGAAAAATTGTTTGAAACCCATAAAAAATATTTCAGGGAAGGTAGCGGGTTCTTGTTCTGACAGGTCGAATTTGTGTTTTATTGATAGGCTCACCTTTCATTAATTAAGCTGTTTAAATGAGGAAAAATATTCTTAGAAATGTAATCTCGGATCATGGGAATGTGAACAAACATCTATTTGTGGGAATAACTTTTAGAGGAAGAACACGTTTTTTTATGAGAACACTTGAATTTTAACTAGATGTGCTTATTTTCAAAAGTAAAAATATGTAGTCTCGGATGATAATAAATCTTTAGAATCAAAAGAAGTATCTTGGATGATGTTGAAGTATGTTATTGTAGAAACATACATATATTCTAGACTCATGTCTTATCCTATTTGACTAATTTATAGGCTGAGAAAAATACGCATGGACAAATACGGAATATCCAAAAATCAAAATTTCTGGGGGTCATTTTATACGCAGGGGTGAAAAGCATAAGATCCGATCATTTTTCTACGCAAGACATCATCCAAATTTTAAATTTTGCTATTCAATGGTTATACTAGCTGGTTACTTTGAAAAATTTTCGTGATTTTGAGTTCAGTGATTTCAAAAATTTTAATTTTCCGCCCAAATTATGTTACCCCTTTTTTAAAAAAAACGATAAATTATCCGACTTTTACACTTAAATTCGAAGAAAATAAATTGAAAAAGGAATGTAAAAAAACTGAAGCAAGTACAAGGGCTTTCGTCACCAATTTGTTTGATCATCCATACTAAAGAAATAGTCATCTTTATTATAATGTCTGTTATTTGTTTCAGAGCCAAAGCTGTGAGAGGGATAAGGACTAGTCTTATGTAACCCAAATACATCAATACACAGGGCGTCATGTATCTTTGTGTAAACGAGGTTTGGTCAGAACCGTTAATCTCTGTTTGGGGAACATTCTATATATTTGTCATTTTATAGAGAGGAAAAAGTTACAGTTATAAATATTTGTCCAAGAGGTTGTTCGTTCAAGTTTGAACCGATAAATAGTTTAGGCGATTTTGTTTTATTAATATTATTATTTATAAGCCAGTGCAAAATTTTGCATATTATTTTATAGGCTTAGTAATTTTAGTTTTTTACAAGAAAATAAATAATCATGAAAATGCAAAATTGTGTTGTAACGTCGCTAATTCGCTTCGCTATGTCGCTAAAACAACACTCGACCCATATTTTCGCACGGCTCCAACTTTTTATAAGCGCTAAAATTCGTCGCCACTTCAAAAGCTACTGTTCCACTTCACCTGGAATTGTTTCATGTGTTACGATAAAGAAAGTGTTGAACGATTGATTTGTTTCGTCAACACATTTTACTTGTTGATATTGGCCCGACTTCAAAACGAGATGTTGTGGAAATATCGAGCGTGGGTTAAAGAAATAATAAAAGCGAGTAGTTTATTTTTAAACAGAGCATATAAATTGCCCTTGGACATTCGAAGTAGCTATAGTTAATGTAAAATGATACAGTTTCTTTCTCCCAAGACGTTCCTGAGAGCTCTTTGTATTGAAATGTATCTGTGCCAGAGTGGTGAGTTA
Source organism: Hydractinia symbiolongicarpus (assembly GCF_029227915.1). Classification (NCBI taxonomy): domain Eukaryota; kingdom Metazoa; phylum Cnidaria; class Hydrozoa; order Anthoathecata; family Hydractiniidae; genus Hydractinia; species Hydractinia symbiolongicarpus. The sequence goes on from NC_079879.1 coordinate 25,808,915, forward strand.
TAATTGCTCTTCATCTCAAAGCACGCATTAAGAGCGTTGAAGTTTTGGGATGATTTTCAACCACTGAACACGTGTCATTGTTGGTTTAATGTCAATATCACTTATTGACGATGGGCCAAAAAGTTGACAATAGTGTTCTTTGTCTTATTTTCATATAAGAAGGGTTTGTCACGGAACATCTAACAGATGAGAGGCATTAGCAAGGTATGAAGTACTTATTTCTTAGTCTATATCTTTGTTGGATGTATCAATTGAGAAGAGTTAAGGGAACAAAATTAATCCGGAATATACTTTTCGTTAATTGAAGCAAGTTTAGGCAGACAAATTAAAAATTCGTGTTGAGGAAATGTAGCAGCTTAAAGTGACGGGGAAATGATTTATATCCAACCATTTCGCTTTTTATAATGTTACGAGAAATTTTTAATAGAAAAAACATTTTTCCCTATCGGCGTCTAACAGGATTGATGAGTTACATATACTATATGATACTAGTTCGGTAAGTTCTATTTTATTTTGAAAATCTGCTTTTTATATAACTATTAGATTTTTTTTTCTTTTTTATCTTTTTGTACCTTTAGGGAAGAAATAAAAAAGAAAAAATGCAGGATTAATTTTTGCAAGTTTGTCTCGTATTCGCAAACTTGAGTTTCGCATTCTTAAAATAGTACGAACCTTCGTACGAACTAACCTTTATAATTATCCTATAAATTTAGCATTAGATTTTTTTAAGAATATTGTCAATGCAATTTTTAATTCTGCGTTCTACGCATTTCTTGATCTCCTATTTGCAAATTTAAATTCCGCAATTGTTTTTTTTACGTCAACATAATTATTTTTTAGCTTTATTTTACTTCTACCTTACAACTCAATATAATAAACCGGATAATGTCGAATCAAAATTCTACTGAAGGACATAGGATTTAGGATGGACCCAAAAATGTTCAGGATTGAAATATAAGGTAAAAAAACTGTGTCACTTCGTTCCAGCAATGTGGTTGGTGCAGTGACCAGCAGTGACCAGCAATCAACGGTAGTTAACAGGCATTATATCAGGTTAAACGGATGCCTAAAAGTCGTTAGGAAGGAAGAGGGAAACTCCAGGAAAAGTTTTATTTTTAATAACCATACCTGGATGTTATCCTTCCTGAGTACCATAAAATTAAAAACTTTTAAAATTAATCATTTGAAGATATGACAGCTTTATGTGCCCACTTAAACTTTCATTTTACTCTCCCGCTCACATGATGATACTACACCATTGAAATGTTTTTCATTTTTTTAAGGCGTACAATCAGGTTTTCGTCATCCATGTATTTAAGTCGTGATATGATTTTAACGTCAAATCTTTCTCGTCATTCAATATCATTGCATCATTGGTTTAAATAATTTTAATTAGTATTGCACAGTCTTTAACAAGCACTGCTTCAAATATAATTTTGCATCATAACGGCTTGATAAAAACGGTTTATTGGAACGCACCACAAAAGAAGCCGACCTGTTACAATCATTCTTTTTTTAGGAATAATAAAATCTAACATACTTCCTCCCTTGCCATTTTTTAATAAATCCATTTTGCTAAGAGTGTACTTTTTTATTAAACTTGATGTTGAAAAATTTGTAGACCTTAGACCTCTCAGAACTTCAGATATTGTAACTAAAAAAAAATTGGATTTTGTTGCAATTGCGGTCTCTATTTAAATTATGCAAAAGCTAGTATGTGTGTACTCGTTGTTAAAAATAAAGTAGAAAAATTTTAAAAACATATTGTTATCGCGTTTTGTCTACAACACAACACTGTTAAGTTTGATATTTAATCTACGCCAGAATTTAGAATGGTTACAAGAAAAGAAGGAGAAGGGGGTCATGTTTCTACAAACGGTAAACCGAAAACCAATTTTCCTCCAAAAAAATCATACCAGGATTAAAATCGTTATCAAAAGACAAAAACAGGCAGGGTTAAATCTCTGATCTTCTATATAAAAAGAATTCTAAATTTAGCCCTACTTATGCTAAATTAACTTAACTGTAAAGTCTTATCAGTCACGCTTGACGTCATATCAGATTAAATTCATTAACACATAATATATATCCCATTCGCTTATCTATTCACTAAAAAAAACAACCACGATAGTGCTTTTAAAGTATTACATTTATTTATACTTAAGCATGGCTTACTAATCTCTTCATTGTTACGTTCAAGTGTTTCTGAATTGATTTCATTGACGTCTCTTAATCTAGATCAAATTTTCTGTATATATTTGAACCGAAGTAAGTTTTTCCGCTGTTGGAATGATGCTTGTGATGTTAAGTACAGGATACAACGTGTACATTTACTTCTTTTTTTTCCAAATTGTCATTCATCATAACGTCTGCTTGAAACCCTTAATGTAAGTACCTCCATTTTGTTTGTTTAGAGCTTTTTATTTTTTTTAGATTTATTTTTTGAATGACGTTTCTAATTTGTTTGTTTTTGCTCTTGCGTGTTTGTTTTTGTACACACTCAAAAACACAATGAAAGCCATACATATGACTCGTTACCAATGAAACCGTTCGGCCGGTCACGTGGTTGTGGAAAGTGGAAGCCACCACGTGTTTCTTCTTGGGTAAAAGGTGTCGTTCCGCACCACAACTAAAAGGGCAATAGAAAAAGCTTCTTAACCCTCATTTAGTAGCTTTAGGCAACGCTTGTTAATTTTTTTGTTATATTTGAAAACAAACTACAAAAATGAGCAGCAAAAGTCATCAGGAAAGGTTAATAAATCCGATGTATACCTGTTTCTGTAGGCTTAATGGGTATTAACATATTGATTCTCAAATTCATCAGAAAATTAAGCATATACTTTAAATTTAAAACACAATAATTATTAGGTGTGAATAACCCTATTTATACTTGATGTGTAGGGTGGATGCGTTGTAACCCACTATCCATAATCTTATTTTGAGAGTTGGATCTAGATGGATAGGTAATATTACAAAAGGTATTATCATCGGAAGTATTTAGCAAACAAAATTCACGCACCATCCAATTCAATCGACTCACAATAGTGAGCGGTAAAAATAATACCTCCCCGCCCTCTCCCCTCACAAGAATATTTGATACTAAAAAAGACCATTATAAAAAGGGGTTAATAGCTGAAGGAAAAGGATTCAGCTCAAGAGATAAATATACTAATGCTTCAAAATGTTTCATAGCACAACATATTGTAGGTTAATTTTCTGCTCCAGGTACCACCCAAAAAATTGTGATATATCGCTACGCAAGACCTCCCCTCTACAATAACACAAGTGGTTAAAATAGACATCTAAAAGAGAAATCTTTTTTGGATGCATAATTTAGAATCACTACAGAAGCAGACAGAAATAAAACAGATGCAACTGAAATTCTTTGTTTCGCACCAGAGCCACTATTTCACAGATTGGACTTAGGTTGGAAAAATCAGCAGCGAAATTCAAACAGTTCTCTAAATATTCTCTGCTAAGTTAGTTGCACAAAAACAAATGATTGACTTCATTTGATTTCTCTCCTTGCAACTTAGTAAGCGAGGTGCTTGTCTTAACTGTTCAAAATTAATTCTTTTTCTGGCAGCGACACTCAAACTGGGAAGTTGTCACTTGCAATTCAATTCTACAAGCGGTGTTGTAAACGACACACAAAAACTGACAAGGGTCATTAAAGATTTCGAAAAGTTGCATTGCCAATAAAAACATTAGGTATTTTTTTCCTGAACGGATTTCTTCGTAATAAGATATCAACATTCTTTAACTTTAAATCATTTCTCTTATATCCCCTCCATCTCACACCAGATGTGAAATGTATTTGATTGTAGTGTAAGTAAATGGCGGTGTTTTTTAAAAGATGAAAATCGAAAGGTAATTTTATCATTTTTTTTTATATATATGATGTTTGCGAGTTTGACTTCCCACTCTGGGAGTCATTTACTAATCTGGGATATAATATGGAACATAGCTTCATGCATCTTTAGTGGGTATTATTTAAGAATCTCGTCATTTATTTATCACAGTAGACTTTTTTTATCTCGAATGTGCAAGAAAACAGAAAATTTCTTTAAGAAAGCAAGATAGAAAGTGTAAAGTACACACGGAAAAAGAGTCATTTAAGAAAATAGTTTTGCCGAAAAAAACATTCGGTATTTAAGGAAGCGAAAACATTGGTTGTAAATACTTCTTAAAATGTTCTAGAATTTTCAGGATAAAGAGAGTGTACTGTATTTTTGATACTTTAGCAATATTGGTCGTGATGAATTGTGTATATTTTGAGCAAAGTGACGCCCAAGTTGGAATCAATACCGCACATGTTCTTTATAACGCCGCTACATTAAAATTGCCGCCAATAAGGCGGGCGTTGTAAGATCAAAGGTTATATGCGACGGTGCATTGTTTCTTGAAATATAAACCTCTTGAAATATTGTAAAATATAAAGTGTGTAAGCCTGAAAGAGAAAGTGAACGAAACATAAGCAGAGAATCTTAAATTATTGTTAAAAAGCCAGTCTCCTACCCAATCTTTCAGAAAATTTGGTAGAATTGTGTTTTGTTGTGTGATGACATTTAACTTAAAAAAACTATAAAGAGTATTTCCGCAATAACCAAACACCGTGAATGAAAGAAACACCGGAAAACGAGATCATAATAGCCATTGTTATTATGACATCACACTGTCAAAGGAATAAGCCCAATACTTTATTCGTTTTCCATACAAAAAAGCAGTTCGTTCTCTACGTATACACATATTTCATACTTTCTACATCTCCCTAAAAATACATGAAATAACGGTTTCTCATTGTTCATTTATTTTTATTGTGGTATACAACTTCAATTCTTCCCGATGGTTGACATTTTTCCATAACTGTCAACAGAAACAAAAGCAAAAAGTTTGTTATTTTTTTATAAAAGGAGTTGTTATTTTTTATAACATTATGTGGCAAGGCCTTTCCTTATCTTGTAACTCTCTTCATGGGTGTTAGCAAACATCACAGAGTACTAGATTGCGCTAAAGCAAAAAATGCGGCCGAATGAAAACGAGATATTGGTATGAGAAATGTGAGTTTGACAGTTTGGACTTCCTTTTTTCTTTTTAAGTTTTTAAAAAATAATATCCAGGCTCAATTTTTTTGAAATATTGCTTGGAACTAACTATTCACTAAAAATTATGTAATTAACGAATTAATAGAAAATCTTTTGTTGGAACTGAGCTGATGTTACCCTGGCAACTATGTTGCATATGTGAGAATGTTTATGGTGCTGTTTATAAAGCATTTTGATTGGCTAAAACGCACGCCGATTACTTCTGATATGATCCTACATGACTCAGCCCTGGGTACGTGCATATTTTAAATATCCTGCTACGACCACTCATTCTTCACTTCCCAATCGTTAAACAAATTTACGTATATACAAGCCAGAGTAAATATAATGAAAAAAATACACGTGAGATAGGATTGACATATAATAGCATTAGAGGGCTTGAAACATGAATTGTTGATTTTCTTACGGATTAATTTGAATTGTTACCACATTTTCTATTTCTTGCTTTCATTAAAGTTTCAACAACTTTTTTCTCACGCTGTTCTGTGTACAGGTGGATTAGTAATGTACTCTAAATGCTTCTCTTGCTCATTCCAAACCTCTCAATGTTGTCACGCAAAAATAAAGATTGTTCAATAGGTATTTGAGTCATATTCTTTGGTGAGTATTTAAATAAGAGAACTTAAGGAGAGGTATATGGTTAGATCTCAAAAGACGTGGACTTTTGTTTTGATGTAAGTGACAATGATATTGTTGTTGTAAATATGTTCTGGCATTTTATGCAATGCATAAATAAATTTTACAGTACATTACAATTTTTTTACAACTTAAAACCTAAGTATGTTACGGAATGATAATTTAGGAATTATGCACATCGACTGCGGTTATTCCACATATTAGCCCTAAACTTTTATACATAAAACAAGGGGAATATGCATGATTTTCAATTGATCATGGTCATATATTTCGAAACAATGGATTCTGCGAAAATCTCAATTCTTTTTCTTCTGCGTTTGTTGTTTTTTTGCGGGGAAAGGAGTAAAATAAAAGCATTGCTATTTCTTCTATTTGTATTCATTTTCTTGGCCTTGTTCCTATAAAAATTTTGTTATAAAAAAATATGTATATAAAAGAAATAATATGCTTAAAATTGTATAAAATAGGGAGACTCCCATTTCATTGGCCTGATTTTTCCTGTGACTCACCTCAACCAAAAATAATTTTTTCACCATTGCGCAACATTTGGTCGAGCGTTATAATTTTTTGTTGGAAATGTGCCTTCCTCCGATTGACAGAACATTAACCATGCCCCTCCGGTTTGGCGAAAATAATAAACAAAAAAATTCACATATGTCAAAACTTAATCCCATCCGGAATATTTGGCTATTGTTCCCAGGGTCCACTTCATCACAGGGTTTTAGTGATTTATTTAGTTAAAAATGGGTAAAAAAGGTTTTAGTTAAAAGATCCTTTAAACAACCAGATTCAGAAAAATTGATAAGTCAACAAAATTGTAAAGAACGAGGTTGTCGCTCGCTATATTTTTGAATATCATTTTTCCGATTTTGTCTAAAGATTTAGATGGTTTTCAAAATAACGAATATATATTTATATTTATCTTCTCATATTTTTTATGTCAACATGTAAGAGCCCAATATATATCCTTTGACATTACAAAAAATGTCAAAATGTCTGATTGCATGCGAAAAAACACATAATAAAAAAATAAAACTATTAAATATGCTTTCTAAGTTGTTTGATTGTATGAACCTGGATTTGTGAATCACGAAGAAAAAACGTATTTCTGTTTCCATTTTGTTTATAAAAAAATCGAGAGAAGTTAAGACGCAGGAGAAGACTTCAACGTGCGGCTTTAATGTTGTTTTAGCGAGTTATATTTAGTTTGTAGTACAAAGAGTCGAACCCTGTGGCAAGCAAGCAAGCATTTTTCATTGGTTACACAAACAAACAGAACAAACAATAGGCGAATTAAAAGGGGGGAATGTTTTGCATCGGAAGCTCTCTTTAATGGACCATTTTTCGCTTTTTTCTGCATTTTTTGAACTGTGCTTGACATATTAAGTGGTGAAGGAAAAGAGTTGAACATTTAAAAGTGAGTGTTGTAAAGGAATATGTAGTAGTATCTTTATTATTGTTGTTACTTCTTTGATTCTGTTGGTTAAATCTAAATTCACGTGTAAAATTTATATGGTCTGTATATGTCTTTTATTAATCTTAAGGAGAATAAAAAAGAAACAACTTTAACAGAAAAATTAATCGGGTGTAATGCTTTCATGAAAACAAAATTAAAACACTGCCTTTTTCTTTTTATTTTGCAAAATAATTTTCAGGAGTTTTAAACTAGGGTAATTATAAAAGATCTAACGGTAGTACCAGTTTCTTACATTTCTAAAATATTTGTAATCCATAATAAAGCTTTGTTTCTGATTATTTTTACCTCTGTATAAAATTAACCAATCGTTTGACAGTGTACTAATTATCAACCAATCAAAATTAAGAAAGTGTAAACAAAATGTAAATCTGGAACCACCTTTAGATAATTGAAAAATCACGGTAACAAAAGTCAGAGAAGAAGATATATTCGTTACAAAAACTTGTTCACATTTTCTTTATACTTACATAAAAGTCGGCTGTTGGGGAATATTTTAATTACAACTGTAGTTTACTCAGGATATTTATGTTTTGTGAAGAAGTAACAAAGGTAAGTATACTCAAGTTATTTATCGGTTGTAGGTACACAACAAACAGAAACATAACGTTAGATGATGCGTCATTGATTGGGAAATTTTTTAAAAAAATTTATGACGTCACTTTCGCAAGAGGGGGTCAATTTTTAGCCAAAAATATGGGTTCGTTATGGTTGTTATTTCTTTACGAAAATCCCTAAAATCTTCATAAAACGCGCGTAATTTTTTATTGTATCGTAATAAGGCTTAAATGCTCTTAGTAAGTCATTGTGACGCTCTGAGTATTAAAAGCAATAGAAACGATCCGTTACTTTACTAGATATCCGAGATAGTATAAACGACAGCGTAAATTTTCATTCTCGTGTACTTATAAAGCGTGTTAGACACATCTCGTGTCTGTTAACAGTTACACATTCTTGTGTGACAGTTGACAACATCTTGCTAGTTGATAATTTAGTTTTTGTGGTTCAAACCGATGTCATGGAAAAGACACGCAAAGAAGACTTCTAAAATTCATCAACATAGAATTTAATGTTAATGAAAACATTTTTATTGCGAACACATACTAAACCAGACAACCATGACTCTTTTCGTCTGTTTTTGATGCAGAGACGTTGATTTAATGGGAGCAAATTCGTTCTCTTAAAAATATATTCTGATAAAATATTATCAAGAAAACGAATTAACAGTGTCGACGTCAAATTGAAAACAAAATTTCTCGTAATCATAGCAATAGAATTTATAATTATATTTTATTTGAGTTGTCAATTAAAATTACTTGATGTTTGCACAGCTGCTATATATGACAATCATCTCAGATATAAAATGGATTAATACTATTATAAGCAACCAGAGGTGGTCTCGTATGAACAATAGCGTAGCATAATATCATGGAGCCAATATTAGGACAGTTGGCGTAAAGGGAAAAACATTTATCAAATTCTGCATCATAAAACGTTTGCATCGTTGTTGTGGAAATGTTGTGTATTAATGGTTGCTGTTTTTATGTATTTTTGTTATATTTATTTAGTAGTTTTAAGTGAAATTTGTGTACTGATGGGAATTTAAAAATGACGGAACTTTCAACTCGAATATTTTGCTACCATTTTGAAAAAAATTGCAACTCGCCATGTCAGTCTTGCGCTTTAAAAAGCTAGTACGTTTTAATAAATCAAAAAGCTGTAAAAAGGGCGGGAAACTGTTCTTACTGACATATAATTTCCATTGTTAACACGAGTTAGCTATTAACTTAATCTCTGAATGAGCTGCAGGCTCATTAAACGAATAATTGAAATAGCGTTGAGAAATATAGAAAGTTAAAGTACAAATGTTTGTACCCGTCCCTTTTGAAACGACATTAGAATACACTAATTAGCAAGTTTCAAAGAGATAATCATCGCAAATTGTGCTAATTAACAAATGTATTTTAACATATTTAGCGCGCCATTTAAAAAATGTGCTTGCATAAATGTTGAGTGTTAAGTGTCAAAAGATTTGTGACAAGTTTGAAAATTTGAGAAAAGCAGAGAAAATGAGTTGATGGTTGAAATGGTATGGGATATCAAAGTTTTTGTTTATGACAGATTTTATGTAAAGACTAGGTGATGTTAACATTTTTAAACCAATCACAGGTCAGTATTTTTTAGAGTAGCCATTATAGTTTCGGAGAAAACACGCCGTTTACGAGATCAGCTCTTCATAAATAAGGAAAAAATATCTGATAAAATCTTCGTTGTCTAATTTTAAACCTGATAAAGTGTGTTAGAGTGTGACTATAAAAAATCTGTTTTTACCCTCAACCAAAAGTACCACGTGACACTCCGACCGGGAGATTATATCTTTTTTAATGACTTTTATTGCTTGCTTACTTGGTCTGTTTTCAAAAAATCAGACAGGTTTAAAGACGATTAAATAATTTCACAGTGAGGATTGACTCTTTTATATGTGACCACAAATCTATTTCCTCCGTAATAAAAAATAAAACATGTCGGTTAGAACGCCTTTAGTACCTTATCTATTTCCTGTTTATTCTCTAAGTAACCAATGATGTATACTGGGTACGAGTTGTCAATACAGATTTTCTTGAAGAATAGAACGTTAGCTGTAATAAGTATAAGGTCCTGGGAACAAGGTATATCTTTATCGATGGAACACACTTCAATATTTACGTGAAGGAAATCCTCTCTTAAAAACCAAACAGCGATTACTTTCGTATTATACCTCGTGGTATGTCTAATTGAACGAGAAATGTTCGAGAAATGTCATTCAAAGTTGACATAAATAAGCCATCATTACTGGATTGATGTTCAAGTTACTAAAGCGATCTTTCTTTTAGGTGAAACAAACATACACTGAAAGAATATACTAAACAATCATGATGGGAAAGACATTAACCAACTTTTACTTCTTCATATGGTTTATTATAACAGCACTGCTGACGAAAGATAAAGTAAACGCAACCTGTCCGACTGGCTGCACCTGTATCGCGCAAGAGAAAGCTATACCTGCTTCATACTGCGATAACCAAAAACTGACCAGAGTTCCAAAAAATATTGCTAAAAACACTGAAATTTTATCACTACGACTTAATAATATAAGAAATATAACCGACGGAGATTTCGTTGGATTGTATCACTTGAAAAAACTTGATCTTGTGTTTAATGGACTTCACACTATCTCTGACAACGCTTTTAAAGATCTCCGGAAGCTGCAAAGCCTAAATTTAGGCCACAATGCCATAAAAGGACTATCGACAAATATTTTTCGAAATTTAATTTCGCTGGAAGAACTATTTATTAACAATAACTTATTAATTACGTTACCAAAGGATATATTTAGATTTTTGCCTAACTTAAAAAAAATCTCATTACAATCGAATCAAATCATGACTGACTCAAATGAAGTTTTCTCGAACTTACACCATCTAGAAAAGTTGAATTTAGCGCATAATAAAATTAATGTCTTAACCAGCCGTATGTTCGAAAATTCGAGAGCTTTACGGTATTTATACTTAGACGACAACAAGTTGAAAAACATTGACCCAAACGCCTTCAGATCTCTAGACAAATTAACTGAAGTTTATTTGGATAACAACGCTCTCCTCACAGTAAGTGAGAATCTATTGAAAAATAAATCATATCTTTCCCGAGTTAGCCTTTATAACAATCCATTACAATGCGATTGTAATCTTTTCTGGGTACACAATGCGATGGTGAAGAAACGACCAGCATTCCAGCACGCAGAGCACATGATATGTCAATCACCACTTACACTTAAAGGAGAACATATCAGCTTAACCTGGATCAAAAGTCCCGAAGGCTTTAATTGCTACGGCTCGTGGAGTTCATGGCTAGCTTGGAGTGATTGCAGTAAACCTTGCTCAGGTGGATTACGTTACCGATCACGTGTTTGTAATAAAAATGTGGGTTCTTCTTGCAAGGGAGATGAGATGGAGTCACAAACGTGCAATACATTTCCGTGTTCAAACGGCATTTTTACACATTGGTCCGGATGGAGTGTATGTTCGGTAAGCTGCAACGAAGGAGCACGAAGGAGAGCGAGAAGATGTATCCATCCTTACACAGGGACTGAAACAGCTTCTTGTGTTGGACCATTATCAGAAACTAAGTTTTGCATGGAGAACCAATGCGCAGTAGATGGTTCATGGAGCGAATGGTCCTCGTGGTCGGGTTGTAACAAAACATGTGGTTTTGGAATGAGCAGTAGAACAAGGACATGCACCAACCCTCCTCCTCGGTTTGGTGGTTTACTTTGCGATGATAGCCACAAGCAGATGCAGAATAGAGTGTGTATAGCTGCCGTATGTTCCCCACATACATCTTGGGGATCTTGGTCAGAATTTTCCAGGTGCTCTGTCAGCTGTGGAAATGGTATGAACACTTTTTTGTGGCTTCGTTTCTTAATCATTGTTTCTTAATTATGTCACTGTTATATTGGTAGCCTCCATATTACATTTTTAGGACGAAAAGTACGTACACGAGAATGCTTGAATAAATTCAACGAACCAATCAAAATCTCGAATATTTGTCCTGGTAGTCAATTTGATGTGCTTCCATGTAATGCAAGCTCGGTCTCGTGTAAGCAAGATGGTATCTGGAGCAGTTGGCTGCCATGGAGTCGATGCGACTCATTTTCTTGCAGGCGATATCGCTCCCGAATTTGTGAAAGTTCAACTTCAAAATATGGCAAAAAGTAAGTTACTCTTAGGACAATTTCTTGATGGGATCCAAAATAAGGATAAAGTGTTTTATAAAAATTCGCGCTGATTTTTAGAGAGTGTGTAGGTAAAGCAAGAGAGCATAAAGCTTGCGATCCAAAACATTGTGTTTTGCTTGGCATCTGGAGTCAATGGTTATCTTGGTCAATATGTTCCAAGTCTTGTGGCGGTGGTACAAGAAGCCGCACTCGAAGATGTCCTGGAGAGCAATATAAGCAAGTCAGATGCGGAGTAAAGAGGTGGGAAGCCGGAAAATGCAATCTCCAACCTTGTAAATTACCATCCTGGTCGGGCTGGAGTAGCTGGACTAAATGTTTGACAAGGGGTGGGAAGGTAAATACTGTAGGGAGGAGAGTCAGAAAACGTATATGCAGTGGCATCGGTGGAGAAGGATGTATAGGTATGAATGTTTTAAAAAAGTTGTTTTAAGGTATAGTATTAAGTGGAGATGGTGCAGTGGTAGCGCATTCGGATGGCATTCATAAGGCTTCTAGTTCGAGTACCCCACTCCGGTGCACTTTGAATGTAGTATTGCCAGCCGATATGAAGCCATCTACTAACCGCTAGCCGGCTTGTGTGGCAGGCAAGCAAGTTAAAGCAATGCTATACGTATCTCTGGCGGCAATGTAACATAGATACAGCCGGAGGGGAGGTAAAGCCAACTGTTAGGAAGAAATTTCCAAGGGCGTTTAAAACTTTCTGCTATTTACTTACTTAGTGTTACCTGTTCTGTTTGTTTCTTATTAAGAATTCGTCTCAATATAGGTTCAAGTAAAGAGAGAAAACGCTGCGTAGTAGCATCACCAGAAGTGATTAAAAGACCGAACGAGTGCCAAAGAAGAATTCGTATTCGTAACGGTAAAGAAAAATACACCAGGAATGGAAATACAATTATCGCAGAATATTCATGTGACGAGTACTATAAGCTTAAAGGTACGTCTTTCCAAATTTTGTTATCGATTTTTACTCAATTCTAATTTGACACAGCGATAGTAATATTTAATTGTTTTCAAATAGGTCCTTCTAAAATGACATGCGTTAAAGGGCGTAATTGGTCATCACGGAAATATCCTTATTGTGTGCCTGTATGTGGGCGTCCTGTGTATAAACCGAACGGCCACTGGTCTAGAAGAGCTCGCTTGCGTGGCGGCAAATTAACAACGCGTCACAGCTGGCCATGGCAGGTGGCAATTGAGGTATTTTGATTTGTCGATTTTTTTCTATACACACACCCACCTAGGACATTTTTATTACTGATATAAATAGGACACAAAGAGCCTGTGGTCGAGGTTGTACGTGCATTTCTTTCTTTATAAATTGGCTTTCTTTATTATATTGTATTGACTATTCTGTCAATAATCAAAAAATCATGAAACTGCACCAGGCTTTAAGCTTGGTTTACATAGACGACGAAAATGTTTTAAGGTCTTAATACTAAGTTTCAGTCAAAGTGTTCTTATAAAAAAAATTTAAGTAAATTTTGTTTTGGTGGTCAATTTTAATCCTTACTCAAATATGCTTTTCAGTGACGTACTCTAGCTGTCATGACAACTATAAATTATCGATTATTGCGTCCAAACTCAATCCATAACACATCACTCAATTTTATGGATACAATTTTTAAATTTTTCAAATATCCCATTTGTGAAATATAAACGAAAATTGTTTTTTTATATTATTTTGATATTCTTTTTCTGACATCATAAAACCTGTCTCGAAACAAAATGACCTTCGATTTAAAGATACCGCTTACAATTAATTTAGTGGATGATGAGTTTGGAACGATTAAGAACTATTAGTGTGAAGTTAGGGTAAATTATTGGTTTCATTATGATGTTTGATGCGTCAATAATAATTCACAAGCCTGTCAACAACTGTACTTTACTTAAATTTTTAAAATTATGTTTTGCCGGTAATGTTGAGAACTTTGTTTAATGAGAATGTCTCAAATAACCCAGTACAATAAAGATAAATCGAGTTTATTAAACATGAGATAAACAAAATTGTACTGTGACATCCTCGTCCCCAGGTTTCTTCTGTTTTTAATATCACAGTCGGTAATCAATAGCGGCTTTAATATTTAACAACAAGTTCTAGTAGAAAGTACAACAAAGAAGTTTTGATAGTCAGTAGAGAATTGTTTTATAGCACTTTTTTTCGGATGTGGTGTCCTTTTAGGCATTACTCACACAAATCAAGAAATCAAAAAGTGTATGCTAAATGTCAATGGTTCAGTTACACCTCCACCCTAGTTGGGACCACCTAGGAAGCATGTAGACAACAAATCAGTGAAGAATACATTTTTGAGTGTTTTAACGGATTTAAACGGATTTAGCTCCCTTCCTCCATAAGGTTAGATTACCGTCAGACTAACGTCAGACTAACGTCAGATAAACGTCAGATTAACGTCGGATTAACATGAGATTAACGTCAGATTAACGTTTAGGATACACATTTCGATTTGTGATTCACCCTTTATTTAAGAAAGGAAATTAAAACAAAAATTTACTTAGCATTCAATACAGTTTGAGGTTACATTTTCTTCCATACCTTGATTTTTTCGTTTTTGATTCGCTTCGTTTACACAATCCCAAGCAAAACTTGACACTTTCTCGGACATTTCTCGGACATAATTTATAATTTCGCCACGCATCAAGATATTAAATCAGTGTTCTTATTTTAGGTAAAAACATCAAAGGAAGGTTGGAAACTTCGTTGTGGGGGAAGTTTGTTGAACGAGAAATGGGTTTTAACAGCAGCCCATTGTTTAGTGAAATTACAACAACCTGAAGACGTGTACGAACCACATGAATTTAGAATCTTCCTTGGCGTTCATAATGTCACTGAGCGATACAAAAATAAAGAAATTCAAATTTTTTACGGTAAATCCATCCACACACACTACGGGTACGTCCCAAATACGCTGGACAACGATATTGGTTTAATTGAAATTAAAAAAAGAGCCAAGTTATCAGGTGAGTTTGAGCACTTTTATTCAGCTGCACACGCTCCATTTTTTTATTTTCTGTTTTGTCTATCTTACGAAGTTACATCAAGGATTTTGTGTTACTAGACGCGATAAATTTCCTTGAAAAAATAAATTAAGATGAACTTTCGTTTATGTAGATAAAGTGTTGCCGGTATGTCTACCAAAAAGAAAACAGAAAGACGTGCCTTTAAAAGGCAAAGTTGGTACAGTGGTTGGTTGGGGTCAGACGAGCGAAAATAAAGCTTCTGACGTGTTAAAAGAACTTCGGCTTCCTGTCGTCTCACAAAGAGATTGCAAACTTGCATATAAGAACCAATATGACGTGACCGACAGTATGTTCTGTGCAGGCTTAAAATACAAATCACATGATACATGTCCTGGAGATAGTGGTGGAGGATTTGTTTTTCAAGATCCGACTAAGAAACGAGTAAAATGGATCCTACAGGGCATTGTATCCTGGGGTGGAGATCGCTGCGGTGAGCCGGGGAAGTTCGGTGTATATACACGTGTTTATAAATTTACGGACTGGATAAAACGGAAAATGTCTGAGAAATTATAGATGACGGAAGCGATAGGTAATAGTCGGTGCAACACTACCCCTTATTCACCGGGAAAATATACGACGTCGATAAATATATGATGTCCATAATCAGACAGATGGAAAGCAAAAATGATTGAAATTATCAAGACCACATATACTTGTTCAAAAAATACAGTCCTGAAAAAATTCTGTGAACTGAGTTAAAAATAAGCAGAGATATAAACTTGATCCTGCACGTCTAGATTAAATAAGATGTAATAAAAAAGATAAATAATCAAGAAACTAGATGATCTTATATTTATTAATGTATTCATTATTATTGTCAGATTTTTTGCGTTTGTCCTGAAATTTTGAATTTATGTAAAAACAACGTGGTTCAGGCAGACGCTGGTGTAATGACAATACCACTATAACAAAAAGATGCATCTTGACTGTTGACACGTCATTGCATCGTGACAATAATGTACATATATTTTTATTGATGCCAAATATTACCTTTGAGAAGAATTCGTGTTTTTTAAAGTAAAATCCCTGCGTCGAAACGTTTTGATTTTACGCATATAGGTGATCCAAAATGTTAAATTCTAGGTCAGATGTAGACCAGTCGTAAAAAAAGTCCAAGCCAATATCTACTTATTAATAATTAATAATTAGGCCCGTGAAAAAATTCACTGGTTCGCTTGTTATTTTTATACCGCATTACGTGCATTTCGCTACTTGCGGTACCATTTTGCGTGACAGGCAGACAGACGTATACGGGTGGGTAAAATAATATAGATACAATACGATTACGTCTCTATATATCGAACACCATTGGGACCACAAAACCTGTCTGCTACATAGAGGTTTATTTCCAAATTAGAGTGGGTATAGTGAATTCGAACGTAAAATGAGCCAAGAGACTTATTTTCAAAGACAAAAAGACAATATATTAGTTGGTTATATTGGAATTATGATATCTTTCATTCAAAAATGTAAAACAGACTTGCTTTGTCTTAGTGCGGTAATAAAATATTTCATATCGTCTTAAGTGAAACATAGACAAGCCTAAATTTGTTTTATTGTTGGACGCCTTCGCTACAGAGGGTCAGTTTTATAAATTGAATCCTGTCGCCAAATGGAAATTGTATACGGCACATAGGCGATCAGCTGCTATAATGACGACGGCTATTTTGGAAGTTTCTCAGTTCAAGCATTCTGAAAAATTCTCTATATTTGCTAATAATTTTGTGTTTCAGGAACATCTAGCTTTCATTTGGTTCTACCTGAAGCAGCTCTACTTCAATATAACGACACTTTAAGTACAGAGATTATAATTGCTCTTTGTGATGGCAAACCATCAAAGAATGGACATTTAAAAGAAAAACACAGTTTATGGTGCTATATTATATTAATAATAAATAATTTGTAATAAAATAGTGTAAATAATGAACAAAAAAGAAAAAAAAAATCGAATATATGGTATGGAATGAAATATATAACCCACAAGTGTGGAGATGGATGCATATGTTAAAATACGTAAATCGCAACTTCTTTAAAAAATCTTGTTGAAGTTGGATAAGGACTAGAAATCGAACTTTTCCTCCTTCAAAAACTTTTCTTCTTCGGGAGTATTGTTACGACCTAATGGCGCATTTCGTTTTGGATATCTCCCAAACCGATCGATCAATCCCTACAAAATAGACATCCAACCGTGGAATAAATATCTGATTACAGTGCTTTACCATCTTGTATATTTATATATACATGGAAAAACGTTATAAAGAAATATTCCGAGCACTCGTTTTTCCTGAGTTACATAATTCCACAGGTTCCATCTAAATGTGTTCATGCAAAAATAAATAAACCCTTTCTCACTTACTTTGTGTTGTAAACTATATTTTACTCCTGATTCACCAAACATTGCATCTTCAGTTCCTTTAGTTTCCTCCGCCAACTCAGTATAAAGTTCTAAACATCGCACCTATGGAGAAAATGCTTTTAATAACACAATAGGTAACAACAGAATTAAAAAGTGTTCAACTCTGATTAAATGAACATGTTAAGGGTGTTAACTAGCCTATATTTTGTGTCTTAGACATACCATTCCTAATTAAAAATACTTGTTGCCTCTCGCAATCCAGCATTTATTTTCTGTAACAACTTTCTAATTTTTCCCTATTATCGAACTGCTGTATTCATTTCTCGAAAGCTGACCAAGTCAGCTAAAATTCATTCATTGCATATGAACTTTTATATCTTATTTTTCAAGCAAGCAACGATAAAAGATATGTTAATAAGAAAATTCGGTAAAAACATTATGGCAATTTCAACAATAACACATAAAGTGGACCAATAATGTATTTATTTTGTAGACAATATATTTCGAAAATTAAATTTTTATCATCAGGTCTAAAAACAGGATAAAAACAGTTAAAACCGTTGTAAAAAGTACCACTATATCACAAATATCCTATACGTAAACGTATCATAACCACACTACGTTCGAAATATATTGTCTACAAAATAAATACATTATTGGTCCACCTTATGTGTTAATAATAAAATTGTTTGCACATAAGAACTTGAATTGGTAGCAGGTAACTTAGAGGAAAAAAATAACACCATAATAAAACTGGAAAAATAACACCATAATAAAACTGAAATCTTTGATCGATGTTACTAGAATAAGCTCGAAGTAACGTTAGGAATTTGGGCATCTGACCTAGAATATCTATTTTTTTCCTTTTAGGCAATTCTCATTGAGATTCCCAGTTGGGGCATAACAGTTGCAAATTTACCCTGGTGTTACCTGTGTTTCTTTATCTTCATGATGTTCAAGTGGTAAATATAAACAGAATCTTTCAGCCGGAGTGAACTGTTTGTATGAACCTTCATTTATAATCTAGAAAAATATAATTTAGAATGCTTATATGTAAGTCATAACTTACATACTGACCTTTCTTGTGTTTTCTTGTAAACAAACCATACAGACTTTATTCTCATAGATTAAAACTTTAGACAGCTGTAGTCTTTAGTAGTCGAGCAGTAATCAGTACCTTTTATATCACCTATATAAACTTGTAAAATTTACGTAAAAAAAGGATGTGTGGTACATACATACCTTTAAAGCAACTGCTAAAGCTTTGTGATCATGGCTGAACATATCTCCTGTCCCCTGAAAATTCAGAAAACATGTTATAGTTGTACCTAAAATTAATAAAAGTGTAAACGAACATAGTCAGAAATAGTGTGACATTCAAACTGCCACCCCGCACTACTCATTGTTTTGCCTTATTTTCAGTAAAATGAGTAGTTATACTTACCATAGATATAGTCAGGTGATAAAATTTTGAGCATTTTAGTGGTGTTTTTGTGGGTTAAAGTTAGAAATAATTTTTAACGTAAGTATTATGTACCTATTTTAACAGTACCATATCTGTGGATTACAACAGTTCTGTTAACTGAAACTTAAAAAAGGCTAATATTGTAGCGACACAAATATGGACGGTAATTTATGATTTTGCATCGAAGTGACGTTTTGTGGATAACAATATATTAAAAAAGGGGCTTCCATCAAATTTAAATTTCAGGGGATAGCAGTATGTAGTGGGTATAACCACACTAAAATATATATTGGGATTAACCTGACTGTTTTTTTAAAAACAATATTTCTGTTTTGAGTTATACTTAGCGGACAACATCATTTAAAATATAACAACAACAAAAAATATAACAAAGGTTAACAATGATTAAACATAAACAAAACAAAATGAATTTTGTAAGAAACTATAACTAACAAAAAACGTTTTGAAAAAAAGAATAATAGAGGAACACACTGGGAATGTAATTTAAGTGAAAAATTGTGGATGCTTCACAGGAAACTTGTACGCTTAAGGTATTGCAAAAACTAGGCAATTGTATAGACTTTAGCATCGATTTTAAAATCAGAAACTTTTAGAAAATAATTGTTTATGATGCACCTGAGAATAATCGAAATTTCTAGTCATAAAATTTTAATTGAACAAATGACTATTAAGATAAATAGCTATGAAAGTTATAAAAAAGCTAAATTAGCGCAAAGCCAATGTTCTCAATATGATTATGATTTCAACCATAAGTTCATTGCTGATAAACAGCTTTTCACCTATCTTTTCGACACACACACAAGGATAAACCACTGACTCTTTATAAAAAGCAACTGTTTTTTTTACAATCCTTGTAAATTTTGTCATTTTTGTTTTAAATTGGAGCTCTAAATAATGTCCTGTGAGAATATGCCGCCAGGTTGAAATCATCAGTAAAACCAGAATCCGTTGCAGTTTCCTCATTGGATATTATTCTAATGAACAAGACAGTATCTGCTGATGCTAGGTCAGACACTACAATTGTATCTGGAACAAGGTAATCACTTTTATCAATTTTTTTATCTTCACAATCATATTCATATTTATGGAAATGTTCTGCAGACTTATATTGGGAACTAACTGCAGTTATCACTTTCTATTACTTTTGATTGCCCTTCATTTAGTTCTACAGTTGAGATCATTTTATTTATGCACAAGAAAACAAATTTTTGATTGTGTTTTAGATTCTCAGACAGGTAGGGGTGGTGAAACTTTTCACTGCACTCATTACTAGCTATATCACTCCCTTTGTATGACTTGCGATGTCTATTTAAACTATCCTTACGGTAAAAATGTTTTTTATAGGAATCACAGGTGTAGAGTTGAGACAACTTTGTTTATGTCTATTCTGACGATTTGTAAATTTAGATCCACAATGCTTACAATGAAACACTTTTGTTTCACTCATTTTATTACTAAATCTAACAATGGTTAAATAAGAAGAATAACTTGTTTTTAGAAAATGATAAAAACATAATATTTTCACTGACAATGCACATTTTTCACCTAATGGGACAAAAACATTTTTAACCATACTTAATGAAGTGGTAGGCATTTCTTGAGGAATCTACTGCAATAAATCTGGCAGAGATCAGGACATATTTGGATCCCTATCAAGTTATCCACAAAATGTCACATTGCTTTTCTCTAAATAATGGTTATTCGCTATTTTTCCCTGTACCCCTAACTTAAAAGGATGTGGAGTTGAGACAACACTGCTGTTTGAATATACTACGAATATAAAAATATGATATTTACTAAGGTCAAGAAATTAAATGTAATCCATATCATATCACCTAATGAGCTAAAATTTTGTTTTTTTAATGTTTAGGGGTATTAGATAAAGGACAATTCATGACAAACTATTCTATTGCACTTCCCATGTGTATGCTACAATAAAAAATAAAGTTTATCCACAATTTATAACCTAATAACATTGTTATCCACATTAATTCACCCACCATAATGAAATTCATTATTTTCTCTATCAGATCACTAATTTTTTTCACAGATTTCAATTGTAACCTGATTGTTTGAAAATGTCCTACCAAGTTCTCCACAGTGAAATGTTATCCACAATTTTTTACTTGATTTAAATGGCTATATTATCAAAACTACTGTGAATTTTTCCATTCTGAAAAATCCACAAAGAAGTTCAATCATTAGACCTCAGATTACAAGATCAACCTAGTGTAATCCACAATTAGGTCACTTGGGATTTAAGCATTATTGAGGAAGTAGCAAAATGTTACCAAACAGGGGTTTATTTTTGTAAATTTTAAGCTTTGTTACTAAAATCTGACTTACTCCTCATAAAAGTTCACTATTTATATTACAATTACTTCAAAAGGGTTCAGTGCCACAATATTTGGCTTAAGAAAGTTTATTTGCCAAAAAAAGTTTGTAACTCCAAAATATTTGAAATAATTTTCTTTGTGTAAAAGTGAGATTTAGTTTTATTATATATGTATTAAGGTCTAGTCTAAAAACACAGAAAGTTATAAATGTAGAGTTACATTTTGGTTTTATAGTATTTTATTCATATATAAAAATTAATAAAACTCTAAAAAAGGTACATTGTTCTAAACTGAATTGTTTTTATTTTAAAAGGTTTTCATTCTAGTTTTGTCGTGTTTTTTTATCTATGACTTTTAGTTTTGCCATACAACATTATCATCTTCATCATTGATGTTTGTTAACTATTTTGTTTGCTACTATTTTTTTGACTTTTTTATTGCTTCTGAGTTATTTTTTAAATCTTGAAATTATGACCAATATATAAAAATCTGTCTGTAAATTTCTTCCACAAAGTTTATTCCGCCGAAACTTTATTTGCTAAAACCTCTTTACTGGATTACTGTATGCACATTGTAGTATGTTTTTCTTAAATACGCTACCTACCCTATAAATGTTTCTGCAGAACTGATCGATTAATAGGACAAACGCTAAACCAGACTTGGGACCTCCACAACTTAAATCCTCCCAATGCGATAATTCACCATTACGTGCTTGCTTTACCTGAACAAGAAATATAAAATTGTACAATGACTTAAAAATCAAGTCTACAATTTCTTGGGAAATGCAAAATCAGACACTTACTGGGTAGCAAAAACATGGGTTAAAAAAACTTACTAAGTCTCCGAATTTATCTTTGATTAAAGAATCCTGTTCAGGCCCACCACCGAACCATAACTTCATTCTCTCTTGATTGTTCTTAGGTTCTTCAAACCAAAAATGTAGAACATCCTGATAAGTTAATGTGGAGTTACTAGCCATTCTGTATCGGAGGGCTGGTGACAGGAAATTCTTTATTCTGAATTATATGTTAATTTTTTTAAGTTAACAACCTAAAGAACACTAAACAAACAATTGGAAATTAATCACATCTTTCTTACAAGACAAAGCATCAGTTAAATTCTGATGCAGATTTTCTGTTAATCAAAATTCTGACAAAACCAACTAAATCACTTGAAAAATTTGCACCAAAAATAAAGACAGAAATGAAGGATTTTAAATCTAGGCTTATTTCTACCGAACACTGTGATATTTTTTTCTACCTTTTGAAATAAGTATTCAGGTCATGGATTCATAGTTTCAAAATCAAGATATGAAAATAAATAAACCTGCAATACTTTTTTTGTAAAACATTTTGATGCAGCGCTCTTCTCCACATTGTATGCAAGATCAATCCTCTCATTTTCCTCATTCTTCATGCAGGTAAATTGAATTCATTAATTTTTCCTTTAACAATTTATACAATCTTTCTTAAATTATTTTTTGATGTCAATACAGGCATATTTTTGACATGTCTGTTTTTTAAAAAAGAATGTTTTATTTTTACAGGTAACATCAGAAACATCAGTAAAAGTCCATAT
Source organism: Hydractinia symbiolongicarpus (assembly GCF_029227915.1). Taxonomy (NCBI): domain Eukaryota; kingdom Metazoa; phylum Cnidaria; class Hydrozoa; order Anthoathecata; family Hydractiniidae; genus Hydractinia; species Hydractinia symbiolongicarpus. The sequence goes on from NC_079879.1 coordinate 25,831,696, forward strand.
TTTTAAACCCGCTTTGAATCATTTTGCAAACGAATTTGCCATTAATGGGCATAAAAAAGATTTTCTAAAAACTGACTTCAAAACACAAGGTTCAATTGTTCTCTTATCTTTGCGCAAAAAATCAGAATAAACTAATGATCCAATTCTTAAAAATATCGTAAAAATCATATTTTTGGACCATTTTGGCTCATTTTGCACATAAATCCACCTTTTTTTAGCTGATAAGATTTATTCTAAAAAACTGACTTCGTCACATTCCATAGTCTATTATTTGTGGCGCCGTAGATTAGTGGTTATAGCTCTCAGCTCTGTGCGGGAGACCGGGGTTCTATTCCTCTTGATTCCCCTTGACGGTGATTTAACATGGGCGAGTGAATGTTACCATAACCTCAGGTTACCCCAAGCCATGTGAGGGAAATTGGGGAGATGGCACACTGTGTGGTCCGTTGGATGTTGCCGGGAGTTGTCTAGTAGAGCGCGGGCCCTAATAATTGGGTCTGCGTAGCTCAAAATGAGCATTAAATACTCTAGGACTCTCCATCTAAGCCATGGACCCTCCTAGAAATAATAGACATGGTATACCCCTCGATATTTATGAGGCTAGCCATGTAAAATGGGCGGGGGGGGCGCCTCTTCTCATCTAAAAGTGGCAGAGCAGATAAATTCTAATCTTGTGATAGTCAAAAATAGACTAGCTAATCTAGTTAATCTCATTTGCAACAACAAAACCTGGAAAGTTGAAAAATATCGGACATTCTTTCCTCAAAACTAGTGTTGCGGGCCTAAAATGGAAGAACTCCACCTTCGTTCCTTATGGGCATTACCTTCTTTATACTGGGAGGGTCGAAAGCAAATACGATAATTTATACTGTCTAATCATATGTAAGTTTTTATAAGTATATCTACTTTGCTCTGTGTGAGGACATCTCATCCAGTGTACACGGTACACGGAAAAGTTTTAAAAACCCGTCATTTCAACCCCCAATCAGTTCGCTGCTATCAAATAAAGTTTTTTAGTTACATGACAAGTGTGTACTTTCAATAAGTTTTGTATAGCTATATATTTATTCTTCTTAATGTTTGAAGTATTATTTTCATCAAAAGTTTATATGGCAAAATACATGTGTTATAACACAGAAAACGTGATTTCTCCAATTAAAATAATTTTATCATGCACAAAAATAGAAGTCAGCCCAGTTTGCTGAGTTGCTGCTATCACATGGAATTTTTCCAGGATCACGCTGTGATAAATCAAGATCCTAAATCGGGACAATGGTTTACGCCACTGTCAATAAACTTTTTTAAAAAGTTAACAACCACATTTCAGCACTGTGTTAAGAGGGGCTCTAGCTACACAAGTCAAAGAATGCTGCCTGCCCCAGTTCTGAAACAACCACCAATGTCAAAATTTCAAAAAAAGCACAGAGGCCAAGTGCTGAATCCAATATTACGGTGTATGTGTTGGTAATTTTGATTTTTACTTATGCTGACAGCAATATCTCCAATCTTTAAAATCATTTATCTCTAGAAGTATGCAATTATGGGTTGTGTACACTTTTCAGTATACACGTTTTTCATATCCTTATTGAAATAGTAGAGACCAGTGTTGTCTTGTAGTCTTGTACTACTCATTAATCCCTACATTCCACTTTTATTGTATTTTATTGTATTCTCTACAACAACTAGCTTACAACAGTTTTCTTTCTCAAAGCCCTGAGAATGTTTAATTTACTTTCTGAGTCAATTTGCCACCCTTCAATATTAAGAATTTTTTGATTACAATTGGTGCAATACTTGCCATTTTTCCCAAAAAGTGGCTTGTGGCTGTTTTAAACATTCCCATGTATCTTTTTATTCATTAAAAACGTTGGGATATTTTGTGAAAACTTGATGGACTTAATTAACAAAGAGGATAAGAATGTGTGTAGGAGAGCACATTCCCTAACATGTATAGTTTTCATTAAAAGGCTTATATGTGTTTATTAATAAGGAAACAATAGATTAAAATGTCGTAGATTTTTAAAATGGCATAGATTTTTAAAATGGCAAATTTTCTTGTTTGTGAACAACCCTAATGTTGCTGTGCTACCTATTTAAATAATTATATAAACAAGTTTTGGAACTAGTGAAATAGTGATAGATCCGAGACTTAAGACTGGGAATATCAAAAACACTCACTTCATCAGTCAGAGCACGATCTTGATTATGTTCATGGCATCACAACCTTGGTCACTATTTTCTGGACTGGATTTTTTATAATCTATTAGTAGTAGCAGTAACATTTCCTGCTTTATAGATTGTACTATTTTGCAATATAAAATGAATTCATTTATGATAGAATTAGAGTACCATGAATGTCATAACAGTGTTCAAATGTGATCTGACTAAGTTCGTTTTTTTATTATGCAGTCAGAAATTAAATTTATAGCACGCAATTATTATTTGTTTTTAGATTTTAAACAAATTTAGAAAGGGGTTAAGATGTCTAGCAGGTAAGTTTTAAAAATGTTTCAATTATGTATAAAGTAAAGATAGCTCACATGGCGCCAATATTTTCTTCTAATTTTTTAGAGATTTATAATACAAATATCTCATTTGTGACTCAATTTAATGATTGTCAGCCAAACCTTATTTTTAAAAGCACAAGTTCTTTAATCTTGAACTTAGGGCTTACTTGTGAAGTAACAACGCTGCAGCTAGATAAAGCTGTTAAACTACTACAGTAAATCAACTACAATAAATCAACTATTACATTAATATCTATTATGAGAGATTGTAGGCTGTAAATTGTAGGCCCAACTTTTCTTTTGTTGTACTGAGACAGTTGAGTTCAAAACCAGTATGCATCCAATATCCATGCTTTCCTTTTTCTTAACTTTGTTCACTGCTAAATATTTTTCAAAACAAGCTCGTTTTTGTTATCACCACAACAAAACAAACTTACTTTGTGTATTATATTGTGTTTGTTTGGGCTATTAAGTTCGCATTCAGGATACATGCCTGACATTACTAATAAATATAAATATTTAGAAACAGGCAGTTCGCTACCCATTTCAAATTTTATTTTTGATCTCCTTTAGCCCTTATATCTATATAATATAAACATGCAGTGAGTCAGTGTGTTTGTAAAGGGCAATTTTGAAATGTGTTTATTTTTTTTTAAAGTCACCAAAGAACTTATGCCTCAGATGGTAAATCTTCAGACATGGCACAACATTAATAACATTAATTTTTGATCCCTTTTAGCCCTTGTATTATATATAATTTTGTTACTATACCATTCACAATTGTTTTTAGATGGTTTCATTCTAACATTAATGGCAAAGAGTCAGAAGAGATTTTGTTAGAATCAGGTGTAGATGGGAGTTTTCTAGTGAGACCTAGTACCAGTAAAGTTGGAGATTTTACCATTTCCGTAAGGTATAAAATAAAATGCGTGAATTATATTACGGTTTAATTTTAAAGGGATCCCAAGGTACTTTTACAAGTTGGACTTACCTGAAAGATTTTCATAAGGAATTCCCAATGACATATTCACTTTTTGTTAAAAGTTCATGTAACCCCAGATATCGTTTTTTAAATATTTGTTTTTCTTGCCGCCTAGATGGCCGCTTCGATCTTCTTGTTCGTTCAAAATTTCGGACTAGTTCTAGTCCTTTTTAGTGGCCTGTGACCTTATTACGTAGTATTTCATTAGCGCTCACAAATTAATGTCTTTCACTCACTATTATTAATGACTTTTATAGCCAAAAACAATTATTATACTGTCACAACAAAGTTAAAAAAAATTTAACGCACTTTCCACATCAATCTCTGTACAAATGATTTGTGGTTGTTTTTTTAAAATAATTCAACATGATATTCTAGCCGTCTAAGCAATAAAACAAAAAAATAATATATTAGCAGCAGGTGTGTGCATGATTTCTTATATTTCAAATTTAAAAGAATTTATTTCAATAAACAGGTTGTAAAAATTTCTGATCTATAACCTATCAACCTAGGCGGGGTATGATGCTCAAGTTGGTATTGCCAACCTTGTTCTCAAAAATCCTTGGGGACGAGGTTGCCTTAGTTGCCTCAGTAGATGGATATATTTTTTATCAAAAAATATTAAAAAATCAATAGAAAAGAAATACTACTTTAATTTATCCCACAATACAGAGAAAGGCAGAATTTACTGTCTATTTAAAGTTCGTTTTTATGATATTCTTCCAATATGTAGCGCAAACATCAACGAAGTCTATTAAACTAAACTCATCATTTTTCCCTTTTGTGATAGCACGCTAAAATAAGCAGGGTTACAAAATTAGGAGAGACATCAAAGCGCACAAGCAGAAAAGAGAGACAGGTATCCTGTCTAACATCAACGCTGCTCTACACCTCAATGATTAGACCTTTTAAAAGCACACATCATGCATTAATGTCCAACAAAATCCTCATAATTCACCATTTTTAGCGTCAACAAATAACTACTGTGGCTATATTTGCACTTATTAGAATACTATGACAGCTTCTAAATTTTCAAACTTAACAAAACACAAAAAAATGTTTGAGCTATTAAATATTATTTTTACCGGAGAAAAGCAAAAAAAAAAAAAATAATAATAGTTTATTGCGTAAATATTAAAGTTCAGCGCAGAAAAAAACGACATTTTATTAAATATATTTTAGCGTAGTCTGCAATCATTTAATCAAACTACATTGGTGACAAACTGTTTTTAATGATGTAGTTGAAACGCAAAACTAACTGTGTTTTTGCTAAGAATTTGTTTTTTTGCATTGCTGCAGGAGGCAACTAAACTATGCTGTGGAAAAACAAATACTTTTTTCTGTTGTTATATCTTCGGCCATTTTTTACACGTCTGATCGCACAAGGCCTAGGGACTTTTATGTGCGATCTTACCACGTCAAATAATTGCCGACGCGAAGGTACGTTTTGAAAATATGTCAGTTATTGTCTCGGGAAATTCGAGTGCCGTCTTAAATTACAAAGGTTGCAACCGCCTTTAATCCTATTTGTGCTGGAGGTGAAAGGGTGATGCAGCCCCCTCTCCCTTCCCCTTTAACTTTTTCTATAACTTTTTATAGGCTTAGGGTCACACCTTGATATTTTGTTACTTATATTTGCCTTCCAAAATATATCCTTTTGAAAATAAAATAAAAATAAATAAAAACCAAACACAAATGTGTGACATGTTGAATGATCAGCAACTTTCACAACCTGATAATAAAAGTCCTTTGAAATAAAAATCATGCACAACTTGCGTCTCAAATAAAAAGTCCTCCAAATCCATCCGTCCAAATAAAAATCATGCACATTTTATTTTTCGTTTGGTTGCTCAGCCATGTGAGAACATAATTATTTCTATTTTTTTAAAAAAAATAATCGTTCGTAAAGAACTTTAATGCAGAATTATTATATTTTTTTTAAAAAACAATAATTGTTCTTAGAGAGCTTCCGTTTCACTTTGCTGCGCGAAGGTTGACTGGAGCTAGAATGAAATTTTTTAACGAAGCAGAGGGTCGAAGATAATCAACATGACGGTCGAGCGACAAGAAAAAAAATATTTAAAAAGATATATCTGCAGTTACATGAAGTTTTAACAAAAAGTAAATATATCATTTAGCATTTCTCATGCAAATCTTTCAGATGAGTCCAGCTTGTAAAAGTACCTTGGGATCCCTTTAAAGTGAACAAGCTATATTTGGTAGTTACCTATGTCAAATTAAATTGTCTATCAACTTTTCATAGTTACACAAATACAAAATGATATCAGTTTTTAAAAATTATCTTCTAAAGGTTTACATGAGATTGACATATTGAATCGATCTTGTCTATAATGTATAAATTTATTGTGATGCAATGTGTAAAAATAAATTACAACCATAGAGGTGAAATACAGCTAAATGTTTCTTTTCAACAAGCTTTAATGTAATGATGAATTCCATTTTAAATTTAGATACAATGGCGAAGTAACTCATATTAAAATACAAAATGATGGGGATTGTTATTGCTTGGCAGGTAGTCCTGATCCATTTGCTACACTCCATGGTTTGGTTCAGTATTACATGGATACACCAAAATCTATTAAGGAAAGATCTGGTGGCTTTATTGAACTTTTGTATCCAGTTCGTTCAAATGACCCTACAACCGAAAGGTATGAGTCCTATAAAAGCTTTAATGAATACATGATACATTAAAACAGGACCTAAGATTCTACTATATACTGTACAGTCTAAAGACTGGATTAAGAGCATGTTCCATTAAGGCCCCTCCCCAAAATAAGCAACCTCTCCCCAAAATAAAGCAACCCCCTCAAATAAAAAAATATTTAATAAGCGTCTTCTGTGGATAAGCGCTTCCCATGAAAATTATAAGGCGACCCCTTAAATAAGCTCCCCCCCCCCCATGAACAAGGCCCCCCTGGACAAGGGCCCCCATCCCCGTTTCTTGAAATATTAAATAAGTGCTTAAGCGATTAATGACAAAATTTTTTGTTTAGGTGGTACCATGGTCCCATTAGCTCAAAAGAAGCTGAAAGAATGTTATTGGCAAAAGGTCGCCAAGGTAGTTACCTTGTTCGAGAGAGCCAAAGTCAGCCCGGACAGTATGCGTTAGCTGTACGATGCAATAATGGTATTCAACAGATTATAATACGACACCGAGAAACAAAATATGATATAGGGTCTGGACCTACTTTTTTAAGTTTAAGGGAACTTGTTGAATACTATGTGCAGAATCCAAAGTTGCATGATATAAAAGATCAATCTCCTATAAAACTGAGAGAGGTATTGGAATTTTTTGATATACAGTTTGTGTACATCATCCGTAATCTTAAAGTGGAGTATAACTTTTGCAACTTTGGCACCTTATATAAATTCAAATAAATCTAATTTGTTATACTTGTCGCATCTTTTTCATGTTCTTTTTTTGCATTGGAAGTTCTCCTTTCATATTAGCTTTAATTCTCAAAAAGAACATTTTTATTCTTTTTTAAGCCATTCCAAAGCACAAGTTTTATTGCATCATCTGTTGAAGAACGTATGGAAGTCCTGATGAAAGAAAATCCAAAAGGTGCTACTGGTTTTCGCGAAGAGTTTGAGGTTATTTCTACTTATTATTGTGCTTCCTCATAAAATCTAGAACTTTTAATTACCTTCGATTCACAGGTAAAAAATGAGCTTGATTTTTTTTTTCTTCATAGCAACTTCAAAGATTTGATCACAACGATGGTGTATATACTTGCAGTGATGGTCAAACAGAGGAAAATAAGTGGAAAAATAGATATAAAAATATTTTGCCATGTATGAATCCTTATGCTCTTGATAATATTAGGGCTTGTATATGTTGCTCTTTAATCTGTCAGCGTATTGCATTTTGTAACTGCAGATAGCCATTGAAACAAACTAAAAGGCTATCATCAGTATGAAAGAAAACAACAACAATTTTTCTATTGATCCCAAAAAATCAAGAAAAAATCCAAGCACTTAAATATAGACATTTTGTTGATGCAACTCTTTAATATCTATTTTTCTGTTTCAAGTATTTACTTGTTCGAGCAGTTTATTATATTGTTATTTAGATGATCACTCCCGAGTCAGGTTAAAAGGTGGCAATCCGAAAGATATTGGAAGAGATTATATAAATGCAAATTATATTGATGCAAGTGTTTTTTATGATTTAATATTTTCATCAGTCTTTGTTTCTACTGTTAGATTACACAAAAAAGCCATCTGGTTTGATTGCACTGCCTGCAACGATTGAATATGTGAAGATGTAGCTAAACAAATCTTTGGTGGAGTTTTTCCCCTTATCATGTAACTTGCGTGGAACAAAAACATTTTGTCCATTTTTTTTAAAAAAACAGTTTTTTTTGGTAATTCTGCATTCTGCAATGCATCAAGTTTGTTCTACTTTTTTTATATCGTGTACATTAAACATCAAAATAGTCTTTTAGTAAAAAAAAAGACAATTGTAAAGCTAAAACTATACAGACCGCAAGTTCATACCCACATTATGTCAGCATTGTTTTTCACGAGTTTTTAACTGATCTAACTGGAGGCCACATCAAATTTACCACAGATGTGAAATGTTTCTTTTCAACCAAAAAATTGGACATATTAATTTGAGAAACAACAGTAAATCTGTTTTATTTTTCCTTCTGAAATTTTTTACCAGGATATCTCAATTATATCCTCCCTTCATATTTATCTGTTATTCTGTTTGCATCTGCCATTGTCTTGATTTTTCAACGTTTTAAATTATTAGGTTGAGTTACAAAGTTGGAAAGTAAAGTATATTGCTTCCCAGGGTTGTCTACCGTCTACAATAGGCGATTTTTGGAAAATGATATACCAGCATAACTCTTCCATCATTGTCATGTTAACGAACGAAGTAGAGGCTGGCAAAAGTAAATGTGCAAAATATTGGCCAAATTTAGGTATTGTATTTGTCTTGCATTCTATGTAGCTAAAGAAGTTGTTACATCGATCAGTGTTGACAAATTTTTATACCATGTTGTCTTTTGTAGGCCAATCAGTAGAATATGATAAGATAGTTGTTGATAATATGTTGGAACATAAAACCAAAACATTCACAATGCGCGAGCTAAGGATATATCACTCTGATAAGGTTTGTTATTTTTTTGTATGTGTTTTGGTGTTATTTTGTCTTTACCTTTTTTTTAATTTATGGCTTGTTTTGAAGATCATTTTGCAACTTTTATTTGAACTTATTATTTTTTGTGTAGTCTGCTGTATTTCTCATTTTTAAGTCCGATATATTGTGCAGGCTAAAAAAGCTCCACTGATGGTTTACCAGTATCACTTTACTGATTGGCCGGATCACGGTGCACCTGATGACCCTGGCGCTATTCTTGGTTTATTAAATGAGATTCACACAAAGCATGACTCGTGCGGACGAAATGCACCTATTGTTGTACATTGCAGGTAAGACATTTACAGTGCGTTGATGTGTGCCTGTGCGTGTGCGTGTGTGGTAATGGAGTGTGTTATGGTTTGGTTTTGTTTAGTGCTGGTATCGGTCGAACAGGTACTGTGATGGTAATTGACGTATTGATGCATCTCCTTGACGAAAAAGGTAATTCATGTAATGCTTTATATAACTTGAACTTATGACTGTTTGTTTTCCAATATTAAGCACTTTGTTTCTGTTTTCCTGTTTTTCACAAAATTTCATTATAATATGAGTGATGTCTTTAGGATTAAACACGGAGATTGACATCAAGAAAACAGCTCAACTTTTGCGTACACAAAGATCTGGAATGGTGCAGACCGAGGTGCTTAAGAAACTTTGTTAATGTTCACTTTTCATTTTCTATTTATTTGCATTAAGAAACGTTTTTAAGCTTTGGAAATCATGCTATTTTCAGATGCAGTACCGTTTTGTTTATCAAGCAATCAAACATTTTATTGATACAGAAGGGAAACGAATCGCGGCAAAAAAGGTGATTTTCCCTTAATTTGTTATGCAAACTTTATAAAGTAGATAATGTCAAATGTTATAGCCGGGTCGCATTGTAATAATAAATTTATTTCAGGACATGACTACCTCTGGCCGACCGTCTTATGGAAATATCGATTTCTCCAAGCCTCGAACTCCTCTATCTGAAGACGCGCAGTCTCCAACGTAAATATGTTTCCCCGGCAATAATACTTTATTCGATAATATAAAGAATTTCCAACTACCTTAATTTTTGTATTTAGAAATCCTCGCACATTGCTACCAGGAAAACCCGTACCACGCCCTCCTTCATCATCTGTAAGAGAACCCAAGGTGAATAATGTTTTTGTTGCATTTTTTTTTGCCCGTGACCTATAACCACTAATGCATTTAAATATTCGTACAGCAGTCTCACCCCCCAAAAATATTTTCGCTCTTTTACTCCTTCCAATAAATAGATCAACTAAATATCCGATTATTTAGTACCGAAGCGAATACAGATAACTCAGGAAAATACTTACTGAGAAATTTTCTACTATTGGTATGAAAGTTTTCTAGTTTAAAGTGGGACCTTAATGTGTAGTTACGGGGACTGGAAAAAAAGGGGCTGAAAAATGCAGAAACATGAAGGACACGCTCATACGTGCATACTGATGTTTTTTATGGTAAATCATGCCTACTGAAACCTAACGTTTCTTTAATTCTCGCTGTTTTAGACTTCTCCACAAAGATCAAATGCACTGAGGTGAGTGTTGGAAAATGTTTTGTCATCTCTTTATTTTAATGACGTATAAATGTCTTGCACATGCTCTTTCTTCTCTTTTATTGTACTTTTGGAATTCTTTTCCAGGAGGCAAACTGAACCATCAATATCAGAAGCTCATAAAAAGCCGAAACCTTTACCTCCTCTAAGTTGAACAAGTTGTAAATGAATAAAAGGTAAGAAAGAGAGAAGTCTCAACAATGTGTGCTTCTCTGAAAAGCCAGTTAAAGACACTTTCAACAGGTTAGTCTCGTTTATGCAAGACGTGTTAAGCATGCCTTTGTTTTGATTTATCTAGCTTGCTGGTTGAGCTTGGTAATTAAATTGTCGATTCAACTGCTTCCTCTACCATATTGGATGGCCTACCGTATTGTATGCGATATATTTTCTACAGAAATTTGTTTATAATTATTCAGCTAATTTAACCTGAGAATGTTTATTTAGAATTTTGATGCAAAATGTTTTTTTTGGTGTTTTTTATATCCTAGCTATTTTCAGCTTCTTTTACAATATTTTATAAGGTTGTAATATGTTGAAATTTTATATGATTTTATATTCACGAGTAGATTTATTGTTGACATGAAGAAGTAAGTTTTTGTCTAATCATATCTCGTAGCTAGACGTTTTTCTCTAGATCTGTATACAGCATTTTATTGTTGTTCAATTCATCAACCTTACCATCAAATAATGATGCATAAAATTTCGTGTAGTTTAAATAAGATTTTGTCTTTTATGATCTTTTTTTTAAATGTTTGAATCCCTTCGATTTTGTAGTACTTTTTATTATTCCTGCTTTTTCAAAGTATTCGAACTTGTTAATATTTTGCGTAATGTATGTTTAAAACAAGAATACAAAATTTATTGCTACGTAAGATTCTGTTGTTTTTTTTTCCATTCTCATCTCGAATTATAATCACAGTAGTATATGCTTGATGAGGAGTCTGCGGAATGACGAGCTCTAGACTCTGATTGGCTGTTAAGTTTTCCCTTGCTATTATCAGTAACATGTGAAACTGTCCAAAATTTGGAACAGAAGATTTTAAGCACCGGAATATTTATTTCAATGCCAGTACACTGTTGCCGTTGTACCGTTTGTTGTCTTTTTTAGGGAAAGTAAAGTAAGGATAGTCAATAAAAATATTGTCAAAATTGTTGGATGTCAGCTTTGTTTCAAAGTGTTTTTATGTTTTATCTGAAGTACTTTGCTCTACAATTTTTTTGTAACTTGTATCAAATAAGCGTAAAATTTATATAAGAATTTTTATGAGTAGTGCTCTAATGTAATCTTCAGTCTAAGTATTTTACTCAAAACTTGTATATTTTACGTAACATATTTAGACTTAAATAACTTTAGAAATATCTGTTCAAGTCAGGAAATTGAAATCTAAAACACGTTCAACCAAAACTGATTTTGTGTTAAGCTCTAAATACAGAAAAAGCAATATGGCGGACGATTTGGATGACAATTTTTGGGTCAAAGAAGACATCAGCGATGAGAAGATTGAAACCAAAGACGAGAATGAAAATACTCATTCTGAGAGTGGTAAGTTTTTTTTTGACATTTTGCTAATCTAGAAAAAACTGAATTTGTTTATGACAAGTTCAGTTTTTTCTTATTCTCTTTTTTTATATTTCGAAAGACAAGAAAAGTAATAAACGAAAAGTAAAGAAAAGAAAACTGAAAGATCTAACGAATGAAAATAAGCACGAATCACCTGCGGTGGAGAGCAAGAAAAAAAAGAAGAAGAAGAAAAAGAAAAATTCTTGCGCAGTGGAGGAGGTGGATTTCTCACATTTTTTTCTTGTTAAGATGTTTGATAACAAAAAATGTTATATTTTCTTATCATATTTTAGATCGAAAATTTACCACCTACTGTCACCCTGCTGTGGGATTTTTTTGAATCAGAACTGAACAAAAGCTTGACAACATTCGAAATAGAAGATCTAAAACCCAGCAACGGTAATTGTATTTCTTAATTATGTGTTCATTAATAAGTAGTAGCGCATGCGCTTTACCACAATTTGACACAGTTGTATTTAAATTTCAGATGATTGGTTTTTGGACGACAGCACCTCAGAACGAGACACAAAAGAAATGTCTGCTTATCTATCAAATGGTACGTTTTAAGAGTTCTTGTGTCATCCTTGCGTTCGGTTTGAAAACTCTTTAAGCTTGTATATTGTGTAAAGTACGAATTTTTTCCCGAATTTTTTTTTTTTGCTTTCAAAGTTCTATAATAAGACAAGTTTTCAAGAATTTATTTTTATGAATTTGATGTTCGCGGTAAACTTCATTGAATTTATTTTTGCAAATGGGAGAACGATTACTGCAATGCAGGTTTCGTTGATTTTATTATCTGTGCTGATATCACCCCTAAAAATTTAAAAGAAATGAACGAAAAATAAATGGAAAGAAGTTTTTTTGCGAATACAATTCAGTAATATTTTGATGAATTGATTTTTGCTAATCATTGATTCGCAGAATTTTTTTTTTTTTTGCGTTCAAGGACAAACTCGCAAAAAATTGTGAAAAAGTGATGTCATAAAATATCGATAACTTTTCGATATGATGTTGTTCAATTATTTTTGTAATGAAACTTGATGTATTATTTTTAGTTATATCAGATTGGACAGACAAATGTGTGAAATTAACAGAAGATGATTTGCATAGTTCACCAATACTTTTAATAGTTACGCTTTCAGCTATCAGAGCAGTGGATGTGTTAAGGTACGTCTGGTTATGTGATTGTTTGCTTGTGTGACTGTCCCAATATGGGGAATAAACTATTTAGACAACGCAATCAGTGCCCCCTTGCTACCTTAAGGGAATTAATTTTCACGAGTTTTTGTCAATTTCGCGAAAATTAGTTCCTCAAAAAATTAAAAAGTTGCTTTTTGCGAATTTCATAAAAATTAATTCCCGCAAAATTAGTTTTTTTAGAAAATAAAATTTACAATTTTTTCTTCTGATTTACCTAGAACTACATTAATACATCTTTTTTTAACTTCAGCAGTTTTTATAAAATGTCTCCTATATAACGTATATAGGAGACGTTGAAGACACCTCTGAAAATAATTAAGAAATGTCATCAGATTCTTTGTCGCGAAATTTAGTTCTCGCGAAATAATAGGACTTGTTAGCTTCACGAAAATTAGTGCTTGCGAAAATTCACATTCAGTTTCATTAAATATCTCTAAGATTAATCTCCGGTAATGTAGAATACTTACACGCAAAAAAATCTACCATATTGCATTAAATTGTTGTTTAGAGCTACTTCAACTTTTCGCGGCGAAAAATGTAAAACGATGAAATTATTCGCCAAACATATGAAGGTATGAGTAAGAGTGATACTGTTGTTGTAGAATATTAAAAGTGGTTAACCATTTTATTTTTCTTCAGGTTAATGAGCAGTTGGAACGATTAAAAACTAATGTTGTTCACCTTGGTGTTGGAACACCTAACAGAATATCCAAACTCATAGAAGAGGGTAAGTTTTGTCAGTTACTGCATATCTTTTTTCTTTCGCATCTTCTCAATCACAAGTAAAAATTAAGTTTCGCGCGATGCTTTGGTAAACTCCTATTATTACATTTTCAACTATTTGAGAGGGCGTTTTTTAGAAATTAACTTTTTTTATTGTGAATATTTAGTAGGGCAAATAAAAAATTATTATCGAACAGTCTGTCTAGAAATAGCCCAATGTCGCTATTTTGCTGTTGGCTAAATTTAAAGTAAAAAAAACTTATTTTAGGATAGGCTTTCATAGAAGACAATGAGAAGGGGCGTTAATGAGGGGCGTTTACTCTACATTACTCGAAATTTGGATTAAATTATTAAATGATTTTACCGTACACTCTCGCGAATTTCATCTTGTTTTATCAACCGAGAAAAATTCCGCAAAATTTTTAACATAAAGTAACTAATTAAAAACGGCAAAAATAATTTTTACTGATGTGATTATGTGTTTGATTTGATGTTTAGGTGGCATCAATACAAAACGTTTGAAATACGTCATCATAGACTGGTCGTGGAAAGACTTAAAACAACGTCGCATCACTTCAATGCCAGGTGTTAAAGACGAGTTACTTTCGCTCTTTAAAACTTATTTTTTACCGAGATGCAAGAAAAACAAATTATGGGTCGGGTTGTTTTAACAAAAAATGAAATTTTAAACTATATCTTTTTTGTCTTCGTAAATTATCCGCGTCAATTCGCCCAACTTTTCATCTGCGCGAAATCGACCAACTTTTCGTCAGCGCGAATATGCCCAACTTTTCATTCCCATAGCGCTCTGACTTGCAACTAGGTATAATTTCGTCACTTTTATCCATTGCTAAAATTTTCTTTTTACTAAAAAAAAGAAAACATAATATAAAACTAATTTTAGGTGAGTTTTCTTATACATAATTCGCCAGACAAAATTTTCTTCATCCCCAGAAAACTTGTCTTATCCGACAGTACTCCCATCGCAAAATGTTTTAACGTATCTTCTCGCTTTTCATAAATACAAGTATAAATTTTTTTGATTTACCAAACCAAAGTTATTTTTCAACAAATTTTTTTGGAATCTTCAAACTGTAAGACTCTCTCCAAGCACCTGTTAAACGACTGTGCTATCAATATAGAAAGTTATTTTTATAGCAACTCCAGTACCAGCTCACAACTCCAGTACCAGGTCACAACTCCAGTAACAGGTCACAAACATACAAGATTTACCGGACAGAGTTTTCTATCATATGCGTGTGTTTGCAATTACAGAAAATTACAATAAAAAAGTTAGGATTCTTTTCTTCTTAAGTTAAGATTATTTTTTCTAATCAAAGCCTAAGAAACTATTTATCAAATCATAAGTTTTGTGGGATTTCTGTGTTAATAAAATTGGTAAACAATGGAACATTGTGAAGATCTGTTGTGTATATATAATATATAGAAATTTTTTAATATTTTGTTCCGTTGTTTTAATTTTAAAATCAATTTTTATTTATAAATATTAGGGTCAGGCAAAAAGGGGAGTGATGAGAAGATAAAAGCTGGGATAAGTTTTTAAATAATATATAATAGCACGCAATTTTTTGTTAACTATAGTTACAATATCATAATCGCAAACAGGAAAGAAGGGCAATAATCAATTTTTTAGGAACTCCCATAAAATCTTTCTTGTTTCATGTCGATCCAGTTCTATGTCGGTGTTATTTAGTGAAGACACTCAAGTTATTTTGAAACAACAGAATGAATACAACAAACGTAACAGCTACTAATTACGTCATTTATCCTATCAAATCATGGTGGACATATTTGATGACAACTATGTCTTACTTGGTCGTGATTCTAAATTCTCTCACTATGCATATTATTGCAAGAAGAGGTTTTACACAACACAGAACATGCAAAATGTGTTTTTGTTTTCTAATCATCTCCCATCTTGTTGTGGGCGTGTCAGGATCGATCGCTTTTACTGGAGAATTGTTCACTAACAGTAACGCGCATAACCGCGTCAACTTGTATGAAGACATCGTCGTGTCGCTCTATCATGCGTCATATACTGCTACCTTTTCAGGGATTGTATTAGTCACACTGGACAGGCTAATAGCTATCAAAGTTCCATTCTTTTATGCAACGTTGACAAGAAAATTTGTTTTGGTTTGCATCGCTGGTGGCTTGTTACTACCCCTAGCAGTATTTTTATTGTTGATAACAACACCTGATGCAACTGCCTACATCATATTTATGGGTGCCATCTTTCTTTCCTCGTTAGTATTAGGAATTTCAAACATGATGGTTTATATGGAACTCAAGAGTCATTTAAAAGCAATTTTAAAAACTATGGTTTCGAACTCAGATAAAGAACGAAGAAACAATGAGAAAACCATGTACTCCAGACAACTACAAGCAGCTCGCGTTAGTTTGTTTATTGTTATTTCTTTTATTTTGTTTTGGTTGCCAACTGGAATCGGTGCTGCTGGTCGATTTCTACAAGGAAAACACTCAACATTTTCCCAAAATTCTTTAGTATATCGACTCGCTTTAGGCGCATTTACATATGGGAACTCTCTATCAGATCCGATCATGTACGTATTAATGAACAAGGAGATGAAGAAAGAATTATTTTACATGTTACGTAAGGTTAGGAAAGGTACAGTGCAACGGGAAGACGTTACTATGACTACCATGGAACACTTTACGTCCAATTAGGAAAATGTAGTGTTAAATTCATAAAAGCGTTACAATTCAAACTCTGTCACAAAGACTTTGTTTGCAACACAACTATACGATTTCCCAACACCAGACGTACTTGATGTGACTGATTTAAACACAATAGAACGCCGATCCCTTTTTGCATCAATGTTTTTATTCATTGAAAAATTGCCTACTTTTTTGTAGAAAGAATGAGTTACTTAAATTAAAAGGGTTCTTTGAACGCACCAGTCGTTTAATTCAATGTTAATATATATTTTTTCATTTTTAAACCGATCCCTAGGCTTTTGTCTCGCCATCCCAAAAGTTAAATATACCTTATTCGTACTTTTTTATTTTCTCGCTGTAACTTTTACGAGCTAGCGCGCGAATTTTAGTACAGAAATTAAGTGCAAAATCTTTGATGCGGAATTACCCGCAAAGGTGTTTTGAGCTCATCTATTTTTTGTCTAAAACTACTACCGTAAGTGGATAAAACTTCGCAAGGACTAATTTTCGCGAGGTCAAAAAAAGTACATTTTTTTCACGAATCCGTCGTTTCCAAATATTTCGCGTGGACAAATTTTCGCAAATCGACCGTTTTCTATTTTTTTTGCAAGGATTTTGATCGAGTGTGGGGTAAAGAAACTATGTATTTGGTGTAGTAGTTACAAAGATCATATGTCATCACAGATCCGCTTCACTATCAACAAAAAGACGAGACAAAAAAATAAATTGCGTGCGAAGTGATGGTCACCATTCCAGCTAATAGAATTAAAGCTCATTTGCTGCTGCAACGCTATGAAGAAATGGTATAAGAACTCTATTGTGAACAGAAAGATGAAGTTATAATGGGTATTTTTACTGAGGAGAATGCTAATGCCAACGTTCAGTTTGATGTACAGCCGAAAGCAAAAAAGAAGACAGATCCTGTTCAAAACCCACGCAAAATGCAAAGACATTCAATCTTTCTTTCAGAGACTGTAAATATTGATGTATGTATACTGTAAGCACGAGGCAAAAACAAAAATGTTTTTCTCAAAATTTTCGCGGGGATTTATTTTCGCGAATGAATATCAATTGCCAATATCAATTGATTATCGAAATTCCTTAGACAAAGAGAGACTAATTAATGAGATAATTAAAACATACGAGAGTCATCCGAGTATTGTCAAAATTAAAGCCTGCAACGAAAATATAAATTTTTTTAACTTTGAGGAGGTAGATGACAACACAATCAAAAAACTTTTTACTAATTTAAACATAAATTCCTCTCCAGGTAGAGACAAAATATCCCCAAAGCTTGTGAAGTTAGCTAGTGAATATCTGATTGGCCCATTGAAAAATGCTATAAACAACAGCATAAAATTGAATATTTTTCGCGATGGAGCCAAACGTGCAACGGTAGCACCTCTTGACAAAGGAGGCAAAGACAAACATAGCATTAGAAATTTTAGACCTGTCAGTGTGTTGAATGTATTTTCAAAATTCTATGAAAACATAATGAAGGATCAAATCATGTCTTTCATAGAATCGAAACTTTCAATATTTTTGTCAGCCTATCGGAAAAACTATAACACACAGCATGTCTTAATTCGTTTACTAAAAAAATGGAAAAAAAAACTTGATATGAATTACGTGGTTGGTGCAGTCTTAATGGATCTATCAAAAGCTTTCGATTGCGTGCCACATGATTTACTAATCGCTAAACTTGAGGCATATGGATTTGAAATTAATGCCCTGAAATTTGTCCTGTCATACCTAACAAATAGAGAACAATCTACTCGTATAAACGGACACTACAGTCTTTTCCAAATGATTCTTTCAGGTGTGCCGCAAGGATCAATCTTAGGCCCGATAATTTTTAATATTTTTCTTAACGATATTTTTCTTTTTATAACCAGAAGTGACCTACACAACTATGCTGATGATAATACATTGTCAAGCTTTTCCAATTCAATTCCAAACCTCATTAAAAATTTAGAAGGTGAGTCTGAGCAGGCATTAGCATGGCTACATGAAAATAAAATGATTGCTAACCCTGACAAATTTCAATGCATTATCATCAGCAAAGATAGGATAGAAAACACAAGTAGTAAACTGATAAGAATCGGAGATAAAAACATATATTCGCAAGACACAGTCAAACTGTTAGGAGTTAAAATTGACAATAACCTTAGATTTGATCAGCACTTAAATGAGGTTTGCAAGAAAGCATCTGCGCAACTAAATGCTTTGTATAGATTTAAAAACATACTTCCTTTTAAAGCTAAGAGTGTCTTAGCAGAAAGTTTTGTGTATTCAAACTTTAACTAGAGATAGGAAAAGGCGGATGTTAGGACAGACCCCGTTGGCACTTTACCATTCCACGTCAAATTATAGGCCATCCACGTCAAATCAACGATAGAAGAGTCTATAAAATCCGTTAGCACCTACGAATGTCCGGATCCGCCCCAACCCCCCAACCCCCGCCGTGTCCCCCGGGCCCCCTTCCCTCCCCATGGGTCCCTACCCACCCTCATCTGTCGTGCCTTATAATTTATAGTGTTATGTGTGTCTATAATGGCCTCTGGCTATCGGAAAGCATACCATATGCTAAATGCCGCGGTAAAAGATAAAATCAGAGCAATCTTCTCATCCTCGTGTGTACTACTCCCAGTAGCACCAACATCGCCGCCACCGGTAGCTCCGGTAATGTGTTTATCCGCGGTATCCACGGTATCAACATGTTTCACGATAGTGTGTTTATCAGGATGATCAGGATGGATATCGGTATGGACCGGCGTCACGGATTTATGTGATTCGTTAACCTTTCGATTAATCCCAATGGTAAGATCCTCGCCGGATATCAAAATCTTGTTGTTGTAACCCACCACACCCGTCTTAATTCTGAGATTCATGTCACTAGGTATCATATAAATACCTTGCCCAACGGAATAATCAACCTTACTTGAAGCGTAGTTTAGAGTATCCTGATAACGCTTAATGTCCTCCTGAATATCGACCCTACGGTTAACAATATCCTCAAGGTTATTCATAAAAACTCTTTGGGCGGTCAGAGCACTTGAATCATTACCAAGGATGGAGGAGCGTGCCGAGGCCTGAGAACTAAGAACAAGATAGGCATAGGCCCTAACACTGCTTGAGATCTTCACAAGGCCCGTTTTTGTAAATCCATCGGATTTTTCCACAATCCACCGCGTCATGGAGTCGTTTGTGAAATAACTTAACCCCGGAGTTGGATATTCTTTACGTCTTTTTTGATATGAGCTGAAAAAGTTCTGACCCCTGTATTTCATGGGGTTGGGATCAACCCCATAATCGCTGCAGATTTTTAGAAACTCCTCATTTGAATAGGGATTGTCGTATCGATTGAAGCTATCCTCAAAGGGCAGAGGTATCTGCAAGCGCTTAATGATTCGCCTAATGTGATAATACACATGGAAGCGATATATCGACCTGACCATGGATCTACCATCCTTCAGGTGTTCGGAGCTGACTCCGCAGGCACTTGAAGCGCACCAGGTGGCGAAATTGAGCTGGGTTTGCCACAGTCTAAAAGGTTGCTCATTCCACACGTTCATGCGTTGCGCGTTTTCACCAAGTTCATAATTGGTAAAAATGTTAGGAAAGGAAGCGGGGAAGGATCCGCTTTCGGACACAATAATGGCCTGTTTGTACAGATCCCTGGCGCCCAATATTTGAAGATACGTCCCTCCATTTGGCTTATATGTCGCGTTCGGGTTATATTTGAAAATGTCATCCATTCTTTGATTTAAATATATTCACAATCTCTAATATAATAATGTATATTACAATAAAAGACGTAAATAGCGAGAAGAAAATCTATCTGCATCGTCCGATCGACAACTCGCATGGCACGAAGGAGGTTGCGATCGTGGAGGCGTTTTCGGACAATATCATTTATCAAGTAATAGCTCCAATAAGTGTACTCTTAGCCAATGCAATCGGTACACTGCATTTACCCAAGGGTAAGTACTACACCGGGAGGGAGTTGGATTCACTCGTAGGGGGTGATGTGAAATCAACACCACTGGTCAGAAACCCTGATTTGAAGAAATATAATAATATAGAGGGCGTAACGGAACTACATTTTCACCTTGATGAATTGGATAATTCATCAAATCTTGAAGATGGTGAATACAGCAGCACGCTGATGACACACCATATATCTGAGCATGGTAATGGTTTTACGCATGTTGAACCTAAAAACCCGCAATATAAGAAACTAAAGAACGGTTTGCTTCAATTACTCACCATAGGAGTCACGGGTCAAGATGGTAAGGTATTGGGAGTAAAAGGTACGCCGCTGTTTGGTGGTCCGCCGAAAACAGTTACACTGCACATAAGGGACGCGGCGAATACATATAGCCGACATTAACCGAATTAAAGTAAAATAAAATAAAAGTAATATGGAATAGCATGGAATACGGGAAAAAGTTAAACCCAGAGCGTTCACTTAGGATCGCACATGGCGTAAAAGGAACGCATCAAAAAGTAATTGTCACTCACAACCCAAGTGAGATTGATCAGAACCAGTTACTCCTGATTAGGTTCCCTAATTTAGGTAACGATGATGTCATTGTTCCTGGTACTTCGAAAATAAGTTTCGACGTTGAACTCGAGTCAAAAGTCGACACGAAGAGAACATTGGTCTCTAACATAGGGAGGGCAATTGTTAAAAAGCTAGCTATCAAGTTCGAGGGTACCGAGATTCTGAGCATTGATGACTTTGATCTTTTCGGGTGCTACAGAGATTTATGGCTAACCAAGTCCGAAAAAAGAAATGCAATAAGACAAGGTATCATCTTTGATGAAGGGTGTACAGAAAACTGTATGAAACTGAGAGTTGGAGCCGCGGATAAAGACGCATCAGAGGTAGCGGACAAAGCTATTTATGATGCATACAAAAACAAGTTCACCATACCACTAGATATTGAAATGTTAGATAGCACGATCCCATATTATCAGGCTGGATTAGGTAATAGGCTGTGTTATGAGATAACATTCAACAATTATGACAGGGTAGTATTATCAACACCAACCAAACCTTCCGGTGCCGCATCGGCACCCGCGCCGGATGCTAAATACAAAATCTCCAACATATCTCTCGAATATGAGATTGTGACACAACCCACACTAGCCAGATTCATCTCAAATGAATACCAAAACATGGCCGTGCTCTATGACAGATTCTTGAGACATAGACAAATTAGGGTGGATAAGTCAGACACAACTTGGAATTGGTCATTCAATACACCATGCAAGTCTCTGAAGGGTATATTGGTTCTGTTTGAGGAAGAGAAAGCTTACAAACGAGATACAGGTAGGTTCTACAATCCTAAGATCAAAAAGGTATCCGCCATAGTTGAGGGTAAGCCCAACCAACTTTTCGCTCAGGGGATGCAGCCGTTTGAGCATTATGGTGAAATATGCAAGTATTTCTCAGAGGGCAAGCAAAAGGACAGCAACGCCGGTGAAATACAGAAACATCTGCAACTACATGATGTGAAGGTCGCGGACTACCTAACCACGAAATATGCTCTATGGCTGGATTTCAGAACCATAGATGAAAACTCACTGCACGGGACCGGCCGACGGATTGAAAATGCGAGCGAGGGCATCACACTGCAAGTTGAAAAGACGGCCGAAACCGCGGGATCCTTAAACGCCTACATATATCTAATCATGGATGCTCAATTAAATATTCAAAACGGTGAAATTATGGATGTACTATATTAAGATGGACTACATGAAAGATCCTCACACGGCACTATTCGTCGGTCCAACGGGCTGCGGAAAATCCAAACGCGTAGTAACACTGCTGGAGAGTGAATACTTTGATCACTTCGATTTCATTGTGATTATATGTCCAACATTAAGATGGAACAAGACATATATGGGGAGTAACTGGTTCTGGAGGGATAGATATATGATTCTAATTGAGCCCAGAGGTATGTTATATGAATGGATTCAAAAGATGACGGATTTCTGTGCCGGGTACAAAACATTATTCCTGATCGACGACATCATCGCGGATGAGAAACTGGACAAAAAGAGGCAACCGCTTCTGGAGCTGGCCATCAGCGGTCGGCATCGAAACCACACCATGTGGCTACTCACACAATCATACACCGCGATACCGAAGAACTTACGAAGGCAGGCAAAAATGTTATATGTGTGGTATCCGAAGGACAGACATGATCTCGCAACCATCCACGAAGAGAATGATGTCATTGAATCATCGGAGATCCAGAAGGTTAAGGAAAGGCTAAAAGATGGAAAATATACACATTTAGTCATGAGGATGGAACATCCAAGAACTCACGTGATTTGCTAGAATGGACATTTTTTTGTTACAAGAGTCTTGTAACAAATCTATAGGAAAACTACAGCATAGTACTGTAGTACTGTAGTACCATGATAGAATATATAAATTTCATATTACTGGTGATAGCTGTAGTGCTATTGCTGGTATTGGTTAGTTTTTGCCTTTTTTGTATTAAAAAATACCTATCGCTATTGAAAATGGCTGAAACGGCAATTGACAACCTAATTTTTATCGATGAACGGGATGAACAGGATGATGGGAAGAGACAGAAATTGCTCGAGTGCGTGCTGACCGGAAATAGCAAGCTGTATCTGGGGAAGATGTATACGGAGGTGGGGATCCGGAAGCTCGGGAATGGTGAGGTGGATAAACTTTTCGCCATATACGAGGCTAAACTGTCCGGTCAAATGGTAAAGTCTCTTGGAGAGTCAATAATCCACATGTACTCTCTGGGTGCCTGTGCGGCTCTGGGCATAAAAAATCAAAAGGCTCTGAGTGATGACCTGGAGAATGACCCATTCCTAAACTCCGCCCTTCAAAGGTTCACGTGCGATTTGTATTATAAGTTCGGATCACTACTATCACCAATCAGTGTGGGTCTAATTACAGGTAGGCATTATATCGCTGGAAGAAATTTAAACGCAAATAATAATAATAATATAGATATAGATAATAAAGATGTCAGAGGAACAGACTCCTATTCAGGTGACAACGAAGAACCCTAAAAAGGTTGAGGCTGGTAAGAGGGTGGCCGAATTCAACCGCAAACAGAGGGAAGACTATAAAAGACTGCTCATGGCGCAGGCAGAGACGCAGGCGAAGACGGAATCGACACCAACGCGGTCGACACCTCAGACACTGTTGGAGGATCCTAAGGATATTGTAATTGAGGATTCCGTGACAGATGTTCCCAAGGGTGGGGTTAACAACTACGCAATAATGGGCGGCGGTGTGATTGTGATGCTAATAATTGGAGCGTTGGTGGTGATGAGGAACAACACCTCACAGAGTAAGGTGAAGGATCCCCCACCGAGAGCTCCATCGGACACTAGAAAAACCAGGAGTAAACTTGAAATGGAATAAAGGGATAATATCGCGATATTATAATCTCGAAGTATATAAACATGGATAAGAAAAGTATAGTCAACGATATTTATAAGGCATCGGTCGTATGCGTTTTCGCTGTAGGCTATTCAATGCTCGGGAAAAAGGTATTAAAAATGACACCACCCTCAATTCAGAAGTTTGACCTGGAAGATACCGGAAAGCTTGTAGCCATAGTCGCCGCAAGTGAAATGTCAAGAGAATATCTGGTTAAGCAGAAAATTATACCCGAAACTATAAATATATAATGTTGCGAATACTGGAATGGTTGGTCTGGGTTTTATGCCAGCGCAAGAAAGTTGAGAGGATTTTACCCAAGGTGGAATACATCGATACCGAGGTCATAGACGACTCTGATGTCATAGACTCCGAGGCTATCGTATTAAAATAACGCCACTATATTATACCGGATTATATAAACATGGCTTCAATTGCAATGATGTTGGGAGGTGCCTTCGCGAACGCTTTGGCCTTCACCGGATCAAGCTACCTCTTTTCAAGTTTATCAAAGGATAGGATAGATAAGGAACGGAAGCGGCATGATCTAGCCATAGAACAACTGCAGAAGGCTCAGGTTATATGGCAACGTAAAAGACAGGAGAGGGTTGACTTTATCAATAAGCAGCTCAGACTTGAGAAGAAGGCCGAGGGTAAATTCACGGAGCTGGATGACGCGATGCGGGAATATAAAAAAGTATTTGGAGGATCACCTCTCACAGATATTCCGCGCAGGCCCGTATTGAGCGACTTTTATACACCCAGCAATGGCCAGCATGAACGGGAATTGGCATTTATCGCGCTAAGCATGATTGGTGTCGGAGGCGCCGTGTGGTATTTCGAAAAATAGTACCATGCCGAGGGTATTATGTTACATGACACATGTAACATATATTCAATATCACTAATGCTTTGTCACCATGTAGGTGTATATCAGACCTCCGATTCCGACTATCAAAGCCCACAGGTTTTGACTCAACCAACCGACCGCTTCCTTTGC
Organism: Hydractinia symbiolongicarpus; assembly: GCF_029227915.1. Classification (NCBI taxonomy): domain Eukaryota; kingdom Metazoa; phylum Cnidaria; class Hydrozoa; order Anthoathecata; family Hydractiniidae; genus Hydractinia; species Hydractinia symbiolongicarpus. The sequence goes on from NC_079879.1 coordinate 25,856,550, forward strand.
TCTATTTAGGATCCATGATACGATGGATCCAATTATACCCGGTAGTGATGCGGCTGCGGCACCGGCTAATCTACCCAGGAGAGATCCCAGCGCGCTCAGCTTGTTCTTTATCCATTCCCTCGCACCGCCCTCGGTTTTTTCATGATTTTTTGTATTACCGGTGGATGACCCCCCACCCCCAGGCGTCAAAGCTTCTACGAGAAGGCCGATAACCATACCAAATGCCGTTAGTACGCTGACAACAGTGATACCCTGCTCACGGAATAGAGTTCGTATCTTTTCACCCAATGTTGTATCTTTGCTAAGTACCTTGGCGATTGTCTCCTTGATGCTTTTTATTTGACTGTTAAGTTTACCCTTGAGGATATTGATAATCTCTTGCCGGCCTTTCAACTCATTTTGCAAACCTTTCAACCTTTCTTTCGCTTCATTTTGTTGTTCCTCGGTCATATTTGGTGTGTTTTCCATCTCTTCCAACTTGTTTTTTTCTCTGTCAATATGCTGTTCGAGCTGAACCTTTTTTGCAACTTCATCCTGAAGACTTCCTCTTATGTTTCTCAATGATCTATCCAATCCTAGCAATTCACGCATAGGATATTCAAATAGATCACCGGTCTGGGTTGCTTCATGGTCTACAGATTGTTTGACCAATGAAATTAAATCTTCCGTACTGTTTACCACATCCCCGGACATGGTTTCTAATTCTATATCCGTCGCATTCTCTATTTTATCCGGTGACGGTAGTCTCTCTTCTATTTTGTTTAGCCTAGCGGCCTGTCGGGGGGTTATACTACCTTTCGGTATATCGAACCCCAAATTGCGCAGCCTTTTCTTGCCCAATAGATCCGCAATGGTACCGGTAGACCTTAGAGATCCGCCATGTGTCAGCGGTCTGTTATCATCCTTGTAGTATAATTCGCCATCGCGAGTCTCAAACAGATCGGTATGTATCACGCTCGGGTTCTCGTTTGGATATATAGTTAATAGCTTCTCATAGAGCGATTTAACCCGCTCACTAGTAACTCTGGAGCGCAGAGAGGTTCCTCCGCCGAATGATGTCTCCTCATCAGGTGTGTGTATCTGCACACGCGTGCGCTCCCTCGGTACCAGAGGTGTGGAGTCATCGGTACCCTCGTCGGGTTGACCATGGTCACCAAACGGATCAATATCAATGTCCGCCATTATTTTATTTAGAGGATAGTTTTTTCCTAATATAATAGAAATGGCAGAGAGTTCTAGTACCGGAGAAGAAGCGTTTAAAACGGATATATCCAATTCCCAACTTGAGGAGTTGGTGAAATTACGAGGCAAGTTCCAAGACAGGATACACGAACACGGAGGATCTCTGATCATATGGTCGATTCTGGAGGGATTATCCGGAACCGCAGCAATTACCGGCTCGATAGCGACCGCGGTGACCATTATTAGAAATTTGGGCGGTACCCATGGAAATTACATGCGGAATTCGGGTATGTGTCTATTGGGCTCGGCTTCCTATGCGGTTACCGCCCAATATGTTAGGACATATCGGGAGAAACTTATCAAATTAAGAGCCGCATATCGCGTTGTACAAAATGCCATCGATGTTTTCGATAAAACGCTACTCTGGCACACTCGGATCTGTAGAGCCGATTTTGAGAATTTGTGTGATACGTATCATAGAACTCTCAAGGATCTGGATAAACTGGATATAGGTTATTTAGAGTAAAGTTTTTTTCTTTGTAGTAACCACACAATGGCAGAGATTTATCCGAAGCTACCCACAGCTCCCGAGTATTCGAGCGAGCAGGACAAGTTTAATACTAATACTGTGAACTCTCAACTTGGGGAGCTTAGAAAATTACGTGATAAGTTCAATACAAAATATGAGAAATATAACAAGACGCTGCACAGACTGGTGCTTTTAAATGCCAGCGCCACGGCCCTAACCGTCGCTTCGGGCATAGGTTCGGTGGTAACCGGTGCCACGCTCATCGGAATCCCCGCTTCCGTCGGATTGGGAGCCGTAGCACTGTCCGGAACCATTTTCACGGGCTCCGTCATGGCTCTGATTAAAAGATATCGGAGCAAACTTGACAAGGTCATGAAATTATATGATGTTGCGACGTCCGCCATCGCCGTGTTTGAAAACTCCGTCTCGCGGGCTCTGAATAATGACGACATTAGTCACATTGAATTTCAAACCCTGAGCGGTATATACTACGAAGCTCTGGACAAGATGACGAAAACCGACAGAAAGATGGAGAGCGAAACTCGCAGCCAGTTTGAAAAAAGTCTAATGGACGAGGTTCAAAGCCTCAGAAGGACCGTAAATCAAGGTTAGTGATGTGCGCATGTACACCGCTCGCATATTTCGTGTGCTATTTGAAAAATTAATATGTAAGGCGGTTTGTGACATTATGCGGCGCGATCGTCCCCCCAAGACTGAGCCATAGCGGCCCTATCTGCCGACCGACCCGCGCGATCCCCGGCATCATCTTTACCTGTTTCTGGTAAAGATATCGTCCCCTTTTTCACCAACCTTGCACATAATCAGGAGGTAATTCTGTATCTTCGGGTATTAACATCAATTCCTCTTTTACAAAAGCCCGTCCAGGTCCGTCTTGAACATAGTACATTACACGGTTACCAGGTTGCGCTATTACCTCACGCAATCTATATGTGTTTTTCGACCATATTCTATCGGTTGCCCGTCTCCGCCCATCATCATGCTCTTCACCAGGTTGTAGTAGATATCTATACAGGCCATCCTTAGGTAATTCTACTTCAGGTGGATAGCTCTCTTGATTAACCAGAGGCACCTCTTTCATTATAATAGCATCTTTTGGCTTCATATCAATCATCTGCGTCTTTGTATCGTTTAGCCTATCAATCAGTTTATACAGATGCTTAACCCATGTAGATGATACCTTTTCCGAATCATTCAGTTCTTGAGCATCTTGTATTTTGAATAAATTTTCGGCAAGTATCTTGTTCAACGCCTCAACAAAAGCTGTGTGCGTATGCTTATATTTTGTAGTCGCCCTTTTAATTTCAACCTTATGCTTCTCCAACAGCTTTGTCACATCTGCCTTGAATTCTGAACCGTTATCACATTGGAAAGTTTTCGGATAAGTTAATGGTCCTGCCTTGTAGATGTCCTCAATCATAGCGGCAACCTCTTTGGCTTTCTTAGTCCTCAAAGGTCGGGCTACCTTGTATCTGGAAGCAGCATCGATTCCCGACAAAATGTACCTATATTTATTACCATACAGTATGTCACCGGGCATGTACAATAAATCGAATTGATGTAAATCATTAGTGGTGGTAACTTCATAATGTGGTCTTTCAACATGTTTTGGAGCGGGTAAATGTACTTGCCAAAATGCTTGCTTTGATAGCCACTTCTTAATCTCCTTTGGCCCGAAGCCGAATACTCTTAAGCTCTGAACAGCCTTTTGTCCTTTCCATAAATTTTGAGGTTGATAGTAAGTCTCTTGAAGTTTTGACATGTTTTATTTATGCACACCTTTATTTATCTCCTTTTTTGTTATGATGTGGTACGATAAAAGTGCTTAAAAGTTTTTACATGTATATGTATATGCCATAATATGTCGGACATGAATACCACACCGGACTACAAATTGATGAAACTGCGAGAGTTGCAAGAGGTTGCTAAAGCTCGTGGGGTGAAGTATATTTATGGAATGAGAAAGGCTAAACTGGTTGAGGTGATTGAGAAGAATGATCTCGACCCATCCTACACCATCGATCCGGATACCAAGCGGGAATGGTATGGATACTGTTCAAGGTGGAGGGTGAACAACAGGGAGGCGTATCTGAAATGTCAAAAACGTTATAACGATAAGAGACCTAAGTGATTGGGTATTTTTTTGTTACTCAGACGAGTAACAAATGTTGGTGGGTGGGTACCCATGGTGTACCGGTCACGACCCTCTAGGTGTTGGTGGGTGGGTACCCATGGTGCTGGTGGGTGTCTTGCGAACGAAGCCCCTCACGATCCTCCACCCCGGTCATGGCCCTCAAGGTGTTGGTGGGTGTGTACCCATGGTCTAACCGGTCACGACCCTCTAGGTGTTGGTGGGTGGGTACCCATGGTGTACCGGTCACGACCCTCTAGGTGTTGGTGGGTGGGTACCCATGGTGCTGGTGGGTGTCTTGCGAACGAAGCCCCTCACGATCCTCCACCCCGGTCATGGCCCTCAAGGTGTTGGTGGGTGTGTACCCATGGTCTAACCGGTCATGACCCTCTAGGTGTTGGTGGGTGGGTACCCATGGTGTACCTGTCACGACCCTCTAGGTGTTGGTGGGTGGGTACCCATGGTGCTGGTGGGTGTCTTGCGAACGAAGCCCCTCACGATCCTCCACCCCGGTCATGGCCCTCAAGGTGTTGGTGGGTGTGTACCCATGGTCTAACCGGTCATGGCCCTCAAGGTGTTGGTGGGTGGGTACCCATGGTGTACCTGTCACGACCCTCTAGGTGTTGGTGGGTGGGTACCCATGGTGCTGGTGGGTGTCTTGCGAACGAAGCCCCTCACGATCCTCCACCCCGGTCATGGCCCTCAAGGTGTTGGTGGGTGTGTACCCATGGTCTAACCGGTCATGGCCCTCAAGGTGTTGGTGGGTGTCTTGCGAACGAAGCCCCTCAAGATCCTCCACCCCGGTTTACGATTTATAAAAACGGCTTAAAGATCCACAGATCGTATATCACAACCGGGCATGACTTCGAGAAATACAGTTTCCGAATTAATACATCTCGCTAGAGAAAAATCCTCTAGAGAACGCGGCCTACATCATGGCTACTTAAGGCTCAGAAAGGCCGATCTGATCGAATTTTTGAGACCAACTACCGTTTCAGCACCGGTTAGACCGGTACCCGTGCCGAGACCCGTACCGGCACCGAGACCCTCGAGATCCGGTAGTGAACAACCGGGCATGACTTCGAGAAATACAGTTTCCGAATTAATACATCTCGCTAGAGAAAAATCCTCTAGAGAACGCGGCCTACATCATGGCTACTTAAGGCTCAGAAAGGCCGATCTGATCGAATTTTTGAGACCAACTACCGTTTCAGCACCGGTTAGACCGGTACCCGTGCCGAGACCCGCCAGACCAGTACCAGCGCCGAGACCCGTACCGGCACCGAGACCCTCGAGATCCGGTAGTGAACAACCGGGAGGCATATCTAAGACCTAAGTGATTGGGCATTTTTGTTACTCGGACGGGTAACAAATGTGATTCACGACCCTCGAGGTGCCAATGGGTGGGTACCCATGGTGTATCGATGTATGTATCACAAAGCGTGTTTTACTACAATTTAGCATGGTGGTTGCCCCACAAACCAGGACACTCACGACCCCCCAACACGGTTTACGATTTATAAAATGGCTTAAAGATCCACAGATCGTATATCACCTTAAAGATCCACATATCGTATATCACCTTAAAGATCCACAGATCGTATATCATACGCAAGCATGACTTCGAGAAATACCTTTGCTGAATTAAGAAAACTCGCTAAGGAACGCAGCCTACCTGGCTACGCAAAGCTCAGAAAGGCCGATCTGATCAAATTATTGAGACCAACTACCGTGTCAGCACCGGTTAGACCGGTACCCGTGCCGAGGCCCACTAGACCCGTACCCGTGCCGAGACCCGCCAGACCAGTACCAGCGCCGAGACTTGTACCGGCACCGAGACCCTCGAGATCCGTACCCGTGCCGAGACTCTACAGCCCTTTACCAACATCTAGACCCACCATACATGTACCACCTACATCAATCAAATCTCTGGGGAGTTTTCTAGGATCCGATGGATCTGTACCCATACCAACACCGAGACCGGGACCTAGACCATTTAGATCTGGCTCTGACATGGATATTTTTGAGCAGGAAGAAATGGCTAAAACCAGACCTATAGTGAAAAGCAAGTTGATTGAATGGAGAGACTGGTTGACGAAACATGTACCTAAGGCTATTAAGGATAAAACAACAAAAGCTTTCAAAGCCATGAAGGATAAGATCATGGGTTTGTATAAAAAGGGCAGTGGAGAGGAAGAGGTGGAAGAGGTGAAAGAGGAAAACCCCTATACCCCCATTGAAGAAGCTTTTGTAGGTTCATACAAACGTTTCAAGATAAACTCGGATGGTAAGAAGAGGAATGTCAAGGTCTTTCTCAAACAGCTTAAGCCTATCGTTAAGAGGTTGATGAAGGAAGTGCTCAGGCAGAAGAAGTCGCTGAAGACTCAGGCTACACTGTGGGTGAAATGGGTAAAGGAGGACACCGGCTCGACCGATGCCCCACGTGTATATGTTGACAAAGCGTTCAATAGCTATATTGAGGTATTACATTCCAACGATGACATTTCCGATGTGATCTTCCGTATGACTAATAAAATAATCGAGCAGATTGAGAACCCCGCGCTTCCGGCCAGCGGATTCACAATCGAGAGGATCCTACATATGCATGTGGACTTTCACAAACTAAAATTAACCAGAGGTAGTTCTTACCTACCACTACCGGAGAACTTCAGCGGAAAGCGATCCGTGATTAACCCTCATAACGAGGATGATGAATGTTTCAGATGGGCTGTTATCGCTGCTCTCAATCATGATAAGATCGATAATCACCCTGAACGAATCTCAATCCTTAAGAAGCATGATAAGTATAATTGGGATGGTATAACTTTCCCAATGGCGCTAAACAAGATAAATCTCTTTGAGAGGAGGAACCCCGATGTCGCTGTGCATGTTTTGACGAAAGATGACATAGAGGGTGTCTATATGTGTCGAAAGTCGAAGCATCTTGACCGGGATGAGACGGTTGTTTTGTTTTTACTGTGTGAAGGGGATAAGAGGCACTATATCGCTGTTAAGAACCTGAGTGGTGTCCTGAGCAAGGTTAACTCAAAGCATAAGAATAAAGAACATTATTGCTTGAATTGTCTTTCCGGTTTCCCGAGTGAGATGAAAAGGGATGAGCACTTTGAGTATTGCAAGGATAATGATGCTGCTAAGGTTCAACTCCCCAAAGAGGGTACCACTCTAACCTTCAGCGATGGTAAGTTTCAGCTCAAGGTCCCATTCATCATGTATGCTGATTTCGAGGCTTTTACACAAGAATTGCCGGAGGATGAGAGAAAAGGTGGATCATCAACCGAGAAAGTCGGTAAGCATGTCCCAACCGGATTCTGTTGTTATAGTAAATATGCTCATGGTGACGTTCCCAACCCTCTTAATCTTTATCGCGGTGAGGACTGTGTTACGCGTTTTGTGGATCATGTGGTTTCCGAGGCGGAAAGGTTATATAACATGTTTCCTCAGAAAGAAATGGATCCACTGACGGATGAGGAGCGTGACGGTTTCAATAGAGCCGAGGTGTGCCACATTTGCATGAAGGAATTTGATGACAAGGATGACATCAAGGTTAGGGATCACTGTCATTTCACCGGTAAGTTTCGTGGAGCCGCTCATCAGGGGTGTAATCTGCGGTATAAGGTACCTAATTATATCCCGGTTGTCTTCCACAATCTGAGCGGATATGATGCGCATTTATTCATTAAGGAGCTTGCAAGGAAGTACGGAGAGGATGGTATGGATGTAATCGCAGAGAATAAGGAGAAATATATCTCTTTCTCGACCGATGTTAAGGTTGGTGAATACATCGACAAAAATGGTGAGACTAAGGACAGGAAGATAAGGCTGAGATTCATCGATTCATTTAGATTTATGTCAAGCGGCCTAAGCTCTCTGGCTGACAACCTATCAGATGATCAGTGCAAAAACCTTCGAAAATTCTTCAATGGTGACGAATTCAACATAATGAGAAGGAAGGGTGTATACCCATATGAGTATGTTAACTCATTCGATAGGTTTAATGAAACTGAGCTCCCGTCAAAGGATGATTTCTACAGCAAGCTGAACATGAGTCACATCAGTGATGCCGATTATGCACATGCCCAGAAGGTGTGGAAGGACATGAAGGTTGGGAATATGGGCATTTATCACGACATCTATCTCAAGACAGATGTTCTATTGCTCGCTGATGTGTTTGAGACATTCAGAGAGACGTGTTCCAGATACTACGAACTAGATCCCGCGCATTTCTACACAACTCCTGGATTAACCTGGCAAGCATGTCTGAAAAAGACCAAGGTTAGTCTAGATCTATTGTCGGATATGGAGATGGTCATGTTCATTGAGAGTGGTATTAGGGGTGGATTGTGTCAGGCTGTCCACCGCCACGCCAAGGCCAACAATAAGTATATGGGTGACTTGTACAATCCACCTGATGGCTCTGACATGGATATTTTTGAGCGGCAGGAAATGGCTAAAACCAGACCTATAGTGAAAACAAAAATGAGATACTTGAGGTACTGGATAATGAAACATGCACCTAGGACGATCAGGCTGAAAATCAGTAAAGCCTACAGAGCCATGAAGGACAAGGTCATGAGTTTGTATGAAAAGTCATGTTGGGGACCAACCACACCGAAAGAGGGGAAACAATATACCACCAAAGCCACCAAGGTCGTGAGGAAGGTCAGGAGGAAGGAGGTTAATAGCTATCTTCAGTACCTAGATGCAAATAATTTGTACGGCTGGGCCATGATTCAGAAGATGCCGACCGGGGGGTTTGAGTGGGTTGATGACACGGTTTCTGATTTCACATCCGAACTGATTTCGCAATTAGCTGAGGAAGATGGTGAAGAGGGGTACATCCTTGAGGTCGATGTGAGCTATCCGCGGGAGCTTCATGATTCTCATAGCGACCTTCCTTTCATGCCCGAGAGGAAGGAGATTAATGGCGTCGAGAAGCTGACGCCATGTCTTTCTGGTAAGACAAAATATATCACTCATATCCGTGCGCTTGCTCAAGCGTTGAAGCATGGTCTTGTTCTTGAGAAGGTTCATAGGGTCTTGAGATTTAATCAGAGTGCGTGGCTGAAGTCATACATCGACTTCAATACACGGCTGCGCACGGAGTCGAAGAATGACTTTGAGAAGGACTTTTTCAAGCTGATGAACAATTCGTTCTTTGGTAAGACAATGGAGAATCAGCGTAAACACAAAGATATACGCTTGGCTACGAAGAAGGAACAGTATGAGAAGCTGGTGATGAAGCCCAACTTCAAGGGTAGCACATGGTTCTCAGAAACACTGATGGGTGTTGAAATGTCCAAGATAAAGATCAAAATGAATAAGCCGATATACCTGGGACTGGCAATTCTCGACATGTCCAAGATGATTATGTACGAGTTTCACTATGATTACATGAAGCCGAAATATGGTGATGACGTGAAACTGTGTTACATGGATACTGATTCATTCGTATACCACATCAAAACCAACGACTTTTACAAAGATATCGCCGATGATGTGTCTGCTAGATTTGACACATCGGGGTATGATAAGGAAGATGGTAGACCTCTACCATTAGGTTTGAATAAAAAGATCATTGGGCTGATGAAGGACGAGTTGGGTGGTAAGGTGATGACCGAGTTTGTGGCTCTAAGAGCGAAGACGTACGCATACAAACAGCTATGTGGTAGGGAGGATAAGAGGTGCAAGGGGGTCAAGAAGTGTGTGGTAAGGAAGACCATAGGTTTCGATGATTATAAGAGATGCCTGTTGGAGGGTGAAAATGTTTACAGAGAACAGATGACCTTCAGATCGATTAAGCACGATGTCCACACGATAAAAACAAATAAACTCGCGCTCAATGCGGATGATGATAAGCGCATAATTTTGGATGATGGTATTACCACACTGGCAAGAGGACATTATAGACACACATAACACTATAAATTATAAGGCACGACAGATGAGGGTGGGTAGGGACCCATGGGGAGGGGAGGGGGCCCGGGGGACACGGCGGGGGTTGGGGGGTTGGGGCGGATCCGGACATTCGTAGGTGCTAACGGATTTTATAGACTCTTCTATCGTTGATTTGACGTGGATGGCCTATAATTTGACGTGGAATGGTAAAGTGCCAACGGGGTCTGTCCTAACATCCGCCTTTTCCTATCTCTTAACTACTGTCCACTTATTTGGAATTTCTCATCTTCAAAATCACTTTCTAGGGTCGAAATACTCCATAAGCGAGCCCTAAAATTTGTAGATAGCGAATATTCAGAGAGAAAAGAAAAGTACATTTCTAGCAAGAACAAAAGTAACTACATGAAAATTATGCGAATACGAAATCTATGTATATAGATTTTTAAATCTCTTAATAATTTAAATCCGCCATTTATGTTAGACATCTTTCAACGCAGCGAAACAAACAGGCTAGTACGAAGTCAATATTTAAATAATCTTAAAACATTGAAATTTAATACTAAAAATTTTGGGGAAAAATGTCTTCGCTCATTGGGGCCCAAAATCTGGAATACTTTACCTTCCGAATTGAAAAGTTGTAACAGCCTTAAAAAATTTAAAACGAAACTAAAGGAGTATGATTTCAGTCACTCGGTCTATTTAAATAATTTTTCATAATTTTTATACATTTTTCATAAATCTATAAACAAATTTTTGTCGGATTTGATTAGTTTCCTGTATATTTATAAATATGTATTTATTTATTTTTTTTTATATCAGGAAGCTATATGTACATAGTTATTTCTCCGACGTTAAATAAATTAGGAAAAAGAAGAAGAAGAATGAGCCCTTTTTAAAATTTTCACGAGGAATAATTTTCGCGAATTGGGCTTCTTCAAACTTCTCGCGAGTACTTATTTTTGCGAATTTGGTCGGAATTCGCGAAATTCGCGAAAATTAATCCTCGCGAAATTAGTCCACTTAAGGTAGTTATTGTTCGGGAAAATTAATACAAGGTAAATTTAATTTAGCGTGTCGGAATGTAGATTATTTTTATGGCAACCTCTTGTAAATGCAACTGTGGTGGAGGGAGATAATTGAGAAAAACAATCTCAACACATACAGGTGAACATATCGGAAAATTACTTTCAAAATATCAAGTGGTAAAATTTTAATGTGCAGTGCGTTATACCGTGATAATAAAATATTTTCTTGAAGTCAAAATCAGCCTTAGCGTCCATTAAAATGTTCCTGGTCGCAATCCTCCGCGTTTAAACGTCTGCCTTCAATGCTCAATTTTCTTATCTTCTTGGTGTTAAGATGCTGGTCTGTAAACGCTTAGAAGTTGACTTGTCTTAACTTTCAAACTGTCAAAATGCAGGCGTTGCGGCAAAAAAAATCTAATACGCATGACCAGGCAGTAAACGCTGAGACTTGCGACCGAGAACGCCACAATGGAAGGCGGTAATAAAGACGCACGCTATATAAACAGCCTTACACTACTAAATTATAAAAAGTGAAATTAAATGTCAATAAACATATGTTTGAATATAAAAACTTTCTTTTAATTATTTGGTATGAGAATCTTTTCAGGGTTGTCACTCTAACGTTTTAGAACTTTTTAGACCTTTATACCTGCTTTTCCTTTTTACCTTATTGGTATAAATCTGTTAGTTAAAAATGACGAATTTTTTGATTGGTAAAGAATGTTTTAACCGACGAATTTTTATTTATCAAAAAAATTAATAGCCGACGAATATTTTCCCCAAAGAAGGATTTTCTGTTAAATATAAAAATGTTGATGTATTTTTTTTTTTGCATAAAAAACGTCTAAAGAAAGACCTTACTTTTAGGACTTATTAAATCTTATACTGAGAAGCCGTCTTTAATGACGGTAAATAATAAAAGCAATTGAGAACGCAAAAGAAAGAAAAAAAAATCGTTCTCTACAAACACACCTGGCCGAAATAGTTCGTGGGCTGAAAATATTGAATTTTCACTGATGGAATTAATAACTGACGGATTTTTTACCAATAAGGCAACAATTTTCAAATCATAATGAAAAGTCTCTGTCAGCTCTTTTAGGTTAACTGTAACAGATTGTGACCAATAATCTTATACGAAGTCTGTTGTGGATTATCCCGTCCTGACCGGTGATCGTTTTCTGTATGATAATGACAATCAAACATAATTATGACAGGACCTGTCGCGTATGCTGTTTACACAAGCCTCCGTCATTACCGTCGAAATTTCGTTATAAGTAGAATTATTTAACAAACTTATTTGGCTTGAAATAAAAGAGGTTTAAGATTCATTGAAGCTTTGGTGATTCTCACGAAGAGTAAAGAATCTATTAGGATTAGGCATTTAGATTTTTCATGAAGAAAAAATGCGGAAGATTTGAGCAGATTTGAAAAGACGTAACATCCCTGTCTGATTCTAAAGTATTCTCCCTATTTTCCCTTTCGAAGTTTCTAAACTCCAATACACCAGTAAAATTTATCATCTGCATCTTAAAAACCATCAAATTCCGTAATAATAGTGATCCATATACTTCACCATGACAAAATAGCATGCTTCGAATCAATCGAAATAATTTGATAGCTAAAAGAGAAAAGAAGAACATGTCAGTAAATGGTAGCTACTTTTTGACATAACAGTGACATTTTCAGCATCCACAACCCTTCCCTTCTCTAACAGAAACATGATTAAAATGTCAAACCTCAATATTATTGCAGGCAGTTGGGAAGATCATAATATCATCAACCCCTTTATCGTTTATTCGTCCGTGGCCTTTTGTGGCATAGAATTGAATCTAGAAAAGAATAACGTTAATGTCACAATATTTTCAAATGCGAGTAGAACATCGTACTTTTTACAGCATCACAATAGCTCTCAGTTGAACGGCGTGTATATGTGTGCTTACCGCAACGAGATTTTATATAGCGACAAGATTAATTATCGCAACGAGATTAATTATCTCAACGAGAGAAATTATTGAAACGAGATTTATTATCGCAACGAAAGAAATTATTGCAACCAGATTTATTATCGCAACGAAATAAATTATCGCAGCGAGATTAATTATCGTGATGACTTAGTTTCGCGTATGAGTAGTAACCACGTGGATTTTTCTCAAAGATAAATTTCAGAGAATCGTGGGTAGCAAGAATAATGTTAACGGGAATTAAAAATTTTTTTTTATGAAAACAGTGAGACCTCTTCAATGGACATCCGTCAATTTTATTTGTTCCGGACGAATTCTCCAAGAAACTCTCCTAGCGTACCCTCTCTAAAACGACACTCTTGAAACATTTTTGCCCTATCCCGCATTAAAATTTTACACGAAGCTGATCTTCATAAAGTGGAAAAGATGTTTTTTTTCCATTTATTCGCTTTTCCTACTTACATCGTATGTTCATTTAAATTGGGAATATAATTGCAATGTGTACTAATTATCATAAATTATAATAAATTATCGCACGGTTTCAAGTGCAATATGTCGTATATTTTTCAAGTTCTTTAATTTTTGCATAAAGGCTGAAGAACGAGAAAATGTACATCATATTGCACAATTTTTCACACTTTGATAATAGCGATTTTGGTTTTGTTTTTTTTGGACTCATTCGCGCGAAACCAGCAAAGAATAATATAAAAATTTTGTTAATTTTATGTACTCTGATTCTTTTCTATCAGAAGAATTGTATTTTTTTTATTCGGTGAATATACCTCGTAGTTGTTGACTGTGGGGTGTAACGGAGCTTTCCGCGGTATCCAACTATCACTTGCTTGATTTTCATCAGTATGATACAAGATATGCTCTGTACTTGTCACTTGATCAATTTGCTTGACAGTGAATACTCCCATATCGTGGACGGTCGATTGTGACTGGTAAATTTGCATCCAAAAAGTAAAACACCTATCACCAGAAAATGGGGCTTGATCTTTTATTGAAATCCAATTGTAAGTTTGCTCAAAATCGTTCTCATTATTTAGATCTATATTATATTTTTCAGTGCTGCTTTCGAAGTAAATGTAGTAACCAATCGGATTAGATAACCCTTAAAAAAAGCAATCATCTAAATCCTCCATAAACATTACGTTAAAGTGACATACGTGGTCTAACTTACCATAAGTGTGGTCAGCCGCTGGACCAGTACCTGGGGAATGTGTGCTATTTGCCCACACAAACCAGCGAGTGTCAACAATATCAAATGTTATACCGCAATCTGTTGGAGCCAAATCTGCTGTCTCAAATGTGCACTTGTAATCTACAAAAAAGTAACGTAAAGTTAGTCTTATACAAACCTGACATGTCGGGGTAAGTGAGTCTTATACAAACGTTACATGTCGGGGTAAGTAAGTATACTATGTCGTCAAAAAGTTTTAACTCGCCTGGACAGAGAAATTGGTTACAATTTTGATTTTCACTTTCAATCGTGTTTGTTCCTCCCGTCACAGCACAATCGTCTCCTCCGTTGGCTGGTGTTGGATTCGTACATGTTCGTGTCCGCACCATGTTACCTGTTCCACACGTTTGCGAACATGATGTCCACCCACTCCATGAGCTCCAGTCACCATTGACTAAAGAAACACGGATTAATGTTGTAGTACATGTTCTTATAAACATAACGCATGCAAGCATATATTGGGAGAGTGTTTTAAGCATATGCGAATAACGCATGTACTATTGATGTGTGTTTTTCTTGTGTTGTAGGCATTTTAATTAGACCAGATCAGGTACAGACTTTTCTAATTACTTATATATAATAAGACTTAATGAACACCACTATACTGTCTAAACTTGCCTTGTGTAATTATACCTTTAGTTTTGTTGCTGTGCTTTCAAATGTCAAAACCGGACCACTACATCTTACCCCGTAAGGCAAAGTTTTTATTCTTTGTCCAAAAAGCATAACATAAGTATATCTCATTTTGAATTACTTATAAGTAATGTATTTGGTTAAATGAGTTTTTATTCTTTATTGTGTCCAGATCACAGGTGCAGAGATACTAACCTGGGCAAGGGTTTTGTGTGCATGGAATAGTCCCTTGCTCTGTCCATACTCTATTATTTTTGGAATCAAGACACAAATTTCCTCCATGAGATGGAGCTGGGTTATTGCAGGTACGACTTCTTGTCTCTTGTCCATCTCCACAAGTAACAGAACAATCATTGTTGTTTATCCAAGCACTCCAGTTTCCATGCACTGAAAAGAAATGTGTAGCTTTGCATTAAAATTATTCAAGTTTAAGATAAAAAAACAGAAAGTCGCTTATTATTAGTCGGTTATTTTCGTTATTTTTGTTTCTTCTCATAAAAGCCTTTATCCATAGACAAAGAAATATTAGTAAATATTAGTAAAAAAATTTTTAAAAAATTACGACCTTAATTTTTGCGACCATAAAATTTCGTCAAGGAAAAGTGGTAAAATAACTTGTAAGTGACGAAAGGTGATGAAAAATGTATAAATAAAAGAAAGATTTGAGCATAAAATTGAGATTATCTTTATTTTTAATGATTTATTTATTGATAGATATATTCGAGACAGAAACATTTTTCTTCACCTTTCTATAGCTAAGTATTTCTTTGTTAGGCTGCTAAATATAAATGGCCTTTTGGGATCTCAAACTCCTTTTTTGCTACCTGTTTAGCCCCTAATTTTTTACCGACTTGAAGTCTCTTTATAGTCTTTATAGTCTTAAAACAACAAATTTCTTTCACTGATGCAAATTATTTCACTGTAGTAAACTCAACACACAAGTTCAAGTTAAACATTACTAACCTGGACAAGGACTTTGTGTGCATGGGGTAGTTCCTTGCTCTGTTAAAGCATTAGCATCATTTAAATCAACACATTGACTCCCTCCATGAGATGGAGCTGGATTATTGCAAGTACGTGTTTTTGTCTCCTGTCCATCTCCACAAGTAACAGAACAATCATTGTTGTTTATCCAAGCACTCCAAACACCATTCACTAAAAAGAAAAATGCAGCCATTTTTAGAAAAAAAACATTTGTGCATTGTGAGTCCAAATTTAATGTATCGCTCCCAGAAGAGGTTATAAACGCACTTTCAACAACACACGTATTTTGATCTTGTCGTAGTAGAAATGGCTTTGGGCTCCAGTAATACTTGCCTAAATTGATAGTCTAAAATCTTTTTATACTTTATAAGTTATTTATATAAAGTGAAATAAAAATTACAAAAAAGTACATCAAACAAAAACGTTAAGTTCTAACCTGGACACGAACTTTGTGTGCATGGAATATTTTCTTCCTCTGTTAAAGCATTAGCACCATTTAAATCAACACATTGACTCCCTCCATGAGATGGAGCTGGGTTATTGCAAGTACGTGTTCTTGTCTCTTGTCCATCTCCACAAGTAACAGAACAATCATTGTTGTTTATCCAAGCACTCCAAACACCATTCACTAAAAAGAAAAATGCAGCCATTTTTAGAAAAAAAACATTTTTGCATTGTGAGTCCAAATTTAATGTATCGCTCCCAGAAGAGGTTATAAACGCACTTTCAACAACACACGTATTTTGATCTTGTCGTAGTAGAAATGGCTTTGGGCTCCAGTAATACTTGCCTAAATTGATAGTCTAAAATCTTTTTATACTTTATAAGTTATTTATATAAAGTGAAATAAAAATTACAAAAAAGTACATCAAACAAAAACGTTAAGTTCTAACCTGGACACGAACTTTGTGTGCATGGAATATTTTCTTCCTCTGTTAAAGCATTAGCACCATTTAAATCAACACATTGACTCCCTCCATGAGATGGAGCTGGGTTATTGCAAGTACGTGTTCTTGTCTCTTGTCCATCTCCACAAGTAACAGAACAATCATTGTTGTTTATCCAAGCACTCCAAACACCATTCACTAAAAAGAAAAATGCAGCCATTTTTAGAAAAAAAACATTTGTGCATTGTGAGTCCAAATTTAATGTATCGCTCCCAGAAGAGGTTATAAACGCACTTTCAACAACACACGTATTTTGATCTTGTCGTAGTAGAAATGGCTTTGGGCTCCAGTAATACTTGCCTAAATTGATAGTCTAAAATCTTTTTATACTTTATAAGTTATTTATATAAAGTGAAATAAAAATTACAAAAAAGTACATAAAACAAAAACGTTAAGTTCTAACCTGGACACGAACTTTGTGTGCATGGAATATTTTCTTCCTCTGTTAAAGCATTAGCACCATTTAAATCAACACATTGACTCCCTCCATGAGATGGAGCTGGGTTATTGCAAGTACGTGTTCTTGTCTCTTGTCCATCTCCACAAGTAACAGAACAATCATTGTTGTTTATCCAAGCACTCCAAACACCATCAACAGCAGCTATAATTAGTTTAAAAAAATACTTATCCAAACACCATTCACTAAAAAGGAAAATGCAGCCATTTTTAGAAAAAAAACATTTGTGCGCATTGTGAGTCCAAATTTAATATATCGCTCCCGGAAGAGGTTATAAACGCACTTTCAACAACACACGTATTTTGATCTTGTCGTAGTAGAAATAGCTTTGGGCTCCAGTAACACTTGCCTAAATTGATAGTCTAAAATCTTTTTATACTTTATAAGTTATTTATATAAAGTGAAATAAAAATTACATAAAAGTACATAAAACAAAAACGTTAAGTTCTAACCTGGACACGAACTTTGTGTGCATGGGGTAGTTCCTTGCTCTGTTAAAGCATTAGCACCATTTAAATCAACACATTCATTCCCTCCATTAGATGGAGCTGGGTTATTGCAGGTACGTGTTCTTGTTTTCTGTCCACTTCCACAAGTAACAGAACAATCATTGTTGTTCACCCAAGCACCCCAAACACCATGCACTGATATGGAAGTGGGTTAAAATTATAAAATTCATTTCATTGAAACTAGTTACAATTAAAACAAACAATTTGCGTTATTAACGTCTCCAATTTATTAACAGTTACCGCAAAATCCCGGATATAGGCCCTCGACTTATATTCGGAAAAAGGTCCGTTGAAATGAGCCTATATTTGGGTGGGCTTACACGGAATGGCTTTTTTTTAACCAAAATAAAGCAATTTTCTTAGCATCGAAAAATTTGATACATTGTAGCTTTTGAAACATAAACAAAAAGACGTTCAAAAACTTTCTTTTCTTTGATTTTTGGGTCTCACCAACAACATAAAGATGCATTAAAACCAGATCGGGTGTATCTTCAATCGGGCCTTTATCTGGGATTTTACATTGTATATTGTGTTATATCCTATGATGTCACTTTGGACCTGTTAATTCAATCTATAAAATTATTGTTATGATTTAAGAGGTTAAAATATCCACTTTTTTGGTTAAAAAGGCTGGTTTAAATTTCAACAACAGCTAACTGTCATACTGTAAGATTATGTCGTAAAAAGAAGTGAAAAAAACAACTTTAAGTTTGAGTACATAAATTTGGACTTAACGTGGAGTGGCGATGCAAACAGTTGTGAAAACAAACTGCATGGCCATTTGTTGGATACCAAGATAGACAAAGTTATTTTCCTATTCCATGCAGGATTAAATAATTTTTTGTCAAATAAAAAAACGTCAAATGTAACTAGCACACGGAAGGCTTATGTTAAATCACCATGATCACGTGATTTTTTTATTATTTTCAAATGCAATCAAATTGAAAATATGCGGCCACGTCTTGCGAAGATAAACATTCACAGAGTTTTCAAATGAAGTAAAATATGAATTACTAACCTGGACAAGGACTTTGTGTGCATGGAATATTTTCTTCCTCTGTTAAAGCATTAGCACCATTTAAATCAACACATTGACTCCCTCCATGAGATGGAGCTGGGTTATTGCAAGTACGTGTTCTTGTCTCTTGTCCATCTCCACAAGTAACAGAACAATCATTGTTGTTTATCCAAGCACTCCAAACACCATCAACAGCAGCTATAATTAGTTTAAAAATATACTTATCCAAACACCATTCACTAAAAAGGAAAATGCAGCCATTTTTAGAAAAAAAACATTTGTGCATTGTGAGTCCAAATTTAATATATCGCTCCCAGAAGAGGTTATAAACGCACTTTCAACAACACACGTATTTTGATCTTGTCGTAGTAGAAATGGCTTGGGCTCCAGTTATACTTGCCTAAATTGATAGTCTAAAATCTTTTTATACTTTATAAGTTATTTATATAAACTGTAATAAAAATTGTACATAAAACAAAAACGTTAAGTTCTCACCTGGACACGAACTTTGTGTGCATGGGGTAGTTCCTTGCTCTGTTAAAGCATTAGCACCATTTAAATCAACAC
This sequence comes from Hydractinia symbiolongicarpus, assembly GCF_029227915.1. Classification (NCBI taxonomy): domain Eukaryota; kingdom Metazoa; phylum Cnidaria; class Hydrozoa; order Anthoathecata; family Hydractiniidae; genus Hydractinia; species Hydractinia symbiolongicarpus. The sequence continues at coordinate 25,875,670 of NC_079879.1, forward strand.
ATTCATTCCCTCCATTAGATGGAGCTGGGTTATTGCAGGTACGTGTTCTTGTTTCCTGTCCACTTCCACAAGTAACAGAACAATCATTGTTGTTCACCCAAGCACCCCAAACACCATGCACTGAAATGGAAGTGGGTTAAAATTATAAAAATCACTTCATTGAAACTAGTTACAATTAAAACAAACAAACAATTCGCATTATTAACGTCTCCAATTTATTAACAGTTACCGCAAAATGCCGGATATAGGCCCTCGACTTATATTCGGAAAAAGGTCCGTTGAAATGAGCCTATATTTGGGTGGGCTTACACGGAATGGCTTTTTTTTAACCAAAATAAAGCAATTTTCTTAGCATCAAAAGATTTGATATATTGTAGCTTTTCAAACATAAACAAAAAGACGCTCAAAAACTTTCTTTTCTTTGATTTTTGGGTCTCAACAACAACATAAATATGCATTAAAACCAGATCGGGTGCATCTTCAATCGGGCCTTTATCTGGGATTTTACATTGTATATTGTGTTATATCCTATGATGTCACTTTGGACCCGTTAATTCAATCTATAAATTTATTATGATTTTGTTTGTGATACGGTACTGTTACTGAGGTGGATGAAAGTAGCCTACAAATATTTTTTTTTAAAAGAGGTTATAATATCCACTTTTTCGGTTAAAAAAGCTGGGTTAAATTTCAACAACAGCTAACTGTCATACTGTAAGATATGTCGTAAAAAGAAGTGAAAAAAAACAGCTTCAAATTTGAGTACATAAATTTGGACTTAACGTGGAGTGGCGATGCAAACAGTTGTGAAAACAAACTGCATGGCCATTTGTTGGATACCAAGATAGACAAAGTTATTTTCCTATTCCATGCAGGAATAAATAATTTTTTGTCAAATAATAAAACGTCAAATGTAACTAGCACACGGAAGGCTTATGTTAAATCACCATGATCACGTGATTTTTTTATTATTTTCAAATGCAATCAAATTGAAAATATGCAGCCACGTCTTGCGAAGATAAACATTCACAGAGTTTTCAAATGAAGTAAAATATGAATTACTAACCTGGACAAGGACTTCGTGTGCATGGAATATTTTCTTCCTCTGTTAAAGCATTAGCACCATTTAAATCAACACATTGACTCCCTCCATGAGATGGAGCTGGGTTATTGCAAGTACGTGTTCTTGTCTCTTGTCCATCTCCACAAGTAACAGAACAATCATTGTTGTTTATCCAAGCACTCCAAACACCATCAACAGCAGCTATAATTAGTTAAAAAAATACTTACCGTAAAATTAAGCCTCTTCTTTTAATAACCACCTTCAACAAGCCCTGCACGTATTATTCAACCCTCGCAACACGAGGAACCAAGGACGTAAACGGACAGACTCACTGTATTGTATTGTCAAAAAGCAGTAAACTTAAAAATACAGTGGGTGGAAATGCGAATAAGCAGATGTAAATATGCAACGCCGTCGTGAATTGCGAAGATAAACTTCCACAAAGTTTTCAAATAAAGTGAATAATGAATTACCAACCTGGACAAGGACTTTGTGTGCATGGAATATTTTCTTGCTCTGTTAAAGCATTAGCGCCATTTGAATCAATACATTCATTCCCTCCGTGAGATGGAGCTGGGTTATTGCAGGTACGTGTTCTTGTCTCCTGTCCACTTCCGCAAGTAACAGAGCAATCATTGTTGTTTACCCAAGCACCCCAAACACCATTCACAGCAGCTACAAAAGTGTTTAAATGAAACTTTTTTGGAAGCCTTAAAAAATTGGAGCAACCTTAGCACTCCCAATAACATACGGACGGAAGTCATTATCACAGGAATGCATCGTAACAAATTTTAGGATGTTAATTTGAAACATCAAATGTTACAAAGAGCTATAATTTTTCAGTCTTTGCAGCAAAATATATTTCAACAGTTTCTAACGTGAATGATACAAACCTGAAAACGTTTAACAATAGCTAAAAGGTTTCGCTATAACACAACTTAAAATCCCAATAAGAGATTTGAGTATGGCTTGTTTTTTAAAGCACAAAAAAATTTTCTTTTAGCGAAAAATAATGAAGTATATACCAATTTATGTTTTACTCTTAATTAAACAAAGGACAGTATTACTTACGTGGACAAGACGACCTTGTGCATGCCACAACTCCAGATTCTATTAACTCATAACCACCCTTTGAATCAACACATTGATTCCCTCCATGAGATGGAGCTGGGTTATTGCAAGTACGTGTTCTTGTCTCTTGTCCATCTCCACAAGTAACAGAACAATCATTGTTGTTTATCCAAGCACTCCAAACACCATTGACAGCAGCTAGAAACAATAACATAAAAATGCTTAAAGTTAAAACATTGTTACTGCATTTTATTTTTTTATTGAACAAAAGAGTTTTTTAATAATTATTTAGACTATCCCATTTCTTGCAATAAAACGTTTTGAGTGCTACAGAAATAACATAATCTTTTCACCATACCATGCTGGCAAAATTTTTTTTGAGTACCATTCAGATTCAACCAGTATTCACCATTTGGCAACAAAGGATAATCATCAAATAGTTGAGCACACGATACTGCAGGCTGTTGATATGTTCCATCAACTGAAATGTGAAAAATAAAGTTAAAAAATACTATAAAAACACCTTTAAATATGTTTCCTCTTTTCATTTATTGTACTCCAAAGGATAAAAACGTATTATAACACAAAGTTGCGCAGTGTTAAGGATCGTATGCTTAGCATAATGATAAAATTAACGTTTATTTGTACCATTTTCCGCTTTATTATTTTTGCGCGTTATTAATTTTCACGCACCCAAGTGTAGCACACATGTAATTTTCGCGCACTTCTCGAGGGTAATATGTAGAACAGGGGGCTTGACACTTAAATTATTTTTTCAAGTTTCGCCCAATCTAACTTTTGGTCACCTAAAAAGAAGTATTTGACTGCATTATATTTTGGCGCAATTTAAATGCGAAAAAAAACCCATTACTTTCATGCCACAATTGTTTTCGCAGCGGTTTCACGCCAAAATAAGACGTGCGCGAAAGAATTATCAATGCGGAGACGAATAATAGGCCATGCACATCATTAATAGTGTTAATATGCATGCTACGTACATTTGGTGTTTGAAACATCAACATAGCGATATTCTGTTTTCCCATTAGTTGAATTGACTAGCCAGTAAAAACCGTCCTGCAATCCGAACTCACGCTGACTTCTCAAGTATTCAATAGACCAAGATGGGTAATCGAAATAGGCGCCAGGACCTGGAAAAAATTCGGCATCAGATTGTACAGTGATTGAACAAGCTACCCTGAAAATGCTGCTAGTAAGAAAAAGAAATAGAGTTTATTTTACCTAGGTAGGATGTGCACTCTGCTCCAACAAAACCAGGTGAACAAAGACACCTGTAGCCTTTCAGTGTGCATGTATCGCGACATTTGTGCCCGCCACAGGGAGACATAATCTCACAATTCTCACCAAGCTATAGCATGTAGAAAACGCGTTAGAAAGAACATCCGAAATTTATATTTATCAAAAGTTGGGAGCACAAAACAGGTATTGTTGCACGAGGTTTCAGTTGCTGATTTATTGGTAAGTGATTTGTGTATTACTTTTAAAGAGCACGTGTGTTAGCAGCCTAACATGCTTAACCTTATTTTTGATGATTACTGGAAATGTATAGGTAACAATCAGCAAAGATTTGTAGGGGTGGTTTACACCGTAGTTTTTATTAATTCTATTATAAATTTCAATGAATATTAAAAAGGATTGTAAAACTGGTAGTGTAGTGTAACCTTAGCCTTTAGAATATAAACTGAGTAATTCGCACCGTAAGCTCGTCACCACTTGTCTGCAAATGACTCCACCCGTCACTTTCATTAAGGCTTACTCCAACATCCTGTGTCACCTCTCGCAGCAGTTCGCATTCCAACGTTTTACGATTGTAGTTAATGGAAGAACAGTGTTTCTTTAACATGCAATGTGTTACACATGCGCTCTTTCCCTTTACAATGACACGATCAAGCGGCTGACCGACAGGAACAAGTTTTTTGTTTGTTGTGATATCATTAAATTTTGCTTCTTGTTTACATTCTAATCTTAAAATATCTGTGCTCACGCTTTTAAGTAGGTAAAGAAACACTATGTATTTTGTCGCCATGTTGTGTACCCTTCTCTAGCTCCTCTTCAAATGGTGCAGAAAAACACCCGCATCTAATTTTAAAAACTCTCCTCCTACCTACAAGTTATTATTTAATTATTAACAAAACGGAAAGAAAACCTGCGAAAAAACTTAGTGTGGTTGCAATTTTGTTGAATAAGTCATAGTGTTGCTACCGCTAGCTGTGAATTGTATTTTTAATATAGCTTTTAGTCGTACATATTTTAGCGTGAGAAAATTATGCAGAATATTGAAATACAATTTTAAAACTGTAAAATTACTAATGTCATATATAAATATCAACATGAAATATAAAATTTGAAGGAAAAAAATATTAAAGTGAAAAATTTGTTGACATGATAAAATTAACGAAATCAAAACAGAATCTTTATCCAGTAAATTTTTATTTCTTTTCACTTTTTTCTCATCGCAATAGCTAAGCACTCTAAAAAGTTTTTGGGATGTTCTGATTTCAGATCTTAAAAGTTTAGGAAACCAAATGAAATTCTACAAAAGTGGTATGGGGGAGGGGCTTGCATCCTAACATGGGAAAAGGTGGAAGAGGAAACAAACTAACTATTCACCTATTTTTAAATTCAATATCAATGCAATTCATTATGTCTTGGGAAAATCTCCTTTTTCCGATGAATTATATATGTGTTTTTGATCCATCGCCTAGCAATAAAATGTAACTAAAAAATGGAAGTTAGTTTTTTTAAATGTTTTACACTTCATTTTGTGAAACCCCTCCCAAATTTATGCATCGTTCACAACAACTGAATGATTATTTTTAATTGTTTTTAACGAGCGTCCTCTCAACCTCATGTAAAGCATGCACCAATTACCTAAGTTGAGTAATTTTTGCGAAAACTTATTTTCGCGAATTTTATAAAAATGCTTTTCTGAACCGTTTTAAAGATTTTATCCGAAGAATAATTTTCAAAAATATACCTGTACTTTTTCGCATTTTTAATTTATTTCAGGTTTATTCATTGCAATAATAGCTTTTAAGTGAACTTGCTCATGTCACATAGGCTGGTCATTTTTTTTATCAAATACAAAAATTTTTATAGCAATTGTTGTGAATATTTGTAAAATTCGAAAATTAATCAACTAAAAAGTACTTAAATTTCTCCCTTATAGTATGAGCCGTAGCTGCGATAACAAGCACTTGGCAAACATCTCCATGCTATGAACTGAACCGCCGTCCATATTACGAAAAGATATCGAACTACTTTACTGTATAGTCGAAAGTTGATTTAAAATTAATGCATTCCAACCATTCCCATCTCGTTTTCTTATCTTCACAAATTCTTCCCACGAAAGAAACTATTTTTATATGAGTGATTTTTTTCTAAGAAAAATGCTTTTATTTTGAACAGAATTTTAATAAATATTTTCATACCACTCTTAAATACTTTCTAACATTAGTACAACTTTTCAAAAAAAAACCCTGCAAAATCTTGGTCAGAACTTGATAAATATTTTCATATCACTTTTAAATATAATTTCTAACATTAGTACAACTTTTCACAAAAAAACCCTGCAAATATTTTGGTCAGAACTCGATAAATATATCCATATCACTCTTAAATATATTTTCTAACATTGGTAAAATCTTTCACAAAAAAACTGCAAATATTTTGGTCAAAACTCGATAAATATTTTCATATCACTCTTAAATATAATTTCTAACATTAGTAAACTTTATTACAAAAAACCCTGCAAACATTTTGGTCAAAATTCAATTAAAATTTCTATATCGCTCTAAATACATTTTTTTTTAAATATTTCCCATATCATTCTTAAATATAATTTCTAACATTGGTACATTTTTTTTACAAAAGAAACTGTAAAACTTTCCCGTCAGAACTCAATAAATATTTCCACATCGCTCTAAATACATTTTATTTAAATCGTTTTTGCTCTTCTTATCAAATCAGGAAAAATATGGCAAATCAGGTCAACAAGTTTTTTTAAGTAGTGAAGAGATGTTGAACCAATTCGCTGTCTAGTCGAAAGTTTATTTAAAATTAATTTATTCCAACCGTTCCCATCACGTTTTTTATCTTCACAAACTTTTCCCACAGAAGGAACTATTTTTATGTAAGAAACTGTGAATTAAAACTGCAAACGTAAATCAAATTGTGTTTAATATTTAATTTAATGTTTAATTTGACAAGAAGGTCTTGGGTCAAATTTTAAGAAAACACACAAGAATCATTTCATGCTTTAAGAGATTTTGATAAAATTTTAAGAGAAAATTATGCTCGAAAAAATCAAAATGGTTTTTTTATTTAGAATTGCAGTAGCTACCGATGAAAATATAATTTATCAGTTCTGTGTGTAACATAAACATACAATTAGTAGCATATGCATGAGGGAGGTAAGAGACCTTTCTTGTCACCATAGATACTTATGAAATGTTATTGTAAAAGACTAAAAACTAGCTAGATACTTTAATAACGCCTAACAGCTTCTACGGTACGCGACTGTTAATACAACACATTCGCAAACGTCTTTAAGAACATAACCATTCAGGATTCTTCTGAATCTTTCTATTTTATTGATTTATGGTGAAAGTATTCTAGCACAGGTTTAGATTACGTGTGTATCTACAGTCCTAGTCAAAATAATTTTAGACAAGACAACTAACTTTAAAGTTCGCCACCACAAGTAATTGCAAAGGCTATTCCGTGATTAGATTTACACATTTGAACTTGTCAGTGTTTAGAGTGGACGTAGAATTTTTGGTTATTTAGCCCACACTCATATGCTAACTGTTGTTGCCTCGACGTGGAATATTTCGCAGTGCGGGCGAGCTACAGAATGCGACTAGCACATTTTAAATGCTGTTTGTCTATCCTACGTGTGTGTGAGACGTCGCGACTTTAAAATTTTGGTACCGTGTGAAGCTTTTGTCCCTATTTGCAAAATGACCAAGAAAATGCCTTTTTGCCAATATTTGTGTAAATATTTTTTGTCTAGGATTGCAGAAACACTTTCAAGAATACATATAACCACCAAACTCTTAAACAAAACACTATTTTTTTGAGACAAAGAAAACACGAGATCTGCTATCTGTCGCTAAGATCACCAACTTTTTTTTCACATTATCATCAAAGTGATATTAGTCACTGCAGTTTTATTCTTCATCAAGTAAAACATCAGATAGCGCGTCTGGATAATAAGATGAACAATATTGAACGATGTGTTTTTTCAATTGGCGCAGAAATAGATCGTTCTAAATAAATACACGAAAAGTTAACTAGGAAGATTCTTTTAAGCATTATTATACAATGTCTTCGTTTGATGTGCTTTTAAACTTCATACTCTGTGCTACGGTTGACTAGTTGACATTATATGACAATTTTTTATATTTTGTTTATATATGTTAAAAGTAAAAAACACTGTTACTTTACGAGGCGATAAATGCAATAAAGCAATTCTTGTTCATTGTTGAGCACTTAACCTTTGATACATACGAAGTAAGAAACATCAAATATTTCCCTGTTATTTTGATATTTTTATCAATCAGCAACAAACGTTTTAATGTTAATTTGAAAGTAGTGTATGTTCGTTTTATCATTACTCCTCTCAAATCCCACACAATTTAATGTTTTTAGGAGGTTTTATGGGAAGGATTGTTCTAAGGTTCTAAGAGGACCTAATACAACAGCATACAGTAGCATTGGTTACATAGCTATGCCCACGAACAGTGACTATAATGTTGCAATTTTTCAGCAAAAAAACATAGAAGCACCCCTGAATAAAAAGTCAGATCACAGGTGAGTACGCCGTTGTATTACTATCATACTAAAAGAAAACAGGTCTACTAAATCGGATGATATGCAAGTGATATAGTACCGAACTTTGAAAACATCTCCTCACTGAACTTACCTCGGGTCCAATGAAGCGTGACATGTCCTTGTTTTCGAAATGTAATACAGGTGTCACACCAAGAATCGAGTCACCTGTTAGTAGATATAAGTAAATTTAATCAGTCAAACTGATTCATGATGTTCTTTGGACCAGTGTTCAAAAACGTTTGAAAAAATTACGTCATTTCAGATTTTTTTCTAAAGCGTCTTGCCTACTTCATTCAGTAAATTAAAAAAAAGTAAATGAATCAAAAATTACCATATTTCAACGCCATTAGTTGTTCAAGTATATGAATGCTAACAACAGCATCATCCACCGATACCTAAGTAAAACGTAAAGAAAGTTTCTAAGAAAGTTAGTAAGAAAAGTGAAAAGCAACCGTCGGGACAGACAGTCAGCTTTTTTTATACAGGTTCTCAGCCGTTCCAGGGATAAGACGAGCGCAAGACATATCATGGTAATTTTTTAAAAAAAGGTTCATATAACTTTCAGGTGACAACTACATTTTTTGATAATTTTGTTTATCCTAAAGAGACACAAGATTCCGGATATGTTGTTGGAGGAAATTAAGCCTGTGAGTTTTCTGTGTAACGTAAAATCTGTGAATATTCCACACTTCTCGTCCCAAACTGTTGAAAACCTCCCTACACTGCGCATGCGTAATTTTCTTACGAATACTGCGCATGCGTCACTCTCCTACGAATACTGTGAATGGGTACACCTACCTTCTTATATAGCATAAGTTTAGCATGAGCAGCAGATAAACGTAACCTATAACAAAATAAGCGTTACAAAATCAACATTGTCATAAAAAGCGGCGAAAATTTAACGGACAATCTACCCCGTGTAAATCAATTTTTACACAAACTATGTTTTTAGAAATCAGAAGAATTTTGGAAATATCAAAAAAAAAATAATTTAAAGTTTTAGTGAGGAAATATTTTAGCTAAGGAATTCATTTTAAAATTTCTTTATTTCCGTTAGGCAAATGCAAAGTTCTCGCAAGCGCAGTTATTTACCAACCAGAGTGCTTAATTTCACTGGCTATAATTAAATGGTCTGCCTGTCCTGAACGGTTTGAAACAAAAGAGCCCAAGTTATATCAAAAAACTTTTGATTACATCTCTAATAAACTACTGCTAAAATAAGTCTTATCTTACAAAGTTTGCAAGGTAATATGCGTCACGTGACTGTTCACTCTTCTACTAACTAAGTAAAACGTTTTGATGAACTTGTATGCTTCTAAAGACATCTCTACAGTATGACTTCTTACACGTGATATCACCTATGTAAAAAGGTATCAACACTCAAAAGCTGACTAAATTTGTCATCAAGATTATGTAAAGTCAGCAACAATAACTACCAAATAAGGTTTTTTTATGCAAAAATATATGCTACGAAAGTTCTACATTGGATGCATTGAGACATGCGAAACTGGATATAGTACATACTACATGGTCAAAAATATCACAGGTAAAAACGCGAAACTTTCGCACTTTCGCGGAAATAATTTTCGAAAGTAATAGAAAAAAGCGAATTTGAAAAACAGTAAAACTGTACTTCATGATGTAATTTCGTGTTTTTTTGTTGTAATTTAAAACAATCCTAACCATTAAAATATATTTGCGTAAAATTAAACTTTATGATCCATATTTGGAAATATCACGATTTACAAAAAATTTGTTTTTTGGTGAATTTAAGCTTGGCTCCCACTGCCGCGATAATCGCTATCTCCCATACTTCATCGTCGACGATGAGTTTGGTTGGAATGCTAAAGTTCGTCGTCCAACTTAAAAAGTTCGGCGACAAACGCAAAAATGATGGGCGATGCTTGGTTCGTCGCCCTATTTCTTGATCTTTTTATTATGTCCGAAAAGATAAGACTTACAAAGGACACACATTATGGATTTAAAGTGATTTGTTTATGTTTCACCAAATCACCATGGAGTGCAAAAACTATTTTTTTTTTCAATGTGATGATAAATGTACCCGTGAAACTTTTTGACAGGGACTTATAATGCAGTAAGTACTTACGTGATCTTATAAAATAGATAATAAGAAACTATGATGGCATGGCACGGCACCACAGAAAGCGAGGTTATTATCGTATTTTTTTTGCTTGCTGTCTATAAATGTTATTTGCTGTGTTGTTTTCGAAAAAGAAGAAATGGTCAAATCGTTCAGGAGACATTCTCAAAAAGCTAAGAACTCTCTGACAGTCACACGTAACTTCGCCAGAGTTTGATTATAAGCACCTTTGTTTTTCCTATGCTTGAAAATGTCCTGTACTCAAAATCGTTTTTTTTCTTCGTTTTTGTTCTCTTTTAATTCTGTTTCTTAAAACCATAAAAAAATTTCCTTCTTGTCTTGCTAGCAACCATGTTTGCTTTACTTTCAGAACAATGTTCTTCTTATGTCAAAAATTCGACAAGAGATAAAAAATAAACAACCAGTGGGAACACATCGGCGATAATTGGTGGGTGATGAACTTTGGCGATAAATCATATAAGCGATGGGCGATAAACCATATAAGCGATGAGCGATAAGAGCTAATCGCCGCAGTGGGAACTAAGCTTTAGTATCACGATTTTGCTATGAAGCGCCAAACCTGTAATTTTCTGTAAATAAAGCACGGTGAAACATTCTACTTAGTGAAATATTTTAAATTGGATACTTCAAAATACGCTGCTGGATACTTAACTTGTTGTGTAAATACAGTAAAACAAACTTATTTTTACTCTTACGAAAACGAGAACTAATAAACCACTACTAAGATTAAAAATGATTTTTTGATATGTAGTGAACACACCTCCATCATATGCGAATGAGTTATTAACGTTCCAGTATATTGTTGCATAGGCTTAGAAGCTTTTCCAAGTATATTCGCAGAGAGAACTTCATCAAAATTATTCCATTTGTTCTGCGTTCGATTAGATAACACCAGATGCAACTGACTAAAAACAAGCGTATTATTTATTTAATTTTCGATTTGAAAGCATAGATGAAGAAGAAAAAAATAGAGTAGCTACCTGAGAAATGCAGATGGTACCGTCTCCTATAATAAGCACAGCTTTTAATAGCAAAATTAAAAATGGCTGTCTGTTAAGCAAAGACCAGTTTTTTTAACACTTTGAATGTTTTCAAGGTTTTCTCCATTTCTTGGCTATTTTTTAAGGGTTTGTAAACAAGGAAAATGTCTAATTGTCAAACTTTCTTACAGGAACTATTTAAAAAAATATTTTTTACGGAAGAAACTATCAAGAACAGTTCCAATAATTCATATTTTAAGAGTTTCTTTCAAGAACATGATGGATATTCTAGGTTTTTCCAATTTTGAGATTTTCAAGGACTGGTAACTCGACTGGTTAAATACTACACTTTCGTCCCAACTATATTTTCTACCCTCTTACTTACTTTGTGTGAGATATCGAACGAATTTTCACAACAACACCAGACAGAGCTTTTAAATGGTAGAACGAATTGTGATTGTTGAACTTCTTCGTGTTGTTTTCTTGGAATGTTGATTGTAATTGTTTCACTTTCGCATACTGTAAAAATATGAAGAGAAGTGAAGTTTTTGAGAAAAATAGAACAGAGATGACAGTCGTAATAGAATAAACTTTTTAAAGCAACTTGTTTTCACGGAAAGACAAAAGAATAAAGTATGGTAACAAAACGTTAACAGTAACAACATAGTCAACATTGTAAATACTGTAATGATTTGATTAGGAGAGTTTAAAAGAAAGAGACATAGATATCAAAATTTAAAGAAGCCAGTTTTAATCAAAAGACGGTGAGGGCGTTAAATCAAAGCATTACAGTTACGCAAAATCAAAACCAACCTTTCTGAAGCTGCTCTATGGTATTTTTCTTTAATTCAGTTATGTTTGGTATAACACATATTCCAGTTGATGCAAGAGACAAACTTCCACCTAAATGCGGAAGAAACATGACACTAAAGGTTTGTTAAATGAGCTAGAATTAAGAATATCGATTTTTTAAAAATATCAGGACTATAAAGTAACAACTTGCTTCCTTCCAGTGAAACTCTGCATGTGTAATCGAACTAATTTGGGGGAACAAATTGGCCTATATATTTATTCTCTGTCTACACATGCAATTTAGCGATCAATCACAGAAGTTTTAAGCATTTTTTTCTGCGAATTTACAAAGTATAATAAACCTATTTCAATTTTTCACATCCGGGAGAAATCGAGACTGCTTTTTATCTAAATCATTACAAAACAAAGAATATCAAAAAACTGGATACTAAAATACACGTGGTGTAAATAGATTTCTTGTGATAGTATCTAAATTCAAGTTCTTTTGAAAGACTTGTATCGAAATTCTCAAAGTGTATACTTTTTACTTCAACCTATATTATTATCTCATAAAAAAGTGATACAGAGTACATAAGATGAAGGAAAGAACAAAATGGCTCACCATCGACATATACAACTGAGCCATCATCGTTAACAGCACCAAACAAATAAAGAGGGACACGATGCACAACACTCGACTCACTATAACTGATCGCATACAACATTTGTCTTTGGTAGGCTAAAATTTCTTCATCTTCAACCAAGACATGCAAGTTGTTATTCGTGTTTTTTATCTCACCCTTTCCCTCGATGTTTAGAATAGATTTGTCACCCTCCATCACCAGACTGAACAATATTACCGTTTTAAAAAGATGAAACATTCCAGCTGGATACACCGTATCTGAAATACGCAAACACCAGTTAACATGTAGCTACTGAAAGGACATATACACATACAAACGTCTTCGAGGCTAAAATAAACTCACTTGTTTGTCACGTAAATATTTATTTAATTCAATGACTGAACAGATAAGTGGTAATATTTTTTAGGTTACAAAAGTCATTTAGTACAAACCAAATCTTCAATGCTTAATTACCAAGTGAAACTTAACTAGGTCGATGCAAAATAAAACTTCAAGAATATACTTACCAAGAAAAGTATATACTAAACTTGATGCAAAACTCCACGGTGATGTTTTTCGATCTGGGTTTAAAAAAAAAAAGAAAACAAGTCTAACCGAAGATCGCCGAGCTTTTATTGTTAGAAAATGTTTTTTACCTTGATATAAGGTACAGACAGGATCAGGGAGAAGTTTTTGAAAGCTTTTAACTTTATTTATAAATGGGACATCCTAGTAAAAAACAAATATATGTACAAAAAATGGAAAAGATGTTGACATTTTTTTATAACACATATAACTAGTATTACTATTGGAATATAATACACTGGAAAATATACCAAAAAGAAAAGATTTTAAGATAAATCAAAAAAGCGACTTACTGGCTCGACATTCAAAACTTCAAACAAATTTTGAACAATCAGTTGCACCGAAAACAAAAGCGGCTTACTGGCTCGACATTCAAAACTTCAAACAAATTTTGAACAATCAGTTGCACCGAAAACAAAAGCGACTTACTGGCTCGACATTCAAAACTTCAAACAAATTTTGAACAATCAGTTGCACCGAAAACAGAAGTGGCTTACTGGCTCGACATTCAACACTTCAAACAAGTTTTGAACACTCAGTTGAGACGATAATAGTACATCATTCTTGTACACACCAGTAAACCAGAAATAACCTCCAATATGAATACTTTTACACATATCATCTAAAGATAATCAGATTTATATAAAAAATGTCTTAACAGAAAAGTAGGGTGATTTCTGAAAAAAAACTCTGATGACAATCTTTTAATGTGTGAAAAAATGAACATATGTTATGCTTAACTCCACTCATCAAAAAATGTCCTTTACTAGTTCAGTTTGGTATAATTCTACAAATAACTTATTTTTAGGTGCAAGTGCAATCATAAACTATAAACAATAACAACCTTTTAAAAGCATCTTGATAGCTTGTGAACGATGGTTATTTATGTTGTTGATACACCTCAAATTTTTAGCAGCTTCTTTTGGTATCACAAAACAATATATTTTGTCTAAAATAAACAAGAAGGTAGTAAGAAACAAAAGATACTCGGTAATTGCCTTTATGTTCATAGTGGGCAGGTGCTTACTATATAGAACTTTTATTCATTTTAACTTCTTGCATGACTTTCAGTTATAAAAAGATCTATGCCAGTTGATTGGGTTTCATTAGAAACACAAAAATTTGGTGTCTAACTAGCTTGTTCTCTAAAATATTTATCAACCTAAAAGCCTCTCGAAAGACTGCAAAAAATGTGCAGTGTGGTTGTAGATTATTTCATCCTTTTTCATAAACTTAGAAAGCTCTGGCGAATCTTATTTAAAAAACAAAAAAAAAAAAAAAATGAAATGAAAGAGATTTAATAAAGTTCGTTTACCAGCAAATGTTCTTTTAGATATATCTTCAACTAAAAAATTTCCACATCCATCACATTGAAAGTCTGTTCTAAAAGATAAAGAAAGAATTAATAATTAATTGCAGCCTAGTTCAAGCGAAATTCTCCATATTACTGTAAAATTACTTGTGCCACTGGATAGAGCTTAAATTAAGGATGGAAATAATAGCAGTGTTAGGATTATTTACAGTTGATTCGCATTTTATGGTCTCTTAGGTGTTTAAAAACAACATTTAGCAGGTTAGATGTAAGATTTTAACAACAGCCGAACTTATAGCAAATTCCCCCTGGTGTCAGTATTTCTGTGTTAAATTTCATAAAAAACGAATGCAACCATTTTTAATATAGAAAGCTATTTCTTAAAAATAGTTTGTTTTCTATTTTTTATGCTGGCGCTTTACTTAGTGAAGCCGTCTGTCAATGAAAACAAATTTTCTTGACATCTTACCTGACAACATCAGCTTCCACTGATCCAACTGATGACGTAATAAGGTAACAATGTTCACCAAACCAAATGCAATCTTCCTGCAAACATCTGTATTCTGCACTTTTACTACAAACACAGAAATTTTACGTTCCTAACATTACAAAAAACATCTACATTCTTTCTTGAAACACATAGATTATGTATTCTTTACATTTGCAAATGATAAGTCTTGTACTACTTACACACGTGTTAAAATATAATTTACCATAAAATAGGCAAAGTAGACATTTTCTTACGTGTATGGTACGTTAGAGGACAATCCTATAACCAATCCACGAACTTTGAAAAGTTTGCTGTGATTGCGTTTCATATTGGCTATACACCTTGACGATTCTACTGTTGTCCTGGAAACAAAACAATTGTACGGTACAGATTTTTACATTTTATCCTGGGAAACAGAAATACTGAAGTAGTAGTAATTAATGAAACTTTCACAATAAAAAAAACGGGATTCTCTAAAAAATTCTCAAACAGAAAATTTACTAATTTTTAACTAAATTTCGGCAAAATTTCTGGGTATCTAAAACGTGTCAGTGCTAAAACTACTGTTGAATTCTTTAATGTCCTTTCAAAATATCACACCTAGTCACTGACTATAAAAGGGGCAGACAATTCTCTTTTTTGACTAAACACTGCGAATCTACAAAGCACAAACAGCAAGCATCTGTTTAACTACAAACCAATGAAGCACGACAAGACGTAAGACATACTCTTTAGTGGTCGGAACACTCATAAAGTTCGGTTTGATAACTACTTGATATGGTGAATATAACTTCATTAACATATCATTTCCTTTCACAATATTATAACAAACCTAAAATATAAACTACAAACTTGTACTTAGAGAAAATAGCTGTTCAGAATGAGAATGAGAAGCCTAAGATACTACAGAGTTTTGTGTAATGGTTGAGTTTGTGTAATGGTTGAGTTTGTGTAATGGTTGAGTTTTGTGTAATGGTTGAGTTTTGTGTAATGGTTGAGTTTGTGTAATAGTTCAGTTTTGTGTAATGGTTGAGTTTGTGTAATGGTTGAGTTTGTGTAATGGTTGAGTTTTGTGTAATGGTTGAGTTTTGTGTAATTGTTGAGTTTGTGTAATGGTTGAGTTTGTGTAATAGTTGAGTTTGTTTAATGGTTGAGTTTGTGTAATGGTTGAGTTTCGTGTAATGGTTGAGTTTCGTGTAATGGTTGAGTTTGTGTAATGGTTGAGTTTGTGTAATGGTTGAGTTTTGTGTAATGGTTGAGTTTTGTGTAATTGTTGAGTTTTGTGTAATTGTTGAGTTTGTGTAATGGTTGAGTTTGTGTAATGGTTGAGTTTTGTGTAATGGTTGAGTTTGTGTAATGGTTGAGTTTTGTGTAATGGTTGAGTTTCGTGTAATGGTTGAGTTTGTGTAATGGTTGAGTTTCGTGTAATGGTTGAGTTTTGTGTAATGGTTGAGTTTTGTGTAATGGTTGAGTTTCGTGTAATGGTTGAGTTTCGTGTAATTGTTAAGTTTTGTGTAATTGTTGAGTTTTGTGTAATGGTTGAGTTTGTGTTATGGTTGAGTTTGTGTAATGGTTGAGTTTCGTGTAATGGTTGAGTTTGTGTAATGGTTGAGTTTTGTGTAATGGTTGAGTTTGTGTAATGGTTGAGTTTGTGTAATGGTTGAGTTTTGTGTAATGGTTGAGTTTTGTGTAATGGTTGAGTTTTGTGTAATGGTTGAGTTTCGTGTAATGGTTGAGTTTCGTGTAATGGTTGAGTTTGTGTAATGGTTGAGTTTGTGTAATGGTTGAGTTTGTGTAATGGTTGAGTTTTGTGTAATGGTTGAGTTTGTGTAATGGTTGAGTTTGTGTAATGGTTGAGTTTTGTGTAACAGTTGTAGCACATTAGTTGATTAATCATATCTGACTTTTTGTTAGGGGAAGCCAAAATAAACAAACTTGGACGAATTGGTTCTAGTAGTGGTAGTTATTGCAGTTTGTGGCAAAAATAAAAGAAATTCGAGAAAAAAAAATGAACCCAAGGATAAAAAGAGCAAGCTTTGTATGTTGTGAGTAAGGTGTGTTTAGAGAAAAAATATGCAATAAAATTTGCTATATTCATTTAGCTTTGATATATTTTTACGCACTACGCAAAACTTATAGCAAACAATATAAAAATATGCTAAGAAGTTTAATTTTTTTTCTTGCTCACTTGCCGGATCTAGTGTTCAAAATTCTGATTGGATAAAAGTCTTTGGTTAATCTTAAAAAGTAAAACATGTGCGACTTTTTAAAAGTTACATGATTAATCATAACAGCTAAATTTTATAACATTTTTAAAAACACACTGCATGATTTGTTAGAAATCAAATATTATTAATCATGATTGTATTATAGCCTTAAAAGGAAGCAATGGTCTTTTCAATTTAAAAGAAGACATCCACTTCTAAATAACACAATGCTAATTCTTAATACTAAAACCTTACCAATGCCTTGATTAAAGATGGATTTCCACTCAAAAGCCAAACGGATCAGAACAGAACAATAAATACTTAAGTTTGATTGGTTATCTGTTAATTATTCTATTTCTTTAAATTTTTTTCGTTCCTGTCCACAAAAACAGTTGAAATGATTTTAACTTTAATTTTGAATCAGAACGGAAAATGTTATCAACCAATCAGATTCCAGAAATCACAATTGTCTGTCCCGATCTGTTTCAATTCCTTTTTGAGTAGGAATCCACTTTAAAAGGCTCATAACATTCACGTCTTATGACTCTTGTCAAAATTTTTTCTTATGTACCTGCTTAAGATGATTTATAAATGTTAGTGGTGATGACAATATCAAATTTCCCAGCATAGCTAAAATAAAAAACAGAACATTATTTTCAATTTGCAAGCTACAAAGATAGGCAGTGTGTTTCTAAGACAAATTCTGTCAGTAAAGGCAATTTATAAATGTTATATCTTGAAAATTATTACAATTGAAGTTGAGGAGTTCATGTACATCTATGGGAATCGTCATTTCATAAACTGGCAGCACCTAAAGAACAGGACAGATTATTCTAGTGTTTTTAAATAAAATTAGAGCATTTTGCAGTTAAATTGCAAAAAACACTAGGTCTTATCTCTGATAACCAGACATCACAAGTTTTAAAAACACTAAAGAAAGAGATATAGCACACCTCTCGCTGTTCTTCATCTAATGGTGCACATTGTTTATCTAAGGTAGCACTCAGGTTGATATGACGAGCCCAGTCACATAAGAGATCTTCAACTTCATTTTCAGGACATTTCATTGGTTTGTATGATATCCTAAAAATTACACCCCTGTACTCTTTAACCTCGTGTATACTTTTTTGTTATCAAATATACTGACGGGTAGGATTTAACAATCTTAAATAAATGACATTAGCTATGTTGACGAAACTTAGCAGGAATACAGTATACCATGAAAGAAATTTATTGGTGGGGATGTAAATTTGCTGACATCAGCAATTTTGTTATGCCGTCATCATTTATCTGAAAAACTTGTGTTTTCGCTGCTGGCTATTAGGAGTCGATTGGGTTGGTTTTGCACATAAATTTTGTTTGTTAAATGGTTCCTATGTTGCTACTCCTTATAAATTTACCTTGGAACAATACAGAAATGGAGTAAATCAATGTTAAAATCAGGAATATTTATTCTGAAACTACACATTAAACTTGAAAGATTTGTAATAAAAATTTGTATTAGGGTGAACTGAATTTAAATGACTTATAAAAATATCAGATTTAAAAGATGCAAGTCACAAAAAGTATAGAAGACAAGTTCATAAAAATGGAAGTTTATAGGAAGTTCAAATAGCCTTTTTAGATATGTAATGAATAACATCAAGAATCTACAAATAACGATACCATAACAAATAACAAACCTTGAATTCTGTACTGCAGAAACGAATGGTGACATTAACTCTTCCTTAATGTCTAATTCCAGCTCAGAATTATGATTGTTTAATATGGGAATTTTTCTAATATCACTGCTATGTAAGAAATTTCCAGGTTCATTGTTACTAGCAGTTGCAGGACTTGTAAATTGGGTAAATCTCTCTTCAGGAGGCTCTGCTATAAGATACTGATCAGTTGAAAAATAGGAAGTTTTCTTCTTGTTATTCCTTTGACTTGATTTACCAATAAATGTCTCTGTTGGTAAATGCGCAAAAAGTTTCCTTGCCACATCATCAAGATTTTGTTTTCTTTTGACACTGCAGTCATTAAACAATAGCTGGCATGAAGGACTGTACAAAGCTATCTCTTCCTCAGTAGGACTATCCTCGAATCTGTTGTCAGCAAAAAAACTGAAACTAACATCACTTGTCACTGAATTCATTTTACTGTTATCTAAATACTGCTTTCAATATAACTATTGTCTAAAATAAAAACTACAAATATGCAGAATTGTCTTTAATCTGAGAATCTAACCTAATCTAGTAAAATCTAATTTAAGAAATATTGCAGTTTTGAGTAACCATACATTACAATGAAACTTGAAAATTTAAAACAGCAATACCAGCAATAGTTCTAGTAATGAATAGCTTATTAAGGGTTTCCACTTAAAAGTTAACCCCCATATTACTCCCCTACTTGTTACCATGACTATTAAAGGAAGAAGAAAAAATGCAATGTACACGAAGAAAAAAAGAAACAAAAGATGAAGCAAATACAAGCTGAAAATACATTGAAACACATCATATGAAAATAAAAAGCATATGAATTACAAGGACTTAGCGGATAGTTTAAACTTTAAAAAATAAATTTCATGAAAAGACCAAATATTTTTGATATTTTCCAGACATTTTGCCTATATTTTCAAAATTCCTGACATTCCTGCCATTCCTGACATCCTGTTAATTGAAATCACAGCATATGTATATATGTTAGTACTCTAAAATGAAGAAAAAAAAAGTAAATAGGTTTAGTGTGGATTTATTTTCTGTGGTTTTATTAATCCAAATGAAGTCCATTGTAAAAATCTCTATTACAATAAAAACAATAAGATGGTGATAATGATGAAAAAATAACAAGTATTAACAAAAATAAAAATTTTATTATTAAAAAGTTGAAAAATAAATGCAAAATTTAAATCTGAGTGATGTTTAATTTGAGCTTATTTTGCAACAGTACTTTTAAACATTTTATTTTTATTATTATCAATTATGGTTTATTCTTCTGCCAAAAGTTTTTTCACCAAAATATAAAAACAGAAAAAAAACGAAGCAATAAATTACAAAACAAAATATAAAAACAGAATTATAAAATATTTCTTTATATATTTAAAAATTAATTTGATTAATATTTGCTAAAAATGTAACTAACTAACTTCTGCGGGAGACCAGAGTGTAAAATTTGTTCAAATGTAAAATTCTCCAACAATTTGAGTCGACATAAATTTTTTAACGAAGTGTTATAGTCTTGGATGCTAAACAAGTATAAAATATTGTGTTGAGCAAAATAAACCTCATCACCATACCAATTTAAAAAAATCTGCCAGTCTAAATGTGGTGAGCGACGGAACTGCGAAACATCAAGTTGCAATAGAAATGTCTGCTGCCTTAAGTCATACACAAAGATAAAACCAACTTGTGATAAGATGAACATCCTGGTTGTGAATTTACAGATGCTAAACCATGATACCCGAATTCCTTCTCCCTTAACTTTATTATTGAGATCAATTGATATGATTGGTATTTCATTGCTCGTTGATGCCTTAAAGTCCGAAATATAATACAAAACAAAAGACTGAGACAGTGCATAGACAAACTCTTTATCTTCTGTTCTATGCAAATCATCCACACTATAGTACACCAACTTATCTAGTTGAATTAGTTCTTCATCGTCTTCAAGAAACACTGGTCTGTTTTTTAAACAAATATCACTCTGATCGACAGATACATCACAAGATAGTGTCAAAGAAAACAACTGAAAACAAGTTGAAACAAGTAACAACTCCTTGCATTTGTTTATAAATAATAGCGAACTTACTATGCCACGAAGGGCTGGATAAGCTGAGCGCAAATCAACAAATTTTTGTAAATTCATTTTTGGAGTTAATTCAAATATGTACAGTATTAACGGTTGTGGATGTCGGGAAAAATCCATCAAAACAAACGCCAACATATTATTCTCACATTGAATTGCAGTAAATACAGTGTTGGTCATTGTGAAATGATAACCAGGCAAAAATGATTGCTCCACGTACCTCACTGATACATCATTATCACCATGGTTAAAATGGTAATGCATCAAAGTCATCTTTTTATCTTTATAGCTCCCGCAAATTATTAAAGATCTGTTGTTATCAGCTAACATCACTTGTTTTATAACCATATTTAAATTTAAAGAAAATATAGTGTGAAAAGAAACATATGAGCTACGATCTAAACAATCTATTTTTTCTCTCAGATGTATCTCCGAACAAACTTGCAAGCGATACTCTGTCATATCATAATTTTCCACTATAAAAAGCAGGTACTTTCCATTAAATATCAGTGACGCAAACTTTATTTTCTCAGCTAAGTCAGATTTGAAAACATATGTAAGCAATGGAATTTCGTCAGAACTGCTTTCCATACCATTTCTTCCATTTAAATAAGTTCTTGGAAATAATTTTGGATAAGGAAAAGACTCTTCTTGCTTACAAATTTTTGGTTTGTTATTTTTTATTCTTGATTGTATCTTTTTCCAAATATTCATTTCAGGTTTTTCTAAAGTATAATTAAGAATATACAATTTAGCACACTATGAAGAATAACAGCAATAAAAAATATTATCCAAATGAAAACACTGAATTTTAATTCATTAGTATAAAAATGATCATTTATTGACTGTTACATTCCACGAAATACAAAAAATTCTAACAACCAAATATAGGGGTTGTAATGTGAAAAATATCAGCCAGAGTGATCTCTAAAAAACAATTTTCATAAATAATAAGCAGCTTGCAAAAAAAAAATCTGATACATGCATTAAATTTATATACTATATCATGGGTCATAAAACCCTAGAAGATAGAGGATAAACTTTTATAAATATACCCTTTATTAGCTTTTACTTTCTCATATTATTGGATGTGGCATATAAATGTTACTATTTCACCATTACGAAGCAATTAATACAACACATGTGCTTGCAAAAATGCTAGATAAGAGTAATACTTAATATAAAAGAATTATTTTAAAAAACATAATAAGACTGACGCTGCATAAACTTTAATTCTTTCATGAGTTGCTCCTAATTTGATTAGCTTTTTGTTGTTAATTATTTTATCTCACAAAGTAATGCATAGCTGTCATTAGTACAATGAAGTTGGATGATGCAACAAGTTATGTTTCAAAATTGAAAGGAAAACAAAAATTTTAAAAATACTTTTGTATATTAATTGTACATTATACATTGACCATTTAAAATAAATATATTGGTAGCTATAAATAATAACATCTTTATTTACATCTTAAAATAACGTAAATCTTAAAATTATTGTTTTACAGCTGTTGTGATGGTGAATTTCATCATTTCTTTGGATGTGGTATTCAAAAAATGATGAAATTCACCAGGTATATAGGCGTAAGAGAAGTGGTACTAAGGATCCGAGACACAGGTTAATATTTTTAATGAAAATATTACCAACACAAGAATAATTTCCACTAGAATAACTTATAGGTAAGGTGGCACTATTTTTTCCATTCCAAAAATGCATCTATAAATGTGCTTATACAGACTATCACTTTGTGTAAATGTCTACTTCATAAAAGCTCAAAAAATAAATAAAGTTTTACTAAATTTACTTCACCATTTCATGTGACAACTTTCATCCAAAACGAAATCATAAGGGCAGAGTTTTTCTTAGCTGGGAGACCCAGCGAGAGTTCTCTTAACATCAGAAAACTGATGGGATAAGATGCTAAACTCAATTTTAAAACCTGAGAGAAAGCTTAGTTAACTAGTTTCAAGAAAAAAAATTTTGCATTGAGAATGTTGTAAGATAAATATGACAGAGAGAAGTATATCAAAATAAATCTAAATTGACTGTTACATTTATACATGGAAAGCTAGCTACTGAAGCTACTGCCATCTAATATTTTTGTGCCTTACTATGGAATTTGGAAAAAATATTTTTACCTTTATGCAAACTTCCTGGAACTCTCGCATCTATAACTTTCTATTTTAGGAATAACCCAAACACTGCTCAAAAAATAATCATCAAAATTCCCTCACTTGACTTGTCTTTTGTTTACGTTTGCAATAATTATGGTTTTTCTAATATTTTAAATGAAAAGCTCTAGGCTCCCTTAATCCCAGCTCGCACTTTTCCTGCATGCAACATCAAAAATGGTTGCAATTAATTCACCAATAATTCAATGTCACGTAAAAACATAACACATATAAAACAACAATGCTGATTAGCCATAACTAAAACTTTTTGTCAATCTTATCACTGTTGTGAACAACATCATCTGCATCATCGTCTGCACACATCATTTGTTATTATGCATCCAATACGTGAGAAGCGCTCACTCTTCTCCACAGTAATCTAAAAACAACACCAATATATCAAATACAAGAAAATTATTTTTCATAAACATCAATCACCTCCTTTTGGAGCTACAGAAACAGTTATGTCGCTACTTCTGAGAAATCAAAAAAGTTCCCTGACTTGTATCCATGTAAATCTTGTATACTAGTAATACAGTACTAGAAAAAATTCAATAAAGACAGTCAGTTTCGAAGATCACAATAAATTTGGAACAACATTTTTATCCAAGTCATACACACTTTAAACTTTTGTTAAATAATATATTAAACGTTAAATTAAACGTTAAATTTCACTTGTGGACATCATCACAATGGACAGAGAATCTAATGTTATTTTATTAGATCTTACATTATTTTATTAGATTAGATTAGTTTTTTTTTTTAAATTTTTTGAGTTCTCCTTGTCGTATGAATCCAGCAATTCTGGAAAGGTGTATAACGCTACAGGTGTTTTGCATTAGCCAGGCGATATTGATGACAAATGGTCAAAAACCTCCCATTCTGCAAAATATTAGGCCTTTGAACAAAATGTAGCCTTAGAAAAGTTTTAAGGAAAAAAAGAAAAGAATCAAAACCTTGCATCTTTCTTCTTAACACCAGCTTTCACCAAGACATCTTCAAGTTCTTCCTCCAGCTCCTAAAAATCCATTTAAACAATTGCCATAGTGTGAGGCTACAAGGCCACAAGTATCTTAAAAAGAAACTTACAAAAACAAAAAACACACCTCTATATTCTCTTCTAAAAATTCGTTCTGTTTACTTAATTTTTGAATATCAACCTAGAAAATTAAAAACATTTTTTTGAAAATAGGTAACATTATAAACATGGTTTTCAAACAAAATTTAAAATTCACTTTCCAAAATGACTGTCACTGTTTTAACAGGCACTTGCTTTTCATAATCAAATCTTGGTACACTGGAAATTTCATACACAATTTTATATCTGATTATTTAATATTGTTTTTGAAGTATCAGTGCTTTTGAAGACAGTGTCTTCTTAAAAAAAGCACTAGAAAACTGTGCCAGCCCATTTTTATGTAAAAAACCTCTAGGGTTCTGCATACTGAACACTGAATCAGCGATATCAAATATATTTTTACTTTTTTTAAATTCATTGAATCAAAATTTATTTTCTTGTTGGGCTCTGTTATTAAAAGTGCTTTAATAATCGACAAAGAGCAAGCCTATTAATAACATTATAATTCACTAACTCACTTCTGTTTCTTTAATGCAATGTTCCAATCTTTCACACACTGCTAATGGAACATAGTTTTCTTTCCTTGTTTTTTTCATTTCTTCAAGTTCATTCAATTGAAGTTCAATCTACAAAGAAATATAACATAGCTTACATTCCTACCATAAAAACATTGACAAACGTTTTAAAATAGCGAAAAAAGCATTTACCAGTGCATGCAAATGTTCCACTTGTCTTTCAAGATCATTCTCCTTGGTATGAACATAGTAATCACTTTCTAAAGATGGACCACTGCAACCTTCTAAACAAAGCAACATATATGTTATGCAAAACAGAAATATAAAACAAAAAAAAAGAAATTTATAATATTATGTTCAGTTAAGACTGGCACAAATTCTGTTGTGAACTATTTTGTCACAACTATCTCACAGCAGGGCCAACTTTTGCAAAGATCATCATACACAACACAAAACATTTTCATTTATAGCACAGGAAAAGTGTGAGTCGAAGAAATTGAACATTTACTTAAAAAAAAGGTGTTATGTTCTGGAACACAACATTAACAAGATTCCTTGCAACGATTTCGTGTGGCACGGAATCTAGGCCAAAATCTTTCTGTGTTTAAGTTTTCATCACCAGTCATGCATTAAGTGCTTACACTTAGCCATTTTTAATCTCACTATGAGATTTGGCATAGCTACAATTCTGACATCCTGACACCCTTACAGCAATTCTATTTACAATCAAGTCCCATTATTTGATATGTTGCAAAGATTTTTTCTTGTGAATGACCTATTTTAAGTTGTTTTGCAAGGATTTATTTTCACATTTCTAGTAGTTTTTTTGCAAAGTTTAATTTTTGTTAGGCCTAATTGTTAAAATAAGGTAGCCTTTAATGCAAATTGCTCATATTACAGATTTATTTTCGTGAATTGACCTTTCCTAAAATTTTTGTGTAGACAAATTTTACGAATATGGATAAAATTTAAGAAATTCATGAAAATTAATGAACTTAAAGTATTTGGAATTGACATTAATTACACATACAAATTTTAAAGACTTAAATGCAGACATACCTGCCCTGTCAAGCTTATCAGTAAAATCCTCTTTTTTTTCTTTTACTTCCTGTCGTAGCCTGAAGTAAAGACATTTAATTAACACAAAGCTGTTAGAGTTAATGAATTACAGTATTTAAAAGGTAAAATAAATAATTCTTCAATGAAACAAACCGGTTATTTTCATGCAATTCATGCATCACTTGTGCTTCCAATTTCTTTATTTTTTCCCTGTCCTCTTTGTACAGTATTCGATCTTCCAAAATATTTAAATCATCCACTGGCGCAGAGTCACAGTTAATATATGCATCCATTAATTCATGTGCATATGTATCATAATCGTACTAAAACAGGTATGTATATATATATACTTTTGAGTCAAACCTCCACTGAAGTAGGCACGTTTTTACTGTTGAAAAATATTCTTCCTTGTCAGGATGTATAAAAGGGTCATAGTAAAAACACTAACTTTAATTGATTTTAACGTATCGCCATAGGTTTCTGATATGTTACAAATTTCATCCCATGCATCACTGTATATGTTCAACACATGAAAATTTGGATGGTCATGATTTTCTAGTGATTTTAATCTCTAAACAAAATAAAACTTAAATGTTATTTAAAAACCTAAAGTAACATATCTACGTAAGATTTATTTCCGTAAACAATATTTTAGTCAATGAATTTTTTATAAAACCGGTACCATGGGGATTTTTCGTGAAGATTAATTTTCTAGGAATTTGACAATAAAAAAAATGTTCAGGGTAATTGAAAGAAAAGAAATAATATATTTAAAAAAAGTGACAAGATATAATTTATGTTCAATTACTTCATATTTTACGAATTTCGCAAATACCAGAAGACCTATCTTGGGAAATATGGACTCCTATTAGTCTCAATTATGCAAAATTTAGACTTTTAAATAATTTATCTGGCTATGCATCAATGTGTTGCAAAAAAATTGAATACCGTATTTTCTCTATTATTGCCGCACGTCTGCTATTCCCACCTGTCTAATAAACTCATCTTTTTAGCAGAGGTTGAAAAAATAATCCCACCACCAATAATCTTGCAGAGTCTACTATGTTGTCCAATATTTCCAACACAGCATTGTATCTAACATTTTATAACAACTTTATGCATAAGTTATATTTCCAATAAGAAGTTGTAAAATTTGAGTTTTTCACTGCACAGAAGAGATTTTTTTTAAATTTATTTGTTTTCACAATTTTTGAAATCATACTTGTGATTGTTTTAAAAACTAGTCGATAAGGCCCGTGGAAAAATCCACTTGGGCAAAAAAACAATGGAAAAATAGGTTGTTTTATTCGTTGCCTGTAATAAGTAGATGTTGGAACGCTGGTAAAAATAATGTATAATGTGTGGTTTTGGCGAATGCTTAAGAAGATATAGGGGTTTAAAAATTTCGCTGACGTCATCAAAGTCCCGTCAAAACCCTCAATTTTTTTTTAAAATTTGTATGCCCGTTGCCTTTATCATATAGATCTTGGAACGCTGGTCAAGAAAATGTATAGGATCATGTACTTTTGACAAACAGTTACAGAGATATTAGGGTTTGAAGGTTTATTGATAACGTCATCAACACGTCCATTCCAAAACGGATCTGGGGACCCAGGTTTGGGAAACTTATCCCAATTGGTCCTAGTTGGTCCCTAGTTACCCACGCGGTGAAAAATCAGTGACGTCACCACCTCGATTCCAAGTTATTTGCTTGGCTTGGCTTCATTAGTTTATTATACTTTTCTTTGACGTTAGTATTAGTTTAACGTTAAAGTTTGGTAAATTACAGAACAATTTTAGAGGTGATGTTTTATAGACTTTATTAAAGAAAATTAAGAAAAATATAATCGACTTTACGATTTACGAAACAAATTTATAGGCGATACTATATAGACTTTATCTAAGAAATTTTATCCACTTTGCAAAAGTGACAGACACACGGAACAGGCATATTATTTAGATTCCCTGCATTTCTTTTGTTAAAAAAATATTAATCTGATTTCCATGCTTTAAAAAAAATAATCCTTCCTTTCTGATAATAACCCACCTTTGGGTTTACTTGGGAGGTTGAAAGGCTAACTTCAGAGAGGAAATAATAGAGTAAAATATGGTATATATCAATCTGATTTTAACACTGACTCAGGTAAGAGTAAATATATTCACATAATAAAAATATTAAGAAAATCATCATCACCAATACATGGCAAAGATACAGAAACAATAAAAAAAATAAATAAAAATATATTCAGAATATTGTTTTGACAAAATGAACAAAGATAGCAATTAATTTAAAAATTTTGACTATTTCAATTTTCACTATTTCAAGTCCTGCTATAGGCATTGCTATTTCTTGTTACCCTAAACTTGAAGCAGTTGCTTTTACCTGATATAGTTTTCGTTCAATACTTTGCAGAGATGGTTGACTGTTTCTTCCGAATGGTGCTTCTTTGCTGAACAATCCATTGTGAACATTCCTTATCTGCCTGTATTGTGAAGATTTGGTTGGTAAAATATGATGAGTTGGAATAAAAGTTTTCTCCAATGTACAATCTGTAAGAACTAAAAAAATTAAATATAGTAACTTGCTAAATTAAGCAAGAAAAACAAAAACAACATTGAGTTCAACGCGCTTCAGGTGTGAAGACTCAAAAAATAAAGGTCACTGCTTTTACGCCACATCCTACTTTAGATAATTATATTCCTTAAAACAAACCTAACCTTTCTGTTTATCAGCTCTAGGTAACATGACATCAGGCAACATGCTTTCATGATGATTTCTCTTATTTCTATTTTCATTTTTTAATGTCTCGATTCGTTCTTCTACATTATTAACCTTTGTCAAATGTGAATCTAAATCAATACATTTTAAATTGTACAATTAAACAGCAGTATAAAATAAGAAAACAACATCAAAAAGATTATCTTTGTAATGTTACCATATGTTCCACACGAAAACTCAACAAAAGCATCATTCATGTCACCAACATGTTTTTCAATAGGTGGCAGTCGATTTGGTGTCACTACTTGAGTATTTGAACTAACTTTGTTACGAAGTCTAAATTTAAAAAATTGTTTTTTTAGCTCAGTTATGTTCAAATATTTCATCTGCACTGTATTCACAGGATACTACACAATTCAAGCAACACAAGTTCTTTCCATGTATGAACGTTTCTCCCAACTTCTATTTTTAAGTCTGAATAAGTTTTAGATACTGCTAAACTAGACCTATTAAAACCTTAAAAATTTTAATTTATGTAGCAAAAATTATAATCGTAACTTGGCTTATTTTTTCTCCTTTGTTGGCACACACGTCTAACTCTTGTTGTAAAATATTATACCCCAGTGATGACTGATTTGCAGTATTCCATATCTTTTTTTTCTTCTTTTTCTCATGCCCTTTATCTTGTAGCAACTTATTTTCGTTCAAATGACCAACATTAATCTCCTTTATATCTTTTCTATGAACATCGTTCATGCGTTCTAACAAACTGTGCAGTGATTGCTTTCCACTCATCAAGTCACCATGGAAAAGTAAAAAAAAAGATTTTTTTTTTTTTAGTTTTTACATCTAAATTGAAAAGTAAATCAAAATATTAAAACTTTTATGATTTTACCTTCTAAATGAAGCTTAGGTACATTCAAAAAGTATGCTAACTAAAATATCAACAATTTTTGTCCTTTCCACTTCTTGCTCTTTGCTTAAGTCGTTTCCCATTCTGTTGGTCTACATTTGTACGAACCTGGGACATCCCTACTTTTCTCCATGCAGAAACAAAACATATTTCTACTGTAAGAGCCACTACTTGCTTAAATTAACTGCAATTATGTATTCATAAACAATAAATCAAAAAACATGTAAAGAAACATAGAAGAAGAACATTTTTATCCTCAACCGTATGCTAAACAAATATCTCCAACCCCTTCTTTCTTTCTAATCATTATTACACAGCATTTTTCTTCACATTCCGGAAAAACTTACTTTTTACGCCTGATGGAAACAATGGGTGAGTCATCAAACGGATATATATGAGATATATTGGTAAAATTACTCTGCACTTTATCTTCCGAAGTGTTGCAAAGATGATGGATCAAGTGTGTCTTGACCCTACTCTCCTTACTGTAAAAAAAAGTCTTTCTTAAAGTTGAAAAGAACAATCTATTGAATACTTATATTCAAGTAACAAGACAATGAGAAGAAATATAAGACACAATTAGTCTGATATAAATTTCTTTTTACATAAATGTATAACTAAATGACTTTTTAATAAATAATAATATGCCAAGCAATGCAATAGTATCTAAAATGTAATGCATACATGTCAGTTTACTTTAGAAAAAAGAAATATCCTAAAATATAAAAAAATTGAAATAAAATATCTTATAATAATATGATAATAAATTAAAGGGAATCTAAACAGAACAATAACAAGCTTTTTAGGGATCTTGATAGAGTCAAAAACAAGTTTCAAGGGTTTTATTTTTAGGACTAGATTGTGCAGTCA
The DNA here is from genome assembly GCF_029227915.1 of Hydractinia symbiolongicarpus. Lineage (NCBI taxonomy): Eukaryota > Metazoa > Cnidaria > Hydrozoa > Anthoathecata > Hydractiniidae > Hydractinia > Hydractinia symbiolongicarpus. The sequence continues at coordinate 25,905,880 of NC_079879.1, forward strand.
CACAGTCTGTAGACAATGGTAACCAAAACACTTTCTTTTCGAAAAAAACAATTATTATACTATATAAAGCACAAAGATGTAGAATTCAGAAAAATATACATAAAAAAATACAAGGTATTCAAACTAAAGAAATATAGTTACCTAGTTACTTTTATCAGAAAACGTTTGCGAATTTAATTACTTTATAGTCACTTCCAAGAAACTTTGTCTTACAGAACTTTCCAGATGACCATTTGCAAAAGTTTATTTAGTACAAACTATACATATTGTCGATTCATGAAGCTTTAAACTTCAGAAATTTTCAAATGGCCGAATTTCTCTTAAAACTTGAAACTAGATATGCATGTGTCCTCAAGGAATCAAGCAAAAAACAAATTTCTGGGAATGATGTCACTTTTTTGTACTAATACTTTATTGGGTAAAAAAGGAAAAAATATCCATCCTCTATTAGACACTCATTTCAAATGCAAACCTTCTATTTGGTAAGAAACTTGAGAACTTATAAATCACATTATCATGAGATGATCTTGGGAAAACTTCCATTCATATACCGGAAAAGTTTTTCTTCTGAAAACTTTTCAATTTGAGAATCCCTAAAAGGTCATTCAAAAAAATTGGGGAACTTTAAAATTTCTCTCTCAAACTTTTTCTAATTAAGTAAATAAAAAAATTTGTTTTGAAAAATCTAGCAGTATTTCTTAGCCACAATGTTTTAAAGTGAAAAAATATCCTAAAATTGCTAAGGATGTTAACTTCAATTTCATATTGAGTATATGATAAGCATTCAATGCAAGTTTTTTTTACTTAAAATTACTGAAGCCAAAAGTTATTCTAAAAATATATGTTTATTTCCTCCTTAATATTTGTGTAACTGAAAGAGTGTTTATATTGGAAAGTGTTGAAAAATTAGGCAAAAAATACTGTTATTATATGCATAGTATATATGCATAAAAATTAAAAAAAACAAAAAGTTCAATGTTAGGCAAAAAGTAGCAGTTTGCACAATAATATTAAAACAGACACACAACACCACCACTACCAACAACATCAACACTTGGATTTAAAAAAACAATTGTTTCTGTCATAGAGATAATTTGTTAGGTTTTATAATAAAATTTTTAGGTATAATAAAACCTGTATATTAACAAAAAATATGATTGCAATAGAAACAGTCCATAAGGAGTCCACGCTAAAGTGGTGCATTCAAAACATTAGGTGTGATAATATTCACAACCATGGGACTCTCTGGTTTCGTTTTGCAGGTACAATTTTCACAGTTACAACAGTTACATGTAAAAACCTTCTGATGTTTGTCTTGCTTATCCAAGTTATAATGGCTACCTACAGTTGTTTCAACCATTGTTTCAGAAACAGGATTATCTGGTAATTCTGAAGCAAGAAATAAGCTTTTATGGTTTAGTATGGGTTTGTTGTTTTCAATCCATTTATCTGATGGCTTTTGACAACACTTTGTGCTACCATTTTGCACAGGAGGTTGATGTGAAGAGTGCTGAATGTTTTCTTGACTTGCACTGACTGATTTAGTTGTGCTTCCATGAATCAAATTACTAACTATATTCTTGGTTTGACAATTCGTTGGGCACTTTATAACAGAATCTAACCGCATGCTTGATTTGAAGTCATTTGTTGAATTTGCAACAATATTGCCAGTCTTATCTGTGTTTATTGCATTCAGTATACAGGATTCAACAAAGGTTGATGGATGAATATTTGCTTCTAAACGCTTTTCATCACTACCATTTTGTGTTTTTTCAATTTCCTTTGATGTTTCCAGGTCATTGTTAAAACTAGAATCACTGCCGTGTTCATTTAAAATATGCAAGTTTCCTCTTGTTGCTAAAAAAGACAGCAACTTTAAAGCAGCCTCACTGTCATCAATAGTGAAATAAGACTGATTGAGTAAGCTCACAATATCAGATGGGTTGGATGTTGAAACTGTTTCCGATACATTAGTTGAGTCTGTCGAAGACACATAATTAAATTGTGTCTGAGTAAATTTAGGTTGAAAATGTGTGTGGGTAGGAGAATATATTGAAGATCTTGAATCGCTATCATAATCCATATTGTCATCTTCATGTTCCAAAGCTTGGCTATTATTATTTTGGAAATTATCTGAATGACTGGACAGAGTGTTGTCTCCAGATTGTAAAATATTTAAATCCAATGTATTTGTATTTACGTTTTTTGATATGTGAATATTATCATATTGACTTGGAGATGTGTAAGAGCCATGTGATGTGAAAAGATTGCTTGTGCTGATTGAGTGCTTCTTTAAATGATCTGACAAACTTGATTTTGAAACAAAGGTTTTTGTACAGCCATATTCAGGACAACTGAGGTCCCCTGTACTTTTATGTCTTTTAATATGCACTTTCAAACCTAAAAAACAAAGCCCGATCAAAATTATTATTTGGTATGTCTTTAGTTAAGCACAATGTGTTTGGAAAACATAAATATTTAAATTTGCTATACCATATTTAGAAGAAAATGCTCTTTCACAACCAGATTCATTGCAGGCAAATGGTTTATCCCCAGAATGTCTCCTTAAATGAGCTTTTAAATGGTGAGAAGCAAGGAAGGTTTGCTTACAATCTCCTTCAGTGCATTGGAAAGGTCTCTCCTGCGTGTGAATGCGAATATGCTTTGTTAAATCACTCCGTGTTGTAAATCCTTTTTCACAGTTTTCAAAGTAGCAGTCAAACAAGTTTCCTTTATGTAGACGTTGATGAGCACGAAGCCGATATAATGTGTTGAAAGTTTTTTCGCAACCATCTGAGTCACAAGAATAAGGTCTTTCGCCTATATAACAAACAAGCAAATAATGCAACAAATGCATTCATTAATAAACATTAATTAGTTTGGAGTTAAATCTATTGGTAGAAATTAAGTCAATTGAAAATCAATTAAAAATGTATACCAATAAGTTTGGTATCAAAAAGTTTTTAAATTCATGGCAAATATAAGAACAGCAAAAAAACTGCTAAACTATTTGGTAATATTACACATCAGACTATGTGAATAAATGCAAGAAATATATACTTCAATTAATGAGCATATAAAATCAACATAGCTATAGTCTTAAAATAATCCCATCATAAATAAACCAATGTGAAACAAAACACCTTTAAAAAGTTATTGGAATAGTACAGCAAAATGAAGAGGAACAAGATACAATGTATTTTAAACCTACCTGTATGATGCCTGTAATGCACCTTGAAACTATAAGCTGAAACAAAACCTTTATCGCAGCCCTCATAATCACAATAAAAGCTAAATTGACCAGAATGGATTTTTTGATGTGTTTTTAAATTTCCTTTAGTCTTGTAAGCACGATTGCATCCATCAATATTACATGCAAAAGGCTTCTCGGAAGTTCCACTGGATGATGCCTCTGTAGTCTCCATTTATTCTAAACAAGTAAATAAAAAGGTTTCAAAGCTTAGACATGTCATAAACATTTTTTTAGAATGACAACACGTAACACATGTATATACAACTTTTATCAATATAATATGTTGTTCTATCTAAAACTATTAGCTTAACATATATATAAGCCAGCACAAACTCATTCCGTAACCACAAAAAAATGTCCTATTAAATTTTTTATTTCCACCTTTACATATAGAAATTCTGATCATGTAACCACAAACTGATTTTCCATTTAAATTAACAATAGACATGAATACAAAATTATAATAAACAAATAGATATACAATTCAAGGAAGTTTCAAATCATTTAAAACATTTTCTCAAAACTAACCACAATCATTAAAAACTATAACATGATAAGATAAAAATAAATCTATGTAAAACCTTCAACTCAAAACATAGACGGCCAAAGTGAACAATAGCAGCATTTGGTGTGTATTCATAATTTTCTTGTTGCCTAATAAAAATCAAATGCTATGATTGGACATGTGATCTCAAATAAGTTAGTGTTGATATTGCATTTGCCTTGTGCAGTTAGACAAGAGATATTATTTGCTGGTTTTATAAGGAAATAAGGTGATTATTATTTGTTTATTGCAAATAAATTGAATTACTGATTACTGCAAATAAATTAAAAAACAATTTTTTTGCTTTCTTTCCAATGACGTGTTTTTTACTTTGATTAAGTTTGGATTTAAATTCTCTAAATTACAATGATTTTTTTAGACATATGTATTTCTATATCTCTTGAATCTCCTAAAGGCTCTGGTGCCAGAAAAAACACCTTATACCTGTATTTTTGAGTGATCTTACAACAGAACTGACCCATTAAAATGTTGTTGGCATAGTTAATTGGAGTTTTGAAGGTGAAAAAATTGACCACCACTACCAATAATACCACAGAGATATGTAGCATGGCAGATTTGTTGTACAAAATCTTCCAATGTTTTTACCAGTTTTTTTGTATTATATATATTAATTTTCACATCATTGTCTTTGATACTGCATATATATCCTGGTCCTATAGAAGATTTATTGGTTAACACTTTATCCCAGTGTAAAAAGCTAAAAATGTATATTTTAGAATACCCAAGTATCTCCTGCTACTTCATCCTATATCTTAGATCTCTTTACTATAAAGAAAATGGATTTCTCATAGATTCTCCTTAAAAACTCCTTAAAAACAAGTACTCCTCTAAAACCTACAACACAAAGAAAACCCTGAGAACTTCAAAAATCCAAAAAAAAAACAAAATAAATGGTTGTTTAGGTATCCCAAGGGATCAGGTTTGACATTAAAATATCAAATTTGTCTGATTTTTCAATATATAATGCTTGAAAATTCCTAAATCAAAATCAAATTTTGTATATATAATTTGTGATTTTGAGACTGAAATTGCACATTCACTGTTTCTCACAGATCTGATTCTATTTATACACCAGGCTGATAAAATAGTTCCTCAGACATCAGTAGAGAAAATATTACCAGTTTCCATTACATATTAACAAGGTGCAGATACCTTCATAATGGTGACACACCCAATTTCGTTGTTTATTTACATTTGAAAAAACGAAAGTTTTTTCAAATGTAAATATGCTACTTGGCCTGTGACCATAAACCATGCTAGGTTTTAAAGCCTATTAAATGACTCTTTTTAGTTGCAAAAATAACTTTTAGGACACAATAAAAACTTAGAACATTAAAACAGATCTAGTCACTAAGTTTGCACAACATTAAAGCAGTTAAATGGAGGTAACCAACAACATTTTTTAAAATAAAATTTGTGACGAAACGATTTCAAAATATATAATAAATAAAGTAAAAATTCTAATTATCATTTTTATTTCTTTGATTTATCTCTATTTTTCTAAGCAATAGGTCATTTTCTTTACCATTTACTATTTCCTTTACCAGCAAACAAACAAAATTATTATAAAAAAGCATGACATATTATAACCAAAATAAATAAAGGAGCTACAGTGGTTGATAAAAAAAGAAAAACGAGGAGAACAGTACTATTCTATATACACCTGGGAGTTATTGTATGCAGATGATTTGGTTCTCATAGCAGAGTCGATGGAAGAATTAGTTGAAAAGTTTGAGAAGTGGAAGAAAGGACTAGAAGAGAAAGAGCTAAAGGTAAACACAGCAAAGTCATGATTAGTAGCATTGCAGCCAAGTGTGACCTTGTAGTTGGAAAGTGGCCTTGTGGAGTTTGCAGGAAAGGGGTTGGTAATAACTCAATTTTTTGTCAAACTTGCAAGCATTGGGTACATAAGAAGTGTAGTAGTATTAGTGGAAGATTAAGAGCTGACATTCAGTTTGTATGCAAGCGTTGCAAAGGTGAGATTATAGAGAATGAAGTATTTCCAGCTTTAATGATGTACAACAGTGGCTCGTTAGAGATAGTTGAGAACTTCTGTTACTTAGGTGATATGTTGGGCAGTGAAGGCAGTTGGAAGAAGTGTTACTTGCAGGATAGGTTCTGCTTGGAAAAAGTTCAGAGAGTTACTTCCTTTGTTGACTAGCAGAGTCCTGTCAATTGAGGTAAAAGGTAGGTTGTATGAGGCCTGTGTAAGAAGTGTTATGTTGTTCAGTAGTGAGACATGGGCAGTGAAGCATGAAGATCTTGATCGTTTAGAAAGGAATGATATGAGAATGGTTAGGTGGATGTGTAACGCCAGTCTGAGAGACAGAAAGAGTTCAGATGAGCTAAGAAGCAGGCTAAGTCTCTGTAGAATTAAAGATGTTATCCAGATAAGAAGATTGAATTGGCTGGGGCACTTGGAAAGAATGGAGGAGGATAATTGGGTAAGAAAGTGTAGAGACTTGATAGTTCCTGGGGCAAAACCCAGAGGCAGACCGAGAAAGACTTGGCAGGAGGTTATAAGGACAGACTTGACACAGAGGAAGTTGAGTTTAGATCTAACACAGTCTAAATCAGATTGGAAGATGGTCATTAATATACCCCGTCCAACCCAGCATGGAAAACGGACGTTAAGCCGAGAATGATGATGATGATGATGATGATGAAAAGAGATTGTAATATATTTTTAAATTAAATATATATGACAGGTTGATTTATTTCTTCTATACCTAATGCTGGCTAGCATAAAGGTGGGAAGCTGGGAAAGTTAAGACTATAACGTACTCAGTCAATGACCTGAACATTGTGTTCAGTATTTTAAAGAAAAAAAAATTTTCTGCACTCACAAAGAGTTAATTCACATGTGAAAGAATTGTCATCAACACGGCAACCATTAATCAATGCGAAAAAAAAAAAGCACAAACCAATTTCCTTGTGACGAATTCTCCAGTGGATAAGACAAACCAGGGACCACAATGGGTACCCCTGTACAAAAGATACTGGGAGAACGCTGCCACTAGGCACATGCTACTGCCAATTCGTCCAAAACGAATTTTAAATGTTTTCCGAAAGGGATCAGTCTTGGAGCTTTTAATTGTCATGGTAAGGGTACCATTACATGAAGAGAGGCAAAAATCAGATGGGGATAGGTGAATTTTTGAATCAAATGTTATTTTTGATGGGCAAACATACTCTGATACTCCTAAAAGGCCAAAATATGCAAACAAAACTAGGCATTTCAACATAGCTTTATCAGAAGGTGTAAATCTGGATTTATAAATAAATGTTAACATTTCCTGTAAGTGGGATGGTGTGATGGGTGTTCCAGCATGGCTAACCTAAAAGAGGTTCCAAAGTTGTGGGATATACCTTTTGTATAAAAATTATAACAAATAACATTGTGTAGTTGTGTTGCTCTTTATGCGTATATTGTTGTTGATTATACGGAAACATAGTATTTCTCACCAAGATACTTAGATTTTCCTGTGTTATGCCTGTGCCAATTTGGGGATGTCAGGCTTCCTAAGTCAGCCAAAAAAATGGACAGATACACGTGTGTGGCCTGTTGATTATATCATTACTAATTATTACTTGATGCTATTATTAATTTATAATATTATTATTATTATTTATATTGAAGAATAGAAGAGAATAATGAGATGTGAGGAAGTAATGCCGTGGGAGACATTCACAATTGCAGTGCGGCCAAGATGTACATGTCATTGTGAGTGTGTCATACCATTAAAGTGAATTATGATGAAGAGAATAATGAAATATGCCGTGGTAGAGATTCAAGCTTGTCGTACCATTGAAATGCATATGTAATGCCATGGGAGACATTCAAGCTTGTCGTTCCATTGAAGTGCATATGATGAAATTAATGCCGTGGGAAATATTCAAGCTTGTCTTACCATTGAAGTGCATTATGATGAAATGCCGTGGGAGAAACTAACAATGGAGTGTGGCCTAGATTACATGTCATTGTGAGTGGGTCATAACATTGAAGAGCACTATGATGAAGAGAAGAACGAGATATGTCATGGGAGACACTCACAATGGAGTGCAGCCAAGACGTGCATGTCATTGTGAGTATCTCATACCACTTAAGTGCATATGTCGGTGTTAGTACTGTTTTTCTATCTGCACATGTATCTGTCCTGCCTGCTATTGTTTAATCTTATTGCCTGGCATCCCAATCCATGCCCCGAATATACAATTGAGTTCCAATACGAAGGATGTTGTATAAATTTATTTCATAATACAATGTTCTCTACTATTATGTGTTTTTACTGAGGAACCCGGACAATGTTTTGCAATCCAGGGTTAGGGTTAGGTTATTTTTGTAGGAATTCCATTGTCCCAATATGAATAGAATGAGTTGGTCACATGTCGTGTAGGCTACTTTTGTAGGAAATCCATTGTCATAATACATAGCACGCGTTGGTCACGTAGATTACTTTCATAGGGTAGATTACAAGTAGATTACTTTCATAGGGATTCTCACATATTGCAGGGGGTATTCTAAAGTTGCTCCGTTTCATTGCTTCATGATGGCTGACAATGTAATGCCCTCTGGTAAGAACGAAACATGTGTAAATGGCGTCTTCGTATTGAGTCAGTAGTTTTCTTTCGAGAAAAGGCCAGTAAAGTAGTTTTTCTATAGTTTTGCAGCCATATAGCTCTTTTAACTTAGTGGGGTAGTAGTTGCAAAGGCCATTGATTTAAAACAGCCTGGCTTTATCAGAAAGATGTCTGGCATTCATTAGAGGTTCTATATTTTTTATGCTAGTACATATCATGCTTCAAGTTAAAACTTCATGGTCTCTGTAGCTATAGTAGGATATTTTCATCCACCAGGGATGGACTAAATAAAGTTTAGCTAGTATAGCTAGCTGGCTAGCTATAAATAGAATAAATAGTGTTATTGAAACGAAATGAAACTAAAATGATTTAATACTGAGTAAGATAAAGATTGAGTCACCTAAGTAAATAAGTTAGGCATACAAAACATACGAAAATGTCATGGTCTAAGAGAGCTATATGTACCACCACTGTAGCAACCACCACTGATCCACAAAAACTTATACTGCAGTGCGGACCAAATTTTGATCAGGCAAATTAACGAAAAAAAATTTCCGCAAGTTTGTCTGATCTCTTTCCCTAAACCCTAACATTTCTTATTACCTGAAAAGCTGTCAAGAGTAGGATAAACGCGGCATAAGACAGAAAAGAATACTAAAATATAATTAAAGGGATAATTAAAAAAATACCAGAAAAGAAAAGTCTCAAAGAGAAAATTAAGAAATAACAAAAACACCGTGGTGGAGCGTTTCCCGAAACGGCAAAGTTACCGTAAAGTTTGCAAAACCGACTCGACGTTTTCGTCATTAGCGGCAGGTTGTTTACAAGGTTAAAACTAATAAAAAATGTTAACCCGACTGTGTAAGAAAGATGGCGCATGATTTTGTTAGCCAGGTAAATTAGCTATATTATAAACTAAACACAGCTTGTTATTTGTGAAAATAGTATAAAAACCTAAGTTATAACCTGGTGATCCTGTGTTTTAGTTAATAACCTATCTATTGTACCTATCTGTTAATTTAGTCCCAGATAGATAGCTAGGATAGATGTACATATTTTACATTGATTGCTAGCCTACCAGAGTTTATGGTAACATCCACTTACCCATATTGAATCTTAGTCGGAGAATTAGATAGATATTTTATTTATCAATAGCAGTTATATGCAATCAAAATAAAAAAGAACGTAAATATAAAGAAAAAGAAAATTAATATAATAATTAGTCAGGGAAACAAAATTAAAATACATAATGCTATTGAAGGGAGACCATACCTAATAGCATAAAGCTAAGACAAAGGGTATGGCCACCCTTGGACAATTACAGTAAACGGTATTGAACCTTCTTGATCTTATGCACAATGTGTGAGTTATAACTATTAGTAAGAGTTTATGACCATTCTACGTTCTCGGCACATAAATATTTCAATATATACGAAACCAATATATATACAGAAGAATTAAATGTGATGCTTCCTTTAAGTTTATCTAAAAACGAGAAAGAACGTCCAATCCCAAACAGTACATCCAATTAAGCAAACTTATCCAAAAGCATCTAAACCACCTAAATCATGGAAACACATTTAACTTGTCCTAAACAGCAAAATCTTCCATTTAAGGAAATTTATCGAAAAGCATTCAAACCACCTGTTCCACATACAGATGAAATTGTTAAATGAATTTAGGATTTAGATGATTTTAGAAAAATCTTCATGTTTGGACAAAATTACTATGGACACAACCTGTTTCCCTGTGAATCAAAAGTACTGAAAGTCAGCACAATAGTGCCAATGTTCGACGGCTAAAGGCCAGCAAAATTCTGTAGACTCATAATGAAAATGAGGTTGACAAAACCTTAGAGATTTAAAGGCACTGCACAGGTCGGCACACTAAAATCTTCTTCACTCTGGACATTTAAAATACAAAATTTACCTCAACTAATATCTTTTGCAGATATGTTATTGTTCTTCCTATTTATTAACAACTTTGACTTGGTTTCCCATAGAAGAAAAGGTTGATTTTTCAAGGCCTGAAATAACTTAAAATGCGGATTTTGCGTAAAATCAAAACAGACAAAAGTGGTGTTTCTTTTTTCTACAATAAACGATGTAATAAAAACTTAATTTTTTGTTCTCCTTTTTTATCCTATACATCTGTTAAAACAAGGCTAGTTCTGCCAACATTATAAAAAAGACATGCCAACCTTGGCACACATATAGGGCATAAAAAAAGCTGTCATAATGTATCACAGCTTTCAGGTAGGCAAGGTGAATTCACGGGTCTGCATTATACAGCTTTTATTTTCAGGGGGAAATCCTACAAATAATAAATATTTTCATAAATAGAACAAAAACAAATGTTATGTTAAATGATAATGAATAGGAAGAACTTTTATCATTTATATCCTTGTTGATTTTTCTTGTTTATTTACTCCTTAAGGTTACTATAAAGGAAAAAACTCACTTGATGAGTAGTCTCAGAAAAACCCTTATAATTTATCAATACTTTTATTTATTTTATTTTTTTTCTGAATGTTTGATGAAAGACTTTTTTGATGGTGTTATTTTCGTAAGATGTTAATTTTCCAAAATGAAAATATAATGAATTAAACACACACCATTTTTTTTTCACTGTACGTTTTAAAATGGCTTCTTTTTCCGAACACGTGGTCGCAGACTTCTCGTTTTTGCACTATTACATTCAGCATAAATTAAATTCAAAAAGGTTCCCGGTTTTTTTTTGGTAACAACGTTGTTATGAAATTATTTGTAATTATATATAATCATTCAAAAAATTGCATATTATTTTTTTTCTATCGTCATAATTCGCTAATCAGTAATTTATACAAAAAAATCCGGGAACCTTTTGTGCATAATTTATTCAGCTTTCCATTAACGAAAATTTCAATGAGCCAATAGGAAGCTTTCGGAAAAAGAGACCACAAACATAAAGGGATGTTCCAAATATTTTTATGGAATATAAAATATGTCATTCGAAAGAGAATTTTTTTTTCTATATGTCATGAATTTTTTGCAAAAAACCTAAAAAAAAAAATTGTTTCCTTTACAGTAACCTTAAAACACGGACAATATAGACCTGAAATAAATTTACCCTTATTTCAGCATTTGAATTAACAAATTGCGATTCGCAATCCATTTTGTTTTTGCATATCAAATTTACCTACTAAACATAAATTTCCCAGATCAAAGGTAATATCTTAAAAATTTCTTACATCACACATCTTCATTAAAAAATGATAGAAACAAAGTTTGTTTCTCTACACAATCATGTATATAACTTAAACAACATCAAATTGTACGAAACTAACAATGCCAAATTTTCTAAAATTGTCAAAACTCGAGTAAATCCATTGGCAGGAAAGTTTTTGCAGATTAGTGCAATTGTTTAATTCAAACCCTAAAATTTACTGATGATTAAAAAGATCAAGCATCCAGAAATAAATACTGATCAGTTGGTAGATAGGAACTTTTCTTTTTGTTATTCCTTTGACTTGATTTACCAGTAAACCAAATTATAATGAATGCACATTTTAAAATTAAATATGGTAAGAATTAGTAGAATGATAAAATATTTTGAACTTTTGGTAAATGTAAACTGGGCCACAACGTTTAAAACTTCAGGTTCTGTGAAATAACATCATTTAACAGTTCTGACTTAAATACATCTTTTTTGTTATTGCAATGCTCTTATTTGAGAATTGCAGAAAGGAATGTCTCTGATCAAGAGGCAAGTGAGATTTTTTTTGTTATAAATTTTAGAAAAGAATTTTTTTGATATTTCCTTCACATGTGTTTTAAGTTGGGTTACTGCCATTAACATACTAAATTTTCATGCCATGAGATTGAATATTTTTTTTGGAAAAAAAAGATTTTTGCTGATAGTAAGAGCCTGATCAGAAAGTGAAGTAAAACGCAAAGACATTGATGTTTCTCAATGATTTGTGATATTTGCTTGGTTTTTAGTGATCTTGATGACATCTTCAACAACAAGACAAGGTTAGTCTCACACTTTCTTTGCTTGGAATGTTTTATGTTTTCTTGGTGTTGGGTTTTCTCATCTTTTTGATAATTCTTATTTGTGTCTATTCTTTTATTAAGACAATGATAAAGTTTAACTAAATGTATGTGGGATTCATTAAACTGCATACCTATTAACTAGACTATCCAGGGTTGCCACGAGCCTGCAAACCTAAGAAACCTTGAAGAGCCTTGAATTTAAAAAGTGTGCCTGAAAAAGCTGGAAAAAACTTAAATTTTTGACAAGCTTTTAAGATAACCTAGAAAACTAAATTGTGACAAGCCATATTTTTTGAGTATTGTATTGATTACAACGAAAACTTTTATTATATGTCCTTGAATAGCTAGAGTGTACATTGCTCACTTTAGCTGGATGGTTATCCGATGAAAAATCAGCTACTTTATTCAGGAAAACTTTCACAAGTTCAAAAAAAACTTTCCAAAATCCTCAAGTTGAAATATTCACAGTATCTAAAATTTGAAATTATTTGCAAGATAAACTCTTGCAATTTAGGATTTCGAATTGTTTTCTGAGAAAAAATTTAAAAGGAGTTTCACTTTGGTTTTTATATGAAAGTTTTATTTAGTTTTTATATTTCTGGGAAGATAAAATTTAAATCATGTTAAAGTTATAAAACATTATCTTCTTAGCGCGAGTCAAATTGACTAAAAAAAGGTTTTTCCTAAATTTTATCAGGATACTCAAATACCATAAAATCGCCAAAAATTGTTGAATGGCAACTCATTATTGGATTGAAGGTTTTATCTGTTTAATTGTTTGCTTCCCACTAGTGCACTACCACTTGCAAGATATTGATAGAAATGTTCTAAGAAAAAAGGGGAAGGGATGTCACTCCTTGTGCTGTAAATTTTTATAATAGATAGACAAACTGTTTTTTAGTATAACTAGATAGTTTAATCAGGATGTGGGGTCGGTAATCTTGTTTATACAACACGATAAAACTTTAAAACAACTTTTTATATTTTTATTGTGATAAAAATACATTTTTTGTCTAAAGGTGGAATAGATAAACCTGAGATGAATCAAAGAAAATGTCTCGTGAAATATTTAGTTCATAGAATTCTTTACAATAAGCATCGTCCAAATTTTTATGAGAAACGTGAATTTAAGTAACAAAAGGCTGAAATTATATTGTTTCAACTGCAACTTTCGAGATATTTTAACAAATTAAAAGAATTTTGCATGAAAACCATTTAAGGAGGCATTTGTAACATTGATGTGCTGTAGTCTTAATTGTACATTACTTTTGTTTTTAATTTGTTCAATAATCTTTCATTTCTTACTTCATGGAAGTAAGCAAATAAAATTCTGAAAAACAAACATCTATCCTTTTAAAATACTATTCATAAAATCAAATTCAAGATTTAAGTAGCAGACCATACAACCCCCTTGCAACTGTAGCTATGAATACAAAAATGTAAAAAAAATTAGGCATTTCCAGGGGGTTGCTTAAGTGATCATAGGATTTTTTAAATTATTCATGCAGAATAGGATATAACAAGACAGGTGATTTTGGAAGTTGAAATAACTCTTTGTAAATGTTTTCATAATCTTTTTTGATGTTTAAGTAAAAGAGAGAACAAGAGATGAGTTTAAAAAATAAGTTGTTGGAACCATGTTGTAAAAAACTGTGTAGTGCCCCCCATGTGTGGCTGTAATGTTTTATAAGAACAGTACAAGTCATACAGTATAGACCTGTGGATAATTAAAATAGTTAGAATGATAGAAAGGACAAATTACAACGAGATATATAGCCTGCTGACTAAAAAAGCTTTCTTTTGTATACATTGAAAATATTAGTTTTGTTTTCTGAGTATATAGCTTATAATGAAAGTATTAATCTGCTTTATAAATAAGTTATGTCGCACATACAACAAGACAGATTGTTCCATAGAGATGTTTGTCCACTTAGATAGGAAATACTTGTCAAAGAATGTGTACTTTTTGTGGTGGTTGTTTGTAATTATTCAAATTAAAGTTTTTTCGAGTCATTCCAACTTATTGGGAATATTTTTATTTTGATCTGTTTGTGTAGTAAGACTTTCATTGGCCTTAAAGTTCAAGTGTTGATATAATGTGTGTGGATTATTAGTTTCACAACAACAAACGTATTCTTCAGTTAGTTTATCTAATAAAATAAAATAAAAATTAGCAACGATTAAAAATGTTTGCTGTTAAAAACAACTACATCGTCCTATGCAATGAGGTAATATTGATTTGTAAGCCCCTCATTAAGATTCATATCAAATTTCTGTTTAATTTTTAAGTTGTAGATTTGTGAATAACAGTACCGTGTGCAGATAATTTTTTATTTTGTTATTACTGTGTATGTTACGTACACATATTTCTAGCTTATATGCAATGGAAATACTGTTTTTGTTTTAGAACGATCAAGTGCTTATATCGAAGATGAGTGACGAAAAAGAACGGCTGCTAGACACCGACGGAGATATTGTAAGGCTGGTTTTGACTTATTTTTCTGTACATATTCATGACTTGAATTTCGTTTTAATTTAATTGCGCTTTCTGTCGCCTATTTTCACTTTGAGTTCTTATATAAAAAACACGATTTTAGGTACAGAAAAAAATTATGAATTATCTAAATTGATAAATTAAAAGGGCTCCTGCTGAAATCATTATTAAGGCATAAAAAGCAAGGCTGTAAATTTTTAAAAGATCCTTTAAAGTTAGGAAGCATCCAGCCAGAACCCAAGAAGTATGTTTGTTATAAAAAAACATGTAGCCTCATTATACCCATACACGAAATAAGTCACGTTAAAATATTACCACTAACGTCTTTGAGAGAAGCCTTACAACGTTTCATGACTCTCACAGCATTTGATGACTCTCATAGCGTTTGATGACCCTCATAGCGTTTGATGACCCTCATAGCGTTTGATGACTCTCATAGCTTTTGATGACTCACAAAAGAAAACGATCTACTTAAAGAATTACATAAACGTGTTTTTCAGTCTACCCAAACGAATAAATTAATTTTCTTGCAGTAATAATTTGTGTTTTGATATGTCTGAATTCCACTAGTATTTTTAATTTTTTTTGGCAGGGATACAAAAATAAAGGTTCAACTAATGATAATGAACAAGATTTATCGTCTGCCGTAAAATTAATCAAAGAACAATCAGAGGTACTGCAGCAACTACGAAGTAAACTAAAAGAGGAGCAGCAGAAAAACAAAGCTTTCGAAAGTAAACTTCAAAAATTACAAAACGACTTTGAAAAATTAAACTTCCTTTATACGGGGCTTGCAGACGCGAAAAATGAAGAATTGGAAAAATTACAAAATACATTTGAGGTACAAAAAGAACTTCAAGCATCCGTTGTGGATGAGCTGCGTTTTCAAATGCAAAGCATTCGTAATAAATTCGACACTAGCCGAAATCACTTAGTTGAGAATGGTGCGACATCTCCGTCTAAACTACCTCCATCCAATCCGAAGTTGGTGGCTTTAAGCGAAGACTCGCCTAAAAGAGTACTTCGTAAAAATTCCGATGATAGCACTGGTACGACTGGCTCTAGTCCGTGTTTATTATCGCGACTAAATACGATTCATCGAGGAGAGATCGTGTGGAGAATCAATGGATTCACTAAAAAGCTAAAAAAAATTCAGTCCGGTAGTTACGATGACCCGAGCCGATCTGAACCATTCACAACCGGTCCTTTCGGTTACCGGCTTTCTCTTTGGGCTTACTTGAACGGACGAGGAAAGGGCGATAAGAAATGTTTATCACTTTATGTTCGAGTTATGGCGGGCGAATTCGATCCTGTTCTTAATTGGCCGATCAAACCGTGTTATACATTTTACTTAATTAGTCAAGATAGTGATAGTAACAAACGATTAGACTTGGTGCGAGTGCGTGATCTATCGATAAAACATAACGGTATATCGCGTCCACATAAAGATGACAAATCGATTATAGTAGGTTTTGATGATTTTATCGTGCACGAGGATATCGAGAAAAAGAACTTTTTGCTTGATGATTCGTTATTTATCAAATGTGTGGTAGAAGTACCACAGTCGTTTTAACACGAACATTTTTTCATACGTGGTTGTGTGGAATTAAAACCAAACGAACGCTAGTCGTTTGACTCGTACAAAACTTTGTCGTCTTCTTGAATTAACCTCCGAAATTTTACTTAAACATTTAAGGTCTTTCTGCATACGATTTCTCGCTTTTTTGCCTTTCAATCCTCGCAAATACTTTTTTGATCAGCCAATCCAACTTTGGTTGGGTGTTAGCTAGAAATATCAGGATTGTGTGACGTTTATTGTACAATGACAAAAGAATTAAACTAAAAGAATAACTTTAGGGGTGTTTTTGATTGTTTTTATAATTGTGGAATTATACAACTTTAAATGCAGACTCCTTTTTAATTCAAATTTTTCAAATTTATTATTTTAGAGGTCTGCGACTGAAGTTGTATATTGGCGTATTTAATTTATTTATTGCACTAATTGATAGTGCTCTTTTTACGATAATAATTTTTTAACCTTTTTCTTGTAATTTTTGTAATATATTCAGTCGATATTTCTTTTCATGATTCATTTATCAATGAAGACTGTAATGAACAAAATCAGAAAATCATAAAAAGTCTTATTCCCCTTTAAAAGTAGCATTATTTCAAGTTGCCACATCTTAAATCTCCTAAAAAACCTAAAATTTAAACTAAAGGTATTGATTCCTAAAACCTCCTAACCTAGCTTTTTATTTCGTAAAAAGTTAAAGTTGTGGACTCCTTAGTATTCGGAACTTTTTCCTTAAATTTCCTTTAACGTGACTTTGTACAAATGTATGCCATTTTAAAGTTTGTAGTCTCGAGTGACCCTCAAAAGTGTGCATTTGCCAGAATTTTGTTACATCCTCCAATCTTCTCTTTCTTTTTAGAAAAATCTCAAATGTCTTCCAATCAATATAAAAAAATTGTGAAGTCCTTATAGTCTTGATAAACGTTAACGTTAATCGAATAATGGCAGAAAAAAAATGTCAAAAGTAGTAGGTGGTGGAAAAAACCTTTAAATGAGTTACTTTTTAATAATTGACAATCTGAAAAATCTGCTTTGATTAATTTTAGAGAAGAAGCCAATTTCGCATTTATTTTACCGTTTCAAAAGTATCTGCAACTATGCAACATAATCCAAAATATTGACATGGTGTCGAATCTTAATATTATCAATGTGCTATTGTCATGCCATCGGGATTATCGCTTTTTCAATGCTTTTTGTCTTTTATCACTTCGTCGATATAAAGAAACGGCAATCCAAAATGCTTATAATTTTGATGGGGTTGTAAATCCTGGAAGTTTGTTAGCTCTAAAGAAACACTAACTTCTGTGGTAGAGCGTCACGTCAAAAATAATCCGCCGGCGTCACAAAAATAAATCTTGCCTGGTTTTTCTTTCATATTAATTTATTTACCAGTGACTTTCTTTTCTTGACACACAAAAAACAACTACTTTTTTGGTACACATTGGTATTTAGCGCTGGTTAAAACGAAAAAAGAACAGTATTGAGCTATCGAATTTTTATTAGATGCGCTACTAAAAGCGTATGCGCTTAATTTTCGCGCTTGCTTGCAGGGCAGAATCCGAAAAGAAAATTTCTTTCCCGAAATCTTTAAAATCGGAAAACATGTCGGTAAAAATTACATCTCGCGAGTATTGATTTTGGTGGATGATTCTTTGTAAATAGTTTTGCGAGTATTGATTTTTACGAAATAATGTAGCTATATAAAATGTTTTTTTCAATAAAACATTCACAAATACATGCGACTCTGTGAAGCTAACGAATTATAGGGCTTTTGAAAATAGTACCTTGAATATGTAGTGGGTAGATAATTTCGTAAAATAAATACCGGCGAAAATTAATAAAACTCTTTCGCACAGTAAAAAGTAATTCACAAGTGCCGCTTCGATGCGAGGCGTCGCATAAAAAAGAGCGGGGGCTCCTGATCTTGTTTAAAATTCACACTTTTCAAAAAAACATAGTCGGAAGATTAAGACATATGCCCTTTACAAAATGATAACCCTTATGACACGCCCTGCTTGTCACCAGCACTGAAAGAATCAGTGCAGTACATGGGTACGTAATGTGGAGCTTAGGTGTAGGTCACAACAAGGTTTACTTCAATAAGCAGAAAGAATGCTCAGCAATAATTCTGACTGGCAACTACCTCAAACTTAACGTTAAATATCACCGAGACGCTTTGGTAAATCCGCCGTAAAGGTGGAAATTCGAATTATTCTTTAAATTCAACGAAGTAAACAAAAATGTACAGACTCTTTTAAACACGCCTTGTAGGAGATTGATTTTCAACGGTCGCTGTTGTAATCATGAGGCCAAAATTGGTCTAAAGAAAAAAAGCATGTTAAGAATGATAATTAAAATGACGTGCCTGCGCCACGCCAGAAATACCAAATGGGCTAATTCACTCCGCGTATTTTCATTCTCGCATTTTTTTATACTCTATGGTAAGCAACATCTTACGAGCAACATAAGTCTCATATCCCTTTAAAATAACAGAGTAAAGTAAATCATATAGCAGCAAGGTTAATTAAAACAGAAGTTTGATTTCCATTAGCGCGTCAACCTAACTGAGCAATCCAACATGTGATAGTCAACCAATAAGAAACATTGAAGGCTGCAAATCTAGAAATATAAGCAACATTGAGGCTTAGCCAAAATTTTGTGTTTTTTTAAAAATGTGTGTGAAAAAAATGTAATTTTGCTTCACACTTTAATAATCTTTTTTCCCATCTACTTATTGTAGCATTGAGAAAAAAATTACAGAAGGTCTCAGATACTTTAAAAACATAAAATTTAAAATTAAAAAAATTACTTCATCATACAGGTTTAAAAAGTTTAAAAAGTAACATTCCGTCGTAAAGTCGTGGTCACGCTTTACGCGAATATCTAGCGCTTTTTCGGCTTAAAGTCGCTGTCGTAATCAGAAAAAGTGTGTTTAACTTTGGTGCGTTTTAGCCGTTTCTTTTTAAGTTTCTTGTGACGTTCGTCGGTAGAACTCTCTGTAAAACTGGAATCGCTATCACTACTACTAATATCACTCTCTTCATCACTGCTAGATAAATACTTTCGCGGTTTTTTTTTCGTTGCCTTTTTAACTTTTTTTTCTCGATTATACTTCTCCTCATCATCAGACGGAATGTGCTGAACACTTTCAGACCTCTTTTGCTCGATCTTTTTTGAAAGCACTAACCTGCCATTTTTCTTTGGCACTTCACCGTGGATACTGTTTTTTAAAGATTCCCTGTTCACGCTATCATCATGTAATCTCCTCCACACATTCTTTTCACGAGAGTTATCGATAAACTTAGATGACGCAGACGATATTTCATTGTTAGCATTTACGCCTTTTGTGTTTTCCTCATCTGCAATGTTTGATGATGTGGATCGTTTTATAACCGCAAGGCTTTTTACTTTTTTCTTGGGACTATCACTGCAGCCTCCATCGTTGAGCTCATTAAATCCATCGTGTCCCCATTTTTCGACAGTTCTAACTTTAATAGGTTTCTTTCTCTCAGTCTCCTCCAGTTCATCCGCGTGAAGGCCTTGAATTTTGCGTTCAATTTTCGGTGTTCTTTTTTTCTTTTTTAGACTTGTTTTATCTTCATTATGTTGATTCAAATTATCCAAAATTATTTTTTTGATGCTCACTTTTCTTGTGACAGGTTTTTGGACGTCATTGGACCTGCTGATTGTTTTTACCACACGTCTTCTTTTATTTGAACATTCTTCTTCACTTTCACTTTCTTCACTTTCGCTTTCGGTACTACTTATTCGTATAGTGCTGCTCTTTTTCTTTTTTATTTTTTTCGCAATTTTTAAGTCCTCCCTATAAATCGATTTAAAACCATCATGTCCCCAAAGCTCTGGGTCTTTTTCTTTTTCTTCCATCAATTTTTGAGTCCACTTACCAAATATCGGCACTTTATCGCGTGTCGAGCGGATTTGTTGAGATTTTACATGAGCTGATTCGCGGTCACAATACATTGACCCTCCGTATTTTGCATTTTTTTCATCTATACTAGCGCTCCTTGATTTTAATGAGGCAACCTGAAACAGTATAAACCATTATTACCTGACTGATACAAAAAACCAGTTAGTATGAACAAATCCGATGATTTAATTGATTTACGGCTTATTTTAACATGTATGAAGCTATACTAACCGGTTTTGGAAGCCATCATTAAAATGGTGAAATAAAAACGTAAACAAATAAAAAACATTTTCATAGCACACAAAAAATATAAAAGTGGCTCACTTAAACCATCTTTTCGTTTCAATTCACATAAACAATGATTCGAATTTGTTTTGCGTACTTACAAAATTTTAAAATAGAACGATCTTGAATTCAAAAATTATCAAAATCGAACATGCATTTTTTTTTCTTGGTGGCTTGGATATAGCAACTTAAATATATAGCATACCCAAGGTCAAAAGTACAAACCGAGGTTATGTGCCCTTGACCTTTGTATTTTACAGCACAACATCGAAACCGGTCAGTATCCGTTTAGAACTAAATTTATAATATTCTGTAATGATCGTTGTCTCTATTTCTTGTATTTTTTATTGTAAGTGTATAATACATTAACGCTACAGATAGTTATGGTTCAAATAAACATTGCTGTCTGTTAGACGCCCCATCCCTTCAATATTATTTTTTCAATAAACACACATTTTAATGTTTATGCAGCAAGAGATGAATGAAGTTTAAAATACTCTCCTTTTTATAACATCAACTTCCCCAAAAAGTGTTTATTCCAAAACATTACAATATGTACATTATGCATCGAAAAGCTGTATCGCATTTTAACATATTTAAAAGGATGCCGTCTATCTAATTACCAAATTGGTCATGATGAAAGACATGTAACTTGATTCAAAAGAGCAAGCCTTATTTCAAAACATGCATTATTATTAAAAAATATATTTACTAAAACGTGTGTCAAGATATGACCTACCATAATACAATGGGATCTATTATATAAAAATAGGGTGCTAAAATATGGAACTAAAAATAGTGTTTACTTTACCTGTCTTTTCTTTTGTAAACGATATTGATCCCACATTTCATCTTCTTCTTTTAAACGATTATGAACAGTAGTATGCTATAAATGTTAAATAAATGTTAAAGCTCCCATGACAAAAGAGTCAATTTATAAATTGACTGGATATTTGTTTGAATTTAACAAATATGTACTTATACTACGGATATAAGACAAATCTGTTCGCTCACTCATTACATTTACTTGAGCTAACTTTCAGTATATCATAAGTGGGGTATGCCAAAAAAACAAATAGTCTTAGAAATATTGGAAGTACCATGTACTTTCAAATAAAAACCCATGTTGATGTTTTTTTTACGGAAACTGTATGCTTTTTGGTTGCTTTGCAAACTTGGTCTAACAAAAGTTTTTATGCTGTTCCAAAGTCTTCTAGTTGGCTCAAAGGAAATTATATAATTGCTTTTTCTTAGTTCTGATAAAATATTTCTTACCAATGTCATACTAAGTAAACTACTATAGGGTCAAATCAAATCATTAAATTTTGGCTTTATTTTCTTAATGGTGGTTATAAAACATCTTTACAAAATACTCCTCTACAACATGCAGCACAAACTTATATTGCATGTCAATATTGTGGACAGGTTATTTCACAACTTTGAGGGGAGTTATCTGGAAAAGTTGAAACTTGTGAGCAAAATAAATATTTTCTTAACGCACACAATAATTTGAGTTGATTTAGATAAACTTTTTTTGTCAAAGAAGACAAGTTTTAATAATCACAATCTTGCTATATTGAAGAAGAACTACTTTGTTCATCACTAACATACTGCCAAACAGTGAGCGGGATTCGATTATATATTTTTTGCGAAAGTATACCATCTTTCCAACCTTATGCCAACGCCACGCTATTAGCTACGGACTTGAAAATTGGTGTGGGGGCCTGGAAACATGGTTCTATCGGCCAGTACCGTGTATTGCAAACTTAAAAATACTTAAATTTTAACCTTATACAATGCCCCTTGCATATGCAAGGGGTATTGTATAAGGTTGCAGACTCGCCGAAAACAGCGTTTATATACATATGAGGGCAAGTTCGGCCAACTTTTTGAATGAAATTTGTGTTTTTTTTGCCGATAACTTCTCAAATTCCCACCATTCTTGTTGATAGATTAATGTTGACATAAATCGTTTTTGACTTCAAGATATAATATTGGTTCTTTACTGCAAATCAAATTTGTGGCACATGACTGAAGAATATAATTTTTGCTTACCTTTAAATGGTTATTTAATAATCGTTTGTCTAGTGTTATTCGATTACTTTTAAGTGCAATTCTTCGGGATTGTAGCATTTTGTGTGGCATTTCCTCCTGAGAACTTTTACTTTGATCAAACTCTGCAGCATCTGTTACAAGTTTCTTCACCTGTTCAAATGGAGTTATAATCTTCCTTTTAAGCTTCTTGCCTTCTATTTCCTTTTCTTCAGCAACATAGTCACTGTACATTGTTTTTAAAGGCGAAAAAGGTTTTAGATTTTTCTGTGTGTGTTTCTTTCTCTCGCTATTTTCAAATTTTCTATGATCTACAGTTTCCTTATGAGACTTAATTCGATTGTGATCGCCTATTTGTTTTAAAATGTTTTTAGCAAAGACTTTATTTACAGCTAAGGCAGGGCTATTACCACGACCAGACTTATCAACGTCTTGGTGGTGCGCCATTATTTTTTGCATTAAAAGACGACGATTTATCATGGCGGCACATGAGCGAAAAGAAAGAAATGTCATCGCTGCGCGCAGCGAAAATATTGGCTGTTGACGAAAAGTGGTTTCTATGTCAAACGGTCAGCGATCGTCAAGTTTTAAAAGACTTAAGTCAGCAGAGAAATAACAATCAGATAACAGAATATTTTAAAAATAATTTAAAGATGGCATCTGAAAAGCATGGTCGTGTTGTGTTGTCTGAATTTAATCTCGTCCCAATGGGTTCTTGCTTTTTGACATTGAGTCCATCAAGTAAGCGCTAGCGGTTTTGACATAGTGAAACAAGCCCTAGGGACGAGGATGGTTTGAATTAGTTCAGCAACTTCTTACTACAAGTAAAACAAATATTAATATTAATCATAAAAAACATTATTATGATATAGAATTCTTTAAGAAATAAAAAGACATAAGCGCATGTTAAGATCAGCTACTTTATTCGAAGAAACTTTCGCGAGAGAAACTTTCGCGATACTTTGTCTCGCGAAACTTTCAAATGGCCATTCGCGAAAGTTAGTATAAACTATCTTCAGTCAGTCAGTATAAACTATCTTAATTGTCGATTCGCGAAAGTTTATCCACCAAAATTTTTTAAAAAAATGCTGGTTTTAAAAGTTATTCTTGAGTCGCCCTCACTCGGCTTGCCCTCCCAATACAACTAGCGCTGGGAACGAGATTGGAATAAACTTAGAAATAAACAAAAGCGACGGTGTTTCAAATGTATGTATGGCTTATGACCGAGTTATTGGCGAAGAAGACGATGACGACGATGCGTGGGAGCCGAAAGAAGACGAGCCTAGAAATGTGTTTGATCTGTTTTGTGATTTTGACGATGAAACCAATTTGTAAATAGAAGTTTTTACATACCATTATAACAAATATATTTACATACATAACAAATATAGGCCATTTTTTTTATCAGAACATAAAAAATCACGAATCGCGAAATTTTATCTCGCCAAAACTTTCCAATTTCAGATTTCGCGAAAGTTTATCTCGCGAAAATTTTTTAATTTGTAGATTCGCAAAAATTTATCCAAAAAAATTCGCGAGTTTTTGGACTCAAAACTTTAACATGCCTCTTTTTTATAAAGAATATTTAAAGTTTCCAACAAAATTTCCAACCGTATTTTAAGATGCTTCAAAATCCTAGATTAGTGTTTAAGTTAAAAAAATACATTGTTATACCTTAATCGGGCAAATTTTCGCGCGGAGAAATTTTCGCGGTTTTCGCGAATTTTGCGAAATATTTGCAAACAGTCAAATCGCGAAATTAAATCCGTGCGAAATATTTAGAAAGCCTGAATTCGCGAAATTAAATCCTCGCGAATTATTTTTTAATTTGTACCATCGCGAAAATTAATACTCGTGAAATGTTTTGTTCTCGATTATTTTTTTTTATGTAAAACTTACAACAAAATTCGTAAAAAAATACGGTAAATAATAATATTTTATCTCTTTTGAAAAAAGTTTCGGATGTCTTTGCTCCCTGCTGTTGGTTGTACTGTTTTTTTTAACGCATTTGCGTTTTTTTGCTCTGGCTGGTTCGGTACGGCCAACATTGTTCTCAAGAAACGAACCCATGATGACCTCATTCTTTGGTTGACAATATAATTCATCCACCATATCTTGGTAGCGTCGAAGAAGCATGTGCCCCTTGATACTTCCAGGCATCGAAACTGTTATTTCGCAGGCAATTTCAAGACCTCCTTGAAATAGAGGCAATCTTCTGTAGTGGGTGGCTGTCAGCTTTGCCACAACCGTAGCCCCTCTATCCAAAAGATATTTGGTAGGGCGAGAAATTTTCCTTGGTAAATGACCAACTGTTTCATTATTTTTGATGTCTTACTTAGCATTAGGACAAGGTCTAACTTGGTAAGTATGCCCGCGAGGTGTGAAAAGATTTCTCAACAAGCAACATCCTCGTATGTACTAAACTATGACGTCAACAAGTGAAATTCCCCAACTTAAAAATGAAATTCAATAGGCTGAGACCTAAGATTATCGATAGAGGTAGAAGCATATACTTTTTGAGACAAAAAGGCAAAATTCTAGGTAATCATGTAGGAGTAAATACTTTGCCTAGAATTTTGCCTTTTTGTCTCAAAAAGTGACAATCATGTAGGAGTAAATCGTAGGCCGGCTGAGATGCTTCACGCCTGCGTGGCTATTTCATAATTTTTTACTTTTTAGGCTGTACGCGGAAGAGGAGGAGTTATCACTTGGGGAATCGCCGAGTCAGTCGCAAAAGCATTAATAAAACGTCATCCCGAGATGAATCTCGATCATATTGATCTCAGCCATTCACACTGGGCACAAAGCTTGTTTCGAAGGATGGGCTTTGTCAAAAGATTCGGTACAACAGGGAAAGTCCCTATTCCTGAAGCACTTCGAAAAGAGCTTGAAACTTCATATTTACATGGAATTGTCCGAAAGATCGAGGAAAACAATATCCCACCATCACTTGTTCTCAATCTGGATCAAACGCCTTCAAAATACGTACCCGTATCCAACAAAACGTTAGCACAAAAAGGATCAAAAACTGTTCCAATTAAAGGTTCGAGCGATAAAAGAATGATTACCGCGACCTTCACAATAACATTGGATGGTAAATTTTTGCCAATACAGTTGATATATGGAGGGAAAACACTACAAAGCATCCCTAGAGTAAACTTTCCATCGTCGTTTTCACTTAGTGCGAACCCCAAACATTATAGTAATGAAGAGGAATCAATTAAGCTGTTGAATGAAATAATTGTTCCGTACGTCAAGAAAGAGCGAGAGAGGCTGGGATTGGAGAAAGATCAGTCGGCTTTAATGATTATGGATGTCTTTAAAGGGCAAATGACCGGTCCTGTCTTGAAGGTATTGTCTGACAACCATGTATTGCTAGAGAGCGTTCCTGCCAATTTCACATACCTCTTCCAACCTCTTGACGTCCAAGGAGGCCCAAATGGCTATGTTAAACGCATGATGAAAAAGAAGTTTACCACCTGGTACGCAGATTGAAGTATCACTAAAGCTTTCGATTGTCAAACCGTTACACGCGAAATGGCTTATTGAGATGTACAATGAAATGACGTCGGATGATGGGAAACAGGTGTGCTTGAAGGGTTGGCAAGTAGCAGGTATAAAGGATGCTGTAGCCAAGGGTATGTCCGGTTTACCAAGCCTTGATCCGTTTAACGACATCGACCCAATGTTAGACGAAGAACCTAATGTTCAAGCTGTCAATTCTTCTGGTTTGTCCACAGCTTCAAAATACGTCAGTGATTACGGGATCGAAGACGAAAGCGACGAAGAAGAATGGGTCGAAGAAAATGAAGAGGATGAAGATAGAAATTTTTTTGATGTTTTTGATGACGAAGATGATTTGTAAATAGATTTTGACATGTAACTCGGAAGAAAAAGCATGATTCTTGATACTGATGACAATAAATCATTTTCTTTCCTTTACAATTTTTACGATATTCAAATGTTTCGTGAAAATTTGTTTTAAGTTAAGACAGAATTCGCGAAATTAAATCCTCGCGTAATTTTTAGAAAGCCTGAATTCGCGAAATTAAATCCTCGCGAAATTTTTGAAAAGACTAAATTCGCGAAATTAAATCCTCGCGAAATACGATTTATTTGACCTCGCGAAATTAAATCCGCGCGAAAATTTGTCCGATTAAGGTAGTAAAATGGGGTTAGCTTTTTCAAACTGTATTCAGTCTTTTTGAATTTGCTCAATTCACAGAAATAACTTCAAATAACGTTAAATTTTCGAGCTGAAACTTTTATCACATTTTGAGTAAATATTTTGTTTTAGAAAATTATTGCATTACATATTAAAGGAAAATATGATAACTAAGGATTACTCATCATAATAATCCTCCAATTTTTACATTTTTGTATTCTTTCCCATTTAAGCTCGGTTTTTCCTCTCCTAGTAAAATTTTAAATAGGTAAATTAAATGTAATTTGTCAAAATCATCACAAAGGCAAGGCAAAGTATAGCTAACCGAATTGATAAACATGAAAAGATTTCATATAATTTTATAATTTCTTGCAGAAATAAAATGTTTATTACAAAAATTCTATTTTTTTTTTATAAAAATCACCCCTTGAAATAAAGTGTACAGAGCTAAATATACGAATCTTGTCCAACCGTGCTGTCACCAAACCATTTTCGTTATAGTATTCATAGATTAAATACCTAGTATACTGTATCTCCTCCTCTCTGGTTTCATGATGTATAATATTATAGCTGTATATTTAGCGAGCTAGTTCATTAGCTAGCATGTTATGTTTTGAACTAGAGTATCAGAGACTGTGCCACAAAAAAGGAAAAGCCATTATCATTAAAAAGTTAGCCAGCAACTAACGTTTTTTAATTTGTCGAAGTTGCTTCTTTTTCATTCTTTTTAATTTTGCCGAGTTTGTTATCTTTTGGACAATTTCGGCGTTTTTAATGTTCTCCTCTCTTCTTTTTTTGTTTTCCTCTGCTCGTAATCTTCTTTTTTCCTTTTCTTCACTGGCTGCCTTTTTAATTTCCATTTGAAATTGCTTTACGGACATCTTCTCGGCCCTTTCTTTTTTTCGCTTTTCCCACGATGTATGTAAGGATTTAACATTGATAATAGTTGATTTCTTCCTGCCTTCGCTTTTCCAAACCCTGCCGGATTTTGGTTTCCCCTTTACCACATGGTTCTTTTTCCTAATATTTGTGGGCGCCATTTTCTTTTCTTTTTTTTTTTTGTAAAATAAAAGTCATCGCCCCAAATACTATAAACAACAACGCACGTGACTAAACTGACGCCGTGACCAGTTCGAGAGCTACACGATGTCGCTTCGCTTGTCATCCTTGATTCTCAATTTTTAATGTAGTCTAAAATTGAAAAGAAGGTTTGCTATTAACGACTTTTTGTCTCTAGATATATAATCATGAAATGCACCCCTAACTAGGTTTTAGCTATATTCTGCATGGGTGCTCCAGAATATGAACTTCTAATATTTGTATTTGACAGACACGACTCCCCACAACATCCAACGGTGCACACAGTGGTGTGCCATCTCCCTAATTCCCCCACATGTCTTTAGTTAACCCAAAGCTATGGTAAAATTCACTTGATATTGAATGCCACTAAGAGGAAACGAAGCCTGATTTTATGCACGAAGCACAACGGTTGTTTGTAACCACTAACAGGGCCACTAGGCTATTTAGGCCATTTATCTCTCCTAATTAGTCTATCAACATGTTTTTTGCTGCATATCATTGTTCCGTTTCATTGTCACAACAATTTTTTAGTTAAAAACATTCTATGAAACCTAATTTCGATGCCCCAAATATATTTTTATTTATTTAAGTTGTCAGAAGACATGGCGTTTAGTTTGTCCTGATTTACAAACATACACACTGTGTTTCGGGTCCTTTGTTTTATGGTTAGCTACAGTTGCTTCTGGAAAAAAGGGTAATTTCTTACTGGATATTCACAACAATGTTGCACATAGCTAGCCCAAATAGCCCTGTCAAATCTTCAGAACAGCCTATGTAAAGACATGCCATATCATTTTTAGTCTTTCAAAGCAAATCAATATTATAATACCCGTATACATCTGTCTGTCTGTCACGCAAAATGGTAGCTTAGCTGCGCAATAGCGAGAAGCATGCAATGCGGTATAAAAAGGATGGGCGAACCCATGGATTTTCCACGGTCTAACGACTAGTTATATAAAATTTTGCTTGAACAAAGATAACTTAACAAGCAACCAAACTCAAAAAAGGATGGTGCGACTAGACATGGTTGTTGAGATAACAGTAAAGGAAGAGAACGAATATCTAGATAGGAGAAGATCTCTTAAGTAGTTTATTGGAAAAGGCCTAATTAAGCTACTACCCTAATTTGGCATGATATTCGAAGTTATGGTTGTCCCTGATAGTACAAAGGCACCCTGGAGGTTATTTTAATGAAATTTGCATTTTTTAGCTGACTTCTGAACTCACCCAACATAATAATATAAGTATAAGATTATATGTGTGCCTTTTTCTTTTGTGTATTCGTATGTTTCAAAAAAAGTAAACGGATGGAAACTATTACTATTATATGTAAAATATAATTCATAAATTTTTTTCCACATTTTTTTCTTCATTTGCTAGGAAATCACATCACCATTTTTCCAGTTTTGGGAATATTTTTTTCTATGACAAAAGTTTTATTTCATTTCAAATTTGCTAAATGTTATTCCTGGTTTTCCTAAATTTGGTATAATGCTTAATTATTTTTTTAACATTTTTTTAATAATTTCTGTCCTATATAACAGTCCACCACCCTTTTTCTTTCTAAAATGATAACATTTTGTTGCTTTAAGCTAAAATAATCTAAAAAAACAAACAAAAATATTTTTTTAAAAATGTTTTCACTTTCATCCTTAACAAAGTTGGTTATTGTTTAAATTTGGTTGGATTAAACCTATCTTGTTACTTAAGAAGGATGCAGGTTATGATGTCAAAGGAATGACAGAAAGTTGAAGTTTTTCTCTTACATCTATGTGTAATATTATTGTTACAGAGTGATATATCAATATTTTGTTTTATAGGAGTTTTTTTAGTAAGATGGTGTGACTATCTGAGCAGTATGTGTCACAGCTTTTAGAATTATAATTCTATGTACTTAACTTTTGACATATTTTAGGTTTATAAAACGATTGAAAATGAATATTTTTCTGATCTTGTGCTTACTTCTGCTGGTAGATGCATCAAAACAAAAGAAACCACATATTATTATGATTGTTGCTGATGATTTAGTAAGACAGTGTGAATTTTTTAAACAATTTCTTTTTTCTTTGGTTTTATTAAATAGAAAATTGACTTTGTGAAGAAATATGCACAATTTTCTTTACAGGAATAAACATTTATAACCATGAGTTTAATAATTTTTTACATTAAATTCGAGAAATTTAAAGCCAATTTGCTTTTACAAATTTGTATAAAACTTGTAGTGATCGTGCTAAAGTGGTTTTCAATGTGCATTATAAGAAAAACCAGTAACTTGTGTATTTTGTGACAATCATTGAAAAGCACCAACCAGAAATATGCGAAATGATTAGTTTTGCCTTTTAACTGAAGAACGATGCTATTTGTCAACAATAACTTAAAAAGAAGAGAAATTTCTAATTTCTTTTAGGGTTGGAATGATGTGAGTTTTCATGGTTCCCAACAAATCCCTACGCCGAACATAGATAAACTTGCACAAAGTGGAATTATTCTCAACAACTATTATGTTTTACCAATTTGTACACCAACAAGGAGTGCAATTATGACTGGAAGATATCCCATACATACAGGTTAGACAATTTTTGTGTTGATAAAATAGTACATTTAAAGGGATTTCTAGAATAAAATTAAATAAATAAGTTGACATATTTGTAGGAATGCATGGACGTACGGTTCAATCACCTCAGCCTTGGGGAGTTGGATTAAAAGAGAAATTTTTGCCACAATATCTCAAAAAATTAGGTTACTCTACACATGCAGTTGGAAAGGTATATGTATAGACCGAACTAACTATACTAACCAACATTTTTGTGTGTTTTAAAATACTAGTTGCAAGACCTGTGAAAAAAATCACTAAAAAGAAGACCATTGGAAAGAATTATGAAGCAAATAATATTGCTGTTTTTTACTATAAATTTTTTGATCACCATCTCAAATGCACAATAGAAACGGATAGTCAAATTGGACCATAAATAATTAGAGTGTAACACTCACCAAACTCTCCTATGCAATGAATTTTTGAAAACGTTAGCAAGGTCTTTACATGGATGCGGTCACATATCTCACTAATGTTACATAAAACTGATCTAATCTCTCAAATAAAAGTTATGTTGGCTGTGTAAATATCTGAGGAATCAGACGAAGGGGACAGTTTAATAAAAGTTACTGGAAGTGTAACACAGCTTTTCTTAAACATGAATTCGTTAATGCATTTCTAGGTAAAACTTGTAACTAAAGCGTTTTGATTTCAGGAATGCAAACTGACACTATTTTTGCTCCCAACGCATGGGCTGTTGGGCTAAATGAAACCTTTCTTCCACAGTATTTAAAACACGAAGGCTACAGGACATATGGCGTGGGAAAGGTATTTTTCCAAGGCAAAAAGTCAGAAATAGCTTTAGCAATTCAAAAAAATGTACAAGTTCCTACTAAACAACACCTTAACAACTATACTAATTAAACTTCTCAAATCAATGAGAATTTTCTAAAGCTAAATTGACTTTTTTGCTTATTGTTGAATATTTGTTCGTGTAGTGGCATCTTGGATTTTTTGCAAAAGAATATACTCCCACCTATCGTGGCTTTGATTCATTCTATGGATTTTACAGTGGAAAGGCTGATTACTGGTATCATGCTGTTAATCTTACATATTGTGGACTTGATTTGCATCATAATCTAGAAGTAAGATACCAAGGTGGAAATAGAGATGTTGAAATGGAATATTTCTATAAAATTGATATTTCAACCTCTCTTTTTCTGCCAATGTTTTTATAGATTTATGAGCAATGTTATTTTTTCATATAGTGGCACCTTGGATTTTATGCTAAGGAATTTACGCCAACATATCGTGGCTTTGAATCATTTTACGGTTATTACCTTGGAAAATCTGATTATTGGGATCATTCCGATGAGGAAACATATTGGGGATTAGATTTACATGAAAATGAGAAAGTAAGAAAGCTCAGTTCTGCACACAGGCATACAAAGTAGTAAGACATGTGCACTTATCACTCAGAACGCAACCTAGTACGTAACAAAAACAAATGACTTATACTAACTCTCAAGAAAAACATCTACCTGATCTATTTTTGTTTTGTTTACTTACAGTATTATAATTGACACTAACCAAAAAACAATGGGAGATCATGTTAACACTTTCCATATAGATAACATACTGTGGATTGATTTTTGTTGGCTTTTGATGAGAACTTGAAACTTACAGGAATCTTTCGCAACGTTTGGGCAAGTGACTAACCATATGGAAAAGCTTGCCAAAAGATTGGGAGTGGTTGGAAAAAATTTATATTTTAGTTGGGACTTTAGTTAGAAGGAAGATCTAATCTAAGAGAAAAGTCACTTAAAAGTGGGAAGGCACTTACCTTTAGACCTTGGTAATAAGAAACAAACAGATTTGGTTTTGCTGATATTAGTCGAAAAGTTTACTTTGCTATTTTTAAGAAGAAGCAGGATTAAATTGTAGAATAGCATCCTTAAAGTCAAAATGGACATAAACAAAATAACTTACAATTAATGTTTGTTTTTTTTGTTTTTTTTTGCTAAAGATCTAAGCCTGCAATTAACAAAATTATTGCATAAATATAGCAAATTTCACCTGAGCCACAAACTGTTAAATTTTTATCTTTTTTCTAATATAAAGAAAGAAAAACCCTTGTGGTTTTAAGCATCTGTCCTCTGTGGATATATATAGACATTTTAGAGGTTAATGCAAGTCCAACTTTTTGGAGTAACTAAAGAAAATAAGTGATGGCTTTTTTATGTTTTAATATATATATTATATATATAGACTTTAT
The DNA here is from genome assembly GCF_029227915.1 of Hydractinia symbiolongicarpus. Taxonomy (NCBI): domain Eukaryota; kingdom Metazoa; phylum Cnidaria; class Hydrozoa; order Anthoathecata; family Hydractiniidae; genus Hydractinia; species Hydractinia symbiolongicarpus. The sequence goes on from NC_079879.1 coordinate 25,938,698, forward strand.
TATGAGAAAAATCATTGTCAGAGTTCACAAACAAGGGCAGAAAATAATTAAACCAACAAAATCCCCCGTAAAGGACTAAGTGTATTTAATTATTGTTATCTAAAGAAGTGTATTGAAGAAATAGGTTAAAAACATTTTGTTCTAAGTGCTCTGTATAATCAACCAATATATGGAAAAAAGAGCAGTTGGAGTATTTGGTATTTTCCTTCCGCATAAAAGGAAAAAACCCTTGACATTTACTACTTTTTGTACTGACAAATACAAACAAACCTCTTTGTTAAACATTGAAATTTTGTTTTAACACTACCTTGTTTAAAGTTGCAGCATTATTTAATTTCTACCTTAATTAAACGTATAGCCAAATTTGATGACTATTTTTATAGCCTGTTTACACTCAATGGGGCAACTACAGTACAGAAATATTCACAGCGGAAGCAGAAGATCGTATTAGAAACCATAACATATCAGAACCAATGTTTTTATACTTGGCATATCAAGCCGTTCACAGTGCAAACCGACCTGAAGATCCTTTGCAAGCGCCTCAAGAATGGATTGATAAATTCAAACATATAAAACATAGAAAACGAAGAAAATATGCAGCTATGGTGGCATATATGGATTATGGTATTGGAAGAGTGAGTTTACTTCTAATTTATGGCAATTTCCAGTATTTTATTCAGTGTATAAAATTTTATTTAAAAAAGAACAATAACATTTTTTTATTATTATTATTAGTTAACAGTTCTCACTTAGCCTCCTGTGTCCTAACCGAAGATACTTTGTCCCCGTTTTTTTTTGTTTTTTGTTTTTTTGAAAAAAGGCTTTGAGTAATGCAAAAAATTGAGTCTTAAGTACCTGTAACCTGACGTTACTAATGCTAACTTTCTTTTGCTAGTTTACATCTTCTTTTTCATATATATAACGATAATTTACTCAAATAATCATCCATTTTTACTAACACACACTAACATCATTTCATCACAGGTTTATGATCAGTTAGCTGCAAAGGGAATGCTAGACAACACTATCATTGTTTTCACCACTGATAATGGTGGTCCAGCCAATGGTTTTGATTGGAACTGGGCAAATAATTTCCCCTTAAGAGGAGTAAAAGCTTCCTTATATGAAGGTAAATAAAATCTTTTATTATTAGATATATAATGCATTAAAAGCAAAAGAAATCTTAGAGGATTTAGTCATTGTATTTACATCTGATAATGGTGCAGCTGTAAATGGTTTTAATTGGAATTATGGAAATAATTTCCCTTTGCGTGGTGCAAAATCAACTCTTTGGGAAGGTAACAAAAGTTTATTTAAATATGTTGATATTTTGTTTGGTTGTCATAATGAATTTTATAATTTGTATAACAAATTTGTGTGGTAGGAGGAGTGCGAGCAGCTGGGTTCATTCACAGTAAACTCCTAAAAAATCCTGGTAGAGTTTCCATGGATCTAATGCATGTAACTGACTGGCTACCAACTTTTGTAAATTTGGCTGGTGGATCTGTCAAGCCTAACAATCCACTTGATGGTGTAGACCAGTGGGAAACATTACAAAATATGACACCGTCTCCAAGAAAGGAAATTCTCTTAAATATTGATAACAGCACGTGGAAAAATGCAGCATTAAGAGTCGGTGATTACAAACTTATTCAGCAAGGTAAAATCAGGGGTAAGTTAAGCCACAGCTCAAAGGAGTAACTTACTAACAACTACTAACTGTGACTTAACTAATCTTTTTTGTTGTTTATTAAATTAATGCTTATGGTTAACAATATAATCTGCCATGTTGAATTTGTTTGCTGTATTATAAAATGTTTTATTTGTGTATTTTCTAATTGTGATAGTAAAAAAATAATATTGTATGAACTCCTTAGGGGCCTAAAAAGGCTTTACTAGTTGCGATTCACATTTCCTTTTTTTAATTAGAAGAGAATTGATGTGTAGAACTATAACAAAATTTTATTTCTTTAGTTTGGACATTCAAACAAAATTTAACAAGCGTCTAAAATGATTTTAAGTATTATTTCTGGAAACAATGCAAGTGTGTGATTTCGACTATCTGCAATTTTTTGGCTAAGCTGTGCATAAAGAAAGTAACCATATTTTGCTTTGACAGAGATTTTCATTACTTTAAAAACATTTTACAGCTTATTTACAAACCCTGTCAAAAATGCAGGGGAAGTGACTTTATTCTCTGTGCTGGGTGCCATCTGGGGCTCGTGTCATACAGGTTATTATTTTTAACTGATTTTTAGTCCGAACACTTCTTGTTTTTTCAAGCGGAGAATTGGAGAAAACAGCGGAACTAAGGTATGCAGAACGAGAATTAAATCAAAATTTGGATTTCTGAACAATTATACCATTTCAGGCTTAAACTGATCTAAAATTAAAAAATTGTAACAGAAGAAGCATACCTGATATATGATGATGACATCAATATCTTGGTTTTTTACATCCAATTTTTCTTTTAAGGTCAAAACTAATCCGCAAATGGAAACTTCTGTGTTTTAGGTAATTATTGGGATGGTTGGTATCCTCCACCACAAAGTCATAGGAAAACAAAAACAGTCAATTATAAGCCTCTTGCTGCATCTGTACAGTGTGGAAAAGCTCCAGTGAATGTAACACACTGTACAAGGAAGCATGGATATTGTCTGTTTAACATTAAGGAAGACCCCTGTGAATATCACGACTTGTCAAAGGAATATCCTGACATTTTTAAACAGATGTTAGCACGATTGGATGAATATAGAATGACCATGGTTCCTCCCCGTAATAATAAAACTGTTGACCCGCTATCAAATCCGAAATTGCATAATGGTGTGTGGAAACCATGGGTTACATTGTGAACGGACTTGTTAATAAAGATTTAGTGACATCAGTACAATTTTATACATGTTTATATTTTTAACATTTTAACATTTGTTACACATAATAAAAAAACATTCTTTTATGAAAGAATTTAGAGAAAGTTTACTAAGCTTCAGTATTGTAATAAATACATATATTTACAAAGTGGTCTAAGTTAAAGAAATACCAGCTGAAATTCTCACATTCAATGTTGTCTTGAGTTGTTTGAAAGATGTTGCTTTAGTGGGAATCAGTTAAAATGCATAAATCCAACAGGGGGGAGTTTTGATAGATCTTTGATAAACTGTCAATATTTATCAGGGTTTCTTTATTATTTTTTGTTTAGGATTGTATCCTTAAATTATAGTCAAGCGATGGTTATTTTTTATGCAGATTTAAACAACATTTAAAAAAGTAAAGAATGCTTTAAAATTCTCTTTCTCGATGTCTTTTGCAATAAAGCAGAAAACAATATGCAGTATTTATATAATGACTCAAGCCTATTATTATTATTATTATTATTATTATTATTATTGTCTATATTCATTTTTTATCTATGCTTAACGTTAAAATATTTAACTCAAATTTTTTATGTTTCAGCCTAAGTTCTTTGTATGTTTATGTGAGTGAAATAATTGTTATATTTTATGTCATTTTCACTAAAAATTACAAGTTTGAAGTTTTGTGGTGTTTTAATCTAACATAGTTTACTTCGCACCCAGGGAAATGAAATCCTTAACTGAAGTGGATTACAATTGGGTTTACACTTACATTTTGCAAGATGTCTATTGTTACTCTATTAAGATTATAAACAATGTGTGTACGCAAAGCTCTTTTGTATCTGGTTTTTACGTCATTAATGAAGTTTTCTTTGCAACAAAAGAAACCACATATTATTATGATTGTTGCCGATGATTTGGTACGTACATTTAAGTTTTTAAATTTTTTTATCAAAATATGCTTGTTTCTACTCATATGTTACACTCTTTTAGGGTTGGAATGATGTGAGTTTTCATGGTTCCCAACAAATCCCTACGCCAAACATAGATAAACTTGCACAAAGTGGAATTATTCTTAACAACTATTATGTTTTACCAATTTGTACACCAACAAGGAGTGCAATTATGACTGGAAGATATCCCATACATACAGGTACAATTTCCATGTAGTATTTCAGGTGGTATATATAACCCTATATATTTTTGTAAGCAGTTTGTTGATTTACTGTTACATGTATATGACTTTACAGTTTCTATAGAAAATTGTTTGGGCTTTTTGAGCTTTAAACTGGCAATGAATTCTTTCTCATCAAAATTATTTCAATGAAAATATGTGTTTTAACTATCTATAAAATAATATGATGCTACACACTTACTTGTATCAACTCCTTTGATATACAAACATTTTGCAGGTATGCAACATGGGGTCATACATGGGCCTAGTCCTTGGGGTGTTGATTTAAACGAGACTTTCTTGCCAGAATTGTTAAAAGCTCAAGGCTATAGCACTCATGCTATTGGCAAAGTAAGTATTATTTTAATCAGAAGATATGAATTAAGATTTCAATGTAACGAAAGTTAGGAGCTCCAACAAAAATTTATGCATTATTATTAGTTATAAATTATCATCAGTATTATCAGTATACTGGCTTGTTCCTTTTTTCTAATCTGGTAATGTTTATCTCTTTAGTGGCATCTTGGATTTTTTGCAAAAGAATACACTCCAACATACAGAGGCTTCGATACATTCTACGGATATTACAATGGTAAATCAGATTATTGGGATCACTCGACTGAGTCATTATTTTGGGGATTAGATTTACATGAAAATGAAAAAGTACTCATATTTTTATTAATTAAAAAAATGTAAAATCAGAGAATTTTCTTATTATATTTCTTTTAGCCTTAAAACCTCCTACTTAGGATATACAAAGTTTAATAATTACACTTGTGCAATATGCAATGTTCTGTAGGGAAACTAAAAGATTTTAAAGGTTACTTGTTGAGCTTACGAAGTTTACTAACAGTCAAACAGATTAAGAATTTTATTAGTTGACAATCTTGAAATACCTTTTGACATGTTGCATATTATATTATGCAGGCTGTATTTAATCAATGGGGAAATTACAGTACAGAAATATTCACTACAGAAGCCGAAACCTGTATAAAAAATCACAACACATCAGAACCTCTCTTTTTGTACTTGGCATACCAAGCTGTGCACAGTGCTAATCAACATGACCCTCTACAAGCTCCTCAAAGTTGGATTGACAAATTCAAACATATAAGCGATGAAAACCGAAGAAAATATGCAGCTATGGTAGCATATATGGATTTTGGTGTGGGCAGAGTAAGCTTTTTCTTTGACTATATGTAGGTGCTAAGTCATGTCAATTTGAAGATGGATTGATAAAGATTTTTCATATGTTTCATGCAATCTCACTAAACAGTGTTCATTTACAAGCCACCAACAACACCTAAAATGAATTTTTAGATTGGTATCTGATATGTATGCGAATAGTAGGTTATTCGCATACATATCACATACTAATCTAAAAATATTCCGGAACGAGGCACGAAAGCATGAAGATAACGCAAATCAGGAAATATGTTGGATATTTACTACAACATTTAATAAGGGGCATTTAATTAATGTCAATTTTTAAAATTTATGTTAATTTTGTGCATTGTTGATTTCCTGGAATGAGATATATTTAAAAGGCAACTTCAGATTTCAAAGGACAAGTTTTTTCATAGAGTTACAACATTTGCAGCAAAATTAGCCACACTTTGACTTATTTTGTACTTTTCATGATAACATTGCAACAAATTATTATACTCTTAGGTATATGAAGCGTTACTTCAGAAGGGCATGCTTGAAAATTCAATTATTGTTTTCACAAGTGATAATGGCGGACCTGCAAATGGATTTGATTTAAATTGGGCTAGTAATTTCCCTCTAAGAGGAATTAAACGAACTCTGTATGAAGGTAATATTAAGCTTTGTTATTTCTGAAAGCAATTCATTATGATGTATGTCCTGGAAAAACAGTATCTGCTAAACTCATTGTAATTTTTGTAACCCAGGAGGAGTGCGAGCAGCTGGCTTCATCCATAGTAAACTTCTGAAAAGTCCTGGAAGAGTTTCCATGGATCTAATGCATGTAACTGACTGGCTACCAACATTTGTAAATTTGGCTGGTGGATCTGTCAAGCCTAACAATCCACTTGATGGTGTTAATCAATGGGAAACATTACAGAATATGGTACCATCTTCAAGAAAGGAAGTTCTCTTGAATATGGTAGATAATTCAACAGGTGCCCTAAGAATGGGTGACTGGAAAATATTACTGGAAGTAATGCCTCAAGGTAATCCATTAATAACAATTGCTAAAATAAATTTACACTGTTTTTAGGCATGTTTGCACTATATGAATACACTTGCATAAGTTTTTAAAAAGACCAATGGTGTGAATCATGTTTTAAGCCTGGTACATTTGATTTTATGTTTTAGAACATATTTGTGGTAAAATCTCTTATGCAAAATCTGCCATGCCTAATAAACCATGACTTTAGGTGCATATCTTAGTAGTAATAAATTCACTTACAACCGTTTCTTTTGTTCTTTTTGTTATTTTAAATCGGTATAGTAATAAGGTGGGTTTTTTTTTGTATTGACTCCTTGTACTCATGCAACTTGACCTGAAGGTTCACATACATTTCCTGTTTAGTCCACTTCTTTTTGATTCCGCTTTGTTCTTACTACTCTTTCATGTTTATTTTTTAAAAAAAGAAATTTAAACGTATATATCAAGTGTAAACAATGTATAATCTTGTGATTTTATAATGTAAATACAGCATTAATTTGATTAGAAGTTTTGCAAATTTTTAAAAATCAAAATTATCTCAAATTAAATATTCTCTTTTTGGATATGTAATATTGCCACCTGTTATAATTATATTTTTCAGTATATTGGCAATGTAAAACCATAAAAATTTGTCTGTTTTACAGGAAAGTATTGGGATGGTTGGTATGCTCCTCCACAGGTCCAAAATAAAGAGTTAGTTGAGAAAATGTTTGTTGATGCATCTGTACAATGTGGAGAAGTTCCAGAAAATGTAACACACTGTACAAAGGAACATGGATATTGTCTGTTTAACATTAAGGAAGATCCCTGTGAATATCACGACTTGTCAAAGGAATATCCTGACATTTTTAAACAGATGTTATCAAGATTGGATGAATACAGAAAGACCATGGTTCCTCCCCGTAATAAAAACATTGTTGACCCGCTATCGAATCCTAAATTGCATAATGGTGTGTGGCAGCCTTGGGTTAAATTAAGTTAACTTCTCCCCATGTTTTTCTTAAATTTTTATTTTTTATTTTTTTTTAAATCAAATTACATAATCTTTAATGTTTGAATGCTAAAGCTTATTTCAGTGCAGCATTATTGTGGCAGCAAAAAAATAACTAGTATGCCATTTTAATTAAATTTAGAACTAATACTGTTCTTATACTTGAACACTTACACGGATACAAATGACATAATAGTTTGAAAACAAAATGTTTTAATTTGTTTCATTCGTTTACTCTCTTGTACCAAAATGTTTAAATTCTAAAATGATCTTCTTCGCATTGTAATATACAATAGTTATTCAGATATATGCATTATTTTCTGTTTACATTAGAACATGTGCATTCAAGAAATTATTATGGATTTAAATGAATCTGAAAAAAGTTTTTACAGAAAGTTTTTCATCTTTATTTTTTACCGTTTTAATGTCAAACCTGTATCTATTTTTAGTAAGTTACTAAAAATAGAAATTTGTAGACTCATGAATTTGGATATATATCAAGTGTAAACACAGTTTTTACTGTTGTAATTATATTAGAGCTAGGTTATATGACAGTTATTAGGAAGCTAGAAAAAAAATTTTAATTTGTTTAATATTAAAACGAGAATAATTTAATTTATAAACCATAGCAATTTTATATGTGACAATCCTGAGATAATTTAATTGTAGAATTTAAAAATAAGTAATATAAAAAGAAATAATTGTGGTTGTGTGTCTCTGACTTTTGCAAAGTTACTATATTTTATTTGTAAAACCCTGCTACATTAGATTCATCAATGACATTACTGAAACATTACACTTTTTTAATTCCCTCTTTCAAATTCCATAGGTCCTTACAGACACTCTGGAACCATTACTGATTATTCTCTTTAAGACTGAGTTAACCTGTTTTAGAAAAAAGGATTTTTTGACGCCATGAAAACCCTAACCTTTTGTCTCTAACTGTGTGTCAAAGCACACGATGATACTGTGCATTATTTTGATCGGGATTTTGGCAAGCCATAATGTTTGAGTTGAATATCTTTTCATCTACCCAAGTAGATTTTTTTACATGATTTACCAGTTAGACAAAAAAATACACTAATTTCAGTATTTTTATTGTAAAGCTCACCCCAACCAAGCTTTACCTTCACTGTTGCGAAAATAGATACAAAGTCAAGCAGAATTGTGGTGTTTTACTTATTTTTTTGTGTAGAAATATGACTAAACATTTATTTTGGATGATTATTGGACTAGTTTTACTAGATGTACGGCTATGTATTCCTCCTCACATTGTTATGATTGTTGCTGATGATTTGGTAAGTGTATTAATGTTTTTATTGAGAAGTCCTGATCCTTTTTTCACGCATACTGTACTTGCCTAAAGATTCCTCTGCTCAAGAAAGCAGACCTTCGAATAACTGCTCACTTTCTCCTGTTTCCCTATTTGTAAAAACAGTAATGGGCAAGACAATAATTTAAGACCTCCAGACATAACTTATAAGACCCACTTTCTGCCCTGGTTGTATCCAAGTAAATCATCATACATAATAAGTTAACTGCGTATTGAAGTATTACTGTGTTTTTTATTGCAGTAAACATTAAAAAATACCAGCATTGAAAGTATTAATAAGTATGGTATCCTCATTTTTCAGGGATTTAATGATGTGAGTTTTCATGGTTCTAAACAAATCCCTACACCAAACATTGATTATCTTGCAAATAATGGGATTATTCTTAACAACTACTACGTTTTACCAAATTGTTCTCCCACAAGAAGTGCAATTATGACTGGAAGATATCCCATACACACAGGTAATGAACACACCTACTGTTCTATTTTTCATTGGTTTTTTTGTAGTTTTTTATTTGTTTTACAGGTATGCAGTCAGGGACAATATCCGCTGCTAACCCGTGGGGACTTGGTTTGGCAGAAAAATTGTTGCCTCAATATTTGAAAGAAATAGGGTATAAAACACACGCTATTGGAAAGGTTTGTTTCTCCTTTTATAATGTACAGTATCACAAAATATATGTTCATATGACACAGGGGGTATTATGTGAGACTACACCATCAACTATATCACGCAGGGCAAGCTCTAAGTTCGAATTTTTGTTTTCAACAGTTTTACTGTTGGAAGCAAAAATTGTTTATTTTAAATATTAAAATTTAAGAAGGGGCCCTTATTTCAAGGGAACCTTACTTCATCAAGGGGAATCGTCTCATGGTGAGTGTGTGATTAACCCAATTTCACAATTTTTGGATTTTAGTGGAATACCCAAATTTTTTTCGGGTTATTTTTGACTTTATTTCATGCAAATTATGTAAAAACCGGAAAATATGTTAAACAACTTTCATTTGACTACTGGAACTAATGTAATTTCAAGCTTAGCAAAAATATATTGGTGCAATTTTGTTCCTTTTATGATATACTATAAGACGGGGAAAGTTTGATGCCATTTGGAAAAGCCTATCAAAAGTTTCCCCCCTCTCTAGGCCTAAAAAAGGCCAGTATATTTAGCATTAAACTCATTTTATTTTTTCATTATTAATTTAGTGGCATCTTGGTTTCTTTGCACGTGATTACACACCATCGCAGAGAGGTTTTGATTCGTTTTATGGGCACTACGGTGGGCATGGAGATTATTGGGACCATTCATTAGCATCAAATGGATATTGGGGATTGGATTTACATAAGGATACACCAACGACAAGCGAAGTAATTTTTGTTAAATTTTTTGATTTTAGTGAGGGTTGTATGTTTTTTAATGGCTTTCATGTTAAAAAGTCAGTTCTGTTTCATGTTAGCATATTTGGACACAATGGGGCAACCACAGCACCAAGCTCTTCTCTATGGAAGCAATTGACAGAATACGATATCACAGTATAGACGAACCAATGTTTCTATATGTGGCTTATCAAGCTGTTCACAGTGCAAACCTTGTGGAAGATCCTTTGCAAGCACCTCAAAGTTGGATTCAAAAATTTAAGCATATAAAAAACATTGGCAGGAGAAAATATGCAGCTATGGTGGCATATATGGATCACGGTATTGGACAAGTAAGTATCAGTAGGTTTTTCTTACCATATAATCCCATCAACTTTTCTTTAAACAATCTATTCTCACTTGTATTCTTGTGATTACTCAGATTTACAAAGCCCTCAAGAAACGTGGCATGTTGGATAACTCAATTATAATATTTACTTCTGATAATGGTGGACCAGCGAATGGATTGAATAAGAATTGGGCAACAAATTATCCTCTGCGTGGTGCTAAAACTACTGTTTACGAAGGTAGGTTGTCATTTTAATTTTTTGTCAGTGAAATAATGTGTAGGATAAAGTTGTTTCTCTATTTCATTTCGTTTAAACAGGTGGAGTCAGAGTTGCTGCGTGTGTATACAGCAAGTTCTTAAAACGCCATGGGATAGTATCACGTGATTTAATGCATGCCACTGATTGGTTGCCAACTCTACTCTCGCTTGCTGGGTATAACACACAACAACTACAAAATTTGGATGGTGTGGACCAGTGGAACACTTTACAGCGGGGATATCCTTCGCCACGCACAGAAGTACTTGTAAATATCGATCCCTACGTGTATAAGAATGCGGCTTTAATAGTAGGAGACTGGAAATTAGTTAATCAAAGTATGTTTTCATTCTTTTTGTGAACAATCAATGTGGGGCATTCATAAGCTGTGAAAAAATTATCTTAAGTAAACATTCTAAACTCTTTTCAGTTCTAGAAGTTCCTTGTGGTTCTAAACTTATTTATTTGATTTTAATTAAAAAGGTAAAGTGTGCGAAAAAAACAAATGTATTATAATTAATGCCATTTACCATTTAGGTCGTTTTTATGACAGTTGGTACCAGCCTCCTGGAAAAAGCCGCAATAACATAAATTCTTTTGTTGCTGGCAACAAATTAAATGATGCAAGAATACACTGTGGTTTAAAGCCAAAATCTCCATCTTATTGTGGTGGAAAGCGTCATCAGCCTTGCTTATTCAATCTTAAAAGTGATCCCTGTGAATACGCTGATGTTTCCAAGAGGTATCCAATTATTTACAAAATTATGCTTACACGGTTGCAGGAACATGTGCAGAAAATGGTAAAATCCAGAAGAAATACAAAACGAGATCCTAAATCTAATCCAAAATTAAATAATGGAGTCTGGAAACCATGGAAGAAATTGAAAGAGGAAGAAACTTCATTATTTTCATTATTTAACAAATTCCCATACTCTTTAAAGTGCGAATTGAAAAAAACATGAGGTGTCAATTGAGAATTTTTTACCTTTCTTTGACAATGCTGAAGGTTTTCTCTGCTTTTTATATCTGTATTTATTAAAAACATAATATATTCATATATAAATATTAATTGATATAAATTTATATCTGTATTTTTATTATTCTTTTTCAGTGTATTTATTCAAAGAAAGTAATTTATACATAAATATAAATTTGATTATGAAATTTCTACCTTTATTTTTTTAATGTATAATTTGATATATTTATTTCTATTTTGATGACTTATAAAATAATTTTAAATGCTGGTTATTTTTAATTTTTTATATGTACTATTTTATATATTCCAACATCAGTTATTTTTATGCTCAGTATGAAATTACTGTTACCTGTCTTAAAAATTTTTTACTATCCAAAAATAATATGTATGCTATTGTGGTGGCATTTGCAGTTTTTTCTGTTAGTAATACATTTTACATTTAGTTAATACATAAATAGAATGAACTTTCTACTTTTTATAGTTTTTCTTTCAATATATATATTTTTCTATATTTTTCTATATTTTCTTTTCTTTTTATATTTATCATTTATATTATATACTAGTAAAAAAACCCATTTTAAGGCTTATAAAACATATTTAAGTGCTGATTATTTTCCATATTTTATATAAACTATAAACTAAAACATGTTGTTTTATTTTGTCCGGACATGCCTTAACCCTATTTGGCCTGGGGTTTTTCAAACATATTATGACCAGGGGTGGGGGGGGTCTGCCCCCACGGTAACTTTTCATAGGCTTGTCCAAACTGAATCAAACTTAGCACACTTATAGTACGTCACAAAAGGAACAAAATGGCAGCAATAAATTTTTGCTTGCGTCAGCACTTTTTCTGTTCAAAAGCTTGAAAATTCCTCAAAATGTCACTATCTGCTTAAAATTCAATTACCTTAGTTCTACATCGAATTTTTACATTCTGGTGTAAGTTTATGAAAGGTAAATAAAAGTTATTATATAATTTTTTACACGGATGGCATGAAAAATTGCCTGGAAATCCAGTTTTTTACTAATTTTTACAAAAAATCAGGAAATTGGAATAAGCACGTGTTCAAAACATGCAAAATTATTCTTCTTTTTATTTTTGTGGATCTGAATTCAGAAATTTTTTTAAATATGCTTTTGTACAGTTCATCGTAAGAAATATTTCATTTTTAGATCAAACAAAACAATGTTTCGATATACGATTTTACTATCTGTCTTGCTGGACATGACGCAAAGCTCTCCTCCACATATTGTTATGATAGTAGCTGATGATATGGTTAGTTTGCGTTGGTAAATTTTGTTTAAATAAGTTCCATCCTTATATAATATGAGTGATTTTTATTATTTTTTAAGTGTTTAATTTTCTGTCTGTATCCTCATTTTTTAGGGATTTAATGATGTGAGTTTTCATGGTTCTCAACAAATCCCTACACCAAACATTGATTATCTTGCAAATAATGGGATTATACTTAACAACTACTACGTTTTACCCAGTTGTACTCCCACAAGAAGTGCAATTATGACTGGAAGATATCCAATACATACAGGTGAGTAACTTTAATCTTTATTTATAGATTTTTAACTATACTTGTACATGCTTTAGTTGATACTTCTATTATTCTATTTTATTGATATCTTTTTATTGTTAGGTATGCAGTCAGGGACAATATATGCAGCTAATGCATGGGGTGTAGGATTGGAAGAAAAAATGCTACCTCAATATTTGAAAACATTGGGATACAAAACTCATGCTGTTGGAAAGGTTTGTCTCTCCTTTTAGAGTGTTTACTGTGATTGTAAAAGCTTTTGTTGAAATATAATGTTTTTTTTATGCTGATATTCGTTATTGTTCCAAACATACAAGATCTTTTGTGACTTAATCTTCAAGAAGATGCAGAAAAATTTAATTTATTCTAGTGGCACCTTGGTTTCTTTGCACGCGATTACACACCATCGCGGAGAGGTTTTGATACCTTTTATGGATACTATGGCGGTCAAGCAGATTATTGGGACCATTCATTAGCATCAAACGGATATTGGGGATTGGATTTACATAAGGATACACCGTCGACTAGTAAAGTAGGAGCTTCAAAATGAAAAAGTTATATCTTGTTTCTCATATTCTGTAAATTTATTAATTTTAATGTAAAAATTTTTAGAATGTGTGGACGCAATGGGGTAATTATAGTAGTAACATGTACTCCCATGAAGCTGTAGATCGCATCAAAGGTCATAATTTGAGCGAACCAATGTTTCTCTATGTGGCATATCAAGCTGTTCACAGTGCTAACCTTGTGGAAGATCCTTTACAAGCGCCTCAAAAATGGATTGATAAGTTCAAACATATCAAACATAATGGCAGACGAAAGTATGCAGCTATGATGGCAGCAATGGATTATGGAATTGGCATGGTAAGATATATAGTAGGCTTTTGTTCAGCGCATCAAATTTCAGAGGGTAGACTTCTTGACTAACTAAGGATGGTTAATCCTTTGGTATGAGGGCAGGAAGTACCTGCAGCAAATTTAAACTTTGCTATTAATATTTTTATGACTAGTTTCTTCTTTAAAAATTAATTTTATAATTCTAATCTGAAATATATCAGATGTGTTAAACCAGTACCTAGCACTTTCTCAAACACGATTTTGATAGGCAATGTTATTTTCAACGATAGTGAAATTTCTGCATGATGTCATTCAATAAGGGCTGACGTCAGCTAGGGAATAATTATGCCAATTTATACTTGGCTCGTACTACAATTTTTTGTCATAAGTATAACTTATGAACATGCCTGCCATACTTACAAGGGCCAAAAGAAACCCCAATAGTAAATAGGGCAATATAGAAAAATATATATTTCTCTTCATTAAATTTCTTCGTAGTTATCTTTAATAAATATTACATCAAATTTTAATATGTGTCGATTGTTGGCAAACTTTCTGAAAAAATATCTATATGTTATGCTGGGTGATACACTATATATTTTCAACCAGAGCTGAAAAAAAGAAGGAGATGATGAATTTAAAAGCATGCGGAAAACTAAGTGGAAACAGTTTTAAATACTTCTGCTTTGACATTTTTTTTATTTAGATTTACAAAGCACTGGAAAAGCGTGGCATGTTGGATAACTCAATTATAATATTTACCTCTGATAACGGTGGTCCAGCAAATGGATTGGATATGAATTGGGCAACAAATTATCCCTTGCGTGGTGCAAAAACTACTGTTTACGAGGGTATGTCATAATCTGGAATAAGAAGTTTAAATTCAGAAGACAAAACTTGTACCAAACATGCAAACAAAGCTCTGTTGTTCTCGTATTTACAAGATTCAATTTCGTTCTCAAAAACATGCCAGACATGATGGTGACGTCCACTTTTTTGACACCTCAACATTTTTATCTAAATTGATATTAGTACCTTTTTAGTTTTACATAAGTGCCGAAGAATTCTAAAAAAAATTAGATTCCAACAAACAACATGTCTGAAATTTTGAACGTCCTCTAATGTCAATATTTTTTAATTTTTTTAAAAAATATAATTCACAAACAATTACAGTTATAAATTATCACTTTCACTATTATCATCAATGAAATAAACGTCTTTATCTTCGGTATAGTCATCGAAAATTTGATTTGTTAGATTTAATTTTGAATTTTTTGCACTTAAAGTAAACCATTCCAAATTAAAACAAATTTGAATTTTGAACCTACAAGAACTTCTTATTTACTTCTGCCGAATCATTCTCACTTTAGGAGGTGTCAAAGCTGCTGCTTGTGTTTACAGCAAGCTTTTTAAAACTCCAGGACAAGTATCACGTGATATGATGCATGCCACTGATTGGTTGCCGACTTTACTATCAGTTGCTGGTTACAACACAACAGATTTGCATTATCTTGATGGAATGAATATGTGGCAAACACTGCAGAAGAAATCCCCTTCACCAAGAAATGAAATACTTGTTAATATTGATCCTCATGTTTATCATAACGCAGCTCTTATTGTAGGGGACTGGAAACTAGTTAACCAAAGTAGGAATATTTCTTTGAATTTGATTCTAAGACAAAGTTTGCACGTTGCAAATAAAAATCATTCTTGAATATAATGTGTGCAGTTAAACTAGAAGGAGTCGCTACAAAAGCAAGTCTTGTATTTCATTAAATGAGAACATCAACTTTAGTTTACCTTTAAGGTGCCATTTTCTTTCGCTGTTTTGTTTTGTCAACATGACCTTTCATATGACAAGGTGTTTATAGTATGTGCCAAAAAATCTTTTCTGTTTTTAGGTCGTTTTTATGATGGATGGTACCCTCCTCCCGAGGTAGAGAATTCTTATGAAAATAGTCGTTACTCCTTCACTGATGACATGAATGATTATGTAAGGTTCGAAGGAGAAAATGATGCTCGTATTAAATGTGGACATAAACCTTTGAAAGTGTCTTACTGTGGTGGCAAGAAATATCGACCTTGCCTATTTAACCTTAAAGAAGATCCTTGTGAATACACAGATGTTTCAAAAGATCATCCAATTATTTACAAGAAAATGTTGGATCGATTGCAAGAATACAGAGATGGCATGGTGAAGTCAAGACGAACCACATATCGTGATCCAGAAGCTAATCCTAAATTAAATAATGGTGTGTGGGGTCCTTGGAAGAATTTGTTAGTATGATTTAAACTTGCAGTATCTTGGTAACATGGTAGTCTAATCTACTGTGTGATTGTATCTTTTCACGTTGGATGTGTAACACCATGTTGTTTCGCAGTAGATGGCTAAATGTGTAAAATTTTCTTCGAGTTTAAACGTTTTGTTTTTTTGCCTGTATCGCATTATTTATAGATTTTTTTATTATCATATATTTGTTATTTATTGCTTTTTTTGAATTAAACGCATTGTACGGATTAATTAAATTTGTAGATTTACTTTAGGAATTTTTAAAATTAAAATTTGTAAAAACAGTTTTTCTCTATTCAGCATCGTTGCGAATGTAACGTTAATTAGGTCTGTAATTATTGGGCTTCTCCATCCTGACTAGTTGTTTATTTCATACTTAATATTGTATTTAAACTTCTGAAACTATAAACTTCGAAGTATTGTATGATGATAGACTATTTTAATTTAGAAAAAATAGACACAAATAAAAATGGGAGGTATCAGAGCGAGAAAGACTCGGAGAAGAAATACAATCAAAATACTTAAAGGTACAAGAAAAAGAAAGAAGACCATAAACCCTGCTATTGGAGAGTAAGTTTTGCTCTGCTTGTAATTTCGTTACTATTGTTTTAGTGGCAGTCATTGTTGGGTGGTTGTTATGTTTTTTTGTCGTGGTTGTTATTGTTGTGGTTGAAGCTTGTATATTGTTGTGGTGGTGGTTGTTGTTGTCGTTGTTGTTTGTATTGTTCTGGTGGTGGTTGCTTTTGTAGTGATGGTTCTTATTGGTATGGTGGTGTTTGTTGTTGTTGTGGTTGTTGTTATTGCGGTGGTGATGGTTGTTATTGCGGTGGTGATGGTTGTTATTGTTGTGGTGGTTGTTCTTATTGTCGTGGTGATGGTTGTTATTGTTGTGGTGGTTGTTCTTATTGTCGTGGTGATGGTTCTTATTGTTGTGGTGATGATTCTTATTGTTGTGGTGATGGTTCTTATTGTTGTGGTGATGGTTCTTACTGTTGTGGTAATGGTTCTTATTGTTGTGGTGATGGTTCTTTTTGTTGTGGTGGTTGTTCTTATTGTTGTGGTAATGGTTCTTATTGTTGTGGTTATGTTTCTTATTGTTGTGGTGGTTCTTATTGTTGTGGTAATGGTTCTTATTGTTGTGGTGGTTGTTCTTATTGTTGTGGTGGTTGTTCTTATTGTTGTGGTGGTTGTTCTTATTGTTGTGGTTATTTTTGCTGTTATTATTGTTGTTGTGGTCGTTGATATAGCTCTTTTAATAGCACTGTTGTGATTGTTGTTGCGGTTTTATTATCGCTGTTGATTTTTATTTCTTTAGTGCTGATTTAAAGAAACATTGGGACAATACGAAGACTTTGCAGCAGAATTTAAAAGGTCTTGGCTTGGCTTACGATTCAAATGAAGTTTTAAAAATCCCAAAAAATAAAAAGATTACTAGAAAAGATGTATGTCTTTGTTTACCCGCCTGTTTGTCTGTTTGTTAATTTGTTTCTTGTCTTCTGAGTGCGTGCTTGTTGTTTGATTTGTATTTGTGTATGCTTGTGTTGTTTAGATTCTGAAGGAAGATAGAGAAGGCGCAAGCATGGAAGTTGAGAAACCAATCATCGTAAACACGGCTGTCATTGAAGGTACATTCCACATTTAATTCCTAGATGGATTGTTTCTTCTAGAGTAACACATCCAATGTCCACCTTTCTGTGAATGGTAATAATTAGACTTGTTTCGTTTATAAAAAAAACTTTTGTTTTTTTCAGCATTTGAAAAAAAGGCTGCGAATGGAAAAAAATTGGAACGACACATTTCTCCAGGAGAGGCGAAGTTTTTATTGGAATTGATGAAAGCACATGGTAGTAACTATAAGGTATGTTTTTAAATATGATGAAGTGAGCGCATGTGACATTCTATTTTACTTTCACTTTTCACTGACGTGTGTCAATACCATCAAATGTAACTCTCCCTTTTTGGTTTTAAGGATGCTTTATATTCTCCATTTTGGTAAAAACTAACACGGTCTTTAACTAAAATTGTTCTAAAAGTGAAAATTGCTCTGTTTTCAAGAATAATTAGCTCGGCAGACAAGAAACTAAGTCAAATATGATGACGCACCTATTTTCACTCCAAATCCTGCTAAGGATTAATTATGCTAATAATCCGTGTTTACAATTGCTTTTCACTTTTAATTTTTTTTGCGTGATTTTTTTTGGCAGGCGATGTCCAAAGACAAACGCAACACGTATCAACACACGCCCAAACAACTACGGCGCAAATGTGAAGGACTTCTAAATTCATCATTATTACCGAAATATCAAGAATTGTTCCCAGACTTGCAACCTGAAGAAACAATGGATACGTTATAAAAAAACACTGATATTTCAGATGAACAAAATGTACAACCGTTATTGGTCAGATGTTAATAGATGCTTTGTGATGTTTAAAAACTGCATGCAGTCAGCCCTTTGATGAAGTATTGTTTTGAGTCTGTTGAAGTGTTGATTTTTTAACATCTTGTCTTAATTCTTTCGTTTAATAGCCATTAAACGAAAGAATTTTATTTAAAAATGTTACCTTCAGGAAAGAAATGGTTTGTGAAGAAATAAATGCGGATAAACATTTTTTATTGAAATTAAAGATTGCGAATTAGTAACTAAAATCAAATAGCTATTGATTTGCTTTTATCTGATGTCTGAAGTTAAATTTATAGAAAATTTCAATCAAAAACGAGATTAACATAAATTAAAATGCAAAATATAGGATTGTGAACGTCGGAAATTTAAGACTTTAGGTTTGCAGATACAAGGTACAATCATTTATTCCGCATTCATTTCTTGATGTTAAGTCATTCCAGAGTGTCTCCAAAAAAGAAGATAGTAGTGCCGCAGGAACCGTGGTGAAGGCGGTGGATGCCCCCAATCATTTTGTAAAAAAAAGATTGTTTTCTCCTCACTCTAACCCATAACAGTAAAGAGTGAGTGTGTTAATAAAGATAAATTTGAATAAGAAAACAAGATATATTCCTACTGCACTGGGATTTAAACCATAAAATATTTCCACGATAGTCGTCTGTTATCGCTTCAAATTTTATTGACGACAAAAAGAATGCCCGTAGAAAAACTTGATCTTTGATACGAAAAATTGCTGGTTTGGAAATATCGTTTAAGGTAGCGGATACTGAAACGACGTTTTGCCGTAAAAGTTTTATTTTTACGCGCAGGGCCATTTTTGGAAAAAATCGTAATTTATCTTTCTTAATTTTACTCGCGTGTCCAACATCTTTTGTATTTTATTTCTCTCTAATGATTAATGCGCAGCCTATAAAAAACATAAAAACTAATTATTGGGAATACAGTTCAACTCATGTAATTCGGATCTCCAAGGGGATTCAAAATTTGTTCGAATTACATGAGTTACGAATTATAGCAGTTTGACTCTTTTCAGCCGAATTTTTGTGGGGAAGTGTTAACGGGCGCTAATAATAATCAATGTTGTAACATCCTATGGAATAAAAGGGCGCGTAGTATTTGAGAAATAAGTTGCTATTTTCATGTAAAACAACTGTTACAAATTTTAATTATCAATTTTTCTCAATAAAGTCCATGATTTTGCTCTGTTTTCTATTAAAGGGGCTACGGAACGGCTGTTGGTTTTCGACTTTAGTGACTTACACGAAAGTCGAGCTACAGACGGCGAAAAACATATTATTCTCGCTGGTTCAATATTGAACCAGCGAGCAAAATGCGCTGGTCTGTTCATTGCGCAAAACGCGTTTGCCGGATTTTTAATATGTGAGCGGGATATACGGATTGTGAGCATTTTAACCGGTTCGTAGCCCCTTTAATCAATTATCTATGTTCGAATTTCACGAGAAAGTTCGATTATTGGAAAAGTTCGAATTTCATTGAAACGGTCGATTGTTGAAAAATTTGAGTTTTGAAACTTTGAACGTATGAAAAATTTTAAAATTCGAATTACGTGATCAATATTTGCCCACGGGACCAAGAAAACTCGTCGATTTAGATGATATTTCGAATTACATGAGTTCGAATAATGGGAGTTTTCTTATAAGAGAATTTTAGAGTAAACTCGAACGGGACCGGAGAACTCGTTCGATTTATATGATATTTCGAATTACATGAGTTCGAATAATGGGAGTTTTCTTATAAGAGAATTTTAGAGTAAACTCGAACGGGACCGGAGAACTCGTTCGATTTATATGATTATTCGAATTACATGAGTTCGAATTATAGGAGTTCAACTGTACTTGTAAAATATTTTATGGAGTAATACGAGACTAAAATTAAAGAGAAGAAAAAGGAACAGGAGAAGAAGATTAAAAAGAAGAAGAAGAAATAGCTAGCTTTTTTTTCTTCTTTTTATTCATACGTATCTTGCTTTTACATAATATTCTTTTTATTCGCACATGTTAATTTATTAACGCGCATTCAAGCTCTATAATTTTTATAATTTATTTTCTTTCAATTTTCTACCCGTGACGGTCAAAATAATTACTTTTACCTGCATCTAGAATGACCCAAATTTTTGCCGTTTTGATTGATTTGATAGCAGCAAAAATACCATTGTTAAACGCTCCGAAATAACGGCTCAGAGGACAAGAGACGAGAATGGTAGCTAATTTCACGCCACATTGGCGTAAGAAAATCGAGAAGAAAGCGTTGTGAACATGCGCATTAATAATTTCTATTCTTCCTTCTGAGTTTATTTTCTTTTTCGGCTTGTTTGAAGAGTGAATGATTAATTCACTTTGATCGAAATTGTTTAATTTTGCAAATTCCCCTAAAACTACGCTCTTTTCACAATCTCAGGTAGTAACAGATAAAATTCAATACACGACAACTGATGTTCCTTTTTCTCGTTTGTTGTCGTGGAAAAAAATGCCGTTGCCAATTGTTGACTATTTTATTCTCGCTTATCCCGCTTGAATAAAATAACCAACCTTTCCTAATTATTCGCGATGGCAAACTCTATAAAGAGAGAAGAGGGGGAGGGGTGTAATTACAGTACCGGTATCAAAGGAGAGGGCAAGAATCCGTCGCCTTGATTTTGTTAAATATGCAAAAAAAATACTTGACGATCAATTAACCCTTCCCATCCTTTTATTGGGGGGTAGGCGAAAAAATTGAATTTGCAAAACAAAAGTAAAAAAGCTGCCACCTATAAAAGAATGTTATTCATAAGGTGTCGGTTCACAAAATTTCTTTGGCCAGCAGATGCTGCAATGAGTTCGTTGCCTCAAAAAAAACTAGAAAAAAAAAGTTTCAAATAGGAAGCCTTGAGGTCCTGAATCCAAAATAGCTTTTCTAACCATTATTATTTCGAAGTGTTCTGTTTGTTCTCAGCGTAGTACAGCTGTGAGACTCCTCAACCTCTTTCCCAGGGCAACTTGTATCTCTTTTGACTTCTGACATCGCTGTCCCGATATGCTCTGGGGACGAGGTTCACGTCTTTGCTTTTCTAAAAAATAGACTGCAGTATCTAAGAGTAGGCGGATAGTGGTGCAAATTATTCTACGATGTTGATATTTTAAAATTTCACAAGCATGGCCAAAATTATGCAAAATCGTATAGTAATAAATGCAGACGTAGCGAAATATAAAAAAGATGATGTAAAACAAATAAAGAAATACGTTGTAGTTCTGGATGCTTCCCCGACACAATAGCATTAGCTCACCTAGTAATTATATTCGTGTTGTAAACAATGCTTTTTCAAAAGTAACAGAGACAACGGTTAATAAAAGCCATGGCCGTAAATATCACAACAAACTTCTAGATAATTCGGATCATGTTCTGATGCACAATTTTAACTTTTTCAGCAAAATCTTTTAATGACAAAGCATATTTTTTCTCTCTTAAATATAAGATTGCAGCAGTTGTAGCAACATTCAACAAATTTTTTTTATCGAGGACGTGAAAAATTAAAGGAAAGAAAATGGCTCTTTTATCTGTAAAAGTTTTTTACGTAGAGAATAAGTCAACGAAAGAAATTCGAAAGTTCAGTGTTGATGGAGACGTTTATGAGAATTTTGAATATCTTATGGCAAAAATTCGACAAGTATTTCCTGATTTACTGAGAAAAGACTTAGAATTATTCTGGAAAGGTAAGACGTTATGCTATCTGTTTGAGGGAGGGAATGTTTAAATAAGCAAGGCAAATTTTAGTGGACCTGCTGCTTCATATCTTTTTCAGACGAGTGTTTTCTCGATTTTTGTTTTTCTTGCAAGGGTAGTAGAACCTCACCAGATTTTATTTTGATAGATGGACTAATTTACATTAAGCATATCTTTGCTACTTTTTTTCAGTCTAAAACCTAACCAGTGAATCATTCCAGGTCCCCAACAGTTGTGGCTATTTGTGACACATGTTAGGTTTTAATTATTTTTTTTCAATTATTCAATTTTTTAAAATAAGCCACAACAGGACGTTTTAACCCAGAGCGAAAAAAAGTGACGAAATTCTACCGTACTCTAGCTAGCATAAAAATAGGGAATAAAAGCTAGTTAACGCAAAAAGCTCATCTGTATTATTATATGCATAAAACATGCCAATTTGATCCACAAAGGCGGTAAATGGCACAAAATAATTATATATACCATTTTGTTATTTAGCTGCAAAAGTAATGAAAGCTAATTAAAATTAGACAATCTGGAAATATGCATATTTTTTACAAAACCTTATTTTTACAAAACCTTACCCCAAACCCCAATTTGAAAATGTTGTTTGTGGATCCTGAGGGTCTCCGACAGTGAGAAAGAGGAAATGCTTTTTAGAACACAAATTTGTGCTTCATGCATCCCAATATATATACTAAGTGTAATATAGCAAGTAAAGGAATCAATTTGTAAATTTAAATCTCAAAAATAAACTTCCTATTTTTTGTTTTATGTTTTAGTTTTTTGTATGTTTATAATTTTTTATTATTATATATACATTCAGATGATGAAGAAGACTATATCTCTATTTCTTCAAATGAGGAGTTAATACAAGCCATTCATGCTCTACCTGAAAGGGCATCTTGCCTGAAGCTCTTTGTCAAAGGTATAAATACTTGATATTTCGTACATTTTTCTTGGTTAAATGCTTTTTCCCACCTCAGAGCAGAAATATTTGTACATATAGTTGCCAAGTTTAGAGTAAGTAATAGAGAGGAACATAGAGTAAATAAGACAATCATTCTTCCTCTAATATCTTCAATGCCACCAACAATAAGTAATATTGTAAATGAATATACATGATACCCTCTTTTTGTAAGATTAATGAAATTTTTCTTAATTCTGAAGAAGAAACACAAATAGTGATTGTAAAAATCTTTTCCTACATTAATTTTTTTAATCATTTAATTTTTTTTCTTTTATAGTAAAGCAACTTGACCAAGAAAAAACAAATATAAATGAAAAACACCCTGGTGTAGTATGTGACGAATGTAATTTAGAAATTAAGGGCATTAGATACAAATGCTTAGCTTGTTTTGATTATGACATTTGCTCTTCCTGTGAAGCTAAAGGTCTACATCCTGATGAGCACGAATTGTTATGCATAAAGAAGCCAAGGTCATCTTCATCCTACTTTGTTATGAGACCTGGTTTTCCAGGAGGTGCATTCAGAGGCAGAGGTGGACCTGGTGGCTGTAGGGGAGGACCATTTGGTCAACAAGGAGGAGCTTTCAAGGGGCGAGGAGGTGCTTTTGGTGGACGAGGTGGGCCATTTTGTGGACGAGGAGGGCCATTTGGCGGACAAGGAAGGCCAAGTGGCAGATGTGGAGGATCATGTGGCAGGCAAGGGGGAGCTTGTAATGGAAAACGACCATTTGGTGGGGAAGGAAAACCGTGGTTTGGACATGGACACTGGGGTTGCCATGGAATGGGTATGTTTGGTAATGGTGCAGATGGGCACTGCTTTGAAAGTGCTGATTCAAATGAAAATAAAGATTCATTTAAAGGTAATCCTTGTTGGGGACCAGACTGCAAAAGTCAGTTTGAGGAAATACTTAAAAATTTGGCTACCATGTTTGGTTTTGATCCAGAAGTTGCATTCAGTCAGTTTAACTCCATCTTTAAAAACTGTGAAGAGGAACATGACAATGAAAAAGGAAATGATGAATCTCAACAGCAATTTGAGAAGGTCCTTGCTCACATTGCCCAAAGTTTTGGATTAGACGTTGAAGTTTTAAAGCAAACAGCACAATCAATGTTGTCAAATTGGTTTCCAGTGCAAGAAAACAATGAATGTCCACAGAATGATGACAACAAAGAAACAAATAGTGGCGAAGAAAAGAAAACAGAAGAGACATCTGGCAATGAAGACGTGATGGAGACGGAAGTGGAACACACAACTGAGGAGGCCAGTGGTGATGCCGAATCTCAGGAAATGGTTAGTAGGCTTAATATATATCCCTCTTTTATTTTGGGACACAACAATGTAGAAGAAAGACGCGTCTACAGTACTTTTATGTGTAACTATTTTTTACACATAGATACTTTTCAGTAACTAATTTTAAATTTGACAATTAACTTATTGCATTTTTATGTACAGCCCTTACCACAAAAGTCTGAAGACTTTATTGTCGTGGAAAGTAAGCCAGCTAAGGAAAACAAGCCAGCTGAGGGAAGCTTAACAGAAAATCAAAAGTACGAACTGAGACTGGGAAAAGCAATTCGTCAAATGGAAGCCATGGGGTTTGACAATGATGGTGGATGGTTACGTCAGCTGTTGGTTTCTAAGGATCTCAGCATCGGAAGAGTTCTGGATGCTTTAAATCCATCTATGTAAACACGGAGCCAGCTAAATATAAACAAAATGCAATGATTTAGCCTTATTTAAAAGTTTTACTATTTTTAATGTTTAAATATTGATGTGCTTTTCGATTCCCGTGCTTTTTTTTTTTTTTGAGTGATTGAGTTGTTGTTTTTTTATCTTGTCTCTTTTTAATACAGTATAATACAGTATAAAATATGAGGGTTATAATGTTCAAGGGTTTTTCCTGCCTAAAAAGTATGCCATTGCCATAAATAGTAGAGCAATTGTCATTTATTGTTGGTGTAGTGTGTTTTGTAACGATATATATGTTACGTAGATAAAAAAAAAAAAAAAAAAAAAAAAAAAAAGTTTAAAATATGAAAAATGTAAAAAAATTACGTATACAGTAGTACTGTAAATCATTTATTTGAAAATAAAATTTCTTGTACTTTATTTTAGTTTCTTTATCTTACCCTCCCAATCCCCTGTCAGTGAGGAAAGAAACAAGCGACAGACTGTATCCATTTTCTTTCACTTGACTGTGCGGTTAATTTCTTCAAATAATTTACAATGGTTGCAACAGGCGGCTCAGTCTTTCGACCTCATCCAAAACTGGCAAAATAGGAGAAATACTGATGGACCTGTCAAAAGCTTATACGAATGTTTTCCTCACGACTTTCTGATAGCAAAACTAGCCGCTTACGGAATGGGATATCACAGCGCACAGTTTTTAAACATGCACCGCGCATCACAAGGCTCAATCGAGTGTTATAAGCTAAGCTGCACGTTTGAAACATGCAGTATAATTTCAGAATTTTTACAAATTTCACTATACTTTTATTATCTGTTTTCTGTTACGGTAAGATGTGCAAAGTTTTATTTTCGTTACTAAAACAATAGCTGATTAAAAAAATCGATATATAACAGCAGACTTTGGCTGCGTGTATAATTGCCATTACAAAAGCCTAAGATAAGTATCCGGTCACAATGACGATACAGCAAACATGCCCCGAGTAATATATCTGTCGTTTTTTTAACCGATAAATTTGAAAATTGGCGTCAAAATACACTTTTAACAAGTCTTGCAATGGATCAAGGTTGACAAAAATTAGTGCAAAAGGACACCCTCGCCCTAAGATCTCTTATCCACTAAGCCATTTATTAGAAGGGTAAAATGCCCTTGAAACTAGGTTGACAAAAGGCATGAGAATTCTGTAAAATAATGCTTATCTTTTCTTTGCATGCGAAATGTGCTATTCACGCATAAACAATTTTCAATGTTCAGTTTTATGCTGAACAAGAGGCTGCGTAAACTTCCTCCCCATTAAAAAGGTGCAGCTATAATACATTGACAATGGTGGTACTGAATTCTGTTAATTAATATTAGAACAAACCAAAATGGTAGATGCTGCTGGGGCTTTGATTACTTAGTCAGTTACAAAACCTTAATTCAAGGCTAAGTTTGCATAAAATAATTTTTTGAGGAAATTATTAGTTATAATGATTTACTAACAAGACATACCACCTCATTCATTGAACATAATTAAATGGAACCGTGGGCTTTCTCCTTGCACCAATGGTGCAATTATTAGTGCCATTAGTAAATTTTTAGATCATCACAGTATTGTCACAATTTAAGAAGAAATTAATGTGACTAGTTTCTTTGAATTTAGTTATGCAAATTTCACTGATTCATTTCATGATATCTTGCATCTTGATGCGTCTAAAAAGACCAGTGACGACATTATCAATGTTCTAAAGATTGCAGTTAGAGAATTTTCATTAGCTCTCACAGATATCTTTAATGAAGCGATAGCGAATGGTACATTTCCAGACGAGTTAAAACAGATCGAAGCGATCCCAGTCCCATAAAAAGAAGGATTCGTGGCTATATTCAGGCCTATCAGTTTTCTTTCATCCGTTTTTAAAAGTGTTTGAAAAGCTTATTTTTAAGCGATTGAGCCAGTTCATAGAGCGTAAACTTTCTAAACTCCTTTGTGGATTTATAAAAAGGATATAGTACGCAATACACTTTGTATGACCTCATTTAAACTGGCTAAAGTGCTTAGAAAACTCTGACAAAATAGGAGCAGTACTGATGGACAAAAGCTTACAAATGTCTGCCTTATGATCTTCTGATACGGAATGCTTACGGAATGAAATATCACAGTTTATAGTTTTTGCTTGGTTATCTTTTAAATGAATGCAGAGGGTTTATATCGTTTGTAAGTGATTGGTTTAGCATATTATTAGGTGTTCCTCAAGGCTTCACCCTCAGGGCTTCTATTCACAATCTTTAAACATCTGTAATTTTGCGGACGATAACACATTTTACGCATGCGATTCAACCATTAAAAACGTTCTTCTTTAGCTAAATTCTGACATTTCTTGTGTTATGAGCTGGTTTAGAATCATTTCTAAAACCAACTCATAACACAAGATGGTTGTATAACCTGATAAACTTCAGGTAATGTTTTGGGGGATTAGAGATAGTCAAAATATATTTGTAGATAATGTTTCTATTTTTAGCTCTGCCACTGTCTGCTAGGTATTGAGTATTGATAAAAAGTTGACTTTCCAACCTTAAGTACACGATATTTGTTAGAGGGCAAATAACAAGATTTAAGCGCTTTACGAATACGACCGTATCTTGATTTAGCTAAAGCTGAATTGATTTACAATTCTTATATTGTTTCATGCTTTAACTACTGCCCAGTAAATTTGGATGTTTTGTAGCAGAGGTTAGAGTTTGGCTGTCTACATGAAATTTTCAGCGACTTATGAGGATCTTCTTATTGTTAGTAATCAATCAGAAAAACCTGTCTTCTCATGACTAAAGTATTTAAGTACTTAAAGAGGCTCAATCCGGAATTTATGAGGAAATATTTTATAAATAAAAAGATTCCCTCATGCATTTCGTTTTGATGATCATTTTTCTCTCCCATCAAGACATAATACCGGATTACATGATTTAATATTCAGAGCCTGTCTAGCCTGGAATAATCTTCCTCGCGCTCTAAAAAGTGCTTTGAGATTTTTAAGTCTGGCATAAACAATATAGACATCCCCTATCACGAAAATATGGCGTAAGGACTTGGTACTATGATCCTGCCTAAAACATTAGACAATAGATATACAGATTATTGAAGTGTTGCTAAATCTACAATCATCAACATTTAAAATTCTAGCTTTGAATGTAATTTTAATTTGTATACGGTGAAAAACAACATCAAGCTAGCACAAGGAATACAAAGAAGATGTATAGATTATTTAAGAATCAATATCTTCGCTTCAGAAATTAAAAGCATTCTCTTGAAACGGTGCGTCCATATGGTTTACATCATTGTTACTGAAGGAATATGGATTTACATAAATTAAATAATTTTTGGATGCTCTATATTTTCGCTTTTGGCTTTTCTCTTCAAAAACTTCCAACAACAATTGTATATGGCGCACCATTAAACGTTGCACCGTTGCAAATGCAATCACATGGTCCGTAGGGTGGTTTCATCATTAGTCACCATAATGAGGTACGAAATTTCACTGCAAAACTACTAAATGAGATCTGTCAAGAATTCAGGACAAAATCATCAGAGATAGAGAAATATTCCTTCTGGCACAGTCGACGTCGACCAAAGGGAAATTCCCTAAAATGTTAGTAACCAACACAAAATAATATGAAATAATATTAAATGCCAATAACCAACATATAATAATATTAAATGTAAGATACCAGAAGTACAATGCTAATAACCAACACAAACTAATATTAATGATATATATCATTAAATACTAACACAAAATAATATAAACGAAATCATATGACGTCATGCGCAATAGCGTATACTCATATTATACAGAATATGAGTAAAAATTATTCAACTGTCCTAGAAAAATTGTTAGTTGGAATCAAAAAATTATATAATAAAGATGTCCATTAATGATCATCTCATAATGCCTGATCGAATAGTCCGTGCTAATTCATGGACACTAATGTTCGTACCAGATCATTTCAAAACGCAGGAAACGTGTACTGCCGTAGTTCGTGAACATCCCTGGACACTAATGTTAGTACCCGATCATTTAAAGACACAAGAAATGTGTAATGATGCATTCAGAAGGGAGAGCCTGATGTTCAGGTAATGTACCCGATCATTAAAAACACAGGAACTATGTGATGAGGCAGTACGTGACAATCCAGCGCGCGCTCCTCGAATATGTTCCAGATCGTTTCAGAGCCCTCTCAAATAAATGACTCAGTATTGTAATGAATGTGAAAGCGTGCTCGATGGATATGATAGATGCTCCTGTGGACGGAGATTCCTCATAAAAGGCAAACTGCTTTGCTGGTACTGCTGGTATGAGTATATTACGTATAATGGTGGTAGCTGTACCTGTAACAAACCCTAGTTGAAGTTTTATTTCCTTAAATAAAAGGATGTTCAAATTCGGTAACGAGAATGTTAATTCAAGAGACTTTTTTGCCAAAGCGATTCCACTAAATATCGAAGATGTAAACATTGAAAATATCGTGCTAAGCGATGCTATTCCAGCAAACAAGGGTAAAGATGAACGCTTCATTATTGGCTATAAAAATAGTGACAACAAGCTATCACCTCTATTGATCAAAACACCTAAGAAGCTCTATTCCAATGGTACCTCGCGTTACGATGAAGGCTGCTCTCTTACCATGTCATTCGATTTACATCAACATCCAGAATGGTTGGAGAAATATCAGATCATCCTAGCCAGGATCGAAAAACTATATGGTAATGAATTCACAGCCTCGCCAGTAAAGAATGATCGATATATGAATGCAAAAGTCAAGGCATGGGATAGCAAAATAACCACTGATTTTTACGACGCCCGAGTACCTAAAAATCAACCTTGTGAATGTACGGCTATCATCAAGCTATCCAGCATTTATCGACAGGGATCCAAGCACTATCTGCAGGTCTTGCTGAAGAGTGCAAATATAAGTCTGTGCAACAATCCAGGACCAGACATCATATCGATTCAGATGATGATGAGGAACCATTCGTTGTGGTCTAATTTTGTATATTAATGTTGTAAACAAAATAAACATGAACGAGTTAAAAAGGGAAGCGAGAAAATTAGGGATACGTAGTTATTCGACTATGAAAAAAACTGAAATTATAGCCGCGATTCATAAGGTAAAATATAAGGATACCGCAACGCAAACACTTGGGCCTCATTGCAAGCCATGTCTAGAAATCACAGCTATGAAAATATTGGATGAGTATATAAAGGGTCTCGAGGCAAAACAAAAAAGAAGTGTCATATACGACGGTGATTTTATGATCGATAAGGATACCAGTGAAGTGCTTGGCGTTGTATAATGTATTGTTAACAATACATTATAAATACGCTGGCGGTTCATCTAAGTACCGCTGACATATTGAGCAGACTGCAAGTTTCTTAAGATTTCTACTCTTGCCTCATTGCGACCTTTGGCGACGAGTGCCTGTCTCTCTTATTCATTGATCGTCTCCACTATTTTTTTCATGCGCTGACGAATCTGCTCCTTTAGCAGCATATATTTTTGCTTCTCTTGGTTTATTAGTGAAAATTCATAATCACTTATCACTCCATTTTTAATCGCCCTTGATATCAAATCAACTATTGAATTCAACTTAGTCTCTGCAAGGAGTCTTATTGAGTCATGTTTCTTACGTTTATAATTCAACTTCTTACCACCCTGTTTTAGAGCTGTTTGTCCCAATCCCACGGCGATGGCTATTTCACCCATTGCCACTGCCAGAGGAACACCGATTTCCGAGAGCATACTAACAATTCCAACACCTGATGTTATAACACTTATTGCTAATAGCCCGTGATCCATGCAGTGTACCCACAGTACATGCATACCAAATTTTTTAGCGAGTTTTTCACGCTGTTTAATTTCATTTCTTAGGTATATCTCGATCTCCTCGATCTTTTTGAGGCGATAGACGTGACTTTCGTTATTTTCTTGATCAGGTGCACTCGACGGTAGGCTCGGATATAGTTTCATGACTTCATCATTATTCATTTATTCTATGAGCAAGTGGATGGTAATTCCAACGAACGAAACGTTCTTATCATGGTGATGCTCGTCTGTCAACATCAACTCCAGACGATCGGTGGATCATTTCAAGGGTATATATACGGCGTTATCAAAAGTCGACGCGAGCATATCGCCCCAGGTGTTTTCGTTCGTCGGTAGTATGGCCAGGGTTTTCGATTTCTTCCCATCCAATAGGGCATGGTTTTCATCTAATTGGTGACATGTGAGTCTTAATCGCTGATATACGTCCGTAGCATAGGCTGCATCATACTCACCTTTCATATAATATTTCTTTTGGGGGTCGAATGTGAACCTTAATAGCTTGTGGAGTGCTTCACTGAACACTAACGTATACCCCTCATGAACGCGGATCCTGCATATGCCATTTTTCAATACAAAAAGCTGTACTTTACCGTGTGCCTGTGTATTGACAATGGCTGCTATATCTTCAATTTTGTACAAACCGTTCATGATTTCGATTCGAGTAACTGTCTGATCAGGTCCTACCCTACGTATTGTAAAATCATTATTACTATAAATATTTAGCCACGCGGGTCGAATGCTGATCGACTTAAGAGCTATTCTGGTGCCTTCACTCAGATATTCATCAAAAACTATTGGTTTATCAATAGTAGTTATGTAAAGCTGCTTCATATTTCTTTCTTTCTTTAAAGAAACATGAATATCTATTCGTATAATCCATCAGCAAAATACAAATCCAACAGCGAGTGGCCTCTTGGCGTAAATAACTTGGAGCATCAGGACCTCTACGTGTCTACTACTCAGCACATTTCCGTGGCATTCCCACAGTTCACCCAATTTCGTATCAAAGTTCCCACTAACCTGTTAAATGATCCCGTGAGTGTAAATTGGAAGGGGCAAGCCTTGAATTATTGGAACATCCAGGTCAATTTCGCCGCTCATTGCGCAACCACTGCATTAGGCATTTCTGCCAAGCATATGAGCGGCTCCGTACCCCTCGTCAAATCGATCTTTAAATTCCATGTATACTACCATATGCGTCGTATCCTAGCGAGAATGAAGGTACCCATGCCATACGAAGGAGGCTTTTCGCAGTACGATAACCCATACTCGATCTCAGGATATGCCCAGGTATGTCGCGAATACGGTGCAGATCCCAACGCTTTGTACAAGTTCAAAGCCCTAACATCATCGTTGACGAGTGGTAGATGGTGGCCGCAGTTTAATGGGGATTGGGCCAAATTCATTATACCAACCTCCCAGGGTCTGAAATCGGAGGGGCTGACCAAGCTAAGTGAAAGTATACGCGTTTACGTAATCTTGCTATCAGGATCCCAAGCGAGTGCCAAGGCCTCAATCCTAGGCTCTGGCGCCGATAACTATACAGCAAGGCAAATATTATT
The DNA here is from genome assembly GCF_029227915.1 of Hydractinia symbiolongicarpus. Lineage (NCBI taxonomy): Eukaryota > Metazoa > Cnidaria > Hydrozoa > Anthoathecata > Hydractiniidae > Hydractinia > Hydractinia symbiolongicarpus. The sequence continues at coordinate 25,971,048 of NC_079879.1, forward strand.
GCAGAAATTTGAGGATATGGCTCAACGTAAGGAAAACGTAGGTAAAGACATTATCGAGTTTCAAAAGGTGCTCCAGTATGCACGGACTCCAGTCAATTTTGCCGTCATGCCCAGCGTCTACATGCTTCCTTCCGACATGAACCTCCGCATTGGAAAGATTGTGGGGTATAACAACAACGTTTTAATAGCACCTTCTAACATAGGTGTAGGTGTAGAGCTAAATCTGAATACCATGGTCAAATATAAGGCAGCCTTCACCACACCTCCGAGGCAACATATAAGGAAAACCACGCCTGATATCAAGGAAGCTGCTGTTCACGAGGATACCAAAGCGACGCTGGTTACGGTCGGAGTAGGACTTATACTCGCATATATATGGATGAAGAAATAGGCCTAATGTGTTGAACAACATACTAGACACTTCATCGATTCTTACTCCTGTTACCTATATACGCAACAACTATACCCACAGCTCCCGCAATCGCTAAATAGAGGTGCTTCGCTACATATTCGACAACCCTCGCTGCAACTCTGAAGAAGAACGACACAACAGTGCCAATAATGCCTGGCAGAGCAGCTCCCTCTTTGCCTGCTAGATACTTCAGGAATTTTCCCAATCTCTCCAGCTGCTTTTGAACAAACCCTTTTCTACCACCACTTCCTCCAGCACCTGCTGCTGCCCCACTACCTCCTGTGAGCGCCAGGACCAAGCTGGATATAAGTAAGCCCACGGCTGATACGATACTAGCAATAGTGATACCCTGCTCTTTAAACAAAATGGTTAATTTTTCTCGTAGGGATGTGTCATCTCCAGCTATCTTCATAAGTGTCTCCTTAATCATCTTCAGCTGACTATGGATCTTTGAGAGACCATGTTCTTCTATAATCGCCTTTCGATCATCCTTTAGCTTTTCACGATCTTCCTTGGCCTTATCGAGGTCCGCATCCCAAATTTTTTCTTGTTCCTCCGATACGTCGGACCCAGCCTTTTTCGCCTCAAGCCTCTTGATCTTGTCATCTGCATTGGAAAGCTCACCATCGTAGTAGATCATCTTACTTTTCACATTATTCAAGTCGTCCTTGAGCGTTCTAACATAGAAATGAAGCCTCCGCCTTTCACGTTCATCAAAGGCTTCGGTAAAGGAAGTATCCTCCATCAGGCTCTTTGTGTCATCGAGAACATTCTCGAGCAATGGCAGCATCTCGATGTCATCAGCCTTCTCTTCAACGTGAACGATATCGTTAAGTAGTCCCTGCGCCATCTTCCTACTACCCATGTTGAGTGTTGAATATTGATCGAATCCCATGGCTCGCAACCTACCAGCGCACAAGGCTTTTTTTATCGCTCCCATGGCTCTCACCATTTCCTTTTGTAAGTTCTATCCCATCATAGAGAAGGTGGTTTCCATCCATTTCAAAATCATCATAATGTCTAGCGAGTGGTTGACCGAGCTCCCCACTAAGAGCTTTGTAGAGGCTATCAACTTTTGATGTTAATAATTCATGCCTTGCAGTCGCGGTGTCAGTGAAGCCACGTCGTATTGCGGACGTAGTGCTTGTATCAGGAATATCCCCCGGTCGAAGGATCTCGCTCTCCCTGCTGAACTCCTCGGCTTCGTCTTGAATATCTATTTCTTCTGTGAAGTCACATCCTGGATTATCCATAGTTTATTTCAGCTCCAAACTACTATAAATAAGCATGTCTAACATATTCGGAAAGCTAAATCCATACAAGGAAATCAAGATTATGCTCGGCATGAAAGGCAAGAGGCAAAGGGTGAAGATAAGTCACATACCCAGCCCAATTAACCAGAATGAAGATTTGTACGTGGACGTCCCCAATCTTGGACAGAATGATGTAATTTTCCCCGGCTCAATAAACTTGCTGTTCGACCTTGAGCTGACTGGTACAAACACCAAGCGTACGATCGTATCAAATATCGGCAAAGCATTGGTACAGAGCTTACGGGTTACGCTGAATGGTAATGAAATACAAAACATACAAGATTACAACGTGCTTGCAGTATACCGTGATCTTTGCATTTCAAAATTTGATAGGGACAATAACATGATCCTTCAGGGTATCAATCCGAACGATGGAACGATTCGGAGCCTCCAGGTCAAGGCCAGTGATCACGTCGGGAACAAGGAGGAGAAGGCCATAGCCGAGGCATATGGCAACACGTTCTGTATTCCCCTTGGGGAGATGTTCTCATTGACGAGGGTTCTCCTGTTTTACCAAGCGGGGCTTCACGATAGACTGCAGTTTATCCTGCATTTCGTGCCATACGGTGACGTTATAAAGGATGCCGGAACCCCAGCGTCTGGCAGCACGGCAGCCAAAGCAGCCGATTTCTCCTACAAGATCAGCAATATATGCCTAGAATTTGACAAGGTTGTAAATGAGGATCTGGCAAGTGCAATGATGTCAAGGTATTCCAGGCTTGCTCTACCATACGAACGTATACTAAGGAGCAAAGCGGTGACTATGAAAAAAATCTGATACGAATTATAATTTGCAAATTGATACTCCAGCCAAGAGGCTAGGCGGCGTGTTACTCTTATTTCAGGATCCTACCGTTGTCAAGGCTTACTCTGGTAATAACGAAAGATTTTACAACCCTAAGATCGAGAAAATCTCTATTACTATTGAATGTTCACCTAATGAATTGCATAGCCATGCGATGATGCCAAAGGATCATATGGAACAAGTAGCGGGGTTCTTTGGATACCATTATTCTATAATAACGATTGGCCAGTTCTTTACGGAGAGATATGGGCTTCTCCTCGGTTTCAGAACAAGTCCGGACCCCACCTTACACGGGTCCGGAAGACCGCTTCAGAAGCTGTCAGACGGAATCACACTTCACATGACAAAAAGGGCCGACGGCACGGGTGATATTAGATGCTACGTGTACTTGCTGATGGATGCACAATTAAATATTTTGGATGGTCGTTTTCATTCAGTAGAACATTAAGAGCATTAAAAATTGTTTTTGTAGGCCTTTGGTCTACAAAATAAACATGGCAAGTCTCGCGATTATGGCTGGAGGAACATTGATCAATGCTCTGGCTTTTAGTGGTAGTAACTATCTATTCTCAAAATTAAGTAACCACGGGAAAGCGGAAAGGAAGTGTCATGACCAGGCTCTTGAAAAATTACAAGCAGCCCAAGCTGCCTGGGTAAGGCAAAGACAAGCAAAAATTGACTGGTACAACCGACGGTGGGAGGAACAAAGGGAGGCAGGACAATCTCTTAAAGAACTCGATGAGGGAATGAGGGAATATTTCATTGCAACCATAGAGAAAGCCCCAAAGCTCTCCGACTTCTATACCCCAAGCAAACAGTAACAAGACGGTGAACTGACGTTCATTTTTGGCTCCTTGGCCCTCCTCAGCTTTGTAGTGTACAAGTATATGTAAGAACATTTTTGACATCTAATAAATGTCAAAATCACATATTGTTACAGCCGAAGAAGCTGAAAAGCTGAGTCAAATCTACTATCAGCCCGAACATCTCTGGACCGGGAGAAAAGCTATCAAATTGCTCAACGAGCATAGTGGTCTATCAAAGAAGAAAATTATTCACTGGCTATCTCGTCAACTCCTGCGGCTCAGGCATATCAAGGGTCCAAAAAAGATCAATTACCCGCATTTCACTGTTACAAAACCTAATGAGATCCATCAATTTGACTTGCTCTATATGCCACATGATAAAGTGTATGGCAACATCTATAAGTACATTTTGACGGGCATTGACATAGCTTCACGATACAAGGTGGCTCGGCCGATATGTAGCAAGAAAGCTAGTGAAGTCGCCGAGATGCTCAAGGATATTTATAAAGCAGGACCTTTGCGTTATCCGAGCATATTCCAATGTGATAACGGCTCAGAATTCAAATCGGACGTGACAAAGTTGTTGGAGAGCAAAAATGTCGAGATCAAAAGGGCAACTACCAAATACCATCATACTTTCACGGCGTTCGTGGAATCCTATAACAAGTTGCTCGCGGAGAGATTGTTCAAGCCTCAAGATGCGCAGGAGCTGGTCAGTGACGAACAGAGTACCACATGGGTTAAACACCTATATACTATCGTGAAAGGCATGAACAACACCAAGACGGCTATGATCAGCATGAAGCCTAGCAAGGCCATTAAACTCGATGAAGTCCCACTCGCGAAAAGCGAGGAATATTCCGATGAAAAGCCGTTACCCGACGACGGGCTCTACCTCTACCTCTTGCAACCTGGTGAGGAACATGGAGATGCAAGGAGACGTGCGATGGATGCCTATTGGAGCAAAAAGACGTACAGGCTCGACCATATAGTGACAGGTACCCGTCTCCTATATTATCTTGATGGAGGTCCTGATCGATCTTTCGTATCAGAGGAGTTCATGCTAGTACCCGAGGATGTATTTCTACCTCCAGAGCAAGTGAAAAATTGGTGAGAAATTCTCGATTTTGTAGTTCATAAGAGCTACAAAAACTTATACCTAATCTTCTAGTGTTGTATCACTCAAATCATACAAATCATCGCGGGTAAGATCAATAAGTCTGAAGTGGCAAATGTATCTCTCCATATGTCCTTCTTCTTCGAACCTATTAAACGCATGTATGCCATTGGCGTTATCGATGAAAACGATTTCTTCCGAATTTGGAAATTGAATCCTTACCCACCTCCTTTTCTTTAAAATACCACGTCTTTGTACGCGGGCGCAGTAATATGGAAGATGGTGGTATTTATCGTCTTCAGATGCAGTATGTTTACGAAAAATCATAATTACATTATCCTTGCCCGCATCATTAGCATGTGGCACGTATCTCTGACGTAGTCCTGCAATCTCCAATATTCGGAGATCAAGCTGGTTCTCTCTTTCGTGAAGATCCTCCTGGAGGTTTGCTATAGTTATGTCCCTGTCCTTCAGGTCATCGTTGAGTATTGCTAGAGCTTGGTGATGCTCTTCCATGGTTTCTTGTAATTTTTCAATCCCTTTCGACGCCAGTATTCTCATAATTTCAAGAGCCTTTGCTTTTTTTGAATGTATACAAATCTTTAAAGCATCATCCAAAGAGATGAACATATCGTGAGCATTTTTAGTTTCCTTTAGCCCGGCATGGTATGCCGGGTCCTAAGCATTTAGCTCTATGCGCGATTTCTCCGCTATATTAAGCGCTCTACAGGATGTTCGAATATCAGTAACACCTAAAAATCTTCCCAGATCTGCACGTTTAAACATTGGTTGGCCTTGATTGTTTACCAATATCTCAATGGTAGGCAATATGTTTAAGGTAAGTGACATTTTATTATTTACACTACCCAACCAGGGTGATCATTAGGACAGACATGCATCCGAAAAAATACATGGTGTTCCTATGGATTCTTTCTCTCTCCAGAACATCACGAAGCTCTTCATCAAGAGCCTCTAATTGAGATTCAAAGTAGGGTATTCTGTCCATCTCTTCGTGGCAGGCTTTCAACTGTTGTTTTATCAATTCATATGACATATTTATTTATTCCAATATGCTCCAATTTCTAGGGTGCTCGAGATGAATATATAGGCACGCGTGCTTAGACTTTTTAAATTGGTTTTTGATTGGCTTCCAATCATCAAAAATGTTCGTCTCTTGATCCAGCAAAACAAGATCACTTCTCTCGTGCGGATACCAACAAAACAACTGCTTTTTCTGCCGGCGGAGATTTTTGGGAATTGGGGTATAAGACTGCGTTATCAGCCAGAGACTGTGCTTTCTATGCCTCCCGCTAATAGCCAATTCAAATAGGGTTTGACGTTTTTTGTCGAGATTTTCATCAGCTATAATATCATCAACCATGAAGAGAGTACTTTCACCGGCGAGGATATTCGATAATCGCTGAATCTAATCGAACAAATGATCACCTGAATCAATAAGGTACATCATCCTTCCACAGCGAGGATCTCTCCAAGTAAGTCCTATTGAAACGTATCGTGGGACAGTGTATCACTATATTTTGAAAGTGACCCCTGTATTCATTTTCCAGGAGGTCGAGCACGCGCTGCGTCTTTCCACAACTTGTAGGGCCCGTAAATATAGCCGTAAGAGATACCTTGACAATATCTAGCATTTATTCTTCATGTATACCACGTGGTATACATGAAATTTGCATGTGCTTACTTAGGTGGCATCATCGAACGCTTGTACCAACCCTGTTTTATCGCATAATCATCAAATAAGATAGCCCCCGTCATATATCCGGCGAGCTTTAATACATCCTCCATGTCCATTTTTGCACCTGGTCTAGAAACACCTGGCGCCTTTTTGGCACCTAATGCTATTACGATGGTATATGATACTAGCCTTAAACTCTCCCATAGACTATCAACAACCTCTTTCTGATATTCTTTGCTGCTCATGCTTTATTATTGGGATCATCGCATGTGAAAAATGCCAATCTCTGCCTTAGGCTCCTGCCTCACGCTTGGTTGCTGAGCCACTGCAGCAGGAAGCATTATGGTACTCGCGGATCTCTTACGGATAAAATAGTAGGCACCTCCAATACATACGATCGCGAGTAGGCTTCCACCAATGTATATTCCACTTCCTGACTGTACAGAACTCACTCAAGAGGAGGTTTTAACTGAAGGTTGTACAACACCCTCTTGTTGCCTTAGTTCTTCCTTCCTCTTCTTCATAAGTGCGGCCAACTTATGGCCTTGTGCTACTCTACCAGGATGCTACACTGGTTTTGTTATTACCCTTTCTTCTTGTGGTTGTTCGTTGCTCATTTTTTATAAGCCACAGGGCTTATAAGATCTTCTTTTATGATGGAGAGCTTGTATCATTCATCGGTTCCTCCGATTCGGGAGAACCCTGTTTAGACAATTTTGTATGATTAATTGTATGAGCGGCTATCAACAAAGGCGCTAAAAATTTATGTATAAACAAGGATTCCAAGCTCGGTCATAGATTCGCGGATGATCAAATCATTTACGGAGAGCCTCTACATCATCAATGGGTACAAAATTGCTGATGGTTTTGCTATATAGTCCAAACGCATGATTGCTGATGGCTCTCGCTGTGGTTTCCCCCTTTTCCTGGAGTTCCTTTTCAACTACTTCTGCGTATATTTTTTCGACTATTTCATCTGATGCCTTATCAATGAAGCTATCGCTACATTTTTTAGGCAGTAAATATGGCTTGGTCTTTCTTATATCTTTCAGGATTTGACGTTTATCTATAGGTTGCTCAAGCGCTTCTGCTGGCGTATCGAATATATCAACGAGATTTGACATGTTTATTATTACCCGTCTATATTTCAAATAACCGAGGATGATTAAAATAAATGGGAGCAATATAGCGATAAATATCAATACATCCTCCGTTTTTATTTCTCTTTTAACCGGTAATGGCCTCGAGCAAGCGTTGTTATTTGATCAGCTTGTACAATCCGCTTATCGTCAGCTCTATTCAGGCAATCTTTGTTACTTCCTGCGTGTATATATTGTGACCTTTGTTATTAATACAACGCCAAGTTTTGTTTACATCAATGCCTTCCATCAGACATTGCTCATCGTCCTCAAAGGTGATGAAATGCGTCATAATATTACTCCCTAATTCGTCTTTCATCAAGCGTACCACCTTCTTATTTTTACCAATCGGGAGAGGTCTGTTGTCATTCTTGTCATAAGCACTCGTGTCAAAACGTGCCTCCACATCATCGGCAATATCACGATAAAAATCCTCCGTTTCGATGTGATATACAAACGAATCCGTATCCATATAACACAGTTGTATTTTACTACCATACTTTGGCTGCATAAAATCATAGTGGAACTCATACATTAACATCTTGGATTTGTCAAGGATAGCCTGACCTACATATATCGGCTTATTTATCTTAATACCCGTTCTACCTATTTCAACACCCATGAGATTCTTACCAAAACAAGTGCCGCTCTTGAAATTTGGTTGCATGGTCAGCTTTGAATATGCGGCTTCGTTCGTGACTAGCTTGACATTGCGATGATTGCGGATATTCTCAATATTTTTCCCAAACACGCTCAAATTCATCAATTTATAGAAATCTTTCTCGAACTCGTTCTTGGCGGCAGTTCTTAGCCTCGTGTTGTGATCGATATAATCACGCAGCTATGGCTTTTGGTTAAACTGGATAGCGCGATGCACCTTTTTAAGCTCGAGCCCGTGTTTCAAGGCTTGATGAAGAGCCCCTATGTGTACAACATATTTCTGTTTATGTTCGAGATTTGGTATTAGCTCCTCTACTCTATGTACAAACTTGCGCTCTGGTAGGAAGGGGAGGTCGTTGTGTTTGTTGTGTAAATCCTTAATAATAATCGACGTCAACCTCCAGCAAGTAACCATATTTATCATCATATACCAATTTCTCGATCTTCTTTTCATCTATTACCTCTACATTTGATATCCATTTGAAGCCATGAGTAGGCAAAAGCTGTTGCATTGCCCATCCGTACAGGTTGTTGGCGTCTAGGTACTGCAGATACAACGATTCTTCATTAGGATTGTATCGATTACCCAAATATTTGTTGTTGGCCCTCGCGTACCTGTGAACACTTTGCGTAATACCACCTCGAATACCCTTTTCAAACATCAATAACATATCGGGGTCTGTTAAAAGCTCGAGCCTTACACCCGTATATTTCAAGGCTGCCTTCCAAGCTAAGCCTGGAGCGCTGTAGAAATGAGCAGGATCTAGTTTGTAGTTCGCGTGGCTAGTGCTGCGAAAGTTCTGAAAGATATCGGTCAATAGCAGTACATCCGTTATTAAATATGCATCGTGGTAGTCACCCATGGTAGTCTCATCACCCTTTAGATTGTTCCACACTTTTTGAGCGTGTTCGTATTCTTCATCGCTAATCCCATTCATGTTCAACTTGCTATAGAAAGCCTCCTTTGTAGGTAGCCCAGTCTATTTAAATCGTTGCGAGGCATTCATATATTCATAAGGATATACACCTTTTCTACGCATGAGTTTAAAGGTGTCATCCTCAGTGAAATACCAACGGAGATTTTTGCATTGTTCATCATCGAGGTTGCTTGCCAATTTTTCCAAGCTTGATGCCATGAATCAACAGCTGTCTATAAATCTGATCTCGATCCTCTTATAAAATTCACCATCGCCATACCCCATACCCGCGATTGGGATATTGATCTTTACATTAAACGATATATATTTTTCGGTACTTTCCGCGATGCATCCGATATCCTGGGTGTCATATATTTCACCTAGTTCACGTATGAATAAGTGGGCATCATAGCCACTTAAATTGTGAAATATCACAGGTACGTGATTAGGTATCTTATATCTGAGATTGCAAATTGCGTGCGCTGCGCCTCTACATAGCCCCGTGTAGTGACGGTGGTCTCGAACTTTACGGCTATATTCGTCTTTGTCAAAGGGTTTCATGCAGATGACGTACTCCCTCTCTATTACCTCCGTTAGTGGTAACATGTTCTGTTGAGGGTAGGTGCTGTAGAGTCGCTTTACCTCGTTCTCTAGATGATCGATGAACTTCTTTACACAATCTTCACCCCTGTATACTTTCAGTGGATCTGGCAAGGACCCGTAGGCAAAGGTGGAATATGTGGCCCACCCGCATGGTACATGCTTATTCAGCGTCTTAGTTTTGGTATCGCGAGCATTCTCTTTCATCGGAATAAGTAGAGATTCGAAATCTGCGTATATCACAAACGGAACCATGAACTGGCATTGGTCATCTTGATAGTAAAGCCACTTTTACTTCTCGCTGGGCATCGTGATCTTTACAGCTTTATTATCTTTGCAATATGCATAGTGTTTATCGCGGGATTCTATTGTTTGAAACCCTTGTAAACAATTCAGACAAAACTCATTTTTCCATGGTTCTTCAATATTTCACGCCCTAGTAGTCTTGATAATTTTTGATGGCCACATAGTGGCTCTTTTTGTAATCCGTGAGGAGTAGCAAATTAACCTGTTTCTCTCTTTCGTTTAATATTGATCGACGGAGGATATTAAAAGTCTTACCTCTTGCATACAGGACATTCACCGCGATCTCTGGGTTGTTCTTCTCGAATTTGGTGATATCCTTGATGCTTGTTGGAAACTCGATGCCCTGTCAGTTGTATCGATCCATATAAGATCGCAGCTTGCTGATTCTCTGATGGTTTGTACAAATCTCTTCATGATGTATGGCGGCGATAATCGCATATTTGAAACACTCCTCGTCATTATTTATAGGATTTATGATAGCTTTTTTCATCAAGATCCATCTGGGTGTTTCAATGTATGAAGAGCCTCTCGTTAACTTCAATTTATGAAAGTCTATATCCATGTTATTGATTCTACCGATACTAAAACCACTTTTCGGTAAAGCGGGATTTTCCACATGCGTTCTAATTTGAGCAAACATTGTATCCATCACTTCATCCACAATGGTGCCCTGGAATACAGATGCCATGTTGCTATGAAAAACCTTGTCTACTTCTATAAACTCGTTAGTACCATCGATGGGTTTCCTCCACTTGATTCAGAGTGACATTGGATTTTCGCAGAGCCCATTTCTTCCACTTGGTTTTCAATAAGTGTTTTTACATTTGATCGAACCATACCTAAGTACCCATTAATGTCTGTTCTATCTATACCAGCTATACGATAATTTCTAAAAGTCTTATGAATCGCATGTTTATACTCCTGTGGCGTGAAATCTTGATTCGATTGCTCTGAATAATGATCTTCCCTTGCCTCTTGCTCAACCTCGTCATGAAGCGTTGCACCCATGACCCTGTTGCTGAGTTTCATCACATTGTTTTTGAACGTGTTATATACGCTATTGACACCCTTCTTTATAGACTCTGGCACATAGTCCCAAGCTCCCTAACTACTGGGAACTCATTTAAATGACGTTTCAGGACAAAATTAGTATTTGTTTTTGACAAAATTTGGCACAGTTAACAAAAAAAGTATGCTGAACATAATGGTGACATAATAATTTTGATTTTTTGCCACCTTAAATGTTATTTTAGGACAAAATTGGTCCAAAAATTAAAACTACTTCATTTTTAACAAAAATTGGCAAAGTTAACAAAAAAAGTATGCTGAACATAATGGTGACATCGAAATTTTGATTTTTTGTCAACTAAATGCCGTTTTAGACCATAAACGTTTCAATCGCAAGACTTTCAACCATGAATGATAGGCTGTATTTTTTGTTAGCAATTTATTTTAAAATGTGAGTTTATTATGACACGTTTCGTTTTGTTTGCGTTTGTTGTAAGATATAATGTCACTTGTGTGCTTTATCTTCAGAGGTTCATGCACCAAACCTCCTCGAATGTTTAGCACAATAACACAACGAATTAGCAGGTTTTCATCAAATATTTTGGTAGCAAGCGGAAATTCTTAGAGCCCCCAGGGCTTCTTGTATATGTTTTTTTCAATCAGCAAAATTTCTAGCACGGTCATGATAATATTTACTCATATTCTGTATAATAGCATATATGCTATTGCGCATGACGTCATATGATTTCATTAATATGATTTTGTGTTAGTATTTAATGTATCTATCATTTCATATTATTATGTGTTGGTAGATGACGTCATGTATCTTACATGAAATATTATTATATGTTGGTTATTGGCATTTAATATTATTTAATATTATTTAATATTATTTTGTGTTGGTTACTAACATTTTAGGGAATTTCCCTTTGGTCGACGTCGACTGTGCCAGAAGAAATATTTCTCTATCTCTTCATCAGTGCAACAATTATCTGGAGAAAAGTTTACGAAACAATCGATTCAACTGGAGATAAATTGATCAGATGTGGCAGCAAGTAACTTCGAGATTCAAGAACAAATGGAGTTTATTAACGTCACAGAAATCAAACCATTCCTGCAGTATATAAAAAGAATAAAGATGAAAAGAAAAGACATCTGTTATCCGAAAAAAGAAAATTACTTAAATCAGTTGTTAATAGACCTTTCGCAAATTTCCTAATTATGCCATACTCAATTGAAGAGGTCGATACTAAAAATGATTTTTATCCCTAAGTTCCTTAGCAAAAAGTATAACAAATTACCTAATTTCGTAAATATTTCTGTTCGTTAAGTGCCTCAATTCCAACTAAACGTTACGGTCAAACCCTTCATATAGCCGAGCTTCCTAAGAATAGCCTCGTTTTCCAAATTAATTATTTTCTTTAAATCTAAATGAAATCCAACTAGAATATTATATTGCCCTAAAAACTTCATTTTTGTCATAATAATTTAGTATTCAATCTGAATATCCTTATTTGAGCACAGAACCATTATAAAATTTTGAATGACGTCATAATTATTATAATTTATGAAATTCGGGAAAGGTGTATTGTTGTGGATGAAAACAAAACTTTATTTTTCCATAATTATTTTTTCCTAATATAAAAATCAATTGTGAATAGGTAGGAGTATCATAGTGAACACATTCACGTAGAAATGCGAACGTTTGATGGATAAAAAGATTTTTAAAAAGTGGAAAATTTTGCAACATCTCAGAAAAGACATGAGCAACGAGAAAGAGGTTTTGACGCTCAAGCTTATTTTGTAGTGATAATGCGTGAAAGTCTGCCCGCCCCTTTGCCCATCTGTTAACATCCTACTTACTAAACTAAAGGAGTTCCAGAATCTATTATTCGGACGTTTGAAGAGTTTAGAAGATGCAAAAGAACGATTAGCATGGAGTAACAAAAAATATAAGGACAAATCGAAAAATCAAGCACTGCGTTTTAAATATCATGCAATTGGAAAACAAAACAAGGAGAATGAAGACATCCTATTCAAAAGTTTGTCCAGGTCGAAGAAAATAAGAACATACCAAAGAAAAATGAGGTTCTGAAGATAGACAATGCATTTTGTCAAGAAGAGAATACAAAATTGGCTGAAACGATTAGAAAATTAGGACAAAAATTAAAGGAAAACAGTTTTTTAAAAAAAAAAAAAACACCTTGAAGATCAAAATTGAAGAATATCGACATATCAAATTAAATCGTTACAACGCGAAATTGAGAGGTTGTGAGACCAAAAAAGCAATTCTGAGCATTGTATCTTTTTAATCAAGAATATTATCGACCATTACAGAGGAAGAGCTTCTGTTGCTTTACAAAACAAGCATTGTTGCTTATCTCACTAGGGTCAAGAACGAGATAAGAAGAGAAACTTTTTGAAATGGAAGGGGGTTATCAATGCTGTCATGATGTTAGAAAAAAATATATAATTTAAATTGTAACCAAGTAATAAATTACTTGCGAAATAGGATTACAACAAAGGTATACGAGCAAAACAAGAAGGAATATGCAGGTTACCCTCCTCATATCGAAATGGCAAAAATCCTTGAGGACGAAGGTGGTGATTCCTACAATAAAATTGCAAAACAAGATAGTGTATTGAAATGTAAAGAACAAGATGATTATGCTGAATCATACATTAGAAACGAAAATTTTCGGACGGAAAAACTTTCGGATTTTGTTTCTGCCGAAAGTTTTTTTGTCCGAAATTTGCATTTTTTTTAATTTTTTTAAAAAGGGACCAGTGCATAGAAATTATATATAGGGTAATCAGAAAATCAATAAAAACTACAGTTTTTGAACTTTTATGTTCGTTATTTTCACATTTGTCTGATGCTCTATCTTTAAAGTTGGATCCTAAAGACCCTTTTTTAGATCTTGATTGAATATATGTACACTATAAATGCTTCTAGCCTTCTTTTTGTGTCATTTCCCGTAATCATTACTTTTGAAATTTGGTTAAAATTCGTTCTTACCCAAACATTTTTTGACTTTATAAACTTGTCCTAAAATTTTTGCGCTGAAATAACAAAAGTTTTTCCGCCGAAAATTTTAGTTCTTGTGTACGTTATATGAATAAGTACTGGAAGAAATGCAAACAGAGATTCTGTTGCTAAAAAAAAGATACCGAAGAAGTAAACAACGACAGTGAAGATTAATACGGAAAAATTCTATTAGTGAGGAGAAAGTAGTAGATAATCGAACGAATTGCTTAAAAAACGGTAACAGTAACTGGAAGCTTTTCAATTGGAGGACAAAGTAACAGAAATTATCAAAAGTCTGGAGCAATGTTAAGTTGCAAAGAAGACAACTAAAACTCAGCACAATCCACAACTGACAACGTAAACATAAACACGTTAAACTTAGGTCGTTTTTTAGAATTTAAGTTACTATATATTTAACATATGACTTCCAGAATTTCACTTGTACGGAGTACATGAAGTAACAAATTATTATTCTGGTCCTTAAAATACACATCTACAAACAATTTTAGAATGGCAAACACATTTAGAACAGAGCGATTTATATCTCTCAGCTCCTTGACTTTCAGAGAGACTAATTACCTCCATGATTGTCTTTTTTATTCTAAAAAGAATAGATCTTTTAATTTTCTTCAGGCAAATTTAGGCAACACAAATAATTAGGACAGGTCAAGCAAATGAGTCTGCCAAGTAACACCTTGTTACTTGGCAGACTCAGAAAATAACTTAAAGTTTTATAGCTTATTTCCCCCTCTCAGAGACAGACATCTCGTATGTAAAGATGTAAAACGTAAGGGTTAGCTTTCTACTTGCAAATGTCATCACTTAAGCCCACTCTCGATTTAGATGTGTGTGGCTTTACGGGAGAAAAAATCGCACTGAGTGATGTTTTTAGTTTTTATCAGAGCTTTTTATAATAATGCCTATACTTTTGTTTTTCTACGAAGCGCGCACCACTGCTAAACAAACCATATTACATCTACCGTTGCTCGGTTTCAGCAATAACCGTATTGTATTTTTACGCTCCAATTAATCATTTCAGTATCCTTTTCAAGTGCCTTTTCCTGTATCAATTAATTGACGCCCTTTTAGCGTGATGGCGGCTCCGACTTTAATTCTAAATTCAAGCAGGCAAAACAAAAACTGTAGTTGTGGATATGCATTTAAAGTTTAATAAGGTTTAATCAAATGTGAGAAACATAAAGTAAATTATATACATTCACAAATAGTAAACTAGACTGGTTTCTGAAACATGTTTCATGTTCCCTTAATTTTCCTAATTTCCAATCAGCTGGCAATTTTATTAATTGTTGGAGCTGTAAAAGAGTGACAATGTTGATGATAACGTTCAATAAATTCAGACATGTAGACAAATTTTTATTTGGAGAACAATTTTATGTGACTTTTGGAAGGAAACATGCAGCATATTATACGACACTGTTCATCCGGCTTGTCGTCAGTTCCTACGTGATGTTGGGTGACTTCGGTAAAGTAAAATGTTGGAGCTGTGGGAAATTTGATACCTTGATGACGTCATTACATTCCGTTGGTAAATGTTGCCAGTTTTTTGAAATAATTGCGAACGTGAAACTTGTTATAATTTGAACGTTTTAAGAGGCTCATTTGTCTTTAACTTTTCAATTACTTTAGCGATTTTAATCTACTTGTTGACCGGATAATCAAGATTTATCACTTCCTAGTTAATTTTAAGGTACAAAAACAATCGAGAAAGGAGGTAAAAATAACTATTGAAAAGTTTCGAAATAAATCTCGACACTTTCGAGGCTTTTCTCAAAGAGTTTTAGGACGAGAACAGATGCGAAAACAATCTATTTATTACAAAAAATTGAGTGGTTAGAGATACAGTTACAGAAAGACGGATAACGAGGAAGGGAAAGAATAAACGAATGATAAGTAGTTATAGCTTCCTTAAGTAAATAAAAAAATGATACAATATGATTTTTAATTTTTAGTGTCCTTGATTGACCCTTTTAACTATGCTACAATATGACATCATTTGCATTTTTTCTCAATCTTTAACAAGGGATATTAGCTATCAACTTGAAAAAACAAATAAAATATTTCCTAGACTTATCTTAAGACATCCAACTTATTTCTATCCTTCTTACGTTCAACCCTGCGAAAATCGTCATCTAGTCAACATCGATCCCAGGGTCTGTAGCGTTTTTGATACGAGGATGAAACGCTTATCCTTATAATAAAAAAATGCTACAGGCCCTGGGATTAAAGTTGTCATTTGGTGTCACGAATATAAACACGACGATTAAGAAAATTTTAGCAGAACTTTTTTTGTGCATGATAATACAATGTTCCATCCAAACCTTATTTCCATTGTTTTTTCGCTTTTTTGAAGATTTCCACACACCGTCTTTGAAATCAAAAAAGCAATAAAAGGTCCTGGAAACAAAGTTAATTTTATCCGTGTTGCATAATTCTTGGGCAGACGCATCGGAACTAAAATTTCGCCAATGGTTTCAATATTGTTTATATTAAAACGCTTTGAGTTGTGATAGTCTGGCTAATCTTTATCTATGTTTCGAATACTAAAGAAAAACAAACCACGTCAAACGTTATATTTCATCACACCTCGGTTTAGTTCAATATTATGAGCGATAACTCTGACCTGAAAATTCTGTCAAATAAGTTATAAAGTAATGTTACAACATATAGAACACAATTTTTTTACGTGAAAAATGTAGAAAACTCATTTAAGAGGTTTATACGTAAATGAACAATCCACCCTAGATTTACACAGAATGTTAAAAAATGATGAAGTTTCTGTTTTTTGTGCCAGCCTGGAAAACTTAATACACAAAGTCACTGGCAATAAGTATGTCGGAAGAAAGGTTTTTGATCAATTAAATTATCAGTCACCTACACTAAAGTTTCCTTCTTTTGCCGACTAAATGGTCACTTTTTGCCCACCAATATTTCGAATACCTATTCAGTTTATAAAGTATTGGTTTCTGCTAAAAAGAGGGAAAAGCAAAAATAGGCAAAAAGACTAAAGAAACTAAAATAAAGTCAGAAAAAAACTTTACTCGGTACAAAATTTTGACAAAATCTTAGTGACTAAGAAAAAAATGGATCACATCTTACCGTTTCTTTCTTTTACCAATAGAAAAAAAAGGAACATATGAGCAATAAAAGACGCGCTAAATTAACATCATACTTTTTTTAGAAATAAGGAATTCACAAAAATAGCCCTTAACAACAACCACTAACTTTCCTTGGTCTAACGCACCTTTCTTCTCGCCTTTATTGTACCCATCAGTTGTAACATCTTAGAATTTAAACACTTTTTGAGAAACAACTTCGTCCCCAGGGCATCTTATCTCTTTTCTGACATCGGGACGGCGATACGAACGTCCGGTTATAGAAAAGTAAAACAGGCGCCGGGAACGGGGTTGTTTGATAAATTGTTTGGTTTGCTTATATCCAGAACTTTTTCGGAGCATGGAGAGTACAATTTCAGGTAAGAAATATCATCAGTCAAATTCTTCCAGAAACTTCCACACTTGAACAGTGAGATGATAAAAATGCATCAATTTGATTAGCTGTGAAACATAATCGTATCCAATACCTTATTTAGAAAATTTTTTATTGAAATCAACGACCAGCCATCATCAACGAAGAAGAGTTAAGGGTTAATCTCAAATTTTAAGTAGCGCCACTGATAGTAGAAGTAAGGGAACTGTAAAAATGAAAACAAAATCTTTTTTTCCACAGTTTACGGAAATGTTACTTCTGATTCCAGCACTAACATTGTATTTCATAAATTAATTTCATAAATCTAGAACGATACCGAAAAGTTTGTGCTACATTCGTGTGGGTGTATGTTCGCTTTTTTACCTTTCAGCAAGTGTCTGACACTACACACACTTATACTGGTGTTATTGACCGGTAATATACATCCACCTAAGAATTCGTCATGTTCAACCTACCCTGCCAACATATTATTTTTTCATCAAGCTGTAAAGTAGACTGTGTCTTATCACAAAGTTTTCAGTGCAGCTGAAACCCCTCGCATTGTTATTAAATACGCCTTTCCTTAAAATCCTCACAAGGATTTTGCATTACTTTAGAGACAGAAACTTTCGCGAATTGTAACCTGTAACCTGTAATTGTAAATTTCGCATAAAAAAACTTTCGCGAAAATCCAAAATCACTTCATTTGCTAGAGAAAATCTTCTTCTTCTCAATTCTCTTTTTCTTTCTCTTATTATTAGTAATCAAAAAAATCTGCTTCCATTACTGCTTCAAGAAATCAGGATATCCAAAAACTGTTCGTACACCCATGATGGTAGAAATTTTTCTACCTTCATGGTACACCCAAGAAGAACGAAAACACCAAATGTTATTCTAGTTTAAATAAATAAGTTAGAAGATCGTCAAAAGTTAGTTAATGTATATATAATTTTTAAAAAGGCAGGTTAAAAACACTATTTAAACTGAAAACACTTAAAAACCAGATATGTATAAGGAAGAAAACAATGTAAAATGAGCCACTCGGAACGAAAAAAAAGTTCGAAAAATAACTCAAAAGAAAGCAAAACATATGAAAGTAGCCATCACATTTAATAAGCTAGAGTATGACAAATAGTATCAGGGCTACCCAACACTACACTGCAATGATCTAACTAAAAACTCAATCCTAGAAAAAACATAAACAATTTCAAAATCTTGGATATATATATCTGTTTACAATAGCTACGAGAACCTCGTCGTATGCATGTATATGCAAATTGTAGTATAAATCACTAATTTCGAGACTTCCGCGTTTTTTGACTTGGGATAACAAATTCGCGTCATATAATTTCCAAAGGCCTAAACATTTGGCCGAAAATGCCCTTGAAGTAAGAATAAACAGAAGTTGGTATCCCAAGATGCAATTATCCAAATAATTATCACATAATTTTAGTTTTTTGGTTTTTTAAATCTTCATCTTATCGACTTATCGATTAATCAATCGACACAGGTTAAAATTTAGCACTATAAAAATGACCATTCAAATTGTTGTGAGTCTAAATTTTCTACTCCAATACAACCTCAAATGTCGCAAAAACTGTTCTTATTGTGTTATAAGAGTTTCTGAATTCTTGAATGAAATTGAGCCTTAGGGTTTCTTAAACTATCTTCTTATAAAAATCAAGGAGGTACATTTAAGAAAACTGATTTTACATTTACCTAATTTAAAATAATTGAATTGTTACTAATTGTTAAAGTTTGCTTAGAACACCCTTGTTCTGTGATGCAAGGGTGAAAAACAATAAAAAGAGTTTCGAGGTCAAATATTTAATTGTTAGGTTAATTAATTCTCCATCGAAACTCTCTTCTTCTTGTTTTTATTGATTTATTTACCTCACCATTTCCGTTGTTTAGATTTCGTCGTCTTTGTTTCTATTACGTCACGACTTGCATTATATTCGTTGACAAAGTAAACCAACGACAACAATAAACAAATGAATCTTTCATGAAACAACAGAAATTAAAACAAACAAACAAACAAACCATTCGCTTGTAGAAAAATAAAAGTAAACAAAGTATTTCCAATAAATTTGTTTAAAATATGATTTGCGGACAAATCCATCCTTAAATTAATTGATATTCCCACAACAAATCAATGTTTGTAGAGAGCAAGAAACGCTATTCAAAAAAGAGGGGTCAAGAGTTGTTTAATTTATTACTTAAACATCACCCTACTAAGACCACGCCAATATTTGCATACAAAATTAAAATCATAAAAATTAAATTAGAAAAATCTATTTAAAGAAATAGAATCTTATTTGAAAGGGAGGAAAGTGATAATGATGAGTCTCCTCCTTGTGTGTTTTTTGTGATGGTATTAAATAAATACATTTGTTTTACTGAATAAAGTTTGTACTACTTTTGTTAAAACAAGATATCTATGTACACAGTAGATTTGCTTAAGCTTTAAACCCCCCTCCCCCTTGTCTCCTGTACAACATTTTCAAAACGTTTTTATGAATTCAACTCACTGCGAGTTTGATGGACAGTTCACATCTTTGTTGTTGCCTGGAACTTCCTTTCAATACAAAGCGACTATTTTTATTATTTATTTATTTATTCTTATATTTATTTTTGATACAGATTAAGAGAGTGAAGAATTTGAGACAGTGTGGTTTGACGTTTTGAAATCTTTCGGTTGAAAAGATTTTGTTTATCAATGAGACACTTTAGCTAAATAGACTTTGCTGTCTAATTAAAGTTGGTCATAACTTAAAAACACGTATTTACCTGCAAAGTAGATATTATTTTAACTGGAAAGTCCACTATGAGCACGCAGAATATATTTATGCATCTTTTGGAAGAAATGGGAAAAGTAGAGACCTTCTTAAAAGGTAAAAAATTAGCTTTTGTTATTAACTTTTAATATTTATTTCTGACTTTCAATTTTAAACCACATAAACTTAATTTTAAAATATTTACTGTTAAAAAGGAGCTAATAACAAAGTTAGAATTGAAGAATTAAAGTAGGCAAACCTGTCCGCACACTCTTGAAACGATGACATGAAAACATTCTAGTTCTCAACATCATGTTTTAACTTGAGTTAGGCCATGCATTTTGCAATAAAAAAAGCTTTTGCTAAAAAAAGAATTTGGCGAAATTACCGTGCAATACAGAAGCGGAAGTGTTGTGTTACCAAAAAAATTTTAATGAAATATACAAGTAAAATTATTTTTCTGGTATATTTTGTACAAGATATAAAACATATAAAATACATTCATTCATTTGCTTTTTTAATGTTTTGTTTAAGTAGCACTTCATTGTATTGACTAATTGATTAGGCGCCATGTCATTCATAACTTGACTTCATATTTTCTTTATGCTTTGTCAAAAGAAATTTGAAACATTTATACCAACCGAATATGTTGTGAGCTGGAGAAAAAGAGAATTTGCATAGCTGTATTAACCTTCGTGTTTTCTATACCACCCCTGAGCAAATACAGACTCATGTCTTTGTTTTATTCGTATTGGTTTATTTGTTTTGTAAATTACTTACCGGCGTCATGCATGTATGCAATATTTTTCCCTGTCATTTATCATCAATTTTGTCACTTCGTCAACATTTTTTTCTTTATTTTTTAATAAAACACATTTTAAAATAGGAATGCAATCGATTTAACATCGCAATTTAGCACCAAAATAGACGACAATGGATTAGTTCTCTGATTTTTTCTATTTCTGTACGAGGCCCATTGTTCAATGAAAAAAGTGCTACTTTAAATGCTGTAAAACGTGTAACCAAGGGAGTTCGTTACAAAAGCTGTCAGCAAAATGCTAAACATTGTCATCCCTAGATCAAAGTTAAACTCAAGGAGATTTAAAAGCGGGATCATTGTGCATAATGCTACAATAGACAACAAAAAGCTTTTATGGAGACACTAAATGCCAGTGAGTGACAACTAATATAAGTTTCACCACCCTGTACGTCCACCACCCTGTACGATCGATAAAGTATCCTCAAGCATTTTTCTCGTATCGTGTCGTATTAAGTAGCTGCGCAAAAAGTGCGTAAAATGTTAAAAATTGAAAAAAAATATTTCAGCTTTGTTGGAAAGACATATTTCGTCGGACAAAATGTTTCTGTCACTGTCAATTTTTTTGCATTTTTACTTTTTTTGCATTGTAACGACTCGTAATTTTATAGTTAAAGAAATTTCGAACATTGAGGCTCAGAAGAGTGTCTGGCACAAATACTCCGGTGGTATATCGTAACATTTTGCCATTTTAGTTATTGACGTTGGGGTAATTTTCATTTTTAAAATACTTTTCAAAAGAGAATACTTTTTCCGTGAAGCATTTCTTTAAAAAAAAAAATGTTAGTCACTTGTATGAAATTTAGTCACTTTTTACCGACTTGAAAATACTTGCTGAATTTGTAAGATATAAAACATAAATTATGTACAAGGGAATTTAACAAATTACGATATTCGTATAACAATTTCAACTAAAGTGGTAATTCGAAAATATTTAATTTTTGTATTAAGTATTTTGGTTTCTATGAAAGGAAAACTAAGAATTGGTAAAAAAACTTAGTTGAGTAAAAGTTGGTAAAAGTGTTTAGTCGGTAAAAAAAGTCAATGAAAAATATTAAACCATGAAGCGTTATTTGGGCTAGCATTGCAAAACCTAAAGCCGTAACATTTGTTATTATTACAAGAAATTTAATTGGCTACAAGCGTGTCGATAAGCTGGGCCACAATATTCGCCAATGATTTCTATGCTGACAACAGTATCGAAAAATCATTTACTAACCTTATTACGCATTATTTCAGTGAATATCTCGTTCATCCAAACAGAGGCCAAAAATGATACCATCTTAAATCACAAGCTCTTACCCTGTGGAAACTTTATGTTAAACGAAGTTAAAAAGTAATTCTTCGATCACACTTGAAAAAAGTAAGTGAGTTTCTCATAACTTTTGAGTAAGTGAGTGAGTTTTCTACAGCTTTCAAATAAAACACTTTTGATTTGAAGAAGAGGTGGAGACTTGTAAGGTTTTGTACACATTATAACTTTTCTCATTAATTTAAGGTCTCTCATACATTATGAATTTTCTCATTAATTTAGGGAACGTTCTCACAAACCAAAAATCTCCAATTCAATCTTTCCTAGCCTTTTTTTAGATTTTATGCTTATTTAGTTTCATATTTATATTTTTGCCCGGTTTCACTAGGCGTGAAGGAAAAGAGTCTTGAGTATTCAAGTGATACTCGCTCATTCAGATCTGATGTCACAGATTGTTCACTATATGTAGTAATAGTGTACGCCTATAATTGTGTGATCTTCAACAGTTTCGGAAAGCCAGTAATTATTCCAATTACGCAGCGTATGAAAAGTACATTCTAATTAAACTAAGCAATTAAAAACGCGTGATACGCAGTCAGTCACATGGTGTTCCAAAGTTGTGACTGAACAAATACCTCAATTTTGTCATTAATAATAATTAATATTAATTAATATTAATAAATTTATTAACGAGATGTAATTAACGAGGACTGGAACGAAGTGGATCACTTATAACTGTTAAAAACAATTAAAAATTACTTCATTGATACTTTTTATAAAAGTGCTGACGTAAGCACTGCTCATCAAATTAATCCTAAAATTTCAGACGTTGGTTTGGAAATTTTGATTGTTGAGAATTTTGAATATTGAAATAGTTGAAATGTTTCTCATCTTTTCTTCTGTGTGAAAAAAGCAGGGACTTCTTCTTGCGGTCAAAAATTCTTTCTGACGCTCAGATTGCATGTATATATGTATAGCTACTTCTAAACACACTTTTATTACGTGAAAGAATTCTGAATAATCAAGACCAATATAATTGCAAGCGAAACTGTATATAGTTTGGCTAATAAAGGCATGGTATATATATGCGCGAAATGGCTGACCTCTCCTTGAGAGTCGTCTGTTAAGAGCAAGCATTGAGTGAAGTTTGTTTATTTGGTGTTGTTGTGTTATGATATTAAAAGTTCAAGGTTTTACTATAAACAAAGAATTTCATAGTTCTCTTTTACAAGTACTCCGATGATTTGAAACACGTGTTGTAAGAACTTGTAATGTTTTGATGCTAGCTTGTCTACCAATCACTTTCTGGAAAAATATTTACTAATTAACAAAATTCCAAGTTTAAATGTACTTTTCAGTTTAAATTAACAACAGTGTTCTCTCAAGACTCACTTTTATTGAAGTGATGGTAAAACTGGTGTTGTTTTCTTTTTAGGGTTAAAAATCTTTGAAAATTAGTTCTTTCTTTTCTCTGTTAAAATTTGACTAAAACGACTTCGAAGTATTTCAATTAAAAATATAAAGGAATAATATGGATCCAAGAAATTCATTAGATAGCATGGCAGTTGTTACGTCGTCGTTTCTTGTCGACGATATTTTAAATAGACGTGAAGAAAACACCGACGTTTCCTACGAAAATCGTATCGCGGTGACAGTTAGTTTTAGTACACAAGGCCTCAACTTTTGTGCCTCAGCACCAATGTACAGCTATGGCGACAGGCGAACGACAAAAGAATACGAGACTCGCTTGCACGACGAACATTTAAGTCGGCATAGAGCGAGCCATTACGACAATAGGGAAGCAAGTTTTAATTTTGAGATCAAAGATTTATCACATGCAGACGTCACTAGTAGAGGGTATGAAGAGTTAAGTTGTATGGTAGCTGAGGCAGAACGTAAAGCGGAAAATGCGAGGCATGTTTTCGTCCAACCAAACGAAACCAGTAAGATTTCTTTATTTCGTCTCGACTGTATTGTTTTGAATAGGTGTTAGTTTTCTTGCTCCAGTTTTGGCGCGTGCGCATTGGTCAACCAACCAACCAATCAAATAAAATCAATATGTTACATAGAGTGTTATTTCTGCGCTGCTTGGCAAATATCTAAATGTTTTGAGTTATGTGTTTGATATTTTTGTTGTTTGTTGTTGTTGTTTGTTGTTTGTTTATTACAATGTTGTTGTTCTGTCAATTATCATCACGCAAAATTTTAACAGGGCGGAAATGGTCAGTTGTTGAAAATGTATCATTTTTTCTTGCATGAATCATTTCTTCTTCTAATTTCTTGTTTACTTTACTGAACTGTTGGTTTTAAAGAACAAATTATTTATTTTACTTCGCATGCTTTTCGTCAACTGCACAAATATATGATAGCCATCCACGTTATAGTTAAAATGTGCGTTATTATATTTTCATTTGTCAGCAATCTTGTTCAATATTTAGCTATGAAACATTTAATTTTCTTCTTCTGGTTCTTGGTGAATTTTTTTTTAAATAAAAAACATTGTACTGGCGGGAAAAAAGTTTAGGAATGTTGTTAAGAATGTGTGAAATAATTTTCAAGAAATGACAACTTTTTTATGACATCCCAATAACCATGCTGAGAGAAACAAACTAATACAGTTGAAAAGAAATCGTTCTCATAACGTGTCTATGAATTCTCTTCTCGGTGAACTCTCGTTTCAAAAGTCATATAAAACTGGGCGTGAAAGATTCATTTTAAATTGCGTTCTGTTTTAATCGTGATTGTTAAAATTCATTCTGCACGAAAAAATAAATTGATGCAAAATATTTTCCGAAATAAAAAAAAATTACGAGACCGACATATAGATGCTGTCAAATTAGGGTTCAAACAATTTCTTGATCATTTAGTCACAATTTACTTGCTTGTGTATGGACCACAAAGTTCTCGTGATGCTTCTATATCTTCCAGCCAACAAGATAATTTTTACTGCATGACTCACGTAACGTTGATAAAAACACTTGAAAAGAAGGTGCATGTTTCCTTTATTTTATATGGGTGTGGCGATTCGAATACCAAATTTTATGCTCATCCCCAAGCCTCTGGCAGTTAAATAAAATACAGATCGATAGTTGCTTTTCAGATTTTGCTATATTTCCAAAAAAATAACAAGAGAAGACTTCGAATCAGTACACATTTTATTATGTAAGAAACGTCGTGAAAGATTTTCCTAACTTCTATCCAAAATTTTAGTTTTTTGAGTTACGTATTATTTTTTAAAGTTGCGTTCGGAAAAGTTAATTATTATACTTCTAGAAAATAGCTTCTTTTCAACAAAACATTTGTAGTACAATTGGTATGTTATATTTTGAAGAGAGTGTACCTGTTGGCTTGTCACTTGTAAGATCACATGCATCTTCTAAAATTTACCAAAAAATCAAATTCAAGTATTGTGTGTGAATGCGAAGATAGTTTAGAAAATTACAATGTTAGTGAGAGTTCTGAGAAGATGTGTCATTAATATTAGGTAATATTTCAGCTTAAGAATTTAATACCTAACCATGACTCAGCTAAAAATTATCGATAGTTGTAATAAACTTGTTATTTTGAAATTGTTGATACATGGTTAAAAAATTTAACTAATGATGCCGATATTTCTTCTTCTCTTAGGTTGTGTCTCTTCTAATTTATCTATACGTTTTTCACGAAGAAGTACGAAGAGTTCCACTCTTTCCTTTTAATTTAAATTCTCCCATTTTATTTTGGTCTAATTTGGGGACCGACCTTTGTTTAAAAAACACCAATGGTGGCATTAAATAAATTAACGACAATTTATTTTTAAATACATTAGCTATGTTATTCTTTTTAAGTCTTACACATTGATTTTTCTTGAACTTAATCAAAAGCAGGTCCAAAAGAAAAAAGCAATGAAATTGAATTGTTCTTCTTAACCAGACTTCAAAAAATTGCTTTTGTTTTACCAATACTGCATAATTTCCAACTAGCTCCTACAACCGAACAAAAAAAAATCAATTAAAAATTGTTTGTAGGTAATAGGAGGGGTTATGAGGGGATAGATTAAAGAGGGCATTCACCATTTTTTAGCCTATAGGAAATAAGTGTTTTTTTAAAAAGAGGCGCGTATTTAACGTAAACAATTTTATAATTTTGCAATAAATATTCGTGGAAAATGTCTGGAAAAAGAACTATAATTTGGTATTGAATTCCACAAGTTTATAAAAAAGGTTTTTATAACCCTGTCATAACTGTACTTATTAAAAGATAGTACATTCTTTTCAGCCAATCAAAAAGAAGACAGCTGGGCAGCAAAATTTAGTCAGAAACTAATGACAACAAACGCACCCTATAAAATTTTGCTTGAAATTTTGCCAATTTTTTTTTGACAGATCGGTATCAAAGGAATGTTACATCAAAATATTCCCATGAAAGAACACTGTCAAGATACAAATGACCCAAGCTTAACTCCAAGGTTCCAATGTTTTTCTAAAAATTGCGCAATGTGATTTCCAGCGTGAGAATCATAAGCTTTTGGTCAATTTTTCTCAACACATGAGTATTTTTGGTACATGTTATATTTATCGTTGGGATTAACACAATAATTTTTTTCTAATAGCCATCGTTAGCTGATGCTCTTGCAGGAGCAGCTGAAGTACTTGCAAAAATACAGATGCTGCTTAAACGCTTATTTGCGCATTTGTTGTTATATTCTACTTAGTACGCGTAAGGTTTTTTTATTCGTCTCCTGAAAATGTTGTAGAATGGATGGGTGTTGGTGAATTAGTTTTTTCAGCCATTCCCGCTTTTGGCAAGTAATAAAAGTTTTTAGACGGAATGTGAGAAATGCCTAGAAATACATCATTAAGCATCTTTGCTGTTTCACAAAAGCACAAATACGGAATTAAGAACAGTGAAAGCGGACGTGTAATATCTCTTTATGAATACAAGGTCATTTTTAAATATAGTTATATTTCTATTACATAAGTGCGTTGGTCCACACAAAGAGCATTTACGTAAAATACATGTTTTTCCGTGTCATCTGTCGGACGAAAAATTATTCAAAATATTTTAAAGACGTCGTGGGAAAAACTGTCTGATCAAATAAAAAATGACGTTGATGAGTACGCAAGAACCAAAACAATTCATGTTGACGTACGCTTCCCAAATTTTGTGACTCTTTTGCTTTGTTTATAATTACGTCATATTTCCGACTATTCGACGTCTTATGCAGTGTGTGACGGGATATCAACTTTCGTCGTCATCGGCCGACGCGAGCTTTGCAGAGACGAGCTCCTATGTTGCAAAAACAACTTGATGTCGCTCTTGTGTTAAGAAAGTGGCCTGGTATTTTTGCGAATTTTATTTTGGCGGCAGTTTTGGTTTTGGAAGGTCAATATTCTCACGCAGATAAGTATAAAAGATTCTCAATAACGCAAAACTTTGTTTTTCTTGCAACATGAGGTTATTTTCATGAAAAACTTGCCGCCAGGATTAAAAATGTGGAGATCAAGCTTTTTTGTTTGTTTTTGGTTAGCGTTTTATTTTGTTTTTGTTTTTTCACATCGCTTAAGGACAAGAATATTTGAGATATTGTTTATGTTGGTCAGACATGCATTTTTGAGTCGTTCTGAGTTCCCTTTCAATCGCATCATTAAGTCCTTTTTCTGTTCCTTATTTTTATTACCTATTAACAGTAATTTTAATATTTCTTTCTAATTTTATAATTTATAATAAATATAGAAGGCAAGTGAATTAAGACAGGAGGATATTTTCCTTTCTAATCTATTTACACAATTAAAAAGAAGGTTTCAAAGGAATGACAATAACCTTAATATTAGAAAAAATTCAAGTTTTTTGAAATTATTTGCGAAGTACTTACTCCCTAACCCGATTTGAAAAGAAAGAGACAGTAGGTCTGTCATTTTTAAAGTTGGAATTGGGAGGATACGTTTCCATTAGAGAAATGATCTCATGTTTTGTCCCACATTGTATAATAACCCTAGGTATGAATTAAATTTGATCCTATTTAAGTAATCGAGGCATTTTGCAGCCTTACTAACCTCAAGAATGTTGTTTTTGAGTTGGTTAGATATACTCAAAAATATCTCATGATATATTGCAAAATAACGGACCGTTCTTCAAAACGTAAACAAAACAATCTCGAGAAAAGGGAGACCACAATTTCATAAACGTGTCAAGCTTGCGAAAAAATACAAAAAAAATTGAACAAACTACAAAAACACAAAAATGCAAAAAATTAAACAATGAAAAAGTGAATAAACAAAAACACAAAGAATTCTTATGAGCAAATAAGACAAAACATGAACTTTTTCGTGCTCTATATCCCAGAAAAGTCAAATTTTCAACCTTTGTGCCCATCTATATCCATAATTGATGGCTAGCCATAATCCAAACATAAACGTGTGAATCCAGTGAACACAGTATAAACAAACTTATTTCTACGTATTGGATTTAGACAAGAGATTGAAGAGTACACTACAATAGCTAAACAAATCCTTTCTTATCCACAGAAGTATTTTTACAAAGAGCAATGATAGATATGTATGGATCAGAATTGACGTCTCAGAATTTAAATTTCATATATTTTAATTTATTTGAAAATGGTAAGGTTAAAATATGATTTTTATTCATATTTTTATTGGATTTTATAACTTTTATGAGTATAGCAAAATAATTTACAACACTATTTCTAACCATCTGTCTAGAGCCAATGACTACCATCATCAATGACTACCATCTGTTAGTAACAAAGAGTGATCTTTCGACGGGCTTACGCTAGTAATAAAAATTAAAAGCCGTGGAGCAAATTTTTTTAGCTTTAGCTTTAAATATATTTCCTTCTCGTTTGGAAAATATTCTTGAAATAAATGTATCACAGTATGTACTGATGTAAATATAACACGAAATGACACTGCAAGGACATCTACAATTTCGTAAAGCAATTTTCGTTCTTGCGTTATATATTCCATAGTTTTTATTTGTTTTGTTTTATAGAGGTCCATATTTTTTAGCGTTGTGGTAAATTTCGATATAAACAAACGCTGAAACTAACATAACTGTCTTCTAGCAATATACATAACTGTCTGACTGACAACAAATTGTTTGTTGTTGTTTGTAATATTCATTTTTTTCGTTAAGTTGATATTTCCTGCAAAGTTGTTTTGACCAAGTGGAGACCACATCATCATTAGATTGTTGAAGTCGCTTTTATGTTTTCTTGTAATTTATCAAGGACCATCATTAGAAAAAACTTTAAAATGAACGCGACAAGACTAAGAATATTACGTCAAATTTCAGTACTTAGCTAGTTAAAATACAGAATTAGTAACACAGCTGTTACATTTGGCGGGATTTTTTTAAAAAAACTTAAATCAATGCTTTCAAACAACATTTTAATTTTTTTTAGAAAAATAATTTGTGCATATCTTTTTCAAGAAAAAGGTTAGATGGCGTCACAAAATCTCACTGAAAATTTCATTTGAATGAGAGACACCATAAGATAAAAAGATTTAAAAGCTAAAAAAAGTAAGAAAACAAAGACAATAACAACTAAGTAAACAAAAAATATAAAGCTTAAAAATAAACAACAAATACAAACAAATGAGAAATTTCTCTATGACGTCACGGTTTTCAATTAAATGGACGTACAGAAAAGGACAGAATTTTAAAGAGTGAGAGTTTCTGGTGAGAAAGGAGCACAAAAATGCTGTCTGAGGTTCTTGGTGAATTTTTTCACATCTCTGGTATTTTTTATCATTATTTTTGGCATCTGCCATTATTATTTTGTGTAACATGACACCGAAAAATGTCTTTTGTGAATCATGGTCGAATTTGTGGTTAGGTATTGTATATAAAGAATGATGGTTTGAGTTGTGTTTATTTCACAGGTGACCCTTTGAACGGCGCATTAACAACACAGAAATCTGAGTTTAATACCACGGCAACGGAAAATATGCATTCTACGGCAGATACGATGAACCAACAAGTTCCGACTACCGGTAAATTAAGAAAGAAACCTAGAATTTTATTTTCCCAATCACAAGTTATGGAGTTGGAAAAAAAATTTAAAGAGCAAAAATATTTGTCTGCATCTGAGAGGGATCAAATGGCTAGCAAATTAAATTTGACACCAACGCAGGTAAATTGTTTTCTTCAAACCATTTTAAGTTTTTTGTCTTGTAACAAGTTTGATATAATCATTCTACGCAGCTGAGATGGGCGGTTCGAGTGGGTTGTCTAATTTTTTGAAGTGTATAACTAAAGGTAAACAAACCTGGATTATCGAGGCTAAAAAAAAAACACTTTCGATATCTGATGATATCATTACCGCTTGATGTAATTTTTTTACTCAACCAAACATATTTTTTATTTTCAGGATGTATGACTCACTCTTTATTTGTTTATATTTCTTTGCACATGCACCTAATGAAAATGCTTTATACATTTCCATCTTTTTAAAATTAAACTTTGATGCTTTCCCTAGTAATCGAATAATCTTTTCTAGTCCTATACCTTGACATTAATTCATTTCATTTAGGTAAAAATTTGGTTCCAAAACAAAAGATACAAATGTAAAAAACAAACTCTTGAAAATCGTGCTCGCCCACCTCCATACGATTGGTTATATCAACGACAAGTTCCTGTTCTCGTGCACAATGGTCAAACTGCAGGCTGTTTATCCTATTGTGGCAATCGATCAGGATATATGCCCTCACCGTCTCCAGGTGATTTGAATTATCCTGCATTTTATCCTGAAAGTTACAATACACAACATTACAATACAAACTATTCTGCTACATCAAGCTACCCCACTTCATGGCAGTCATTTTATAAATAGTCAGGTAGCTAATATATGTGTCATTCGTGGACGTATAACGTCTCCAAAACTATGCAATAGATTGAATTGGGCGCCGTTTTATAACAAAAATGAAAGAATGCAAAATCATTTTTAATGACGGTTTATGTGAGAAATGAAATTTCAGTTTCTTGTTTCGGTTTTTAACCTTATTCAGAAGACTCGGAAGACTTCTTTTTCTAATATAAGGCTTTAAATTCGTTTTTAAACTTGTTTTCAAAACATCTAGCACAACGAGTTCTTATTGGTGAATTCAAATTTCAAGCAGCCAATCCGTCATTTGAGATTTTGTTTTTATTTTATTTTTGGAACGTCTTAGCTGTTAAGCCGCCACATGCACGCACAAAAAAACCACAAAAAAGCGCACAAATGCATGTCGGGAAGAAAGGTGAAGAAACCATGTCGGTTTATTTTCATGCAACACTGAGGTGGTATCCGTACGTACGATTGTATGTTCTAAACAGACGTTTTTCTTATGTTTTTACGTCCAGACATATTTGTATATATATTTCATGTCATAGATACACGAAAACATAATGTATATAGCAGGTCGGTGTACATTTTAAATGCATTTTCAACTTAGTTTAAAAAGGTAATAACTTTATTATATATTTTACATAAGATATTTTCTATACGAAACGGATAAGAAAGAAAATCGAAAGAAGCGCTATAGTTTTTCTTGCACCTATTCCCACTTATAGAAGGTTATGTGTTTTAATCTGAATTTTTGTCGATTTTAAAACTTTAAATTTGAAAACGCTCTTGAATAAAGGCCCATAGTCATGTTCCGAAGGAAGTTGCGCGTTTTTGCTTCTGTATATCAAACTTAAGGGGGAATGAGAACTATTGTTTGTGAAAAAAGTCAAAACAAAAGAGGAAATAGTTGGAGGTTCCGTGTCAAAATGGTATTAAAGGACAAAAACATTATCTAAAAAAAACTAGGTATGTAATGAAAAAATTTGTAAAAAGAGAAAAAAATTGTTTAACTAATTTTATGGAAACCCGGGTACAAGCCTATGGACTTTTAAACAGGGTGAGTTTATATGCAGGGAAGTAGGATACAATCATGCAACCTCGTTACCAGGATTCTTTGTCTTTTTTTATACGAAGATGACGGGACGGATTTAGGTTTCTTTTGTCGCGCAATCCTGGTTTAAAAAAGAGACAAAAAGCTCTGGAAACGTGTTTGACCATTATATTAATTGCATACGTGACTTGGAAAAAGTTTTAATTCAGGATTTATTTATGAAAAAAGCTGAAATAATTACTGTGAAAAGTGTCAAATTTCTTGTGTTGTGAGTTTTTTCATGATCTTTTGGTGCAGCAAAATTATGTACGTTTTGCAACTAGTTGTGTGGCGTTTTATTAACGCCCAGATATTAGACAAGGGTGCAAATTTCCTAATAAATTCAAGAACAAAGGCGTTTACTTTGTGAGTAAAGCAAGGATAAAAGAATTTTGATAAATTCTGTAAATAAATGAAAGAGTGGACTTATTATTTTGAGTTTACAAGAGTCCATACTCGTATCACAGGCATTGTTCGCGATAAAAAGTCTTAGAAATAACTTATTTGTACCAATTTTATAAATACAACAAAATATGGTAAAAACCGGGTTTTACACAAAACATAGATTCGTTTCTTTTATGTAAACTGAAGAACTATCCTGTTTATAACTGTTGCCGTGAAATAATCACGAAAAAAAGCCTTTTTGCGCGAGAAATATGATATTTTTTAGGCGTATCGTATTCCGCTCTCCACATTTTTTGTGTGCGTAATTTCTGTACTAAGTTTCGCGCACTTTTTAAGTGAATGTGGAAAATATTAAAATGCAGGAAGTAGCAAAAGCTCTTTTTCAAATTTTCCTCTTCAGTTTTATCAGAGGACTGCCATTTTTATTTCACTTCATTCAAGGTTTTATGCTAAAATTCTTCTCCATATTTCAACGTTTTAGTAAAATCTTTTTCCTCTTAAAGAGCTCTAGGAAATGTTCTTTTAAACTCCTGACTATACGAGACAATTGCGGCTGTACTTTTTTTAATAACGAAGAAGTCTCTGGAAGGTGACAACTAAAACGTAATCAAGCTTAACAGATCAACTAAACATTTGTAACAAATACATTGCGCATGCGCTAAACGAGTAAACATAGAAACTGTTTATTTTTAACTCTGATGGTTTTTAAACTTGAAGATCTCAAATAAGTTGACTCATTTTAAAAGTGTATTAAAATTAAGTGTTTTTAAAATACACTGCTATGAAAGAGAAACTTAGTAAAAGTCGGGCTCTAAAAAGTTTTCCAGTGTTTTAAAATCCTGTTGATCATTACAAATGCTACGCAGAAGCAAAAAACAGCCGCAGTAACATAAGCACAGTTTTACATTTTCACGGGAAGGATCTTCATTAGCAACTTCCATTCAAAAAACGTCCCAACTTCTCATAACTAGCAGACAGAGTACTTTACTGGAGGGGGAGAGGATAAAACATTAGTAATTTTTTAATTAATGTACGTATACCAATATACATATATGAGGATTACATCACCTTCAGAGAAAACAAAAGCGGAAGAAACTAAGATTTACAATATCTTATTCCGTGAGCTAATCCGAATGAAAATACACTGGAATTAAAAATGCATTATAAGCAATAGTCAAACCGTTAGTACCTTATTGGTCTAAATGTTTAGCGACAAAATTAGGCCCAAAGAACAATTTAGGCCATTATGAAATTTTCGAAAAATGTCTTTTCCAAATCAACAACAAAAAAATGAAAATAGCCCAAGTTATTCGTTTGCCTATGCTTTTCGCCAGACTTAAGTGATAAAATTTTGACTGAAGAAAAGTTTGTGTTGGTAAGTTATCGAAAAGGTGGAAGTCCACTCTCAAATATTGGTTATATAAAAGGGAGTTTATGGAACAAGTTTTATTTTGCAATCAAACGACAAAAGCAAAACAACAAGCGGCAAGAAATATATATATACCGTCATATATGACACGACAGTGGTGAACAATGCAACATTATATTGCTAAAAAAATTATTTACAAATAAAAATATAGTAAAATAAATAAAAATGTTTATCTTCGCAACATCCACATGGGAAAAGCTTAAAATTTCAAAAAGGCAAAAATTCTGAAAAGGCGTTAAAAAAATTTGTCCGGAAATCTTGCAATACGTTCTTCTAAACAAACTCTATACGACGTTTTCTCAACCAAACGACATCTGACATAATACGTTTTCTCAACAACAAAATTTTTTCAAAGCTGTACGACGTTTTCTCAACCTAACGAGATCTGACGTAACACGGTGTTTTCTCAACCAATTACATGTGACGCCACGTGACGTTTGTCTCCACGATAATTTCGAGGGAGTATGAGAGCGAGTTTGCACCGCCAACACCATAAAATACACTTTAGACTCAAAAGAAAATTCTTTTAGCTTCTCTTGGATCCATCTCCATGGGACAATAGGGGCACTTTAGCCTGCAAAAATAAAAACTGATGACTTAGCATTTTACAATATTTAAGCATGTATAAAACTTTTCATACAAAATATAGCTAGAGATCATCACAAGAAGGTCAAGCATAACAAAAGAGTACCGTACTCCATTAAACATTAATTTTAAGCAATAAGCAGATTTGTAACAATTTTTCTATCGCTACTATAGGGGACACCACAGCTAAAATTCGAACAACTGAAACAGTAATTGTCTATATTTCAAATCTTACATCATTAAAAATAGTTGGGTTGTCTACGTAAATTTATTGACGACATAGACCGCACACAAAGTTGTGACCAGAATCAGTTACGAGACTCTTTTTTGTGAATGCATAAATTCATTTATTCAGATTTTTTCACATAAAAATAAACGCGTAACTTGAGATATAATATACAAAACACCCTCGCAAAAATTTCCATCCAATTTTTCTCATGAGAAGTAGCAAAGAAAAACACCCTGTAGATCACACCTTCCCAGCATATGTTGAAATCACTTTCGAGTGAAATTTTCGTGACGTGAAGGCAATGAAGTGTTTTCATTGTTCTATTAATTTGATAACCTGCTTAGACATGAAGTGTTGTGTAAAACAACAAGGCTACGTTGGTTGGCATGGAGACATGTACAACCAGAACTTGTAGCCAAACCACAAATACTCAAGGAGGAGGCGAAATCACTGTAATCTGCTTCTAAAAGTCACGGATCACCACCACCTTAAGGGGTGGGAAAATCTACTTTGAAATTTTATGGCATATTATAAAGTGTCACAGTTGAGCTTCTACATAATGTACACATTACGCATGTAAAACTTCACAATCTCATTAAACCATGACACTGTCCACTTCCGCAATGTGTCAATTAAAAGTAAACGAACAACAAACTAAAAATAACATATGCGCAAATATTGAAACATGTTGAGAAAGAAATAGTTTTGATGCGAGACTGTGTGTTATTTTGAAAAGCATTATTGCACGGTTGTTTACACCTTGTAATGAATGGCAGAGCGGACGTTATTAACATGGCTTCGTTCATATCAGTGCTATCAAAACATCGAGCAGATTAACTGAGAATGGAAAATGGGTTGGGACAGTGGTCAACAGATTAAATACATCCACCCAAATATTTTCTTCAAATATGTTGAGACTTTGAATGATTTTAATTTCTTTGTGAACGTTTTCATTGATAAAATGAAAACAATTTTTCACATAATAATTTGTAGTGGCAACAACTGTTTAACATTCTTTGAAGAGAAAAAAATTAATCCGTAAAAGAATCAATTACTCACTTATTTCCATGGGAGAGGCGTTGAAGGGCATCTTTTGAAATCACGTGACCACATACTAATCTCATTGGTGGGTTGCTTCTGCCACATGATTGGCGTAAAATTGGGCATGCAAAAATAGAATGATACTGAAACTCTCGACCAAGATCGATTTCAACCTAAAACAATATAAAATAATATAATTAATGATTGGTGGGAAAATCAGTTAGCCAAGATAAATGCATCATTAGAAGGCGCATGCACGTACATGAAATTTAAGATATTGCATTATTTTATGACCGATCGGTAATTTACTGATAATGCCTATTTCTTCACTTGTAAGTCTATTTTACATGCACAAGTTCTTAATCAAAATTGAATGCAAGGAATAAATACCGAAGTCTTGTGGCTAAAAATCTACTCTGTAGAACAGATATTTATTATTCTAATCTGGAAAGTACACATTATTTTTTTTGATTGATGACAGGCATTCGTCACATGTTAACAATATCTTTTACTGACTCCATACCCCTATTACAAATAAGTGGTTAAATTAGTTTTTAAAAAGCAAGCTTTGGTCAGTAAATTACACAAAGTCAAGTTTTACCACTTGAGCTGCCTTCAACTCTGGACAAAAATTAGTGGAACAGCGGGCGGAATTTCAAAGATAGTAACCACAACCAATGTCGTTTCGATCTAATTAACACGCACTTTAAACTTGTGAACATTCACTTGCCAATGTTCAAAGTCGACTTAGGATATTTGGATAGATCAAAATCTTACACGGTAGTAATTTCTACTGAAGTCAGCATGCCTCAATTCCGTTATTTTCGGACATTTCCAGATCTAGAATTGGATTGCCCCATAATACGGACATTGTGAAAAGTGCAATTGAGCCATTTTTGACGTTATTTACTTGACCTACACCCATCCCTGTCAAAATAAAACTTTTGCAGTTAACCGATTGTAGAGTACTAGCAAGTGATGTTATTTCAAGAAATAGCCATGAAAGCAGCCATTTCCACAAAAATTATTCCCACAATTGTAGGTACTTCTAGGTGCTATTTTAAGCATAAACGACTCCCTCCCTGTGACGCCATCTCCACAATCAGAATGGCCCGATAATTTTTAAATAAATTCTGAAACAAAAGTTTTTTGAGAATTTCAAGCTTTTCAAGCTGTTTTCCAACGTTTTCTTGTTGTAATTTCATGCGATATTTTAAGGTTTGGAAGCACACAGACATATCTAGGTACACAAAAAAGAAATGTAGAAAATACTCTTTAAAATGAAATTTCTGAATATATAGAAGGTTTACTATGAAAGTGTAAACACGTGCACCTAGAGAGAAATTAATATTTATGGAAAATTCATATTTTAAGATTTTCAAGGTTTTGGTATTTAAAACTTTCCACTTAGAGACGCAGAGCTAATAGAGACAGTTTATAGACGTGAAATTAAACTTAAATCATAATTCTTTGTGTGCATGCGCGTTGCATGTTTCAGTTATATTGTTATACGTACTGGAAGCTCTTCTTTCGAATTCCACATCCCTTCCACCTGTCGTTGCTGCATAACTTGCCTTAATTGTAACAATGTTGGTAACGCAATACACCCAGCAGTCACACTGACTTCCAATGGACTATTTTTTGATAATCCCAACAACATGCAAGCATCTTTCGCTAGATGTTCTGTAATCTCCAGCCAATTCACTGGATCCATTAAATCAGCATAAGGCGATTTTTCCAAACCATGCTTGATAAAGGCAAAACAACACATAAGTCGTTGGATTTCTGCAAGAGAGCAAACATGGTATATTTTGCAGAACAAAAGATTTCATAGGTACTTTTTTTAACTGAAGCATATATTCATCTCACCTACGCTGTGGGAAGGAAACGTTTGAAATATCTTGCTATATTCCAAAGCTTCTTTGTATCTTTTGTTGCTTAAGTAATCAATAAACTTTAGTTTGTGTAACTTGAATTCCAAACTACTTCCCTTTGCTAGCAGTTCTGAATGATGACTTATAGCCCACCTAAAAAAGGAGTGTAATAAAAATTCACTTCGAAATCGTGAGAAACCTAAACAGATTATTTGCAACAATAGGCTAATACAATAATTTACAAGTGTATAAACACAACGCAAATACACAAAATGGAATTTGTCTTTAATTTTGTGCTCATATCTTTATGCCACTTATAAGGAAGTCAGCAAAAGAAAAATCATTCATACTTTAATGCAGGTTCCAAATTTTTCTCTTTACATTCATTCAAGATGTAATTTAGTTCCATAAACGGTTCCTTGTGTTCATGATCAAATGTTAGACCAGCTTCCTAAATATAAAATGAAACATGAACTAAATGTACACAATGGTTACATGGACATGTTATTAAATACTAATTCAAACTGACTCCCTGATTCCAATAACACCCTAACGCAAATAATACCCTAACGCAAATAATACCCTAACGCCGATAATACCCTAACGCCAATAATACCCTAACGCCAATAACACCCTAATTCCAATAACACCCTAAAGGCAATAACACCCTAACGCAAATAACATCCTAACGCCAATAACACCCTAATTCCAATAACAGCCTAATGCCAATAACACCCTAACGCAAATAATACCCTAACTCCAATAACACCCTAACGCCAATAATACCCTAACACCAATAACAGCCTAATGCCAATAACACCCTAACGCCAATAACACCCTAACACCAATAACACCCTAATGCTAATAACTATGGTCTTCACTTACACGTATTAATTTTTCAGCAACATCCACTTGACCCTGACGAAGAAAGTGCTCTGAGATTGCTTTATTTAATAACTCGCTAGACTCTCCAGTAAACAAGTTTTCTTGTGTCATGCCAGAAAAATCTGTTGTAAAGTTCTAAGGTGAATAGCAATAAATTAGATAAACGTTTTACAGCAAAAAGGAAAACCATTTATGATCCTTTAAGGGCTAAATTTAATGGTTTTAAAGGGTCTTGCAAACAATGAAATGATTAAATAAATTCAATAAAAACAGTAACTTTTACAGGATCATAATAATAACTTAAACATAACAACCGAGGAAATAAAAAAAATTGTCTGTCTTTAATATAAAAATTATCAGATGCTGTTTTAAGAAAGATTTCTTTCACTGAGGGTCATATTTTTAATTTTCTTCAAGTTGTACCCTTGTATTAAAAATGATACGAACCCTATCAATAGCTTTTCCAATCTTTGATACATAAGTATGCAGCTCTTTGTGTTCCAGTGCTACTTTGTTGGTACAATCTTTGATCTTCTTTGAACACACTGACACAACATGGAGCTGAAGCGGAGTGAGGACATCTTCTTCATCGCAATCTAAACAAGGCAATGTGGTAATTACTAACTTTCTTAACAAATTGCATAGGGCTATATGTAAAATTATGAAATCCAAATAATTATTGGTATAAAGCATTATGCATAATGTTCATAATGCCTATTCATCAGAGCTAGTTCATGATCTAATGCATAATTAGGGGAACTTTTAAGTCCAAAATCTTAAGAACCAATCAAAATGTGTCAAAACGATATAAGAGTTCCTAGAAAACTTTTCAAGCTTTTTCAAATATAATTTCCCTTTTCTTCATTGTGGGAAAAACAACTTTGGTTTGAACAGAAACCAATTACTAAATACATATCACCGTTTTGTCACTTTTTCGATTAATTTTCATGTGAAATGAACGTTTCTTAAAAATGTGTAAAGCACAACATCACACAGGTGCTCTGAATTTAACAGTAGCACATTCTCACAAAAATTTACTTAATTTCTTTCTGTTTTACAGTTTGTGGAATCAAAACATGTTGCATTGGCCTTGCAAGTTGCTTTTTGTACATTATAATTGTTTTCCTTGTTGGAAACTAACTGGTATGTATATGTTGGTGTGGGCAATTGTATTGGGAATTGTTGGCCAACACAAAATCTTGATTCAAAAAGGCCAAATAAATTACTTCTACATACCTTGACATAAGCCTTCTTTCACACTTCTGACATGCTCGATTAAATCATCAAGGTTTTTTGTCAAGTTCTTTCTGTAATTTGAATATTTGTTAGAAAGTCGATTCTCCTCTTTTTCCACAGCTTGTAGGGCTTCCATTGCACAAAATATTCCTTTAAAAAAGATATATGTTAATACGCACCATGAATGACTGAACACACCTGCAGTTGAGCAGCCATTCCGTAAACCTACAGCTCTACACAACTATAGAAATTGTCGTTTAGATAACACTAGTTGTTAGCCTGTGAAAAATCCTACTTCCTGCATTACTGTTCTTTGCATCCTTGCCGGTCTGTTAGCATAAAGAAATATAATTTACTTAGACGGGGTTATAACTATATGACTAAAGGTGTGATAATAAAAAACCTAGTTTTTAAATTACACAAAAAACACCTCATATTAGCTAGGTGGATTGTAAGTTATAAATTTTTTGCAGCATTCAACCAAAACTGCACTATGAAACAATATTTTCAGCAGAATCTGCATAAGTTTTAAAAATACTACAATTCTCTTAACTCTATTTAAGAATCACAAAAAGTTTGTCATGAGAAACTGAAATCATATGCTAGACTATCTTGCTACATTCTGCAGAAAATTGGGCAAATTACTAGTAGTATAACACCCAATTAATTTTTTCTAGTTTTACTTATGGCTTCAAACCGGGGTACCAGCAGGGAAAGCTTGTGTCAGCAACAACAAATAACAAATCCTTTTTTGAGTGTTTTAATTTTGTTTTAATAAAAATAAACTAGGGCCATACAGTAGGTATACCTTTGACCACCCTCCTCTTTTCAATTTGTATTGCTCCCCATTGGAACTAGCACCTTAAAATAATGGTTCTATTCTAATAGTATAAGATCTTTTGTTTCAATATGGATTTTCAGTTACTAATATTATTATGTGTGTGTGTCACACGATTATTTTCGGGAGATCCACGATTTCTATAGCCAGCGTAATTATTTTTTTTCTTTTCAAAAAAGTGTCTACCATTAAAGTAAATTTGTTTGTTTCAGGTTTTATTGAGTTTAACGAAGCATAATTTTAGCTCCTACTTGGTTATACTTTTTTTCATGGATGCGATTGTATTTTTTGTACGAAATGCCATTTTGTCTAAAAAATTTAAATTTGTCTGACCATAATTTAATTTTAGTTTTTAAAACTTTAATAACTATACGGCTGTTTCATAAACATCTCGTTGTTTATGAAACAGCCGTCTTGCTGATTTTTTGTTTTCAACAAAAAGAATTATGTTCAACAAAAAACGTTGAACTGAAAATATATCCAAAATATTCAACAGTAGGAAAATTAAAGTAGATTTCAAAAGCGTATTTTGTCATCAATTAGTTTTTCCTTTTATTTCTTTATCAATTTTGCTGATGTATATATATTTCTCTTATTTTATCGGAGCTTTAAAAAGTTGACTGAGCAATTAGTTTCTCTTTAAAAAAAAGTTAAATATTGATGTTCTGTTTGGTGAAACCATTTATACAATTTACAAATCAAGATATGGTGCTTCCAAAATATTTCAAATAGCGAATAATAAATCTTAAACAAAAAGGAATAACATATACTCAAATTAGCAAAATTATTGAAGAGGAAGATGGTAAAAAGATTTCACGGCAAACAATATAAAAATTGTTCTAAGGTTTCACAAAAGGAAATCGTTAGCTCCAAAACGAAAAAGTGGTCAAAGAAGAAAACTTACTTGAGACCATTTATTGACAAATGCTATGAAAAAAATGGAGAATTAACTTCAGTTGGTAAGCTTCAAATATTTTTTAGCGTTTTATTTTTAGTAATACGAAATATTTGCATATGGAGAAGTTTACTGTTTTCTCATTTTTTTTAAATAAATAATAATGTAATTTTTTTGAAAACAATGAATAATAATATTGCGCATTTTAGTTTTACCGCAACAAATTACCATAAACAAAGAATTAACTGCAAGTGGCCTTAGCTGCTATTTGGCATTTCGAAGCAGTTGCAGAGATATCATTTGGCAGGTTTTTCAGGACTTAGGGGTGCCATTGGCCCCAAACAAGATAGTCACAGGTGCTTCTTATTTAGGCATAAAAATTTATACTACCCAATTAGGGGTCATCTACAAAATTCGTAGCAATTCGTATAAAAAAAATTCGTATATGCTATACGAATTTTCTTTTGCCATACAGTAATTAAATTCGTATGAAATTTTTTTAAATTCGTATAAAATTCGTATGAGTTTTAAATTAAATTCGTATGAGTTTTTAGTTAAATTCGTATGAGTTTTAAATTAAATTCGTATGAGTTTTAAATTAAATTCGTATGAGTTAAATTCGTACGAGTTTAACAAAAAATTCGTATGAGATTTTAATTAGATGCGTATGGTTTTAAAAAAAAGAAAATCGTTTGACATTGTATTAAATTCGTATATAAGTTTCAAAATAAAATATTTTTTAGATCGCATTTTAAAGTTTAAAAACGAAAAACGGCGATAGAAATGTTTTTTTAGATCGCATTTTAAAAGTTTTAAAACGAAAAACGGCGATAGAAATGTTTTTTTTAGATCGCATGTTAAAAGTTGAAAAACGAAAAACGGCGATAGAAATGTTTTTTTTAGATCGCTTTTCAAAAGTTTAAAAACGAAAAACGGCGATAGAAATGTTTTTTTAGATCGCATGTTAAAAGTTGAAAAACGAAAAACGGCGATAGAAATGTTTTTTTTAGATCGCATTTTCAAAAGTTTAAAAACGAAAAACGGCGATAGAAATGTTTTTTTAGATCGCATGTTAAAAGTTGAAAAAAGAAAAACGGCGATAGAAATATTTTTTTAGATCGCATTTAAAAAGTTTAAAAACGAAAAACGGCGATAGAAATGTTTTT
This sequence comes from Hydractinia symbiolongicarpus, assembly GCF_029227915.1. NCBI lineage: Eukaryota > Metazoa > Cnidaria > Hydrozoa > Anthoathecata > Hydractiniidae > Hydractinia > Hydractinia symbiolongicarpus. Next base: position 26,013,687 of record NC_079879.1, read on the forward strand.
TTAGATCGCATTTTCAAAAGTTTTAAAACGAAAAACGGCGATAGAAATGTTTTTTTAGATCGCATGTTAAAAGTTGAAAAACGAAAAACGGCGATAGAAATGTTTTTTTTAGATCGCATTTTCAAAAGTTTAAAAACGAAAAACGGCGATAGAAATGTTTTTTTAGATCGCATTTTAAAAGTGTAAAAACGAAATATAATTCGTATGAAAATTCGTATAAAAGAGAATATAATTCGAATGACAATTCGTATGAAAGAGAATATAATTCGTATGACAATTCGTATGAAATCGTATAAAAGAGAATATAATTCGTATGACAATTCGTATGAAAATCGTATAAAATTCGTATTAGATTTTTTAAAAATCGTATAACTATTTAACACTATACGAATTGTATACGATTTTTATACGAATTAAAAGCAATTAAATTCGTATATATTCGTATAAAATATCATACGAAATTTGTAGACGACCCCTTAGTGATCTGATTACCAAGGGACAAATTTCAGGCTATTTAGTCTGTTTGGAGAGTTTAGAGGGTAAAAAGCATTATAAAGGCACTTCTTTTTCTTATTTGTTTGTTGTCTTTGACATTTAGGGTGGTTAAGTGTGGTTGTTGTCTTTTGTGTAGGTTGATCGACCTTCACACCAGTTAGTAGTCTTTACCATCACATCTCCATGACATTTGTATCTCAGACTGATATTCAGTAATGGTTACAGTTTCTACCTATACTTAAAATGGTAGATCAGTATTTATTTACAATAGTCTACATATGAAAGTCCGAACATATATTCTGATGCTTATGTGGCTTGGGTGGTTTCTATAATGGACAATTATTCTCAATCGATTTCTCCAACTCAAATAACTACAGTATTACCTTCCTAAAATTCTTTGCAGTAGTAATAGCAGTAAATACTTGGGGTGACCAGTGGCCTGATACTCAAAAGTTGTTTTTCTTTTTACCAACCACCATGTCAATATTTCAATGCAACACATTTTCAGTACCTCGTATACTTATGCTAATTTACTCTCCCATTTACAGGCCCATCGTCTTAAGGAGCAGTGCCCATATGCCAAGCAGTGCCTCACCCCTATTTCACTAGATTACTTAGAGTGAATTGTTTCTTTAAAGCTGTCCTTTTAAAAAATACCAGACTATAACCGATACCATTCAGGACCTAAATCCTACCAAATTTTCTGGCATCAATTGCGTGTGTCTTCCTGGGTCAATTAATTCACCACTAAAGGTTACTTATGCAGAATACAATACCAAAGCTTAGCCTCTGAATTCCCTGAGAAAATATCTGATATGTGCAAATTGCTTTATGTATGTGATGAGAAAATTTTGATAGACTGTAAACACTATCAGACGACAAATGTTAAGGTTTCTTAACAAATCCAGCTACACACATACCTGATAAATGTGGAAATGTCTAGTATTGTTTGCCTTCTTTGGTCATTTTAGAGCACCAGAGTATGTTTTCCCACCAAAAACAGTTTTTGTTCCCAATACTCACTGATCTCTATTAGAGTTTTGTTTCTCACCATGTACACTTTACATGACAATCATAAGTTCTAAGATGTAACCTTGTGGGAAAAAATTAAATTGGGGGTTACCTGTGTCCGGTTAAAGTATTCTCATATTACCTTGCATACAGGGATACACATTATGATCTTGGTTTGCCTTCTTCAATGGGAAATTCATTATACTGTAAGGAAAAAAATTAAAACATGGAGTACCCCAGTTGGGGTAGTGTTTGGGGTAGTGTAATAATATTTATGGGCCCTCATTTGCTGCTGAGTTTTGCAGATGTAAACCGCCCATTATATTCAAACTGAATGGTTTCTATTAGCAGTAATTTTACATGCACACAACTTGAAAAAAGGCTTCTGCTTGCAAAGGTTCTTACAGTACATGTAATCTACCGTGAATGTAATCTACCGTAGACGCAAAACTTGCATGAACAGTTACACAGAACAATAACATTGCGATAGCTTTTGTTTTTTAGAGAAAATAATTGCCTCACTGATGAACAATGACCCCACGCGATCGATTGTTTAATCACAATAAGTTGCAAGATCAATTTTAGTAATCTATTTTGCGCAAACTCTTTTGAAATTTTTAATTGCAGTAATTAAATATAAAAGTTTAGATTGCATTTTAAAAGTTTAAAAACGAAAAGCGGCGATAGAAATGTTTTTATTTGTTTCAATAAAAAAGTATGTGGAAGGATTATTTTACGTTGTTTGTTAAGAAGGAAATGTTTTCATCAAGAAATGTAGATATTGTATTTATTTCATAATGTACACCATTTAATAGTTGTGAACAATGCTTCTCATATAATTAAACGCGCTGGAATCTTTTTGAGTAATTAAATCAACAATACATTCTTGCGCAATATATTATAAAACTTTGCGAAAGATTTTTATTATTAAATTACTTCATGCTAATACTTAAGGAAATAGCTTATCAATACATTTACACAATGCATCTTGCTATTACAAGAAATAGAATTGTTCCGATATTTCTTCGCGAGCGCATTGTTTTTTAACACGCAAATATAAACTCGCAAAACCATTAAGGGATTTAATTATAACAAAAGACAAGCGACTGCCGTCCTAAAGGTGTGATATTAGCGTGTACACAGTAGATTACATTCAGACTGTACTGTATGTCAAATTTTCTCCTTACGAAGTTGTCTTTAAAATGATCATATAACATGGAAATGTGGCTACAGCTATGTAGGAGTTTCGATAAGTCACATGCAATGTACAGTCAAACCTTTATAGCTTGAAAGATTGTTTGCACTATACATGTGACTACCATCCTTTAGGAACAACACTGTCGTAAAGCTGGGTTCACACTTCACTTGCCCTAGTCGAACAAATAAGCAACCATGAATCTGCACATGCATGCGCAATATTTATTTTTAGCATAATATGTAATTTTCTTTCATTTGCCGGCATTCGATGCAGTAGTTGGAATAAGTTCAACTACCACAGCAAATTCATCAACAAATCAGATTTTGAAATACAATTTCAAAATGAGGTGCAGAACTTCAAATGAACACAAAGTTGATGAGAAAGAAAAGTTTTCAGTAGCGAAGCCTACAAAAATTGCTAAACAGAAGAGGCTCATTTGAGAGTTTTGCAACTTTTCTTAAGATTTTTAAAATTTTATGTGTGTGTCAACATCATAGTTTAAGGCTCCCTGTTGTTTTGTAGCAAAATTATATGAAGTTTTAAAACATGTCAAATCCAAAGCGACTTGGAATTGAATTTTGTGAATCGGAACGTAATTCGAGGTCCAGGGGTCTAGGATTTAAATGTGATTTAAATTGATTTAAATGTTAAATGTAAACAAAAACGTGCCAAGATAAGTGAAAAATCTCTAAAAGTAGCCTCTTCCGTTTAGCACTTTATTTATAAAAAATTAAAGAAGGTATCCTAATTCCGAAATCGCTTATTGGGTGTGGTTTAGCTTAAAATGAGCATTAATAAGGGGCCGTCGACAAACAGTTTTCATCTCGATTAACGGCAAATTGGCCGCTAGACTCGGACCCCCCTTCCCTCAGCCCCTTAACGGCAAGCCCAATTCCCCTACGTTAGTTTTTGTCTCTGTTAACGGCAAATTTGTCGTTAAATACAATTTTGCCCCACTCCGGGCTTTACGGAACAATCTTTGTGGAGACTTATACAAACACGACATATATACATTTTTTTAATAACCAATTCTAGATTATGGCGGATTTTTACTGTGGAAACATTTTCTAATTTGATGAATTTTTTTCATTTTCCCTAAAAGAAACAAAGGTGAGAAAGTGAAATTCGTCTCCATTTTTATATTTTTAACGGACAATGCATTACCCCCTCCCCCCCTAACGGTCAATTTACCACTAACAGAGACAAAAACTGTTTGTTGACAGCTCCTAAAACTACTATGGGACTTCCCATAGTAGTTTTAGTGGCGCCGTAGATTAGTGGTTATAGCTCTCGTACTCTGTGCGGGAGACCGGGGTTCGATTCCTCTTGACGGCGATTCAACATGGGCGAGTGAATGTTACCATAGCCCCGGGTTAACCCAAGCCATGTGAGGGAAATTGGGAAGATGGCACACTGTGTTGGCCGTTGGATGTTGCCGGGAGTTGTCTAGTAGAGCGCGGGCTCTAATTGGGTCTGCGTAGCTCAAAATGAGCATTAAATACTCTAGGACTCTCCATCTACGCCATGGCCCCTCCTGGAAATAATAGACAGGGTATATCCCTCGATATTTGTGAGGCTAGCCATGTAAAATATGCACATCTATCTATCTATCTATCTATCCCATCTACTTCTAAAATGCTATAATCCCACCTAGAAATAATAGACATGGTATAATTGCGAGACTAGCCATGTAAAATTTGCACATCTTTTTTATCTATCTAGCTAGCTATACTTGAACTTTTTTGCCATACTGGCATTTTTGTCTAGTTGTTTTAAGAGTAGGTTAAAATGTACTGTAGAAGAGTGAAGTCGTGCTTTAGCATTTGTTTAGTTCAGGTCAGACAATTTAATATATTTACTGTAATCAAATTCAGAAACTGGGTAAAGAAAGAAAGACAAATAATGCAAATAAAAGCTGAAAATAAGTAACTATACTTACAAATTAATGGCAGATGTTATTAGCTATGACTTAACAGTACCTGAAAGCAAATGCGACAACTCTTAATAAACTACGGCTGCCTTAAAGGAAGGAAACTTCACCTTCGCTAGAACTGGGTTACGGGACTAAAAGTAATATGTAGAAACCGGCAACGTTGTTATTTTTCATCATGGCGGGCAAGCAAGCCAGTAAGTAAAGAAAGATAGGGACTTATGTAAGTCTTGATTGTGTCTATTTCAAGAGGCACAAGCTTAAGTTTTTATCAAGTTACTTTTTTTCTTTTTCTATTTTGCATATCATTGCATCTAGTTTTTTGTCTTCGCATATCTTGCTTCCATTTTCCAGTCAGGGTAAACACTTAATTAGCCTGCCCGGGGCAGGCTAATTAGGGCATACCACCTATCCAGGCGACTCATTGTAGTCTAGTTAGGCCATATGTAACCTAGTTAAGACATTACAATATTTAATGGCTTTTCACACATTCCTAAGAAAAAATTGCAAAAAATCTTTATTCAGAATGGATAGTCTACACGCGACCATGATTCCAAAATTGTCACTCTTGCCTCGATATGTTCGCGCAACTAAGAATTATGTTAAAATGAAATATATAACCTAATTAGGTTAAGTGTCGCCTATTTAGGTGACATTTTCGTTCGCCATATTTATTTTTTCCTTGTGGCGTAAATGGCTGAAATCCATTATTTAAAACAACAAATAGTGCCACACGAGGTTTGGGCCATAAGTTACCAATGTGTGATGCAAATAAGACGATAATTGGTCAAAATTATCTGCAAAGTGGACAGATTTGATTCACGATTATAGTTGTTCTAGAAGTCTCAAATATGTGACTGTCATACATAAGCCGGCCTTCCCCGATTATGTGCGTTCTATAATAAGTGAGAAATAATATTAGACTGTCGTATATAAACTGGCCTGCCCTGATTATGTTCCTTTTATAAGTGCCAAATAATATTTTTTGAGTAATAAGCTGGCCCGTCCTGATTATGTTGCCCTGATTATGTATTTTCTGCCCTGTTCTTAACCGAGGCAAGCTGCCGTACTTAATCAGGGCAGCGTTTATTATCCAGGCAGAACAGCGCCCCCACTTTGTATTGCTACGTTGCATGGCTATGATGTTTAACATAACGCTTCACATATCATGACGGTATTCTCGATCCGCAATAGACATATTTTTACTTTCAAATTGTATCAAAAGGGCTTTGCGATGCATCCGTCTCTATGTCATTCTCGAAGCTATTAAGGCCATTAACACTTTTTCATGATAGAACTATTTTAAAAATAAGAGTGTATTCAACAATGATCGCGGATGTTTAAATATAATTATACTTCCTTTGTGTTATATTTTTTTAACTTATGCATAACAATCTAAGGTATACAGCTTTATGCATAACAATCTAAGGTATACAGCTAGCGTTAATCTTTCTTTTTTACTTTTTAAAAATTTAAGAACGAAGAACGGCGATAGAAAAGCTTCGTTAGATCGCATTTTAAAATTTAAGAACGAAGAACAGCGATAGAAATGTTTTTTTAGATGAATTTTAAAAGTTTTTATAAACAAAAAGTGACAATAGAAATGTTTTTTAGATCGAATTTTAAAAGTTTAAGAACGAAATGCGGCGATAGAAATGCTTTTTTAGATTGAAGTTAAAAAGTTTATAAACGAAGTGCGGCGATAGAAATGTTTTCTAAGATCGCATTTTAAAAGTTTTTATAACCGAAAAGCGCCGATAGAAATGTTTTTTTAGATTGAATTTTAAAAGTTTAAGAACAAAATGCGGTGATAGAAATGCTTTTTTAGATCGAAGTTAAAAAGTTTATAAACGAAATGCGGCAATAGACATGTTTTTTAAGATCGCATTTTAAAAGTTTATAAACGAAAAGCGGCGATAAATATGCTGTTTTAGATCGAATTTTAACAGTTTAAGAACGAAATGCGGTGATATAAATGCTTTTTTAGATCGAAGTTAAAAAGTTTATAAACGAAATGCGGCAATAGAAATGTTTTTTAAGATCACATTTTAAAAGTTTATAAACGAAAACCGGCGATAGAAATGCTGTTTTAGATCACGTTTTAAAAGTTTAAGAACGAAGAACGGCGATAGAAAAGCTTCGATAGATTGCATTTTAAAAATTTAAGAACGAAGAACGGCAATAGAAAAGTTTTTTTAGATCGCATTTTAAAAGTTTAAGAACGAAAAGCGGCGACAAAAAAAGCTTCGTTAGAGATCGCATTTTCAAAGTTTAAGAACGAAAAGTAGCGTTACAAAAAAGAATATGTTGAAAAAGTAATGCGCTAGAATTACTTTAATAAATACGAAAGTTAAAAATTTTCTTATAATATACACATATTTAAAATAAAAAAAAAATAAAGCAGAGATGTTTTTGAAATAAAAAAAACTTTCTCTCTATTCTCATTAAAAAAACTTTCTCTTTATTCTCATTATCACCTACCATTGCGACACATCGAGACGGATTTTGTCACGATACTAGTTTCGCGACAATTTATTTTAATTGTTTCTTATTATTCTAAACCCGGTACATCGCGTATCCAGGGAGTCCATGCACGTTGTGCGCTCGATATGTTAAACAACCTTTTTCCAGTACTATACTTACTGAGTTTCAATATTTATCTATTAGACACCTGCATGCCAATTTTTTATGTCCCATACGTTTCAGAGGCAGTGATATTGGCTATTACTCGAAACTACCCCTAAAAATCTCTGTAATAGCTCTTGTTAAGATTATCCTTAGAACTTGCATAATTTGGTAAGGTGACTAAACCGATTTCCCACTTCTTTTGGATTTTTGGGCAATTTTTGGCAACTTGAGTCCTATGTAAAAACTCGGAAAATATGTTAAGTAACTTTTATTTAGCTTTCAGAAACTTCAAAGAGAATGTAAAAATTCGTTCTAGAACAAAAGTAATTTCATTTTAAACAGATAGTAGTATTTTGAACAACTTTTAAGCTTTTGATGACGTAGAAAATATGCTGACGTAAGAAAAAATTTATTGCTGCCATTTTGTTCCTGTGCCAAGTTTGAGTCAATTTGGACAAGCCTATGAAAAGTTATTAACCAGGATTTACTAGGGCTAATGTTGATCAAGTCTGTATTCTTTATAATTGCATGACTAATATGCACATTGACTGCACATTGAAAATTTTTGGAACAATACCCTTTGTGGGTGGCTTTGTTGATTTAAATAATGGAGCTTACTATGCAAAATATTAAATATGACAGATAATGCATCATCTAATTTATTTATTAAATATTTATATAGTATCTTCTGTCAGTTAAAGTAACTGTTATCAATGAAATAGCTGTTAAAAAATATATATTTACTAAGAATAAAAATTGTAATACCAATATAAGTAAAGTTTATAAAACCTATTAGAAATCTATAAAAAATAATAATAATAAATGAATAAATAATAAAATAAATAATTCAAAAACCGCACAGGGTATGCAAAAACCACACACAATACAGTACTGGAATCAGGACACCTAACATCGTGAGTGCGTATCATGTGCGACACGAACAATCCGCAATCCTATCATGACCATTGCAATAGAAAAAATGTTAACAAAAAGTTTCAATGCTATCCCTATTGTCACTATTAATCGTGATTGTCGTGATTGATCATGAATAACATTAAAAATATTAAACAATAGATGTGTATAGCTAATCTTGTGTCTTTGTTTTTGTTTTTTTACATTTAAAAATTCTTTTGCATTTTGTATTTTTATTAGAAATTGGATTTTAGAAATAAGGTGACTCCAACTTAATTACTTGTTCTACGCGCGAAGTAGATAGTAGTTTACGGTCTGTCAATCGGCGAAATAAAAATAATTTTATCGAGAATGTATAAATGGTCAGAACAACAAAAAAATAATAAAACAACAACGGCAGAGGGTGTTACAACAAGCATATTTTTCTTTGTATGTTTTGCTTGTATTAGCGAATGTCTGACGGCAAGAGTGTATGGTCGGAACAACAACAAAGAGATAATAATAAAAATAACAACGGAGGAGGGTGTTACGACAACCATTTTCTATGTATTTTTGCATAACGCACGCAGTTTATATTTTTTAGTTATGAAGGAAAAGTAATAATAATTTGTCTCACTAAAGAAATGTAACTAGTACTCAAGGTGAAAAGATAAAAATACTTGCATGTTAAAAAACTTGTTTTCAAAAGTTATGCAGCAAGTTTTCTTGTGTTGTTTTGAAAGCTGTGCAGCAAGAATTATTCTTGTGCTGTTTCGAAAGTTATACAGGATATACCTGCGTTGTTTTGAAAGATATACAGCAGATTATACTAAGGTTGTTTCGCAATATATACAGCAAGTTATTATTTTCCCATTTAAAATAACAAAACACAAAATTTATTTTAATAAGAAAGTTAATCATTATATATTTAAGTGCAAAAAAGTTTCACAGACTATAGTTTAGTTGACAATATTTAAAGTCTTTCGCGACATTGAAATTATTTATTTATTTCATAATGGAGGAGGGTGTTACGATATGCGTATTTTACGTTGTTTTAGTTATTTTTCTAATATCATTGAAAAAGATTTAATGATATTAATAATGATATATGATTTATGATATTAATAATGATATTGATATTCTTAAAACGATATCGACTAAGAAATTTAAGATTTTAGCAAGCAGCGTAATTTTAAACATATATTAATATTAACGAAGGAGGGTGTTACAACATTCACAATCTTTTTTGTCACGAGATGAGATAAGAAAATGTTTGTTTGTTGATATTTTTTTTATTTTTTTTATCTTGAAAGTTAGAGTCGGCCGGCCCGTAGAACAACTAAATAAGTTTGAGTCTAAACAAGAAAAAAGCTTACGACAACAATAATATTTTTGATTCAAAAAAACAAAAAACAATTATTCATATTTAATTGTGCTAATCTATCATGACATTAACTACATGATTTTTATAATGTTTAAAGATGTATCATGACGGTCTCAATATGGATCGCGAAAGTCACGATGCATCGTGTAAGTCGATCCCACCATGGATCGTGACCTTCACGATGCTAAAAAGTTTTACTAACGCGACAGCATCGTGAATCCTGCGCGACGCCCATGATGCACGATCCACGTTGTTAGGTGTCCTGATTCCAGTACTGTATGTAAATGGCTGCAAAGAATAGGCTACAACAACTACTTGTACACAAAAATTGCAAACACACCAAAATGATCAGGTGAGTAAAAAGGCAAAGATTTGGAAAGTACGCAAACATTAAAATCACCTCATAAAATAACCGTTGTTCGGTTAAAGTAACCGTTGTTCCTAGTTGACATACCATGTTGAAATAGCTGGAAGTACCCATTATAGTTTGAACAACATTCCTCCTTGATAATTTTTTTAAAAAACATACAAGATCTGGGTCGAATTGCATCCATAGTTCTCGGAACTGGTTTTGCAGCAATACGCGACACTTTACACTCTAGCGCTTCAAGTTTCTTCTCCTGTGTGGTGATAAAACAGGGCATAGCTGTGGACGGGTAAGTGAGCATGGGAAAGATCATGGTTACATAAATTCTTCTTGGTACTTCAGGACTCGCATGGTTTTTGAGCTTTACTAGTAAATTGACGCGTTGACCGGCCTTCTTGATAATCATTGTAAAGTGTTTAACCATTAATAAACCTGAATCTAATATTACACCCAAATACTTGTAGGTGGTATTTGAGAGATTTGTTAGTAAGTAACTGTGAGGTTGTTGTTTGAACGTTTGCAATTAGTGCCCAACAACATGACTTCTGTTTTGTTTTTACCAAGATTAACAACTAGCTCGTTTTCAGAGAGGTAGTTGTCAATAGCTTTTAGGTCTTCAGTTAAGGGAAATTCAATGTTTTCTTTACGTTTTGCAGCAGTGTAAGGAATGGTATTGTTGGCATATTTTAAAATTCTACATTTTTTTACGCAGTCTGCAATATCATTAAAGAATAGAATAAACAATAACGGTCCCAGAATTGATCCTTGTGGAACTCCACAAAATAAAGGCTGTACTGTATCTGTCAAGCCACCAAATTCCACTGTCTGCGTTCTTTCAAAGAGATAGTCCTTAAACCAAATCAATTTAATACCCACAACACCATTCGACTTCAGCTTTTCTAATAACTTACAATGGCTAACGGTGTCAAATGCTTTACTTAGGTAAATAAAACACGATCCAACTAGATTACCGAGCCTTATGGAGTCAATCAGAAGAGTTGTTGCATGTGTGATTGATCTGTTTATTTTCGATAGCCAAACTGATACTCAGTAAAAAAACTGTTCTCCTCAAGATAATTGAGCAATTGTGAATGAACTGCTCTTTCTAGAAGTTTTGAGAAGTCTGGCAGAATAGAAATTGGTCCATAGTTCGATGGATCTTTAGTATCACCTGACTTGTGGAGTGGTTTTACTTTTGCTTTTTTCCATATTTTTGGAAATTTCCCAGTTTTTATTGAAAGGTTTAACATGTAACAGAGAGGTTGTGAGATATATCGGCAAAATTTCCACACAAAATCCTTTAACAAAATAGATTTCTATTTTAATTTTCGAATAGCTGTTGCAAAATACGAACCAATTGAGCTTGCTGCCAACTTCAAATTATGAGCATTATTTGTGTTAATTGATTTTGATTTATACGGAAAAACCTTTTTAATGATATCCCAGAACTTTTTGGGATTGTTCAAATGTTCTTTGATTAGCTTTTTGTTGTAACTGGTTTTTGCAGATTTGATTTTATTGCAGGAGTTCCTAGCTTTTTGTATTGTTGCCAGTCACCTGTGCTATTTAGTTTTAAATTAGTTGTTTCAGTTCAGATGTAATCCATTCGCTAGGTTTTCCACGAATCTTTTTCTTTATAAATGGTTAAAAATAGATTCTAATACTCCATTAAATACTGTTAAATCTCTATCTACATCCGTTTCGTTGTAAACACAAACCCAATCTACCTCCGCAAACTTCTCATTCGTTTTGTTAGGATCATAGTTTTTGTAATCACGACAGGTCACTTCAGCAGATATAAATTTTCGGTGGTTAATTTTGCGAACACATAATACCATGTGGTAATCACTGATATGCGTTTCAATTACGTCACACAAGACAATGTTTGATATAGAATTTGTAAATATAATATCAATTAAAGAAGACGAGTCTTTCGTAACTCTTGTGTCCTTAGTAACGAGTTGTGGCTGAAAAATTGCTTTTAATTCTCCATGCTCGTTACGTTTTTTTGTAGTTGATGTTAAAATCCCCAAGGACAATAATCTCTTTTGATTCCAAGGTAGCTTTCGAAAAGGAACAATCGATTTCATCATTAAGTTTTTTTGACAAATTTTTAGATGAGTCCGAAAGGCGATAAATGAGCGATACAAGGAAACTTTTTTGTTTTTAAGAAAAATTTCAATCCAATTAGTTTCGATGTTGTTTTTTTCTAAATCAATACGCCTCTGCCAAATAATACCTTCCTTAACAAACATACAAATGCCCCCACCCTTTCCGGATTTTCTATTCCTCTTTACAAACTGATATTCTGGAATACGGTACAACGTATCGATATCGTTAGAACTGGAATCCGTAATGCGTGTTTCTGAAATAGTCAAACACTGATACTTTATTTTGTTTTGATTACCCAAGAAAGTAAGAGCTGAAACAACAACAGCTACAAACATGACTACTCTGTACTTCACCATCTTTCTTAAAACTGACAAGCGGATTTGCGAAAGTTTATCCCACGCGAAATAGCCTAGGAAGCTGATTCGCAACAGTTAAATTGACCTAGTTTTTAAGTTAAACATGAAAGGTTATTTCACGCTAAATACATTTAATCACTCATTCGCAAAAGTAAATCCCTAAAATTTCTTGTTTTTTTTCCTCGCAAAACTGAATGAAAGTCATTATTTGGGTGGAACTGTATCTCTTATGTAATAGGGTCACGTGCCACAAAAAAGACTGTAGCTAGTTTAAAATTTAAAATATCTGGAGTTTCATAAACTTTTAACAAAAGTGGATATATCATTGGGAATTTCGCGACCTTGTGTGGTTTATGCACATAATAGGGCTAAGGAACGCGGTTACATATCTTGAAAGGGGAAGCCTAAATGTTATTAAGTTATGCAAATATTCTTCATTGTAGAAACCATTATTACCGCAATCCTAGAAATCAAGACCATCACAGTAGTTTTAATTAAATTAATTTTATATCAAAAGATAAAAAATTTTGAAAATTCTATTCCCAGCGGTCCACCTCTCCTGTAAGTCCACTTTCATTTCCAAAGTTAAAAATACTAATCTTGCTTCTTGTGCGAATAATAGAGTAAATATGGTATTTTTCTATAGTGTTTTTAAATTTTAGATAAATTTAAGCCTAAATACTTTTAAAACTGAGTTTTAATAAAAAGAAAAATGTGGTAAAACCTTTAATCATACAGTAATGGAGGTTAAATGCAAATCAGAAAAGATAGGTTTTATTGTGTTTACACAAGTTTAAAATGAGTAAAGTCATAAAGAGTTTTATTTATCATTCATTTTCTACCTGGAATGCTCTTCCAGGAAAATCAGAATTGAAATAAAATACCTAGAACACATCAATTTCTCTAGATTCTGGTCCATTTATTTGGGGTCTGCAAACCTTGTCGCAGCCCCTGTCAGTAGATTGCCGTCAAAAATTGTGTGACATTTTTAAAATTTGCAAAAACAACAAAAATTGTACTTTTTGCTATAAAATTTATTTCAAAAATTTAAAAGTTAATTTTAATTAATATCAATCAATGCTATCTCATTACTTTTGCATCATAAAAAAGTCTTGTGTTTTCTTCTTTACTGCTACTGCTATTACTACAACTACTAACAAAAAGAACGACTGTGTTAAACAGCAAAGCTTTTCATGACCAAACATAAAATGAAAGAACTATATACTCTAATGCTATATAAACTTCACACTGGCTTACTTAAACCTAAACGTCTGGATAAAATGTTGTAGAAAACTGACTTCTACCATATATTTCTTTATTTCATTACTAAATACTGTAACAATGTTCATATCATATGCAGACATAATAACTCATTTTGTTCTACTTCAGTATGTTTAGTTGTCAATGTTGTATTTCTTGATAACATCTTTTCACATGATGCTGCATGGCTAGTGAAAAATAGTCATGCCTGTTATACACTCTTTTACACTTTTGGCAAGTATATGGCCGTCTATCATGTACCTTCTGATGTCTATTCAAAAGGGATTCTTTCTTGAAGACTTTTTTTGCAAGTGTTACATTTATGCTCTGTTCTCTTTTATGTGCCTTTCCAAGTTTTGATATGGCTTACTAAAGACATCCTTTCCAGCAAATACCCTAGAACATTTCTTGCTACAGTGATTGACATTACTTTTACCACATAATTTGGAATGTCTAAATTTGCTTTGTTTGTGGTTAATTGTTTTATTGCAATTTCACAGCTGTAGGTTTTTTTATCCATGTTGATTCTTTCTAATCTAACCAAAATAAAATAACAAATATGATGAATGTAATTGTAGTATTTTTATGTTGGTTTCTCCTGAGATATATATTATAGTTCAAAATGTAGCCTTTTGTTGTCACTAGGGAATAGCAGAACAAAAGATAGCAAAAAAGAGGAAAAAATTCATTTCATTCATTATATAGTTCATTCATTTTACATTTCTTTCTATTTAAGAAACATGCTGCAGTATATACTTGTATTATAAAAAATGAATACTTTTAAAATGTTTTTGTGGCTGACAAACATTGTCAGCCACATTTATTGTAATAATTTCAATAGTCATATAACAACATTCAATCATTCAGAAAACAAGTCAAATGCCATTACATAACAATGACGGTTAATGATACCCACCACTACTTAATAGCCAAATGTCAGCCACAAGATGATACCCACTAAAAAAAATTGTTATGAAACTTGGAAGGAGTGTTACAGTATAATCTGAAACCGCTACAATTAAGCTTCACACAATAGCAGTAGCAAACAAGCCTATCAGTTTTTGGTAAGCCACCTTTTGGATCCAAATAGCAATGTCAGTCACAAGTTTGGCCATTATATTATAATTCAATCATTTCTTTCTTTATTCCTGAAAAAAGAAAGATTTTTATTTTAATGTCTGGTATTGTTTTAAAGGTGTGTAAGCCGTATGGCCTAGTCAGCCTCATTTTTGATCACTTTTTATCCAATGAAAGTTCTTGACTGTGACAACCACACAGAGAAAAAGTTATATCACTACATGGAGAATTTATTCAGCTTAACCATGGTGCCATTATTGAGTGTCAGCAGTTTTTATGGTTCTTGTATTTAACCAAAGTGTGGATGACACTAAAATGTCACAAATTGGGGGTTAATTTTTTACTTCAATCAGTATATAATTATTTTGCTAAACATCTTATTTTTTGTTTTTATGCTTCATTTTATCTCACTTTATTATTTCATCTATTTTTATATACCGAAGCTAAAAAGGATGCTGTCGTCACGGTTACATTATTCAAGATTGATTCGCAGTCTTAGAGTTTTAAACCAAAGCCACTGTTCTCATGTAGCTTTTGGTAAACGCTTCTTACAAATTTCATCCTGGTGCCATGATAATGATTCTCTCGAGACAAATCCATATTTTAAAAAATACTCACAAAAAATTAAAGCAGTTAAAGAAGTCGAAGATGCACATACTTCACGAAAGATTGACCCTAATAGACATTTAGATACAGAGGCTGATTGGTGGAAATATAACATGAATTTGGTTGAAAATTCATTAAGCAATGAAAGAAAAAAGAGTTCTAGCATCCATGGTTCCAAATTACCTCGTAATCTTTCAGAAGTAATTCATATGGATTTATTAGAAAGTAAGAGCAGTGATGATATTAGTCATATCTGGATGGAATATTTCAAGGCAAAAGATTGTGTTTCTGGTATAATAACTGAAGAACTCTATGATTGTTTGATGACTCGAGCAAAAGATTATCCAATGTTTTTATATCCATTACCTCGTTCAAATGGTTATGAATTTATACTTTCCCAATTTTCAAAAAACAGATGCTATTTCACATCATTGATAAATTATCAAACACATGGTGAAGAAGCTCCCTGGCAGTTATGCCTAACGTTTTATAACGAGTTAGTGAAAAGCAAAGGGATAGCGTTAATGACCAGTGAAATAGATTTGAATACTCTGAACATTTTCGAGGCACAATTTTTGGTCCAGCTACAAAAGATGTTCTACACAACAAATGAAGATGGTAAATTTGAACTTGTTACCAAGTTTAAGAATGATCCTGTTAATTTTGATCATATGGATTTAATAAAAGAAATTGAAGGCAGTGACATGGTAATGCCTGATACAAAATAATTGTATTTGTTTAATGTAATTGTAGAGATTTTATAGGTGATGATGTGTTTTGTTATTTTTCAACTAAGAAGTTATATTTTTTTATTTTTACTTTTTTGCCCAAGTTCCCAAAATAGTGTCATTCTTAAAATTATTTGAAGCTAATTTTACAGTAACGCATCTTCTAACTGAAAGTTATTCAAATTTTTTTTCTGTCGTACATGATTATTTGCACAGAATTTTTATAATAATTTACTGTGTTTCCTCAAACAAATGCTGCCATTTAATAAATACCGCCTTGACCACACCTGTTGGCAAATCTTTTTTTTTTTACTCATATTCTTTGTTCAAAACAAATAATAAATTATACCTATCCCCCCCCCAAAAAAAAAGGCATGTCCAAATTTTAAAACTTACAATTCAAGCTGTAGGGATTTTTTGATGGAGTATGGTAATCGTCAGCCGAAAATTTTGATCAGTCTGAAATCTACCAACATTATTTTAAAACTATGGCAAATTCTTGAGAATCTAATTTTGTCAATAATTTGAAAAGTGTTTTTTGTGTTATTTTTCATTCAAGTGCATGGTTGTTATATTATTGCTGAGAGTAAAGCGAAATATGATTGTGTAAAACGAATTTCTACATTGCAATAAAAGTCTATAGGATGTTTTCAGAAGATAAATATAGAAATGTTCAAATTTCATTGTTTTAGCTTTTTTTTATTCTTTAAAGCTTAACGAATCTGATGTGCTAATACATTACATGAGTTATATTTTTTTTAGCATTTAACCAAAAAAAGAATTCATTGCAAATGTGTTATTTGATGTGACATTTAGTGAATTTCTTTAATAACAAAGAAAAAACAAATTGGGAACCATATCCCCAATTATTTCTTTTGCCCAAATGTCTAATTGCAGCCACGAAAACCAATGTTGTCATACTTTAGGCTCTTGCTCACAAACACTTGATGAGTTGGAATTTGAGCGAGGCATTTGGCAAGCAGCCATAGATGGAGACATTATTAAAATAAAAAAATTACTGAATAAAAGCGTTAATGTGAATGTTACAGATTCGTCAGGCTACACTGCTCTGCATTATGCTGCAAGAAATGGACATTGTGATACTGTTGAATTTTTAATCCAGCAAGGCGCATGTGTAAATTGTCAAACTAAATTTGGAAAGGACACACCATTGCATCGGGCAGCTTATATTGGAAATGAAAAGATAGTGGAGTTATTACTTGAAAATAGCGCTGATGCAATGTTGCAGAATACTGATGGACATACCTGTTTGCATAAGGCTGCACAGAAAGGGCATCAAGTTATAGTGGAAATTCTTATGTGCAAATATCCCAGTTTGGTAAATATTATTGATAACAAAGGAAAAAAACCCACAGAATAATTTGCAAATTTATGAATCATATCAAATTCATGCGCTATCAATATTAAAAAATCAATTTTGACTTAGATTTCACATTTAGGAGTCACAGTATTTTTTCAGAAAATATTTTTCAAACTTAACAGGAGACTTCATAAGTAATGAATCCTAATGGAAAATTGTCCAAAAAAACCCTCTTTGCAGCATATTAGCTGTATTGTATTAAACTGACAAAAATTATTGTTATTAAAAAAATAGCATGCTTATTTAGGCTTATTATTAAGACCGTACCAGTGAAGACTAACATGCTGTAAAGTTTACAAGTAATTGAGTTTTATTTTAATGGGGGCTTAAATTTGAAAATCAGCAAAAGGAAACTGATCCAGGGCAGGTAATCATAGAGAGGAATTGTCGGCAAGGGATTGTAGTCACCTTTTTTAAGAAATTTTGCGAGTTTTGCAGAGTTAAATTTAATCAACTTAAAATCAGGAAAAAACATGATAAACTTGCTTTTCTTTGCAATTTCAATTACAAAATCTTTTTTCCTATTTCACTATTTTAGCATTAAACATTGAACTTTCAGAGATCTGTGTGTAAACTTTCACAATTTATAGTATTCTATATGAAACATCCAATTTGTAGGATAAAAGACATGTGCAATTCTACCTGCATGATTTTTCCAGGTTAACACAAGTGCCCCTAAGTTTCTGTTCTTGTAAATTTTATGAAAAATGATAATGTTTTGTTTAAATTAACTTTATATCTTTTTCTTTTAGAAAAAAAAATGATGATTAATTTTTTTATTAAAACCTTTTATGAATTATGAAAAGAAAAATGCCTAAACTAATGTTATCAGCGGTCTCATATGAACCTTTATGTTCAGAGGAAATTGGTGATGTCAATGGTCCACCTAGAACAAAAAAGAAAGGTATACTATGTGCGTCATCTAAAAAACGTATGTATGCTTTAATGATCCTGTCTGGTGTTGCTCTTTTGTGGGTATTTATTTATTATAAGCTATTAAATCACCGATTTGAGCTTCCAGAACCATTAAGAGAATTGCGAAAGATGTTTGGGGATGGTGAGGTAAAAAAGAGGCGTGGTCGAGAAGATGAGACAGAAAATGTGGTTGTCACCACTTTGGCAGATACAGCATGTCTTCCTCAGTTTTCTAAAGAACGAAAACCTGAATATATACATATTGCTATTGTGGCGTGTGGAAAACTGGCGGATGAAGCCCTAGTAAATATGAAGGCAGCAACATTAGTTTCAAATGCTAACCTCTTTTTTCACATATTTACAGATGAAAAACATATAAAACGGAAAACATTTGATAAAGAGCTACAGAGCTGGCCAGCAATGACACAGCATTGGCTCAT
This sequence comes from Hydractinia symbiolongicarpus, assembly GCF_029227915.1. Taxonomy (NCBI): domain Eukaryota; kingdom Metazoa; phylum Cnidaria; class Hydrozoa; order Anthoathecata; family Hydractiniidae; genus Hydractinia; species Hydractinia symbiolongicarpus. Next base: position 26,032,466 of record NC_079879.1, read on the forward strand.
GTTTACAGTGTATCCAATATATTACCCAGTAAGCCAGGACCATACACAATGGTTGGAATTGTTTAAACTGTGTGCCTCACAAAGATTGTTTCTTGCTTCAATTCTCGTTCATATAGACTCAGTTATATATGTTGATACTGATGTTTTATTTTTAAGACCACCGGAAGACCTGTGGGAGTATTTTAATAACTTTAACAATACACAAATTGCAGGCATGGTCAGAGAATGCGAACCAAGTACTTCAAATTGTTGGTATAACAAACAACTCTCTCATCCATATGTCCAACCATATGGCGTAAACAGTGGTGTAATGTTGATGAATTTAACGAGAATGCGAAATTTAAAATGGGAACATGAGCTGATCAGTATATACAACGATTATAATTCTAAAATTGCCTATGGCGATCAAGATATCTTAAATATTTATTTTCATCGCCACATGAAAAGCTTGTTTTTTTTATCTTGTGATTGGAACTATCGACCACTTCACTGCATACACGGAAATTTATGTTCCAAAGCAAAACGAAATGGTGTTTCCTTAATGCATGGTAATCATGGTGTATTTCGGGATAAAAAATTACTTCCTGAATTTTTTGCAGTGTACGATGCATACAGTGACTACGAATTTTCCCATAATGTATTTCAAAAGGACGTTGTTAAGAACGCATATGAGAAGCTTTCAAAGCTGGCTAAAAAGAAAGATGCTTCTAAATGCACAAGGATGAAGAATGCGATGTTGAAGCATATTCGCTGTAAAAAGACAGATAGTGCGCATTAGCATTATGAATAAATTGCTGTAGCACGTTATTCTTTATTTAATTTTTTTTCAATGCATGTGCATAAAAAAATGTTAAAGTTTTTAAGTCATGTAGGCATTATTCATGAATTCCGGTAAGAGAATAATTTTAGAGCAGGGTGGCCAAAAGTCCTTAAATCTCATAGACGACGTAAAAAATGGAGACCTAAAATCTCTTTTTAGTACTGTCATTGTTGTAACAAGGTGTTATTGTTAGTAGTAGTTTTATAATATTAATTGAAAACCAGTCTTTTTCGCAAGAGTATAGTAATCCATATGTTGAAAAATTTTTGCTTTATAGAACAAGAATAGGAATATCATAATAAATTGTAACTTGTTTGTGAACCTTTTCCAAATAGCACCTTGTATGTTTAGCAAAACATACAGTAGAATTTTTCAATTAAATTGGTTTCTCTATAGATATGTGTGATTATATATAAATGTTTATATAAATGGATCATATAATCTGCAGCATTTTTAAAAGCAAATTCTGTTACATAAAATATTAAACCCAGGCAAATTTATTGATTTGCACATGTAAATACGTATCACTATTGCATTATTTAAAGTTATTTGAGTAATTGTTTAGAAAATGGAAAAACTGAACACCTGTAAAACTATTTTTCTAAGAAGCCCAATTTAATTTAGAATATTTATGTTATGAAATGCTATTGTAACTTATTATTATTTATATTATTTTAAGCAAAGAAATCTTCTTAGATCAATATTGTTGCAAGGACTTTGTATTTACAAATTTTAAATGTCTAGAAAATACCTACTTTAAGGAGAGAGATTTTGATGGAGAGAAATTTTTATAGCTTTTTATGTTGTTTTCTTCCAACAACCCAAATTTTGGAAAGGAATTTCTGAAAGCTCACAAGTCTTTTTGCTAAATTAAAAGTAGAATTTTGATTTTACTAACTGTCTTGTCATTTATTGGGTGTCATGAAAATATTACGCTCTAAATTGTAACTTGTCATTTTAGTTAAGAATAAAAATGCTGATCAATGATATAGTTGCAAAGCAACTTCCAGAGTTTCTGTCAATTTTGACAGATTTACATAATCAGGGTGATGACATAGCTTCCTATGTAACTGCTTTGCACAAAAAAATTGAATCAAACAGAGAGGATGGAATAAGTTTTCTGGAAATGAAATGTCATTTATTTCTTGAATATCAAATAAATTTGACTTATTTAATGATTTTAAAGATTGACGGACAGTCATTTGTGGATCAACCATGCATTGATCGTCTAGTGGAGGTAAGAACAGTATTGGAGAAGATACGACCTATTGATAAAAAGTTGAACTATCAAATTGACAAACTTGTGAAAATGGCATCAGAGGAATTAGGTGAATATGAGCACCATCCACTAAGTTTTAAACCAAATTTAGAAAACTTAGTTAGTAAAGAAGATGAAAATGAAAACGCTTCAGAGACAGAGGAGAAAAGTGGGGTTTATGTTCCTCCGAAAGTTACTGCTGTACCTTACGAAGAAGAAAATAAGTTAACACAAAAAGAGAAAAAATCTGAAAAGGCGAGACAACGTTCTCTAAATAGTGCATTGTTGCAAGATTTAAGAGAGGAATATGGCGATGCTCCAGAAGAGATCAAAAACATTCAAACTAATAGTAAGAGAGCCAAAATAAAGGAAAAAGAAGACGAACGCAGACGATACGAAGAAGATAATCTGACACGATTGAGTTTAACGAAGAAAGATAAAATGATGAAGCGTAAACTTAACGATTTAGATGAAATTGTTAAAATTGGTAGCTTCAAAGATGATGAAAGCAGCGATGAAGATGACTATAAGCCAAAAAAGAAGAAAGGAAAAGGAAAGGGGAAATTTGGTGGACAAACAAAAAAGTTTCAGAAGAGAATGCAAAAAAGACGAAAATAATAAATTTTATTTCAATAAACATCTTTTTCGTTTTCTTTGTGTTTAACAACTTCTCTTTTTGATCTAATCTTAACCTATTTTGATTTATGTAAATATTCCATGAATATTAGATTTTTATAACATGTGCCTTTTTGTCTAACTGTCAGATTTGCTTTTATAAATGTCTTTAAAATTATAGGCATCAATAAAATGTTACCACATTACAAATCTGTTTGGAGTGAGGAAGAAAACTTGGGAAAAAATGTTTGTAAGCCTATTTCTTCATGGTCATCTCAGAATTGGATAGCATTTACTATTGGTCACATATGGAAGCAACCCTCCCCAAATAAGATTGATACTGTTTTTATATGCAACCCGGATCAGCCCTGGGAATTATATACTTTGCAAACCAATCATGGCTGTGCGATTGTTCACTTGCAGTGGGAAGGTGATGGAATGGGGTTTATTACGGTTGATTCCAAGGGTATTGGTAAAATATGGCACCCTGATAAAAACTTGGTTAATAACTGGACATGTTCATCCACTATTGATATTGGCGAAGGTGATATAATAAGATGTTTTTCCTGGATTAATAGTCGAAGTAAATACAGTATTGATGTGGAGAAGCTATTTCTAACGAAAGATTTCTTTAAAAAATTTTCCCAAATCAAAAATGAGAATGCTCTTAACGGTATCGCACATGGACAAAACGGATTTATCATTGTAACATCTAGTGGTTTGTTTAAAATTTTTCTTCTTCAAGATGACAATGAACCTGCAATTTTTACCACAAGGCTCGGTAGCATCAAGTTTAACGTACTTTATGCAGACATTTGCGTAAACGAAAATGGAAAAGTATGTATAGCTGCTTTGACTGATCAATGTATGGTGGAGTTATTTTCCATCACTTGCAAAGAGAATACTACTGGTTTGGAATTATCAGTAGATGTATCACCATGCATTGTCCCACATGTGGGCTCAAATGATCAGGATTTTATCAATTTTAAAATTGTTGACATAAAGTACATTTCCATTGGTTCCAGCGATCAAGTATTAGTCTTATCAAAAAGTAAATCAGCAAGTTGTGTTCAGGTTTTTGAGATTAAAAAAGAACAGGTTATGTTGCATCCTTGTTTTCCACGTGGACAGTCATCTCAACAATGTGCCGACACTTGTGTCTGTTTAAAAACTTTCAGATTCCAACACAACATCAAGTCCATGTTTGTAACAAACTTACGGTATTCAAATTTAGGAAAATCCAAGGATCTGTCATTATCGCCAAAACTTGTCATGTTAGACGAGGGAGGCGGTTTTCATGTGTATTCTTTATACAATTGGTCGCAAGTTGTGAAATTGAGTACTGTGCAGTTACTACAGACCAATCACATTACCTGTGCATCGTTTTCACCATGTGATCATTGTCTTTTTGCTGTTTTAAACAATGGTGACATAATGTTGTTCACACTACCGCACTACTCGATTTGCCAAGATAAAATCAAAGTAAAGAATCTTGTCAACTTACTTCAATATAGCATGGTTGAGGGCTGTATACCTTGGGATGTTATGATGTATTTTAGTTCAGTTGAAAAAAATATTTTAGACCAATCATTCCAAACCTTTTTGGACGATTATAATGAGTGCAATGCGTTTCTGCAAAACCTTTTTAACAATTCTTTTTGGAATGTTAAAACAATGTTTTATCGCCTGTATAAAGATTACTGTGGAGTAGTTGAAAGTTGTAATATTATGTTACTGCACAACCTGTATTATTATGTTGTGTCACGCTTACAAACTGACAAGGAATCTGTTTTAATGGACACAATACATAAAATCTGCTCATCAAATAAAGAAGCTGATATTAGCAAGATTCTTCCATTGATAGATACGAAAGATACAAACATCTTTTTGTGCAGTGATACCACACAACGACCTTTAGTTCAATGGGTTACTGATTATGCCCTCCATTTTGTTCGACTAATCCTATCAAAGAATCATCATGGTCAGAATTGGAGGCTGGCTCTTAAATATTTTGATCCAACATGTTTTTTACATTTGCGACAACTCTTACTGTTATTTCACATCATTTATCAGAAAAACTTTAAACTTCCACATGTCCATCCAGTTTTTATGACCATGGCAAGCTCTTCAGATATCACAGCACAGTTATTCAAGTTGGTAACTAAATTACATCAAATATCAACTGGGGAAGCTGGAACTGAAGTGGGTATGAATGATTTACCATTCAGTAACCTACCTGTGTTGTATTTGGAATTTCCTTCACATGATCCAAAAAGCAGTATATTATCTAGCTTGAATGTCACATCAAACAAGATTGATGAATATCAGCTGCAATTAAAAAGTGATCCTTGGGAGTATATCCATAAGACAGCACTGGAAAACCCTTTGAGCATGGGAATCTCTACTGTGAATACATGGTTACGGCAGATTTACGATGGAGTTAACTTCATGCCCAGCTCGTTAATGTTAAGCGAGGTTGTGAAGCAATGTTGTAATTGTGGATGCTTGACGATACATAGTGGACATAGCAGTAGAGTGTTTAATACGTTGTGGAAAGCATGCTGGGAACGAAAATGTTTTTGTGGTGGATGGTGGAAGCAAGTTGAATGGCATATTTGATTAAACATTTCTTGTTTCTTTGAACAGTAATTAAAATAATAAAGATTTTGTAAATCATGAGAGCGTTCTTGAATTAAATCTCGATATTCTCATTGTAATATTACCCGAAATTTAAAATAATGGCTTTTTTTTAATGGTGGGGAATTTTGCCAGTTTAAAATACTATTTTCACGATGCATTTTTTTTGGTTATTTTTTGATTTGACTATTAGTTGGCGTGCATTTCAAATTTTTTATTTTATTATAAATTGTCAGAAGAATAGAAAATTAGGGAAAATTATAGATTATGTCAGGAAATATTAGTGATACCAGATTTCTTAATTTCTAGTCCCATTACGAGTGAATGTTTTTTTTTCGAAATACTTTTTTTTAGTTCGAAAGCTGTGTCAAAATGAAATTCTGTTGACATTGAGATTGTTTCCTGTCATTAGTTTTTTGGCATTATTTATTACTTTTTTCTCTGAGAAAAATTTAATTCTTTCCCTTTGTGTTACCCGAAATTTGTCACATGTTTTTTTGTAGCTCACCTGATAATCTAAATGATTCAAGTTTTATTTCTTAAACTTTATTTAAACATATCGTTTATAGTGGTTCTTCAGGCTTTTTAATTAGTTAAAAGTATATATAATTTTTAATTAACCCTTAACATTTACATTGATAAAGAAAATTCCCCTCAAATAATTTATATTTTGTAATTTTATTTTCAACATTTTTGATCTTATTAGAAGTTGATTATGTCTGATATTCTCTTTATATAAAGTAAACGCCAAAGCATCGAGCACAAATTAATAAAATGAGTAACGAAATAATGCTTAATCGTATAAGGATATCTACTGCTTTGTTTTTAATAATTATTTGCTTTTTACTTTATAATTTGGACTTGATTTTGTTAAACATCAAACTTTATTTCTTAGCTTTTTTCAATAGGTGGATTGTTTAGATTTCATGCTTGCTATAACATTTGTATTTACAACCTAACATGCATATGTTCTATTTGATTGTATCTTAAGAAACTGCTTATATTACACCCAAAATTAAACCTGGTGTAGAAATTGTTCATAGTTTAAATTATGCTTATTGCTATGAATAAACAAGGCGAAGAAAACACTTTGTATAATTTTTATTTAACCCTGTCAGTATGATTAAGCTTGTTTTTACATGCGTAAAAAAGTATTTTATTATGTGTTCATTTCATGTCTGTTAATTTACGAAAAAATTGTTTACCTGTTTGAATTTTCTGATATAACATAAACATTTACTATGCACTACTTCTGATTACTTAAGATGTATTTGTTTAGTAGGTGAAATTACCTAAGAAATCTACTGGTAAACACGTGTGTATTTGTCAGGATGTCAAGGTTTCAAAATAAAGCAGAAACGTGTAGGATTGGTTTGAACATGACCCATACCTGTGATTGTGTTGATGTAGAGTTGATGCAGAGTTAGAAATCCAATATGTTCAAAATGTAAAAAATCTCAATTTATTAAGGTTTAAATCTGATAAAATGTGATAGAAACCCTCCATAGATACCCTTGTTATGGAGTTAAATGTTTGATTCTATGGTGAAGAATGGATAACGTTCAACATCGAAGAAAAGAGTTCGCAAACAAGGATAGTGGTTGTATGAACTCAAGTCACAATGATGAATCATCAACAGACAGAAAGACGGAGAAAGAACGAGATGAAGATAAAAAAGCAGAAAAAAGAGGCATATAGTTTTAAAGTTATTTAAAAAGATCTATCAACAATATTATCAAATAACTTTAATTTGAAAATATTGTTGTTTATTATTTTTTGCTATTTGTTTTATTTCAGGACTATCCCTCCTAACTTACATCGCGGATGAGTTGAAGCGAGATTACATGTTAGAGCACAATGAAAAGAAGTTAAAAGAACGTAGAAAGAGAGTATACACGTTTGTGAAGACACCAAAAGAGTTGGAGAAAGTCAGCGCTTTATTGATTGATTTATTTTTCATACAGATCACTTTCTATTTACCTTTTTTCCAAATTTTAAAATTAAACTTAAACGAACTTCATAGTTTTCAAAAAGATTTAAAAGTATCAAGCTATTCAACAAGGTCAAATCTTAATGTAAAAACTATTACAGGGTGCCCCTTTGTCAGAAAATGCAAAAGTAGAATCAGGAATTCTATATTTACCATGTTAAAATAGCTGGAAGTACCCATTATAGTTTGAACAACATTCCTCATTGATAATTTTCTTAACAAACATACAAGATCTGTGTCGAATTACATCCACAGTTCTGGGAACTGGTTTTGCAGAAATACGCGACACCTTATATTCTAGCGCATCAAGTTTGGTTGACAAGAATAAGTTAAGAATAAGTTCATCAAAAACATTTGTATTGGAGTTTTCAGGGTGATTTAAGCTTTATTAGAATAATTGTTCTAATCCAAAAATTGCTGGAAGATGAGAAAAAAAGTCAAAAGTGTCCGAAATATGGATTGAGACACTCTACGGACATTTTATTTCAGGGTTAATTAATCATATGTCTGTTATCTTACATTTCCTGTATTGTAACTCTTTCTTGTCTAGTTTTTGCTGTTTGGTTTTCTGTTATGTTTTGACGTCTTCTTGTTCATCTTCACATTTTTACCTCTACGTTTGCTGCTCGCAGCTTTTACAGTGTTACGCAGATTGTGCAGTTCAACGCACAGGTGGGTATAACTTTTCTAATGGTGTTTCAGTTACTATGATACTGAGTGAATCATTGTTTAAGTGAAGGAGATTTTTATTCTTTATAGAAATCTTTTGGATCCTGTTCAAAAAATAGACATATTAAAAGGTCAGTCTTTTTATTTGTTGTCCTATATTTTTTATCGTAAGCAGGCGACGTAGGAACACATGGATTTGGTAGATAAATTATGTGTTAATATTGTTGAGAATTGTTAATTTTAGCGATAATCCTAGTAACTGTGATATCATTGATGCAATACATTGACACATCTGTCATCTATCATGTTGTCCGAATTCAGTCTGTCATCAAATTATATGTGGTTTACAATATGTTAGATGTAAGCTCATCTTTGTCATCAAAAGTATATATAAAATCGTATTTTTTTAAGCGTTACTACAATAGGAAAACACGTCACGTCTGATTATTTTCGCTAGACACAATCAGACAACAAGAACTAATTCTTTTACTCTTCTATCTAGCTTAAATTTTTTTGCATGACAAAACCGCGTCTGCTCCTGCGTCTGTTTCTGGAGCTCGACCTTTTTGACTCGTTTGTTCGTAACACATAAAGAGTTGTTTAATACAGGCAAGCTACCCTGGTTAAACAGGTTGGCTCACTTAGTTAGAATCTCACTATTTTTGTGACCCGAACAAAAAAGATCAAAAATTTTCATATCAATAGAGAGGATTTGTTGGATGAATTGTCATACAATATACGTTAGTCCAGAAGAATAAAAATATGCATATAAACACAGCACAAATTTTAGCCGACCTACCCAATAAACTATTTTAGCCTACATGAACAGCTTCTAAATTTACATATTTGGCATTACAGACATTCTGTAACAGTTGCAATTTTAGTAAACTTTTACTTGATTTTAAGATGGCGGACAAGTTGTTGGCTTCATTTGGCCAGGATGTATTGGACGCGCTATATTGGACAGCAACTGAACCACGCGGACGTAAAAGAGAGCACGTTGGAATCCTACCACACCTCGTGTTATCTTTAGTGTATGTCTGTATCCTTTCACAGAAATCAACAGCATACTTTTTTACGTCGGCCTTGTGTGTTAAAGTGCACAAAGGCTGGCGTTGTTTTTCTGTAGGGTTGCATTAAATATTAAAATTGACCTTTTGATAGAGAAAGGGGTTGTGTGGGTTAGGTAGCCAGAGTTGCACATTCCCTCTTATCGGTTCTCTCTTTTGATTAGCATTGATTTTATTGCAACTGTTTGATCCTTAACAGATTTTATTTAGCGTTACATACTTTACTGAATTTAGCACAAGCCATTGTTTTAAATGTGGCGATAAATTCTTTCAACAAAGCCTTGCTTACTATCATGATTTCCAACCAGGTGTGTATGTTATGCTCCTGTTCAATACACTTCACAATATCTACTTCTGCGCCTCTGTATCTGACTTGATTAACTGGCAAATGATATTGTTGCAACCATTGTACGAACATTTCATTTTCACATTTTTTTAGTTTATAGAAATTAAATCGAGTGTTTTCAAAAGATTTGAGAAGAACAACTTATTCCAAATGTCTTGCAG